>NC_064628.1:179375180-180604347 GCF_023864275.1 Schistocerca cancellata | reverse complement strand
CCAGTGGTCTTCAGTTTAGGCTGGGATCTTAGCGGTTCGATCCGTCAATTAGACCTAATTTAAATCTATATATTCCGCTCCGTATAACAAAACGAGGTTTTTGGACTCAGCCACGAAAGACAGATTCAGACCCCTACAACATATCCAGTCAATTTTATTGTCGTGTGAACGTCCTTTACCAGTCCCGTGTTAAGTCATCAGAAGCCCATCTGATACCAAAATCGTATTCCATCACATGAATAAACGTCTTACTGCACCACACATCAACTCGAGCACGGAAGTTCGAAAACCACTTAGAGTTACAGGCTTCATAAGTTTTATACACTCCTGAAGGACAAAAATACTTTATCATTGCATCTTTTATAATGTTACACTAGTCCTGAAATCTACTATTAAGATGATGGATTTACTGATGAGCAGGGTTTCACTATTTTTGTTTCGCAGCCGAATTATAATATCAACATTGTTCAAAACAGCAAATGTTAATAAATTTCATTTTTCGACGTCAGTACATACCCTGTAGTTCAACAAAGTAATTTACTAATGGCACTTCAAATTACAATCGCATTTTCCGCAGGACTCGTTAAGAGAAACTTCGACCCAGTACCCCCGCACTGTTTGGAAGCCCTAGATCCTGTAGACAGCTAGAAGAAAGGACACGGCTGTAAGATATTTGTAAATGTCGTGCGGTCCAATATTCTGATGCATGTTCTACATTATGTGGGCGCTGCTAATGGTGAACTAGGTAGTTAGTCTCAGAGGACAAGGCTATGTCCCATCCTCATCTTTCATCCACATGAAGTCATAATATGAGCTTCAAACCTTTATTTTTTAATCATTTGCATTAAGTGTAGCTTTGAAGTAGAACGATGGTATTTTGTGAAGTGAAGTGTCAAGAAGTGTAGTTAGAGTCTAGTTATTCAGTTCGGTTTCTTCAACAAGTCTGCCAGGAACGTTGCCACATCCAATACGCCTGTACGCCCGTCTAAGTGCCGCGGAATTCAGAAATGCGTGAGAACTCCTGTTTATTACAAACAACCACTTCACTTCACAGTTTGGAGTTGACACTGGTTGTTGAAAAATAAACGTAAACCTGACTGGAATTCTTGAAATCATGTGCAAATAGTTCAATCATTCACTCTGTGTGCCGCAAATGCTCTGTTGATGCCTAAGACGATTTACACCACTACAGTAAAATGTAACTGATAAATCACATGGTTCTATTTCACTTGCGCAATATCTGTGAACATAAGCCTTGAACATAAGCTTTGAACGTTTGTAAATAACGTTCTACGAGTCGGGGCGTGGAATTTCAGAAGCTTGAACGTGGTAGGGAAACTAGAAAATCTGAAAAGGGAAATGCAAAGGCTCAATCTAGATATAGTAGGGGTCAGTGAAGTGAAGTGGAAGGAAGACAAGGATTTCTGGTCAGATGAGTATCGGGTAATATCAACAGCAGCAGAAAATGGTATAACAGGTGTAGGATTTGTTATGAATAGGAAGGTAGAGCTGCGGGTGTGTTACTGAGAACAGTTCAGTGACCGGGTTGTTCTAATCAGAAGCGACAGCAGACCAACACCGACAACGATAGTTCAGGTATACATGCCGACGTCGCAAGCAGAAGATGAACAGATAGAGAAAGTGTATGAGGATATTGAAAGGGTAATGCAGTATGTAAAGGGGGACGAATATCTAATAGTCATGGGCGACTGGAATGCAGTTGTAGGGGTAGGAGTAGAAGAAAAGGTTACAGGAGAATATGGGCTTGGGACAAGGAATGAAAGAGGAGAAAGACTAATTGAGTTCTGTAACAAGTTTCAGGTAGTAATAGCGAATACCCTGTTCAAGAATCACAAGAGGAGGAGGTATACATGGAAAAGGCCGGGAGATACGGGAAGATTTCAATTAGATTACATCATGGTCAGACAGAGATTCCGAAATCAGATACTGGATTGTAAGGCGTACCCAGGAGCAGATATAGACTCAGGTCACAATATAGTGGTGATGAAGAGTAGGCTGAAGTTCAAGACATTAGTCAGGAAGAATCAATACGCAAAGAAGTGAGATAAGGAAGTACTAAGGAATGACGAGATACGTTTGAAGTTCTCTAACGCTGTAGATACAGCAATAAGGAATAGCGCAGTAGATAGTACAGTTGAAGAGAAATCATCTCTAAAAAGGGCCATCACAAAAGTTGGGAAGGAAAACATAGGTACAAAGAAGGTAGCTGCGAAGAAACCATGAGTAACAGAAGAAATACTTCAGTTGATTGATGAAAGGAGGAAGTACGAACATGTTCCGGGAAAATCAGGAATACAGAAATACAAGTCGCTGAGGAATGAAATAAATAGGAAGTGCAGGGAAGCTAAGACGAAATGGCTGCAGGAAAAATGTGAAGACATCGAAAAAGATATGATTGTCGGAAGGACAGACTCAGCATACAGGAAAGTCAAAACAACATTTGGTGGCATTAAAAGCAACGGTGGTAACATTAAGAGTGCAACGGGAATTCCACTGTTACATGCAGAGGAGAGAGCAGATAGGTGGAAAGAATACATTGAAAGCCTCTATGAGGGTGAAGATTTGTCTGATGTGATAGAAGAAGAAACAGGAGTCGATTTAGAAGAGATAGGGGATCCAGTATTAGAATCGGAATTTAAAAGAGCTTTAGAGGACTTACGGTCAAATAAGGCAGAAGGGATAGATAACATTCCATCAGAATTTCTAAAATCACTGGGGGAAGTGGCAACAAAACGACTATTGCCGTTGGTGTGTAGAATATATGAGTCTGGCGATATACCATCTGACTTTCGGAAAAGCATCATCCACACAATTCCGACGACGGCAAGAGCTGACAAGTGCGAGAATTATCGCACAGTCAGCTTAACGGCTCATGTATCGAAGCTGCTTACAAGAATAATATACAGAAGAATGGAAAAGAAAATTGAGAATGCGCTAGGTGACGATCAGTTTGGCTTTAGGAAAAGTAAAGGGACGAGAGAAGCAATTCTGACGTTACGGCTAATAACGGAAGCAAGGCTAAAGAAAAATGAAGACACTTTCATAGGATTTGTCGACCCGGAAAAAGCGTTCGGCAATATAAAATGGGGCAAGCTGTTCGAGATTCTGAAAAAAGTAGGGGTAAGCTATAGAGAGAGACGGGTCATATACAATATGTGCAACAACCAAGAGGGAATAATAAGAGTGGACGATCAAGAACGAAGTGCTCGTATTAAGAAGGGTGTAAGACAAGGCTGTAGCCTTTCGCCCCTACTCTTCAATCTGTACATCGAGGAAGCAATGATGGAAATAAGAGAAAGGTTCAGGAGTGGAATTAAAATACAAGGTGAAAGGATATCAATGATACGATTCGCTGATTACATTGCTATCCTGAGTGAAAGTGAAGAACAATTAAATGATCTGCTGAACGGAATGAACAGTCTAATGAGTACACAGTATGGTTTGAGAGTAAATCGGAGAAAGACGAAGGTAATGAGAAGTAGTAGAAATGAGAGCAGCGAGAAACTTAACATCAGGATTGATGGTCACGAAGTCAATGAAGTTAAGGAATTCTGCTACCTAGGCAGTAAAATAACCAATGACGGACGGAGCAGACTCGCTATGGAAAAAAGGCATTTCTGGCCAGAAGATGTCCACTAATATCAAATACCAGCCTTAATTTGAGGAAGAAATGTACGTCTGGAGTACAGCATTGTATGGTAGTGAAACATGGACTGTAGGAAAACCGGAACAGAAGAGAATCGAAGCATTTGAGATGTGGTGCTTTAGGCGAATGTTGAAAATTAGGTGGACTGATAAGGTAAGGAATGAGGAGGTTCTACGCAGAATCGGAGAGGAAAGGAATATGTGGAAAACACTGATAAGGAGAAGGGACAGGATGATAGGACATCTGCTAAGACATGAGGGAATGACTTCCATGGTACTAGAGGGAGCTGTAGAGGGCCAAAACTGTAGAGGAGGACAGAGATTGGAATACGTCAAGCAAATAACTGAGGACGTAGGTTGCAAGTGCTACTCTGAGATGAAGAGGTTAGCACAGGAAAGGAATTCGCGGCGGGCCGCATCAAACCAGTCAGTAGACTGATGACCAAAAAAAAAAAAATGACGATCTATTAGGCTCTAGGAAAGAAGACACCAGCAGGGACACAATTCTGACGTTGTGCTCGATAATGGAAAGAAAGATTGAAGAAAAATCAAGACATGTTCCTATGATTTTTTGACCTGAAAAAAGCGTTCCAAACTACAAAATAGTGCAAGATTTTAAATCTGTACGAAAATTTTGATAAGCTACGTTAAAAGGACGGGTAATATAAAATATGTAGAAGAACCAATTGGGAACAATAAGAGTTGAAAACCAAGAATGAAGTGCACAGATAAAAAAGGGTATGAGACAGTGATTTAGTTTTTCTTAGCAACAACGGAAATAAAAGAAAGTGTGGGATTAAAAGTAAAGGTGAAATAATATGAATGTTAAGTTATCCTCAGTGAAAGTGAAGAATAATTACAAGATGTACTGAGGGGAAAGAAGACACTAATGAGTGCACGATATGGACTGAGAATAAGTAGAAGGAATACGAAAGTAATGATAAGTAGCACAAATGAGAACAGTGAGAAGCTGAAAATTATGTTTCGTGATCATGAAGTAGACGAGTTAAGGAATTATGCTACCTTGTTAATAAATAATCCATGACGGACGGAGCAAGAGGGACATAAAAATCAAACTAGCACTGGCAAATATGGATTTCCTGGCCGAAAGAAGTCTACTGGTATCAAATATAGGTCTCAATTTGAAAAATAAGTTTCTGAGAAAGTACGTTTATTGAAGCACAGCTTTGTATGGCACTGGGACATGGCTGCGAGTGAACCGTAGCGGCTTGAGTCATGCCGCGCGCGTCATCTACTGCTGACAATTGTGCGCGTTTTCCATCGATTCTGGTCCTCGTCGTATCACCTTTGCTGGGTTATGTGTTTCCTCTGGAGCTATGTGATGGTGAGTGGTGTGTCGGACACAGATGTAGACGGATATGCCTCAGTACTCGGCTCTCTGGCGACTGCAGCGAGTTAACATCGTAGACGGTTGGGCTAGGAGAGCCCTCGTTTTCCTGCAGCGTTGACCGTTGCTACCGGCGAGTTTAGCGGGCAAGCTGTGGCTCTCGTCGTGTGAAACTTGATTGCGACGTGCATCAGTCAGTATACGCCGAGTTGTATTGAACAACTTGTTAGCAGACACCAGTAGCAGGGCAATATTATCCGACGCCTACCTGGAGTCATGAAGCTATTGGCTTCCTCGGTATTTGTTTGAAATTGTCTTTGAAGATTGTTTACTAAGTACTGTTAATTCTGACCGGTGTGAGCTGGCCAGGAATCCAGTTTCTGTATGCCTTTCGGTGACCTCTTTGGGCTGTGTGGCTCAATCTGGAGGTTTGTGTATGCGCAAAGCTAGTATTTTGTAGTGTTCATCTTGTACTTGAAATCATGGTTTGTTATTATTGAGATATTTCTGTTTGTTATAGACCTCAAAGCTTCATAAATCGTTTGAAATTTATGGCAGCACCAAATTTAAGTTTGGCGCGGATTGCTTCATCAACTATGTATTGTGCCAACTGGATGATATATTCTTATTCACATGTATGCTGAATTTCTTACTTTCTGAGCCATGAGACTGTTACTTATTTCCTCTGAAGCAACTGTTTATAATTTAATTTTGAGACTCTCTCACAAAGCGTAATCTATAGTGCTCTAAATATCGACTTTCTTCGTGAACAAAGGCTCCGGACAGTCAGCTTGGTACCCAATGCGCACGAATACATATGGTGTAGTGCGTATTGCCACATTCACCTGCAACTCACGCAAGAAGTGCATCGTCACTCACAGATGGAGCACAAAGCTTTTGGCTTGTCGCAACCTTTCAGAAGTAAATTTCATAGCTGTAACATGTTTTTTTGAGTAGCCATCATCCGCAGGAAGCACATAAATATTCGTTTTGTAAATAAAAACTGCCTTTTCCTGCTCCAATTTCTTCCATACTCGTTTCGCCTTTTTCTTTAAGGCATTTTCAGTGGAATCTATAATGATAAAGTTTTGTTTTTATATGTGATATTTGTAGATTATAAAACAGTTCAAGTCTTTTTTTTCATGTAAATAAGTGATCACTTACAGTTCTTCAGGTTTTTGGCTGGCATATGCGTTTCCTGTCATCTGCTCACATGCTGGGAGTCGCAGTTCCCTTACGAAAGATAAGCACGTCTTCATGTTACGATCTGACTTCTTCACAATTTTCATATTGTTTGAGCTAACTGCTGTGGAACACTACTAGTCTTCATTCGCTAGTTGTAGATAATTTACCGAAAAACTGTCATTTAAAGTCGTAACTACTGTGTGTTCTCTTTACACTGATGAGCTAAAACATTATGACCATCTACTTAAAAGCGTGTTGGTCCAACTCTGGAAAGCAGTTCAGCAGTGATTCAGCGTACCATAGATTCTACGAGTACTTGATAAGTAGTCAGGTTTGTGGCCCCAGATGCCTAGGCACAGACCACACGCTTCCCGTAATGTACGGACGGTTGATTTGTGGCGCGGGGCTGGCGCCCTAGCGTCTCTACTGGGCTTCGTCGGATTCAGATAAGACGAATTTGATGGCCATGACATCAAACTGAGTTCACTAGCGTTCTCCTTAAACCATTGCAGCGCGATTTCGGCCTGATAACAGGGACAGTTACCCCGCTGAAGATGCCACCGCTGATGGGGAAGACATCAAGCTTAAGGGGTTACAGATAGACTCTAATGATGTTCACGTAATCCACTGCTGTTATCCTGCCTCAGATTACTACCGCTAGTCCCATGTAAGCCAAGGTGAATGTCGCTCATAACATAATACTGCTTTGCCACCGTGGAGTGGTGCATGTCTCGAGCAGCCGTTTGCCTGGTTACGGCGTATCTGGACACGATCATCGACTTCATCTAACAATAAACATGATTCATCCGACCAGATGGTACGATTCCTTTGAGCCGCAAACCAGTTTCGATGATCCCCTTCTTAACAATGTTGTTGGGTCATCATGTGAACACGTAGGGGCCTTCTGTTCAAAAATGGTTCAAATGGCTCTGAGCACTATGGGACTTAACATCTGAGGTCATCAGTTCCCCTAGAACTTAGAACTACTTAAACCTAACTAACCTAAGGACATAACACACATCCGTGCCCGAGGCAGGATTCGAACCTGCGACCGTAGCGGCCTCGCGGTTCCAGACTGAAGCTCCTAGAACCGGCCTTCTGTTGCGGAACACCACGTTCAGCACAGTGCGCTGAACAGTGTGCTCCAGAACATTTGTGCCTGCGCTAGGACTGTACTCTGCCGTCACATCTGGCACACATTGCCGCCTATCCTCCTTTAGAGAGCGGGCAGGCCTCAGATCCGAGGTCAAACTTCTTATAGCCTACTCATGTTTTAAGCATTCTTCAACTCCTTTCCATAGACGCTCAAGGAAGTAGCATGCGATAGGTTGTCATTTCTGTGTGTGTGTGTGTGTGTGTGTGTGTGTGTGCATGCGTGTGTGTGTGTATTTATTTTTGTATCTAAGACAGAGAGAGAGAGAGAGAGAGAGAGAGAGAGAGAGTATGTACTTTAGTGTGCGTGCGTGTATTTCGGTTGTTATTCAGGGCGAGTTACAAGAAGTTGTGTATGAACCTAAGAGCTGTCAGAGTGGTTGAAAGTTTTTGTGTTGAGCTGATTTGAGTTTTGGTTCAAATATTTTGTAAAGGGGTTCATGGACGTGTGAACGTAAAGAGGTTGGGTAGTATTTTTTATGATAGTAATCCTTTCTTCTAGTGTCACTCTATTATTTTATCTGTTAACGTAAACAGTGAGTTGTTTGTCATGTGAACGTGATAATCCAACAGGGTTTTCTTTTCTGCGTTGGTTTGTTGTGTTTGGTAATTTTCTTGCTAGAAAACACAGTTGAGTAGTCTCTCGTTGTTAGCATATACTTCATTAGATTGGCAACATGTACATAAGAAATCAAACAGGTACAGAATAGAAGTTAACACTCAGTAGTTATGATTTTAAACCACAGTTTTAAGTAAAATACCTACAACTAATGACAGAAGACTAGTAGTGCTGTGGCCGAGTGTCTCTAGGTGCCTCAGTCCGAATCCGCGCTGCTGCTGCGGTCGCAGGTTCGAATCCTGCCTCGGGCATGGATGTGTGTGATGTCTTTTGGTTAGTTATGATTAAGTAGTTTTAGGTGTAGGGGACTGATGACGTCAAATGTTGAGTCCCATAGTGCTCAGAGCCATTTGAACTAATAGTGCTTCACAGCAATTAGTGCAAACATATGAAAACTGTGAAGAAAAAAGTTCGTAACATAAAAAAGTGCGACATCCAGCATGTGACCAGATCAGAGAAAATGCAGATGCCAGCCAAAAACGCGAAGAACGTTAAATAATTGCTTACTTACGTAAGAAACAAGACGCGAACTGTTTTATGGTCTACAAATATCGCACATCTAAACAAAACTGTATCGTTATAGATTCCACAGAAGATACCTGCAAGGAAAAGGTGAAACATGTCTAGAAGAAATAAAATAAGCTCCAGCAAGAAAAGGCGGTTTTTTATTTACAGAACGAATATTCTATAAGTGTACTTCAGATGAGTGTGGAGGTCAACGATTGAGTATATCGTCAGACTGATGTCAAGTGATGTATAGTTCTCATACAGAGCCATTAAACTAACTTATTGTTTCACAACTGGCTAACGAATAGTTTTGTGAGTGTGTGTGTGTGTCTCTTTGTGAGTATGTGTGTGTATGTGAGTGCACGCGCGCGCTCATCGGTGGGAGGGTGGCTGTGTGGGTAAGTCTTTCTCTGATTTATACATAAATGGACAGAGAGCTTCGTTGTCACCACTGTACCTGATAAATTTGTACCGTCACATCACAGTGCTGTCAAATATGTTCTCACGTCGCAGAATTAATTGTCTCTCAGTGATGTTACGTTCCCCAGCAGTGCGATAGCACGTGCCCCAGTCAGAAGATCCGCCTCGGCCCACACGTGCCGCAGCCTTTTCTCGGCGCGCCTCTCATATCCGTTTCGGCCTGAGCTGCCGCTCGTTTCCTGCAGCAATCAGTCCGAATCAATTCCGAACAACGGCGCCAGTCTTTCTGAGCCGCCACGCCCACCAAAATGGCTCTGTGCGAAATCGAGCGCACGCAGCCACGCTTCTGGTAATTGCTTCATTTTTCAGCGAAATTCCACATGATTCAGTAATCGACCACGAATTTCTGAATACAGGAACGAAGAAAATAGCCAACACGGTCAACGGGCTACGGCCAGTTCCACGAGATTGAGTTTCCGCGGCATGCGCATATTTCAGGCGTGAAATGCTGAGTAGCAATCAAAACAGAATCAAATGAACGTGCGGGTAAAACAGTGCTGCACTAGTCCTGTCAGTACAGGCGGCTGCACAGGAATCCTTTTAATAACGTGAGCCAATGCGTATCCCTAAAGAGTGGTCCCAAAAACGAATACCTACCACGCCGCAACAAATTGCACCCATTTCCGCATTTGTGTCTGACACAACGCATTTCAATGAATTGCAGTGTGTAAGTGAATGAAGTTTCGTACTTGTAAGTGCGACTGTTACCCGTGGTTTACGGAACTATTTAGTAAATAAATACAGCACAGTTGTTGTGGGACTATAGACTAAATTTTCAGTAGTACATTCCTTCAAAAGGGGACGGTCAGTAACTCCACTAACGGCGAATCTTTACAGAGTTGTATCGTAGCTCCCATCGCTTTTTTAGTAGGCTGTGTTTCTGGATTGGAATCGCTCTCATCTACATTTATATTCCAAAACCTGTCTTACACTGTGGCAAAGCATATTTCCGGTGTGACTATGATTTCCCCCCTCTCTGGTCCATGTGTCAGTAATATCTGGGGAGAACCGCTTTTGGTAAGCCTTTTGAGAACTCTGATCTGCTCGTTGTTATCATTTTCAATATATTTGTTCGAGAAGAAAACGTTTCTGGGAACTTGTGCTGTCAGCAACAAATCTCTCTGTGACAGTCAACTCTTCTCCTGTATCGTATACCACGGGAGTCTGCTACACATCTGTGTAATTCTCTTGTGCTTACCAAATTATCCTGTGACTTAACGTCCCTTTCCTTTGGATTTTTTCTGTCTCTTAAATTAATGAGTCTTAGACTGATGACAGTACTAAAAAACCAGTCGGACAAGTGTTTTGCTACCCGATCCTCCCGCTGATGAATTACATTACCTTAACATACTTCTAGAATCTAGTGCATCCGAGTCTGACATGTAAATGGTTTTCGTATTATTACAGTTAAAGTTGATGCGGACTGTTACACCTTGGTGTTTTACGGTTGTTATTGTTGCCATTGACTTTTTCCTCTATGATATAATTTAACTGTCATCTGTATTTCCGTGGTTTTGCAACAGTACTTTACCCTTATGAATGCAGAGGATCAACTTGCAACTTCTACATTTACCGCTGATCCGCTGTAGGTCTTCCTACACTTCACTCCAGAGTACTGCAGTAGCAGCCTTCCAGTATACAACGAGCAGCGAGCAGGGTCGTGGAGTTCCGGAAGTCGTTCACTTGATCGTTTACACCTATTGTAAGCAGTAACGGCCTGTGATATATCCTTGAGAAATTCCCAACATAATGTCGACTTAGTCGAATTTGCCCCTTTAAGAAAGACGTGTTGAATTCTACATGCAAGGAAGTTCTGGATCCAGTCGCAAACAAATCTGGCCCCACATTCGATATTCTCGTATCTTTTACATCAAACGACAGTACAGTGTTGTATCGGAAGCTTTCTGCAAATGTAGGTACTACAGGGCTCTAGGTCTCTGCAGAATCGACAATGATTTTGTAGACGACATTTTCGCTCTCTGAAAGGTAGTAGTGTTCAGTATAAAACATAGTCCAAAATTTTCGCCAGCTTCCGTGGAACATGAATGATCAATTCTTATTTCCAACTACTTGCTCCCTTCGTTGCTCCGATGACCTACTATAAACTGAAACTAGAAAGGGAGGAAGTTCTGTTGTTCAATATGTGTACAATCTCACACGTGTCTCGTACAACGTCTGAAGGACAAGAAAGCTATATTAATCCCTTACCTAGATGTCGGTGTTTATACAAGAACTACATTTAATATCTGCAGCCACGCCCTCAAACGGAATCCTATTGATTTCATCTAGTATTTTCCGTTCTCTATTTAGGATTTCACTGCAGTTCACTTTCGGTTTCAGCCAGCTTTCTGATCGTAATATTTCTGACTAGCAAAGATGAAAGTCCTTTTCCGAGACTAATGAGACTGACGTTTCTCTGGTTACAGCAAATAATTCATGTTTGACCCTGTGGTGGGGTTCACTAGTCCTACAAAAACCACGTGCACGCCACAAGTACTCATATTTTTACCGGCCTCCTTTGTATAGTGCGCACCTGACCTATTGCTGGATACCCTACAATTAGGCTTACCACACGTCCGGAATTGGACGGAGAGTCCTTTCATTACTGTCCGGAGTAATGTTCAGGATTGCAGAAATGTCCTGGGTTTAACAATTCTGTAATATGCGAGTTCTTAAACATACTCTTACTAAAGTGTCACTCAAAGCCGACCTTGGAGCAAGCGCTGACGTCGATGAAGAGGGTGGCTCCCGCCTTAGTCACTTGGCAACACAACAAGACCAATGTGTTTATGTTGTTCTTGTGTGTGAAGCGAATCGCCTGCACCCAGTTGATGATTTTCTATTCCTAATTTGTCTCATGTTCTAATAATATCCAAAGACAGTGTCTGTTTAAAGTTAACCTACAAGACGAATAAAAATTTCTGAATTTTTGGAATGAAAGTAGCAATGAACATGTTTATTGGTTGCTACTTACTGAAAAAATTTCTGTTACACATAAAGACATCTGGTCCAGATAAGAGAGTGATTTTATTTTTTAGTCATGGAGAACATTTGGTCTGTAGAAAGGAGCAGACGTTTAGTATCTACTGTTAACCATCTGTTAAATGTTAATACTAATCAGACTTTCTTGTCTTGAATTTTATGATGTAATTAAAACAAACTTTCTGAAAAAAGTCATGTCTAGCGAAAAATAAGAGTAAATGAATAAATTTTAATGTTTTAGATGAGTACTGAGACTTTTAAGTCATTCCAAAGCTACGCGTTTGATTATACCCAAAAGGAGTATAACCTGGGTTGGATCCAAAAGAATGCGGTAACCCTACCCACAGTTCTCCATGTGGTCGAGAAATTCAACCAGAGATCGTCACAGATTCGGTCGAGCCACATTTGCGGACCTCGTACTCGGCTCCAAATCATACATCACTGATCAGCTCTTGGTACCAGTTGAGCCAACCGTCTAAGGAAACCTAAGACGTCCTCAGAAACCACATGATAAACATCATTCGTGCTGACGTGAAAAACTTTGTTCAACCCATTGCACGCACTGTGTTCGATTACCTCTCGCAGAGCTCCACATCTCTGACGGGACCTTCTTCCTAACATAAAACGTGCACACACCGACGTTTTTCCCCCCAACGGTCTGTTGCCGCCGCAAGTTGAACCTCCCAATGGTCAACATTCCTGCCTTTCGTACTTACCCACACTTGTCAAGAAAATGAACTATTTTTCTGAAGACCAAGCACCTCGTGATGGCCCTAATGTGTTACCAACACTGGATAGTACTTTATATGCAAACCTTTTGCTACGATGTTACAGGAAAGTTCACACCTGACTCTGTCAATTTCGTACCACGTAGACTTATGTAATATCCGGACATAACTGCACTAATCAAAGCGAATTATGATGTTGTGAAAGTGAGCTAACGTTGCTTGCATTGGTAACACTTGGCTACTGGGGGAAAATCATCGGCGAGTGATGGTACTTGTTTTCAGCCTACGTGAGGAACATGAAATGCCTGAAATACACAAAATATGCAACGTGGGTTGTTTAATATCAATCAGTAGAGGGTCAGTTGCTGAGTCCGACCCGAAATGAAACCCCGCACTGTTTAGTGACAGAAGCCCGGGAGCACCGGCCAGACTGACTGTGGGTTTTAGCCAGTTTTCAGCCTTCATTTACGCAAACTGTGCTCTCGATCTCAGTCTCCTCCTGAGATAATACGATATACAAGCATTTAAAATACGGTATCACGCGGAACAAAGTTCACACGATTCACTCACTCATGACGCACTCGACATCCCTCCCCTAGGTAACTGAAGACTATGGCGACAGGAAGGGTATCCAGCCACAGAGCTGAAAAAAATTAACGTTCTAAACATGCGAGTAGAAAATAGCGCATTGTAGCAGAACAAGGTAAACGCTATAAAGGAAAGAGGGAGGACAGCAATACCTCCAGATATTTTACAAATTTCTGCCTTATTTTCGAATGTATATTCTGTGGCAAACGGTAGTGCACGGAAAGATTCAAGCTTTGCGACAATAGCCTTTATCATCCGTGTTTAATATACACTACTCCAGTGCGCACAGTGCCTATAGGTGTACGGTTTCGAAAATAATATTTCATATTCTCTTGCCTAATGCAAATTGATTCATTAAAAAGTAACAAGTTTAGCGACAGTTGCAATTATTAGTTTTAAATCATTAGTCCTTTGACCGCTTTGATATAGTCCTCTGTCACTTTTGTTCTAGTGTTAGGTTACCTTTTCTTGGTATCTATCACATACAGAAACCTCCGAAGTCAGAGGTGTGTAACCTAACTATATACATATTCTCCCTTAAGTTCTTGCTAGTTGCAAGGTAATAATTCATCAATTCCCCAGGAAATTTCCTATAGACTTTTACCTTCTTTTGGTAATGATTTTGCGTACCTCATTCGCTTGTATTTCCTGTCTGATGGTATCTCATTTGTATTTCATTAATCCACTTAGTTTTAGACGTGCTCCAGTAGCACCACATATGCACTACTTCTAGTATCTGGTTCTACCGACTTCATTAGTATACTTTTCACGTCCAGTCAATGCTATACGACAGACATGTGCTCCAGACACACTTTCGGCAACTTCATCGACTCTGTAACAGCGTTTAGCACCTGTTTTCTGACATACATCTACTTGTGATGTTTTACTTACTTAATCATAGCCTTCTGGGTTGCAGACAAAATTTTCAATTGTAATGCTCAGCTTATAGAGCTCCTTTCTACTAGTTTTCATGACCTTCGTCTCAGTTAAGAATAAACTGATCGACGTATTCTGTCGAATCTAGTTAACAGATCTGCAGCGTCTTCCTTAATTTATGGAGCAGAGCTATCTCACTTCTAATAGGAATGAATTGCCATAGCATTTTGATTCCACAACTGAATCCTTTGTTTACTTTTATCATTTGTGCGATAAAGAGTTATAGACAGAGTTTTATCTAGCATCGAGAGATAACCATAGCCTTGTCAGCGAACAAAGCTTGAGAGAAGTTTAAACGACTGTAGGTACACTGAAGTAATTGGTATACGCATGCGTATTCAAATATAGAGAAACTTATGTAAACAGGCAGAATACGGCGCTGCAGTAAGCAACGCTTATATAAGACAAAAAGTGTCTGGCCCAGTTGTTGGATCGGCTACTGCTGCTACAATGGCAGGTTATCAAGATTTAAGTGAGTTTGAATGTGGCGGTATAGTCAGCGCACGAGCGATGGGACACAACATCTACGAGGTAATAACGAAGTTGAGATTTTCCCGTACGACGATTTCACGAGCGTACCTTGAACACAGGAATCCGCTAAAACATCAAATCTCCGACATCTCTGCGGCCGGAAAAATATCCAGCAGGAACGGGACCAATGACGACTGAAGAGGATCGTTCAACGTGACAGAAGTGCATCCATTCCGCAGATTGCTGCAGATTTCAATGCTGGGCCATCAGCAAGTGTCAGCATACTAAGCATTCAATGAAACATCACTGATATGGACTTTCGGAGCCAAGGGCCCATCGTGTACCCTTGATAACTGCACGACAAAAAGGTATACTCCTCGCCTGGGCCTCTCAACATCGACATTGGACTGTTGATGACTGGAAATATGTTGCCTCATTGAAAGAGTCTGCCAGCCGGGGTGGCCAAGTGGTTCTAGGCGCTACAGTCTGGAACCGCGCGACCGCTACGGTCGCAGGTTCGAATCTTGCCTCGGACGTAGATGTGTGTGACGTCCTTAGGTTAGTTGGTTTAAGCAGTTCTCAGGTCTTGGGGACTGATGACCTCAGAAGTTAAGTCCCATAGTGCTCAGAGCTATTTGAACCATTGCAAGAGTCTCATTTCAAATTGTATCGAGCGGATGGACGTATATGGGTATGGAGACAACCTCATGAACCGCGTGGACCCTGCATGTCAGCGTGGGGCTGTTCAAGCTGGCGGCAGCTCTGTGATGATGCGGCGCTTGTGCAGTTGGAGTTATATGGGACCCCTCATATGTCTAGATACGACTCTGACAGGTAACACGTACGTAAGCATCCTGTCTGATCATCTGCGTCCATTCATGTCCATTATGCATTACGACGGAATTGGGCAGTTACAGCAGGACAACAAGACGCTCCAAACTGTCAGAATTGCTACAGAGACGCTCCAGGAACATTTTTCTAAGTTTAAACGCCTCAGCTGGACACCAGACTCCCCATAAATGTACTTTATTGAGCATATATGAGATGTTTTGCAACGTACTGTTCAAAGAGATCTCCACCCCGTCGCACTCTTACGGATTTATGGACATCCCTGCAGGATTCATGGGGTCAATTCCCTCCAGCACTAGACGTTGGTCGAGTCTATGTCACGTCGTGTTGCGGCACTTCTGCGTGCTCGCGGGTTCCGTACACGATATTCGGCAGATATACCAGTTTCTTTGGCTCCTCAGTGAGTATGTACATTGACGGAAACAAAAATCTCACCAACAACCATTAATTAATATAGAATATTGTAATTTCTGCAATACATTTGTCTACGTAACATATTTAAGTCATTAACATTGCAATGGCAAATGGCAATGGCAAATGTGCGATGTATGTTATTGCAAATGTGAAATGTTGTTTCATTAATGACTGGTGTAACAGCCAGAATGTTGAATGCAACATACAAATGTCTTTGCATTGCCGGATGTCATTTTGAGAGATGGAATGCCAAGCCTGGTGCACTTGGTTGGTCAATGTAGGGTCGGTTTGTACTGTTTGTGGATGATGCTGGAGTCGTCGGCCGATGATGTCCTATATGTGTTCGTCTGTAGACAAATCTGGCGATAGATCAGGTCAAGGCAACACGTTTTGAAATTCAGTAGAGCACGTTGGGTTACAAAGCGGTATGTGAGCGAGCGTTATCCTGTTGGAAGATACTGTCTGGAATGTTGTTCATGAATGGCAGCTCATCAGGTTGAAATATTGGATCAACCCAAAAAATTTCAGTGAGGTTGCATAACATAACTACGATAATTCTACTGTCATACGAAATTGCACCAAAGACCATAATTCCAGGTGTATGTACAGTGTCTCTAGCACTCAGAGTAGCTCGTTGCAGGCCCTCAGCTTGCCTCGTTCCAACCAACACACGGCCGTCACTGGCAGCGGGGCAGAGCCAACTTGCATGAAAAAACACAGCTGACCTCCACACTGTTCTCCAATGAGCTATCGCCTGACACGATTGAAGTCACAAATGGCGATGGTTTTGGATTAGTGGAGTGCACGTCACAGGACATCTGGTTCTCAGCTGTCCGTGACGTAATCGATCTGTAACAGTTCATTGAGTCACTGTGATGCCAAAGGATGCACAAGTTTCTGCTATAGATTCAGTACGAATTGCTAGAACCATACACTGAACACGATTGTCTTCCTTCATTATATTATGTGTACATCGTCAGGCTTACACATCTCTCAGTTTGGAGGTTTTTGGATGTGATAGATACCAAGATGACGTAAACTAACAAAAGAACAAAAATGACGAAGAACTATATCAAAGCGGTCTAACGACTACTGATTTAATTCTAATAATTGTATCCCTCACTACATATGTTTCTTTCTAAGAATAGATAAATTTACATTAGGTAACAAATATTACGTTCGAAATCGTAAAGCTATAGGCACTGTGCACATTGGAATAGTATATATTAATCACGAACGGAAAACACTATTATCGCAAGCCTTGAATCTTTCTCTGTGTTACTGTCTGCTGCAGAAGATACATTCGAAAAGAAGGCAGTAATTTCTAAAGTACCTGGAGATATTGCTGTGCTCCCTCTCTCCGTCTCTCCGTCATAGTGTTTATCTTGTTCTACGGAGGTGCGCTTTTTCCCATGTTTCGACACTCTCGATAGTGCCACGTGTCATTCCGGAACCAGTTTTCTTGCGACCATTCCCATGACCACCGCTGCCGGCAATGGTGAACGGTGACCCTATTCCCGCCAAGCCTTCCTGCAATATCGCAGAAAAAACTTCCAGCTTCTCGTAGCCCTGTTATACAACGCCGTTCAAACTCAGTGAGGTGTCGATAATTACGTCTTTGTGGCCTTAAAGTCATTCTCAACTAACATCGACTCGCAACGTCCAGTTTCGAAGGTAACTAACGCTCACGACCGTTATAGCGTGTATTTGAAGCAAATCTGATCTGCATCCCCACAGGGCCCCTACCAGCGCCATTCTTATACGACTGGTGGGAAATGTGAACAGACATCAGCTTTCCGACGTTGAAAAACGCCAACCAATTATCGTTCATGTAGCACAACACTTTCTTGGCGTTGTGTTTTCTTTTCCTGTCAGCGTATACAAGAAGTTTTTAGTGAATTTCAGATCTGACTGTTCTTCATCGTACTGAATGACAATAAACCCGAAGAAGTTTAAATATTATGTAAAAGTCAGTCAACGGACCAATGCCTTCTATACTACCCATTGTTTATACGGACAGATAAATAAACGGCGGATAAAAGCATGACCTAAACCGAATTTACTTTTCCAGAATACTTTTATTTGATGAAGATAGTACTGCACTCTCAAATTCCGATCAACGCACAAAGGTTCCATTTTTATAAAGATACCTGAGTGAGGATAGTAATAATCAACGAAAGTAGCTTACCTCTCAAATAAATGGGTACCAGTTTGTTTCTATATAGATTATGCGAAACAACTTGATCCCGTTTTAGCAGAGATATTACTTAACGTGTTCCACGCATCTGGAAGAGGGAGCACATCATTGTACGTATTGAATATGGGTCGTTTCACTCAACACATGTCACGGATTACTGGAGCTTGTTCCATTTTGGCATTTTAGGAATGGCGTTTTGGTCCTTCATCTCTACGAATAAACGAGATCTCCTCAAGCAGCGGGTCATTACTTTTCGATATAAATACAGTAGGGTCTACGAAGCCTGCATACTCGGCTCGCTATGTAACACTACCGCCCTGCCGGACGTGCGTTAGCTCAATAAAGCCTGTACTGTAATAAGTTCACGGGCTTCACCTTGTAAACAAGGATTTAGTACATAAGTTGACCGCGTGTACCTAATGGAAGCAATTCGGACTTATTCAGTCAATAACTACAGTGATGCGTCAAGCAAATGTAAAGTATAATTGCGCGTTCGCATGGACAAGAAGTACACACAGTAGATACTACCAATGATTAATAATACGGTCGCCAGCCTAATTAGGCATTGAGTGAGTTTTTCCCTGTACGAGTGGTAGCATATTCAAGCATAATGACACGTAGCAATGTTGCGTTTTATGGCAAAATTTAGAATCAGAAAGAATCTACTGAACTAAGATTTTCTTCTTTTGTACCAATTTATAAGAGCTAAAGTTACACAACACCACACAGCAATGATTACTACGAGCTGCACTTTGTATATTTCATCATCTGAACTATCGTCGGAATCCGACCATTCCGGATCGCTATCAGGTTCTAACATAAAGGCTTTTCTGAGACAGGCACTAAGTCCTTCCTCGGTATTGTCGTCAGGCTTAGAGTTTAATTCAATCTCCTCTTTTGGCGAAACGGCCTCATCATCAGCTTTATTTACCTCTACTGTGACTTCATATTCGGTGTAATCCTCGTGGACTTTAATTACTTTCATGTAATCATCTGCCCCTTCTCCACGGTGCCTCTCGGTAGCAGCTTGCACTATTGGCGGATTGTTAGCAGAAGTTATTTCTTCGTCAATGCTGAGGATTTCATCCTCCAAATCCTTCCTATCATTAACCTTCCCCTTATCGGCAGCACGCGCACTTTTCGCGGCGCTATTTATTCTCCCCTCTTCAAATTTGGGCCACGTCACTTTATTGACGCCCCTTTCATTTCCCTTTCTATTAACTAATTTCCTCGCCTCATATTCCTTCTTAAAATCCTCCCACTCACATTGCTTTAGGCCCTTGTACAGATCGTCGATCTGCACACGCCAATCAGTTACTTCTGTTAATTCATTATCGCCCTTTTCCTCATTGCAAACATTGCTAACCGCACCTCTCTGTGTACTCACAGTCTCATCTATTGTTTCCTTTGCCACGGAATTATCACTCGTAAAATTTTCATTATCTCTTACGGCTACGTTCGCCCCTACTGCTGCCGTATTGCTAGCGGCTTCTCTCTGAACAGATGTTCCACTAGGCTGGGCCGTTGCCCTCTGATGCTCCACTCGCCCGTTAACCTGGAGTATTCCGTGCGGCATAGATGACTCATGCTGGCTCGCACCTGACGCTTGTCTCGCCACAACACGTTGCGTCGTTTCACGCCTGTCTCTAACCTGTCTCATTACATTACGGTCGGTCCGGTATCTGTTCTTAAATCGGGGCCGGTATGTATTGTCCGCTTCCGTTTGGCCCGCAACGTTCGCGGAAATTAGTTTCCCGCGTCGTTATTGTTTTGCGCGGTGTACTCTCGTCCGCGACCTGGATAACTTCCTCTGCCTCTTCCTCTGCCTCTTCCTCTCTGTATTACATTGACGCGAAATCCATCGCCGTCATTCCTTTCGTCATTGTGTCGGGTATTACGGTTGCCAAAATTTTGATAATTGGCACGACTTTCGCGCCAATGGTCTTCGTCTTCGACTCTTTCTAGAAATGCTTGGAAGCTACGATGGTTGCTTCCTACATACCTCTTTGAATCTTCTGGGAGCTTTTTATACAGTTCCCAGATAATTTCCGAATCTGATCTTCTACCTCTTAAATGCGTCAATTTCCTGTACCAATACTCGCAGAAATCTTTCAAAGAATTCCTGCCCCTGTTATCATGCTGTTTGGCCATGATAAATTCGCGCCATAAATGGTCCTGCTTTTGTTCAGACCAATATTCTTCCGTAAAACATTGCCTGAATTCTTCGAACGTCATTCGTTCGGTATTTAAATTTATTCCCCAGCGCTTAGCGTCACCTGCTAAGGCGCTAATTACTACATTTATCTTTTCCTGATCAGACAAGTGCTCAGGAAATACTCTCTCGCAATTTTTGATGAAGTCTAACGGATGCCAACCGTTATGTTTCTTGGCGGGATCGAAGCGTTCCTCGCCTTCTAACAGCTTCGTAATCGGTGTGCCATTACAGACAACACCAGGCCTATCTTTTATTTTGCTCTCCAGATCGAAAATTCTGCCTTGAATTTCCGTAGTATTTTGTTCACAATTTTGAATACAGCCGGTTACTATTTCACCTAAATCTTTTCCAGTGTCTAGAATTACCTTTTTCAACTGTGATATCCCGTGTTGACATTCGTTTACGATCTCAGTTTTAAGACCGAAAACTTTTTCGTCTACCTTAGTTTCAACCAGAGGTTCTACTTTCTCTTGGATGTTGAGAATTTCAACATCGAATCTACTGTTAATGTTACCAATTTCCTCCTGCATAGTATCCATATTTTTGTTAATAGTATCAATTTCAAATTTCATATTATTTATCACAGAACTTAAATTTCCCACTTTTTGTTCTACCTGCTCTATTTGTTTACTAATTCTAATTCCTTGATCTTTGACCTGTGCTTTAATTTGATCAACGTGTGTTTTAAGCTGCTCGTTCTGTGTTTTGAGCTGCTCGTCAACGTGTGTTTTGAGCTGCTTAACCTGATTGCCGACTTGTTTTTGAAGTTGCTCATTCTGCCCTGCAATTTGTTTGGTTAATTGTTCAAATAGATCGTTCATGCTCAAAATTTTTACACTGTTTTGTTCTACGGAATCCGTGTGTTCCGGTCCTACTTCATAAGTTTCTTTCGGTTCTTTCTTTATCTGTGGTGAATCAAATATGTCAGTGGATTCGTTCACGTACCCACTATCATCTACAAAGTCACCCTCTAATTTCTGTTTTGTCGCTTGCTGTGTTCGAGGCGATCGCGACACTTCAATCTGTTCGTTGACGTGTTCATGGTATTGTATGTACGCCAATTGTCTTCCGCTAACGCCATCTGTTATCTGGCCGCGTAAACTCCTGATACTGCAAGCTGAATTCTCTCGCTCGGCACATCTATCCTGTCCCCGTTCTTGTCCATATTGAATGCCAATCACACACACTATTATACTTGACTCACACTGCAGTTTAATTTACTGAACTTTATTGCTATTCGTGCCACTGAACATCCACTGTTCGGTCTTTAGTTTATAACCGACAACAACTGGATGTCCTGTCACCGGGAAGCCACGTGTATCACTACCGCCCTGCCGGACGTGCGTTAGCTCAATAAAGCCTGTACTGTAATAAGTTCACGGGCTTCACCTTGTAAACAAGGATTTAGTACATAAGTTGACTGCGTGTACCTAATGGAAGCAATTCGGACTTATTCAGTCAATAACTACAGTGATGCGTCAAGCAAATGTAAAGTATAATTGCGCGTTCGCATGGACAAGAAGTACACACAGTAGATACTACCAATGATTAATAATACGGTCGCCAGCCTAATTAGGCATTGAGTGAGTTTTTCCCTGTACGAGTGGTAGCATATTCAAGCATAATGACACGTAGTAATGTTGCGTTTTATGGCAAAATTTAGAATCAGAAAGAATCTACTGAACTAAGATTTTCTTCTTTTGTACCAATTTATATGAGCTGAAGTTACACAACACCACACAGCAATGATTACTACGAGCTGCACTTTGTATATTGATCAGAATGAAATCGGGCATAGACTACCCTAGCATCAGCAATTTTGAAAACACACATACAAAGTCACTATTAAAACTGAAAAAAAACACTGATACACTTAGGTTTAATATAGCAATTAATTTTACTGTTCAATTCTGATCAGTACACTTCAAAATGTGCAAGAATAGGCAAGAGAAGGGGGGGGGGGCCTGAAACTGTTACGGTCGTTATGCTGAAACTAGTAAGTCCTGAAGGTAAATTACCGCTCAAAATTATCAATCTGTGGATAACTACTTTTCTTTTCTTAATTTTGAATTAATTAGTTATTATTATTTCAGTCACAAATCAAATAAATAACATTGCTAGCTCAATTCAAAATTTATCTTTCAATTTAATCACACTGATATTCTTTACTAACATTTACATTTGCACTCCTATCCTTGAACGTCTTTATAGCATGAATTGGTCTGCAGATAATTTAGTACTAACTGTAACTTTCAGTTCGGGATACTCGGGTTGCACAATATGTGGTAAGGACCCTGTCTAGGTCAATGATAAGGATAAGTGACGGCTAAAGCAATTCTGGTAAAAGTCACGTTATTATTGAACAGTCAAGACAGGTTCAACACTGGTCCACACAGATACACTTCTAAAGAAGAAATAAATTTTTGACCTGTGCACGTCGTTGCGGCGGATGGCGGGCAGCGAGATAGCGGGCAGCACAGCACACATACAAGCACGGCTAAGGCTCTCACAGTATCGGCACTTTCATTCTTCTTAGCGTCGTAATCTTTCCAGTTTTGTGCCTGAGAATATAGCCATGCCAAGTAGTCGTCGGAATCGGCCCATCCGAGGCTCAATGGAATCCACTTTTCCTAGATAGCCTCCTCGGTACAGTACATGTTCCTCTGACCGATGCTCAACTCCGACTGTGTCACTGAGCCCGTTGTGCCGAACCGCGCCAGTGTGCGTTTTCCCGCGCTCGCCTGCATCCACCTTTTCCCGCGCCCCTACAGGTAGGGTATTCACCACAGGTTTTCTACTACACATATTCTAATGCATTACCTACGTATGGACCAAGTGTTTAAATTACAATTTACACCTTTTACAATAGTTTTAACATTAAATACATTTTCCTTTGGTTATCAAATTGCTTAAAATCTAACATAAGTAATGACTTTCATTTCAAAAGTTGTGTACAGTTTCTTTAACATGACACGAAAAGAAAAAATCTAAAATAATATTTACATTATCTCACATAAATTCAGAAAGAAACATTTATTTAAATGCATAAAGAAAAAAAATTATTATAGGTACATTATTGTTACAGCTACACAAACAACCAAACAAGTAGTATTAATGAGTTCTATTACAATAAGGTAATTACAGTATTTAACTTTGGAAATTACACAGATGTGTCTCAAGCAAAGGGCAACATATAAAATAATCTACCTTCTTCAGTGTAGACAACCCAAAGACTATGCTACATAGAGAGTACAAGTGACTTGCGTTGACGGTGCTATTGAAGTCGCCAATCTTGAAGCTGCTATTGAATTGGACCGTCACCACTCGATCGCGAAGCTTATGTCCTCTTCACAAAGGGGCCACTGCTGTCACGTTGTACTCCTGGAGGGAGATGCGGCCAGCGTGCCATTGGCTGATCTCTTCTCAAAGGCGTCTCTTCTCTTTCGTTCCCGACTGGCGTGCCGGGGCTTGACTTTACGCCGTAATATTCCTCTCCCCCCACCCCTCCTTAATCCAAAGCGACCGACTGTCGTCGTACAAGAGGCACGACAACGGGAGGAGAGGCAAGAGCGTGGATCCTCTGAAGGGCCGGAAGCTGTGGCTGTAATGGATGTCAGACTTCCTACCGTACCCCGCCATCCGGCCTTCGCTCTGGCGCTTCCGTAGTGTAGCGCAGGGGGCCCGGGTTCTATTCCCGGCAGGGGACAGGGTGTTGTGCATCATTCGTCATTTTCTTCATCATTGACTCGCAAATCGCCGATGTGGTGTCACCTAAAAAGGACCTGCAATACGACGGCCGAACTCCCCCGCATGGGGCCTCCCGGCAAACAGTGCCATACGATCAATTTCATTTTCCATTTTCTGGTGGATACGTCCCACGGAAAACGCTCTGACGGGTACGCGTCCACATCCTGAGGCCCATAATATGTAGAAGGCGTCGGCTGGTGCGGCGTGGGAGGGTCCAGCTCCATCGGTAGGACGAGTTGAGGCTGAGAAGCCGAAGGCTCTGTCTTCATGGGGTCGTCCCGCGATGTCATGATGACACCCTCTGGCGGCTGCTGTGGCGGCTGCTGTGTCCTCGGAATCTGAGAATTTCGGGGAAGAGATACAGAAGGATCACAGTGCACATTGTAGTGGCGAATTTGATTGTGATGTCGGCGCTGCAACCCGTCTGGGCCTGAAATGACATGCGAGCGCCAAGTCGACGGAGGATCTCGCCTCGCGGGCACCGTCTGCTGCCGCTAAAAACACTGAAAAACACAATATCATGCGGCACGAAGTGATACTTGCGGATTTTCTGTGGCGCCGGATGCTGAAGAGGGTTGAGCAGGTGGAACAGCGTCCGATAGCGGCGGCCGTGAAGCAGTACCGCCGGAGATGGTCCATCTCGTGGATGTGAACGATAAGAGGCGAGAAACAGTTGCAAAGCTCGATCCCTGGCGTGTGCGGTGCGACGTTTGGCCATATGCTGCTTGAAGGTTCTGACAAAACGTTCATCTTCGACGTTTGACTGTGGATGGAACGGTGCACTAGTTAGATGAGGTATCCCATTGCGTTCACAAGCTGTTTCAAATTCATGTGACGTGAACTGAAGGCAGTTGTCCGACACCACGACTTCAGGCAAACCTTCGAGGCAAAAAAATGAGGACAACGCCTGAACTGTGCTGCATGACGTTGTCGAGTTCATTGCCACAGCAAAAGGAAACTTGCTACGAGTCTACCAAAATCAACCAAAGAATGTGCCAAAAAGTTCCCGAAAAGTGTATGTACGAATCTTGCCATGGTGATTGCAACTTAGGCCAGGCTGAGAAGTTTTATGGCGGTGCGGACTGATTTTCCTTACATGCGTGACACCGTGACGTCATCTGTTCTGTTTGTATGTCCATAGCCTGCCAAGTACAGTGTCGACGCGCTAACTGTTTCGTACAAACAATCCCCCAGTGTCATTGGTGAAGTAACTGCAACACATCTTTTGGCAAAGCTTTGGGGATCAACACGCGTGGTTGCCCACTGTCATGTTGAACAAGAGTCACATCTTGCTGTTTAGCGAGGCTATGCCGACGCGCAAAGTATCGGCGCACTACAGCGTTCCATATGCTATGGAATGAGAGAGGCCAAGATGTGCGAATGTGTTTCAGCAAAATGTTCAAATCTGAATCAGCTTTCGTGTGGCCTGTGCAATTTTCCTGCAGTTCAAAGTAAAGGATTGAAGCAATTCACTGTCCTCAGCATCTATGTGACAACAACATGCAGCAGATGCCTTATAGTCCGTGTCAGGGCCACTCTGAAGACGTGAAAGTGCGTCCGCATTACCATGTTGAGCTGTCGGACGATACACAGTCTCGTACCAGTATTGAGACAACAACAAAGCCCATCTTTGCAATTTTTTGGCAGTTCGAACAGAAAATACTTCATCGGATGAAACGAGGATTGCAGTGGCTTATGATCTGTTACTAAGTAGAATTTTCTGCCATACAAATAGTGGTGGAATTTGATGACACCATACACAACAGCCAATGTCTCATTCTCTATTTGTGAATAGTTACACAAAACTTTGGACAACACTTTTGATCCGAATCAATATGCCTGTCATTATCACCAAATTTGTTAGAAAGCACTGCACCGATTCCGTACGAGGAAGCTTGGACTTGGAACACAACTGGTTTGTCAGGATCAAAGTGAACCAAGCATCGATCACTGAGCAATGCATCTTTAAGTTTTCGAATAGCTTCTTGGAACTCATCTGTCCAAACAAAGGGGACGTTCTTGCGACGCAAGCGATGCAGTGGAGTTGCGATTTCTGCAGCATTCGGTATGAACCGAATACAATAATTGATTTTCCTAAAGACTGACTTCAATTCTGTGATACTGCGAGGAGCTGGCAAAGTCCCACATGCCTAACAAATGTGACTGAAAAAGCTGTACACCTTCACTGTTTATGAGATGACCAAGATGTTGCAACTCAGCCGGCCGGGGTGGCCGAGCGGTTCTAGGCTCTACAATCTGGAACCGCGCGACCGCTACGGTCGCAGGTTCGAACCCTGCCTCGGGCATGAGTGTGTGTGATGTCCTAGTTAGGTTTAAGTAGGTCTAAGTTCTAGGTGACTGATGACCTCAGAAGTTATGTCCCATAGTGCTCAGAGCCATGTTCTTTTTTTTTTTTTTGTTGCAACTCAGGTTTAAAAAAATCCCACTTGTGCAGCCTAGGCACGCAAATTTGCCATGTGTTCTTCAGGTGTATGACCTGCTACGACAATATTGTCCAAATAGTTTCAACAGTTTGGTGCTTACGCAGTCAGCTGTTCCAAATACCGATGGAAAATGGCGCGTGCGGAAGCACTGCCAAAAAGCAAATGCAAATATTTAAAGAAGCCCACATGAGTGTTCATAACACACACCGTTTAAGATTCTTCATCAAGTGGTACTTGAAGATATGCTTCGCACAAATCAATTTGTCAAAAGTAGCGACCAGCGCCTAATCTGTCCATGAGATCCTCTGGGCATGGCAGTAGATAAATATCAATCACCGTTTGTTGGTTGACTGTAGATTTAAGGTCAACACTGAGGCGAATGCGACCAGAGGGTTTGTGAAGCAAAACCAGTGGACTTGCCCATTCATTAGCTTGTATGGGCGCAATAGCTCTGCTGTCCGGCAATTCTTGAAGTTCAGCAGCTACATTGTCCCTTAATGCAATGGGAACAGTGCTGGCTAGGAATAATTTCACTGCGAATTGTCTTTCATAGTAATATGAGCAACAAAATTGTTAGCCTTGCCTAAGTCTTCATAAGAGTGTTCAGGCATTTCTTTCAGCGAGATAGCCACACTGTTACGGTATATTAATAACTTTTACTTATGGACCGTCTGACAGCAACTGAATAAAACACAATTTTAGTGCCATACGCGTTTCGCCTTTATTTTCTGCAAGGCATCATCAGTGGCAGGTTGCGCAACCTGCCACTGATGATGCCTTGCAGACGATGCCTTGTTAGACGATGACATGCAATATATGCTACTGTCTTCCTCTGAAATTAAAAAAGAATGATCCATAAAAGTTAGATTTTTAAGAAATATGGAAACATGTAACAAGTTACAACATGGTCCTGTGCCTATGAACAAATATTATACTGAAATTTAAAAATATTACAATCACAAAAATCTTGTCAATACTGTCTATCTGTAACATTATTACTCTACTACACACCAAAAAGGAGGGAGTGAAATCAAATTAAGTAGTAGCACAATGATAAACGCGTTGCAAGTTATATAAATTGTGAAACAGAAGCTGTTGGAAACTAACATAAATTCCTTATTCGAGACATGTAAAATAATTTAAACATGAATGAAACTCGGTTCAGTTGAATATCACATGTTACGAGGAAGAAAACCTGCTTCCGTTTCAGAGTACACATTTGTAGAAGTCAAAATACTTACACAATCTTTGTAAAATTCAGACTCTCAGCAAAAAAAAAAAAGGATAGAAATTTCCGATAACTTTTTGAGGCCGTCCTTAGTGCTCATTCCTTCATAAGACACTAAAATCTGTCACTTGATTGAACCCCAATCAGGAAATAAAATGCATTACTAGCAACGCTATGCTCAGGCTCCCTGATTTGTTTAGACACTGGGCTCATTTGACTCGGAGAAGCTGCAAAAACTGTAAGTTTTGCTAGCAATGGATTTGAACCATTCTGCATCTCAGTAATTGCCAGTAAGGTGATCTCGTCATCAGGCGGTTAAGGATAGGTTCAGAGCTCAGTTCCCCTGCTTGCCTACACAGAATGTCAGTGCATAAGCCGCTTGCTGCATGTGGGCTTCCACTCGACAGCAGCCTTGGGAGTTCCAGCTAAGGAGCCCTTGAGACGTCAAGCAGCCCCGAGAACATCTGAAAGCGATCCGCGTTCCCTCCGCCTTAAGAGAATTTGTCGCGGGGCACCACTCGCATAAATTATTTGCTTCTAAGCCGCGGTCGTAGAGTAGACGCCGGTAAAGCGCAGTCAGATACACGAAAAATTTAAGCCAGTCATACAGGCCGCCTGTTCAGCCTATTGTTGCCGATTTTTTTCTGTAATTTTTTCCTAATACAGACATTCTGAGTCACAAGATGAGACCTGCCTTAAGAGTTCTAGAATATACTCGATCGTTTACTTTCACTTCAAACTGATGAGATTGTTTAGGCATTTCTCTGAAAAGTAACATTGCACGGAAGAGAAAAGTGGATGATAATCACATAAGACTTGAAGATAAAATAAGTAATGGAAGACTGCTGAATATTAAATGGGTAGGTAAATTTAACAATGAAGTGGTACTGAATCGAATGGGAGAAACAAATTGATGTCACAACTAGATCAAACCAAGGGATCAGTTGACAGACATAACCTAAGGCAGAGAGAACTGTCGCTTTGATAATGGACAGAGGAACTGCGGTTGGAAATTGTTGTGACAGAATCGACAAGCGTGGAAGGATCCATCAAATCAGTCTTCGGAATTCCTGAATGAATTTTCACTCTGCAGCGGAGCGCGCGCTGATTTGAAACTTCCTGTCAGGTTAAAACTGTGTCCCGGTCAAGGACTTGAACGGGGATCCATAGCCTGTCGCATTCAAGCGCTGTATCGACTGAGCCGTCGAAGTACGAGAAATGACCTGCTCTCACAGCTTTACTTCTGCCATTTACTCGTCTCCTGTGTTTCATATTCGCAGAAATTCGATTTACGGGACAAGGACTTTGGAAGAAGAAAATATGTTGTGACGTCATGGCTAAGCCACAACAGCATTGGGTGAGGGGGGAAGGGGAGAAGGGGAGGACAGTTTATCCGGAACGAATTTCTCACTCTGCAGCGGAGTGAGCGCTAGTTTGAAACTTCCTGGAAGAATAAAACTGTTTTTTATGAAAAATTCAATTCTCAATCAAACAGTAATTTCCATGTATACTTACTGTATGTATCCATGCCTATGATTCAAAATGAAGTCTTATATTTTGTCTAAAGCTCTGGAGCGTCTTGCTGATAGGCAGCGGATTGAAAATTGCAGTTTTGCAGATACTCAGTGTTTTAATGATAGGGAGTGGATGGCCACCAATTTGGCTCGTGAATCTGTGAAGCCAGTAGTTCAGCAACTTGGGCAGTGTAGCAGTGGAGTGGTGTATGGATGCCTTGCAGTCGTCCTACGAACCAACATGAAAACACATCAGTGCTGGTCCGTGCATTCATTACTCAGTAAACGTCAAGAGCCGTGATAGTGCTCAGACAACTGAATGTCCCCAGGAAGAAAATTGTAAGTAGCCCTTAAAAGGTTGCAGTCGTCACCAGAGTACTCTACAAGGACACTGATAGGAGCAGTGGAGGACAAACTGTTTAAGTGCAATACAAACGCTAAGTGGTTGCACAGGATGAAGAGCGCTGAAGCGCAACGAATTACGCTGTGGTCCCAGCGTGGACGACGAATCACAACAGCATTAGTCTATGTTCACACGAGCAGAATCATGTAGCAATGAATTTGCCTACACCATTGATGGTTGCTGAGTGGCGTCCTGCCTCTTCCCCACGGTAGGGAGCGGGGAGAGCCTGAAGAAGGCTCCAAGTGGTCTACCTACTGCAGAGCAGTAACTCTACATGATTGGACTTGGTGCTAGCTTCAGGGCCAGAGCTTGGAACGGTAAGGTTTGGACATGGTGACTTGTTGATACATGTAGACTCATAACACGTAAGCCGCCGTAGGTTCTCCCAAAGGACTGTTGGCTGAGAGAGCGTGTTCCCTTTGACTAAACATGAAGAGTATTCATACTGCCTTGGCTGTGTTTGTTATGGAACAGCATTATTTTAGACCACATAAGCCACAAAAATTCTTGGCTTTGACCAGGACCGACTAGGTCACCCAGGCCACAGTGGCTCTAGCTTTCTGCTGCAACAGTGCCTCTGGTGCCTCTGCTAAGTTGCAGCATGTAGTAATCGAGCCAACTGACATCTCAGCGTCTGGCTGACACATGTCTGACCTGCTTCCGTGTCCTCTTCCATTTGCTGCAGAAGCGATGTTTATTCAGCCTTGCCAGAATATACTGCTGACGCAACACACATAAGCTCTCTTTGGTACATTCTGCCATATACATCAGCTCATGCTAATTCCGTAGAGATTCAACTAACATGCTACAAATTGATAATTGTTTGTGGAATATTCAGATTTTTCGTTACATTAGCCTACTTAAATCATAAGTTTCATTGGCTTCGTTCTTAACCTAAGTAGCGCTCCCATGATCGGCTTTTGTCCTGTTATACATAACTACTGAATTACCGCTTACAAACTACTAAAGTAATATTCCCATAGCCTTTACTCCCAACAACTCAATCTGTAATAACTACTTACCAATAAACAGATTTACTCAATAAATTCCTTACGGTTATCACGTAGCGTCTATATCAAACTTTCACTTATATATCCCTTATTATCCACAACTAATCCATTTCATCTCAACTATCTATTATCCTCATTTCCCACCTGTAAACATATTAGTCGTTTGATCCGCCATTTAATAAATTACAAAAAATTGAACTGGAAAACTCTTTTCCTCTTAAATAATTTCCTTAACAAATCGTCTTTCCACAGCATTTGGTCACATTCAATTGATATCATACGTTCAGCAGATGTTTTGTTCTATCTGGTGGCAGACCATTCGTAACTTTGTCTATACGGTTGAAATTTCGCTTATATGTCCCCAGAGTCCACACCCCTAAGAGTATGCTCACACACAAACTGCATACGGTACTACTATAGCCGATATGTTCGCTGGTAGTTCCACTTGTTTTCTACATCTACATCTGCATCCATACTCCGCAAACCACCTGATGGTGCGTGGCGGAGGGTAACTTGACCACCACTATCGGTTCTCCCTTCTATTCCAGTCTCGTATTGTTCGTGGAAAGGATTGTCGGTATGCCTCTGTGTGGGCTCTAATCTCTCTGATTTTATCCTAATGGTCTCTTCGCGAGATATACGTAGGAGGGAGCAATATACTACTTGACTCCTAGGTGAAGGCATGTTCTCGAAACTTCAGCAAAAGCCCGTACCAAGCTACTGAGCGTCTCTCCTGCAGAGTCTTCCACTGGAGTTTATCTGTCATCTCCGTAACGCTTTCGCGATTACTAAATGATCCAGTAACGAAGCGCTCTGCTCTTTGTTGGATCTCCTCTATTTCCTCTATCAACCCTATCCGGTAGGGATCCCACACTGCTGAGCAGTATTCAAGCAGTGGGCGAACAAGCGTACTGTAACCTACTTCCTTTGTTTTCGGATTGCATTTCCTTAGGATTCTTCCAATGAATCTCAGTCTGGCATCTGCTTTACCGACGATCAACTTTATATGCTCATTCCATTTTAAATCACTCCTAATGCGTACTCCCAGATAATTTATGGAATTAACTGCTTCCATTTGGTGACCTGCTATATTGTAGCTATATGGTAAGGGATCATTCTTTCTGTGTATTCGCAGCACATTACACTTGCCTACATTGAGATTCAATTGCCATTCCTTGCACCATGCGTCTATTCGCTGCAGATCCTCCTGCATTTCAGTACAATTTTCCATTGTTACGACCTCTCGATACACCACAGCATCATCCGCAAAAAGCCTCAGTGAACTTCCGATGTCATCCACAAGGTCATTTATGTATAATGTGAATAGCAACGGTCCTACGACACTCCCCTGCGGCACACCTGAAATCACTCTTACTTCGGAAGACTTCTCTCCATTGAGAATGACTTGCTGCGTTCTGTTATCTAGGAACTCTTCAATCCAATCACACAATGGGTCTGATAGTCGATATGCTCTTACTTTGTTCATTAAACGACTGTGCAGAACTGTATCGAACGCCTTGCGGAAGTCAAGAAAAACGGCATCTACCTGGGAATCCGTGTCTATGGCCCTCTGAGTCTCGTGGACGAATAGCGCGAGCTGGGTTTCACACGATCGTCTTTTTCGAAACCCATGCTGATTCGTACAGGGTAGATTTCTAATCTCCAGAAAAGTCATTATACTCGAACGTAATACGTGTTCCAAAATTCTACGACTGATAGATGTTAGAGATATAGGTCTATAGTTCTGCACATCTGTTCCATGTCCTACGCTCTTCTAGGGACCTAAGGTACACCGCTGCAAGAAGGGGGCAAGTTACTTTGCGTACTCTGTGTAAATTCGAACTGGTTTCCCATCAGGTCCAGCGGCCTTTCCTCTTTTGGGCGATTTTAATTGATTCTCTACCCCTCTGTAGTCTATTTCAATATCTACCATTTTGTCATCTGTGCGACAATCTAGAGAAGGAACTACAGTGCAGTCTTCCTCTGTGAAACAGCTTTGGAAATAGGCATTTAGTATTTCGGCCTTCAGTCTGTCATCCTCTGTTTCAGTACCATTTTGGTCACATAGTGTCTGGACATTTTGTTTTGATCCACCTACCGCTTTGACATAAGACCGAAATTTCTTAGGATTTTCTGCCAAGTCAGTACATAAAACTTTACTTTCGAATTCATTGAACGCCTCTCGCATAGCCCTCCTCACACTACATTTCGCTTCGCGTAATTTTTGTTTGTCTGCAAGGCTTTGGCTATGTTTATGATTGCTGTGAAGTTCCCTTTGTTTCTGCCGCAGTTTTCTAACCCGGTTGTTGTACCACGGTGGCTCTTTTCCATCTCTTACGATCTTGTTTGGCACATGCTGATCTAACACATATTGTACAATGGTTTTGAACTTTGTCCACTGATTCTCAACACTGTCTGTACTTGAGACAAAACTTTTGTGTTGAGCCATCAGGTACTCTGAAATCTGCTTTTTGTCACTTTTGCCAAACAGAAAAATCTTCCTACCTTTTTTAATATTTCTATTTACGGCTGAAATCATCGATGCAGTAACCGCTTTATGATCGCTGATTCCCTGTTCTGCGTTATCTGTCTCAAATAGTTCGGGTCTGTTTGTCACCAGAAGGTGTAATATGTTATCGCCACGAGTCGGTTCACTGTTTAACTGCTCCAGGTAGTTTTCAGATAAAGCACTTTAAAAAATTTCACAGGATTCTTTGTCCCTGCCACCCGTTATGAACGTTTGAGTCCCCCAGTCTATATCCGGCAAATTAAAATCTCCACCCAGAACTAAATATGGTGGGGAAATGTACTCGAAATATTTTCCAAATTATCCTTCAGGTGCTCAGCCACAACAGCTGCTGAGCCAGGGGGCCTATAGAGACATCCAATTACCATGTCTAAGCCTGCTTTAACCGTGACCTTCACCCTAATTATTTATTTCGTATCTCCGTCAATTTCCTTCGATACTATTGCACTTCTTATCGCTATAAACACGCCTCCCCCTTCACTGTCCAGCCTGTCTCTGCGGTATACATTCCAATCTGAGTTTAGAATTTCATTAGAATACTGTTTACATCTCTTTTCAGCCAACTTTCTGTCCCTAGTACTATGTGGGCTTTGTGACCGTTTATTGATGAGAGCAGTTCTGGGACCTTTCTATAGACGCTCCTGCAGTTTACTATTAGCAGATTAATATTGTTATTCCGTGTTGCATTTTGCCTACTCCTACCTTGCTGCGTCGCAGGAGGCTTCATGTCGGGCCTAGGGAGGGAATTCTCTGACCTAAAAAACCCACATGTGCACTCCACACGTACTCCGCTACCCTTGTAGCCGCTTCCTGCGTGCAGTGCACGCCTGACCTATTCAGGGGGACCCTACATTTCTCCACCTGATAGCGGAGGTCGAGAAATTTGCACCCCAGATCTCCGCAGAATCGTCTGAGCCTCTGGTTTAAGCCTTCCACTCGGCTCCAAGCCAGAGGACCGCAATCGGTTCTGGGAACGATACTACAAATAGTTAGCTCAGATTCCACCCCGCGAGCGAGACTTTCCGCCTTCACCAACTCCGCCAATCACCTGTATGAACTGAGGATGATGTCTGAACCCAGATGACAGGAGTCATTGGTGCCGACATGAGCAACAACTTGCAGTCGGGTGCACCCAGTGTTCTCTATCGCCGCCGGCAGGGCCTCCTCCACATCTCGGATGAGACCCCCCGGCAAGCAGACGGAGTGAACACTGGCCTTCTTCTCCGACCTTTCCGCTATTTCCCAAAGGGCTCCATCACCCGCCTAACGTTGGAGCTCCCAATAACTAATAAACCCCTTCCCCCCGTGTACGTGCTCGGACCTTGCTGAAGGGGCGGCCACATGTCCACTCACAGGCAGAGCGGGCGATGCCACACGGCCAGCCTCCACATTGACCATCCACCTCGTGCGCCGCGAACGCCGGTGAACCCGCCACTCCCCTTGGGGAGAGGGTAGCCCAAGCGCGCACGGTACCCGCGAACATGTCTCGACAGCAGGGACAGTGGGCGAAGCATGTAACACCTGGGGTGTACCATGAGACGCACCAGACTCCCCACTGCCGCTACAATCCGAGACAGCAGCCTGAAGACGGCTGACAGCGGCCATCAACACGTTCAGCTTTTCGCGAACAGTGGTCAGCTTCTCCTGCGTCCGTACACAGCAGTCACACATCCTATCCATCCTAAGAAATCAATTTACTGTAGAGAGTTAATTAACTTTTAACTAGACTGCTAAATCACTAAAGACGGCTGATAGTTGACTAAACTGTGGTTACTAGACACTTCGTATAGAAAACAATTAAAATAGCACTACCTGTCTCTGGACTGTATTCAAAACAAACTCTAGCACTACTGGCACTGTGGCTGGCTAAAGGGACTCTCGCTGACTGTATTCAAATCAAATACGAAATCTATGGAACACTGTTACTAGCACTCGACATTTAAAGCTTCCTAAAAGCAAATACACACGGAAGAAGAAGTGACAACTAAGAAAAATACAGTTATACTTAAATTAACGTAGCTCGCTGCACAGCAGATGTGACACAGACGGTAGTTACGACGACACTGACACTACTGGTACTATGGCTGACTAAAGTGACTCTCTCTGACTGTATTCAAAACAAACACGAAATCTATGGAACACTATTATTAGCACTCGACAATTAAAGCTTCCTAAAAGCAAAAACACACGGAAGAATGAGTGACAAGTAAGAAAAATACAGTTAATACTTAAATTAACGTAGCTCGCTGCACAGCAGACGTGACACAGACAGTAGTTACGACTCACTGTAATGTTAGTCACAGACTTAAGTCTCCTTGAAATGTCATGTTTCCTTACAAACACAGTCTTCGTGGTTTCTACCGTAGTTCAATCGGTTTCTCCTTCACGACAGAGGAATCTGGCCACAGTTTCCAATACCTAGAAGAACGTTTCCTGAAATTCCGATGTGCGCTACCGAAGTTTGATTTTTGCGTGACTCTCCCTCTCAACTCCATTGCGTGTTACACTGTAAGTGTATTAACTTTTGTGAACCTCATGTTCCTCAGTCTCACACTCCTGGACAATTTAACTATGTCTACCTGATCACTAGTCCCACAAGCAGTTTTCCACTTCTCCTACTCCCTTCCATCTTAGGAAACGGTGGCACGGCAAGTGGCAATTAACCTGAATCCTTCGTAAATAAATGCAGCTGTACCACTTCATTACTAAAAACATATGCACCACAGTTAGCATTGCATCCCCCTCCGTACCTGGAAAAATATGCCATTTGCAGTTCCTCTCTACATGAAGCAAATATCATTCGCACATGTTCTTCACTCTTAATGTGACCCGGTCTCCACGGACTCTAAACAACAAGCGTTATCACTCATTGGCCTAGATGCTACTGTGTCTAAATCATTACCCCCTTGTTGCTACTCACACTCTCATTTACTTCAGTGCAGTACATATTCACTTCCTTACCCATTTCCCTTCTTTAAATCCTCTTCGAAAGCGGCATATATTTTGTCACCGGAGAGACATGTTGGGGTTGGTTCTAGCTAACTACTCCTTAATTTCCTTCTGCCTCTTCTCCGATTGCTCTGGAGCAATGAAATTGCGTTTATCTGTCCTCTGCGCTGTATCTTGTGGGTCTGTAAACATAGCCGCTATTTCCTTAGATATATTTCAATTGTCTGCTCACTTCTCAGCTAACCCGGCTGCTAAAATTTTCACGTTTCCCCTAGGTAGCCCCTGTGTTATCGACAACGACTTGATTACCCCCCTACCAATAACACAAAACAGAAACGTTATACTGTCTTAATAGTTGTGGACAAAAATCAGCATCACCTCCTGAAATACTACATATCGTTAACACTTTATACGTTTCTTAGAAATGAGCTACACCCCTTGCTCGTGATGAAATGCATTTCCCAAACTAACCAAGAGATAACTAGCATCCACATTTACAAATCATTTGAACACTGTCTGAGTTTACTTGCCACACGTCAAAATGAAAACAGAATTACAAACCGTGTAGAAGATACACTGTCTCGACATGATACTCTTGTTGTTGTTGTTGTGGTCTTCAGTCCTGAGACTGGTTTGATGCAGCTCTGCATGCTACTCTATCCTGTGAAAGCTTCTTCATCTCCCAGTACCTACTGCAACCTACATCCTTCTGAATCTGCTTAGTGTATTCATCTCTTGGTCTCCCTCTACGATTTTTACCCTCCACGCTGCCCTCCAATACTGAATTGGTGATCCCTTGATGCCTCAGAACATGTCCTACCAACCGATCCCTTCTTCTGGTCAAGTTGTGCCACAAACTTCTCTTCTCCCCAATCCTATTCAATACTTCCTCATTAGTTATGTGGTCTATCCATCTAATCTTCAACATTCTTCAGTAGCACCACATTTCAAAAGCTTCTATTCTCTTCTTGTCCAAACTATTTATCGTCCATGTTTCACTTCCATACATTGCTACACTCCATACAAATACTTTCAGAAATGACTTCCTGACACTTAAATCTATACTCGATGTAAACAAATTTCTCTTCTTCAGAAATACTTTCTTTGCCATAGCCAGTCTACATTTTATATCCTCTCTACTTCGACCATCATCAGTTATTTTGCTCCCCAAATAGCAAAACTCCTTTACTACTTTAAGTGTCTCATTTCCTAATCTAATTCCCTCAGCATCACCCGACTTAATTCGACTACATTGCATTATCCTCGTTATGTTTTTGTTGATGTTCATCTTATATCCTCCTTTCAAGACACTGTACATTCCATTCAACTGCTCTTCCAAGTCCTTTGCTGTCTCAGACAGAATTACAATGTCATCGGCAAACCTCAAAGTTTTTATTTCTTCTCCATGGATTTTAATACCTACTCCGAATTTTTCTTTTGTTTCCTTTACTGCTTGCTCAATATACAGATTAGATAACATCGGGGAGAGGCTACAACCCTGTCTTACTCCCTTTCCAACCACTGCTTCCCTTTCATGTCCCTCAACTCTTATAACTGCCATGTGGTTTCTGTACAAATTGTAAATAGCCTTTCGCTCCTTGTATTTTACCCCTGCCACCTTTCGAATTTGAAAGAGAGTATTCCAGTCAACATTGTCAAAAGCTTTCTCTAAGTCTACAAATCCTAGAAACGTAGGTTTGCCTTTCCTTAATCTTTCTTCCAAGATAAGTCGTAAGGTCAGAATTGCCTCACGTGTTCCAGTATTTCTACGGAATCCGAAGTGATCTTCCCCGAGGTCGGCTTCTACTAGTTTTTTCATTCGTCTGTAAAGAATTCGTGTTAGTATCTTGCAGTTGTGGCTTATTAAACTGATTGTTCGGTAATTTTCACATGTCAACACCTGCTTTTTTTGGGATTGGAATTATTATATTCTTCTTGAAGTCTGAGGTTATTTCGCCTGTTTCATACATCTTGCTCACCAGATGGTAGAGTTTTGACAGGACTGGCTCTCCCAAGGCCGTCAGTAGTTCCAATGGAATGTTGTCTATTCCGGGGGCCTTGTTCCGACTCAGGCCTTTCAGTGCTCTGTCAAACTCTTCACACAGTATCATATCTCCCATTTCATTTTCATCTACATCCTCTCCCATTTCCATAATATTGTTCTCAAGTACATCGCCCTTGTATAGACCCTCTATATACTCCTTCCCCTTTCTGCTTTCCCTTCTTTGCTGAGAACTGGGTTTCCGTCTGAGCTCTTGATGTTCATACAAGTGGTTCTCTTATCTCCAAAGGTCTCTTTAATTTTGCTGTAGGCAGTGTCTATCTTACCCCTAGTGAGATAAGCCTCTACATACTCTTAGGAAAAGAAAAATATAGGACACAGTACTCCCTGCAGTTTCGTGTTGTACGTTACGACTGGAGACGTGGTTTTGGATCCAGCCGCAGACCTCAGTCCTGTATCTGATGACATGTTTGAAGTCAGATGGCCACAATGGTGGTTGGTTAAAAAAAAATGTCTCTGAGCACTATGGGACTTAACATCTGAGGTCATCAGTCCCCTAGAACTTAGAACTACTTAAAGCTAACTAACCTAAAGACATCATACACATCCATTCCCGAGGCAGGATTCGAACCTGCGACCGTAGCGGTCACACGGTTCTGGATTGAAGCGCCTAGAACCGGTCGGCCACCGCGGCCGGCTGATGGTTGGTGGAACAGAATTGTTTGTGTCAGGTAGCCAGTGATACATGGTGCTGGGCGTGGTAGCAATGGATCAGTAAGTGGATGACAGGTATCGACTAAAACCTTTTTTAATTCTTATTTTTTAGTTATAGGTTTTTTGATTCATTTCATGAGGCCCGTCAAGAATTATGTCCCAAAGCCTTCATCTCACCTACCACTTGAACCAAACGTATTCAGTTATTTGCTGGATGTATTCCTACCTCTGTCTTCCCCAACAGCTTTTACGCTCTAGATCTCCATCTGGTACCACGAAGGATACTCCCTGATGTCTTAACACATAGACAATCATCCGGTCTCTTCTTCAAGTCAGTCTGTTCCATAACTTCTTTTCTTCGCCGATTCTGCAGAGAATCTCCTAATTTCTTATCTTCTCAGTCCACTTGATTTTCAACATTCTTCTTTGGCATCTCATGTGAAACGCCTCGATTTTTTTCTGCTTCGATTTCCCAGTACCCGTGATTCACTACCATAAAACGCCGTGTTCTAAGCGCACATTGACAAACATTTCTTCCTCAAATTAGAGAATATATTTGATTACCAGCAGACTTCTAATAGAAACCGGAAATGATAAGCCTGAATATCTGGGGTCAGTGAAGCGAAATGGAAAGAAGACAAGGATTCCTGGTCAGATGAGTTTAGGGTAATATCAACATCAGCAGAATATGGCACAACGGGAGTGGGATATGTTATGAACCCGAAGCTAGGGCAGACAGTGAGATACTGTGCGTAGTTCAGTGATATGGTTGTTCTCAGCAGAATCAACAGCGCACCAACACTAATAACAATAGTTTAGGCTTACATGCCAAAGTCGCAGTCAGAGGACGACCAAAATATATGAGGATGTTGAACGTGTAATTTAGAGCGTAAACGGAGATAAAAGTCTAATAGTCATGGGGGAGTGGGATGCGATAATGGGAGAGGGAGTAGAAAAAAATTTTCGGGATAATAAGGGCTTCGTAGCAGGAACAAGAGAGGGGAAAGACTATTAGGGTTCTTCAATAAATATCAGTTAGTAGTGGCGAATACTCTATTCAAGAATAACGAGGGGAGAAGGTAGACCTGAAAAAGACCAGGAGATACAGGAACATTTCAATTGCATTACCTCATGGAATCAGATATTGGATTGTAAGCCATACCTAGGGGCAGATGTTGACTCAGATCACACTTCGGTATTGATGAGGAGTAGGCTGAAGTTTAAGAGGCTAGTCACGAAGTATCAGCGCTAGTCAGCATGAATCAGTGTGCAGGAAAGTGGAATACGGAAATACTAAGGAATGAAGACATACGTTTGAAGTTCTCAGAGGGTATGGATACTGCCATAATGAATAGTTCGGTAGGTAGCTGAGTTGAAGAGAAATATACACTCCTGGAAATTGAAATAAGAACACCGTGAATTCATTGTCCCAGGAAGGGGAAACTTTATTGACACTTTCCTGGGGTCAGATACATCACATGATCACACTGACAGAACCACAGGCACATAGACACAGGCACCAGAGCATGCACAATGTCGGCACTAGTACAGTGTATATCCACCTTTCGCAGCAATGCAGGCTGCTATTCGCCCATGGAGACGATCGTAGAGATGCTGGATGTAGTCCTGTGGAACGGCTTGCCAAGCCATTTCCAACTAGCGCCTCAGTTGGACCAGCGTTCGTGCTGGACGTGCAGACCGCGTGAGACGACGCTTCATCCAGTCCCAAACATGCTCAATGGGGGACAGATCCGGAGATCTTGCTGGCCAGGGTAGTTGACTTACACCTTCTAGAGCACGTTGGGTGGCACGGGATATATGCGGACGTGCATTGTCCTGTTGGAACAGCAAGTTCCCTTGCCGGTCTAGGAATGGTAGAACGATGGGTTCGATGACGGTTTGGATGTACCGTGCACTATTCAGTGTCCCCTCGACGATCACAAGTGGTGTACGGCCAGTGTAGGAGATCGCTCCCCACACCATGATGCCGGATGTTGGCCCTGTGTGCCTCGGTCGTATGCAGTCCTGATTGTGGCGCTCACCTGCACGGCGCCAAACACGCATACGACCATCATTGGCACCAAGGCAGAAGCGACTCTCATCGCTGAAGACGACACGTCTCCATTCGTCCCTCCATTCACGCCTGTCGCGACACCTCTGGAGGCGGGCTGCACGATGTTGGGGCGTGAGCGGAAGACGGCCTAACGGTGTGCGGGACCGTAGCCCAGCTTCATGGAGACGGTTGCGAATGGTCCTCGCCGATACCCCAGGAGCAACAGTGTCCCTAATTTGCTGGGAAGTGGCGGTGCGGTCCCCTACGGCACTGGGTAGGATCCTACGGTCTTGGCGTGCATCCGTGCGTCGCTGCGGTCCGGTCCCAGGTCGACGGGCACGTGCACCTTCCGCCGACCACTGGCGACAACATCGATGTACTGTGGAGACCTCACGCCCCACGTGTTGAGCAATTCGGCGGTACGTCCACCCGGCCTCCCGCATGCCCACTATACGCCCTCGCTCAAAGTCCGGCAACTGCACATACGGTTCACGTCCACGCTGTCGCGGCATGCTACCAGTGTTAAAGACTGCGATGGAGCTCCGTATGCCACGGCAAACTGGCTGACACTGACGGCGGCGGTGCACAAATGCTGCGCAGCTAGCGCCATTCGACGGCCAACACCGCGGTTCCTGGTGTGTCCGCTGTGCCGTGCGTGTGATCATTGCTTGTACAGCCCTCTCGCAGTGTCCGGAGCAAGTATGGTGGGTCTGACACACCGGTGTCAATGTGTTCTTTTTTCCATTTCCAGCAGTGTATATCTCTAAAAATGTCAACCACAGAAGTGGGAAAGAAAACCGTAGGTACAAGGAAGGTTACTGTGGAGAAGCCATTGATAACAGTGCAAATACATCAGCTGATCGACGAAGACGTACGAAAATGTTCAGGAAACTTCGGGAATACAGATACACAAGTAACATAGGAACGAAGGCAATATTACGTACAGGGACACTAAGACGCAATGGCTGCATAAAATATGTGAAGAAATCAAAAAGGCAAACGATCTTCGTAAGGAGGACACAGCATATAAAAAAGTCAAAACAACATTCGGTTAAATTAAAAGCAATTAAAAGCAAACGCGAAAACACTAAGAATGAAATGGGATTTCCAGGGTCAAATGCTGAGGAGGGAAAGAGCAGATAGGTCGGAAGAGTACACTGAAGGTGGGAGACTTGTCCGAAGACGTGACAGAAGAAGAAACAGGAGTCAGCAGGAGAAAGATATGGGATCCGGTATTAGAATCAGAATTTAAAACACCTTTGGAAGAATTAGAATGAAATTAGGCAGAAGGGGAGGTGGCAACACAGCAACTGTTTACGTTGCTGTGTAGAATGTACGAGAATGGCAATTTACCACCGGACTTTCGGAAAAGAATCATCTTCACAATTACATAGATAGGACGGGCTGACAAGTGCGAGTATTATCGCACAGTCATCTTAACAGCTCTTACAACCAAGCTGCTGACAAGAATTATACACTGAAGAATGGAAAAGAAAGACGACGATCTGCCAGAGGACCATCAGTTCGGCTTAAGGAAACGTTAAGGCACCAGAGAGGCAATTATGACTTTGTGGTTGATAAAGCAAGCGTGCTGAAGAAAAAATCAAAAAGCCTGGGAAAAGCGTTTGCCACTGTAAACCGGTGCGAGAAGTTCGAAATTCTGCGAAAAGTAGGAGTACGCTATAGGGAAAGACAGGTAATGTTCAGTACGTGCAAGGACCAAGAGGGAACAATAAGACTTGAAGACCAAGAACGAAGTGCTTCGGTTAAATACTTCGCAAGGCAAGGATGTCGTCGTCTTTCACCCCTATTGTTCAGTCTACATAAATGATGAAAATAAAAGTTATGTTGAAGAGGAGGATTAAAATTCGGGGTGAATAGATATCAATGATACGATTCGCTTGATGACATTTCTATCCCCAGTGGAAGTGAAGAAGAACTGCAGATGTGTTGAATGGAATGAACAGTCTAGTGCGTACGGAATATGGACTGAAAGTCAATCGAAGAAAGACGAAAGTGATAATAAGTAGCATAAATGAGAACAGTGAGACGCTTCACATCGTGATTGATGGTCGTGAAGTCATTAAGTTAAGGAGTTCTTCCACCTAAGCAACAAAAAGCCGATGACGGACGAAGAAAGGCGGACATAGCAGACCAACACTGACAAAAACGGCAATCCTGGCTAAGAGAAGTGTGATAGTATTATAGTTCTTAATTTGAGGAAGAAATTTCTGAGAATGTACGTTTGGAGTACAGCATGGTATGACAGTGAGGCATAGTCTGTGGGAAAACCTGAAGAGAATTCAATCAAAGCCTTTGAGATGTTGTACTACAGACGAATTTGGAGAGCTAGATGGACTGATAAGGTAAGGAATGATTTGGTTCTCCGCAGAATTGCAGAGAAAAGGAACTTAGGGAAAACACTGACAAGGAGAAGGGACAGGATGACTGGAAATCTGTTAACACATCAGGAAATAATTTCCATGGTTCTAGAGGGAGCTGCAGGGAGTAAAAACTGTAGAGAAAGACAGAGATTGTAATTCGCGTGCATGCAGCAAGTACGAGGGTTGGAACTTAAATAGTGGCAACTATTTATTGGCAACCGATACAAAAGAGTTACATGTTTGCACCTGTTACTATCCTTCAAAGTAGTCACCAGCGTCGTGTAGAAGCCATTGCCAGCGATGTGGAAGGCATAGTATACCGATAGCAGAGTCTGTTCCGTTGATGGTGAGATTGGAGCGGTCTACTGCCTGTCGAATCTCTGGAATATTTATGAAGCGAATGCCACGAAGTGGATCCTCCATCTTCGGAATCAAATCAAAGTCACAAGGATTTAAGTCCGGGGAATATGATGAATGGTACCGTACTTCCCAGTCCCATCGAACGAAAATAGCAGCCACAGCTTGCACTGTATGCGCCCGCACACTATCGTGCATAATGATGGGTCGGTTGATCAGAAAGTGTCGCTGATTTTTCGCAAAGCTGGTCGCAGGTGATGCTACAAAAACGAAGAGTAATGATGTGTATTGACTGTCTGCCGTGGAGGAACGTAATGCGTCCACCATCACAGTCGTACACGAGGATCACCATAACTTTCACCATTTGAATCACTGACGCACTTTCGACTTTCGCGGCGACCCATAATGACGCCATTCGTTGGACTGGCGTTTGTTTTGGCTCGTACGATGTAGCCCATGTCTCGTCCAGTGTTACGATAGGGTGTAAGAGAGCCTCTCCTACTCGCTCATAGCGCGTCTGAGCAGCGTCGTAACGCATCAGTTTCTGCCTTTCCGTCAAGTCATGCGGAACCCAACGTGATGCAGTTTTTCTCATGCCCAGGTGTTCTTTCAGAACACGAAACACAGTCATATGCTCTAATCCGGTTTCGTGGGCGAGCTCACGAATCATAGTGCGTCTATCACTGTCCTCCTACAAGGCAACAGCATGCACTTCATCTTCAGAGACGCTAGGATGACCTCCCCGATGTATGTCTGCCACAGTTTGCCGACCTTCGTTGAAGGCTTTTACCCAACGTGCCACTGTTCTGTACGGCAACGCCGATTCCCCGCAGTCCTCTTGAAGACCTTGATGACACTGTCGTGCCCTATGATCTCTGGCACATCAAATCTCGATCAACTCCGTTATCCTGTTTCGAAAACACAATGTCACCGTTAAGTTGACCGCCCGCTCACAAGTAACTGTGTTTCCCTCGACTGTGCGCACGCCGGTGACGTGTGACGGGCGAGTCCATTTGCTCGGAGGTATGGTAGGTATGTCAACAACATGTGCTATAAGCGACAATAGTACATTCCATTGCATAATACAGGGTGGCGCAGGGGAACGGGAAATTTTGAACGTTACAGTTGGCAGTACTCTAGCGCCGGCAGATGTTCGAAACTTTGCACAATTGATGTGAACGCATTTCCATTTAGTAATCATGGAGAATTATACTGGTGCGGAACATGCAGTAGCTGTGAGAGCGTTTTACAAAAATGGTGATAGTGCGACTGCCGCGCAGAGAACATTTCGACAGCATTACCAGCTTGGACTTCATGGAGGTATCCCATCTGCGCATGCGATTACAAACGTGGGTGCGTAAGTTTGAAGAAACGGGATCTGCCTTGAAAAAGGAACCTCCAGGTGGCATTCCAACGGTACGTACCCCAGAGAATATTGCAGCTGCTAGAGCTGCAATCGAGAGAAGCCCTCGCCGCTCCGTTCGACAGCATGCATCTTCGCTAGGGATTAAGCGACGAAGCTTACAAAGTATACTGCACGAATTAGACTTCCATCCCTATAAGTTACAGATTGTGCAACACTTACATGAACGAGACCCAGTGTCACGCATGGAGTTTAGTAGCCAGATATTGGCTAAAATCAACGAGGACGCGAATTTACTTGGTAAATTATGGATATCAGACGAAGCCCATTTCCATCTGAACGGATTCGTGAACAAACAGAATTTTCGTTATTGGGCACAGGGCAATCCTTGTGAGTTTCACCAGCGACCACTACATAGCGCCAATATTGTGTGCTGTATCATGTCATGGTGTTATCGGCCCTTATTTTTTTGAACGTGAGGATGGTAGTGCAGTGACAGTAACATCCGCTCGATATGTTGAAATGCTTCAAACATTCTTTATACCGAGACTGTCCGAGCTTAATCTTAACGTCAAAACATGTGGTTTTAGCAGGCTGGAGCCACGTCACACACTGCTCGACAATCGATGGCAGCAGTTCGTCAGTTGTTTGGAAGATGCATTATTTCACGTGACGGTGACATTGCATGGCCTGCGAGATCCCCTGATCTCAGGGTGTGCGACTTCTTCCTGTGGGGATATCTTAAAGCCAAGGTGTACCGTACACGTCCTGCAACAATCCATGAACTGAAGGAGAACATTGAAAACGAAATCACTGCCATGCCCCAAGATTTGCTACACCGCGCATTTTAGAGTTTTCATAACAGGCTGTTAGAGTGTGAACGTCGAATGGGAGCACATCTTTCCGATGTCATCTTTAAAAAGTAAAGTGACACTTTTGGACATTTTGATTGTAAAGACATACTGAATCATGGCATACTGAATACATTCACTTTCGTTAATAAATTACTAGTTTCATGATTTTATTCATGGAAATGACGTTATTTCGAAATTTCCCGCTTCCCTGCGCCACCCTGTATCTCAACACCAGTGTTGCCACTATTTAAGTTCCAACCTACGTAATTGAGGACGTAGGTTGTAATTGCTAGGCCGGCCGGAGTAGTCCAGCGGTTCTAGGCGCCACTCTCTGGAACAGCGCGACTGCTACGGTCGCAGGTTCGAATCCTGCCTCGAGCATGGATGTGTGTCATGTACTTAGGTTAGTTAGGTTTCAGTAGTTCTAAGTTCTAGGGTACTGATGACCTCAGAAGCTAAGTCCTATAGTGCTCAGAGCCATTTTTGTAATTGCTACTCTGAGATGAAAAGAATGGCACTCGAGAGGAATTAGTGGCGGGCCACATCAAACCAATCATACGCCTGATGACAAACATACAAAAATGTCTGTTAGACGAGAAAGCTCTCGCCGCCCGTGCCAGTCGATTTTTTATACCCATATTGCTTCGTCATATAAGTGCCATTCTTTACGTTTTATATCGTTTCCTTGTGACAATAAATCTTTTTCAGGTGTTTATACCCAAATTTTCTTCTTCGTTAACACATTGTAAACCCTACATTGATGGCTCATGTTTTGTAAAAATTCCACGATGCAGCCTTTGGAGAGTGGGGTTTGTACCCGTGTGTCATTAATTAGAGCTAGGCTCTTAAGTAACTTAGGTTTTAGATCGTAGTGTTGTAAAGCAGGCAATGTTTTAATTTGCCATGCTGTAAGACTAGTCACTGGTAATTATAACTTGGTGTTAGTTACAGAAAATAGGAATTTCATTCTAAGCTGCTACTGTTGTTTTCTTGGAACTACCTCTGTTTCTAAGATCTATCAGCTCCTATAGGTAGATACTGTTTTAAAAGGCTGTGTTCCTGAGATTTACTTTATTTGATATTTGTATATTTAATCTTTAAATTTTAAAGTATTCACTGGCTTTTTAAATTTGTCCACTGCAGTGAAATTTGCTATAACGTCTTTCACTCATTTTAATAATCTGTATGGTAACTGAAAATTCTACGTGACTAATTGAGCAATTCTTACACTATAACAGATGTTTACATACACGTGTTAAAACTCTTTACATGTACGTCTTAAAAATGTTTTTGTTGTGGTCTTCAGTCCAGGGACTGGTGTGATGGAGCTCTCCATGCAATTTTTCTTGTGCAAGCTTCTACATCTCCAAGTAACTATTGCAACCTACGAGTACATCCGTCTTAATCTGTTTAGCGTATTCATGCCTTGGTCTAACTCTACGATTTTTACCCTCCGCGCTTCCCTCCAATCCTAAATTGATGATGCCTTGAGGCCTCAAAACGTGTCGTACCAACCGATACCTTCTTCTAGTAAAGCTGTGGCACAAATTCCTCTTCTCCGCAGTTCTGTTCAGTACCTCCTTATTAGTCACGCGATCTACACATGTTATCTTCAACATTCTTCTTTAGCAGCACATTTCGAAAGCTTCATGTCCAAACTATTTATCGTCCATGTTTTACAGCCATACATGGCTACACTCCGAACAAATGCTTTCAGAAAAGACTTCCTGGAACTTAAATCTTTACTCGATGTTACGAAATACCTATTCTTCAGAAACCCTTTCCTTGCCGTTGCCAGTCTACATTTTATATCCTCTTTACTTCGACCATCATCAGTTATTTTGTTGTATTAAAACTATTGAAATATAAAACTGAGTGAAAATTCCAATGGTCCGCTGTAGCTGTATTATTCAGGCCGATTAGAAACCCACACAACTAGCTTCACATCTGTTAACTTGCGTCTTCCAGTGTATATCTGTAAATAAAATTTATAAATTAATGCTTTAATAAAGGGGAAATGAGGTTATCTCAGATATCTTAAAGTACTGAGTGAACCGACTTAAACATGGAAAGAAAATATTACGCATCGCGTTCGGAGTGGCTCACTTACGTAATTTAATAATATACACAATTTAGTAAGTAAGACTTGTAATTTCATACGAAAAGAAGGTTACTTACAATGCTATATCATATGGTGTATGTAGTTGTTACAGAATGCTACAGAGTAACAGTTGGCATGGCTAGACAAAGTTCTCTACCTTGCTAAACTGATAGGCAGAGCATTGGACCTTAAATTTAATTTTATATCTTAACAGTTATAGCACCTGAATGGAAACACCTGTCATACTGTATGAACTGGTCAATCAATCATGTATCACTTTAATTGCGTCTGCCCTAGTTTTAAAGCTATGTGTAATTGCGTAGTCTTACATCTGGAATTGAATTACGCGAAATCGCAACTACTTTTTCTAACTCAACTTTAACTTGTATAGTTTTACCTAATCTCTATTAAACTGATGTCAGTTTTTGAAATCATGTCCTGAGCTATAGTTAGTGCGTAAAATTTGTGGATGCAGTTTGGTTTGAGGTGTGTCATCATCATACTTACTTATGGCATAAGTAAATGTCTTCATAAATTGTAATATGAAGTACTTTACTTCCGCCAGTGTCTCATCTCCTATCTTCAAAATTTCACAAAGCTGCGACTTTACCTCCGTATTGACGCACCTAGGTAATTGGGCTAAGGACAGCTGTGTTTAAAAAGAATTGCTCTATACAGCCATAAGGTTAGATACTGATCCTGTGAAGTTAAAACAAGCAATTTGGATATTAGTGAAATAAATTATTTTAAGAGAAATGTGTAACGGAATTTCGACCCAGCATCTTCCTACTTCCTTCCTGCTCCTACCTATACAGACTCGAAGACTTAAGTCGTAGATGGCCTGTGGAGAGGTGCATCAATCAGCAGCTTCGCGCTGACGGGGGAGTGATGACGGCAGAGATCCCACAAGGACGTGGACCGTTTAGTGGGTGGTAGGCCCATACTGCAGACTAAAGGCTGCGCTGCTGCACCACAGTTTTTTTTTCTTTTAGTCTCATTTTGTTCGTTTTCGTTCGTTGTTTCTGTTCGTGGTGGACGTCGCAAGACACCCGTTTCATTTCGTCGTTGATCCATTAACAAAGTTTTTTTTAGTAGAGAGGGCAGCTAATCCTCTGACCGAAGACGCTGAGTTACCGTACCGGCACAGTAGGATCGCCGGAATGCGTCGGATCACGCCGTGTGCCCAGCATGGATGAAACGGCTCACAGCAGTTTCAGCATTAACCAATAGGAGTGCAGGAAAACGTATAGAAGTTCACGCCTCAAAAGTGATGTCGGCTGTGTGGCGCGTACCTGACCCGGGCTCTAATGGAAGACCTCCAGGACAGGAGGCCGGCAGTAGCTCTAATAGGCCATCTTCTAATTGGTTTGATATAGCTCGCCACGAATTCCTCTCCTGTGCCTAGCTATTCATCTTAGAGCGGCACTTGCAACTTACGTCCTCAATTATTTTCTGGATGTACTTCAATCTCTCACTTCCGCCAGTACCATGGAAGTCATTCCCTGATGTCCTAACACATGACATAAAGTCCTTCTATCCCATCCCTATTGTCGGTGTTTTTCACATGTTCCTTTCCTCTCCGATTCCGTGCAAAAGTTCTCACTCCTTTCCTTATCAGTCTACATAATTTTCAACAGTCGTCTATAGCACCACATTTCAAATGCTTCGATTCACTTCTGTTCGGATTTTCCTACAGTCCATATTTCACTACCATACAATGTTGTGCTTCAAACATTTTCTGAAACTTCGTCGTCAGATTAAGTCATATGTTTGACACCAGTAGACTTCTTTTGGTCATGAATGCCCTTCTTTCCAGCGTAAGTCTACTTTTGATGTCCTCCTTTCTCAGTCCGTCATTGGTTATTTTGCTGCCTAGGTAGCAGATTTCCTTAACTTCACCTAATTCGTGACCAACAATCCTGATGTTAAGTTTCTCGCTGTCCTCAGGCTGTTCATCCAGTCAGCAGATCATGTAATTCTTCTTTACTTTCATTCTGGACAGCAACGCCATTAGCGAATCATATCATCGATATGCTTTCATCTTGAATGTTCATTCCACTCCCGCACCTTTCTGTTATTTTCATCACTGCTTCATCCATATACAGACTGAAATACAGGGGAGAGAGACTATATCCATTACACCGTTTTCAATCCGAGCACTTCCTTCTTGGTCGTCCTCTCATTATTCCCTCTTGGTTCTTGTTTATGCTGTATTTTACCCGCCTCTCCCTATAGCATACTACTATTTTTCTCCAAACGTCGAACATCTTGCACCATTTTACATTATCGAATGCTAATTCCAAGTCGACAAATCCTATGAACGAATACTAACTTTTGTAGTCTTGCCTCCACTATCAACCGCATCGTCAGAATTGCCTCTCTGGTGCCTTTTCCTATGATAAAAACCAAACCGGTCGTCAAGTAACACATCCTCAATTTTCTTTTCCACTCCTCTGTATATTATTCTTTCCAGCAACTTGGATGCATGAACTGTTAACCTGGTTGTGCGAAAATTCTCGCAATTGTCGTCTCTTGCAGTTTTCGAAATATTTTAGATTATATTTTTCAGAAAGTCAAATGGTATGTTCCCAGACTCGTACATTCTACAAACCAACACAAATAGTCTAGTTGTTGCCAATTCCCCCAATGATTACGGAAATTCTGATGGAATTTTATCTATCCCTTATGCCTTATTTGATTTTAAGTCCTCCATACCTCATTTAAATTCTGAATCTACTTTGGATCCCCTTTCTCTTATAAATCTGCTCCTGTTTCTTCTTCTATCACATCAGAGAAATCTTCCCCAATATAGAGGCCTTCAATATACTCTTTCCACCTATCCGCTCTCTCCTCTCCTCTGCCAGGCGGAGTGGCCGAGCGGTTGTAGGCGCTACAGTCTGGAACCACGCGACCGCTGCGGTCGCAGGTTCGAATCCTGCCTGGGGCATGGATGTTTGTGACGTCCTTAGGTTAGTTAGGTTTAAGTAGTTCTAAGTTCTAGGGGACTGATGACCTTAGAAGTTAAGTCCCATAGTGCTCAGAGCCATTTGAATCCTCTCCTCCGTATCCCACTTCCTGGCGTATTGATTCTTCCTGACTAGTCTCGTAAACTTCAGCCTACTCTTTATCACTATTGCAATGTGATCTGAGTCTATATCTGCTCCTGAGTACGCCTTACAGTCCAATATCTAATTTCGGAATCTCTGTTTAACCATGGTATAATGTTATTGAAATCTTCCCGTATTCCCTGGCCTTTTGCAAGTACACCTCCTCCTCTTATGATTCTTGAACAGAGTATTCGCTAGTCCCAGCTGACTTTTAGATTTTCATCTCCCTTTACGTGCTGTACCATCCTTCCAATAGCCTCATATACTTTCTCTATTTCTTCATCTTCAGTTTGCGACGTATCATATATACCTTAACCATCGTTGTCAGTGTTGGTTTGCTGCCTGTTCTGGTAACAACAATTCTATCACTGAACTGTTCAGTAACACACTCCTTGTCCTACCTTCCTCTTCATAACGTATTCTAATACAGTTATACCATTTCCTGTGCTGTTGATAGAATCCTATTCTCCTCTGACCAGAAAACCTTGTTTTCTTTTATTTCACTTCACGAAGCCCTACTGAATCTAGACTGAGAATTTGCATTTCCCTTTTCAGATTTTCTAACTTCCCTACAACACTGAAGCTTTCGACATTCCACGTCCCTATTCGTAGAATATTACTGATTATTAAGTTTTCAACTCATTGTTACCTCCTCCATGGCAGACCCCTCCCGGAGATCCGAATGGGGACTATTCCGGAATCTTCTGCTAACGGAGAGATCATCATGACACTTTCTGTATTAAAGTCCACATCTCCTTTGGATACTTGTTAAGTGTCTTTAATGCAGTTGTTTCCATTGCCTTCTGGATCCTCATGGCGTTGATCATTGTTGATTCTTCTGTCTTTAGGGGCAGTTTCCCACCCCTAGGACAAGAGTGCCCTGAACCTCTGTCTCCTTCTCCGCCCTCTTTGACAATGCCGTTGGCAGAATGAGGGTGACTTCTTATAACGGAAGCCTTTGGCCGCTAGTACTGTTTATTAATGAGAATTTAAGTGGTGGCGGGTTTCAGACAAGGGGCCGAAGACATTTTGATTACTAATCAAAGACGCTAATGCTAGACCACGGGGTGTCCATAGTTTTCCATTTAGCCCAAAGCAGAGAGACGCAACTAGCAGTGGCAAAATCTCCATAAGTAGTGACTTCTTGATCCTCTATCAAAGTCTGCAGACTATCTCAGGACCCATTTTCAAGCTGATTGCTGGAAGACCGTGATCTAAGTTACTAAAAATAACGAATATTTATATGGAGTTGGCGTATCCTTGCTTTTCTACAACAGGGTTTCTGTTACGTTAGTCATAAAAAACCATGTTCGGCCGTGAAGCAGCTCGATCTTCAAGACCACATTGGTTCTGCCTTTCTGGTATGCCAGTGCCATTACACCCCAAGTGCCTCCACTCGGACGCAGCACGTAAAAATCGACCCAACGCCTTGGAGTTTGTACTTGCCATATCAGCAGTTAGCACCCATTGTAACTGATTAACACTAATTTTGGAGGCACATGTTTTAGGGAACATCATGGTTTTAGGAAAGGTGATCATTTTCTGATTGTATTTTCACTTTGGCACAAGTAACTGAGAAAAGCAGAGAGCTCACATTACCAACTTACTATGTTTTTATTAATTATCATAAGTCATTTTACAGTTTACAATGTATAACAGAAACTCTATGGGAAATGAGATATCCATTGCATCTGATTTCGGCAGTTCGTTCCTTATACGAATTTAATAAAATAACTACCCTTGCTGTAAGGGATGGGGCAGAATTTACCCTTAAATAAGAAGTTAGACAAGGCTATCTAAAGTTTATATTGAATATATAATTTATAGATGGTTCATTATATTAAACGACATATTGAAAATACCTAACCAAAATTGTACCCTTTTATTCAGTGGAAGTATCACTGATAGGATTGTTCTAAATTAATTATTCAGCAAACCTGCATCTGACTGCGTCTCTGAACTTGTTTCTTGCACTCCTCCATTTTGCCAGAAATGCAACATGGATTTGACTCAGCAATAAAATTTAAGAGAGTAGTGTCGTTTGTGCAATGGCATTAAGATTGTACTGGAAAATTAACTTGTGGCCCTGATGTTTACTTGGTTCTTTCATTGGAGGGTAACTTTACTCTACAATTCATATTCAGTTAAAGCAAAGGACACAATATATATATATATATAATTTGAAATCATTGTATATCTTCTCTCATTTATGTGCTAAGGTTTGGTCTGGGGCAGCAAGCTTGACCTACCTTACAGCTGTCACCACACACCTGCTTCCTCTGGGCACCTAAATGCGACTCCTAGGTTTTTTTCTGCATGCGCCCGGCTCTGTTAACCATCAAAGAACCTCCTACTCAAAGATATTATACTTGATCCACCTTACGGTTGGCAACTACTGACTATATTCTGGGGCTACCCTGATCCTTAGCACATACCTTTCATAACCCCCTGGTCCACTGGACCAGAATTTGGTGGGTGGATTTGTGCAGTTAGCATAGATTTCCCCACAAAATTCTTAAAAAAAAAGAATGTAAGATACAATACAAAGCATACACAGTATTTTAATTAAAAATGTATTATACATCAATAAAATTCACCAATAGAAGCATAGAATGTGAAGTAAAATGCATAACATCATTAGAATGTCTAATTGCAGTGAATCAAAGAACATCAAAATGTACAAAACAGAAACACATAAATGTAGGGCAAAGACATCAGCATTATTTTATTAAGAGAAGTGTATCAGATACGATCAAAATGTACAAAACAAAGGAAAACCATGTGTGTAAAGTCGATCAGGTATTTAGGTTTTGAACTGTCTCAAATAACATCATAAGTTATAATACAAAAATGTAGAATGTGGGGTAAAATGCAGAATATACTTAAATTTTTTAACAGACGTGTATCAAATAGTATTAAAAGTAACAAAATAGTATAAAAGACATAAAGACTCTATATAGAAGCATAGTAATGTGGGGTAAAATACCTCAGATACCATCAACTTTATCAAACAGAAATGTAGAACGTGAGGTAAAATAAATAAAATAGTTAAATATCCACTAGAAGTTAACAGCAAATATACAGAAATGTCTCATAGAGATCTCTTAATGCCAGTAAAATAATGCAATAAGATTCTTTAAGTAATAGTAGCTTTAAATATAGAATATGTCACACACCAGGTTACAGCAGATAGTGACTTCCAGTTACAATCATTATCTTGTAGTAGACCTAGAGTACATGGGAAGTTTCATTGACAATAGTAAATGAAGAAGACATGTCATGTTAGGTGACAGTTTACATCGAGTCTAATTGTAAACTGTAGTAAAACGTGGGGCCTCAGGTGAAGAAACACACTGACCCACAACTAGTGTCGATTGTACAACCCATGTCATGTCAAGTGACAGTTTACACAGATTATACTTGTAAACCATAGTAAAATATGGGGCCTCAGGTGATGAAACACACTGAGACACAAATAATGTCCATTGTACAATACCTGTCACATCAGGTGATAGGACACACTGACTTCAATAGTGATCAGTAGTACAATGAAACTGAAGAAGAATGGGCATCAGGTGATGGGATACACTGAGCCGTGGTGGTATCGATTGTAAAATATATGTCAAGTCAGGTGACAACAAACACTGACATTCTGTTACAATTATGATTTTCTATTAGTCATAGAACACATGTTATGTCAGCTGGTAGCTCACGCTGATGTACCCTTAAAGTCATGGTATTCTATTTTTTATAGCATACATTTCACGTGAGAAGGTAGCTCACACTGACATTCGTTATATTCTCATAGACTCAGATGAGTTATGATGAGTTAAGTCTTAGTTTCACCCATATTTATGTAGACTCAAGCTACTCGTTATGTTAGGTGGTAGGCCATTCTGACTCTTAAACAATCATGAGTATCTCGCAGGTGCAGAACATAAGTCCTGTCAGGCGACAGCCTAGTCTGATGCTAAGTTAAAAACATTTACAAAATCTAGAATGAAATTTTCACTCTACAGCAGAGTGTGCGCTGATATGAAACTTCCTGGCAAAATAAAACTGTGTGCCAGACCGTGACTCGAAGTAGGGACCTTTGCCTTTTGCGGGCAAGTGCTCTACCAACTGAGCTACCCAAGAACGACTCACGCTCCATCCTCACAGCTTTACTTCTGCCAGTATCTCGTCTCCTACCTTCCAATCTTTACAGAAGCCCTCCTGCGAACCAGGGCGTGAGTCATGCTTGGGTCGGTCAGTTGGTAGAGCACTTGCCCGCGAAAGGCAAAGGTCCCGAGATCGGCACACAGTTTTAATCTGCCAGGAAATTACAACTACAAAATTGTTTGTCACAGTGACGGAAACGTAATCTAAGTTATATTGATATTATCATTGTGCAAGAAATTAATACGAAAAATAATATACAATAACTGTATGCAGTGGACATTTGTTGCAAAATTTTTATATATCTTGACAATAACAATAACGTCACATACTCTGTAGCAATAAAAGTAATTAGTTGTATGGAGTCTATGAACGAGAAAAATTCCTACTAAAGGTAGTATACCATAATAATTACACTATTCAGTGGACATTTGTTACAAAATAAATGTTTGTATGTATTTAAGGTGAATAAAACCTCATGGGGTCAGTAATAATGCTGCATTGAAATCGTCATTAAGACTCTATTTACAAATGATTCATAGACATATGTATATATATATATATATATATATATATATATATATATATATATATATATATATATATATATATATATAATATTAATGATTACAATAACCTGCACAATCGCACTAGTCATTTTAGTGTTAACCTTACATTAAGTATTGACAGGTAATGCTGTAACAAATTTTATACAACCTTCTTAAATAAGAGCTTTGATAAAGTCTGAATAAGTATTTTAACTTCACAGTAAAAATATTGTTTCTTTTCAGTACAATTATTAAAAAAAGTTGTTTACCTATCAGAGGACAGCTACACAGATATCTTAGGAAAAATAAGAATAATATTTAGACTAGAAAGAAGAGTAGACTGAGAACTCAGAAAGGAAGTATGAGTTCTACAGAGCTCAAGGATACGGGGCACCAACGCCACATGGTGTGTCAGTTAAAGAATAACCAACCCTGTACCCCGATATGTTTTTTTGTGTAGACCACAAGGATAATCTGTTATCAAGTTTTGAAATAATGTCAATAATGGAAATTATCTGTAAGAAAATGAGTAAACAAATTTGCTTAAATAAATGATGGGCGGAGACAATAAAGAGGTAGATTAGATTGGATTAATACTTGTTCCATAGATCATGAATACGACACTTCATAACGATGTGGAATGTGTCAGATTAAAAAAAATATCTGTACAAGGTATTATATTACACAAAATATTGAATGATACTGATGTTTAAGTTGTTTTTTCCCCCTTAATTTATATCTAAAAATTCAGCGAATGAGTAGAAGGAGTTGTCATCTAGAAATTCTTTTAATTTATTTTTAAATGTTAGTTGGCTATCTGTCAGGCTTTTGATGCTGTTTGGTAGGTGACCAAAGACTTTTGTGGCAGCATAATTTACCCCTTTCTGTGCCAAAGTCAGATTTAACACTGCATAGTGAAGATCATCCTTTCTCCTTGTGTTATAGCTATGCACACTGCTATTACTTTTGAGCTGGGTTGGACAATTAACAACAAATTTCATAAGTGAATATATATACCATGAGGTTACTGTGAGGATCCCTAGATCCTTAAATAGATGGCTGCATGATGACCATGGGTGGGCTCCAGCAATTATTCTGATTACACATTTTTGAGCAATGAATACTTTTCTACTCAACAATGAATTACACTAGAATGTGATGCCATACAGAAGCAGTGAGTGAAAGTAGGCATAGTAAGCTAATTTACTGAGATTCTTATCACCAAAATTTGCAATAATGCTAACAGCATACGTAGCTGAACTCAGACGTTTCAGCAGACCATCAATGTGTTGCTTCCAGTTTGACCTCTCATCAATGGACACACCTAAAAATTTTGAAAATTCTACCTTAGCTACAGACTTCTGTCTATATTTATTACTGGAGTTGTGCCATTTACTGTATGGAACTGTATATACTGTGTTTTGTCAAAATTTAAAGACAGTCCATTTGCTGAGAACCACTTAATAATTTTGTGAAAAAATCATTTACAATTACATCACTTAGTTCTTGGTTTTTGGATGTTATTACTATACTTGTATCATCAGCAAAAAAAAAAAAACTAACTTTGCATCTTCATCAATGTGGAATGATAAGTCATTAATGTATATCAAGAACAGTAAAGGACCTAAGACCGAACCCTGTGGGACCCCACACTTGATAGCCCCCCCACCCCCAGTTTGAGGAATCAGCTGTTGTTTTAGCATTACATGAACCACTTATTTCTACCTTCTGCATTCTTCCAGTTAAGTATGAATTAAACCATTTGTGCATTGCCCCACTCAAACCATAATGATTTAGCTTATCTAAAAGAATTCTATGATTTACACACCAAAGGCCTTTGAGACATCACAAAAAATACCAATGAGTGATGTCCGGTTATTCAGAGCATTTAATATTTGATCAGTGAAAGTGTAAATAGAATTTTCTGTTGAAAAGCCTTTCTGAAAACCAAACTGACATTTTGTTAGTACTTTATCAAAAATTTTTGATAGAACTGTCAGGAGAGAGATTGGGCATTAGATGTTGACATCCGACATATCCCCCTTTTTATGAAATTGTTTTACAATGGCATATTTCAGTCTATCGGGGAAAACACCCTGCTCCAAAGAGCTATTACATACATGGCTGAGAATCCTACTTATCTGTGGGGAACAAGCTTTAAGTACCTTGCTGGAAATGCCATCAATTCCTAAGAGTTTTCACTTTTCAGTGAATTTATTATTTTACTGATTTCAGAGGGAGAGCTTGGTGGAATTACAGTTGTTTCGAACTGCACAGGTATGGCCTCTTCTATTAGTAGCCTTGCCTCTTCTAGTGAAGATCTAGATCCTATTTTCTCCACAACATTTAAAAAATGATTATTGAAAATGTTTTCAATTTCTGATTGTTTGTTAGTACACTTGTCATTCAGTTTTATGGCACTGAAGTCTTCCTGTGCTCTTGGTTGCCCTGTTTCCCTTTCAATGATATTCCAAATTGCTTTAATTTTATTATCAGAGTTACTGATCTCAGACATGATACACATGCTTCTGGACTTTTTAATAACTTTTCTTAGTACCGCACAAAAGTTTTTATAATATTGAACAATATTTGGGTCAGTACTCCCTCTTGCTGTCAGATACAGTTCTCTTTTACGGTTGAAAGATATTCTTATTCCTTTAGTTATCCAAGGTTTATTATATGTTTTCTTGGAATTATGTTTAACTATTTGCTTGGGAAAACGATTTTCAAATACTTTTAAAAACGTATCGTAAAATAAGTTGTATTTCAAGTTTGCATCAGGTTCCTTATGCACTTCATCCCAGTCTAGCTGCTGTAGGCTTTCCCTAAAGTTTTCAATATTTATATTGTTAATTGAACGCACTGCTTTGAAAGTCTGATTTGATATACTGCATGGAGCTACGTCATGTACTGCAACTAGCTGTGCGCCATGATCTGAAAGACCATTCTCAACAGGATAAGCATTTATGTCCTTAAACTTATCTTGGTCTATAAAAAAGTTATCTATCAATGTACTGCTGTTCTTTGTTATCTGAGTAGGAAAATCAATTACAGAACTCAAATTGAAAGAACTGAGTAATACTTCAGGGTCATTCTTCCTATTACACTCTTTCAGGGAATCAACATTGAAATCCCCACAAATGACAATTTGCTTCCCCCTATCTGACAGATAGCACAACAAAGCATCCAAGTTTTCTAGAAATAGCCGGAAATTCCCTGAGGGGGACCTATACACTGTTACAATTATGAAAGTGCCATCATTTAGTTTAGGTTCAGTGGCACATGCTTCCATATGTTGCTCTACACAAAATTTTTTAGTTTCTAAATTTTTGTACACTGTGGAAGCTTTTGGCATATATGGCAACTCCTCCTGTCGTCATATTATCTCTACTTACATGTGCAGCTAATTTGTACACATTGATGCTAACCTTTTGCATATCAGTGACAATGTGATGCTCAGACAGGCATAGTACATCTATTACATTCTCAGTTTCTATATCTTCTAAACAAAGCAGAAGCTCATCAGTTTTATTCTTCAATCACCCAATATTTTGATGAAATATACTAACATTATTTTTCACTTTACTTTTGTGAGTATCTTGAGCTTTTTTAACATCTTTAGTACTTGCATGGCTGAGTTTCCCACTGGACACTGATCTTACACTGAGAAAAAGTTTCCGCCATGAGATGTAGTTCCTCCCCCCTTAAAATTTCCTGCTATCAGCCCCGCCAGTTTACCCTTCCCTTTCTTGTTGAGGTGTAGGCCATGTCGAGTATAGTCCCGCCTACAGAGTGAATCAACAGGAACCACACCAATGTGTGACCCTGCACCAGATCCAAGTAGACGTTCAAACTCCAAATTAACTCTCCTGACAGAAGAGCTCAAATTAGGTCGGTCGTGGCGCTCCAGAACCGACACAAACGCAACACTGGTATGACTCGATGTTGATGCAATCTTTGCCAGGTCACACTCTATGCTGTACCCCGGTTCTCTGTCAATGCTGTTGCCCGGCCCACGCACAATAACCACGGTATCTTCCTTAGTAAAGCCTCTACATAGTGAACCTAAATCCTCTGTAACCTGCCCCAGTCCAGCACTAGGTTTGAAAAAAAAACCTGTGACCTCGTATTCTGACTGTAATTCATCGTGCAGAAGTTGGCCCACACCCCTAGCATGCGAACTACGTAGCAACAAGACTTTCTTTCTCTTTGCAGACTTCCCTACATTCTTATTCCATTTGCTGCTGAAAGCTTGTTGAGCCCTGTCTACATCTACTTCTGTGAGAGGCTCATCAGTTTCTGACTGAGGCAACAAGTCAAACCTATTTTGTACATTAATAACAAAGCTGTCAGAAGAATTTCTTGGCCTGTTCCTTATGCCTGTTTCCACTTCCCACCCCTGTTTACCCTTCTCCCCCCTTAACCTGCCCAGTTCTCGGCTAGCCTCATCTAACTCAGCCTGAAGGGCAGCAATTTTCCCCTCCTGTTCCACAATCTTTCTATCTCTACTGCATAGCCTACAGAACCACTGACGAGTCTCGCTCATTTTCCCAATTCCCACACCACTACAATCGCCCCAATGAAAGATGTTAATACATCCATCACACCAGACCCCGGAGGTAACGATTCTACGGCACGTCATGCACTTTACACTCATGGTACAGATCGATTTTCGTGACAAAAATACAATTAAGTTACTGAAAAACATTGAAAATACGTGTACTTGCGACTATCTAACCAGTGGTACAGAAGTTTTTTACTGGAAAGTACTTAAGATATAACGATACTCTACAGATATAAAGGGGCAGCAAACGTATTTAGCACACTAAACTATCAGTAAACTTAAAATTGCGGTATGAAGTTTAATCTGAAAGCTCAAAAGTTCGGCCTGGCCGCGATATGTAGACAAAACGAACTTTACGTGATTACTGTGAAAATACGCGAGTAAGACAAAAACCTTTAATGGTACGCCTGAAGAGCACTATAATTAACGTAATAAATTAGTTTAAAGTGTTAAAAACAGTTTACTACTACTTAAATTACTTATCTTGTACGAGAGCTGTGACTCAGACGTCCGTATAGCAGGCGCTATAGTAATTACTGTTACTGAAAATGATGGTAGTTATGGAACACCAAAAAGATATTTCTCTTGGAACCAAAACACAATAATGTCGTTTTAATGTAGAGTGAAAATACTATGATACTTAAGGAACACGCATTAGGAATGGACAAAATGCTGAGCTCAGCCAAGGAGAGGTGCTGTCATGTCTCGAAAAATAATAATGTGACAGATCAAAAGGGTGCATAAATAAAACAATATATGTATAGTAAGTGGCAACATGATTAGCGCCACAAAGTACAAAGGCAAAGACATTGTTTAAAAGATCCTTAATCAGTGTAGCATAAACAATAAATAAGAAGGACTCCGAGAAAGTCCAGAAGTAACTGTAACCAAAAGTAACATCAGATAATAAAGCAAAATTAGCATGCCAACGCAAAACAAAACTTTTAACTGAAAGCATTGACCATAACATTATCTTAATACTGAAATATGTAACACTACCAGAAAATAAAAGTGTAGAGACTCATAAAGCAAAGCATAGCACAAGTGGTAAACAATGAAATACTAACAGATGATTATTTATTTACTTGAAAAACATGTGAAAAGAGAAAAAGGATACATAGAAGGTGGCACAGAGACATCATAAAGGATAAGAATTATGATACTTGTGGTGCTGTAGGTATAAAAAAAATGATTAAAGAATGCTTGTAGTATGTCGTGAAGTAAGTCCTGAGTGGACCCTCAACAATGAGTCCGAAAACAATCCCAATTGGACTCTAATAATCCCAAGTCATCATATTATTCCATTAATGGCATCTGAAACATAGTTGAAAATTAATAAACGGCAACATAATTGGAGACAAAGTGTTAAGTTTCCCAAGAAAAGTATTTGCTTATTATAAAAAGGAAAGGGTCAGAAACGAAAGTTACTTGGTACATTGTTAAATACTTGATACTTGTTCTTAAAAACTGTGGATAATATTAGTGGTTAAATAGTATTGAAGTTAATTATGAAACTCGTCAGAAAATCACCATCAATATTTCTGGAAAATGTAGAACCACATCGCTCACACTTCATGTTTTATGGTCGTAACTTCAGCACACAGTATTTGCTAATCATCACTTGTAGTATCCAAGTTTTCAAAGTCTCAAAAAAGGTACTTAAATCTAACAATGTCTCATTCAGCTCATAAGTTTCAAATATCATCTTAAAAACTCGTATGAACACACCCTTTCCTCAAATATCTTAAAAGCATCAAAATCATTATATTCATCTTCTTATACACATTGTCAATACTCATATTACGTCATTTAGCGCGAAAACCGTAAATAAACTTGAGATCCCCAATTATTACAATAAGTAAGAAACCTATAACGCTCCAGATAGAAAGCAGGTAACACTACTACGCTATCTCCAGAAAATAATGTCTCCGAAATCATGTCTTTATCTAATGCCAGAACAGAACACAGGTGGAGTTATTAGGAGCTTTTACATGGGGAAATATTCTGAATGTTTGCACGCTGGAAAAGAAATGCGCTCGACCCAGGCCTAACGACGTGAAAAGGGTCTATCCCGTCAGCGGTGCGTGTTGTTTCCATTGTGGCTTACCGCCGGCTGTGACAGGAATTTGTGCCACCCAGGAAGCCTTTAGGAGGGTTCCAGGCTACCGCCGCAAAGGCGCTACACGTCCGCAAACCATGCCGCGGACGGGGAGAAATAATATAAATAAAATAGCTGGACATACGTAGCTGCGATTTACTGTAATAAGCCGATGTAGTGAACCCTAAATGTTACCAAGATGTGGAGACAATTGTGTGGAAGTATTTGGTAATGAATTTATTACATCCTGAAACATGTGAAGGTATTTGTCCCATTTATTGTATTTTGCATGACAAAAGATCGTAAATAATTTCACCAATTGCTTCATTAACCTTTCTGAGGGTTTCGTTGAAGCATGGTATCTGGAGATATAAATGGGGGAAATTTTGTGAGTCTGAAAAGTACTTCGCCAAGTGCGAGAACGGAACTGCGGCCCATTGTCGGAGATTACTGATGCTACATGACCCACTTCTTTCAGAAAATGTTTAGTAAAAGCACGTGAAACAGTGCAGGCCGTAGCTCGACGTAATGGAGTGAATGTGACGAATTTCGAAGTTAATTCCACGCAGACAAAAACGTAGGCGTAACCTCTCTTTGTAGAGGGAATGGGGCCAAATAAATCAGCGGCCGCTAGCTGTCGAAGACGTAACGGGATGAGGGGGAATCTTTGAGCAGCAAAGGATACAGTAGGTGGTTTTGCTTTTTGACAAAGTCTGCATCTTGAGAGGACTTGGAGAATACGTTTTTCCAAGTTGAAAAAGTAAGATGTTTGTTTGAGCAACTGAAAACATCTGCGCGGTCCATAATGCGCGTAGCTAAGGTAAATATACCAAATGAGTTTTTTAATTAGGTCTTCTGGGATACAAACCAGCCAAATTGTCGTATCAGGTTTGGTACATCGGAACAGAATATTGTTATGTATTAAGTAATACTGTCGCAGAGTGGTGTTATTAACATCGCACCATTGTTGTTTCCCATCTTTCCAGATGGAATCCTTGTCCTGTTCTGAAGCAATGTTGTGCGGGGCATCGGAAACCGGAAACAAAGTTTTCAAATGCGACCTGGCGCATATATAGCAAATTTAAGTTGTTATGGCAAACGCTGTTGGCTGGATCTGTATTGTCGGTGTCTAAAGTGCGTGACGAAGCGTCAGCAACGACATTTTGAGGTCCTCGTACATACACAATGGAAAAAGAGAATTCTTGTAACAACAGAGCCCATCTCGCTAAACGACCATGAGATAGTTTAGCTGACATCAAAAATTCTAGTGCTCTATGATCTGTGTATACTGTGGTGAGTCTACCAAAAAGAAAAGGTCTAAATTTGGAAAATGTCCATACAACAGCCAGAGCTTCTAATTCAGTGATGGAATAGTTTCTTTCTGAAGAAGATAATACTCGACTAGCAAATGCGATGTTTCTTTGTACCTTAGTTTCACCTTCAATGAACTCTTGAAAGAGATGAACTCCAAGGGCTGTGTTTGCGGAGTCTGTTGAAATGCAAAAATCAGTAGTAAGATCGGGGTGAGATAACAGGGGTGCACCTATCAGAGACTGTTTTAGTGTCTCAAATTCCTTTTGAGCAGCATTATCTCAAATCCAGAGAGAATTTTTTCCTGTTAATTACATAAAGTTGGCGTATCTAAAGCTTTGCTGCTAATAAACCTACGAATAAAGTTTATCATTCCAAGAAAATTGTAAAGTTATTTTTTCGTGTGAGGAACTTGGATGTCATGGATTGCTTGTATCTTATCAGGGTCCGGTTGAATTCCGGATGATGAAATAAGATGGCCTAATAATTTGTCATTGCCGTGCAATGTATCTCATTCGCGTTGCAGGTTCGCCCTCCAAGAAACTGCAGACAAGTTCTAATTGATGTGCCACGGGCCAATTTGGAGGAAAAGCGGATGTAAGTCCTATCAAGAGGATGTAAATTATTCCGGTTATTCCGGAACGTCTTAAATTTCTTGATTGGCAGGAAGTGTTTGTAATCTACATCGTCTTGGCGTGGAAAAGAAGGAGCATCATGGGCAAAGGAAAATTGCCTGGGAGGGTACTGGGAGGATAATCTCGTGCAAATGGAGCCTGTGAAGTTAAGATTGGGGGCTGTCGTTGCTGGTATGCAAACGGATTTTCCTGCTGTTCTGGGACAAAATTACGAGGCCCACTGTCGCCCTTTAATTGTTGCTGAATATCGGAAAGTTTGCTACGAATTGACTTGAGTTCTCGTTTTCGTTGTTCGTTAATAGTGATTTGTTTACTCTTGAATTTAGCTAGAGCTTGGTATTCAGTTGTCTCTAAAAAGGGAACTGGGGTTGTCTGGTCTAATTCATTTTCTGCATGAGTTTCCAAAGCGCCTACTCTTTCCGTTACGTTTTCTAATTGTGAGTGGAATTCCTCACCCTGTTCACTGACTTTTTTTTTTAAATTGAGTGACGTCAGATGTCAGGGATTCGGTACATGATTCTAAGGCCTGTATGTGCTCAGAATGAGCAGCGGAAGTTTGTTGCAACTTTTCAATAGTTTGTGGTGGAAGGAGTGCATTGATTCAGTAATGTCGCGCTTATGCGTTTCAATGATATCCTGTAATTTATTGTCAGTTACTTCTTTACATGTGTCGATAGTTTCGGTTAATTTCTGAATGCTACCGGTGAGGTATTCGTCACGTTTTGCGTTCTGTTCATCACCCTTAGTATCCTCTGCACGGTATTGAGCAAATTGTTCATCACGTTTAGCATTGTCTGCGCGGTATTGCGCAAATTGTTCAACACACTTTGCGTCACGTTCGCTCAGTAGTCGACGAAAACAATCTAATTTATCTTCAGCTAGGTCTGGGGATGTCACCTCGGGATTTGGGTGTTGCAACTCATATTGCTGGGGAGGGTTGCTAAAAACTGTTTGAGAATTCTGAGATGAAACAATTTCTCTGTCTGTGGAGGAATACTGCAAGGGAAATTGGTTGTCGGAATCAACCACATGGCTGTGTGAAGGTTGAATTAATATGAACGAGTCATGGGAAACTGTTTCTAATTGGTTTACTTCGTTCTGAGAACCCGAAGGCAGAAGAGAAACCGATGCGGAATTTTGTGCCTCTAAGGCGTCATTACTTGCCACAGCATTGTTGACAAATTCCAGATCACTTTGTGAAATAGGAGGGTTAGCTGACAAATGTAGGGCATTGTCTAGTTGTTGTTGCTTACGCGATTCTGAGGAACTGCGTAATTGTACTATATCACCCTGTCGATTTGTTTTGGACATCTTGAGGGAGACAATATTGCGTACAGAATCTCAAAATGGTCGTAATTCACAAGACGATATTTTGTACACAAAAGGTAAAATATTTAGAATAGACACATAAAATCAGTGTAATCAGAAGCAGAGCTAAAAAATGAATATTCACAAGTGTAGCATCAAAGCATCAAGCTGAAACAGTGGTGTATTAGCAAAAGCAATATTACTCAAATAGTAGTACAGCGCACAGCTGAAACAGTGGTGTATCAGCAAACGCAATATTACGCAACTAGCAACGCAGCGCACAGCTGAAACAGTGGTGGCGAAAGGAATGCTCGAAAACAAAGTCCACAGTTATAGAAAATATATCCAAGAACGTCACCACAGAACATGCCGCCAAGTGAAAGTATCATTGATAAGATTGTTCTAAATTAATTATTCAGCAAACCTGCATCTGACTGCGTCTGTGAACTTGTTTCTTGCACTCCTCCATTTTGCAAGAAATGCAACATGGATTTGACTCAGCAATGAAATTTAAGAGAATAATGCCGTTTGTGCAATGGCATTAAGGTTGTCCTGGTAAACCAACTATTGGCCCTGATGTTTACTTGGTTCTTTCACTGGTGGGTGACTTTACTAATTTTCATAGTCAATTTAAGCAAAGGATTTGGATTATGATTCAGGCTGTTAGATTTAAACACATTGTTGATATCAATATATATATATATATATATATATTCCAAAATATTTTACTAAACGCTTACTGTGTCGAACCTTGGACATACAAATCATAACTCTGAATATTATCTAACAAAACCAATTTCAAATCATTGTATATCTTCTCTCGTTTACGTGCTAAGGTTTGGTCTGGGGCAGTGAGCGCGACCTACCTTACAGCTGTCACTACACGTCTGCTTCCTCCGGGCACCTAGCTGCGACTTCCGGGTGTTTTACTGCATGCGCCCAGCTCTCTTAACCATCAAAGAACCTCCAACTCAAAGATATTATACTCCTTCCGTCTTGCGGTTAGCAACTACCGACTATATTTGGAAGCTACCCTGATCAGACCTTAGCACATACATTTCAATATTACCAATGATCATTTTAATTTGATTGACGCTGCTGTTAGTTATTGATCAGTTTAAAATACGAAAATCTGAATAAATGTTTCAAACTACAGTACACAAACTGAGTCGCATTGCCGTTAAATACGGAATGAGAATACCTAGAGCTTAAACAAAAGTGATGGCAGTTTCAAGGATTGGAACCCATTACAGCAAAAATTTTTATAGGCAGATAAATGACTGAATACGTAAGAAGTTTAAATATCCAGGGTCAATTTCAAATTTTCCAGGTCAGATGTAGAGTTGAATTTGGATGGATTGAGACATTTCTGTGAAACCATGTAACAAGTACTAAAACATAAAGTACTGAGAAAATCATTAATTTAACTTTACAAAGCATTAGTCTTGCCTTTCCAGCTGATTGGTAGCGAAAATTGCATCACATAATCAGATCAGTTACGATTACACCTAATCACTAGAGATGAAGTTCCTATACTAAGTAGATGGAAATTTATTACTCTATCAAAGAAGAAACATCAGTATTAGACAAGAAACAACTACAGAACTCATTAAAACTACAGATGAAATATACGGACTGAACTGAAAAGAACTTGTCCGGTGATACCAGGATAATTGAAGCTTGAATACAATGCAATCAAACAAGAAAGAGAAACTTTGGAAGTTTCTCAAAGAGATGACGTGAACAATTGTGAGATGTGACCAATCGAAAGCCTAAACCCTTGAGGACGATGACGATGATATTTTGTTAGAAACATTAAATTAACAGAGCGACTAAGTGATGGAAGAGGAGGACAATGGTTCATTTAAAGCAGTCGCTTGTCTCCCAACACAAACATGTAGAAAAAACCCTCCAGTAATAAACAGTGTCACAATTAGTTGTTAGTGTATTTCAAAGAAGTCGCTAATTCTGCCAGCATACAACTTGTGAGGAGCGTGTGGGTGCTCTTCTGTTATTCTGTGCAACGGTTAATCTGAGATGTACCCATTACCCTGTGGCTCGTGCAAGAAGCAATTTCCACCACACACTACTACAGAAGTTAGACAGACGCTCCTAACGTTCTAAAGAGAAAACCTGGAAAACTTTCAACAATAAATATCTTTTGGAGTCGTCTGCTGTAAGGAAATGAATCAAAAATTCACAAAATTACTTACATAACTAGTGGGATACTTGGGTACTGGAGTAGTGCTATTTAGTGTAAGAAAAACATGAAACTAACTAAAATTATTATTTATTTTGCTAAAATTCTGAGAAATTTATTTAGGCATTATCTTTTTCTTTGTGTGTCACTGTTTTTTGTTTTGTTTTTTTTTGTAAAAATAAAGAAGCGTTTCCCTCTTAATTCTATCCTCAGTATTAATATTATTACCCCAAAAAAGGTGTTTTTGAATGTTAGTTAAAGAAGAAAAATCCTGCATCAATCTTTTTCTAATTTTACATATAAAAGTAATAAATTGACTTTCCATGAGTTTGTGAGATTATATAACTATACTAATTAATTTTCTTTACATAATATTTTAAGGTCTCTATCACATTATGGGGTTTACATATATGATACAATAATTACTTTTACAAAAAAGGAAAATAATACTTCTACAAATATATCACTTTCTTGATTCTACATTTCTATTTTATTAGGTTGTTTTTTTGTTTTTTGTTTTGTGCTGCGTCAGTTTCTGTACTTGACGATCCCCACTGAAATACTGGAAGGCATCGACTCATTTGTATGGGTGTCACAAATCATGTGAGAAGCACTATAGCATGCGATGCCGGGTCTTACTAGTTGACATTGTCCTCATGGAGTGGTACTTTTAACCGATGACGATGACTGTGGTTTGCTGCATAAACAGTGATGTCTTGGTACTCCTTTGCTGTCACACCTGGGACGGTATGGCAGTTCAATGATTGTAGTTGACTACCGACGATCGTCACCCGATATTGTGCTGTGACGTCTTGGTACGTCACACGTGGTTTGGTATGGCAATGGCAATTTGATGATGTGGTAGGGAGAATACTGTTCATTTTGCTGAATCTGTTTCTAGATAATCTTGGTTGGTACTACTTAATATTCCGTTTGCCATTCGCTTGCATTTGTTTGACGATTCAAGGTTTAGTTTTGGAGAGGTGGTTGTAATAGTTGCCATGCCTCAAAGTTCATGGAAAGACGTTTGTAGCAATTTGCTTTGTAGGATAGGAGAGGAAGGTATTTTGCTGTCTTCTGCCCTTCTTCATCTTGCATCTTCTGTTCTTCTCTTCTTTTTTGCATTCTTCTGTTCTTCTTGGGCTAGGAATATGTGACTTTTAGTGTAGGAGTGATATAGGATTTGTAGGATCTGACTGACTTCCCAACTGTTACTTGATGAGTTTGTACATCTTAGTAATTTTTTGAACCGTCATTGTCATCTCGTCGTATTATGATTCTCCCCATGCTCTTCCATTGTGTAGCAGTGCCGTGACATATGAAATGTCCATGCTGTGCGTTGTCCTCCCGAATTCCAACCTGGTGTAACCTGCATTTCCAGTGTGGCGTTGGTCTTCATGTTGTTGTTATTGCCCGAAGTGCTTTCTCAACATGTCTGTACCCTCTCCATCGCTATCTCGAAGCATCTGGTGTTAAGGGAGCTGGTGATTGATGTTGGTGGCGATGTCCCTCTGACGTGTAGAAATATTTACAATTTTTGATTCACATATATTTGTTATTTACATAAAAAATTTTATATAATGCAAAAATTTTGTGATAGTGGCAAAAATTATTGTATGTATATGATTTCTTTTCTTTATTCTAATTATGTCCTACCACTTCTTCATTCTTTTAATTGTTGTGTACCATTTATTGTTTGTGTGCATGTTGTAGTGTACTTGATAGTACAAGAGATTGTTAGTGTGTATTCTGTCTCTTTTTTCTTTTAATTAATGTGGTATTTTGTTGATTCTTAATTTATTTTTTTGATTTCGTGGTTAGTATAAGATAGGGTGGATGTTAGTTTGCCTAACCTCTCCCGTACTTTTCACGTCAATCTTTACGTTTTGCAGTATTCGGTGGCCTAACTTCTACATCTGGTTTCTCTTTGCTGTGTGGTTCTTGTCTGTGTGGACCATAATTTCCTCGGTAATTATTCGCGTCCTAGTCTCGCCAGTTGCTGTTTCTAACATCGAGACCTCTTTCAAAGTACCCTTGACCGTTGGCCATTTGATTCCTAAACCCATATCCGCCACTGTATGAGTGTCCAGTACCGTTCCTATTTTGGTACCAATTATTCTGGTTATTATTTCTCTGCCAATTGTCTCCACTGTGCCACTGTCCTTGTCTGTTAAATTGCCTGAAATTCTTGGTGTTAGGATTACGATTATTATTATTGGAATATTCGTTCCTAGTCCTCTCATTTTGCTGTTCCCTTTCATTTCTTTTCTTTCGCCTCGTATTCTTTAAACATAACTTCAAGTTCCCTTAAAACCTCTTTGAATTCTTCGGTATTTTCATTTTTTCCTGCTGTTGCCTGTTGATACTTTACCGGTAATTTCATCCTTCATAGACGTATCAGCTCTCCGTTACTGTATGGTTTGTCTAGCCGTTGATTCTTTTTGTCCATTGTGTCAAAGAATTTTACCACGCTTTTCTCTTCTGAGTTTTCATATGGTGTCATCTGAAGTAACTCGTATTTCATTTTGTTTTGCGCCTCCTTAGACCAATATCTTTCGAGAAATGCTGTTCTGAACTGTACGTAAGACGTACAGGTAGCCGCGATCGTTTGCTTCACCTCTGCTACTGTCCCTGACATGTGTGCACAAATACAGTCAAGTCTGTGAGCTACGCTCCAGTGGTTTGGTAAGCCTACTTGAAACTGATCGATGAATGTGCGTGCATGCAAGCTACCGCCTTCTTCCTTGAAATGTTGAAATTTTCTAACTGTAAGGAAGTGGTCTGTATCAATCTACTCATAAATCCGGTTTGTGGCTGATTCATGGACTCAAATAATCTGCCACAGCTTGTGTCGTCGTGTTTATTCTCTGATAATCTACTGGCTGTCTGCCTATTCTCAATTTCCTGACTCATATCCTCGTCATATCGTATCATTGGTGAACAAAAGTGTTGTTCGTGTGTATCTGCTCTCGTCGTTCGTGGTATAGTACATGTGCTGCTATTATGTTGTGTCACTGGATTTACTGGTTCGGATGCCTGTCTTTCGATTGGTATCGGCTGAATGTATGTGTTCCGTTTTTCTAGATACTGTACCTGGTCCTGTGGCATGTCGTGTATTACTTTAATCGGGGTTTTCTGTTTCGATTTCTGCGCGAGTGTTATGTCTAACCTTGGTCCTACTTGAACTTTCTTAGACGGCGCGTGTTCGTGTACTGAATTAAAGCTTGACGTGTCAGTTGTTTCGCTACAGGTGTAATCGGTATCGATCTTTTCTTCGATGGTTTGTATCAACTCTGTTCGAAGCTTTTCAAACTGATCTTCGTTTTTAAGTTCTATTTTATTGATCCGCTGATCATATTTTTTCAGTGCAACCTTTGCGACCTTCCTTGAATTGCTTGTTCTTCCGAAATCTGTGTTGCTGTTCGAGTGGCCTTTTCGTAAAATGTTTCACCTTTTTGTCAACGTTTACGATGTCCAATTGGACCTTGTCCACGTCAGTGCGTAATTGCTTGTGTTAGTACCTGAATTCCTTCTCTAGATTCTTTCACGTCTTTGTTTATCTGAGTGATCTATCAATTCTGGCGCTCCCTTCTTCCATCTGGATTTTAACTTGTTGGATCTGTGTCTTAATAGCTTGATTATCCAGATTTAATTCCTGATTTAATTATCCAGATTTAATTCCTGATACTGTCTTGTCATCTGTGTATTAATAGCCTGATTCTGTTTCGTTATCTGTGTAATAATATCCTCCTTCTGTTTCGTCATACTAGCGTTCATTTTTTGTAACATCTCCATGATCGCGTCCTGTCCTGTAACATTACCTTCTCCTGAACTATGTATTCTCGATCTATTGTTTTCTACTCGGTCAGTTACGTCGTTTACTGGACTATGCTGTGAAGTTTCTAAGTTTGATAACTGCAGTAACCCTTGCTGTCTGTGTTGAGGACTAGTTGCGTTTGTCATTGAACCATTACGTGGCGTAGACAACTCCGCATTCTGCCCTCTCTGTTGTGTGTGTCTTGTGTTTGCAGGTGCAGTTGTGTCTGTTACGGAACCTTTCCGTGGCGTTCGTAACTCCGCAAAATCCTGTATCCGTTGTTGGAGCATATTTACAATGTGTAGTATAGGTTCGACGTATTCTAAATGTTCCCCCTCTTGCTCACTCTTACTTCTCTTTGAACGTTATCTAACTGCCGGTTCATTGACTGTATTGACGCGTATTCTGTCCCTGAATATGCGGCAAACAAACGCGTTTCCTGTGATCGTTTCGCTTCTAATCTTTGCCATTTCCTACGTGGGCTGTCTAATTCAGGCTCAGAATGTGCCCTACCTGGGATTTCATATTCTGGAAATTCGATGTTCACGTCCCTTCGATTCCCATCTGTCTGATCTGTCTCAATTTCATCCCAGTCTAACTGAGCCTGCTGATTCCGCAGCTCCCCGACTGTTCTATTCTCTGATTTACCGTCTGTCCAATTATCAAGTTCACCTTCTGTCCTATTCTCAATAAGCTTGTTTACATGCTGACTATCTGGTAGATTCTCCTCCATCTTGTCTACTTGCTGTCTCTCATGTAACCTTTTGGCTTGTGCTCTCGTTAACACGGAAATTCTTTCAACACACCACGACCCTATCTACAAAACTGTACAACCACTTACCAATTGGTTGAACCAACAACAACAACAACGTCGTGACTTCTCGGCTAATGTTCTGTCTGCTCTGCTACAGTCTCCAATCTCCACATGTGCGCTTGCAAAGGGAGAAAAACGTTATTTCTTAATTCTAACTTATATGATGCTGCGTCACTCTGCGTCTCTGCGTCACTCTGCATCTGTGCCTATCACCTGAAAATCCTATGCCCTAACAGCTACACAAAAATTATAAAAAAATGCAAAATTTTCTAACACACACCCTTTTCCCTACAATTCTGCTTTCTTCTCTACCTGTATCTCTTCTGATCCCAATCTTTGCAAATAGCTATTTAATACCTGAAAGAAAGTTCTTCAAAGTGCTACTGCTGCGACCTGCCATATCTAACTATCCTGACACTTTCTTATCCTGGTAGCTTACCTATTTTACCTATCCTGGCAGGTTACCTATTTTACCTATCATGGCAGCTTACATATTTTACCTATCCTGGCAGCTTACCTATTTTACCTATCCTGGCAGGGTCGCCATTTTCTGTGAGTGTGGGATTGATCTGAGATGTGCCCTTTACCCTGTGGCTCCCACAAGATGCAGTTTGCACCCCCACACTACTACAGAAGTTAGACAGATGCTCCTAACGTTCTAAAGAGAAATGCCTGAAAAACTTTGAGCAACAAATATCTTCTGTAGTCATCCACTGTGAGGAAATGACATAAAATTCACAAAATTTCTTACGTAACTAGTGGAATACTTGGGTACTGGAGTAGTGCTAGTTAGTGTAAGAAAAACATGAAACTAATTAAAATTATTATTTATTTTGATAAAATTCTGAGAAATCACAATGGCACTTTTAGTTATGAACTTAACACGTTATTTTCTGGTTATTTTCGAAATGTGAAGTTACCTCTCAAGGATAGGATTCGCTAATGATATTTCTATACATAGTTTAAGATTGTTATTGAGTTGGCAGAATGGCTCAGAGCCGTGCCTGCTCAACTTGAATAATTATCCATTAGAATATTGCTAGGTACGGTCAAGGCTGTCGTGTGTGAAATGCAGTGAAGGGTACTGGTGTGAAGGAAATATGGGGCTCGCATTAACTGTAGTGCACAATACCATAAGCTGCGATGACTGCTGTCTGCGCCGCTCGCTGCTGACAAATAAGATAACTCTCGTTCTATCTTGATCGACCTTCGCCAATCCAACTCTCCCTACGCCTTGATGAAGTCAAGGACTCCTATTCGCCCCTAGTCTAACTAATGGCATGGTACACTGGTCGGATAAACTGTCCACTGTGATGCCACTAAAAAATTCGCTCGCAGGCATTGAACTCTGTCCATTGACACCGCACAATAAGTGTCACGGTCAACACAGTGAACAACGCTTAATCGCAAGGACTCAATATAGAGACGCACTTCGATTCGCTCTCGACAGAGGTGCTCTCACAGTGAAGTTCTGAGGAAAGACTTGTTCTCGCTCCCAGAGCGACAGCAGATGGCCCCTCTCCAAGCCAGACGTGAAGGGGTATATATTTCTGTCTCCTCCATTACTCCTTCAGCTCAAGACGTCAGAAATATCGTCTGCCAATCAGCATTGCTCTTCTAAAATGGGAGAAAGGCGTTTCGTTTAAGGCTGCCATTCCGGAAATCTGTAGTACCAGAACACGTATTGTGTTCGAGTATAATGACTTTACTGGAGACTAGAAATCTACTCTGTAGGAATCAGCATGGGTTTCGAAAAAGACGGTCATGTGAAACCCAGCTCGCGCTATTCGTCCACGAGACTCAGAGGGCCATAGACACGGGTTCACAGGTAGATTCCGTGTTTCTTGAATTCCGCAAGGCGTTCGATACAGTTCCCCACAGTCGTTTAATGAACAAAGTAAGAGCATATGGACTATCAGACCAATTGTGTGATTGGATTGAGGAGTTCCTAGATAACAGGACGCAGCATGTTATTCTCAATGGAGAGAAGTCTTCCGAAGTAAGAGTGGTTTCAGGTGTGCCGCAGGGGAGTGTCATAGGACCGTTGCTATTCACAATATACATAAATGACCTGGTGGATGACATCGGAAGTTCACTGAGGCTTTTTGCAGATGATGCTGTGGTGTACCGAGAGGTTGTAACAATGGAAAATTGTACTGAAATGCAGGAGGATCTGCAGCGAATTGACGCATGGTGCAGGGAATGGCAATTGAATCTCAATGTAGACAAGTGTAATGTGCTGCGAATATACAGAAAGATAGATCCTTTATCATTTAGCTACAAAATAGCAGGTCAGCAACTGGAAGCAGTTAATACCATAAATTATCTGGGAGTACGCATTAGGAGTGATTTAAAATGGAATGATCATATAATGTTGATCGTCGGTAAAGCAGATGCCAGACTGAGATTCATTGGAAGAATCCTAAGGAAATGCAATCCGAAAACAAAGGAAGTAGGTTACAGTACGCTTGTTCGCCCACTGCTTGAATACTGCTCAGCAGTGTGGGATCCGTACCAGATAGGGTTGATAGAAGAGATAGAGAAGATCCAACGGAGAGCAGCGCGCTTCGTTACAGGATCATTTAGTAATCGCGAAAGCGTTACGGAGATGATAGATAAACTCCAGTGGAAGACTCTGCAGGAGAGACGCTCAGTAGCTCGGTACGGGCTTTTATTGAAGTTTCGAGAACATACCTTCACCGAAGAGTCAAGCAGTATATTGCTCCCTCCTACCTATATCTCGCGAAGAGACCATGAGGATAAAATCAGAGAGATTAGAGCCCACACAGAGGCATACCGACAATCCTTCTTTTTACGTACAATACGAGACTGGAATAGAAGGGAGAACCGATAGAGGTACTGAAGGTACCCTCCGCCACACACCGTCAGGTGGCTTGCGGAGTATGGATGTAGATGTAGATGTAGACCAGTATTTGGCGTTTGCTGTCTCCCTGTGAAAAACTCTGAAACTGTGTGCTATGTGTACAGAATGCGTAGGCTGGCCGCTCCCACACAATGTAGCGGAATTTGCTTTTAAGCCGAACACGGGGTCGCCCTTTCACTGGGGGAAACGCTGTCTGCTCTACGGGCGGTCACCAGCCGACATAGATGGGTTGAGACCGGCCTCCTGGCGTGTGATTGCCTCTCTCGAACTGAAAGCTCCTGTGACCATCGTGTCTGGAATGTATGTGTGTACGCCAGCCTCGAGTATTTCAACCACGGTGCGCACTTGCGATTTATTAGTTATTTGCATATCGTTTACATGATTTCGTACAACACTGACTTCATCTTATCGAATCTGGGTTCGACTGAAGCGTCTTGATGTGCGGAATATGATTGTGAGGGCGGAATATGGCAGCAGTGAAGGTCAGGAAACCACGACATCTTACAAACTTAAACATCCAAATCGTTAGAGGCTCTCCATCCTTATTATCCACTTTCCATCTTAATTGTGCTTTATTACACATTTTAAATTATTACCTGCTCCTATTGTCTATCGCAAAAAATGGAAAATATTATTGTATCCATGAAGAAATTTACAGAAAACCGTAAACTAATTAATGATTATAAGGTAACACTCAGGCAAAGATGCAGGCGATTGAAACAGAGAGCTAAATCAGACTCAAGTAGGCTGAGCAAAGAACATGCCCATCTGTTTTTCGATGAAACTACCATGTCTTTCTGCTTAATCGTCTTCAGGGGCATTTTCAAACTCCTAGGACAAGAGTGCCCTGAACATCTGTCCCCTCCTCCGCCCTCTTTGACAATGCTATTGGCAGAATGAAGTAGACTTCTTATACCAGAAGCCTTCGTCCTTGCATTTGATTGATACCCCCCAGCACGTTTAACCAGTGTTGATTCACATCACTAGAGGCTTCTTCTGTCGCATATTCTCTCTACTGCCTGTGCTCGTTCGCACCTGATATGTAACTTTTGAAATCGTTATTTGGAGATGTATTAGAACATTCACTATTTCCTTTTACAGTAAGTCACCAAATGTTTGTCATTTCTATCAGCTTGTGTTAGTATTTCACAACAGGAGTTTTGTTTCGTACAATGAAAATCTCTTTTATCCTATCAACCACTGGTATTAGTATTTTCTACTTGAGCCGTACTGTGTGATATGACTTGTTACGTGACAGAAACCACATGTCCGGAAATTACTTTCCGTTTCTTATTTTGAATTAATAAATTATTTGGTACTTCTTTCTCGACCTATGAGGTAACTAGTTCGTTTGTTCTTGTAAACAGTTTCTCTAAATAATTTTCCACACTTGTTGCTACTACTAAATAATCGTTGACAGTAACATCACAAATGAATTTTGCCTTCTGGTATTACTATATCAGTATAAAATAATACGTAACTTATCATTACTCCATATACATAAAGAACGGAACTACGGCTATGTAAATACACTCCTGGAAATTGAAATAAGAACACCGTGAATTCATTGTCCCAGGAAGGGGAAACTTTATTGACACATTCCTGGGGTCAGATACATCACATGATCACACTGACAGAACCACAGGCACATAGACACAGGCAACAGAGCATGCACAATGTCGGCACTAGTACAGTGTATATCCACCTTTCGCAGCAATGCAGGCTGCTATTCTCCCATGGAGACGATCGTAGAGATGCTGGATGTAGTCCTGCGGAGCGGTTTGCCATGCCATTTCCACCTGGCGCCTCAGTTGGACCAGCGTTCGTGCTGGACGTGCAGACCGCGTGAGACGACGCTTCATCCAGTCCTAAACATGCTCAATGGGGGACAGATCCGGAGATCTTGCTGGCCAGGGTAGTTGACTTACACCTTCTAGAGCACGTTGGGTGGCACGGGATACATGCGGACGTTCATTGTCCTGTTGGAACAGCAAGTTCCCTTGCCGGTCTAGGAATGGTAGAACGATGGGTTCGATGACGGTTTGGATGTACCGTGCACTATTCAGTGTCCCCTCGACGATCACCAGTGGTGTACGGCCATTGTAGGAGATCGCTCCCCACACCATGATGCCGGGTGTTGGCCCTGTGTGCCTCGGTCGTATGCAGTCCTGATTGTGGCGCTCACCTGCACGGCGCCAAACACGCATACGACCATCATTGGCACCAAGGCAGAAGCGACTCTTAGCGCTGAAGACGACACGTCTCCATTCGTCCCTCCATTCACGCCTGTCGCGACACCACTGGAGGCGGGCTGCACGATGTTGGGGCGTGAGCGGAAGACGGCCTAACGGTGTGCGGGACCGTAGCCCAGCTTCATGGAGACGGTTGCGAATGGTCCTCGCCGATACCCCAGGAGCAACAGTGTCCCTAATTTGCTGGGAAGTGGCGGTGCAGTCCCCTACGACACTGCGTAGGATCCTACGGTCTTGGCGTGCATCCGTGCGTCGCTGCGGTCCGGTCCCAGGTCGACGGGCACGTGCACCTTCCGCCGACCACTGGCGACAACATCGATGTACTGTGGAGACCTCACGCCCCACGTGTTGAGCAATTCGGCGGTACGTCCACCCGGCCTCCCGCATGCCCACTATACCTGTGATCTGTATCACCAAACAGTGGAATACATGACAATGTATCCAGCTTTACATACTCATCCCGCTTCCTGCAAAGAAGTTCCCCAATTTGTATTAAAACTACATATTTAAATGTTTTCAGAAAATGCTTTGTATGCATTGACTGATGCCTGAGCTGCAGAATATCATTCTACGTTGGAAGTAGTTTTTGTTATTCCGATGACCACCTGTGTTGACCTAAAAAAGTAAACTGTTGTCAGCCGTCAATAAATTGGTCTACACGTGTATAATGTGATACATGCTACTCCCGAACCGTTATTTGATTGACGTATATCTATATTTATTCATTTATAGATCTAGTAGCGTTCCACGTCTTCGAAGGCTCTTCATCTTTAACAACAGCTGTCCCGCTTAATCACACGCTATTAAATAAATCACGATAACAGACGTACCTTACAACTGAAAAATAGGATCTAAGGCATTAAAGATCGACAGCAACCCGTTGTAATATGCCTTGACTCCGGGAAATGGAATTTTCTGAGGACGTTGTAAAATAGTCAAATAGTTACTGAAAATTGTCCGTAATGTGTGTTTCTACGAACTTACTTTGCTCTAGAATAGAAAAACTGTCCCTCTTTCTTGATTAACGTTGTAGAAACTAGTATTAAGGTATCAGCAATGTACATAAAATGAATTCCAGGGCATTCAGTCACGACAGTTACATCTTTATTATTTACATTCCACCCTAATACTCAACCTGAATTTGTAGCAAACTAGTCCTCTTAGCTTGAATCTTAATTTCATCAAATTAATGAAGAAGTAAAAAAATTAATTTTTGGCGCTGCTATTTGTTGCATGTTTATACTATTTCAATGCGGCTTACAATCCATAATTTTAGCAATGACGTCCTAGGAAGACACGCTCCATCCATCGAAACCGACAGTTTAAGAATAATATGACGACATTGGGTTCAAAATAACTTGTCATAGAAAACTGAGTACTTAAATACTAGGTTCAGCAGGTGAAACATGCAAATATTCAGGTTCGTTGTGGATGGAATTTACGTGACTTAAAATATACCACATTCTGGGATACTGTCGCCGGGTCACAGAACTTTGTCGTGCTCCAATCAGATTTAAAATGTGAGTTAGAATATGACGCGAACCCGAACCTTGGCAGAGTTGAAGCTGTGAAGGAAAGCCCTGGGTAGTGGCAATAGAGCATTACCCGCCAAATGCAAGGGCCCTTGTTCGACTCCGGATCTGATACGCACTTTGTCTGGAGGTTTCACAATACCACACAACTCCTGGGAGTGTGGATTCATTCCATATCGATCGCAGTTTTATGATTAACAGTAAGAAGCACTTAACACTAAATTTATGAAATTATTTAGTAAAAAATCGTCAGAAGAATTTTAGAATATATATTCAAATATTATCTAATAAGTAAAGATAGAATCCGTTGCTCTGGAAAATGTTCAAATGTCAGAGGATATCTGTAAGTCAATAACTGTTTCATGACAACTGAATTCATATAATCTTCTTTTATTTGTATTGTGTAAACCTTGTTACTTCATAACAGGGTGCGACGTGTGACTAAACCCATCACTGCCGTGTTTGTCACGAGAGAGCTCTCTACTCTACACAACGCCATTAACGTCGCCATCATGAACACAAACACCTTTACACGAACGTAAACACAGGCCGTAGCAGTGGACACAGCACAAGCATTGCATTGGCCATCAGGGACGTCGTTATCAGCATGCCTAAGGGAGTTACGAAGTCCTCTAATGGGATGCAGTTGACAACACGTCTCACAAACAGAGGAAACATCATAGCTCTCAGATATTTCTATGACCACATTATCAACACAATATTGAGAACATGGGACCGGGAAAATTAATGAAAACCACAGAAAATCTTTGTTGTAACAGAAAGCAAGTGCGTGGCCTCCGAAAGAGACGTTAAAATTTTCTTCCCTTATTGATGTGTTTCGAATAATTTCAAACGTTCGTGTATATTCCTGACCGCGTATTTGTGTGTCTTTTACATAGACAGCCAATGTCTAAAACAATCTAATTTACATTTCGAAACCTTTCCTCATTATTTTTACGTTTCTGCATCTTCTTCTCCTGCCAGGTTTCCTATTCACAAATTCCTTAATACGAGAATCTTCTCATGTAAACGCTGGGACATACAGTTTAACAGATCCTGATGATGACTGCACTTAACCAATTCCAACCATGCCTAATATTGTTATACTTGATAATGCCTGAAGGTCGAATGATATAGTAATATAAAATAAAGAAGTTCGTAAAATCAAATGGCGGAAATATCATTCAGACATATTTATACATCTTCGTCTAATAAGAACACTGTATATTTTCTCCTCACCTTGAAACGTTCTCCGCTACTTCCTCTTACAGCCACAGCTCAAGGTACTGTCTCTACTCTCCGTTTCGTTCTTTACTTGTCAACTGACAGTTTTATGTTCTTCAGGAGATCCATTTTCCAAATACTTAGAGCGTCTTCTTCTCACTTTAAAATGTGTGCTTCAAACATATTTTCTTCCTGATCTGTTATTTAGTTTCAGTTTCTTTAATATTTGTATGGAAAGCACAAATTTTAACATTTGTTTCCAAGCTATTAAACGAAATGTGTGATGCATTACAACTCCGTCTCTCATCCTGTGAAAAAGGTAAAAATTTTTAAGTTTGTTTCTCTCAAACCTACTTAGTACTCAGATAACACACATTTTAGTGTGTCTCTGTACGTCCTCCCTAATCTCCAAAAATTTAAATCTTCTTGTTTTACCTCACGCAGTGAAACTGACACTACAAATCTCTCGAAAGTGGAAAAGGCACCCTCTTTCTTACTTTCAACTATGTCAGGAAATTAATTGACTTCAGTCCCATATTACTCTCCGAGCTATTAGCGCGGTAAATGATGAATATTTTCATTCATCTTTTCGTACATTATTTCAGTCGCCGTTTCAGAAACGGCTCTTTGTGTCATTCACTTTTACACGCTATATAATATTGTGACACTGTTACCTTTCCGTGTGTTAAATGCAACTTTCTCATAGATTTAGGAAAGATAATGAAGTTAACTTGAAAATTCTATGCTTGACACAAAGTTTCTTTAAATAAACGAATAGCAAATGCAAATCTTTTTGTTCTCTTATCATTCAGTGGTTACAAGATATCTCAGTTCATAAGTGTGCCACATTTAGTTTCACTTCATATCCAGTTTTCGTTTTCTGGGACTGCTGTTCTCTTACTGAAACTTTTCTCTGCCTATTTCACTTATCACCTTCTTTTCGTTCTTCTTGGAGCCAAATAATGTAAAGACTCTATACTTACCTAATATAGCCGTGTGATGCATAAAATATTTCCGATTCAGTATCACTTCCGCTTTTCTTTGAATTTTCCCCTATTAATATCTCTAAACAAACTATACGACAGTTTCTTCTTAGTGTATTTATTGCAATCCTGGCTACCGTACAGTTAGCTCGTAAGCGGTATTTGGAGCGAACGCCCTGGTATGACAATGGACTGTTGTTGTTGTTGTGGTCTTCGGTCCTGAGACTGGTTTGATGCAGCTCTCCATGCTACTCTATTCTGTGCAAGCTTCTTCATCTCCCAGTACCTACTGCAACCTACATCCTTCTGAATCTGCTTAGTGTATTCATCTCTTGGTCTCTCTCTCTACGATTTTTACCCTCCACGCTGCCCTCCAATCCTAAATTGGTGATCCCTTGATGCCTCAGAACATGTCCTACCAACCGATCCCTTCTTCTAGTCAAGTTGTGCCACAAACTCAATTTCTCCCCAATTCTATTCAATACCTCCACATTAGTTATGCGATCTACCCATCTAATCTTCAGCATTCTTCTGTAGCACCACGTTTCGAAAGCTTCTATTCTCTTCTTGTCCAAACTATTTATCGTCCATGTTTCACTTCCATACATGGCTACATTCCATACAAATACTTTCAGAAACGACTTCCTGTCACTTAAATCTATACACGATGTTAACAAATTTCTCTTCTTCACAAACGCTTTCCTTGCCATTGCCAGTCTACATTTTATATCCTCTCTACTTCGACCATCATCAGTTACTTTGCTCCCCAAATAGCAAAACTCCTTTACTACTTTAAGTGTCTCATTTCCCAATCGAATTCCCTCAGCATCATCCGACTTAATTCGACTACATTCCATTATCCTCGTTTTGCTTTTGTTGATGTTCATCTTATATCCTCCTTTCAAGACACTGTCCATTCCGTTCAACTGCTCTTCTAAGTCCTTTGCTGTCTCTGACAGAATTACAATGTCATCGGCGAACTTTAAAATTTTTATGGATTTTAGTATCTACTCCGAATTTTTCTTTTGTTTCCTTTACTGCTTGCTCAATATACAGATTGAACAACATCGGGGAGAGGCTACAACCCTGTCTCACTCCCTTCCCAACCACTGCTTCCCTTTCATGTCCCTCGACTCTTATAACTGCCATCTGGTTTCTGTACAAATTATAAATACCCTTTCACTCTCTGTATTTTACCCCTTCCACCTTCAGAATTTGAAAGAGAGTATTCCAATCAACATAGTCAAAAGCTTTCTCTAAGTCTACAAATGCTAGAAACGTAGGTTTGCCTTTTCGTAATCTATGTATCTATAACCGAATCCCGCTCCATCTACTGCCGGGTCTGGGTGCTAATGAGTCTTCTCCATTTGACTCGGTCCTCCCACAACTTTTCTTCCTCCACTTGCTGCCAGGTCACACGTCTCCTTTCTACGGATATTCTCACTCCAATTTTCCACCGTGTTCTTGAGCACCCTCTAGGTCTTTTCCCATTCATCTTTAGTTCTTCCATGATTTTGGGGAGTCACTGCCCATGCATCCTCTTAACATGCCCATACCATCTTAATCTCTTTCTTTCAATTTCTTCTCTCATACTTTCTTGTTAGAGGTCCTTTCTAATCTGTCCATTCCTTACTCTGTCCATTCTTGTTTTTCCCTTACCTGCTCTGAGAAATTTCATTTCCCCTGCTTGCAGTCTGTTCCAGTCCCTTTCTGTCATTGTCCATGTTTCTCCACCATAGGGATGTAATAATTCTTATACATAAGGCGTTTTGCTCTTTCTGAAACTTCATTATTCCAAATTAGTTATTTTATTATTTGGTAGAAATTGCCTCTCTTCTGTAGCCTCCTATTAATTTCGTTCGTTATTCTTGCATCCATAGATATTTCACTCCCTAAATAAGTAAAACTTTCTACCACTTTGACGGGATCTCCATTCTAGGTAATATTTCCGTTGATTCCTTTCTCTCTTCCAAATACCATTACTTCACTCTTATCTTTATTTATTTTTAATCCATACCTTTTCATTATTTCCTTCAACGCATCAAGCTGTAACTGTACATCCACCTCTTTATCACACCATATTACCATATGATTTGCAAAAATCATCTTTTTGTCTTTTTCTTCTACTATATCTTTAACTGCCCTATTCATTCCCTCCATCACAACATTAAAAAGTGCAGGAGATAGAATAATTCCTTGCTGAAGTCCTTGTCTTATTTCGAAGTATTCAGAGTTCCCCAATGGTGTTCTAATTCTACAACTGTGTCCTCTGTATATTGTCTTTATAATATTAATGTATCCATCTTCTATATCTATCTTCTTCATTTCTTCCCAGAGTATTTCCCTGTCAACTGAGTCATATGCCTTTTCTATGTCTATAAAAACCATTATAACCCTTTTGTTACACTCCCAACTTTTTCCATCAATTGGCGGATAGAAAATATCAGGTCGATCGTGCTTCTTCCTTTCCTAAACCCTCATCCCATGCTTCTAAAATAAATCGTAGGGTCAGTATTGCCTCACGTGTTCCCATATTTCTACGGAATCCAAATTGATCTTCCCCGAGGTCGGATTCTACCAGTTTCTCCATTCGTCTGTAAAGAATTCGCGTTAGTATTTTGCAGCCGTGACTTACTAAAATGATAGTTCGATAATTTTTACATCTGTCAACGCCTGCTTTCTTTGGGATTGGACAATGGACTATAGGTTCATATCGTCCCACAATAGTCCACATTTCGGCTGTTCGGTCTTCCCCTAAATCACTTAAGACAATCGACGATGTCGTTGTTTTGAAAAGATCATTGCCGATTTTCTAGCCCATCCTCCGCTTCTAGTACTCCGATTGTCCATACGACATATATTAATCTTTTTCTTGATCTTTTTGTGACAACATCGACCTCTTATTTTTCTAACATTTTTTCCGTTGATTTTCTTCCCATGTTCTTGTCTTTCCATAGCTATATACGATCTCACTGTTGTCATACTAGCGTCACCTCATACGTACGTCATTCATTATTGCATGGATTCTTATGCATCCTATTCGTCATTAACTCTACAGTATGGTATGAGTGTAAACCAACGAAGTTATTGTAAGTGTTGAATTTTTTCCCCTAGACTCTTGTCCACACGTCCCAATTCATATCGATGTGGATAATAAACAAAGGAAATCGGTGGGGACTATTTTGTTTTTACGCTGTAGACGTATAAACCGGGATATTCGTTTCCTTTCCATTTCGATTCCTTAATGTCTTCTACCTTTACCTTTGGTTTCTGGTTCTTTCTATCGATACTTTTCAGTTTTTCGAGAAATATGCAGACCTGTCATTCCCTGTTAAAACCGTATTTCTCCTGATAATATCTTCGAGTCATTTTCCATCTGTAGAAGTGAACAATGCTTCTTTTTTAACAACATAATAATTTGCTTCATTGCAGTGAATATTGTTGCTGTATAGATCTTGGCGCGGTCAAAAGTTCCTGGTTCTTTCGATTTAAAGATGAATCATTGTTAGCAAACAGTATATCGATGTGAGTAATGTTCGGCGCGAGTTTATAGATTAAAAGAGACCTTGTATCACAGATATAATCACTAGCATAATCCTTTGTTCCAGTCTGCATTATTCACAGAAGTGTTATAAAATTTTAGATATTTGTTTGTTAGTTTTCTTTACCAGGGTCAAATAAATGCGTCTGCTTCAACGAACAAGCCCTTTACAATCTGCGCAGTACATACGCATCATTTTATGTGACACAGGTAGTATTATTGATAGCAATAAACTGGAATTGTTTGCTGGAGTTACATTCTAATTTATATAGTCGTAAATGTGGTCAGTTTGCTGACACTCAACAGCAGTGGTTCGTTTTTACTTCACCACGTTGAAATGAGATAAACTTATTTTTATGTGGGATGAATCAGTAAACAATTGCGAAAATGTTTTGTGACGATTATTTACGTAGACCTGCTCGCTCTGCTGCAGTGTATGGATGGAAGGAACAATAGCGTTTAATTTCCGATCGACATCATATTCGCTAGACACGGACCACAAGCTGACACTATTTCAAGGATGGAAAGGCAAATCGGGCAGGCCCTTTCAAAGGAACCACCCTTGTATTTGCCTGGAGCGACATAGGGAAATCACGAAAGACCTAAATCTCGATGGTCGGACGCATATTTGAACCATCCCGAATACGAGTCCAATATGCTAAACACTGCATCACCTTTCTCGGTTGTTACATTATAAGGTATGAGGTACATACTGAAATGCTTGGCGAGCTAGTTCTCGTACGATGTAGGCTTTCGAGACAATATGGGAGACGGTAGTTCATCTCCAGCCTGATACATCTCATTTCTATTTTGCTGTTAGCCGAAGGCCCAATATTGGCTGCGTGAGTATTTATTGCAGGCTTATATTAGACTATCTCTTTCTTCAAGCTCTCTTTGTCCATCTCGTCTTCCCCTCTCTCTGCCCATCTCTCCCTACCCTCTCTCTCTGGTTATCTCCTTCTCTTACCTGTCTCTGCCTCCTCCTCCTCCTCCTCTCCCCCTTTTCATCTCATCATATTTCCTTGCTCTGTTCAACACCTTTTCTCCCCTATCTCTGTCCATTTGCTTCTCTGCGTATCTCTTTCTCTCTCTCCACTTTTATTTCTCGCTGCGTCTCCTCCTGTTACGTGTAAGTATCCACCTACTCTTTCATTTCTCTGTCCATTTGCGCCTGTTCCTCATTCTGTCCATCTCGTACCCACCCTCTGTCCAGCTGTTACTCGTTCCTCTGTCTGTCCAACTCTTGCTCTTCCATATCTCTGTTCATCTCCTCCTCTTTCCACTTTCTTTCCTTTTCAACCTTCCCCCTAAATCTGCCAATCTCCTCCACCACCCTTCTGGTCCATTTCCTCCTCCCACTCTCTGTTCAGTTCCACCACTCCCCTCTCTCTTTCCATCTCTTCCTCCTCCTACCTGAGTCCACCTCCTCCTTTCCACTCTCTGTCGATCTCCTCCTATCCCTTTCTCTCCACATGCTATCTCCTGCACCTCAATAGGAGGTTGTTGGTTCTTACCTCCATAGTATTTCTTCCCATATAATAAGTGGTATGTATACCAGTTTTGGTTGGAATCAACACGAGGATCTTTGAGGAGATTTCTACATGTGGCTTCATTCGCTAACGCATGTGCCACATATACAGTATTTAACGCGTTTCACACATACTTTTTACACACAGTTCACCTGAACCTCTAACGAATCTCCTCCAGTTCGTTTCAGGCAGCTCAATGTTTATGAAGTCATATTTCTAGAATTTAGTAACATACAATGATTTACCAGAATGATATTTTCACTCTGCAGCGGAGTGTGCGCTGATATGAAACTTCCTGGCAGATTAAAACTGTGTGCCCGACCGAGACTCGAACTCGGGATCTTTGCCTTTCGCGGGCAAGTTGTAGAGCACTTTACCGCGAAAGGCAAAGGTCCCGAGTTCGAGTCTCGGTCGGGCACACAGTTTTAATCTGCCAGGAAGTTTCATACTATGATTTAATTTGGTAAGTACTTTTATCGGTGTATGTGGATACTGTTTGCGAAATGTGTTGCGAATAGAGTTACTAGCGAAGAAGTAATAAATGTAAGTCTTGCGGGATGTCGCAGGTTTTCACGCATCTCAGTGTTCATGGCGTCTTAACTCCTTTCACTGGTCTATGTGAATACTTTCTGTGTTGCATATGCAGCTAGTAGTAGATATTTTATAAATCAAAACGTCATGACTCATCTGTCAGATTTACTGCAGGGTCGAAAATATAGTAAACTCTAAACTTTTTCTTTTATCGCGTTCGTGGGGCTTGGCAGAGAGAAAAACTTTCGTGAAGGTCTTAAATTTTGTGTAAAGTTTGTTGCATGTTCCTAAGTCCTCTCACTCCTCATTGCTGGGTGAATAAATCTGGCTATTCGAGCGTCATAGGCCATACTAATATTTTCACTCGCAACCTCTCCTCCTTGACAGTTATCTGGTACTTACTCACACAACGATTGTTTCCAGACAGTAAGTGATAAGCGTATAAAGTTTGGTTGAAATCGGTCCAGTGGTTTAAGAGAAGATGTGGAACATACATACATACGCGTATAATTACATCTATTTTTCTAATTTCCGTCGATTCAGTCAATCGTCATGTTTCAGCCAGTCGAAATACTAATTTGATACTAATTACAGTAATGGTATTAGTAATTGTAAGGATCAAGCTATTTTGTTGTATTTATTAACCATATTTATTTTCATTGGGAATATGTGCGTGTGTAATATTAGATTTTGTTTGATAGGTGATGTTTGGAAAGCCAGATTCCCGCGATGAGACACGGGCAGGCTTGTGAGCCCCCATAAACAAGGGGAGGCGTAACAGTTCTGGCCATCCAGCCCAGTTTATTGTTCTGTCCAGCACCCGTCTGGCTGCCACTTCAAACTTTTTGTATGAGCTGTAGAAATGCAATGCACAATGCACGAGACCATTTAAAACGAAATGGCTAACTGTGGAGACGTGCCCGTAGCAAATAAACGGCCACTTTCAACTGGGGCCAGGAAAGCCAAAGTAGTTTCTAGTTCTTATTATGCCGAGTCCGGTGACTTCTGGAAGGCAGGTTGGTTGGGAGAACTATTTGAACAGACTCTTATCTCTCTGCGAGATGTACAAAGAGCCCAGCCATTCAGCCTATGAAAGCAAGTTGTGTCCACCTGACGACAAGCCCTTGGATTTCCCCCATTCACCCTCCCGCCAGTGCAGACTGCTAGAAAGGAGCTTTACGGACACGCATAAAAATTTCTGTTGAGAGTGGAAGTTTTGGAGTCTCATTTCAAATGCTGAAAATATGAAGACAGCATATTCGTGGTTTTTAGTCTAAAACCAATATAAGTGACGTAGATCACGGACCAGAATGTTCTCGAAACAGCATAGGCGAGAAACGGCTGGTATGAGAACGATTTTTACACAGTTCTTTGGTGGTGAATCAAAAGCAACTTCAGAATTATACCACTGGACAGCACTGTGCGGAAAATATTTTTCATTAATGAATGATATTCTTTGTCGCAGATTGGACGAAGAGCAGGGAGAGTCTAGTTGTTTCTCAGGTTTGGAGCAGTACACTTCGACCCCAAACTTAGAGCAGACTTTCTGTTGGCGACACAGAAGAACGCAATGCAGCAGCAAGCAGAACTCCATCTTCTTAAGGCGGACTGAGAATTGTCTGATGAGCTACACTGACAGTCATTTGTCCCCCACCGCTCTTTTCCAGTACCTGGCCAAATCAGTTAATGCTATTACATCTAAATAACCTTTTACTGTGGGCTCAGTTTAATCTTTTGATATGATACTCATTGGCTTAAGCACACTGAATATGATGTCGGTTAGACTAACAGTGAGAGAGCACCTCAAGGTCCTGCTGCTAATAAAGCGAGTACACTGTTGCGAGCTGAGTGGATGATCTGAATCAGAGGTCAGGCGGATCTGTGATAGTGTAGGCTGCAGATTCCTTGACTCCCGCCATCGGGTGGTGAGTTTCCGGGTCTGGCTTAATAGGTCAGGAACCCACTACGCACAGGAAGTGGCTACATGGATAGCGGAGTCTGTGTGGAAGCGACTGGGCGGTTTTTCAGGTTAGAGGGTCTCAGAAAACCACAGAAAGTGCGTCCGTCTAAAAGGGAACAGCTAAAACACAGTAAAGTAATTGTAGCAACAATCGGTACTGTAGTTGTAAATTCTCGTAACTGTGCTGCGAAATAAACAGAGCTCCAAGCCCTAATAGAAAACACTGAAGCTCAAATATTTACAGGTACGGAAGGCTGGCTAAAGCCGGAAAGAAGTTCACCGACATTTTTCAAACGACGTATCAGTGTTCAGAAATGATTGCTTAAATACAGTTGGTGGTGGGGTATTTATCGCTGTCAGAAGTAGTTTCTCTTGTAGTGAAATTGAAGTAGATAGTTCCTGCGAAATAGTATGGGCAGAGGTTATACTTGACAGTCGGACTAAACTATTAATTGGAGCGTTTTACAGACCTCCCTACTCAAAGGATTACTTAGTGAACAGTTCAAAGAAAACTTGGCTCACATTTAAAATATGTACCACACTCATACAATTTAAGTCGATGGTGACTTCAATCTAACCCCGATATTCTGGAAAAATTATACGTTTAAAGACGGCGGCAGGCATAGAATGTCATCCGAAATTGTATTGAATGCTTTCTCAGAAAATTATTTTCAACATTTAGTTCATGAGCCCACTCGAAGGGTAAATGTTTCCGAAAGCATACTTGACCTCTTAGCAGCAAATAATCCTGGCCAAATACGGAGTATCATGACTGATACAGGGATTAGCGACCACAAGGCAGTATCTACTAGGCTGAATACCGTAACAACCACAACCATCAAAAAGAAACACAAAGTACATCTATTTGAAAAAGCTGGTAAAAATTCTCTTAACACATTTTTAAGAGACAGTCTGGACTCCTTCCGATCTGATCATGTAAGCGTAGAAAAGATGTGGAATGATTTCAAAGAGATAGTATTGACGTGAATTGAAAGATATATACGACATAAAATAAAAAGTGATGGCACTGATAACCCATGTTACACGAAACGGGTCAGATCGCTGTTCCAGAAGCAAGGAGAAAAGCACGCCTAATTTAAAAGAACGCAAAATTCCCCAGATTGGCAAAGTTTTGGATAAGTTCAAACATAGGACGTGCTTCAGTGCGAGATGCTTTAATAATTTCCACAATAAAACTCTGTCTCAGAATCTGGCAGAAAACCAAAAGAGATTCTGGTCATGCATAGGGCACACCAGTGGCAAAACGCAATCATTACCTTCACTGCACGATAACAACGGTGAAGTCGCTGATGACAGTGCCACTAAGGCAAAGTTATTAAACACGGTTTTCCGAAACTTCTTCACCAAAGAAGACGAAGTAAAAATTCCTGAATTCCAATCAAGAACAACTGCCAAATGAGAAACATAGAAGTAGATATCCTCGGTGCAGCAAAGCAGCTTAAATCACTTAATAAAGGCAAGGTCTTCGGTCAAGATTGTATACCAGTCACGTTCCTCTCAGAGTATAGTGATATATTAGCTCCGTATTTATCAATTATATACCGCTCGCTCATAGAAAGATCTGTACTTCAGGACTGGAAAATTGCTCAAGTCACACCTATATCCAAAAATTTAAATAGGAGTAATCCACTGACTTTCAGGCCCATATCACTAACGTCGATCTGCAATAGAGTTTTGGAACATATACTGTGTTCGAACATCATTAATTACCTCCAGAAAAACGATTTATTGACACATAGTCAGCAAGTATTAAGAAAATATCGTTCTTGTGAAACACAACTAGCTCTTTATATTCATGAAGTAATGTGTCATATGGACATTTTTAGATTTCCAGAAACTTTCGACACCGTTCCTCACAAGCGTGCCTATGGAGTATCGCCTCAGTTATGCGACTGGATTCTTGATTTCCTGTCAGAAAGATCACAGTTCATAGTAATAGACGGAAATTCATCTAGTAAAAGAGAAGTAATATACGGCGTTCCCCAAGGTACTGCTACAGGCCCTATATTGTTCCTGATCTATATTAACGACATGGGAGACAATCTGAGTAGCCCTCATGGATTTTTTGCAGATGGTGCTGACGTTAAAGGTCTTCTAAAGTCATCGGATGACCAAGGCGAACTGCAAAATGATTTATGTAAGATATGTGTGTGTCGCAAAAAGCGGTAATTGACCCTGAATAAAGAAAAGTAAGAAGTTGTTCACATGAGTACTAAAATAAATACGCTAAATTTCGATTACGCGATAAGTCATACAAAACACAAAGCTGTAAATTCAACTAAATACTGAAAGGCGTCTACTGGGGCACTCTTGTATGTGGCACTAGAATAAGACAAGAATATTAATAAATTAAAATGAAACTATTATACTACAAACGATTAATGTCTCTGACAGGCTCGATAACGCAGATCGCTGACTGTGCGCGACCGCAGAGCCAAATATACTGCTTTGTTGGAGTAAGAGGGCGCTGGGAGCACAGTTGTAAGTAGCTGACTGCGAGGGAAGACAATGGAGTAGGCAGTTTCTGTGGTGTGCTGTGTGAAGCCTCCAAGAGTTAGATTAATGTAGGTATGTCAGTATTGTTCAACATGGAAACAGAAGTCTTCAGGCAAATAAGGTAAACATTTAAATAATTATGAATTCTGTTTTTGCCAGCGTGTTAGTGTAGATGAGTTGGCTGGTAATTTGTAATTGTTGAGTAACCCCAGAATGTAGGTAAACTGTTTTGAGAAAATGACCAGTTAAATATTTCATTTTTGTAGTGCTTTTAAGATTTGTTAACAGACTTATGTGTAATTTGATGATTCGCATTTATGTTGGATTAATGAAGTTAGATAATACTTGCTGTTTACATCTCATTTTTTGCTCTTTCAATACGCAACACGACAATTCGATCTATGTAGCCATCCCACAGATCAGACCTTCATTCAACGTAATCGTAAAGTTCAATATTACATTTTTTTTAAAGAACGTAGGGAGAATATTGCAGGTCGGTTCTCTTCCCGTAAGCTAAAGCCTTGCACAATTTTCCGTTTTCATACGGGTGTACCGGAAAATAACAGCTGAAAGAGACAACACTTATTTTCACATGTGTCCAGCGGATCACACCCCTTGGGTGGTCTGACTGCTGCAAACTGTGACTCAAACCTTTTTTTATATATAATAAGAATTTTTATCCTTTGGTACACAGACTCTATACATCTTGTGTTTATTTATTTCTGATGCTATTTTGCTTTTACTTATACCATGACCGAGCGAGGTGGCGCAGTGGTTAGCACACTGGACTCGCATTCGGGAGGACGACGGTTCAATCCCGCGTCCGGCCATCCTGGTGTAGGTTTTCCGTGATTTCCCTAAATCGCTCCAGGCAAATGCCGGGATGGTTCCTTTCAAAGGGCACGGCCGACTTCCTTCCCCGTCCTTCCCTAATCCGATGAGACCGATGACCTCGCTGTCTGGTCTCCTTCGCCAAACCAACCAACCAACTTATACCATGAAATGTGCCACTTTTTAAACTATGCTACTCCACTTTGCCATTATTGCACACCCTAGGCAAGACAATATTACTACTGACATTTATGCTATTGTCTGATGAATTACTATAACATTTTTTTAGGTTAGTCACTCTTTGTATTTTATAATGCTGACATGTTTCATTTATGCACAGCCTTGTGCACTAATTTTGCTATAAATCTCTTCCAATTGATGACGACAGTAGTTGACTTACTTTCACCTATGTATATTTAAGAAATCAATGAACCTTGCAACTCATGTCCATTACAAGTACTCACCCGTTATGTATATTTTTCAGAACCAATGTACCAAAACCTAATTGTATTCAAACGAGTCATTATGGTCATAAACAGAAGCACATGGAAGTGCAGGAAATGCGGTACATAGAAAGCATGACATAAGCAACTTATACGGAACTAAACACCGCTGACACTTCTCACATTGTTTCCTGGCAGGCCTTTATAAACATTTTTCTCTTAGTATACTAGGTAAATTAGGAAGATTGCTTGTAAAGATTTAGGATTAAGGATATTTCTTCTCTGCATTTCAGGTTAGATATAAGAGCACTACTGGGATATTTAATGAGTGTTTATGCCCTGAACTGCACCAAAATCTGGAATAATGACGGAATGTTGATATTTAATGAGTGTTCACGCCATGAGCTGCAATCCAGTAATGTGGATTATACTGAGATTTTGTTGATTTTTCTATAATGGTAATCTATGATGTTAATACTTATTTTGTGTATTTTGTGTCCTTTCTAGGAAAATCTGTCTAGCCTTGTGCCACATAAATGGAGGTGTTTGTGGGAGACTGTCAAAGAAGCTTTACACCTAAAAACATTTTTTTCGCTATTTTTTAAGATTGTTTATGATGCTGCCTTCTTATGTTAGCATACATGATTGCCCTTTTTTTCCAGGTTAATAATCACATTTAAAGATTCCACTATTTCTGCTGTTCACCCTCATCTTTGTATATTTATCTCTTGATTTCCTGTGTTATGTTACGTTTATCTGGTCACTAAGGTATATTCGTCTTAGTATTCCGTCTTTATGCTTGCATATAGGGATACTAACTATAGCTTCCCAATATATTTATTCTTTAATGAAATTTGTCATTAAAAATATATCACTTTTTCAAACCAACAGCTCAATTCATGGAATCAATACTAGAAATAAGAATAATCTTCACAAGGATTTAAAGTCACTTAGTCTTGTACAAAAAGGTGTGCATTATTCAGGAACACACATTTTCAATAACTTGCCAGCAGCCATAAAAAGCTTAACAACCAATGTAATTCAGTTTAAGAGAAGCCTAAAGGATTTATTGGTGGCCAACTCCTTCTACTCCATTGATGAATTTCTTAGTAAAACCAACTGATTTGTATATAAGTACAACATAATTTCTGCACAATTTCAGTGCAGTAATGTGTTCACTGAAAATTTGTGTGTCTGTGTGTGTGTGTGGGGTTGTGTGTAAGTATAATCTAACTTCTGCACCATTTCAGTGCAGTAATGTGTTCATTGTAAATAAGTATTTCAGTAGTTGTATTACATGTTTATTACCTTATAAATAAATAAAAAACTTTTTTATTTTAAATTCAGTGCATTAGTATTTGTAAAATGACTCTTAGTGTTCATTAAAATATGACGATCATTCCACTTGGGACCTGTGGAATGGTACATTAGCTTATTTGTTTTAGTTGTAAATATTTGTCATGTATTGTTGTTTTTCTGACATGTTCCACATCCTGGAGGACCTCCTCACTACGGATCAATTGGAATGAAAGTAAATCTAATCTAATCTAATATACTATAATAAAATTCTTTCTTTGCTTTGGGCATAGCAGTTCCTGACTCAAGACGAATGACGATTGACTGTTAATCATTTTCTTTACAGATAAAGTGCACTGCCCTTATCAAGCATTCCCATATCCTTCCCTGTAGATATGCACATTGTTAGAGAGACAAGTCATTTAATAGACAGTTTTATGAAGCCCCGAGGGTGCTTCACAACATATAACTATTTTGTCTTTACTTTATGATTCAATTTGTCCAACATGTACTCGTAGAGGCGATACAGTGCAATAGTTTTAAATAACATTGCTACTTAACAATTTCGTTCTTGTAGAAAGCCATTCTGAGTTAGCTTTGATATTCATGTTATGTAAAACTTGGCCACCTTGACAAAGAAAGATGTTTTCTGTCACTTAAGCAACTAAAATCAGCATTTATTTCTTATAAGAAGAGGGCTACTGTGAGCCTCAAAGAACATTTTTGTCATCTTTTAGATATTAAAGACACCAATTATTTCTTTGTAAAACATGTCCACTTTGAGCCACAAATGTGATGTCTGTAACATTTTATAGCTACTAAGGTCGGCATTTATGTATGTAGAAAGGCCTCTTGGCGCCTCTGAGTGAATTCTTCTACTCAGTTGTTTCAGTTATTAAGATTTGCATGTATTCTAAGTACAAGGCAACCTGGAGCCGTCAATGCTTGAGTGTCCTGTTAAGTTTTCTTACGTAATTATAGCACAACATTGCATATACAAGGCCACTGAGAGCCACAGTATAACATTACGAACCAGTGACATTGTCTGTCATATTAGGTTATTCTGTGTGTAATTGGCAGCCTGATGCCACACTTACTGCTGTTGTCTTATTCAGAGCTCACATTCAGTTCTGCCTATTCACTCTGATACAAAGCATTGTTGCTTCATACAGTCAGTAATTTCACTAGCGTACTGTACTTTTTCTAATCATATAGATTTCCCCATGTTGACATAGGTAGAAATGGTAATATTCCACTACCTTACCTTTGCTGCTTCTTTGTACGTTCCATTTTCCAATCTCCTACCTCTGTTCATGATGTTGGAGCAATTTACTACTGGTATTCATGTATCAGTATATACGTTGTTTAGACCTCAGAAGAATCTCTACTGTGAAGAGCAGTGATGATGATGATCATCACGTTACTGATATTATGGTAATCTCCAACTATAGTTATTGGAAATCTGTTGACGAGTACCTCTTGTATCTCTGCACATGACTGAGGAAAATACTACGGAGTACAAATGTATTGGTACACTGAATGTAATCCACATTAGTCACTACTAAGTTGTTGAACCTGCACAAAACATAAAGAAATAGACTTTATGATGCAGTCACTTCAATGTTCTCATAGGCTTCAGCCATGACTCTTCCATTACCTTGTCCAATCCTATAGTAATATCTTGACGATTAGGATTGTATACTGATTCTGCTTTACATGATTTATTTGTCAGCAACCTTGTTTACAAGACAATTACCTCACATTGTAACCAGTGCATCCGAGCACTATCAATTCTTTCAAGTTTAATGACGTTGTAGAGTTAGATAAAATTACTACACATTTGTTGTACAAGGTACTTCCAAAGATGTGCCAAATTTGTTAAAACTTTCTGGAGAGTTGTGGGCGTCTACTGGGGCACTCTTGTAAGTGTCACAGGAATAAGATAAGAATATTAATAAATTAAAATGAAACTATTATACTACAAACGATTAATGTCTCTGATAGGCTCGGTAACGCAGATCGCTGACAGTGCGCGACCGCAGAGCCAAAGATACTGCTTTGTTGGAGTAAGAGAGCGCTGGGAGCACAGTTGTAAGTAGCTGACTGCGAGGGAAGACAATGGAGTAGGCAGTTTCTGTGGTGTGCTGTGTGAAGCTTCCAAGAGTTAGATTAATGTAGGTATGTCAGTATTGTTCAACATGGAAACAGAAGTCTTCAGGCAAATAAGGTAAACATTTTAATAATTATGAATTCTGTTTTTGCCAGCGCGTTAGTGTAGATGAGTTGGCTGGTAATTTGTAATTGTTGAGTAACCCCAGAATGTAGGTAAACTGTTTTGAGAAAAAGACCAGTTAAATATTTCATTTTTGTAATGCTTTTAAGATTTGTTAACAGATTTATGTGTAATTTGATGATTCGCATTTATGTTGGATTAATGAAGTTAGATAATACTTGCTGTTTAAATCTAATTTTTTGTGAATCCATTGTGAGTAATGTAGCTTCAGTTGTCAGATGTTTTTGAAAAGACAAACTTGACTTGCAAAATAATTATGCTGAAAAATATGAGTGTTAGTAATTTGCCATAATCAGTACCGCCTTCCAGTCCAGGTCATATATTTTTTAAAGAAGTTGAATTTTCTAAAATTTTCTCGTTTGTCAGCCAAACGAATTTCACGTGCATTTCAAATTGCACACTTCTGAGCTTGCGGTTACCTTATTCATATGTTTTTATAAGCGACGAGAACATATCGCGTTACTCCGCTGCTACTTTACGGGTACTACAATTTAATTTATTTGTTGTGTGGACAAGGCCTTAGGATTCAAAGCTTAAGTGGCTGGATGTATTTTGCAGTGACTGTATTTATATGTTGTAGTGGGAGTTGCATTACCCAATCAATTCGTGTAAAGTTTTGCATACCATCTGCACTTACTACACCCAGCTCTACAATTCGAGGTCTGTATCCATTCCACCGATGAGACATTCATTTAACGTAGACGTACAGTTTATTATTTCATTCACATTAATAAAGAATGTTACAATACTTAGGGATTATAATTAAAAAAATCATCTAAATTGGAACGATAACATAGATAATGTTGTTGATAAAGCAAACCGAAGACTGCGATTCATTGGCAGATCACTGAGAAGGTGCAACTGGTCTACTAAAGAGACTGCTTACTCCACTCCTGTCCGCCCTTTTCTGAAGTATTGCTGTGCTGTGTGGGATCCGCATCAGGTGGGGCTGACGGCTGACGGATGACATCGAAAAGTTTCAAAGAAAGGAAACTCGTTTTGTACTATCGTGAAATAGGGAAGATGCAATCATTAAAACAAAGGCATTTTTTGTTGCGACTGGATCTGCTCATGCAATTTCAGTCACCAGTTTTCTCCTTCGATTGCGAAAACTTTCTATTGGCAGCCACCTACATAGGGAGAAATGATCTTCACGATGAAATAAGAGAAATCAGGACTCGCCAAGAATAATTTAAGTGCTCGTTTTTCCCGAGCGCCGTTCGAGAGTGTAACCGAAGAGAGACAGCTTGAAGGAGGTTCGTTGAACCCTTTGCCAGGCACTTTATTATGAATAGGAGTGTAATCACGGTGATGCAGACGCAGATGATTAGAGTAAACGTTGGATTCACTTTGGCCTGGATTTTAATTTAGTAGTCAAATAATTTTATTTTATTATAATATTTTATTCATTTTAATCATTTGGACTTACTGCTCTTGTATTTGCAGCCTTTGTAGGTAAAATTATTTAATATCAGTTCCACCAGTTGTCCAAAACACTGTTTATTCATGAGACCCACATGTTTCAGCACTTCTGTACTGTCATCAGTGAGTTTTTATTAAATAAATCTGTGAAATATGAACATATGTTAAGTGATAATGAAACTATGTTATAAGTAAATTTTATTGTGCCACGATATTTCGCACATATATTTCCAGTTGTGTAGGGTTTGCTTTTGTAGATTCTCTTTCTTTTGTGTTGTCATCATTAAGAAGCGAGCACAAATACATTGTTTCTAAGGAACACTGTTGATTCGCCAAAATTCCGTGTAAACTATGATACTGTGTGTCCTACCCGAGTTGGCATTCACTTGTTCTCAAGTGAGTTGGTCTCGGAATTTGAATCTTGTTCTCTCTCGCGTCCCTCCCCCCACCCCCCTCTCTCTCCCCCTTTCTGGGTGTGCGAGTGTGTGTGTGTGTATGTGTGTGTGTGTGTGTGTGTGTGTGTGTGTGTGTTATTGTGTCAAATAATGTGCATTAGCGTAGGGTAGTCAATTCATTTATAGCTTGTTTTACTTCTTCTATTGCGTTATGTATGGGGAAGATTTCCTCTGTTGTTAGTTTACGGTATAAGCTATGGATGAATTTTAGTACGTTAAAGTCCATTTCTATTGTAGTTGGATAACGGTTGTCGGCTATTATGTGGTGAGCATATGTGCTATTGGAGCCATTCCTTGGAAGCTCTGAGGTGTTCTGAATACTTTTTTTTTTCAGTTACTTCAAGTTTTTCCTATGAATTCTGACTAGCACGTTTTTTTTTTTTCCTTTATTGTAATTTAAACACCTATACAGGTGGGCTGGCAGCAGCATGGTTCGCTGCTCTTCAGCCTTTAGTTGAACAATAAACATGATAGAGAGGTGACATACAAAAAAGACGGCGGGCAAAAACATGGAGATACAAAAAAACAAGAGACAAGAAGCCGTTCACGTTGGACGAAAAAACACTGACACTTGGAAACATGGCGCACAAAACACGGAGAACGGCGACGGCACATGTGAACAGTTGAGTCGGGACTGTACGAAACACAGAACGATGCACACACACTAAACACTGGTGGCGATGGCCTCCGGCGCGCGAATGTTCACTGAGCGTGTACGAGTCCGGGGACCTGCCAAGAGGGGGGGTGGAGGAGGAGGAGGGGGAGATGGGAGAGGGGAGAGCAGAGATGCCACGGGCAAAGGAGAGAGGGGGAGGGAGGAAGGGGGAGGGGAAGGGGGAGGGGAAGCCCGGAGGAGAGGGTAGGAGGGAGGGGGAAAGGAAAGAGAAGGGAAGGGAAAGGGGGGGAGGGAGGGTGCCGAAAGGAAAGGACACAGGAGGGGGGGAAGGATCAAAGTTGATAGGAGGGGTAGATGCAGGGGAGGAGGACATCATCAGGGAGGGGGAGCTGGCGGAAGCCACCTTGGGAGAGGGTATGGAGGGTGGAGAGATGGAGACCAGGTGGGACATGGGAGTACAGGCGCGGCAGCGGGCGGGGGTGGGAGAGGAGACTAGCACGTGTTGCTTGTGAATTCATATATGACTGATTAGTTGAATTAATCTGTGGGTGTGTATTCCGTTGTCTGCCCTGTATCCCATGTGAAGTCATTGTTTCTTTAGAATCTTGCCTATTCTGTAAACTATTTTATTATTCTAGGTGAGGGACCGTGGTAAAATTTTTCTATTTTGAAAAACGTTTCGCAGCGCGTGGTGTAAAGCAGTCGCCCTCCGTTTCTGGCGGTGGCGCCGCTGTGCTCAATCGCAGTTGTGGTGTCTCCCCCTGGTGGGAAAGGGGAATAGTTGCCTATTCACGCGCATTTAAGGGGCGCTATGAGCTCGGCAGGAGGTAAGTCTGTCAGTCTGGGCGAGTCTGGTCAGTTGGTCAGCCAAGTTAGTCTGGGTCTGTCTTTCGTCCGCATTGTTGAGGCGGTTAATGTCTGTCTGTCGTCAGTAGTGCTAGTATGTGTTAGGTCGCCAGTCTGCTCGAGTTTGTTCAGCCAATGGTCATTGGCGGTTGGACCGATCGGTTGGTCGGTCGCGCACTGGGACACAAGATGACTTGTCCACCTGGAGCGTCAGCGTATGTGAGGTCACCACGTGAGTCCAGTGGCCGCGCCGTATAGCGAGGCGTAGTTGCTTCGCGGCCGACATGAGAGCGACAGGAGTCAACCCACGACATCGGTCTGGCCGGCGCGAGCTGCGACGCAGTGAGACGGGAGATCGGCGCTTCTACCTGAGTCCGTTGAAGCGGCTGGCAGCGGTCGGTTCGGGAGAGCGTTTTGGGGATGCTGCGCCAGGTCTTCGCCAGACATTGCAGTTTATTAGAAGTTAAGTGACTGGAGATATGTTGTTTCATTTACTTGTTAAATTCTACTTGTTCTTGGTCAGTCTCTCGCCCCCAGCTTGCTCGTCTGTCTCCGTCCGCATTTGTTAGGCAGTTAGTGTCTGTCTGTCTGTCAGAATGGCTCTGAGCACTATAGGACTTAACTTCTGAGGTCATCAGTCCACTAGAACTTAGAACTATTTGAACCTAACGAACCTAAGGAAATCACACACATCCATGCCCGAGGCAGGATTCGAACCTGCGACCGTAGCGTCTGTCTGTCGGTCTGCCATACGTTAACAGCTGTCTCTGTTATGTTTGTCGGATTCGGTGTTAACGAATTTATAGAATTAAGGTGTAAAGGCCGAATTCCTGAAATATGTATTTATCTTTGCTATCATCTTGCGAGGCGGTGTATGTGTAATGCAAATTGCAGATTTTATGTAAGTCAGTATTTCATGGCTTTTATCTAAATAGTCATTTTGATAAAGTTGCCACCCTTCCACGGTAAGAGCCCTTTTAAAAACAAATTGCACTTTCAGTGGCAAATAAAATTTTTGTGTGTTTGTACCATTTCCATCTCTCTTAAGGGGTGCATAGTTAACGTGTTTGTGTGAGTTGTTAAAATTTTTAGATTAAAGTAATCTGGTGGGTTGCAGATTTGCACCAGTGTAGTCTTTCAGAGGTTGTTGTGAGAGGTCGTGACTACGGCCGTGTTGAAAGGGAGCGGCAAGCTTCTCAGCCTGAAAGCCCATACTGTCAATATTGTTCCTTCTGCTTCCAAATAAAATTGTAACATGATATTTCGAGGGTGCTTTTCTGCTTATCAATTTTAAATCTGTTTTGAAAAAGCTTTTATGAATAAAAATTCCCATTTGTTAAAGGTAATTTCATTTTCATCAGTTACTCCGTGGCAACTAGTTCCACGCTTACCTAGTGTGTTTAAATGTGTTAATGTTCTTGATGAATCACTACAAAATAACGTAAATTCTTTAAGAAAAGATTTTGAAAGTAAATTCACGGTTCAGCGAGCTTTGTGCATGAGTTGTTCCTGTGATGTAAAAAAATGGTTCGAATGGCTCTGAGCACTATGGGACTTAATATCTATGGTCATCAGTCTCCTAGAACTTAGAACTACTTAAACCTAACTAACCTAAGGACATCACACACATCCATGCCCGAGGCAGGATTCGAACCTGCGACCGTAGCAGTCGCGCGGCTCCGGACTGAGCGCCTAGAACCGCTAGACCACCGCGGCCGGCCTCCTGTGATGTATCTGGCAGGTGTTCATTGTCTGTGTGCGTTTCTAAATTGGTAAAGGCTAATACCCATCACTCAGTTATCAGGTCCACTGTGCGACAGTCATTATTTAATAGCTGAGAGGCGATCTTGACACAAAAGCTCTCAAAGAGGTATGCAAGCAGGCTCAGTTAGCTTTTAGCAAACCGTATACTAAAAGTGTCTTGGAGTGGGCCAGTGGCGTATTATCAAATCACAATTAGGATAATATTTCCCTTTTTCAGTGTAAGAAAGTAGTTTGAACCTACAGTTCTATAGGGTATACACAGCCTTGTGCTATTCATTTATAATTATGAAGAGTGAAGTGGTGCCGATTTCTGAGAGAGCAGTTTGGCTGGGAATTGTGAAAACGTAACCTTGTAATCAACTGTAATTATATTTTATTAACGGTATGAAGCATACAATTACCAGAGAGCATTTATAAGACTAAATAAACCAGGAGTCTGAGCTGAATTTCCAATCCATTTATCACAAATATCCAGGAAAACAATCTGACGCACCATAAAAGTATACGATCGTGGAATCTTAACGTAATATAGACATATCATCGTACATGAATGTTTAGCCAAACTGAGATTAACTCGGTCTAAACTTCATAAACAGCTACTAGGCATTAGGTAAATCAAGAACGACACACTGTGATCTGCAAACGTACATAGAGTATCAAGGTACACTCTTTGACATAAAACTCGACCGGCGGCCAGCCGCTTCAGAGGCTAAGTCCGCGCCGATCGCGACATGGGACAAAAGAACTGGCCAACTCGCTAATTCTCTAAGTCCGGTTATCTGCACAATCTGGCAACACTGTAGACTGCGGCACTTCCTGGAGGAAAACTTGTCCCAAGATAGAGAGACTCTAGGCTAATTACGCCTGTGGTCTAGCGGTAGCGTGCGTTGTTTCTGTTCATAATGTCAGTGGATCGATAGCAGCTGGCATAAAATATTTTTACAGCCTCTTCTGTCTGAATGCTGAAGACGTGAATAATGGTAGCGCAGATTCAATCTATTTCGCTTTGTGACACACCGATATCAAAATTTTATCTAGTAACGATTTTGCGGCAGATTTCCTGCAGACTGTCCTCTGGACGCCGTATGCGGCAAAGCTCCGGGATCCATTTGCTGGCTACTGGCAGCGGCCGTGGCGACAGCAGCGGCGCTGCACTCCCCCGTTCTTTATCGAAAGCGCCTGCTACCGCTCATCGCTTTTGATGATTTAAAACGCTTTATTATTAAATGTTGCTCCACAGAAAATTTCTACAATTTCCATTCACGCTCAAAAGCAAAGGTGACAGACGCCCTGATTAGTAGGCGGGTAATCGGCAAGAGCTGAGTATGGCCCGAAATTAATTTTATAGACTGGGACGAAATTAAACCACCTCACTACATTCGATGAATTTATAAATGCTTCATACCTCGTTTCTTTTCCTTTCAAACTTAATTATTTGTGCAACTTTTGGTCAATGTTTGGATGTTTTCGTCAAGCCAGAGTGAGCGTCTGTGGTGTAAAGTGTATTACAGTTCTTGTTTCATTCCTTATGGTAAGTCTATGCGATAAACTGTGTGACTACCTTGCAATGCATGCTCTGTAGCAGTGCAGGCACACTGCACATTTGGAGTTCCATGTATGGGTTCATGAAGTATTTATTGTTGATCGGAAGTGATAGTTAAGGTCATCAGATTTAAACCAGAAAAATTTGTCGTTTTGAAGGTTTCAGAGAACGGAAAGGAATTGCTAACGCCGGTGTTAGAAAACGTCTACAGTTAAATGCTATTGCAAAAATTTAGATGGGAACTATATTAATGAACATGTGCACTTCATAAACAACCTTCCGACATGTTAGACCTATATGACGAACAAAGCTCAAATTTATATCGTTGACAGTCGGTTTGAATCTTTTCAGGACCTATTTTACAGTGAAGCACCTTGGAATTTGCAAAGCAGAAATCCATGATATTAACTTAATTTACTAAGTCGAAATCGGACGAAGATTGATGTTTAAAGGCATTCTTCAGATTTCGCATAAGAAATTTTTACTAGCAGTTTGCAACTCCATTAATTAAAATGGAAAATAAAAGGTTGTAGTCAGCGGCTTCTACCGTGATTCGAACTTATAGTACAAGCACTGCAACGCACAAGGGAACCTCTGAGCTAACGACACACTGGCGGCCAGAGGCGGACTATAGTCACTGCGATGTTGCCTGAGCCTCAAAACGCAACCTTAAACACACAAACAGAGGAGGTGGAGATTACTGTTTTAACGTCCCGTCGACAACGATGTCATTAGAGACGGAGCACAAGCTCGGATTAGGGAAGGATGGGGGAGGAAATCGGCCGTGCCCTTCCTAAGGAACCATCCCGGCATTTTCCTGAAGCGATTTAGGGAAATCATTGAAAACCTAAATCAGGATGGCCGGGCGCGGGATTGCACCGTCGTCCTCCCGAATGCACACACAAACAGGTGTTACTTATGTGAAGAACGCCGTTCTTGGAGTCCAGAAATTAAATATACTTTCTAATTGTGTCATCTTGCAGTGGATTATATCGTACGAGTCTTCGATGTGGAAAACGAATGTCAAGTGAATTTAGCGAGGTAACGCCGACCTACACCCGGAAGTAAATGCACTATCAGAGTGTTGACAAATACTTGCTACGACGCTGCCATTTCTCGGCTCTCTGACGAGGCAGCTCTTCAGCGAAATGCTTGCCGTGATTCTCCGATACGGTTCTTCAGAGTGGAGACGCGCACGCACGTTTGGTTTTTATGCGGCGTTCTCCCCTGATGGTTTCTGACGTCGCCTTGTGGGCTATGTATACATATGAGACATTCAATTATCATTAATCCAGAATGATACAAGTTTCAGCTTCCGGCGTGGAAGAAGGCTGTTGACGCCGACATTATATCATTTCAACGTAGGGAAAGCAAAACGGATCATTCAATGTTTCTCATTCAACATAAAGCATGTGAGATAAATTTCCGTAACGTTCATAATCATCTAAAAATACAAACGAAGTAAAAATACACCGAAAGCTTATTCGAATTGAATATAATGTAAGATACCAAACGCTTTGCACCTCGATGTCGAATTTGTCCACTTGCAATCGTTTGCAGCATGCACATAGAATGTCATGATTACCACGAGAATGAAGAAATATGTTGGTAAGGATGGAAGCAAGAAGAGACGCAGTCAACAAATATTCTATTCCTCATGGCATTCATTTCATTTGACACGTAAGAAGAGGTAAAGCGGGAATTTACTTTCGTTAACACGAAAGATATGCCGCACATATTGATAACGAGGAAGTCTGCGTCTTCATACGTTTCCTCCTTGAAATCTGTATGCTCTATTATATACTAAGTAGCCCGATCATTGTTTCAGTAATGTTACCCTCTTGTTTGACCCCGTAACGATGAACAGATTCCAAATGCATGTCTCTGCGTGAAAGTAGCTGTTCGAACCCTTCCTGGGTTGTTTTTTGTGTTTTATTGCTTGGAATTCCTGAAGCAGACCACTGTGCCTTCCCCCCTCGTGGGTTAGGTCTCAAAACTAAACCGCTTTGTATCCAATGGCATAATTTATTCATACAGCATCAGCATAAGACTCTTGCGAGTGAGAGAATGACAATAACAATCGTAACAAGAACAAGCAAATAATGAATGATGTTTATTCCAACGCAGAACGAGAACGGCTTTAAATATAAAAATCTATATCTATATCCATATCTATTGATCTTTGAGTTGGCACAATGCAAATATATTCTTAGCATTTAGTTACTGAATTTAGTTCTGGATGTTTGCAGAGAAAAGGAAAAGTCGGTACTTCTCGCTAGTATAATATAATGTGAACCAGCAACTACCCTTTCCTTAGAACACGACTCAAGCAGGTCCTCAAGTAGGCACTGCTGCATTCTGTTCCCTGACATTGCTCTGATGACGGTTAATGCAGATAGTTCCGATTATGAAATACAAAACGTATTGCAGGTTAGTTCCTAGGATAGTAACATTAAATTTGCGTTGTAGACGGCACATGAACGTGACGACTATCCATATTACTCATCAATATAAAAAGACAATATTTTGGGAATTTAGCAGGATTACTCAAAATGAATTCTGAAATTGGGTGACTGACGGCACAGGTGCTAAACGTCGTCAAGAGTATGCGATGTCCTAATCGCATTACGAATATGAAGATCGTCTTCGACAGCTTGCAACTTTCACATTGCTATCTCCACCCTACTCCAGACAGCTCTCGGTGGAGTTGCACTACGTTGCCGATGTTATGGAAGGCCTTTAAACCGACAACAGACCACATATTGAAAAATACAAGCGAATTCTCTTGCAGCGTAAGCTTATTGTAACTAATCTAAAAATTATTGGAGAGGAACATTGTCCTATTCAAAAAAAGTAAAATGTTAAACACTGTTGACGTCAAACGGACATTATCTATGTCCTGTCTTGTGTCCTACTCATCTATAATATCAAGTGTACTATGAAAATGATTATATATAATGGATTATAAGGTAATGCATTGATACCAGATGGTGGGGGCCGGCCGATGTGGCCGTGCGGTTCTAGGCGCTTCAGTCTGGAACCGCGTGACCGCTACGGTCGCAGGTTCGAATCCTGCCTCGGGCATGGATGTGTGTGATGTCCTTAGGTTAGTTAGGTTTAAGTAGTTCTAAGTACTAGGGGACTGATGACCTTAGAAGTTAAGTCCCATAGTGCTCAGAGCCATTTGAACCATTTGAACTATTTAACACAAAATGACATTAAAAATTTAAGTTATTCACGAGCAGCTAGTTGAGAATATGTATGAACATTAAATGACACGACGAACCGTCTTGTTCTGCATATGGATTCAAACCCAGCTCATGCAGACTAAGCAAAGATTTCGTGACTGACGGAAACTAACAGTCATTCCTGATTAGGCATACAGAGAGTGATATACCTCGATTTTAGACAGTATCAGTTAGCAAATATCAACTTTAAATTGCATAACGCAAACATTTTTAACAGACGCGAATTCCTACCCAGCATCTATTGTCCCTGTTAACGAACTACGAGAGATGTTAAATATTGCTTCTTCACAAGTAACTTACTTGAAATGCCGTGAGGTAAAGCTGTGTGTTGGACACGGATTCGAACCCGGAACCTAATCGGATTGCTATCGAAGCACAGTAAAATGTGACATATCGGAATTTCGCGGCAGTAACTAGATGTTTTAACTGAAATGACGAGACGAAACATTAATTTTTTCTTTCCCAGGACTCCAACCCGGCACCTATCGATGTTATATTCTAGAGAAAACTAACGTTAAATATGGGTTTGTTGCACCAACAGTGACATGTGAGCATGTTTGAACTGAAATAATATGACGAAGAGTTCAGCGCTCACTGGGAATAGAGCCCCACACATATCGTTGTTGACTACACACAAAGAGACGTCAGCTACCGAATTTTTCTCCACCAGCTGCTCAGAATAGCATCTTGAACTTACAGTCATCTCGCAAATAGTTCTGTGTCTCACTGGGAGTTAAAAACGTCGGATATCGTTAGTGTTGACAGCGAATGAAAATACATTAAAAATCAAAATTATTATCCACCAGCAGATAGGTGTTCTCATGCTAGAGCTTGATAATACATAATTAAATCTTTAGTGCCGGGCCAGGATTCGATCCCATTCACGCATAATATGTGAAGGTGTTGAGGAATCTGCAGTTTTGAACAAACAACAAATTGTAGCCGAGCTGTATTGCCACGAAGGGATCAAATTCCGCGTTAAGGGCGGTCTGAGTTGCATTCCCAGTTCAGAACCAATTTTATCGACATACAGAAGCTCAAATAAAAGATGGAATAAGTGTCCTGTGACCATACATAGCGTTTGTGTCGTCACTTGAAATAAATAACTAGTATAAGAAAGGTTACTGGTGAGAGTTTCTACATGTCGCCACTCCAGACTTTATTGTGGTTCAACCTACCGTCTACTTGGTAAAGAAGGAATATCATCTTTAATGTGAATTTTCAGACCACGCAGCCATTATATCTCCTTCACTTGGTGTAGCCAGGAGAGAATGGAATCTGTCTCTCCCTATCTAAAATCATTGACAGAAGTGGGAATCGAACCCAGACCATAGGTATAACAACCTACCATCCGTCCAACAGACCACGAAATCCTCTTCTCTGCGAGTCATTTTTCTATCGTAACGCAGTTGCGCCACACTGGCTGAGAATTCTGACACACAGGCTCCCTGTAGTAATTTGCAGCATGTTCAGTAAATTCATTTACTTGGTTGACCGAATCACCATGAACTAGCTGCCTTGGCTACCCAGTGCATACATTCGACTATTTTGTAATCACAGAAATAAAATCACGTTACTGCCACCTACACACAACTGCCAACATTGTAGGATGCAGAAGTTTAAATAGGAAGTGTTCCTTTCCACTTGAGCTATTCTATTGCGCTATCTGTTACTAGAAAACGTCGTTCAGTCCAAAAGAAAAGCTGTAACTGTTTGTCTCTCAGAAGTCAAGACCTGGCCATATGCATAATCTCACAGTGCTGTCGAATCCAAAAGTTCTGCAGGAATAGTTGCCGAGCTCTGGAGCTGTTGTAGCTACGTGTCAGCTTGTAGCATAGATAAGATGTCGCGAGTTCGAATACATTCAGTGCTACGTTTTTTAAAACGCAATTCTGCTCTCTGCTGAAGTTATCAATCTAATGGAACTTTGAACATAATTCCCTTCACTTCTCAACCCAAAGTAGTCGCATGTGGAAAAAGGACTAACTACTGTGACATTTTGTTCTATTCAGGTTTAATAGACAGCAGGCAGCAGATGCATCTCGAAGATGTGCAGGGAGAGCGCATCGTGCCATAATATGTCAGAAAAGTATTTTCTACATTAGCCGTCGTGTGGTAGTGATATTTTATTCTTCTTCAAACTTAGATTGACAGCTTTAACTCAGAACAAATTTTCTACATGCATGTAATCAATAAACTGCATGTGCATTGTGAGACTGTCATAGGTAACAGCAGAGAATTCGCATATATCGTTGATGATTAATTTCTCTCTCATGTTTACTATTGTTTTAACAACACTAAAGGAAACCTTACGAAAATTGTGCACTGTATTATAAGAAATGAAATAAAACTAATCATGATAACCTTACGACGAAAGAATCTGTACACAAGCATGCCTCTATCGACACGAATTAGTAAAATACTACTCACTTAGATTTTGATTGCGTCTGTGTTTAATTGGTATGCTGTGTCATACTCAAGAGGTATGCAAATGTGGCATTTCATAAATATAGTTACGTATTCCTAGAAACCCAAAATTCGCTTGTCAGCAGCGGAAAGAGGCGTTACCTGTTGTGCAGCATTGTAAGTTTTTCAACATTGCACTATGAGCTGAAAGCATTTTCTTGCGATTTCCTTATTGATGTTTGATCTGACTGCTTGTAGCTCTTTCACAGAAGGGATAAAAACGTTTCAGTCAGTGAGACTGGAACTGTAACAGACGCTGTTTCACAGGTCAGCACGTTACCACAGAGCTGGCGAGGAGGTATGGGTCTCAGCTTCCTATTACGACGGCAATAGTAACTAGAACTCCTAAACCGCTATTTAAAGGTCGAGATTAGTTGCGATTTCCACCTGCAACGACTTTCCTGGGCTGAAAACCGTAAATTTTCAATCTTTTGTAACCCTTCAAGCTATAATAACTCAGATTATTCAATGGAAATGACAGGTAAAATCAAGTGAACTTTGAGGCTTAATTCCGTGCACACCAGGAAGAAATCTTTCATTAAAATGACACGTTCCACATCATTACGAAATGTCGTATTCATGATCTATGGAACAAGAGTTAATCTAATGTAATCTAATCTAATCACATCATATTGATGATTAGCTATGAAGAGTCATGAATTACCGAAAGTTTTGCCAATACCAGTCACCAAATCTAAACTTGAAAATAAAAGACGACAATTTTTTGTAATAAACCGTGACTCCTATAAAGACCCTTTCATCCCTGTTATCTAACCACGAAAGATGTCTGATATACCTCCATTCTGAAGTAACAAAGTGTGCATGCATTTAAAGATGAAGTGCATGATGTGAAGTTCTGTGACGGAGATACGAACCCAACACGTAATCCGATTGTTAACTAAGAAAAATCAAATGTTACGTATCGGTTTTTCTTACGAGCCGCTAGGTGTCTGAATCTAAAATGAGGATACAAACCTTTGTGCCTAAGCGACAATCGAACTGCACACCTACCGTGCATCCACGAATATAGCTTAAGTACCAGTTGCTTACTCGTGAACAGTAAGATGTGTGCGTGTTTGACCAGAAATAACGACACCTGTTGCGATTGTTGGCAACACATGAACAGACATTGAAATTGCGCGTTAATTTTCACTAGCAGGTGGGTGTGCACTTGATAAAGCTAGAAATGAAATTATGAATATTTTTGTACTGGATCAGGTTTCAGACCCACATACTTACCTTTGGAGGAGACCTAGAGAAGATTGCAGTCTTGGGAAAAGGAGCGAAATGACTGAACTATACTGTTCCGAGACATTCAGATCCTCGAAAGAGGAGATACGAATTCGAATCACAGTCCAGCACCAAATTTTTAAACGTCTCTAGTTCAATCAAGTACAAGTAAAATAAGAGCCCTGTCCCTTTAAATGGCTATCGGTTCATCAAATAAAATAAAATTTTCTAATGTAAGTAAGCTTACTGGCGACTGTATTTCTTTTTACCATGACTTCCGCTGTGTCATTTCCCAACGTAAACCGGCTCTGCCCAGTTGGTAATGAAGGAACGTGATGTTTAATGCGGATTCTGGATTATAACGTCTTTCTCTTGAGGTTACCAGAGGTAAAATAAATCTGTTTGTGTCTCTTAAAAGTAAATGCCTGAACCCACGCATTGCACCTGTGATAGCTCGTTCCACCAGACCATTGTGGCCACATTACCCAGCCCCAGGAGTGTGCTGTAACGGATGATGTGCTTAGCTTACAAAATTAATCACGGTGGAAAAAATGCGAGTCTATTAAGGCATCATAGGCTGGATGTGTAGCCATTTTGATTTTTCACAAATTCAGCAAATTTCTTAGTTCGAGAAAATCCACTGAAGTGTGAAGTTGCCGGATAATTCCATTATTACTGTTATTATCATTTTATTCATACCGCTGATGGAACACGACCGTTGTCTTGAGGTAAAACGCGAGACCAGCTAATATGACGTCTGGCGACCGAAAGCACATATCGACGACATTTTTATCGCCCCTTTGCTCTCGGTGCTGCAGCTATGAGTGTAATTCAAGCGAATCTACAATATCATATTAGCTGGTCTCGCGTTTATCCTCAAGACTACGGTCGTAGTCAAGAGTAATGTACTAAGACTGGAGTCAAGACTTCCTCTGGGAAGTGCCGCAGTCTACATGTTGCTAGATCGAGCATATTGCCAGACATAGAATTCTGAGAGGAGCATGACTGTATTGTCCACCGTACGTGAACGACTCGGCGGTCAATTTTTTGGTCTGAGACTGTATCTACAACACATATTGCACGCTTAAGACCCAGAAGAATTAAAAAAAAAGTAGTTTATGAGAGCAACGTTAACCATAGCGTTCGAAGTATTCATAGTATTGTCTACGTGTGTGTAAACGCCTTCCAATGACCACTCAAGAAAGACAAGGATACACAGTCTAGCTTCAGTATTATAAGTACGCCTCAGTTTGTGGATGAACTCAGACTTAGGTTGATAATAATTTTGAAAATATAGCAGCACTGTACCCATTGGTTTTAAACTCGTTTTCAACCAATGATTCCCACAGCTACAGGGATACTACTTGTGATACCTCTTAGACAAAATACTTAAGCAGTGTTATCAGACGAAAAGATCAACCTGACACAAACTGTGGGAAGTTTGTTTTACAACCTTCGTACCTGGATATTCAGCTTTTTCCTATTTGAGATATCTGTGAACGTTGCTGCTTAAGACGATTTAAGCAGAAACTAAATTCCCTCAGCTTCGACAATGTTTATAGAAATCGTCTTATCGGCACTAAATCGTGGTTTTTGAATTGTTTACCGGCCGTACTCTTCCGTATTTTGCCGGTTGGAAGGCGAAAGCTTACTGACAAATTTCACACAGAAATAACTGTTACAGTGTACTTATGGAGCCAAATGAGTCAATTGCGTATTTTCTGGTGAGAAAGAGCACTGGCAAACAGTCTTCGCTACATTAGGTTATTTAAACTGCTGTCACTCTGAGCTAGAATTTATGGTCAGCGACTAAGTGTAAGGTCAACGTTTCGGATGCGAGTTTTACGACTGTGAAATACTTTTATACATTATAGAAGCGAATATTAAATTGCACTAATACTGCGAAAATTTTGTACTTGGACAGCTTAGAATGAAAATACTTCTGTTTATTGCAAAGGGAAACAATAGATTTTCTAAAACACTGTCTGTCATACAATACTTGAAACAGGTCATGTCGACCAAATCATGTGGAAGAACTAACAGCAACGTATATCGGAAGGCAGTAAGATCTCTTGCCTTTTGGTTTGTCAGTACTCGATAGCCATTTCTAGGCGAAAGTAAATGAAGAAAGGCAGTACGTTTTTGTTACCAAGAAACGTCTTCAATTACTTTACTTTTAATGTAATCTACGAGTAATTGTTGGTGTTTGATATTAACATGAAAAGGATTCCGTAGACAGGGAAAGAACATGTTCTTGGGAAACTACTTCTATAGTGACCAAAAGGCACTAAATGATGTTCAAGCACTTGTGTTACAGCAGCAGTATGAATAAAATATTAATAATAACAGTAATAATCGAATTATCCGGCAACTTCACACTTCACAGTGGATTTTCTCGAACTAAGAAATTTGCTGAATTTGTGAAAAATCAAAATGGCTTCACATCCAGCCTATGATGCCTAGAAGAGTCCTTACATCCTGCTGACATGAGAATAGCATAATCTCTGCGTCAGAAGCTTGCTTCTACTTGACCATTTAATAGACTCGCATTTTTTCCACCGTGACTAATTTTGTAAGCTAAGCACATCATCCGTTACGGCACACTCCTGGGGCTGGGTAATGTGGCCACAATGGTCTGGTGGAACGAGCTATCACAGGTGCAATGCGTGGGTTCAGGCATTTACTTTTAAGAGGCACAAACAGATTTATTTTACCTCTGGTAACCTCAAGAGAAGACGTTATAATCCAGAATCCGCATTAAACATCACGTTCCTTCATTACCAACTGGGCAGAGCCGGTTTACGTTGGGAAATGACACAGCGGAAGTCATGGTAAAAAGAAATACAGTCGCCAGTAAGCTTACTTACATTAGAAAATTTTATTTTATTTGATGAACCGATAGCCATTTAAAGGGACAGGGCTCTTATTTTACTTGTACTTGATTGAACTAGAGACGTTTAAAAATTTGGTGCTGGACTGTGATTCGAATTCGTATCTCCTCTTTCGAGGATCTGAATGTCTCGGAACAGTATAGTACAGTCATTTCCCTCCTTTTCCCAAGACTGCAATCTTCTCTAGGTCTCCTCCAAAGGTAAGTATGTGGGTCTGAAACCTGATCCAGTACAAAAATATTCATAATTTCATTTCTAGCTTTATCAAGTGCACACCCACCTGCTAGTGAAAATTAACGCGCAATTTCAATGTCTGTTCATGTGTTGCCAACAATCGCAACAGGTGTCGTTATTTCTGGTCAAACACGCACACATCTTACTGTTCACGAGTAAGCAACTGGTACTTAAGCTATATTCGTGGATGCACGGTAGGTGTGCAGTTCGATTGTCGCTTAGGCACAAAGGTTTGTATCCTCATTTTAGATTCAGACACCTAGCGGCTCGTAAGAAAAACCGATACGTAACATTTGATTTTTCTTAGTTAACAATCGGATTACGTGTTGGGTTCGTATCTCCGTCACAGAACTTCACATCATGCACTTCATCTTTAAATGCATGCACACTTTGTTACTTCAGAATGGAGGTATATCAGACATCTTTCGTGGTTAGATAACAGGGATGAAAGGGTCTTTATAGGAGTCACGGTTTATTACAAAAAATTGTCGTCTTTTATTTTCAAGTTTAGATTTGGTGACTGGTATTGGCAAAACTTTCGGTAATTCATGACTCTTCATGGCTAATCATCAATATGATGTGATTAGATTAGATTACATTAGATTAACTCTTGTTCCATAGATCATGAATACGACATTTCGTAATGATGTGGAACGTGTCATTTTAATGAAAGATTTCTTTAAATACCATGATTCAATTTCTTTACAACAATTTTTTACACTCTCTCTCATTGCTTTTTATTTCTCTCTCTCTCTCTCTCTCTCTCTCTCTCTCTCTCTCTCTCTCTCACACACACAGACACACACACACACAGACACACAGACATACACACACACAGACACATTCTTTTTTATTTTTATTTGTATGTTGTGCTCGACTATCGGCGAGGCACGAAAACGCCTGTGAATGACTTTCTTAGTTTTGAGTGCACTTACGAAAGAAATATAAAAACAACAATGAGAGTTACTGATTTATGATGCTCAGTTTGCAGTCAGTTCTGAGTATTATTAGTAACTACTCTCCAGTCCCTAAACCTAGTTACAGAAAGCGAATCAGACGCATTACGTATTCCAGGCCGTAGCAGCCGCGACTTGGAGACACCAGCTATAGTCACTTCCCAGACCGCTGTAGGATCACATCGGTTCGTCTTCTTCCTGCTGGTACTGTAACTGAGATTTGGCAACAAGGCAACGTATGTTTGGCAACTCTGTGATCGACGAGTTACTTCCTGGTGTGCACGGAATTAAGCCTCAAAGTTCACTTGATTTTACCTGTCATTTCCATTGAATAATCTGAGTTATTATAGCTTGAAGGGTTACAAAAGATTGAAAATTTACGGTTTTCAGCCCAGGAAAGTCGTTGCAGGTGGAAATCGCAACTAATCTCGACCTTTAAATAGCGGTTTAGGAGTTCTAGTTACTATTGCCGTCGTAATAGGAAGCTGAGACCCATACCTCCTCGCCAGCTCTGTGGTAACGTGCTGACCTGTGAAACAGCGTCTGTTACAGTTCCAGTCTCACTGACTGAAACGTTTTTATCCCTTCTGTGAAAGAGCTACAAGCAGTCAGATCAAACATCAATAAGGAAATCGCAAGAAAATGCTTTCAGCTCATAGTGCAATGTTGAAAAACTTACAATGCTGCACAACAGGTAACGCCTCTTTCCGCTGCTGACAAGCGAATTTTGGGTTTCTAGGAATACGTAACTATATTTATGAAATGCCACATTTGCATACCTCTTGAGTATGACACAGCATACCAATTAAACACAGACGCAATCAAAATCTAAGTGAGTAGTATTTTACTAATTCGTGTCGATAGAGGCATGCTTGTGTACAGATTCTTTCGTCGTAAGGTTATCATGATTAGTTTTATTTCATTTCTTATAATACAGTGCACAATTTTCGTAAGGTTTCCTTTAGTGTTGTTAAAACAATAGTAAACATGAGAGAGAAATTAATCATCAACGATATATGCGAATTCTCTGCTGTTACCTATGACAGTCTCACAATGCACATGCAGTTTATTGATTACATGCATGTAGAAAATTTGTTCTGAGTTAAAGCTGTCAATCTAAGTTTGAAGAAGAATAAAATATCACTACCACACGACGGCTAATGTAGAAAATACTTTTCTGACATATTATGGCACGATGCGCTCTCCCTGCACATCTTCGAGATGCATCTGCTGCCTGCTGTCTATTAAACCTGAATAGAACAAAATGTCACAGTAGTTAGTCCTTTTTCCACATGCGACTACTTTGGGTTGAGAAGTGAAGGGAATTATGTTCAAAGTTCCATTAGATTGATAACTTCAGCAGAGAGCAGAATTGCGTTTTAAAAAACGTAGCACTGAATGTATTCGAACTCGCGACATCTTATCTATGCTACAAGCTGACACGTAGCTACAACAGCTCCAGAGCTCGGCAACTATTCCTGCAGAACTTTTGGATTCGACAGCACTGTGAGATTATGCATATGGCCAGGTCTTGACTTCTGAGAGACAAACAGTTACAGCTTTTCTTTTGGACTGAACGACGTTTTCTAGTAACAGATAGCGCAATAGAATAGCTCAAGTGGAAAGGAACACTTCCTATTTAAACTTCTGCATCCTACAATGTTGGCAGTTGTGTGTAGGTGGCAGTAACGTGATTTTATTTCTGTGATTACAAAATAGTCGAATGTATGCACTGGGTAGCCAAGGCAGCTAGTTCATGGTGATTCGGTCAACCAAGTAAATGAATTTACTGAACATGCTGCAAATTACTACAGGGAGCCTGTGTGTCAGAATTCTCAGCCAGTGTGGCGCAACTGCGTTACGATAGAAAAATGACTCGCAGAGAAGAGGATTTCGTGGTCTGTTGGACGGATGGTAGGTTGTTATACCTATGGTCTGGGTTCGATTCCCACTTCTGTCAATGATTTTAGATAGGGAGAGACAGATTCCATTCTCTCCTGGCTACACCAAGTGAAGGAGATATAATGGCTGCGTGGTCTGAAAATTCACATTAAAGATGATATTCCTTCTTTACCAAGTAGACGGTAGGTTGAACCACAATAAAGTCTGGAGTGGCGACATGTAGAAACTCTCACCAATAACCTTTCTTATACTAGTTATTTATTTCAAGTGACGACACAAACGCTATGTATGGTCACAGGACACTTATTCCATCTTTTATTTGAGCTTCTGTATGTCGATAAAATTGGTTCTGAACTGGGAATGCAACTCAGACCGCCCTTAACGCGGAATTTGATCCCTTCGTGGCAATACAGCTCGGCTACAATTTGTTGTTTGTTCAAAACTGCAGATTCCTCAACACCTTCACATATTATGCGTGAATGGGATCGAATCCTGGCCCGGCACTAAAGATTTAATTATGTATTATCAAGCTCTAGCATGAGAACACCTATCTGCTGGTGGATAATAATTTTGATTTTTAATGTATTTTCATTCGCTGTCAACACTAACGATATCCGACGTTTTTAACTCCCAGTGAGACACAGAACTATTTGCGAGATGACTGTAAGTTCAAGATGCTATTCTGAGCAGCTGGTGGAGAAAAATTCGGTAGCTGACGTCTCTTTGTGTGTAGTCAACAACGATATGTGTGGGGCTCTATTCCCAGTGAGCGCTGAACTCTTCGTCATATTATTTCAGTTCAAACATGCTCACATGTCACTGTTGGTGCAACAAACCCATATTTAACGTTAGTTTTCTCTAGAATATAACATCGATAGGTGCCGGGTTGGAGTCCTGGGAAAGAAAAAATTAATGTTTCGTCTCGTCATTTCAGTTAAAACATCTAGTTACTGCCGCGAAATTCCGATATGTCACATTTTACTGTGCTTCGATAGCAATCCGATTAGGTTCCGGGTTCGAATCCGTGTCCAACACACAGCTTTACCTCACGGCATTTCAAGTAAGTTACTTGTGAAGAAGCAATATTTAACATCTCTCGTAGTTCGTTAACAGGGACAATAGATGCTGGGTAGGAATTCGCGTCTGTTAAAAATGTTTGCGTTATGCAATTTAAAGTTGATATTTGCTAACTGATACTGTCTAAAATCGAGGTATATCACTCTCTGTATGCCTAATCAGGAATGACTGTTAGTTTCCGTCAGTCACGAAATCTTTGCTTAGTCTGCATGAGCTGGGTTTGAATCCATATGCAGAACAAGACGGTTCGTCGTGTCATTTAATGTTCATACATATTCTCAACTAGCTGCTCGTGAATAACTTAAATTTTTAATGTCATTTTGTGTTAAATAGTTCAAATGGTTCAAATGGCTCTGAGCACTATGGGACTTAACTTCTAAGGTCATCAGTCCCCTAGTACTTAGAACTACTTAAACCTAACTAACCTAAGGACATCACACACATCCATGCCCGAGGCAGGATTCGAACCTGCGACCGTAGCGGTCACGCGGTTCCAGACTGAAGCGCCTAGAACCGCACGGCCACATCGGCCGGCCCCCACCATCTGGTATCAATGCATTACCTTATAATCCATTATATATAATCATTTTCATAGTACACTTGATATTATAGATGAGTAGGACACAAGACAGGACATAGATAATGTCCGTTTGACGTCAACAGTGTTTAACATTTTACTTTTTTTGAATAGGACAATGTTCCTCTCCAATAATTTTTAGATTAGTTACAATAAGCTTACGCTGCAAGAGAATTCGCTTGTATTTTTCAATATGTGGTCTGTTGTCGGTTTAAAGGCCTTCCATAACATCGGCAACGTAGTGCAACTCCACCGAGAGCTGTCTGGAGTAGGGTGGAGATAGCAATGTGAAAGTTGCAAGCTGTCGAAGACGATCTTCATATTCGTAATGCGATTAGGACATCGCATACTCTTGACGACGTTTAGCACCTGTGCCGTCAGTCACCCAATTTCAGAATTCATTTTGAGTAATCCTGCTAAATTCCCAAAATATTGTCTTTTTATATTGATGAGTAATATGGATAGTCGTCACGTTCATGTGCCGTCTACAACGCAAATTTAATGTTACTATCCTAGGAACTAACCTGCAATACGTTTTGTATTTCATAATCGGAACTATCTGCATTAACCGTCATCAGAGCAATGTCAGGGAACAGAATGCAGCAGTGCCTACTTGAGGACCTGCTTGAGTCGTGTTCTAAGGAAAGGGTAGTTGCTGGTTCACATTATATTATACTAGCGAGAAGTACCGACTTTTCCTTTTCTCTGCAAACATCCAGAACTAAATTCAGTAACTAAATGCTAAGAATATATTTGCATTGTGCCAACTCAAAGATCAATAGATATGGATATAGATATAGATTTTTATATTTAAAGCCGTTCTCGTTCTGCGTTGGAATAAACATCATTCATTATTTGCTTGTTCTTGTTACGATTGTTATTGTCATTCTCTCACTCGCAAGAGTCTTATGCTGATGCTGTATGAATAAATTATGCCATTGGATACAAAGCGGTTTAGTTTTTAGACCTAACCCACGAGGGGGGAAGGCACAGTGGTCTGCTTCAGGAATTCCAAGCAATAAAACACAAAAAACAACCCAGGAAGGGTTCGAACAGCTACTTTCACGCAGAGACATGCATTTGGAATCTGTTCATCGTTACGGGGTCAAACAAGAGGGTAACATTACTGAAACAATGATCGGGCTACTTAGTATATAATAGAGCATACAGATTTCAAGGAGGAAACGTATGAAGACGCAGACTTCCTCGTTATCAATATGTGCGGCATATCTTTCGTGTTAACGAAAGTAAATTCCCGCTTTACCTCTTCTTACGTGTCAAATGAAATGAATGCCATGAGGAATAGAATATTTGTTGACTGCGTCTCTTCTTGCTTCCATCCTTACCAACATATTTCTTCATTCTCGTGGTAATCATGACATTCTATGTGCATGCTGCAAACGATTGCAAGTGGACAAATTCGACATCGAGGTGCAAAGCGTTTGGTATCTTACATTATATTCAATTCGAATAAGCTTTCGGTGTATTTTTACTTCGTTTGTATTTTTAGATGATTATGAACGTTACGGAAATTTATCTCACATGCTTTATGTTGAATGAGAAACATTGAATGATCCGTTTTGCTTTCCCTACGTTGAAATGATATAATGTCGGCGTCAACAGCCTTCTTCCACGCCGGAAGCTGAAACTTGTATCATTCTGGATTAATGATAATTGAATGTCTCATATGTATACATAGCCCACAAGGCGACGTCAGAAACCATCAGGGGAGAACGCCGCATAAAAACCAAACGTGCGTGCGCGTCTCCACTCTGAAGAACCGTATCGGAGAATCACGGCAAGCATTTCGCTGAAGAGCTGCCTCGTCAGAGAGCCGAGAAATGGCAGCGTCGTAGCAAGTATTTGTCAACACTCTGATAGTGCATTTACTTCCGGGTGTAGGTCGGCGTTACCTCGCTAAATTCACTTGACATTCGTTTTCCACATCGAAGACTCGTACGATATAATCCACTGCAAGATGACACAATTAGAAAGTATATTTAATTTCTGGACTCCAAGAACGGCGTTCTTCACATAAGTAACACCTGTTTGTGTGTGCATTCGGGAGGACGACGGTGCAATCCCGCGCCCGGCCATCCTGATTTAGGTTTTCAATGATTTCCCTAAATCGCTTCAGGAAAATGCCGGGATGGTTCCTTAGGAAGGGCACGGCCGATTTCCTCCCCCATCCTTCCCTAATCCGAGCTTGTGCTCCGTCTCTAATGACATCGTTGTCGACGGGACGTTAAAACAGTAATCTCCACCTCCTCTGTTTGTGTGTTTAAGGTTGCGTTTTGAGGCTCAGGCAACATCGCAGTGACTATAGTCCGCCTCTGGCCGCCAGTGTGTCGTTAGCTCAGAGGTTCCCTTGTGCGTTGCAGTGCTTGTACTATAAGTTCGAATCACGGTAGAAGCCGCTGACTACAACCTTTTATTTTCCATTTTAATTAATGGAGTTGCAAACTGCTAGTAAAAATTTCTTATGCGAAATCTGAAGAATGCCTTTAAACATCAATCTTCGTCCGATTTCGACTTAGTAAATTAAGTTAATATCATGGATTTCTGCTTTGCAAATTCCAAGGTGCTTCACTGTAAAATAGGTCCTGAAAAGATTCAAACCGACTGTCAACGATATAAATTTGAGCTTTGTTCGTCATATAGGTCTAACATGTCGGAAGGTTGTTTATGAAGTGCACATGTTCATTAATATAGTTCCCATCTAAATTTTTGCAATAGCATTTAACTGTAGACGTTTTCTAACACCGGCGTTAGCAATTCCTTTCCGTTCTCTGAAACCTTCAAAACGACAAATTTTTCTGGTTTAAATCTGATGACCTTAACTATCACTTCCGATCAACAATAAATACTTCATGAACCCATACATGGAACTCCAAATGTGCAGTGTGCCTGCACTGCTACAGAGCATGCATTGCAAGGTAGTCACACAGTTTATCGCATAGACTTACCATAAGGAATGAAACAAGAACTGTAATACACTTTACACCACAGACGCTCACTCTGGCTTGACGAAAACATCCAAACATTGACCAAAAGTTGCACAAATAATTAAGTTTGAAAGGAAAAGAAACGAGGTATGAAGCATTTATAAATTCATCGAATGTAGTGAGGTGGTTTAATTTCGTCCCAGTCTATAAAATTAATTTCGGGCCATACTCAGCTCTTGCCGATTACCCGCCTACTAATCAGGGCGTCTGTCACCTTTGCTTTTGAGCGTGAATGGAAATTGTAGAAATTTTCTGTGGAGCAACATTTAATAATAAAGCGTTTTAAATCATCAAAAGCGATGAGCGGTAGCAGGCGCTTTCGATAAAGAACGGGGGAGTGCAGCGCCGCTGCTGTCGCCACGGCCGCTGCCAGTAGCCAGCAAATGGATCCCGGAGCTTTGCCGCATACGGCGTCCAGAGGACAGTCTGCAGGAAATCTGCCGCAAAATCGTTACTAGATAAAATTTTGATATCGGTGTGTCACAAAGCGAAATAGATTGAATCTGCGCTACCATTATTCACGTCTTCAGCATTCAGACAGAAGAGGCTGTAAAAATATTTTATGCCAGCTGCTATCGATCCACTGACATTATGAACAGAAACAACGCACGCTACCGCTAGACCACAGGCGTAATTAGCCTAGAGTCTCTCTATCTTGGGACAAGTTTTCCTCCAGGAAGTGCCGCAGTCTACAGTGTTGCCAGATTGTGCAGATAACCGGACTTAGAGAATTAGCGAGTTGGCCAGTTCTTTTGTCCCATGTCGCGATCGGCGCGGACTGAGCCTCTGAAGCGGCCGGCCGCCGGTCGAGTTTTATGTCAAAGAGTGTACATGCAAAGGCAACCAGAATCGCTGATAACTTATCACCAATATACCATTCCTCAGATTATATACGGCTTTAAAATATTCCGGCCGGACACGGCCTTACAGTTATTTCATTAAAGTGCACTACATTTGTACAAGACTCTGTTAACCGAATTACAGACCCTGCCGTTTTTCATCAATCCAGAAATTTAGAAGTACACAAGTAGCACCTCAGATTCAAAGGCAGCACAAAAAAATAGCATAAGCCACTCTTGTGCACAGCCTTCCGATCGTCATAATGGAAATCTTTCTTCTGCAAACTTTATATGGCTCCAAGCTGACATATTCTCTAGGAAATCGGAAATTTGTAGTAAGGTGTTGTGGGAACAAACTGCTGAGGTCATCGGTCCCTAAGCTTACGCACTACTTAAGCTAACTTAAACTAACTTGCGCTAGGGACAACACACACACCAAGCCCGAGGGTGGACTCGAACCTCCGACGGGGGGAACCGCGCGGACCGTGACAAGGCGCCTAGACCGCGAGGCTACCCCACGCGGCTATTCTCTATATTTACGGAGGCAAACAACATCTATTGCTCCCATAAAACGATGCATTCCATTAATAGCTGGTCACACCTAGTGCTGACCGTTCGCAACCTCACTGCTACCTTACCACCATACTATCCGCTCCAACTCCAGGACGGACTGTTGAGCTTCATCCAGGACGCGTTCGCTTTTGCTGGCGGATTCCAACTCTGTCCGACAGAGCAGTGTTCACCACGGTAATTCTATGGGCCAGCCATGACAATGCACTGCAAGATCGGCCGGCGTGCCAAATATAGACCCAGACACCGCAACGCAGCCTTGTCGACCGCTGCCCATGGACCAATGCTGGTTCCCAGCTAAAGTTGCCATTCCAGTTTAGTACATTAGACACTTGCGTCGTCTGGGGTCCGCGTGCACCTCCTTCTCCACTGTAGGTCTCCACGACTGTCCCATACTGAATACACCGTGAGCAGCTTCTACCGACTGCCCACAGCCTACAGCCAGCAGTGTGGCCAGCGGCCGCTGTTCGGCGCCCAACTCCCAGGGCTAGCGACTCCGGAAGGAAAACAAGCCCAGGCGGCATGCGTGCCACGGTGCAGCACATAGTCTTACCAACGAAACGTGAAAAATGCTGAAGAATGAAAGGCTGCTGCACTCTCGGTTCAAAAGAAAACGCGCAAATGGCGACAGGAAAAAGTTAATAGAAATTGAAGCGTCTGTGAAATGATAAACGAAAGAAGCTTACGACTACCACCAATATACCTCACCAATAAACCTTGCCGAGAAACGGAGTAAAATCTGATCCTTAGTGAAATAGTTAAGTGCGTCTAAAGCTTCTATCGAATTACTAGTTCACCAGTCCGCTGTGGTAGTAGAGGATAGTAAAAGTAAAGCCGAAGTTTTAAATTTCACATGTAAGAAACCGTTAACACCCGAGAATCGTGCAAATATATACCGTCGTTTGACCATCGCACAGATTCCCTTATGGAAGGCATCGTAATAAGCATAGCTGGTGTACAGAAATAACTGAAGGAGTTGAAAGCAAATAATTCGCCAGGTCCTGATGGAATCCCGGTTCGGTTTTACAAAGAGCACTCTACAGCATTGGTCCCTTATTCAGCTCTCATTAATCACGAATAACACGCCCAGCGCAAAGTCCCAAGCGATTGGAAAGAGCGCAGGTGACCCCTGTTACCCGGTATATAAGGAAGGTAAATGAACAGACCCGCAAAATTACAGACTACAATATCTTTAACAACGGTTTGTAGCAGAATCGTAGAACATATTATATAAATATAATAAATTTCTTGAGAGGGAGAAGAGTGGCCGTGCGGTTCTAGGCGCTACAGTCTGGAACCGAGCGACCGCTATGCCTCGGATATGGATGTGTGTGATGTCCTTAGGTTAGTTAGGTTTAATTATTTCTAAGTTCTGGGCGACTGATGATCTCAGAAGTTAAGTCGCATAGTGCTCAGAGCCATTTCTACAGATCAGCATTGTTTTAGAAAGCATCGCTCGTGTGAAGTGCACCTTAGCTCTTTTCCACATGAGATCCCGCTACCTATGGCTGAAGGTCAACAGGCGGACTCAATATTCTTAGATTTCCAAAATGCTTTTGATGCTGTGCCTCACGGCCAACTGTTAAAAAGGTACGAGCATACGGAACAGGTTCCCACGTATGTGATTGGCTCCAATACTTCTTATGTAGCAAACCACAATATATTGTCCTCGACAGCGAGTTTTCATCAGAGACAATGGTATCGTCAGGAGTGTCCCGGGATCCCGGGATTTGTGATAGGGACCGCTGTTCTCTTCTGTATACATAAATGATCTGGCGGATGGGATAGGCAGCAGTCTGCGGCTGTTTGCCGACGACTTATACAAAATTTCTAGTTGGTGCAATGAATGGCAGCTAACACTAAATTTGGAACAATGTAAGATGATGCAAATGCTTTGAAAAAAAAAAAATCCAAAATCTTCGAGTACAGCATTAGTCATGTGCTTCTTGACACAATCACAACTTTCAAATATCTAGGCTTAACTTTGCAAAGCAGTATGAAATGGAATGAGCACATAAGGACTGTGGTAGGGAAGGCGAATGGTCGACTTCGATTTATAGGGAGAAATTTAGGAAACTGTGCTTCTTCTGTAAAGGAGACCGCATATAGGTCACCAGTGCGACCCAGTGTTGAGTACACTTCCAGTGATTGAGGTCCGCACCAGGTCGGATTACAGGAAGACATCAAATCAATTCGGAGGCGGACTGCTAGATTTGTTACCGATAGGTTCGAGCAACACGCAAGCAGTATGGTGATGCTTCAGGACCTCAAATGGGAATTAATTTTAATTTTAATTATTGACAGCCTCAGCTGCACCGTTTGCCTAGAATTTACTTGGGTTTCAGTCGGGATAACCCAAGCTTCTTCAGAATGAAAGTAACTAACGTCTTTCCATAGTGGACATCGTCAACGGTGCAAATGAGGCTGTTAATTATTAAAATTTAAATTAATATTTACACAGTTGCTGACAGGGCCTCGAAATGTTGAAGATGTTCAAATGGGAACCCCTGGGAGGAACGCAACGTTCTTTTTGAGAAAAATTGAGAGAAATGGAATTTGAAGTCGGCTGCAGAACGATTCTATTGCCGCCAATGTACATTTCGCGTAAGGTCCATGAAGATAATCTTGAAGAGATTAGGGTCCGTACGGAGGCACTTACAATGTCGTTTTGCCCAGGGTCTTTTTGTGAGTGGAACAGAAAAGGAAATGACTATTAGTGGTGCAGAGTACCCTCTGCCACGCACCATGTGGTGACTTGCGGATTATGTATGTAGATGTGTATGTAGACGTTCGCCAGTACTGCCGACGACGCCGGCGCTGGCTACAAAAGTTATTGCTGCTTTCATCTCGCTAAATGTTTGTAAGGAGGGCACGTCATTTTGATTTTTGTAAGTGATCAATGTGCACCTCAGAGAGAGAGAGAGAGAGAGAGAGAGAGAGAGAGAGATAGAGACAGGCTGAACAATCTTTGGTCTTGTGCTACAGACTTTGCCTATGGGCACTCAGATACATTCTTAGCTGAAGTTTGGTGGGTGATGGACGTATTCAGTAGTGCTGTGTGGACTTGTCATTGTATCTTTTAGATGAAGAAAGATTTATTGTAAAGGACAGCAAGGACGAATATCTTGTAAGTATTGGAAGGCGAAATGAATATAAATTCTGAGTGATGTTAGTATGTGTGAAGACAAGAAGTTTCCTCTAAGACTGCAGCACTGCGTCGCTAGTTTATCGGAATAACTATCACTGAGTTACCCTTCTCAGGGCAGAGAGAAAGACCACTCCTCTTCCCTGAATCATGCATTAAGATATCAACTGATTAAGCTGTTTGGTTTTTATAGAAATTCTCTTTTAACATTGTACCCTTTTACAATCATTGTTCTCTTTGTTAAGCATAGTATTGTACAGACTAATATTTTGTGTGAAGAAAACGCGAAATTTTACCCTATCTTTCTGAATGCATACTTCTTTCTAAAATCGTTGTTTTGGAATATCATTTCGTAGGAATAGTTACTCTTTCCGTCCCACTGTTTAAAGAAGGTTTATAATTACGCATTACCAAGTTGCACCATATCGTATGCAATAGTCTGAATACTGTTTGAAAATTCTATTTAGCAGTAGAAATCTAGCCCAGCCACTGCCTGCTTATTGTTTCCTGTTGTGCTTTCTAGAAATTTACAACAATTTTGTCAAGAAGGGAGGTAGGTTGAAATTTTATTAGGGCTAGATAATTGTTTTACTTCATTTGCGCAATTAATATAAAGAAAAGTTTTATTCAGATCAGTTAGGGTTCAATTCAAATTACGTTCTGTTTAGTCAAAGGATATCATACTAGTTTAAGATGGATAAAAGTTCGTGGGTACATCGTTTTGGTAATCGTAGATTTTTTATGCAGTGGGAGGTAAATTTGTGCTAATTTTCTTACTGAAACATGTAGTGGAGGGGAGACGTACTCCTATGCTCACTCTCCGGTACCCACGTCCTCTGGCGCGAATGGAGCGCCTGACCCGTGCTGGCGCTAACTGCTGGAACACAAGCATGCTGTGAATTACCTCATTCGTGGCACACATAAGAAACGAAACAATTATTATTAAAATAAAGGCAATCCTCAGAATTGTATTTATTTGTACATCTTTGAAATAAAAACTAATAGGGAGTAAAAGCATCGCGATCCTCCATCCCGTGCACTGTGACATGCTTGGATGCTCCTTAGCTTTCTGTCCACAACTTAACCGTTACTGCCGAAGCACGTTTCTCAATTCATAGGCGGCATAACAGCCCTTCTGAGGCGAAACAGTGAGTGAGGAGGGTCCCTGTAATTATGGACTACAAGGGTCAAATGGTTCAAATGGCTCTGAGCACTATGGGACTTAACATCTGAGGTCATCAGTCCCCTAGAACTTAGAAATACTTAAACCTAACTAACTAGACATGGCCTGCACCTCAACAGGTATGGGAAGGGGAGGTTGGCAAAGCTTATAGGTGACAGCATAGGTGGGGTTGGTGGGATCACTCATGGGAAAATTCCTGCAGTAGTGGGTGTTAGAGCTGCACCTTTTTTAGATTGAAGTCAGCTGATAGGTATTCCTGCTTAAGGGAAGTCTCTCTAACAAAGGAATCACTTTTGACAAAGCTTAGGTATCAGAGTAATGAGGCAATTAGTATATTTCATCAAAATATACAAGGTATTAGAGATAAAGTTAGTGAACTGCTTATAGATGTTGACTCTGATATTATTGGTATATCTGAACACTTCTTAAATAAGGAGATAATTCAGAGGCTTCCTTTACCAGGATACAGGTTGGCTGGCAGCTTTCCGAGGAGCTCTTTGCGGTGTGGGGGAGTAGCCATGTATGAGAAAAACGGCATCGGATTTGAGTCAATTGATGTTTCAAAGTACTGGACTGAAAATGTGTTTGAATGTTGTGCAGGTGTGGTTAAATTTACCGGAGCTAAACTTCTAACTGTTGTTATTGATAGATCCCCAGACTCCGATTTCACAACATTTTTGCTAAAGCTAGAGGTGGTTCTTGGTTCACTTTATACGAAATACAAAAAGTTAGTTATATGTGGTGACTTCAATATTAATTGTATAAGTGATTGCGCAAGGAAGAGGATGTTGGTAGACCTCCTTAATTCATATAGTCTTATGCAAACCGCATTCTTTCCAACGAGCGTGCAAGGGAACAGTAGAACAACCATAGACAACATTTTTGTTCATTCCTCATTACTAGAAGGGCATTCTGTTAGCAAAATGGTGAATGGCCTTTTAGAGCATGATGCACAAAATTTAACTCTAAAAGATTTTTGTGCAGCAACACGTCTTATATATGGTCATCAGCTGTTTAGGAAAGCTGATCCAGTTGCTGTAGAGACCTTTGTAAACCTTATCAAGGAACAAGAGTGGCAAGATGTTCATAGCGCTGATACAGTAGACGATAAATATAATGCTTTTCTCGGGACTTTTCTCGTGCTCTTTGAAAGTTGCTTTCCGTGAGAACGTTCAAAACAGGGTACTAGCACAAACAGGCAGTCTGGGTGGCTGACTAGAGGGATAAGAATATCTTGTAGAACAAAGTGGCAGTTATATCAAAACGTTAGAAACAGTCAAAATCTAAATGCAGCAGCCCATTACAGACAGTATTATAAGGTGCTTATAAATGTTATTAGGAAGGCAAAAAGTATGTGGTATGCAGATAGAATAGCTAAGTCTCAGGATAAAATTAAAACCATATGGTCAGTCGTAAAAGAAGTGGCTGGTCTGCAGAGACAGGTCGAGGATATAGAATCAGTGCGTAGTGGGAATGTCCGTGTTACTGATAAGTCGCATATATGTACAGTATTTAATAATCACTTTCTGAATATAGCAGGTGAACTAAATAGAAACCTAGTCCCAACAGGGAATAATATAGCGCTCTTAGAAAAAAGTGTTCCGAGACTGTTACCTGAAATTCTCCTCCATGATACTGACAAGAGGGAGATTGAGTTAATAATTAAATCACTAAAGACCAAGAACTCTCATGGATATGACGGGGTATCTAGCAGAATACTGAAGTATTGTTCTATGTATGTTAGCCCAGTACTTAGCCATATCTGTAACTTTTCCTTTAGGAGTGGTCGGTTTCCTGACCGATTAAATTACTCGGTAGTGAAGCCACTTTATAAAAAGGGAGACAGGGATAATGTTGACAATTATAGACCTATTTATATGCCATCGGTGTTTGCTAAAGTTATCGAGAAAGTTGTATATACAAGGTTACTGGAGCATTTAAATTCACATAATTTGCTGTCAAACGTTCAGTTTGGTTTTAGAAATGGTTTAACAACTGAATATGCTATATTCTCTTTTCTCTGTGAGGTTTTTGACGGATTAAATAAAAGGCTGCGAACGCTAGGTGTTTTCTTTGATTTAACGAAGGCTTTTGACTGTGTTGACCGCAAAATATTACTGCAGAAGTTAGACCATTATGGAGTAGGGGGAGTAGCTTACAACTGGTTCGCCTCTTACTTTAAGAACAGAAAGCAGAAGGTAATTCTCCGCAATACTGAGAGTGATAGTGATGTTCAGTCCCAATGGGGCACTGTTAAGTGGGGCGTTCCCCAAGGGTTGGTGCTGGGTCCACTGCTGTTTCTTATTTATATAAATGATATGCCTTCTAGTATTACACGTGATTCAAAAATATTTCTGTTTGCTGATGACACCAGCTTGGTAGCGAAGGATCTTGTGTGTAATATTGAAACAGTATCAAATAACGTAGTTCATGAAATAAGTTCGTGGCTTGTGGAAAATAATTTGATGCTAAATCACAGTAAGACTCAATTTTTATAGTTTCTAACTCACAATTCAACAAGAACCGATATTTTGATCAGACAGAATGGGTGTATTAGAAGCGAGACGGAACAGTTCAAGTTCCTAGGCGTTCGGATAGATAGTAAGCTGTTGTGGAAAGCCCATATTCAGGATCTTGTGCAGAAACTAAATGCTGCTTTATTTTCCATTAGAACAGTATCCGAAATAAGTGACACTTCAACACGAAAAATAGTCTACTTCGCATATTTTCATACGCTTACGTCGTATGGTATTATTTTTTGGGGTAATTCTTCTGATTCAAAAAGGGTATTTTTGGCTCAAAAACGGGCTGTTTGAGCTATATGTGGTGTAAGTTCGAAAACCTCTTGTCGACCCCTATTCAATAGTCTGGGAATTCTGACATTGCCTTCACAGTATACATTTTCGTTAATGTCGTTTGTTGTTAGCAATATTAGCCTATTCCCAAGAGTTAGCAGCTTTCACTCAGTTAATACTAGGCAGAAATCCAATCTGCATGTGGAATGCATTTCGTTGACTCTTGTGCAGAAAGGAGTGCAGTATTCTGCTGCATCCATTTTCAATAAGCTACCACAAGAACTCAAAAGTCTTAACAGTAGCCCAAACTCTTTTAACTCTAAACTGAAGAGTTTCCTCATGGCTCACTCCTTCTATTCTGTCGAGGAGCTCCTGGAAGAGCTGAAAAATTAATCAAATTCCTGTGTTCCATTGTTGATTGTCTTTATTTAAATTTAATACTTGTCACCTGAATATGTATTTTATATTTCATTTTATCTGTTTCTAATATCGTGTTATAATTTCATGTATTGACTCGTTCCATTATCATGGAGACTTCTCCTTAATCTGGTCTCACGGAACAATAAATAAATAAATAAATAAATAACCTAAGGACATAACACACATGCATTCCCGAGGCAGGATTCGAACCTGCAACCGAAGCGCTCACGCGGTTCCAGACTGAAGCGCCTAGAACCGCCCGTCCATAGCGGCCGGCTACAACGGTCAGATGGTCCCAAAACAGCTCATTCTAGTTCAGTAAATACTACCTCAGGCTGTTCTGTTCCGTTGAGTTCTGAAGATGTTAAAGAGGTAGGGACGTTCGCACATTATCATCTTTATGGATGAACCCCTCACGATATTCTGACAGTAGGACTGTAAAAGATGGGGGAGGGTTCTGTCACGATGCTGCACAGATCTCAAATAACAGCCGACAGTGACGAGACGTATACGACACTTGTACAAAATATAGGCCAAAAACATGTCGTTCATCACCCTGCCGAACCCCTGTCACCGCCATGGCTTCGGCGGTTATTGATACATGCCTGCGTACACAGTCTTCTACAACGATCATGAGGCGTCAGAAAAATACTGAAATCATCGGTTTAGAGAACACGACGCCATTGATTCAAATTCCTTTCCAGAAGCGTCCTCACACACCATAGCAACATAGTGCTGAAGCTTTGTACCACGGTTCGTAGTTGACGCGTAAGAGACGAACTGATTGAATGGAGACGGTTCCGTACTTTCTGTGTTGACAATTACTTCAAAGTTATCTCCTAGAACGCGTACCGTTCTGTTGCTTTCAGCTTGTGGGTTATATGTAGCGAACTTAGACTGATTTCTTCATGCGACCACTACTCGGCACAGTTTCAATATTTCTTCGTCCCACAATTGCGATTAAATGTACATTTGTGGTCGGTGCGTTGTTGTAAAAGTTAGGTGCAGCAGTTCCAATTCTGGCATTTGTTCCTACCGTAAAATGACGAAACGTGCGTGCATAGTCTAAGTTTGAAATGAATCTTCGAGCAATTTTGTCAGACCAAACAGTACAGAAGCGGCATTTCCACAATCAAGACTGAGTAGAGATGATATGCTTCCAAACTTCATTTAGGATGCAGGTGTACTGTGGCTGTAGCTAAGAACTGCATGTGATAAGAGAAAGAGTATGAGAAATATATTGGTCATCAAACACATGCAAACTTTGAAAGTCATAAGAACGGAGCTGTAGTCACCTGGTCAAACAGTGGCGCCAGCGACCAGTAATCAATTGTCCTTTGTCCATCCTTCGATCCCAGCCATTGCTTAAAATTTGAACACCAATCATCAGCACTGGTAGCCGAAGACTTCCGGTACAAGCAGTCACGCTCGCTGTGCAGTGACCTTCCCAATAGAGCGGAGAACCGGACAGTCTGTGGACACACTGTTTCTACATCTACATGGATACTCTGCAAATCATATTTAAGTGCCTGGCAGAAGATTCATCGAACCACCTTCACAATTCTCTTTTATTCCAATTTCGCACAGCGCGTAGAAGGAACGAACACCTCTATCATTCTGTATGATCTCTGATTTCCCTTATTTTATCATGCTGATCGTTCCTCCCTAAATAGGTTGGTGTCAATAAAATATTTTCGCGTTCGGAGGAGGAAGTTGGTCATTGGAATTTCGTGAGAAGATTCCATCACAACGGAAAACGCCTTTATTTTAATGATGTCCATCCCAAATCCTGTATCATTTCAGTGACACTCTCTCCCATATTTCGAGATAATACAAAACATGCTGCCATTCTTTGTACTTTTTTTATGTACTCCGACAGTCCTATCTGGTCAAGGATCCCACACCGCGCAGCATTATTCTTAAAGAGGAAGGACAATCGTAGTGTAGGCAGTCTCCTTACTAGGTCTGTTATATTTTCTAAGAGTCCTGCCAATAAAACGCAGTCTTTGGTTAGCCTTCCCCACAACATTTTCCGTGTGTTACTTCCAATTTAAGTTGTTCGTTATTTCCGTTCCTAAGTATTTAGTTGAATTTACGACCTTTAGATTTGACTGATTTATCGTGAAACCGAAGTTTAACGGATTCCTTTTATCACTCATGTGGATGACCTCACACTTTTCGTTATTTAGGGTCAATTGCCAATTTTCGTACCATTCAAATATTTTTTCTAAATCGTTTTGCAGTTTGTTTTCATCTTCTGATGACTTTATTAGTACACAGACGAAAGCGCCATCTGCGAACCACCGCAGACAGCTGCTCACATTGTCTGCCAAATCGTTTGTATTGATAAGGAACAGCAAATTGAGTGGTTTTTGGAAGTACTTATTCAACGTCAAAAAAGCTGAAACAACCTTCAGTGACATTAAAAGGAAAGGCGTCGACATTAAGTGTACGTTTACACTGCCTCTGATGCGATGCGACGCGACGCGACTGAGCAGTCTCGGCACGATGTCGTTTTTCCTCGACCCAGTAAATTCTTTTTTATTAGAAAACAGTGTTCTGAGAATTCAACGCAGTCGTGAATGGGTGCATGAAATCAACAAGGAGAGGAGGGATTTAGGAGAATTACATCATTTGTACAGTGACTTGAGAAAAGATGAGGATAAATTTTGGAATTATTTCAGAATGACTATAGAGACTTTTGGTTATATACTGTCGTCTGTTTCAAATAGATTACAGAAGCAAAACACAAATTTCAGAATGGCTATTACCCCTGAAGAGAAAGTTATGATCACAATCAGGTACGTACACAATATTAAGTTTACTGCAATCATTTTATTATGAAAAATTTACAGATTGTGATAGATTCAAACTTTCTTTTAATAAATTTTGACGTAATTGACAATGAGAAGTAAAATACATCGCAGTTCACTCACTTAAGTATCAAAGTTTTCAGAATCTTGGTGGCTTGAAATAACAGTCATCAGGTTGAATTTCAGAAATGACTATTTCATTTTGCGGATTTCCAGCAATTACGATTTCAACTGGATTTTAAGGTGCATAGGGTGACATCAACGAATGTGCAGTGGAAGTGGTTGATTGATCCAATTCTTCCAAAAGAACCTGCTGAATTTTTATCCTGGCTCTCAACTGAGCTGCTGGTGATAGTTTTCGCATTGCTGGCAGCAAACTCACTACAAAATGATAGCTGTCATCTTACGTTTCTAATTTCGACATTTGTTGCTCAATTAGCTTCAACTTTTGCTTCTCTATATTTAGCAACTCAGTTTGTCGATTTCTTGGATCTCTTGTTTTGGTTTGTGTAGGGTGGGTGAGGGAGGAGGCATCGAAACGCTACCCTCTGAACTTACAGACAGTCTTGAAGAGCTGGCTTGGTTGGTTTCATCAGGTGAAATACTCTCTCTCTCTCTGTAAGAGCTGGTGAAAATGGTACGTCGTCGTGTGCGTCGTCGTGTTGCGATGCTGTTCTTTTACTGTGATGAACATTAGTCTTCGTCTTCCGTAGCGTCATTATGTCAGTCAGGAAGGTCATTAGCTCGTACCACGGCCAATTGGAATGGAAAGGCGGCATGCCACCTTCGTCTCCTGAACGTTCAGCACGAGTTTTTTTGAGTTCAGAGCGGAAAGTGTCACGTAGGTTCTTCCATTTATGCTTCAGTACCTCGCCTGAAAATATAGACGTGAAAATATGCGTAAATAATTAAGTACACTGTATACTTAATACACTTTTTGTCCTTAGAACATTACCTGCAAATCCTACGGAGATCCTACACATCCTTCAATTATGCTCATTTCATTCTTTTTCAGATATTTGTCGGTTGGGATGTCTTTCCATGCACTTTCACAGTTGTTTCGGATGGGTCTAACTACAGTCGCACAATGTGTGCATGAAACGTGCGCCGCAATATGTGAAATTCTAAGCCCTGTACACCTGCCTTCTCCTACTATACTACTGCTTCAAACCGCTGCAAAACACATGTATGCCAACTGGAATTTTCCGAATTGTGTGGGGGCCATTGATGGTAAGCATGTTCGGGTTAAATGTCCCCTCATTCTGGGACAATGTATTACAATTACAAAAAATATTTTTCGCTTGCTTTACTAGCTGTAGCCAATGCAAACTGCAGATTAATAGCAGTTGACATTGGAAGCTATGGCAAGCAATCAGATGGTGGCACATTTAGAGCAAGTAACTCGTACAATAATATTTTGAACGAAACTGAAAACTGGCCTCCACAGAAAGAACTACCAGGTACTTCAGTAAAAGCCCCACTAGTGTTGGTAGGAGATGAAGCCTTTCCACTACTGGAAAACTTAATGCGCCCTTTCGCTGGACTTTCACTGACTGAGGAAGAGAGGTTATTTAACAGGAGGCTATCGAGGACTAGAACGGTGGTGGAACGCACTTTCGGAATTATGGCCAGCAAATGGCGTCTTCTCCGAAAGGAAATTGAAACTTCTGTAGAACATGCAGACATTATTATTCAGTTCATCTGCGTCTTGCACAATATAATAATCGATAAAGATAGGCCTGACATTTTCCTTCAATTGTCTATTGACCCGGACATAACAGAACACAGTGCTTTAGAAGCATGCTTCCAAAATGACTGAGCAAAGAGTAGTGCTTCAAGAAGAGCGAGGAGTGTCAGAGAGGCCTTCAAAAACTATGTCAACAGTCATTAATGCAAATATATTTCATGTCGAAATTATCAAATACCGTAATTATTGTGAACGTCATTTCATTATCAAAATACTGTAATAGTATCTATACACAATTAAAATTACAAAATAAACGAAGTTGTTTGTGTTACTTGTATCTTGGAGTCTTGTAGCTATTTATTTTACTTTTTTGTATTTACTGTCTGTTCCACAATCTTCAGCTATTTCATTCCATGCTTGACGAACAAAATCTCTATTGTGGTAATATTTGTTTATCTGGTCCCACAACACGGGGCGTTCACGCACATTGTTAATTAGTCTTTCGACGTCCATCGCAAGCAAGCAATTACTCCAGACGCAAGCACAAACAAGCAATCGCTTCAAACACTCGTGCGAAACGCAAACTCAGTTGCGACTGTAGCGGAGTCATCGCATCGCACCGCATCACATCGCTCGGCCCAGCCTGCAGTCTAAATGGTCACCGCTCTGTTGCCACTGTTAAACCAAGCCTGCCCATTGTCACGCGATTTCAGCGCTTCATCTCTCCAAAAATAGTTCAAATGGCTCTGAGCACTATGGGACTTAACATCTATGGTAATCAGTCCCCTAGAACTTAGAACTACTTAAACCTAACTAACCTAAGGACAACACACAACACCCAGTCATCACGAGGCAGAGAAAATCCCTGACCCCGCCGGGAATCTAACCCGGGAACCCGGGCGTGGGAAGCGAGAACGCTACCGCACGACCACGAGATGCGGGCTTTATCTCTCCGCTCGGCTCGGCATCGCATCGCATCGCATCGCGGGCAGTGTAAATTTAGCCTAAGACTGCCAGAGGAGGTTGGGTTGATTTCGGGGGAAGAGACCAAACTGCGAGGTCATCGGTCTCATCAGATTAGGGAAGGATGGGGAAGGAAGTAGGCCGTGCCGCTTCAAGGGAACCATCTCGGCATTTGCCTGAAGCGATTTAAGGATATCACAGAAAACCTAAATCAGGATGGCCGGACGCCTGCCAGAGGAATTCCACTATTAAACGCAGACGAGAGTGTGAATATGTGGATAAAGTGCATTGAACGATTCTACGAGCGGGAGACTCTTACTGATGACGTGATAGAAACAAAAATGGGAGTCAATAGGAAAGAATAGGGCGTGCAGTATTGGAATCATAGTGTAACGAACTCTTGGAAGTAAGGAATACAAATTTTCGGAGTTCCTAAAATGTTATGGTGGTGAAGTGACAACCAAGCAACTGTTAAAGGTGATTCGAAGAATCCAGGTGTCTGGAGACATGTCATCACACTTCAGAAATAATATCATCCACACAATCCCAAAGACAGCAAGAGCCAATGAGTACGAGAACTATCGCACAATCAGTTCAACAGGTCATGCATCGAAGAATAGTAACAAAAAATGGAACAGAAAACTGAGAATATGTTAGATGACGATCATTTGGTCTCTAGAAATGACTGAAGCACCGGAGAGGCAGTTCTGTTGTTGCGCTTAAGAATGCGAATAAGACTCAAGAAAAATGAAGATACATTCATTGGTTTCATCGACGTATATTAATCAGTCCAAAATTTTAAAATGCGGCGAAACGTTGGAAACTCTCAGTAGAAAAAGTATAAACTACAGAAAATCAGCCGGCCGGTGTGGCCGAGCGGTTCTAGGCGCTACAGTCTGGAACCGCGCGACCGCTACGTCGCAGGTTCGAATCCTGCCTCGGGCATGGATGTGTGTGATGTCCTTATGTTAGTTAGGTTTAAGTAGTTCTAAGTTCTAGGGGACTGATGACCTCAGAAGTTAAGTCCCCTAGTGCTCAGAGCCATTTGAACCATTTTACAGAAAATCCGTGTACTATACAATATGTACTAGAACCAAGAGCGAAAAATAGGAATGCAAGTCTATGAAGGTAATATTTTCATTAGAAAGCGTATACGACATTGTTGTGCTCTTTCGCCCCTATTATTCAATATATAGAATTTCCGTGTGGCTAGGTCCTCCCGTCGGATAGGCCGTTGGCCTGGTACAAGTCTTTTGAGTGGACGCCACTTGGGCGACTTGCGTGTCGATGGGGATGATGATTAGGACAACACAACACCCAGACCCTGAGCGGAGAAAATTCCCGACCCAGCCGGGAATCGAACGTGGGCAGTTAGATATGATATTCCGTCGCGCTGACCACTCAGCTACCAGGGGCGGACACTATTCAATATATACATCGAAGAACCTTGTGTGAATAAAAGAAACGTTCAGGAGTGAGATTAAAATCAGGGTAACACAACATTAGTTAGAAAATCAGCTGATGACAGTGCTGTTCTCTGTGAAAGTGATGAGAAATTGAAGGACGTTTTGAACAGAATGGACACGCTAACGTGCAGACACTATGGAAGAAAAAGCAATCAGAAGATGCAGAAAAGAGATTGGCAATAAACCTGATATCAAAATTGTACTACGACGTAGATGAAGTGAACAAACTCTGCTATCTTGGAATAAAGGCGATACATGACGGTCGGAGCAAGGAAGACATAAAAAGTAGATCAGCAAGATCAGAAGAGGCTTTCCTGACCAAATGAGGTCTACCAGTAACAAGCATCGGTCATAATTTGTGACAGAAATTCTTGAGGATGTACATTAGGAGCATAGCTGTATGTGGAAGCGAGATCAGAACAGGCATTCCTGACCAAATGAGGTCTACTAGTAACAAGCATCGGTCATAATTTGTGGCAGAAATTCTTGAGGATGTACATTAGGAGCACAGCTGTATGTGGAAGCGAATTATAGACTCTGGGAAATTCGGAAAAGTGGAAAATCGAAATGTTTAAAATTGGATGTTATGAATGAGTGCTGAAAATTATGCTGGCTGCATGACTACTCACTCTTAAATATACTACTACATCGTCGTGTTTGCACTTCTAGTGCGTATCACTAATATTGCATTTACTGTTTAATGTTCCAAGACAAAAACACACACACACACACACACACACACACACACACACACACACACACATGGCTGCAGTACCTACGGATGATTACAACGAACAGTCTTAGTTATAATAAGGTTCTTCTGGGCTTGTAAATATAACAGACCAAAGAATTTGGCTGAATCCTAAATATGGTATTTTTATTTCAATGATTTCCATCACACGTATGGATTGCACAAGCTTGGTTCACAAAAACAATATACATTTTTTACTCACAAAAAGGACATTTGCGGGCAATTTTTGTAACTCATGCTATGCGCGCAGTAGTATAACTAACCAACAGACGGACGACGCAATGCAGGCTGATTGCAGACTAAACGCAGACTGACATATTGCACGCATTCAGTTGTATCTACTAAATTACGTTTTTCCAGAATGTTCTGGAAACTGTTTGTTCAAATTGAAGATTATAGTGATCTTTGATTTTTGTGTTATTGACATTTTTATATATTTATATTACTTTAAGCTAAATCTGAAATCAGTAGACATAGAAATTGTGTGATATGGTTGTAAAATAAAAATACAATATTTCGCGATATGCCATGTTACTTGATTTGTTTACATATGCTTTATTTTTACGTGAGATAAATCGTTTTTAAAGAATTTAAGTCTGGTTCTGGAACATAAAAATGAGTTTTTTCTGGTGAGCAGTAAATATCTGTTTAAGATTACGTAAATTAAAATTGGGAAATAATCATGCCCACATGACATTAATTACGAATGCTATGAAAAACTTAAATTCAGAGTCAGTTTTTCATACGTACACAATCTATTTTGAGTCTAGGTTATTTTAAAGTGAAATCTGCAGGGTAACTAATTTTTGTAGCGCTACGTTATCACACGAAACCATGGGAAATTGTTACTTCCTTACGGACAAATTTGGAAACAAAGAAAATTTCGTAACTGTAGGCTTGTATTGCGTAATTACATGAGAAATACGAATCTCATCTCATACTTTATAGCCGAATATTGGAATGAACCTTGCCGAAAAGAAGGTGAAATACTAACCTTCGGTTGACCTAGGGCTTTGCCGTTAAATTTGGTTTGTCATAACTCATAAGATAAGAAATGAAAATGTATCTGCAGAATCGGCAAAAAGACAAGAACAGGGAAAGCACTGAGACGAAAAAGGAACAGTATAATAGTAAATGTGAAAATTATCAGGGAATAACTTCTATGGTTGTTGAGGGAGCCATAGAACGTAAAAACTGCATAGGTCATTAAAAGCGTTGAGTTGAACTACTCTGAGTCCATGAGGTAGGCACTAGAGAGAATTTAATGACAGGCAGCATCAAACCAGGCAGGAGAATGATAACGGAAAAATGAATCGACGAATAAGTTTATTGTGACACTTATGTTACATAATTCCTCTATCGCCGTCTATGGGTCGCATATAATTTTACGCACACTACGAGTACTGAACCACGACATTTTGTCCACTGCCCACCGCGAGACTGAGTACCTACTGGTATCGTTGCTAAAAGGTTCAGGGTATCCATAGATATTATAAAAATGGATGTACATAAGTATGTACAGGGTGTTTCAAAAATGACCGGTATATTTGAAACGGTAATAAAAACTAAACGAGCAGCGATAGAAATACACCGTTTGTTGCAATATGCTTGGGACATCAGTGCATTTTCAGGCAGACAAACTTTCGAAATTACAGTAGTTACAATTGTCAACAATGGCGCTGCGGTCTGGGAAACTCTATAGTACGATGTTTTCCACATATCCACCATGCGTAGCAATAATATGGCGTACTCTCTGAATGAAATTACCCGAAACCTTTGACAACGTGTCTGGCGGAATGGCTTCACATGCAGATGAGATGTACTGCTTCAGCTGTTCAATTGTTTCTGGATTCTGGCGGTACACCTGGTCTTTCAAGTGTCCCCACAGAAAGAAGTCACAGGGGTTCATGTCTGGCGAATAGGGAGGCCAATCCACGCCGCCTCCGGTGTGTTTCGGATAGCCCAAAGCAATCACACGATCATCGAAATATTCATTCAGGAAATTAAAGACGTCGGCCGTGCGATTTGGCCGGGCACCATCTTGCATAAACCACGAGGTGTTCGCAGTGTCGTCTAAGGCAGTTTGTACCGCCACAAATTCACGAAGAATGTCCAGATAGCGTGATGCAGTAATCGTTTCGGATCTGAAAAATGGGCCAATGATTCCTTTGGAAGAAATGGCGGCCCAGACCAGTACTTTTTGAGGATGCAGGGACGATGGGACTGCAACATGGGGCTTTTCGGTTCCCCATATGCGCCAATTCTGTTTATTGACGAAGCTGTCCAGGTAAAAATAAGCTTCGTCAGTAAACCAAATGCTGCCCACATGCATATCGCCGTCATCAATCCTGTGCACTATATCGTTAGCGAATGTCTCTCGTGCAGCAATGGTAGCGGCGCTGAGGGGTTGCCGCGTTTGAATTTTGTATGGATAGAGGTGTAAACTCTGGCGCATGAGACGATACGTGGACGTTGGCGTCATTTAGACCGCAGCTGCAACACGGCGAACGGAAACCCGACGCCGCTGTTGGATCACCTGCTGCACTAGCTGCGCGTTGCCCTCTGTGGTTGCCGTACGCGGTCACCCTACCTTTCCAGCACGTTCATCCGTCACGTTCCCAGTCCGTTGAAATTTTTCAAACAGATCCTTTATTGTATCGCTTTTCGGTCCTTTGGTTACATTAAACCTCCGTTGAAAACTTCGCCTTGTTGCAACAATACTGTGTTCTAGGCGGTGGAATTCCAACACCAGAAAAATCCTCTGTTCTAAGGAATAAACCATGTTGTCCACAGCACACTTGCACGTTGTGAACAGCACACGCTTACAGCAGAAAGACAACGTGCAGAATGGCGCACCCACAGACTGCGTTGTCTTCTATATCTTTCACATCACTTGCAGCGCCATCTGTTGTTGAAAATTGTAACTACTGTAATTTCGAAAGTTTGTCCGCCTGAAAATGTACTGTTGTCCCAAGCATATTGCAACAAACGGTGTATTGCTATCGCTGCTCGTTTAGTTTTTATTGCCGTTTCAAATATACCGGTCATTTTTGAAACACCCTGTATATACAGAATGATTCAGCTGTCCGCAATGCCTTCAAAATCAAGTGGCGACATTTTCAGATTCTCTCAATCGCTCCACACAAACTATTAGTCTTACAGAGAAATTGAATACTACCTCCATGCCCGAGACAAGATTCGAACCTGCGACCCTAGCGGTCGCGCGGTTCCAGACAGAAGCGCCTAGAACCGCTCAGCAACACCGGCCCTCCTTACAATCAACCACCACAAAATGATGAAAGGAAAAAGTCTATAGCTCATTAGATTTTAACTTAAAAAATTAAACTCCTCCCGCAGATGCCATGAAGGCCCATAGGTACTGACCGGCCGCCGTGACATCCTCAGCTCATAGGCGCCACTGGATGCGGATATGGATGGCCATGTGGTCAGCACACTGCTCTCCCGTCCCTATCTCAGATTCCGACACCGGAGCCGCTACGTCTCAAACAAGCAGCTCCTCATTTGCCTCACAAGGGTTGAGTTCACCCCGCTCGCCAACAGCGCTCGGCAGACCGGATGTTCACCCATCCCAGTGCTAGCCCCGCCCGACAGCCCTTAACTTCTGTGATCTGACGGGAACCGGTATTACTACTGTGGCAAGGTTGTTGGCTATGTTTTCACCTCCAAGCACTAGAACTGCCGTATGAAACATGACTTTTTAATACATACTTCTTTACTACGAACTCTATCTCAAACGCTTTTCGCTAAAATCAGATACACACACCACTAGACGTACATTCAAATTCGTGTTGTTGTACGATACATATTTCAGGAAACTTGTCATCCACATAATTCCGAAGACTACAAGAGCTGACAAGTGCGAGAACTGTAGCACAAGCAACTTAACAACTCATACGTCCAAATTGCTGACAAGAATAATACACAAAAGAATCGAAAACAAAATTTAGGATGTGTTAGATGAAGATCATTTATGCTTTAGGAAAAGTAAAGGCACCGAGAGGCATTTCTGACGTTGCGCGTGATAATGGAGTAAAGACTAAAGAAATATCTACACACGTTCATAGGATTTGTCGACCAGGAAAAAGCGTTCGACTTTGTAAAATGGTGCAGCAACACTTTCGAAGTCCAGAGAAAAATTGGAGTAAACTATAGGGAGAGACGGGTAACATACAATATGTACAAGAGCCAAGAGGGAATAAGAAGAGTGGATGCCCAAGAACGAAGTGCTCGGATTAAAAATGATGTAAGACAGGGATGTAGTCTTTCGCCGCTACTGTTCACTCTGTACATCGAAGAAGCAATGGTGGAAATTCAAGAAAGGTTCAGGAGTGGCATTGAAAATCAAGGTGAAGAGATGACTTGCTGATGACATTACTATCTTTAGTGAAAGAGAAGAAGAATTACATAATCTGTTGAATGGAATGAACAGCGAAATGAGTACAGAATGTGTATTGAGTGTATATCGAAGAAAAACGAAAGTTACGAGAAGTAGCAGCGAGAAACTTTAGGATCGATGGCCACTAAGTAGACGAAGTTAAGGAATTCTACTATCTAAGCAGCAAAATAACCAATGACGGACGGAGCTAGAAGGACATGAAAAGCAAAAAGGGCATTCCTGCCGTTGGGAAATCTACTGTCATCACACATAGGCTTTAATTTAGGGAAGAAATTTCTGAGACCACAGCATTGTATGGTAGTGAAACGTGGACTGTGGGGAAATCGGAGCAGAAGATAATCGCAGCATGTGAGATGTGGTGCTACAGGCGAATGTTGAAAATTAGGTGGACAGATAAGGTAAGGAATGAGGTGGTTCTGCGCAAAATCGGAGGCGAAAGAATATGTGGAAAACACTGACAAGGATGTTAGAACCTCTGCTAAGACATCATGGAATGACTTCCACGGTTCTAGACGGCAAAAACTGTAGAGGAAGACAGAGATCGGAATACATCCAGCAAATAATTGAGGACGTAGGTTGCAAGAGCTACTCTGAGATGAAGAGGTTAGCACTGAAGAGGAATTCGTGGAGGGCCGCAACAGACTGCTCAGAAGACTGAAAAGAAGAATGGCATCATATATACTGAGCTGAGTGGAAATGATACTGATAGAGACACAGGAGGAATATGTGTACAGATACGTGTGAAACATTTTAAATGCGTGGAAAATACATTTTACGTGTATGTACACAGACAAAGACACTGCTATAATGCTCATCCAAAGCACCTCGAATGATTTCATTCAAATGTGGTACACATATTAGCTACGACTTGGAAAAAAATACTGGGGGTAGGAAGTGGGGGTAAGAACTACCAGTCTACCGTTGCGGGGGGGGGGGGGGATGGCGTGGAGAGAGAAAGGAGGAGGAAGAGATGGACACAGTTGGGAAGGAGAGGAGAGGTGACAGAAATAATGGAAATGGTAAATAGAGAGATGGCAGAGGAGGAGATAGAGAAAAGAAAGAGGATATAGACAAAGGAGGTAGGAGGAGATGAAAAGCGCAAGGAAGCAGAAGGAGGTCGACGGGGAGAGTGGCAGGAGAAGATGGACAGAGAGGGAAGGATGCAGGATAGGTACAGAGACAAGGAGAAGGAGGACATGGACATTTAGAAGTCTGGAATAAATACATTCCCGGTTGACACGGGGTTGTCATCTCGTAAGTATATAAGTGGAGCGCAGACGTATCGGGAACCATAATAGCGACGATTCAGGCATCTCGGAAACAGGGAAGCTGTTCGTGTGTTCCCTTGTCACTCTCTGGAGTATGTGCAGATGGTGGCTGAAGCTAGTTGGAATCACGAATAGGCTCAACGTGTTGGACGTCCACGCTTCATCACGCAACTTGGATGTCTCACCTTTGTGTGATCTGAAAAGCAGAGCAGACGATGAAATGTATCAGATCTTGTAGCAGAATAGAGTGCCGATGCAGGCACAGTTGTATAAGATCACACTGTTAAGTGCATCTCGTTGAATATGGGACTCCACGGTAGACAACTCTTACGTTTCTCCTTGTTGACGCAATGGGATCGTCGTTTGCGTTCTCAATGGGGACGAGATCAGCGGGATTAGACCGTCGATCAATGGAAACGTGTCGCATGGTCGCACAAATCATATTTCATATTACACCTGATTAATGGTCGTGTCCGGATGCACCATCATCCAAGTGAACGGCACCCTGCCACGGGTACATGTATTTGATGTATTGATTTGATGTGGCATGCCACGAATTTCTCTCTAGAGGCAACCTCTTCGATTCAGAGTAGCAGTATATGTGGTCAGTTATTTGTTTGACGTATTCTAGTTTCTTTCTTCACTTGCAGTTTTTACGCGTTATAGCTCACTCTAGTATCATTGAAGCTCTTCCCTGATGCCTTAACACTCGTCGTATAACCCTGTTCCTTCATCTGGTCTAGTGTTTTTCGCTTTTTGCTCTCCTTGCCTAAACCGCAGAGAACCTCCTCATTTCTTACCTTACTAGTCCTTTTCATTTTCAACATTCGTCTGTAACCACATCTCAAACCCTTCTACACTCCTGGAAATGGAAAAAAGAACACATTGACACCGGTGTGTCAGACCCACCATACTTGCTCCGGACACTGCGAGAGGGCTGTACAAGCAATGATCACACGCACGGCACAGCGGACACACCAGGAACCGCGGTGTTGGCCGTCGAATGGCGCTAGCTGCGCAGCATTTGTGCACCGCCGCCGTCAGTGTCAGCCAGTTTGCCGTGGCATACGGAGCTCCATCGCAGTCTTTAACACTGGTAGCATGCCGCGACAGCGTGGACGTGAACCGTATGTGCAGTTGACGGACTTTGAGCGAGGGCGTATAGTGGGCATGCGGGAGGCCGGGTGGACGTACCGCCGAATTGCTCAACACATGGGGCGTGAGGTCTCCACAGTACATCGATGTTGTCGCCAGTGGTCGGCGGAAGGTGCACGTGCCTGTCGACCTGGGACCGGACAGCGGCGACGCACGGATGCACGCCAAGACCGTAGGATCCTACGCAGTGCCGTAGGGGACTGCACCGCCACTTCCCAGCAAATTAGGGACACTGTTGCTCCTGGGGTATCGGCGAGGACCATTCGCAACCGTCTCCATGAAGCTGGGCTACGGTCCCGCACACCGTTAGGCCGTCTTCCGCTCACGCCCCAACATCGTGCAGCCCGCCTCAAGTGTCGCGACAGGCGTGAATGGGGGGACGAATGGAGACGTGTCGTCTTCAGCGATGAGAGTCGCTTCTGCCTTGGTGCCAATGATGGTCGTATGCGTGTTTGGCGCCGTGCAGGTGAGCGCCACAATCAGGACTGCATACGACCGAGGCACACAGGGCCAACACCCGGCATCATGGTGTGGGGAGCGATCTCCTACACTGGCCGTACACCACTGGTGATCGTCGAGGGGACACTGAATAGTGCACGGTACATCCAAACCGTCATCGAACCCATCGTTCGACCATTCCTAGACCGGCAAGGGAACTTGCTGTTCCAACAGGACAATGCACGTCCGCATGTATCCCGTGCCACCCAACGTGCTCTAGAAGGTGTAAGTCAACTACCCTGGCCAGCAAGATCTCCGGATCTGTCCCCCATTGAGCATGTTTGGGACTCGATGAAGCGTCGTCTCACGCGGTCTGCACGTCCAGCACGAACGCTGGTCCAACTGAGGCGCCAGGTGGAAATGGCATGGCAAGCCGTTCCACAGGACTACATCCAGCATCTCTACGATCGTCTCCATGGGAGAATAGCAGCCTGCATTGCTGCGAAAGGTGGATATACACTGTACTAGTGCCGACATTGTGCATGCTCTGTTGCCTGTGTCTATGTGCCTGTGGTTCTGTCAGTGTGATCATGTGATGTATCTGACCCCAGGAATGTGTCAATAAAGTTTCCCCTTCCTGGGACAATGAATTCACGGTGTTCTTATTTCAATTTCCAGGAGTGTATTTTGGTCTTTTCAGATTTTTCCACGGGCCATGTACACTGCCATATTATTTTTCCTTAAAATAAATCGGACGGCAGTAGTAGTAGATTGCCTTTGGCCAGGAATGCCCTGTCTGTATGTGCTATTTTGCTTTGAATGTCAGCCTTCCTTCGTCCTTCATACAATATTTTGCTCCAATTGTACCAGAACTCACTCCTCTCATGCCCTTTGTAGTCTTTAGATTTTGGGTGTTAAGTTCTCGTTAATCAAGTGTCTTCAATACTTTCTTCCGCCTATCTTCTTTCTACTTTCAAGCCATAATGAGACCGTTAATTCCACCCCACAACTCCTGTTATTTCTTCCAACTTTCTCTACGGATAGCAATGTCACCAGTGAATCTTATTGTTTCACTTCGAATTTTAATGGTCATGTTGACCCATACTTCTTCGATATATTTATTGAACTGCATGGATGAAAGACTGCATTCCTAAACTGCCCCTACTATTCGTTTTGTTAATCAGTCTTCTGGCCGGTATTTATGCGGCCGGCCATGGATTCCTCTCCCATGCTAACCTCTTTATCTCTGAATAGTACTTGAGCCCTACGTCCTCAATTATTTGACGGATGTATTCCAATTACTGTCTTCCCCTACAGTTTTTACGCTCTATATCTCCCTCAAGTCGCCGATGCCTTAAAACACTTCCTAACATCCTGTCCCTTCTTCTTGTCAGTGTTTTCAATATCTTCCTTTCCTCGCCGATACTGCTGAGAACTTCTCATTCCTTATCAGTCCACCTACTTCTCAACATTCTTCTGGAGCACGACATGTCAAACGGTTCGATTCTCTTCTATTCCGGTTTTACTGCTGCCTGTGATTCACTGCCATACAACATCGTGCTCCAAACGTATGTTCTCAGAAACTTGTTCCTCAGATTAAAGCCTGTGTTCGATACCAGTAATTTTCTCTGGGTCTGGAATGCTCTCTTTACTTGTGCAAGTTTGCTTTTTATGTCCTCTGTGTTTCGTATGTCATGGGTTGCTCTGCTTCCAAGGTATTTGAGTTCCTTAACTTCGTCTGCTTCGTGATCGCCAGTTTTGATGTTAAGGTTCTCGCTATTCTCATTTCTACTACTTCTCATTACTTTTGTCTTTTTCCTGTTTGTAATGATTCCACATTCTGCGCTCATCAAGCTGTTCATTCCATCCGTCAGATCCTCTAATTCTTTTTGACTTTCAGTAGAGATAGCAATAGCATCACCGAATCTTAGCATATGTATGCTTTCGCACTGAATTTTAATTCCACTCTTGAACCTTTCTTTTATTTCCGTCGTTGCTTCTTCGGTGTATATATTGAATATATGGCTGAAAGAGCGCATCCCCGCATTACAGCCGTTCTAATGTGAGTCAGATCACTTAATCGGGCAGGTAGGTTAGAAAATTTAAAAAGGGAGATGGATAGGTTAAAGTTAGATATGGTGGGAATTAGTGAAGTTCGGTGGCAGGAGGAACAAGACTTTTGGTCAGGTGATTACAGGGTTATAAATACAAAATCAAATAGGGGTAATGCAGGAGTAGGTTTAATAATGAATAAAAAAATAGGAGTGCGGGTTAGCTACTACAAACAGCATAGTGAACGCATTATTGTGGCCAAGATAGACACAAAGCCCATGCCTACTACAGTAGTACAAGTTTATATGCCAACTAGCTCTGCAGATGATGAAGAAATAGATGAAATGTATGACGAGATAAAAGAAATTATTCAGGTAGTGAAGGGAGACGAAAATTTAATAGTCATGGGTGACTGGAATTCGTCAGTAGGAAAAGGGAGAGAAGGAAACATAGTAGGTGAATATGGATTGGGGGGAAGGAATGAAAGAGGAAGCCGCCTTGTAGAATTTTGCACAGAGCATAACTTAATCATAGCTAACACTTGGTTCAAGAATCATGAAAGGAGGCTGTATACATGGAAGAAGCCTGGAGATACTGACAGGTTTCAGATAGATTATATAATGGTAAGACAGAGATTTAGGAACCAGGTTTTAAATTGTAAGACATTTCCTGGGGCAGATGTAGATTCTGACCACAATCTATTGGTTATGAACTGCAGATTGAAACTGAAGAAACTGCAAAAAGGTGGGAATTTAAGGAGAAGGGACCTGGATAAACTGAAAGACCCAGAGGTTGTAGAGAGTTTCAGGGAGAGCATTAGGGAACAATTGACTGGAATGGGGGAAAGAAATACAGTAGAAGAAGAATGGGTAGCTCTGAGGGATGAAGTGGTGAAGGCAGCAGAGGATCAAGTAGGTAAAAAGACGAGGGCTAATAGAAAACCTTGGGTAACAGAAGAAATATTGAATTTAATTGATGAAAGGAGAAAATATAAAAATGCAGTAAATGAAGCAGGCAAAAAGGAATACAAACGTCTCAAAAATGAAATCGACAGGAAGTGCAAAATGGCTAAGCAGGGATGGCTAGAGGACAAATGTAAGGATGTAGAGGCTTGTCTCACTAGGGGTAAGATAGATACTGCCTACAGGAAAATTAAAGAGACCTTTGGAGAGAAGAGAACCACTTGTATGAATATCAAGAGCTCAGATGGCAACCCAGTTCTAAGCAAAGAAGGGAAAGCAGAAAGGTGGAAGGAGTATATAGAGGGTTTATACAAGGGCGATGTACTTGAGGACAATATTATGGAAATGGAAGAGGATGTAGATGAAGATGAAATGGGAGATAAGATATTGCGTGAAGAGTTTGACAGAGCACTGAAAGACCTGAGTCAAAACAAGGCCCCGGGAGTAGACAACATTCCATTAGAACTACTGATGGCCTCGGGAGAGCCAGTCATGACAAAATTCTACCATCTGGTGAGCACGATGTATGAGACAGGCGAAATACCCTCAGACTTTAAGAAGAATATAATAATTCCAATCCCAAAGAAAGCAGGTGTTGACAGATGTGAAAGTTACCGAACTATCAGTTTAATAAGTCACAGCTGCAAAATACTAACGCGAATTCTTTACAGACGAATGGAAAAACTGGTAGAAGCCGACCTCGGGGAAGATCAGTTTGGATTCCGTAGAAATGTTGGAACACGTGAGGCAATACTGACCTTACGACTTATCTTGGAAGAAAGATTAAGAAAAGGCAAACCTACATTTCTAGCATTTGTGGACTTAGAGAAAGCTTTTGACAATGTTGACTGGAATACTCTCTTTCAAATTCTGAAGGTGGCAGGGGTAAAATACAGGGAGCGAAAGGCTATTTACAATTTGTACAGAAACCAGATGGCAGTTATAAGAGTCGAGGGGCATGAAAGGGAAGCAGTGGTTGGGAAAGGAGTGAGACAGGGTTGTAGCCTCTCCCCGATGTTATTCAATCTGTATATTGAGAAAGCAATAAAGGAAACAAAAGAAAAATTCGGAGTAGGTATTAAAATTCATGGAGAAGAAGTAAAAACTTTGAGGTTCGCCGATGACATTGTAATTCTGTCAGAGACAGCAAAGGACTTGGAAGAGCAGTTGAACGGAATGGACAATGTCTTGAAAGGAGGATATAAGATGAACATCAACAAAAGCAAAACGAGGATAATGGAATGTAGTCAAATTAAGTCGGGTGATGCGGAGGGAATTAGATTAGGAAATGAGACACTTAAAGTAGTAAAGGAGTTTTGCTATTTAGGGAGTAAAATAACCGATGATGGTCGAAGTAGAGAGGATATAAAATGTAGACTGGCAATTGCAAGGAAAGCGTTTCTCAAGAAGAGAAATTTGTTAACATCGAATATAGATTTAGGTGTCAGGAAGTCGTTTCTGAAAGTATTTGTATGGAGTGTAGCCATGTATGGAAGTGAGACATGGACGATAACTAGTTTGGACAAGAAGAGAATAGAAGCTTTCGAAATGTGGTGCTACAGAAGAATGCTGAAGATAAGGTGGGTAGATCACGAAACTAATGAGGAGGTATTGAATAGGATTGGGGAGAAGAGAAGTTTGTGGCACAACTTGACTAGAAGAAGGGATCGGTTGGTAGGACATGTTCTGAGGCATCGAGGGATCACAAATTTAGCATTGGAGGGCAGCGTGGAGGGTAAAAATCGTAGAGGGAGACCAAGAGATCAATACATTAAGCAGATTCAGAAGGATGTAGGTTGCAGTAGGTACTGGGAGATGAAGAAGCTTGCACAGGATAGAGTAGCATGGAGAGCTGCATCAAACCAGTCTCAGGACTGAAGACCACAACAACAACAACAACAACAATGTGAGTACTTCGTCGTTGGTCCTCTTCCATTCTATTTGTTACCTCTTTGTTCTAGTAGGTATTGTAAATTAGCGATCTTTCTCTATCGCTTACTGCCATTTTCAGAATTTCAATCAACTTGCACCATTTTACACTGTCTAACGCTTTTTCTATGCCTACAAATGCTTGAAACGTGTCTTCAGTTTTTTTAAAGTCTTACTTTCATTTTCAAGTGCAACAAAAGAATAACAACTCTGTTGTTTCTACTCGTGTGAAATCCAAACCGATTCTTATGAAATCTATCTCACCTTCCCTTGCTATCATTGGGATTATGTGGACTACGTGAACATTGCTGATGATCAACTGCATCCCTTCATACACTTCTACATCTACGTTAATTACTCTACAGTTATCATTTAAGAACCTTCAACATCGCAGCGCATCAACAATCGTTATCAGTTAAGTGCCTGGTAGAGGGCTCATCCAACAACTATCTTTATTTTTCTAGTGTTCCACTCTCGAACAGCTCGCGGGAGAAAGGATCAATTAAATATTTCCGCGAAATCTGACTTCTTGTTTATTGAGATTCTCATTTCTCCCAACATAGGTGAGCGTCAAGAAAACATTTTACCATTCGCAGGAGAAAATCTAAGATCGATATTTCGCGAAAAGTTCTCGCTGCAGCGAAAGCCGCCTAATTTAATGTCTGCCACTCCAACTCGTGTATCATATCCGTGACACTTTCTTCCCCGTTTCATGATAAAATGAAACGGCTATTGTTCTGTCCTCTTCATACTTGGTGTCTTCTCTGACGGCCATGGCATTTTCCAGCAGGATAACTGTCACAAAGCCAGAATCGTGGCAAAGTCATATGAGATGTCCTGATGTCTTGGCAGTAAGATGCAACTGATTCTGATTTGAACTCTATGGAAAACATATGGGACGCCCGTGGGTAATCATTTGTAGGTGGATACGTGCAAACATATAATAAGCGGTTGTTGCATGCATGACACGCAGAACCGCTGCCGCATTGGATTGCAAAGGCATACCAGCCGGTCTGTGGTACAGTTAGTCATAATTTTTCGGTTCATCACCGTAATAGTTTTACGTCGTTTCAAATCTGTAATTTAAGTACGAGATTACTAATCGTCAATCTAGAACGTTTTATAGATTATCAGATCATAGTTAACTTATGCTAAGAACGGTCAAGCTTCCACGTTTGTAAGCCATGCAACAAAATATGCTTTCCTGAAGTGAAAGCAGTGATTTCTAAATTCTATGCGGAACTTTTTGTTCCCATTTTCTTGGTGACTTTATTTTCCTTTTGACGCACACTTTAAACCAAATAGCTTGTCTCCTTCTTAAGAATTAATTTCAGACTTTTTTAGAATAATCTCTCGATGTGAGTTGGTGTAGGGAAATGGCTGTAATCTAACTTAGGACGATTTTTCCAGATAATGATTTAAACGAAAAGAGGAGTAAGTGTTTACTGTTTTTCCATGAGACCACTGCACCCGCAGTCAGTTATCGTCTCAGGAGAAACTTAAAAAGCCGTGAAACGCGTACGGGTTGGGCTGGGTTGTTTGGAGGAAGAGACCAAACATCGAGGTCATCGGTCTCATCGGATTAGAGAAGGAAGTCGGCCGTGCCCCTTCAGAGGAACCATCCCGGCATTTGCCGGCAGCGACTTAGAGAAATTACGGAAAACCTAAATCAGGATGGCTGGACGCGGGATTGAACCGTCGTCCTCCCGAATGCGAGTCCAGTGTGCTAACCACTGCGCCACCCCGCTCGGTGAAACGCATACAGTGACATTCTCAGTCGCTCGCTGGGACGCTAGGTTAACAGTCGCGCTTGTCGTTTCACAGCCAACTCTAGCCCTGGAACAGTGTCTGTCGCAGATTAACTGTTTATTTATTCTCCTTTTATTCTGTTCCAGCTGAAAACATTTCTTAGTCTTTATGTATTAACTTGCTTTCAGTTCATGCAACCGATAAGGCTAAGTTGCTGTTTACAGTCACAAGCACTTTTCTGCGTCACCGTACCGCAGATCTTGTGGCAGGTGGTATTATTGTATTATTGACTGACTGCATGCGTCAAGAGTTTGCTGCGAGATTGCAACGAGAAAACCACAATCTGCAGTAAATACATCTTGAGAGGTGCATCACCCTAAGTGCCTGATGTTTTTCGCAATAGCCGCTCACAAACCTCTAATAGTTATGTGCTTACAAATGAGGTTTCACCGAGAAGATGTGAGCATACCATCACCCAACCGTAGTATCCGAAGTATGTTCCGACACTAGTAATTTGAATTAAGACTTTGTAGTCGGAGTTTATACTTTGTCTCCACCACTGACAGATTCAAGCAGTTTTTACGTACACGCGATCAATAATTTTGTCCAGATATTTGTGATTATGTCTCCGAGAAACTCCAAGAACATTATTAGACTGAACGGTGCCTCTTCTGCAGAAAAGTGTTAACTTACTATACGATGCTACCATTTATAAGCTTCATTTTGGTGATAGTTCCAGAAAATATTCTGAACTTTCTCCTTCAATAAGGAACGATGATGAGTTATTCCTTGCCAGACGCCAGTGATTAACCGTTGTCAAATGTACAACGCAAATGTATTTCAATGGAGGGTTTTCAGAACCTACGCAAGTGTATTTCTTTACTTCTGGGACGTTATTTGAAAGTCACCTTGTTATCTACGTAGATAGCCGAGCGGTCCAGGGCGCTGCAGTCATGGACTGTGCGGCTGGTCCCGGCGGAGGTTCGAGTCCTCCCTAGAGGATGGGTGTGTGTGTTTCTCCTTAGGATAATTTATGTTAAGTAGTGTGTAAGCTTAGGTTCTGATGGCCTTAGCAGTTAAGTCCCATAAGATTTCACACACACGTCTACGTAGATACCGCTTTCAGGAACGCCGCTTTGCAGTACGGAGAGTGAGATTGAAGCCTACGCACCATGGAAAGATGAAAGACTAATATAAAACTGTGTCGAATTGTGGTAAACGCAATGCTGTCTACTATTCTAAAAAATAACATCGATACACATTGAAAGATGTTTGCAAAGAAGCATGAGTGAGCACCATGCGGTGCAGCGGTGGGACTTTGTGTGTTACGTGGAACGGGGATAGCACCAAGCTCATTGCAAGGACCTCTCAGCCCAAAGAGTGCTACTTGCCAATGCGGTGGAAGGCAGTTGAGGCGGAACAGCAGGCAACCCATGACTCAGAAAAAGTGGTTCAAATGGCTCTGAGCACTATGGGACTTAAAATCTGATGTCATCAATCCCCTACAACTAAGAACGACTTAAACCTAACTAACCTAAGGACATCACACACATCCATGCCCGAGACAGGATTCTAACCTACGACCGCAGCAGTCGCGCGGTTCCGTACTGAAGCGCCTAGAACCGCTCGGCCACCGCGGCCGGCCATGACTCAGACTTTAATCTTTTAAAAAGAACTGAGAGGTTCCGCAGTACGGCCGACCGTTGTGGCCGTGCGGTTCTAGGCGCTTCAGTCTGGAACCGCGTGACCGCTAATGTCGCAGGTTCGACTCCTGCCTCGGGCATGGTTGTGTGTGATGTCCTTAGTTAGGTTTAATTAGTTCTAAGTTCTAGGCTACACATCAGAAGTTAAGTCGCATAGTGCTCAGAGCCATTTGAACCATTTTAACCCGCAGTACGGGCGGCGTACTAGCTACTGTGGCGTGGAGGCAGAGTTTACCGTATACACGTACACTCTGAATCCGTTCATGTGACAGTATCACCTGCAGATGACATACACAATAAGAAATGTCATAGATCCTAGACAGAACACTGCAAAGTCTGTGAAAAACAACCGACTCGAGAATATTAAAGAACCTGTGAGGCATCGTATGCGAAAACGTCTCGGTGCTTTTCTTGTCGCCCAAATTCCACAGCACGTGGTACATACTAATGGAAAACTGGGAAGCATGCATTTGATGTTGGCATACGCCTGCGATTTGTGCAACGAACTAGACACCCTTGAGCACAGAGCTTCGATTCAAGTCGACATAGTAATTTGGCATACTGGCAAAGAAATGGAAATATCAACCGAACTGTACCGAACCATTTTCACACAATAATCGAAGCACCAGACCTTAAGCCATTTCCTGCCTGTAAGAGATCATAGATAGCGCCCGTACAATACATGCTATCTGTGGAACAACAGCCCCACCCCATACACACACGCACACACACACACACACACACACACACACACAGGGAGAAACCAAAGTGTAAAGAAACCTTCATGAGCGTCCTAATCATATGGAATGCGTCAGTCCATTACTGAATTGGCGCGTCTCATATTTCAATTATTATTGATTCAAATTCACTATAGACTGAGCTCTATCACTGTCTAGTAAAAATATTCAATGCTGGTAGTAAGCAATCTCAGTGAGTGCAAGGATTAAGCCATCTACTTCTACAAAAATGTCATCTTTCTGGTGATAGTTTCAAAAGTGCTATAATCAGTAGTTTATTTGAGGCCAAGATAAGCGCGGGAAAAAAGTCATAGGGCAGTGACTTAGTCCAGTCTAGCCTCCACGGGTGTCTCAGCTCGACTTTTAGACGTGAAAGCGAGGAGATGGGGACACGTGTCGACTCGCGGTAGGTACAATTCTACGTGCCGCCTTCCACCGGTTGTCCTCATAACGTGGTCTGTGCTATATGGGGTCCCAACCTCTATCCAAAGAAGTATTACAGCGAGCCATGAGAAGCACCTGGACATTCCAGAAGCACTTTCTTTTTTGCCAACAAGTCACCTTCCAAGAACACAGTAGATTGAGAAGTCAATCTCAGACACAGATCTCTGTGTCCTGTGACATTGGAAGCTTCTGCATTTTGCTCTGGAATATATTTCTGTCGTTATAAAAGCAGTTGTCTGTCGTTCTAACGCCACTCCATGTGGAGGGAACACCACCCTGTTAAAATGTTGTTAGGTAACTCTTTGATTAAGCCTGAAAGTAGCGGAAAAAAGGAGGCTAGGACGCCACTTTATGAGAAATTTAGACGTGGAAACAAGCGTACTAGCTCAACTGAAAAGCTTAACCGAAAAGTGGTAGTGTAAACGGAGTGCTTTAATAACAGCACACGAGGGCGTTAGACAATTGGTTGACATTGTAAAACTTTTGCCAAAACCAACTTGTTTTTAAACAAAAATCTCATTGGGCATCGTTTTGCAGTGCCTTCTCATTGGCGAACGAGAACTGTGCAGGTATAGTAGAGAGGAGAGGGGATAATATATTGGTGTAAACATTTCATGTACGGATCCAGAGTTAAATTCTTCGTCTGGAGGTCTTGAGAGGGGAACTTGGTTCTCAGACGGAAGGGACGTTGCCGCTATCAGCAGCTGATGTGTTGCAGAGAGCAACGGATCATAGCAGTCGCAACTATCTGCTCTAAAGCACGCAGCGATTGGTGAGAAATTACAGCTTGGACGTGCAGGATATTAGACTTACCGATCGTTAGCAGGCAAAGATATAGTTCGGTGGATCTTATGTTTTTATCTTGCGTGCCTATGGGCTAACTGATGTCTCAGCCACTGATTTAGTTTGCTTCAAGTAGTTTTCCGCTGTCTGGCACAATCACGCAATCACTGGGTGCCCACCGTGAATTTGTCTTTCCATAACTGATTTGAAAGATACTGGTTTTCCCCATTGACATTAACTACCCCGTCTCCTCAGGCCATTTAAGGGTCAGAATAAAGTATTTCATGTTAATCAATTGTCAGTTTTTGTGATAACTGTATTCTTCTATCTGAAGCAGATCATGTGTTCAATTCTTGCTCTTGTATGACCTAGAGGGAACTCTATAATAAATTGGGAGTTTATTGGGACAACTATTTCATTTCATAGCTACATGATCCTTTTTTTATTATGTATTGTGGTGTGTAACATTTATGTCTCATGTTCGCTTGGACCTTTCTTTTCCTATAAGTAACCAGTTTTTATTAAAGCATAAGAGCCCATTGGGTGTGATCTGACTATCTGAATCTTGATATAGTAGGGGACAGTGAAGTGAAATGGAAAGGAAACAAGGACTTCCGGCCAAATGAGTATAGGGTAATATCAATAGCAGAGGAAATGGTATAACGGGAGTAGAATTCATTATCAATAGAACAGGCCAGAGAGTGATTAACTGTGAACAGTTTGGTGATAGGGTTTATGTTATCAGAATAGACAGCAAATCAACACTGAGTTCCGTAATACATTTCAGCTTGTAATAGCGAATACCCTGTTCAGAAATCGCTAGAGGAGGAGGTATATTGTGAAAAGGCAGGGTGATATGGGAAGATTTCAGTTAGATTGCACCACGGTCAAACAGAATTTTCGGAATCAGGTACTTGACTGTAAGGCGTACCCTTGTTCAGATATAGTCTCTGACCAGAATGTAGTAGTGATGAAGAGTAGGCCGAAGTTTACTCATTAGTCAAGATGTATCAATATATATATAGTGATAGTGAGAAAACTGTAGTCTTCATAGTTGGGTAAAGTAATTAGCTGGTCTTTTATGCCTCGCTGATCCGGTTCCAACCAATACGCAGGTATGTGGAGTGACATTGTCTTCCTACGGGTCTTATACGCATCGAAGTTTCTCCTTCTAAAACGCTACAAATAAATTGGAGCTTATGTGTCACTGACCAGTTTGGTGGGAGCGAAAAGGAAAATTGCTGCACCCAATCAAAGGGATGCCGGACAGTGCGGTTATTTCTGAACTCCTTGAACTTCTTTGCAGACAAAAAATGTTTATAGTCGAACTCTTCGTGTTGTAGATTTTGAGAAGACTAGGTGGCGTAAAAAAAACTTATTGTGTGACGCCTTGTTTCCATTAATGTCAAGTGCTCTTTGTAAGCTGCTCATATTATTGTGAGGCTGAAAAGTGGGTGACTGTTGGTGTTGAATTTTAGGGATGTGAGTTAGAAACTGATTACATGGAGAAAGATTTCTGATATTGGCTGCTTCCTGATGTAAACTTTCCTTTGTAGCGAACTGTTACGTGCACCAAGCTGGTTTAATGTTTTCAGAATGGACAGATATTCCTGAGATTTAGTTAACTGACTGGGAGCTGTGTCGTCTGATTTATTTTCAGTCTGGTTTTCAAGTGTTTCTAATCTTGCCGATAGCTCATCACCTCTTTCCATGAGCGTAAGATTGTGTGTGGAATTGCTTGAATCTAAAGCTTCGACTTGCTTCTGTATCGTGCGTGCAGTTTTGTTCATCTTTTTAAAACCTTCTTTAATTGTGTCAGGGTCCTGCACCAGCTCTATTTCTTCAAGACTGGAATTTAACGACTCATTGTCATCCGAGCACGTTTCTTCAACTTTTTGGATTCGTGTGTCAACAGTGGACTCTAAATCAGTTACATATGTCTGTATTTGATTCTGTGATTCTGTTGAACTCGTCTGTAACGGAATTTATACTAACGTCGACATGGACTAGAAGAGTAACTCCTGTTCTCTTCCTGTCTTTGTTCTACGAATGACTGTAAAACCTGACTGCTTTTTTCTGTATTTTTGCGGAGAAAGTTTTTTAATCGCTTTTCTGATGTCTTTGTATGAAAGTCAAGACGTCCATCTAACCGAGTGTCTTGTTTATCTAGACTCACATTAACTGATTCGTTTCATCTGTAATCTTTTTGTAGGTTTCACTACAATGATGTCTTAAAGCATTAATGTCATCTCTCTCAAGGATTTGGCACTGTCCGCGCTTTGCTTGGTCGTATCTCCAATTTTATCACAAAGATTGTTCACTGGCCTTAATTGCTGAAACAACTTGTTTAAAACGGTTATCAATCGTTTCTGTGTACGATTTAAGCTCGTCACGTGTGCTGGAAAACTGTTCATTGAACTGAGTGGTGGTGTCAATTTGTTTTCCTCGTATTTCCCGTTACTAAGTGGTGGTGTCAACTCGTAGTTTTCGTAACTGAGTATTCTGATTAATCTTCATTTGCATACGGTTTTGAAGCATCGCTTCCGTATTCTTTTCAAGTGATACCTCTGGTGTCACTTGCGTTTTGTCGTGTGGAGACATCATCTACAACCATGGGTGTATCGTTTGTTACATTATCTACATAATTACCGTTAATGAAATGTGATGGATTTTTCAAATCATATTGAGTGCTTTGCACTACTGTGTTCTCTGACCCATTTGTTGCAGTCTCATAAACTGTGTGAAAAGTAGGTAAATCACTGACCTCATTCGGTAAACAATCAAGCTTTGAATTGTGCACGTCATCCATGTGTAGATCAGCGGCGTCCGCAATACCGGAATCTACCGTCTGATTTGTAGTAAAATTAATGGGTGAATTTATAGTGTCAGGAATCTGTACATTATTTTGGGAAACGGAACTAACGTTTGTTCTGCAACTGTTCCCTAGCAGGGCAGTCCAGTTCGGTATCTCTAATTGTTAGACTATACGCCAGAACCTTGACATTTTTGCGCTGCATCTTAAATCACATACAAAGTAGAAATGCAAAGACAAAAATTATTGAAGAAACAAATCAATAACAATGACGATGAACTGTGAAAAAAAATGTTTAAGTTAGTAAATTGCGTTGAGCCAAAAAAATGTAACTACTATTACCACTACTCAGTGGTTGCGAGAACAGATATATAACTATTTTAATATCAAATTTTTAATATCAAAGATTTCAAAACTCAAGGGTTGGCATAGCTGTCGCCAAGTGTAACGTTCTTTTATATATAAATAAAATCTTTTGGATGTTGTTGTTGAGGTCTTCAGTCCTGAGACTCGTTTCATGCAGCTCTCCATGGTACTCTATCATGTGCAAGCATCTTCATCTCCCAGTACCTACTGCAGCCTACATCCTCCTGAATCTGCTTAGTGTATTCATCTATTGGTCTCCCTCTATGATTTTTACCCTCCACGCTGCCCTCCAATACTAAATTGGTGATACCTCGATGTCTCAGAACATGTTCTACCAACCGATCGCTTCTTCTACTCAAGTTGTGCCACAAGCTCCTCTTCTCCCCAATTCTATTCAATACCTCCTCATTAGTTATGTGATCTACTCATCTAATCTTCAGCATTCTTCTGTACCACCACATTTCGAAAGCTTCTATTCCCTTCTTGTCCAAACTATTTATCGTCCATGTTTCACTTCCATACATGGCTGCACTCCATACAAATACTTTCAGAAACGTCTTCCTGACATTTAGATCTATACACGATGTTAACAATTTTTTCTTCTTCAGAAACGCTTTCCTTGCCATTGCCAGTCTACATTTTATATCCTCTCTACTTCGACCATCATCAGATATTTTCCTCTCCAAATAGCAAAACTCCTTTACCACTTTAAGTGTCTCATTTCCTAATCTAATTCCCTCAGCATCACCCGACTTAATTCGACTACATTCCATTATCCTCGTTTTGTTTTTGTTGATGTTCATCTTATCCCCTCCTTTCAAGACACCGTCCATTCCGTTCAAATGCACTTCCTAGTCCTTTGCTGTCCCTGACAGAATTACAATGTCATCGGAGAACCTCATAGTTTTTATTTCTTCTCCATGGATTTTAATACCTACTCCGAACATTTCCTTTGTTTCCTTTATTGCTTTCTCAATATACAGATCGAATAACTTCTGGGGTAGGCTACAACCTGTCTCACTCCTTTCCCAACCACTGCTTTCCTTTCATACCCCTCGAATCTTATAACTGCCATCTCCTTTCTGTACAAATTGTAAATAGCCTTTCACTCCCTGTATTTTACCCTGCCACCTTCAGAATTTGAAAGAGAGTATTCCAATCAACATTGTCAAAAGCTTTCTCTATGTCTACAAATGCTAGGAACGTAGGTTTCCCTTTCCTTAATCTATTTTCTAAGATAAGTCGTAGGGTCAGTATTGCCTCACGTGTTCCAACATTTCTACAGAATCCAAACTGATCTTCACCGAGGTCGGCTTCTATCAGTTTTTCCATTCGTCTGTAAACAATTCGCGTTAGTATTTTGCAGCTGTGACTTAATAAACTGATAGTTCGGTAATTTTCACATCTGACAACACCTGCTTTCTTTGGGATTGGAATTATTATATTGTTCTTGAAGTCTGAGGGTATTTCGCCTGTTTCATACATCTTGCTCACCAGATGGTGGAGTTTTGTAAGGACTGGCTCTCCCAAGGCTGTCAGTAGTTCTAATGGAATGTTGTCTACTCCGGGCATCCTGTTTCGACTCAGGTCTTTCAGTGCTTTGTCAAACTCTTCAAGCAGTATCATATCTCCCATTTCATCTTCATCTACATCCTTTATCATTTCCATAATATTGTCCTCAAGTACATTGCCCTTGTATAGATCCTCAAGATACTCCTTCCACCTTTCTGCTTTCCCTTCTCTGCTTAGAACTGGGTTTCCATCAAAGCTCTTGTTATTCATGCAAGTGGTTCTCCTTTCTCCAAAGGTCTCTTTAATTTTCCTGTAGGCGGTATCTATCTTACCCCTTGTGAGATAAGCCTCTACATCCTTACATTTGTCCTCTAGCCATCCCTGCTTAGCCATTTTGCACTTCCTGTCGATATCATTTTTGAGACGTTTGTATTCCTTTTTGCCTGCTTCATTTACTGCATTTTTATATTTCCCCTTTCATCAATTAAATTCAATCATTCTTCTGTTACCCAAGGATTTCTACTAGCCCTCGTCTTTTTACCTATTTGATCGTCTGCTGCCTTCACTATTTCATCCCTCAAAGCTACCCATTCTTCTTCTACTGTTTCTCTTTCCCCCATTCCTGTCAATTGTTCCCATATGCTCTCCCTGAAACAATGTACAACCTCTGGTTCTTTCAGTTTATCCAGGTCCCATCTACTTAAATTCCCACCTTTTTGCAGTTTCTTCAGTTTTAATCTACAGTTCATAACCAATAGATTGTGGTCAGCGTCCACATTTGCCCCTGGAAATGTATTGAAATCTAAAACCTGGTTCCTAAATATCTGTCTTACCATTATATAAACTTTCTGATACCTTTTGTATCTCCGGGGTTCTTACATGTATACAACCTTCTTTTATGATTCTTGAACCAAGTGTTAGCTATGCTTAAGTTATGCTCTGCGCAAAATTCTACCAGACGGCTTCCTCTTTCATTTCTTACCCCCAATCCATATTCACCTACTATGTTTCCTTCGCTCCCTTTTCCTACTCTCAAATTCCAGTCACCCATGACTATTTAATTTTCGTCTCCCTTCACTACCTGAACAATTTCTTTTATCTCATCATACATTTCATTAATTTCTTCGTCATCTCCAGAGCTAGTTGGCATATAAACTTGTACTACTTTAGTAGGCGTGGGCTTCGTGACTATCATTGTCACAATAATGCGTTCACTACGCTATTTGTAGTAGCTTACCCGTACTCCTATTTTTTTTTATTCATTATGAAACCCTCTCCAGCATTACCCCTATTTGATTTTGTATTTATAGCCCTGCATTCACCTGACCAAAAGTCTTGTTCTTCCAGCCACCGAACTTCACTAATTCCCACTATATCTAACTTTAACCTATCCTTTTCCCTTTTTAAATTTTCTAACCTACCTGCCCGATTAAGGGATCTGACATTCCACGCTCCGATCCGTAGAACGCCAGTTTTCTTTCTCCTGATAACGACGTCCTCTTGAGTAGTCCCCGCCTGGAGATCCGGATGGGGGGACTATTTTACCTCCGGAATATTTTACCCAAGAGGACGCCATCATCATTTAATCATACAGTAAAGCTGCTTGCCCTCGGGAAAAATTATGGCTGTAGTTTCCCCTTGCTTTCAGCTGTTTGCAGTACCAGAACAACAAGGCCAAATTGGTTAGTGTTACAAGGCCAGATCAGTCAATAATCCAGACTGTAGCCCCTGCAACTACTGAAAAGGCTGCTTCCCCTCTTCAGGAACCACACGTTTGTCTGGCCTCTCAACAGATACCGCTCCGATTTGGTTGCACCTACGGTACGGCTATCTGTATCGTTGAGGCACGCAAGCCTCCCCACCAACGGCAAGGTCCATGGTTCATGGGGCGGGGGGGATCTTTTGGAGGAACGCGATTTATTCTGGTCTCTGATAAAAAAAATAAAAGATGCTAGCTACAGGCTCAGCAGTGTGCGATGCTGGCCATAATACTTTGAAAAGTACATTAAATTCTTTTGGCTGGTAAGTGAAAACATTTAAGCAAAGTCCAACTTCCTTGAAAAACATATGACCTGGAAACAGGAGAGAATGATTGTGGGAAAATTACTAACACTAATTCTTTTTTTTTTGTGAAATTATATTGCTAGTTAAGTTTCGCTTTTAAACACATTTGACAACTGAAGTTACATTGGTTAGAGTAATATTTCATGTTTACAAACTGATCCACAAACAATGATTTAAACAGCAAGTATTATCTAACCTATCTAAACGAGCATCAATGCAAATCATCAAATTACATCTATCTTTGTTAACAAATCTTAGAAACATTACAAAAATGAAATATCTAATCTGCCTTTTTATCAAGCAGTTTACGTATATTCTGGGGTTAATCAACAAACACAGATTATTAGCCAACTCATCTATACTACCACGCCAGCAAAACGAAACTCGTAATTTAGCCGCGTGGTTTGAGGCGCCTTGTCACGGACTGCGCGGCCCCTCCCGCCGGAGGTTCAAATCCTCCCTTGGGCATATATATATATGTGTGTGTGTGTGTGTGTGTGTTTGTTTGTTTGTTTGTTTGTTGTTCTTAGCTTAAGTTAGTTTACGTTAGTTTAAGTAGTGTGTAACACTAGAGACCGATGATCTCAGCAGTTTGATCACTTAAGAATTTACACACATTTGAACGTTTGAAGACTTCTGCTTCCATGTTCTTGTAATTCCTACATTAATGTAACACTTGGTGGTTTCACAGAGCACACCGCAAAAACTGCTTACTCCATCGTCTTTCGCTCACAGACCGCTACCTACAGCTATGCGCCCAGCGCTCTCTTACTCCACCACTACACTCTCAGACCAAAATCAGCATCTTTGGCTCTGGGGTCGTGGACAGTCAGCGATTCGCATTATAAAGCCTATCACAGACATACATCTTTGTAGTATACTAGTTTCATTTTAGTTTACATTAACACAGTATTATCATATTCGGGTCCCACATACAAGTGTGCCCCATTAAACTCCTTTCAAGAGTGCAACGGGAATTCCACTGTTAAATGCAGAGAAGAGAGCGGATAGGTGGAAAGAGTACATTGAAGGTCTCTGTCAGGGGGAAGATTTGTCTGACGTGACAGAAGAAGAACTACGATCATAAATTAAAAGAGCTTCGGAAGACTTATTGTCAAATATGGCAGAAGGGAAAGATAGCGTAACACCAGAATTTCTAAAGTCATTGGAGGTAGTGGCAATAAAACGACTATTCACGTTCGTGTGCTGGATGTATCAGTGTGGCGAAATACAATCTGACTTTCGGAAACCTATCATCCACACAATTCCGAAGCTTGCAAGAGCTCACGAGTGCGAATATTATTGCACAAACAGCTTAACAGCCCATGCAACCAAGTAGGAGTAATCCACTAAATTACAGGCCCATATCAAAATGGTTCAAATGGCTCTGAGCACTATGGGACTCAACTGCTGTGGTCATAAGTCCCCTATAACTTAGAACTACTTAAACCTAACTAACCTAAGGACAGCACACAACACCCAGCCATCACGAGGCAGAGAAAATCCCTGACCCCGCCGGGAATCGAACCCGGGAACCCGGGCGTGGGAAGCGAGAACGCTACCGCACGACCACGAGATGCGGGCAACAGGCCCATATCATTAACGCCGACATACAGCAGGATTTTGGAACATATATTGTGTTAGAACAATATGAATCACCTCGAAGAAACGGTCTATTGACAGACAGTCATCATGGATTGAGAAAACGTCATTCTTGTGGAACAGAACTAGCTCTTTATTCGCTTGTAGTGCTGAGTGCTGTTGACAAGGGATTTCAGATTGATTCCGTGTTTCTGGATTCACGGAAGGCTGCTGACACTGTACCATACAAGCGGCTTGTAGTGAAATTGCGTGCTTACGGAATATAGTCTCAGTTATGTGACTGGATTTGTGATTTCTTGTCAGAGAGGTCACAGCTCGTAGTAAATAACGGAAAGTCATCGAGTAAAACGGAAGCGATTTTTGGTGTTCCACAGGGTAGTGTCATAGGCGCTTTGCTGTTCCTTATTTCTTTAAACGATTTTGGAGACAATCTGAGCAGCCGTCTTAGGTTGTTTGCAGATGACGCTTTCGTTTATCGACTAATGAAGTAGTCAGAAGATCGAAACAAATTGCAAAATGATTTAGAAAAGATATCTGAATGGTGCATAAATTGGCAGTTGACTCCAAATAACGAAAAGTGTGAGGTCATCCACATGAGTGATAAAAAGAATCCGTTAAACTTCGGTTACACCAAAAATCAGTCAAATATAATGGCCGCAAATTCAACTAAGTACCTAGAAATTACAGTTACGAACAACTTAAATTGGAAGGAACACATCGAAAACGCTGTGGGGAAGGCTAACTAAAGACTGCGTTTTATTGGCAGAACACTTAGAAAATGTAACACATCTACTAAGGCGACTGCCTGCACTACGCTTGTCCGTCCTCTGTTAGATACTGCTGCGCGGTGTGAGTTCCTTACCACATAGGACTGATGGAGTGTATTGAAAAAGTTCAAAGAAGTGCAGCACGTTTTGTATCATCGCTAAATAGAGAAGAGAGTGTCATTGAAATGATACAGGATTTGGGATGGACATAATTAAAACAGAGGCGTTTCTCGCTGCGAAGGAGTCTTTTCACGAAATTCCAATCACCAACATTCAAGTTGCTAACAAGGATGATATACAGAAGATTGGGAAAAAATTGAGTATGAGCTAAATGACGATCAGTTTGGCTTTCAAAAAGGTAAAGGCGTCAGAGAGCCAATTAAAAAACGTTGCAGTTGATATTGGAAGCAAAACTGAATAAAACTCAAGCGTTCGACAATGTAAAATGGTGCAACATGTTCGAAATTCTGAGAAAAATAGGAGTAAGCTATAGGGAGAGATGGATAATATACAGTCTGTGCGAGAGCCAAGAGTGAATAATAAGAGTGGACGACCAAGAACGAAGCGCTCTGATTAAAAAGGGTGCAAGAGAGAGATGTAGTCTTTCGCCCCTGTTTTTCAATCTGTACATCGAAGAAGCAATGGTGGAAACAAAAGTACGGGGGTGGAATTAGAATTAAAGATGAAAGGATATCAGTGATACGATTCGATGATCACATTGAAATCTTGAGTGGAAGCGCAGAAGAATATTATATATCTTCTGAATGGAATGAATCATCTAATGAGTACAATATATGGATTGACAGTAAATCGAAGAAAGACGAAAGTAATAAGAAGTAGCAAAAATGAGATCAGGAGTGATGGTCACAAAGTAGATGAAGTTAAGCGGTCCTGTTACCTTTAACCGATGACGGACGGTGCAGGGAGGACATCACAAGCAGACTAGCAGTAGCAAAATGTGCATCCTTGGCCAAGAGAAGTATTATAGTATCAAACATATGTCTTAATTTGAGGAATAAAAATCTGAGAATATACGTCTGGAGCACAGCATTGTATGGCAGTGAAACATGGACTGTGGGAAAACTGCAACAGAAGAGAATCAATACATTTGAGATGTGGTCCTACAGGCGAATGATGAAAATTAGGTACCTGATATAGTAAGGAAAGAAGAGGTTCTGCGCAGATTAGTAGAGGAAAGGAATATGTGGAACTCATTGATAAGGAGAAGAGGCAGGATGATAGGATATCTGTTAAGACATCAGGGAATGACTTCCATGGTACTAGAGGGAGCTGTAGAGGGCAAAAACTGTAGAGGAAGGCAGAGATCGGAATACAATAATTGAGAACATAGGTTGAAAGTATTACTCTGAGATGAAGTGGTTGGAACAGGAGAGTAATTCGTGGCGGGCCGCATCGAACAAGTCAGAAGACTGGTGACTTAAAAAAAAAATTATAGGCGTGACTGCCTTGTTCAGTGAGGATGCAACACAGGGTCTAAGCTTCTTGCAGGAATACAGGATTCTCTGCGGGCAAGTATGTGAATGGACAGTGGACGCTACTAGCGTGTGATAAACTGAGAGTTTGAGTGGAATGGGAAGTGTGTCCGACTGGCCAAGGCGGATAAGGCAACCATTCAAATTAACCAGTGAAGCTAGACTGGAGTGCCGGTCCGGTGCAAATTTTCGATTTTCACCATCGACCTATTTCATTGCTCGATTGCGGGTGGCCTTGCCCTTTGTCCTTTGTCCTTTGGCAGCCAACAAAAGAATAAAAGCCCGTTGGTCCTGTTTGAACGCATTTGGTAAAGACGTCATCATGTTCACGTTTCAGCATTTACCGCACATACATCAGAAAGACACTAATGCCACACAGATACCTTGCCAAGACGTCGATGCTTATATAACCGCATCTGAGTCGTGCTACGTTGCATATACACTGCAGCAACGCCCTCGAACGGAAACATTTTGATCGCCCATGTACTAAAAATGCATTATTTGGGGTGGTGCTGCAAGCGTCCATTAACACAGTGCATGCCTCATTGTTGTCTTCTCATTAATGAAGCTGGCCTTACATGCTGCAATTTGTGAGCCCAAATTGTCGCCGCCCCCCCCCCCCCATCCTAGAAATAATGCTAATATAGGTTGTTGGTATACTCTGATTGTTTTCATGGGAAGTCGAAAATTCCTACTTGCGACCGTTATAATTCTCAGCGTCGCTTTTCTACCTATTCTGCGTGCCGTACTATATGATGTACAAAATTACGACGTTCGGCCTGGGATACACCTAAATATCTCGTTACTACTCTTCTTCTGATCGGTATATCGTTTAAAATCATTTTAGAATTTATTGCCTGGTTCCCTTTCACTAGGAAGACGAATTTTTGTGAGATGCTACATAGTGATAATTTGACAAGTCGACACCATCCTTCAGTTTCATAAAGCGCTAAACTACGTTTACATTCTATAATCCTGCTGAAGTCACCTAATACCACACACAATACGTCGACTGAAAATCCTCCCAGTCCAGTTTCTGTAGTATGGCCTCCATTGCGGGCAGCTTTCGACATGGTCTTCGTGCTGTTCATATTAAACATGCTTGTCTCCCGCAGCAGTAGTCTCCCAGGCAGCTGTATAGATCCAAAGAAACGCAGGCACCATAGATTATCAAAACGCCAATAATACCGATTTTAATCACGTCTTCTGATGGGGCACAATCGTTCCTGCTCCTGCTGCTCGACCCTCCACTCTATGGCGTTTGCGGAATACAAATTTCAGTATATCAAAGTTTAATAAATGTGTTTTCAATCAGCAGAAGATTAGCCAGGTTAGGGTTGCAACACATATGTACTTGATATTAGTAATGAGACGAATGTGGGGCAACTTTTAAGATTCTGTAAAATGTATCACTTGCCACATAAAAATTAAAAAATGTTTAATGTGTTATCGGGGTACATGGCTCATACTGATTTTTAGCAAGCGCTCAACAAGCAATTTTCCCTGCGTCATTTTTGAAGCCCTATCCGATATTCGGTTAGAAACGTAAACAATGAAAAATGTGAATGAATACTGGAACACGTGCTCGTAATTTTAAGTGGAGCTACATTTAGTATGCATTTAGTTCTAGTCATTTTAACTGTCTTTGCCCCCAGCTATGTTAACAAGGCCGCTAATAATATCGCTGTTGAACACAGTAAGACAACGAACACACATACACGTACGCAAAATAATAACTCTAACGTAGATAGCCTAAATTATTTGATCTAATGCTGACATAAATGTGAGGATGGTACTGCAAATAATGGAAGTTTTCAATCATGCCATGAAACAAAATCATTTGCTTTCGGGTTGATGCCGTGTCGTATCTTACTGAATAAAACCAATTTTCCGTGAGAGTTATTTTAAAATATAATGTTGTAGTATACTTAGAAAATGTATCTTTTAACAGACTCTTTTTGTGAAAGTCTATGCAGTTATACTAGTCTCGCTAGTCAGACGTCTTTTTTTTCCTTCATTACTTAATGTTGTGTGATTTGGAAAAATAGTTTTAAAGTTTCAATTATCGTTTAGAAAAAAATTAAGTTATAAAATTAGTTTCTGTTTGTTTGCAGATGCATGGTATATATTAAAATTCACTTCCCGCAGCCCCTTAGCATGGCGCTATACGAACCTAAATAAAATAGCGCAGCCTATCGATACGATCAAAATGGAGATGGGCTGCGTGATTTTGTTTAGGTTCGTATAGCGCCCTGCTGAGTGACTGTGACACTTGAGTTTCATTGTGTTTCGTGTATCAAACTGCATACATGTATTTGCAAACAAATAGAACTTAATCACATAACTTTATTTTTCGGAGGCGATAATTAAAACTAAATGACAGTCCCTAGCAAAGAGAAATTGAAACGAGCTGTTTCTTCTTCAAATTGCGATTTGGGACTAGGTGGTAACATCAGAACGTGGTACATATAGTATCACTGATAATTCACCATTTTTAAAGAAACCAAAGATTTGATTAAATGATAAGCTAAGTGTTTCAAGAAATAAGTTGAAATCGAGCAACCTACAAAATTACTCTTATCTCTTAACCAAACAGTTTCTTGCTTCAGTCGTAATTTGGGTCGTGTGCCGCCTCAGTATCCACGGCTAGTATTTACTATTATACAGTTTTTATGTTTGTGTTCCAGGTCGCGCAGCATGGGGGAAAGGCTTTTATAATTAATTTTATTTAAAGTAATTCCTCCGCAATATATGATTTCTCTCTCCTCCCCCCCCCCCTTTTCCCTTCATTCTATTTTACATATTTCAAGATTCTGGTCACTTTTGATGTACATTCGATACGACCGGTTTTTTTTCAGATTTTTCTTGCTCTTTTTATGTTTTTGACACGAAACCTTTGGTTCCTTGACAACATTAGGTGGGGATGACATCACGTGGTTAAGTGATTTTCTTTGCAAGTAACATACTGCTCTCTCTTTTAATTTATTTTAATGGTTCAAAAATGGTTCAAATGGTTCTGAGCACTATGGGACTTAACATCTATGGTCATCAGTCCCCTAGAACTTAGAACTAATTAAACCTAACTAACCTAAGGACAGCACACAACACCCAGCCATCACGAGGCAGAGAAAATTCCTGACCCCGCCGGGAATCGAACCCGGGAACCCGGGCGTGGGAAGCGAGAACGCTACCGCACGACCACGAGATGCGGGCTTTATTTTAATTCATTTTAGAAATTTTAGCGGCATAGTTTCTTTTCCGATATTTCAGACTTGAAGATTCTCACTCATGTCATGTAACAAAATATTTTCATTATTACTTGTTAAACCGGATGATGGAATTTTAGATGTTCCGGAACCAGTCATGTACCCAATAAAAGAGTATGCATTGCGCAACTGTTGAGCGGCTTCTTCATTTAATAAAATGAACTTATGCAGTTTCCGCTGCCCTTTAAGTAGAACTCCTTATACAAAAGAATTTACATAAGAGTTCAGACTTTTTTCGCTGTTAAATACGAGTATCCTCCGCTACCGTTACTAGCAACTTTCTATTCCTTGCGAACAAATTTATGGATGTAATTGACCTATATTAGCTCCTTCATATGCGGAAGAAGGGGTTTAACTTGAAATTTATATACGAAAAGGACATTGCAACGCCTTGCTGGCGGATGCAAGCAACAGTTCCGGTGGTAACACTCAGCTGTTAACCTTAGCTACGGATTTTATCCGGGAGATTGCTTCAGAACCTCTCTCGCTTTAAATTCACAGCAGCGAAATATTTATTGTACTGAAAAGTAAGTTTCGTGGTAGGAAGTTAGGCGAAGCTTCCTTAACGAAGAATCATCGAACGGAGACGTAACAGAGGCCGTCAACATACCACGTCGAGGGAAGAGAAAGCACAATCATCATGTGACTGAACTGCAATGGCTAATACTGGTCAAGTTCAGGACATCTATTTCCCACATCGTGACAGTTCAGTTGGTATTGGCCATTCTGTTACGATAGAAAGTGTATTTGCAATCAATAAAGAAACGAGTCCTACGCGATGACCAGTGACTGGAATCGAAAGTACACTATGATTTTCAGTTAGCGCACGTTGCTGTAGCAACTTTGTTCACTATGTTACCTTGAGAACAGAACTCTGTTGTGAGCACAACATGTCTGCGTAGACATTTCTAAAACGTCTGATGCGTGGTGGACTAACGCCAGATGTGACCTGATTGCATAGAAAATAAAATTTCTTCTTTTTTTATATTGAGCACAATAAGAGCAGCAACTGCTACATTATGAGGGTTCTAGTGCCTGTACTTTAGACAGTTCCAGATGCAGTGATTTTGTATGAAAATGCCCTACACAAAACGCGGAACAGTACTTCCGTCTGAAACGTAGCCTTGCCATCTTTTTGTTTATAGTAAATTAAAATCTGTATAATGCTGATGATGGCATGCATCTGATGTAAACTATTTGCGTTAGGACTAACATTGAACAAGAGATGCCATTAATACACTCCTGGATATGGAAAAAAGAACACATTGACACCGGTGTGTCAGACCCACCTACTTGCTCCGGACACTGCGAGAGGGCTGTACAAGCAATGATCACACGCACGGCACAGCGGACACACCAGGAACCGCGGTGTTGGCCGTCGAATGGCGCTAGCTGCGCAGCATTTGTGCACCGCCGCCGTCTGTGTCAGCCAGTTTGCCGTGGCATACGGAGCTCCATCGCAGTCTTTAACACTGGTAGCATGCCGCAACAGCGTGGACGTGAACCGTATGTGCAGTTGATGGACTTTGAGCGAGGGCGTATAGTGGTCATGCGGGAGGCCGGGTGGACGTACCGCCGAATTGCTCAACACGTGGGGCGTGAGGTCTCCACAGTACATCGATGTTGTCGCCAGTGGTCGGCGGAAGGTGCACGTGCCCGTCGACCTGGGACCGGACCGCAGCGACGCACGGATGCACGCCAAGACCGTAGGATCCTACGCAGTGCCGTAGGGGACCGCACGGCCACTTCCCAGCAAATTAGGGACACTGTTGCTCCTGGGGTATCGGCGAGGACCATTCGCAACCGTCTCCATGAAGCTGGGCTACGGTCCCGCACACCGTTAGGCCGTCTTCCGCTCACGCCCCAACATCGTGCAGCCCGCCTCCAGTGGTGTCGCGACAGGCGTGAATGGAGGGACGAATGGAGACGTGTCGTCTTCAGCGATGAGAGTCGCTTCTGCCTTGGTGCCAATGATGGTCGTATGCGTGTTCGGCGCCGTGCAGGTGAGCGCCACAATCAGGACTGCATACGACCGAGGCAAACAGGGCCAACACCCGGCATCATGGCGTGGGGAGCGATCTCCTACACTGGCCGTACACCACTGGTGATCGTCGAGGGGACACTGAATAGTGCACAGTACATCCAAACCGTCATCGAACCCATCGTTCTACCATTCCTAGACCGGCAAGGGAACTTGCTGTTCCAACAGGACAATGCACGTCCGCATGTATCCCGTGCCACCCAACGTGCTCTAGAAGGTGTAAGTCAACTACCCTGGCCAGCAAGATCTCCGGATCTGTCCCCCATTGAGCATGTTTGGGACTGGATGAAGCGTCGTCTCACGCGGTCTGCACGTCCAGCACGAACGCTGGTCCAACTGAGGTGCCAGGTGGAAATGGCATGGCAAGCCGTTCCTCAGGACTACATCCAGCATCTCTACGATCGTCTCCATGGGAGAATAGCAGCCTGCATTGCTGCGAAAGGTGGATATACACTGTACTAGTGCCGACATTGTGCATGCTCTGTTGCCTGTGTCTATGTGCCTGTGGTTCTGTCAGTGTGATCATGTAATGTATCTGACCCCAGGAATGTGTCAATAAAGTTTCCCCTACCTGGGACAATGAATTCACGGTGTTCTTATTTCAATTTCCAGGAGTGTACTTCATATAATAACTGGAAAAAAATTGAATTTGTTTACTATTTATATAAGATTGTTTACGGTCGAAGCAAATACACTAAAAATTTACTTTAAAGCAGAACGCTGAACACTGAGAACATCCTTGAGTCTTTCAAAAATTATTCAAATGGCTCTGAGCACTATGGGACTTAACATCTGTGGTCATCAGTCCCCTAGAACTTAGAACTACTTAAACCTAACTAACCTAAGGGCATCACACACATCCATGCCCAAGGCAGGATTCGAACCTGCGACCGTAGCGGTCGCGCGGTTCCAGACTGAAGCGCCTAGAACCGTTCGGCCACATCGGCCGGCCCTTGAGTCTTTATGAAGAGCAGTAAGTTTGGTGGTGACATCATATTGATTAAATTTTACTGCTGCGTTATCATCATCTGCGACACTGTCTTATTTTTCGGCATTGTGTAGTAATGAAGTAGGGGAAGGATAATTGTAAAAGACATCCTGGGGTTTTATAACAACAGCAAGCGGTGATAATTACTTTAGGATATATTGCGCTCAGGATCCGGTTTCAAGTGGACCGCTAATGATGGGCTAAAGAATGAGGAATATCACGGTGACTGAGAAAATACGGCCCTTCGGGAGCGAAAGTGGATAGCGTTTGCAGCCGAGCCTGGTCTGGGTGGTACGGGTGGGGGGTTGTTGGAGGAAACATGGCGGTAGCGAGACCAAAACCCTCGGCCTTGTTTGGTCGTAAAACATTTACTGAATATGCAAAAAAGCAATAGCGACCAATTGATATGGTCATAATTATATCTCAATTTAGTAATTGTCCCCAGATCGATAGTAGTGTTAAATACGAACCAGTTCAATAATCCACATGGGTCATATGTGGATAAGCTGGAGCGAACAGTGTGCATCAGGGTGACAAGTACGATTAACATACAGACTACAGCATGCAAAAGAATTTTATCGCTATTCTCAACCTCCAAAAGACAGGCAATTCTATAACCATTGTATCCAAAAGACAAACCTGACACAGTATTTAACTAAAGGCACATCACACATAACATACAAAAAATATGGATAAAAAGTTTAACATTAGTCAAATTTCTGTATTATTGTATCTCATGTAACACAAGAGAGAGTTGTCCTCTGTTAATTTGTTGGGTATAGTTTGTAGAACAAAGAATATACGCTAATCAATAATCAGCCAATAGCGTGCACAGCGAGTGGGGGTGGAGGGTACTTGCTACTCCCTCTCCCCTTCAGGAAAACTTCGCAAATAATATTTACGTCTTTCCCTGGCAAACAGACAAACACCAATTCGGTATCCGTTCTACGAAAGTCACAATATATGAGGGGTGTTGACTGCAGCTAAGTATACGCACAATGATTTGCCGTGATTTTCGTCATTCACTTCTAACATGAACTGAACCCTCCCCTTCCCCCTCCATCCACCAGCCCCCCTCTTCCTCTCACCGTCCCAACGGTTCAGGTTATAGTAAAGCTTTTGTTTTCAGCATCTTTCAACTATGGTAAGATCATCTTTATTCGTAAGCTCATTTGATCTAAGATAGTTTGGGACTTCATAAATCTTTATGCAAAGGTATATGAACACTTATTGTACGGAAACCTTAAATCATGTAGACTACAAGAGCAACTGTTAAATATGTGACAACATGTAGTACGATCTTTCGTGAAAAAATCACTTCTGTATGCATAAAAATGACATCAGTGAAGAAACTATTAGTCATCCCTCTCTGCCCGCATCTCGTGGTCGTGCGGTAGCGTTCTCGCTTCCCACGCCCGGGTTCCTGGGTTCGATTCCCGGCGGGGTCAGGGATTTTCTCTGCCTCGTGATGGCTGGGTGTTGTGTGCTGTCCTTAGGTTAGTTAGGTTTAAGTAGTTCTAAGTTCTAGGGGACTGATGACCATAGATGTTAAGTCCCATAGTGCTCAGAGCCATTTGAACCATTTTTCATCCCTCTCTGAAACAGCACGTGGTATAATGGAACTAGGTGGCGTTGTCACCTTTCACCACTGACTTCTTGTCAGTCGTGAGGAATGCTAGCGGGTGTATGGATTCGAAACAGGAATATGAATCGACGTGGAATGGCATAAAGGAGTTTATCTTATACACACACACACACACACACATACACACACACACACACACACACACACACACACATATATATATATATATATATATATATATATATATATATATATATATATATATATATATATATATATATATATATATGAGACCACTGTCATGTTGTGTCAATAACATCTGGTTAAAATCTGATAGGAATTGCTGTTGTCAGATGTAACTCTACGTCAGTCAGTGTAAGGGTGAACATTGCGAAATTAACCGCATGCAAAGGACATCTGTACTAAGTTACTTCAAACTGGCTATTGTTCAGAGATGTCCATAACGCTGAACGTCTTTAGCGGACCAAAAAACTTGACACTATCCTTCTGGGGATGTGTACGCTGCTCAGGAGTCCCGACTTAGTCTCTCATTAAATGATACCAGGTGTTGGCCGCATCGACGGCCTACTGAGGCCATTAACACGCCGAGAGTGGTTCTACGCTGTTTTACTGGTATTTCTCGCATTATAGTTGTCACCCCTCGAGTCAGGATTTTTCGGGGTGTGACGCTTGTGGTGCAGGAAACCAAACTTAGGAGCTGGAGTGGATGGCTGTCATACCCACTAAGTCGCCAGTGTAACAGCAGTATCTGAAATAAAATTTATTTACTGCGAAAATGTCCAGAGTGATGTCTTCAGATCTGCAGTCAGGGGTCGGGTGCGGAAGTGAAGGCGCGGCGAAGAGCTGACGCCTTCTTAGTGAGTCGTACTATCGCTGCCTTGGGTTAGTGCCAAGGAAGCGTAGTCGGCTGGCGGCGGTGGCGGCGGCAAGAAAGGCATTCCCACAGCCGTTCTGCGAAGACTTGGTTCGGATTCCATCTCAGCGCTCGCGTAAAATGTCATGTTCTTAGGCGGATGGACATGCGCTTAAGCGGATCTTGACAGCAAATCACAAACGACAGATGGATAAAAGCCTAGGGCCAATAAAGACGACACAATGTATTGTCAGGGAGTCAGTGTTACGAACAATTAGGGTGATAGTATTCAGGTGTCACGCGCAAGAGGTAGCAGGCGGTAGTTTGCAGTCCCTAAATATGGCCCTTCACCACGGGAAGGAACAGGCTCAGGGACATGTTCTCCAGCTACGGAGGTGGCCAGACAGAAGTGGCAGTTTGCAGTGGCTAAGACCTACTACAGCCAGCTGGCTGTGGTCTTGGGGGTGAGCGCTTCTTTCTGTAGCAGGCAGCACATCGCGAATCATCTGGTACATTAATCTGTAAGTGGTGAAACTGTAATTCCGTAGGAAGCAGTGTTAGAGAATGAATTACCAGACAGTAAGAGTGAGGCGACAGAAATGATCATATTTGAAGCTAGGCACAATGTAATCATGGCCGGCGATGCAGTCATTTGCCCTAATTATGTGGAAGGATTAGCGGACTCACTAAGATGTCTCAGCTATTACGCCTTCCCTTGCCTTAGCATATTCCGTCCGCACTAGCCCTGGAGCGTCTCTAAGTGCAAAGTTCACAAAATCACATACTAGATTCTGTCATACTGTGTCATTTGAGTTTTTCGACTCCGGCTCGCCTGGATATAGCTCCATGTTGCGAGTGACGTTCTGCCTCCTGCAACATGGCTCTCCTGGCGTGCCCAGATACCGACTGTGGCACGCGTTGAAAGCCGGATCTTATTTTCTCTCTTCCACGCCAAGTAAACACTTCAAAAAATTATATTGGTATCCGGGAATCGGATTTTCTGTGCAATAATCCTCCCTCCATTAAGAAATTGTCCCAAATTTAATATGATGTTCTCAGAGTTATTACGATCTACATAGACTGCATTGACACTAGTTTGTGCCGTGGAATCCTATTTAGCATTTTGCGAGAATGAATTACATTACTTGTTTCCACTTAGATTAGGGCTCTACACTTTCATACAATCGAGATTCCACTCAGTGTACTTGCTACAATTTTCTTACAGCTTTTGGTAGAATTTAGTTCTATCACTTAGTTATGGCATCAAGCCATACTACGGGTATCTGTTGCAACGGTAGGTCCGGAGGACTAGCAGCTTTACGCGTCAAGCGTAAGTAGAGTATACATGTTGCTATAAAAAACTCGGCTATGCTAATAGTAGAAACTCTTATAGAAACTGATCAAAATACCACTGTTCTGAGGTTACGATCTTTCCATGTCCTTAGGTTTCCCACCTTTGTAACATTTAATGGTTACGGTGTGTAGTGTGACGATTGAGCAAATCTGAATATGTGATTGAGTTTCCAGCACTTTCCTGTGGCATTGTATCTCACCTCTTAACAACTGAACTTTGCATGATTGCGCATCGGTGCGGATTATTCTAGTCGGACAAATGGTAAACAATTCTTGTTCTACATTCAGTAATGTCATAAGAGCATGTGAATGTCCTCGGTTCGAGAACACAGCACTTCCTCTATCTGCAGAAGGACCCAGTGATTCACTGTTTTCCGTTCTATCTGGTATGGATGGACGGTGTAACACTGATAATGTGCGTTTCTACTTGTTACCGGGAATCGGACCGATATAAGCAGCCTTGTTTTAACTGTCTTTATTTCTACAGTTGCTAAATGACAGACGATTGCTAGATTCTCTTGTGTTAACTGAAGTACATGCGGAAACTCTGCTGGAAAGTTCTGCGCTTAGCGTATCGATTCCGAAAATTGTTGTGACGCAGTAATGCTCAACGTAACTGTTCGCGTAGTAAATGCTTTACCACATCATGCGTCACTAATGCTGTCCGCCAATACTTGTATTGGTCTTGCGAGAGTCATCTTTTCATCTAGTGCGCTTAATCGTTTCTGAATTATTGAATGCTGTTTGCTATTGCTACGGAATTACGTACGCACTCCGTGCGTCATGTTGCTATCTCTCTTATTATTCTAGTATTGTTCACCACATTCCGCTCCAAATTCGTGAGTTGTGCGGTATGACAGTCTACTGCGGTATTAAGATTTCCTGCAGTTTCTTCCACGTGACCTACCCTGACGTTTAGTTCGTGCACATCTGCATTTGCTGTCCCAAACGAGGTTTTTAACAGGCGTCCTCCTGTTTTGATCCATCCCATTTTTCTCCGTATGATTTTCTGCGGCAACTTATAACATTAGTCATCGGGAATATTTTTATATTTAAATACAATTATTATTCTGTCCATATGTAACATAATATGTTAACTTTAACTGTTTCATTTATTTACATGAACTGTGGCGTTTATTTACATAAAGAGTTTCTCTTTACATACTCTTATACAAGATCACTTATTTAATGGCTTGCAAGGGCAACAAAATTTTGATTTTTAATATTTTCCGTTATTATCAGAAGCATTTAGAAATTGAAAATACTGTCATAATCTACTCATTAGGACAAATAATCTTATGTTAAAACTTCAGCGCAATAAGAGAAGTATTACAGTTAGAAATTGTGTGTATACTTGAGGCAGCGGAACTGACTTCATTCAACCAGTATTTGAGATGAGAGCATTTAACGACGTTTTAATACACTTTACACATACTTTCAAATATTTACGCAACTTTTTCTCGCTGACACCTCCGCAAAACGATCAAATGAAAAATGATTATCGCTTATTATGTATATTTTCCCCGTTCACGCAGTAAGACTTCAGAAACATACACGATGTTTTAATTTATTACTCTTTCTCTAACGACTCTATTTCCAACTTATATATACCACTCAATGCATCTACAAAAATACACTCCTGGAAATTGAAATAAGAACACCGTGAATCCATTGTCCCAGGAAGGGGAAACTTTATTGACACATTCCTGGGGTCAGATACATCACATGATCACACTGACAGAACCACAGGCACATAGACACAGGAAACAGAGCATGCACAATGTCGGCACTAGTACAGTGTATATCCACCTTTCGCAGCAATGCAGGCTGCTATTCTCCCATGGAGACGATCGTAGAGATGCTGGATGTAGTCCTGTGGAACGGCTTGCCATGCCACTTCCACCTGGCGCCTCAGTTGGACCAGCGTTCGTGCTGGACGTGCAGACCGCGTGAGACGACGCTTCATCCAGTCCCAAACATGCTCAATGGGGAACAGATCCGGAGATCTTGCTGGCCAGTGTGGTTGACTTACAGCTTCTAGAGCACGTTGGGTGGCACGGGATACATGCGGACGTGCATTGTCCTGTTGGAACAGCAAGTTCCCTTGCCGGTCTAGGAATGGTAGAACGATTGGTTCGATGACGGTTTGGATGTACTGTGCACTATTCAGTGTCCCCTCGACGATCACCAGTGGTGTACGGCCAGTGTAGGAGATCGCTCCCCACACCATGATGCCGGGTGTTGGCCCTGTGTGCCTCGGTCGTATGCAGTCCTGATTGTGGCGCTCACCTGCACGGCGCCAAACACGCATACGACCATCATTGGCACCAAGGCAGAAGCGACTCTCATCGCTGAAGACGACACGTCTCCATTCGTCCCTCCATTCACGCCTGTCGCGACACCACTGGAGGCGGGCTGCACGATGTTGGGGCGTGAGCGGAAGACGGCCTAACGGTGTGCGGGACCGTAGCCCAGCTTCATGGAGACGGTTGCGAATGGTCCTCGCCGATACCCCAGGAGCAACAGTGTCCCTAATTTGCTGGGAAGTGACGGAGTGGTCCCCTACGGCACTGCGTAGGATCCTACGGTCTTGGCGTGCATCCGTGCGTCGCTGCGGTCCGGTCCCAGGCCGACGGGCACGTGCACCTTCCGCCGACCACTGGCGACAACATCGATGTACTGTGGAGACCTCACGCCCCACGTGTTGAGCAATTCGGCGGTACGTCCACCCGTCCTCCCGCATGCCCACTATGCGCCCTCGCTCAAAGCCCGTCAACTGCACATACGGTTCACGTCTACGCTGTCGCGGCATGTTACCAGTGTTAAAGACTGCGATGGAGCTCCGTATGCCACGGCAAACTGGCTGACACTGACGGCGGCGGTGCACAAATGCTGCGCAGCTAGCGCCATTTGACGGCCAACACCGCGGTTCCTGGTGTGTCCGCTGTGCCGTGCGTGTGATCATTGCTTTTACAGCCCTCTCGCAGTGTCCGGAGCAAGTATGGTGGGTCTGACACACCGGTGTCAATGTGTTCTTTTTTCCATTTCCAGGAGTGTATATCATAGTACGACACACAGTTCAGGAGACGTGGCGTCATAAACACTGAGACGCGTTAAAAACTATGGTTTCCTTAAAATGGAGCTCAAATTACCCAGAATAAACCCATGTAGTGTTTCGTAGTAAGAGCAGTTAGCGAAGCCCTACAAACTTGAAGCATTACTTCAAACCTTTCCTAAACCTTTTTTCATTTACACGTTCAATGTTAAATATTTAACATGTTAACTCATTTGTAAAGCAATTACACGTTTGAAGCTATTTTGTCCTTGTGAATTCACTCGTTTAAAGAATACGGGGTTTACTAGTATGATGACATCTTACTTAATCGCACATGTTCATTAACAAGGCAGTGATGGAAATGGGACGTCCAAGTAAAATTTGGAAACTTATTGTGTCTATGCATACAGTAATGTTTCAGCATGTGTAACACATCAACGTCCGTGGCCGTTGCCACTGTCAGTAAAATTCTTCACGGTATGTGACCACAGTATCAATATGTATAATTCTGCAACTTCCGGCCAGTTTTGGAAATGGCCTTACTTCGCATATTCTGCTATTGTCAGCACAACTTCCTGCTATTGGCCACTTGCAACATCGGTAGAAACGTTGGAAAATTCTGCATACTGACAATGAGATCATGTACCCTGAAGAATTATAGTGACACATCAATAATAGATTATTCGAAACCCTGACAATAGGAGATCAACCATTCAACAAATGTCGCCTAACTATCAGTGATAGATCGTTGACAAAGTTAATCGCCCATATAGAAACGAGACCATCTCTCTCAGATTTCGTGGTTATCGTTCTGTGTATTATTACCATCGGAAAGTCGTTTAGTGTGTCAGTTTTTCTTCTGTATATAGAAGACAGAGACATGAAGCGTGAAATGTATTTCGTAATCTTAATGAATTATGTGACTTATGTTACATGCGAGGAACATTTCATGAATCTCAGCTGAGAGGAAGTTTCTGTTTTCAGTCAGGCTACTAAGCTCGAGATCAGACTCATACCAAGGTGATAATATATGCTTAAGTAAATGAAATTTAGCATCTACTCATTATAGAACAGAAGTAACTTGTGGTGTTATGCAGTAACTTGTAAGGTAAAGATAAATACAGAATGAAAGAATGCAGTTCTTGCGTTATGGCGTACTTCGTCTTGGAAAAAAACGACATTTTGTCAATGGAGTGAGTGATTTTATTTTTGTTTATTTATAGACGCAATCACATCTTATGACACAGTCATAAACGGTTTCGGCCATACAATGACCATCTTCAAATTCTAAAAGCGGCATACACTGAACACAGGTTCAGGCGTTGTATCTGGTCTCAGCATAAACGGAAATATCTGACTCCTGCAAATAGGGCACACGTCATTGCAATTCTAACGAAATTTGACTTTAATTTGAGGTAAAGACGTATCATTCCACATTGGGCTTCCGAAGGAAACTGCTTCCCTCTAGGTGTACTCGGCCACATTGGTAATGTTCGCAGCACCTCTGCGATGGCCCATTAAATTATAGTGCTACAGTTAGTATCGCGCATTGACGCTGCTCATATGGGCTCCTGAGTACGTAATTGCGGCGGAGGAGAGAGAGATCATTAACGTGGCAGTGAAGCCCGCGCGTTTGCCGGTAACCGAGCGCTCGCCGTCGGCAGAGCAGCTGGCCGTCGCCCAGAACCGTTCTGTGCGGGGAGCGCACTAACAGCTCCCCTCCGACCCATGCGCGGGCGCTCTGAAACGGCGTGCGCTCGGTGCTAACAGCCCTGGCATACAAGGACAAGGCTACTGTTAGTTACCTAGTAATGAAATACGTTACTGGCAAACGTAGTCTGCTAGGCTTCCCGCAATGAACCGAACTCCACGTGCGTTATGGCACGGATCATCCCGTTTCCAGACAATGTTTAAAGGTTCTGCATACTCAGGGACGGGAAGGAATGCTTTCACACTATGTGAAACCCCATCAAGCTTTTCCCAACGCTTCTCTCTGTCCATGGTCATTAAAGAGTTCATTCACATTAGAATAGAATTAAAACTAAATGGAGAATTACTAGTAAACGGAAGTATGAGGCAAAAGATACTGCGCTATATTTCAGTGATCCAAATTGGGCTCTAAACACTATGGGACTTAACATCTGAGGTCATCAGTCCCCTAGAACTTAGAACTACTTAAACCTAACTAACGTAAGGCCATCACACACATCCATGCCCGAGGGAGGATTCGAACCTGCGACCGTAGCGGTTGCGCGGTTCCACACTGAGGCGCCTAGAACCGCTCGGCCACACCGGCCGGCATTTCAGTGATGAGCCCCTTTGTTATTAATTACCACTATTAGGTACTGAATAAGCTAACAAGCTATAATACATATGTGGACACCCAGTCACACCGTGGTACGGGTCAAGGAACAATTTCGATTCTCATGAATTATTACGATTCCAACTAGAAGGCGAATTAGCGTAGTCGTTCGAAATATTTCAACTGATGGCGTACAACATACTTCAATGGTTCCATTTCGGTGCTAGCAAAACGAAGAGTTGGAACATGTAGTACAGAAATTTAACCCGACTTAAGTGCCGGATCCCAATAGAGGACGCCATCCGAGGACACGTCCACTACAGATGCAAAAATTTTCCGCCATGTCTAGGCCTCATTAGTGAAGCGGTAGCCGCTAGCAGTAGCTAATCATAGTTTGCAAGTTCAGTGTTGGTGGTGTGGCAATAAAACTTGCTTTCCTGCTGACTTCGACTTGGAAGAGCAATTAAATTGCCTAAGAAGTGATTAACTATACATCGAATCTGTAGGAAAAGCAGGTCTGGGTTTTGTGACACTAGATATTGAGTGTCATTAACCGAGTTGAGCAAATATCATTATTTTGTAAGGCATGGCGGTAGAGAAAGCGACACTTTGAGGGCTGTGGAACGGGTCCCCCCTTAGCTCAGTGGGTGAGGTGTGAGTGAAACATTGGTGGTTCCACAATCAGTCACTTGTTGATACATAAGACTCTTTAAATAAACAGAGAAATACACTGTGTTTTAACTCGCTGAATTCCTCGCGGCAGCCGTGCAGACCAGAGTCATAGCGTGCAGTTTCTAGTCAAGGCTGTTGCGGCGACGGCTAGTGCTGTTGCAGAGCCCCGGGCGGCGTTTTCTTCCATTCAGTACCGCACGCACGACGCACTGCGATGGTGGCGCGATCCTCTCCTTGTGAATTCGCTCGTTGCGTTTTAACAAGCGTCCTGGCCGTGGCGTGGTGTGCTCCGTCCCGGAATCGAAACAGCGACCCTCAGGTTCGGCGTGTTCTGGCGGAGTTCATCAATCTCTACGTTCACAGATGACGCATTTGCTGAGGAAACAGTCCCTTAGTCCTGACCAGCCACCTGGGTAATACCACGTGATCTTGTTTCTGTTAACGTCTGGGACGGAATCTTCGGCGATGACCTTTTGGCGCGGTACCGACATCTTCTTGTGTCGAGCAGCATAGCCGCTAAGTCGTTGCAGTGAAGTATGACGTCCTCTGACTAACTGTGGGTCTGTCCGTCCAGGAGACGTTTCTTCGTCTCTTCTTTCTCCCCTCAAAGGAACCCGTCACACTTGTTTGTCAGAGGTATTTATTCGGTGATTTTGTCAATGTTGCAAAGTTTCGAGGGTGGCAACTGAATCTTCAGCCATTGATATATGCTTCTCAGATTGCGCAGAAACATAACCAATGTCGACACATGTGTCTGCTTTTCTTGTTTTTCCTCTGTGCTGATTTGGCGGGCATAGCCCTGTCGTCCTCTTCTGCATTGCTAGATACGTCACGCACATGAGTTCAGTATGCTGACTGTTCTTAGAGAATTAACCGCTGACGTGCGAACTGCAATGGTCGTTGTTCTCCTAGGAAGCACTGCCGGTCTGCGGTCGTTGATCTGTCAAAGTGCTGACTGCTGCTGCATAAATGTCGCTCGCTGCTCATTCGCCTCCTTGTTCGACTGCTGCCACTTCCAAATATTATGGCTTAACGTGTCAAAGTCTCTAAAGTGATCTCTTAATTTATAATAATCCTTTACGTATTTTTCTATTGGGTCTCTGTTTTGAACAACCATAAACATAATGACTGAACACAGCTATAAATAACACATAATTATTATATGTAATTATTATACACCCTACATTCCTCCCCTCTCCAGAAAAATCCGCCTTGAATTTTCTCCATGTTCATCTAAAATGACTAACAAACAAGAAAGAAACACAAAGTGGAAACCTAAGTCTGTAAAAAAATTATTCATTCTGTAATAGCTTGAAATAATAGCAACATTAACAAAACTTCTGAAAGTAATGTTAGAAATGTGGTAGAACGACAATCAGGAACAATACAATGAACTAGCAAGCAACAATTATCTCTACATACATTTCAGCAGTGCATGTGTGTGCTCAGGATTTTTGTAGCCATTCAACTACAGTTTGATGTAGTGATACGTTATTCTTTGTCTTCGGTTTTCGGCTGATACACAAGAAAACAATACAAAGTATAATGATAAACAAGAGGGTTCCAGAAATATCTTTTCCCAATATCATAATTCGCATTTTATGTTCCTCTTTCAACTGTACAACATTATGCATCATAGCGTTGGAATCAATTTTGCCTTGTTGTGCGGTGATACATCTAATGACTGCAGCATGGTTGAATCAAGGGAGTTGGTTAGGTAAGACAAAATTTGAGGAACCAATAGTTGCATAAGTGTCTCTGGCCAATAAAGTAGTGGGTACAACGAGGTATCACCTGCTTATGGTTGCGGGTAAGTGAAATTTCACGCCTGAGAGAGAACAAAATGTGCCATCAACTATCAGTCCACCACTACGGAGTTCAACATGTTAAAATGTAGTATTCCTAAGTGCAGCTTACATAATTGTGATTTTATGGGAAAATAAAAATTATTGTTCACTTTGTATCACCTAGCTACCATTATCAAAACATTCTTCTGAAGGATATATACTTGTTTAAGCACCTGATGTCTAATCATATGTCGGTACTTCCTGTTATTTAAAACCCAGAATTCCCCTTCGTGTGTTTTGCTAATTCCCTTTTCTGTACATGATTCCCTGTTAGCTCATTATCGCTACAATCTTTAATATCGACAGGTTTTAGCATTACATTTGCATTATAATGGTAAATTCTCTCTTGTGGATCTGAAGGTTAAATGGGGCAGAGTGTGTGTTCTGCATTGGTGGACCAGCCGTCTTGCATTTCAACGGTCCAGCCCGCTTCAGAAGAGTATTTGCTACTGTTGATCGTGTTACATCTGTTAATAAAAGGACTCAACTGGCCTACAAGAACAATAGTTGTTTTTATTGATAACTGTAAGTTGACGTTAATTGATGATGTGATTTTGATAACTTTATAAGGGCCCTGGTAATTTGTCACGAATTTTTTCGTCTTTCCTTTAGCAACATGGGGACTGGGTAGGAAAACCCTTGTCCAATTTTTAAATCCAGATACTTAGTGTGTCCTTTATCTAATTTCTCTTGCCATTCTAATGATTTAGTAATTGTTTCCTGTATATTTTTCCAAATGTGCTTAATGATTCGAATAAATTTCCTAACTGCTTCTCCATTCTTTCCTTCTTCAGGAATGGCGATGTCATCTTCCTTCCATAAATAACTCCAAAGGCGACATGTCTGTTCGTTCCTCTGTTTTAGCGTTGTATGGACTTACACAGTATGGAATGACGATATCCCAATTGTTATGTTGGTTGTTCATAAAATAACTAAGCAGCTTCCTGATAGTGCTGTGGACCTTTTCTGTCCATCCATTTGCCTTTGGTTGTAACGAAGTGGTGCGTAATTTACGTACTTTCAGCAAATGGCAGAACTGTTTCTTGACGCTGGACAAGACGTTACCACCTTGGAAAGTTGTAATTTCTTCTGGTATGCCCAATTTTAAAAACCAATTATTTTCCATAGCCTGTGCAGTGGTGTTTGCTTGTTGATCAGGGAGACTTAACATGGTTAGATATCTTGAGAATGATCTGTTATCGTTAGTATGTGCCCATTCCCAGATGGTGTTTTTTAAAGGGACCATATACGTCCATTCCTGCTGTTTGAAATAGGTGTAATGCTTCCGAGATTCTTTGTAATGGTATACGTTGACGGCAATAGTCTGAATGCTGGACGTATGGTATGCAATTGCACACATATTGTGCTACATCATGCTTTCTTATCTCCAACCAGCAACGTTAACAACGCATCTTTCATTAGTTCTTTGACCAGTTCTTCGAAAGAATGTGATCATGGGCCTCTTGCATGACTTCCTGTCACAGGTGTTTGGAAACCACGATTCTCAGTTCGAGTTTAGTTGTTAAACACAGGACAGCATCCTGTAGGCAAAACTGCCATTGTGTCGCATATATTTTGCAGTCTGCATCTGAAGTCTGTGCTTTTAGTTATTCTTCTGTATTATTATCTACTGTTTCTAATACTGCTACCTTTCTAAAAAGACAATCTGGGTTGGAATATTTCTTTACTGCTTTATGAAGGACTTGAAAGTCCATTTCAGAGAGGCATAGCAAACAATGTGTCAAACAACTTGATGGGTCTATTAACCAATGTAATCACTTGAGAGCAGTATGATCCGTGATTATCTCGAATTTATTCCGATGCAGTGAGCACCTGAAATTTTTTACACCATAGATGACACTCAGTAACTTCTTTTCCAATGTTAAGTAAATGTATTCTGTCGTATTTATTTGTCTGGCTGTTCTGCACCATTAATATTTTGATCCAAAACAACTCCGATAGCATGTTCAGACGCATCGCAGGACAGGATGAGTTCTTTGCTGAAATCTGGATAGATTAAAACAGGATTATTTTGTATTTAAGTGTTTTAAAAGCTGTGACACATTCTGCTGTCCAATGAAATTAAGTACCATTCTTCAACAACGGTGCGAGTGGTTGTGCTATTTCTGCATATTCTTTTACAAATTTTCGATGATAATTTGAAAGGTCTAGAAATTGTGGCTTTGGAAAATCCTTAACTGAGGTTATTAGTCATGGATTGGTCTTGATTTTGTGTTTGCTGACAACATGACCTAAATATGTTACTTCCTTTAACATGAAGTGGCACTTTTTCCAAATTTAATGTTGATTTAGCGTCGATGAGATGTTGTAAAACTTCTCGTAAGCGAATCACATGCTTGTGGATGTCTTTTGAAAACAAGATTGTGTCATCGAGATATATCATGATTAGCGAAGCTTGAACCCACGTAACGAACCGTCTACAACCATTTGAATGTTCCGGGGCATTTTTCAATCGGAACGACATCCTTTCGAATTGCCAGTCACCTGAAGGGGTAGGGAACGGAATTTTATGTCTATCCTCTGGTGTAACTTCTACTTGATGGCACCTGCACCTCAAGTCAAATGTGCAGAAATGTTTACTGTTGCCGAGATGGTCAGTAGTATCTATGATATTCGGTAATGGATGCACGTCTAAAATTGTTTTCCTATTTAAATGCCTGTAATCACGACAGAATCTACAACGTACTGCATCGTCAGCGGATTTCTTTGGGATAATTACGACGTTTGCGATGCATGGCGAATCCATATTCTCTATTATACCATCCTCTAATTGCTAATCTATGCATTCATCAAGTAATGGTTGTAATTGGTGAGGAACTCTTTATAATGTTCCATAAATTGTGGTGTTATCTCTAGTTGGAATCCTGTGCTGTATGATGTTCGTGGCTAGTAGCGGTCCCTGTGAACTTAACAGATCGTAAAACTCGTCCAACGCTGCTTCTACCATACACTGCTCGTTTCATTTTAAGTGTGGTATCTTCTGGCGCAATGCAGTTTTGTAGGTGGCTGGTTTGTCATGAACGTCTACGTTTGATAAATCAACATCACCTTCCTCTAAAGCACTTATTTAGCTATTCACATGCCGTTTCGTAATTACTTGCCTTTTGTCGTAAAATTATCTATATGCACCGGTACCTTTCATATTCCATCAATTTTTGCTGCACGAACTGTAGTCCTGCACACAATCAATGTCATGAGCCTAATCCATCATTTACCTCTAATGGTTCCTATATGCTTAGTTTCTTCGCGGATAAAGCAACATTAATGTCCGCCCAAAGTAGCTTTCCTGTACCGAATGGTATTTTATTCCTCGAATATACCTTCAAGGAGGGCAGTGCTTGCAGTTTAGTTGATTCCTATTTCTGGGGATAGAGATCTTGCGGAGAGCGTCCTTGGCAGCTGTTTCATTTAATCGAAACAATGTCTCACTAAGCTCCACTGTTTGCTGCCTGAGGTTAATTATGGCGTGATGTTTATTCAGGAAATCTAACCCTTGGATAGGATCATATTCGTCGCTTACCCTTGGTATGACTTCCTCAACTTCTGGGAATCTTACACCCTCATTGCGAAAGGTTAGTGACATACAGCCAATGAACGTATGTCACCTCCGTTTATATCGCTTAACCTATGTGTTTGGAGGGTCATATCTATTGGCCTCAGTGCGCTGTTCACTTATGAATGACTTGTGAGTCCCAGTGTCGACTAATAGTCTCTGTGTTTTGCTCTCATTAGTGGCTGGTAACCAGCACTCTGCCTTTGCTTGCGTTCTAATATCATAAAATTTTAATGGGAAAGCCTGGCGGCAGTTCTGGGGCTACTGTTCCTGTTTAACGGACTGTTGTTTGCTAATTTCCCTACAGTGCTACCCTCACAATATGTATGGCCCACCCTTTGACAATTTGTACACTGTGGTTGGTGATAGTTTTTTGCGACGTTTCCCTGCCGATCGCATCTGAAACAACGAACCCCAGCGGGAAATACATTTTTCTTTCCATGTATCTTGTCGCGTGGTCTATTTTCTCTAATGCTGCAGCAATGTTGACTGCATCGGTTACATTCTTCAGAAATTCTTCCCCAACGCGGCAAGATGTTTCAGGTGGCAATTCTCGCAAAAAGTATCTGACACCAAGTACTCCCCTTCTTGTCGAATATACTTATTGGATTCATCACTGAATTGTATGTGTTACTATTATTTTTTCTTATTGTATCCACTAAGCTTTCTATTGTTTCGATTTGAAACACTACATCTGGTGAGCATGATGTATGAGACAGGCGAAATACCCTCAGACTTCAAGAACCATATAATAATTCCAATCCCAAAGAAAGCAGGTGTTGACAGATGTGTGTCGGCCGCGGTGTCCGCGCGGTTCTAGGTGCTTCAGTCCAGAACCGCGAGAGTGCTACGGTCGCAGGTTCGAATCCTGCATCGGACGTGGATGTGTGTGATGTCATTAGGTTAGTTGGGTTTAAGTAGTTCAAAGTTCTAGGAGACTGATGACCTAAGATTTTAAGTCCCATAGTGTTCAGAGCCATTTGAACCATTTGACAAATGTGAAAATTATCGAAATATCAGTTTAATAAGTCATGGTGCAAAATGCCAACGCAGATTCATTACAGACGAAGGGAAAAACTGGTAGAAGCCGACCTTAGGGAAGATCAGTTTGGATTCCGCAGAAATATTGGAACACGTGAGGCAATGCTTACCCTACGACTCACCTTAGAAGATAGATTAAGGAAAAGCAAACCTAATTTTCTAGCATTTGTGGACTTAGAGAAGTCTTTTGACAATGTTGACTGGAATACCCTCTTTCAAATTCTGAAGGGGGCTGGGGTCAAATACAGGGAGCGAAATGCTATTTACAAATTGTACAGACATCAGATGGCAGTTATAAGAGTCGTTGGGTATGAAAGGGAAGCAGTGATTGGGATGGGAGTGAGACAGGGTTGTAGCCTAACCCCGATGTTATTCAATCTGTGTATTGAGCAAGCAGTAAAGTAAACAAAAGAAAAATTCGGAGTAGGAAATAAAACCCATGGAGAAGAAATGAAAACTTTGAGGTTTGGCGATGACATCGTAATTCTGTCAACGACAGCAAAGGACCTGGAAGAGCAGTTGATCAGAATTTACAATGTCTTGAAAGGTGGATATAAGATGAACATCAACAAAAGCAAAACGAGGATAATGGAATGTAGTCAAATTAAGTCGGTTGATGTTGAGGAATTAGATTAGGAAATGAGACATTCAAAATAGTAAAGGAATTTTGCTATTTGGGGAGCAAAATAACTGATGATGGTAGAAGTAGAGAGGATGTAAATTGTAGACTAGCAATGACAAGGGAAGCATATCTGAAGAAGAGAAATTTGTTATCATCGAGTATAGATTTAAGTGTCAGGAAGTCGTTTCTGGAAGTATTTGTATGGAGTGTAGCCATGTATGGAAGTGAAACATGTACGACAAATAGTTTGGACAAGAAGAGAATAGAAGCTTTTGAAATGTGGTGCTACAGAAGAATGCTGAAGATTAGATGGGTAGATCACGTAACTAATGCGGAGGTGTTGAATAGAATAGGGGAGAAGAGATATTTGTCGCACAACTTGAGTAGAAGAAGGCATCGGTTGTTAGGACATGTTCTGAGGTATCAAGGTATCACCAATTTAGTATTGGAGGGCAGCGTGACGGGTAAAAATCGTAGATTGAGACCAAGAGATGAATACACTAAGCAGATTCAGAAGGATGTAGGTTGCAGTAGGTACTGGGAGATGAAGAAGCTTGCACAGGATAGAGTAATATGTAGAGCTGCAGAAAACCAGACTCTGGACTGAAGACCACAACAACACAACTTGTCGAAGTCTGTAAAATGATCACTTAACCTATAATAAGCCTTTAAGTGTTTTTCTGTTCGATCTCTGCTTTTACCAACCGTAAATAACACATAATTATGATACACAAGCATAAATAACACGTACGTATTATACATAATTATTATACATCCTACATACAAATTAGTTTACACTTATAATCGAGAATAGTGGGTAAAGTATTTGTTATCTGAAGATCTAGTATTTTCCGAACCCTGTACGTGTAAATTGGCGAAATCAAATACGCTACAGCAGTATTCAATTTCATTTTAAAGTGCAGTTCTTTAAGGAAGTTTCTGTCTCGTTATTCCAACCTAACACCTGCTTGTAATGTCTTCGACTGGCTAGATTTTTCGCGTATATCATGGAAAAGGAATTTAAATATTATTCGTTCTCCACAAATGTGACATGTGGTCTAGAGACCCGGGGAATTAGGACTCACCAACATCCGGTGTCGTGCGCCGGCATTATATCTGAATACCATGAACAAACACTGGTTGGGAACAGGGAACTCACTCACAACTCCTGGGCGTTTACACGCCGGCCTCCAACCCCCCCCCCCTAGTGTTGGTAGGACATGTACCACTCTATTCATTCACCTACCTGTCTTTTTTGTGGACCTTAGCTATGTACGTGCTGACTTCCCATGTACGCAACACCCGTCCCCCTTTCACCAAACCCCTAGTTATTGGTGGGATTACCTTAAAACGACGTTGAGATCAGGTATCTACGATGTGGACTGCAGTGTGTCGCAACTTTCATCAACCGTACCTCCCAACATTAGTCCGAATAACATGGTATCATGTCATCTGTGGATCTAACCAGACTTTAAACGTAGCTGGTTCGATGGACTCTAATTTGTGCTCCACCTCTCACTTAGTGGACAATGCGGCTCATTGCCTGACCTGCGACAGTGTTCGTTAAGTCTGTGTGCTGGGGCAGGGGGTCGCCAATTGTCTCCATGCCCCTCCCTCTGTGGTTAAACTGTACATTTTCATTCACCCTTGTGTTACCCTGTAACCAAGACCCATGCGATAGTCTGGATCAAAGGATGGACAGTCGATACCTTTATGGTCTTTATACAGACAGGGACAAATCGCGGCTCAATCTTGGGCCCCCCTACAGAATGGGCATACAGTGAGAAAACGACATCCATGATACGGCTCCTATTTCGTGAGTTACCTGTGTGAGGTTTTGCGCGATCGCCCGCTCAGCTGGTCAGTGCATGGGGTGGCTCGACTGCTGTCGAGGTGCGCTACTGACATCCCGTCACGGTACTTCAAACCCCCGTTGGGCACAGTGCCTCATACCCCATTGTGTTTGCTTTTCATTCCACTCTCTCCTAACTACCACTGCTGTGTCATTTGGTGAAATTTCATGGTTATAAGTGTCACCTTCCTTGACTACCTCTTCTGGTTGGTTGGTTGGTGGTTTTGCGGGTGCCATAGTTAGGCCTCGTGAGGTTGACCCCTGCCCACGGCGTCCCCAACCTGCCTTTGAGCCTGAGGCGATCTACATGCACTCATCTCCCGTCATCCTCACCTTCTATCTGGTTCAAGAAATGTAAAGTTTTCCCCATTTGGATTTTCTGACTTCATCTGCTGATTTTGCGTACTTTTTAAATTAAGTTATGTTTCCCCCTGAATAGCGTCGAGGTAAAGAAAAAGGCTAGCACATTACACAACTAATCACAACGTCTTGGTCTCCGGGTACAACTCTGACCACTGCTTCCGTTTTGAATGCAAATCATCAGCAATGGCGGCCAAAGACCCTCGGTATAACAAGTCATCATCGTTCAGCCATCAGCCTTGTCAAAGAGGGGGGAGGAGAAGATAGGGGTCAGGGTATTTTTTACCATTGCGTTGAGAAACTGCCGGGCGTGGAATGTCAGAAGTTGGAACGTGGTTCGAAAGCTAGAAGACCTTCAAAGAGAAATAGCAAAGCTCAGTCTAGATATAACGGAGATCAGTGAGTGAAACGGAAAGACGATTACAATTTCTGGCCAGACGAGTATAGGGTAAAATCAACAGCAGCAGAAAATAGTACAACGGGAGTAGGATTCGTTATGAATAGAAAGGGAAGACAGACAGTGAGTTACTGTGGACAATTCCGTGACAGGGTTTTTCTAATGAAAATTGACAGTGAACGAACACCGACAACCATATATCATGTATACATGCCGACACATCAAGTATGAGATGACGAGATGGAAGAATTATATGAAGATACTGAAAGGGCAGTTCAGAACATAAAGGGAGCTGAAAATGCAATGGATATGAGAGATTGGAATGTGGCCGTAGAGAAAGGAGTAGAAGGAAGGGTTACAGGAGAATATGAGGTTGGCAGTACGAATGAGACAGGAGGAAAACTAATTGAGTTTTGTCGTAAATTTTAGCTAGTAACTGCGAAAACTCTGTTGAAGAATCACGAGAGTAGGAGATATACTTGCATGGGAGAGACGAGAAGACCTCAGTTGCATTAAGTAGGTCAGGCAGAGATTTCGAAACCAAATACTGGATTGTAAGGTGTATCCAGGAGCAGATGTAGACCCTGATCACAATACAGAAATGTTGAAGTGTAGACTTACGTTTAAGGGACTAGTCAAAAGGTATCAATGAGCAGAGCAGTTGGGTACAAAAGTACTAATAAATGAAGAGATATGATTTAAGTTACCTGAGGCTATAGACATTGCGATAATGAATAGTAGACAATTGAGCTGACGAGGAATGGACAGCACCAAAAGGTCAGTCACAAAAGTTGGAAAGGAGAACATAAATGCAAGAAATGTAACTGCGAAGAAACCTTGAGTAACAGAAGAAATACTTCAGTAGATCGAAGAAAGAAGGACGTATGAAGAAGTTCTGGGAAATTCAGGAAAAACACCAGTCGCTTAGGAATGAAATGAGTAGGAAGTGCAGAGAAGCTAAGGCGAAATGCCAACGGAAGAGATATAATTGTCGGAATAACTAATACAGTCGATAGAAAAATCGAAACAAGCCAGGGAAAATGTATGACCTAAAACAAATGGGTGTCCTATCCTAAAAGAAACAGGCTACCTAACCTCTCTCTCTTACATTGCTAGGTCTGTTGACAGCAGTGTGAGAAACAGCCGCACCAGATCTACCCTATGTAAAATACGGCTGTAAATATTACCGTGCTGAGCTAAGAATACTGAGCTAAGACCCTCTGGCTACGTGCAACTTGAGCACTGTAGTAAATGAAGCCACGGAATATTCTGAAAAATGACAGCGTAGTTTACGACGTAAGACAGACTGACGTTACAGTATGTTAATGAATCATTACAAAATCATGCCGTCATGACATTTACTGCAAGCATTCCTACCTAACATTGGTATTGGGAATAATTTTATGGATTTTGCTTAAATACCTACGGTCCATTCTAAGTTGTATGGAAATACGTGATCGAACAACATTCAAAAGAAACATGTAAACAAGATACGCCGACATACAACAGTTACCAATTATCACAGAGTAATATTTTAACAAATGTACCTATATAATGAGTTAAACCAATTCTCCAATCCAACAAATATACGTACCGAATCATATTCGTGCCTTATCAGTGTGTGGCGTCACCGTAAGGTTGCACCTAGCAGTCTCACAAATACCTATGGAAAAACAACTCACAACACAACGATAAATCTGTGTTTTTATCACCAATGCAGGGTTAGAACGGGACAACAACAATGCAATATTTACTTTAAAAAAAGTTCACAATTGCTAGTAAACGCCGCCGCCACTACACCCGATGTCGTCAGACGTCTATGTGGTAGGCAGTACTCAGCGCCGGGCTTAACCACAGCGTTTCCGCACCAGCTGCCGGCACCGGGCACATATCAGGCAACTCCTCCTGTCTACCCATCTCGGGCACTGTCTGCATGCCCGTCTCCTAACCATAGGATAAGAAACGAAGAAGAAATGTGCTTTCCTTTGGAAACACGAGAAGGAGACCCAAGAGTGGTCACGTCCAACTCCACAGATAACCAGCGCAGTGTCACAGGAAGCCACTGCCGCCAACGCCAGCCATCCGAGTCTCATGCGACCTGATGATGGACTCATTGCACCACCCATGATACAGAGGGCACCTCCCACTGTAAGTAGGCTGTTTATATTTTCTTACTGGCAACGTTACGTAGCGCTCGGTATGAAAATCACGGGCTGTGCTGTGTGCAGCCTGTGGCTAGTTTGCATTGTTGTCTGCCATTGTAGTGTTGGGCAGCGGCAGCTGGATGTGAACAGCGCGTAGCGTTGCGCAGTTGGAGGTGAGCCGCCAGCAGTGGTGGATGTGGGGAGAGAGATGGCGGAGTTTTGTAATTTGTCATGAACTGCTATATACACTCCTGGAAATGGAAAAAAGAACACATTGACACCGGTGTGTCAGACCCACCATACTTGCTCCGGACACTGCGAGAGGGGTGTACAAGCAATGATCACACGCACGGCACAGCGGACACACCAGGAACCGCGGTGTTGGCCGTCGAATGGCGCTAGCTGCGCAGCATTTGTGCACCGCCGCCGTCAGTGTCAGCCAGTTTGCCGTGGCATACGGAGCTCCATCGCAGTCTTTAACACTGGTAGCATGCCGCGACAGCGTGGACGTGAACCGTATGTGCAGTTGACGGACTTTGAGCGAGGGCGTATAGTGGGCATGCGGGAGGCCGGGTGGACGTACCGCCGAATTGCTCAACACGTGGGGCGTGAGGTCTCCACAGTACATCGATGTTGTCGCCAGTGGTCGGCGGAAGGTGCACGTGCCCGTCGACCTGGGACCGGACCGCAGCGACGCACGGATGCACGCCAAGACCGTAGGATCCTACGCAGTGCCGTAGGGGACCGCACCGCCACTTCCCAGCAAATTAGGGACACTATTGCTCCTGGGGTATAGGCGAGGACCATTCGCAACCGTCTCCATGAAGCTGGGCTACGGTCCCGCACACCGTTAGGCCGTCTTCCGCTCACCCACCAACATCGTGCAGCCCGCCTCCAGTGGTGTCGCGACAGGCGTGAATGGAGGGACGAATGGAGACGTGTCGTCTTCAGCGATGAGAGTCGCTTCTGCCTTGGTGCCAATGATGGTCGTATGCGTGTTTGGCGCCGTGCAGGTGAGCGCCACAATCAGGACTGCATACGACCGAGGCACACAGGGCCAACACCCGGCATCATGGTGTGGGGAGCGATCTCCTACACTGGCCGTACACCACTGGTGATCGTCGAGGGGACACTGAATAGTGCACGGTACATCCAAACCGTCATCGAACCCATCGTTCTACCATTCCTAGACCGGCAAGGGAACTTGCTGTTCCAACAGGACAATGCACGTCCGCATGTATCCCGTGCCACCCAACGTGCTCTAGAAGGTGTATGTCAACTACCCTGGCCAGCAAGATCTCCGGATCTGTCCCCCATTGAGCATGTTTGGGACTGGATGAAGCGTCATCTCACGCGGTCTGCACGTCCAGCACGAACGCTGGTCCAACTGAGGCGCCAGGTGGAAATGACATGGCAAGCCGTTCCACAGGACTACATCCAGCATCTCTACGATCGTCTCCATGGGAGAATAGCAGCCTGCATTGCTGCGAAAGGTGGATATACACTGTACTAGTGCCGACATTGTGCATGCTCTGTTGCCTGTGTCTATGTGCCTGTGGTTCTGTCAGTGTGATCATGTGATGTATGTGACCCCAGGAATGTGTCAATAAAGTTTCCCCTTCCTGGGACAATGAATTCACGGTGTTCTTATTTCAATTTGCAGGAGTGTATATTATGACTATTAAGGTAAATACATTGTTTGTTCTCTATTAATATCTTTCATTTGATAACTATCCCTATCAGTAGTTAGTGCCTTCTATAGTTTGAATCTTTTATTTAGCTGGCAGTAGTGGCGATCGCTGTATTGCAGTAGTTCGAGTAACGAAGATTTTTGTGAGGTAAGTGATTTCTGAAAGGTATAGTTTAATGTTACTCAGGGCCATTCTTTTACAGGGATCTTTGATAGTCAGATTGCGTTGCGCTAAAAACATTGTGTGTCAGTTTAAGCACAGTCTTGTATAAATTGTTCAAAGGGGACGTTTCATACCACCTCCAATAGGACTCCTGCAGTTAGTAAATGCGACAGTCTGGGACAGCTAATGACGTAAGACAGGCTTACCCTCCTCATTTGCTTATCTAGGCCAATAACAATCAAGTTACTAACCCTCCTCCACCCCATTTTACTTCGAGAGCCTCATCGTTAGTTGTCTGTTCACCGTACTGAGAGGAAGTATTATCACTAGCAGCACAATTATCGGACTTAAAAAATTATGGGGAATACTCAGTACAGAAGTTCTACACTATCCCTAGAAGTACTATGTGTACACGCTCTAAAACAAAATAAACGACGACTTACTTAGGTATTGTCCGAATGGGATGGAAATTGGTATGTGTGTACAGACAAACAAATGATTACTATTACAGAAAAAATTGGATGATTTATTCGAGAGAAGGGCTTCATAAATTGTGGAAATAACGCTTGCAATTATCAGAGAGAGTTTTTGCATGCCCTTCTGTGGGGTATCGTGCCAAATTCATACCAATTAGCGTGTTACATTTGGGTGTTAGATAGTCAAAATCCCGAGCTGGCTGCTGGTCATTGACCATAGTGCTCCACATGGTCTCAGTTGGGTAGACATCCAGCGACCTTAACGGCCAAGGCAGGGCTTGACAAGCACAAGTAGTACAAACTCTCGCTGTGTGTAGGTAGTCATTGTCTTGCTGAAATGTGAGTCAAGGATGGCTTGCCATGAAGGACAACAAAACTGAACGTAGAATATCGTAGACGTATCGCTCTGCTGTAAGAGTGCCCCCGAATTACAACCGAAAGGCCCTTGCTATGAGAAGAAATGACACCCAGACTATCACTTCTGGCTGTAGGGCCGTATGACAGGCATCCGTTAGTCTGGTATACCACTACTGCCCAGGGCGTCTGCAGAGACGTCTTTGGCCTGGTATCTCACTGACTGGAGTAGAACAGTCTTCATTGATGAGTCCCACTTCATACTGATCCAAGATGACTAATACTTGAGTGTATCACTGTATTTATACCTCTCATTTCCTATACACGTAGAGTGTATAGCCCGTTGTGAGCGAGCACACAATGTAGATTGTGTCAACCACTACAGACACATTTAATACATGTCTGTAATTCCACGTAACATATCCCGAAATGGGGTGTTTTTAAAATCCCACACACTAGCAATGTTAACCCGTACGTTACCAAACTGATAATTCCGGAAATTAAATGTTATTAGCCGGCCGGTGTGGCCGAGCGGTTCTAGGCTCTTCAATCTGGAACTGCGCGACCGCTACGGTCGCAGGTTCGAATCCTGCCTCGGGCATGAATGTGTGTGATGTGCTTAGGTTAGTTAGGTTTAAGTAGTTCTATGTTCTAGGGGACTGATGACCACAGATGTTAAGTCCCATAGTGCTCAGAGCCATTTGAACTAAATGTCGTTAACTTACTATCACCACTAGGAATGTTCCACTATACGATAGACCTTTTTAAATTTCGTCAACAATAGAAATGACAATTACACAAAGAGCTGTCCCATTTTGAGAGCCTGAATACTTGATCTCCGGAATCATTAAATATAGATTTTTTTCTTACACATGCAGTGGTAAATTATGCTGCATCACATGTCATCGTGCAAGACATGCACACACGTTGGCTGTCAAATCCTATAACGTACGAAGAAAAAACGGAGGACAAAACAAATACTAAAATCTTATGCCGCACCCAGCCCCCACAAATCAGTGTTATGAACGAAATGATTTGAAAGTGACGTTTACGTAGTCTCGCCTTACAGCGACACCAATGTATTAAAGTTCGATATTTGTTTACTTATTAAATTAACAGAAAGATTAAAAATCTGAAGAATTGAGAGTGTCCCCAAGACATCAAAGCACAATCACACAGTGCAGTCAAATTAACGTGACCACTTGCCAAATCCTGAATTACCAACTGTTGCGGCACCGGCGTACAAGAGGAGAGTGAAAGAGGTTCTTGGACGTACCGACAGGGACATGGAGCCAGCTGACTCCAGTGCGCTAGGTTTCACAGCTGCGCCCCATGGCGAGAACAGCACAGTCGAGGTGCTTCCAAAGGTGCTCTATTTGGCTGAAATACGGAGAATTTAGTGAACAGGCCAGTACGGTTAACTCATGCTCATCCTCCGAATCAGGCACCTACACTGCGAGCTGTAGACACATTGCGTTGCTCTGCTGGAAGATGCTATCGAGCCAAGAAAAAATTAAAGTATAAGAATAGGGTTAGACATGGCCCCCATAGTAAATGTATACTCGTGTTGATCCATTGTGTCTTCCAGAATGATGAAACAACCAAGGAAATGCCTTGAAAGCATTTCACAGGCCATAACGCTCCCTTCTGCTGTCTCGTGGGCCCATATCACCACGGCACAGCGCATCCCCAAGTTGTGGATAGGGGATACGGCCTTCAGATATGAAGGGTAGCTGCGGACAGCCGGTCGGGAGCAGGCGATGGCGTGATTAACCATCTCTGTTTCTTCTTCTCTTACTATCAAATCCATTCATCAAGAATCAGCAACATTAATGGGCATGGGTTCCTTTGAAGTAAAATATTCCGGAGGTAAAGTAGGTTCCCTTTCGGATCTCCGGGCATAACCTACTTTGAAGAGATTCAGGCCGAAAGGAACTTTCAGGTTGGGAGATGGAAAGTTAAAAGTTTGAACAGGCCAGGAACGTTCCAAACATTATTAGACGAATTAGATAGATATGATATATACATTACTGCTATTCAAGAAACTCGTTGGAAGGGGGAGGGTAGCATAAAGAGCGGTAACTATACATTTTTCTATGGAGGTGCGGAAGCTCACAGCTTCGGAACAGGTTTCGCAGTATAGAGAAAAGTGCTTCACGCAATCAGAGATATAAGGTTCATTAGTGACTGACTATCAGTTACAGTGTTGTCCGGCAGGTGGAATAGACTAGTACTAGTTAATGTACACACACCAACTGAGGACACTGGAGAGGTTGTTAAAGACGGCTTTTATGAAGAACTAGATCAACTGTGGGATGAGTTCTCCTCGTACAATATAAAATTAATCATAGGTGATTTTAATGCGAAGATAAGGAAGGTGGAAGCATTCCCGTCTACAGTTGGGAAAGAAATTTTGCATAACAGTTCGAATGATAATGGCATAAGGGTAGTTAATTTGGCTGTTTCAGGAGACATGATTGTTGAGAGCACATATTTCAAAAGGAAGGACATTCATAAAGCAACTTGGGTCCCTCCAGATGGATACATCCGAAACCAGATTGATCATGTTCTTGTAGATCGGAGATGGCACACTAGTATTGAAAAGGTTAGGACTTTCAGGGGAGCAGACGGCAATTCTGATCATTTTCTTGTAGTTTCCAAAGTTCACCAACGGCTATCTACAGCAGCATCAAGGTGTCACAAAGCAGAACTTGTTAGGTTCGACACTGACAAGCTAAATTATGAAAACTTTGGAAGAAGATACATGATAGAAATTTCAAATAGGTTTGATGCTCGCAGGACACACAAAGATCAAGACGAGGATGTAAATAAACGGTGGATCACTGTGAGGAATAATATCAAAGAAGGAACGAAGGTCACAATAGATACAATTAAGAAGAACAGAAGGAAACCGTGGTTTGATGGTTTGATGAGAAATGCAAGAAATTGGTAGAGGAAAGGAAAAAAGCGCGATTAGATTGAGATAGAATGGGAGAGAGAAAACGAGAGGACTTCCTGAACATGAGAAGGGAATTTGGTCGTAGGCTACGGGCAAAGAAGAGGGATTATTTGAACATTCAAATTAAAAAAAATGGAAACAAACAGTAAAACGAAAAACATTAGGGAACTTTACCTAGATATAAATGAGTATAGAAAGGGGTTCAAGGCTAGAACAAATGCACTTCGAGGGGATACCTGGGGAGTACTGACAGTCCCCAGCGCTATATTAAGTAAATGGATGGTGTATTTTGAGCATCTATTAAATGTACACCAGGAAGCAGGAAATGAGCAGGCGTACGAAATACATACAGCAGAACCCCCACATACCTGAGCCAACGTTAATGGAAGTAAGAGATGTAATCAACAAATTGAAAAACCATAAAGCAACAGGATCAGATTGCATAACTGCAGAATTAGGTAAAAATGGGGGACAGAAATTGGTGTAAGTAGTTCCCAAAGTGATAACTAAATTATGGAAGTCAGAGATGATACCTGAAGAGTGCCAGGAGTCGATTCTGATCCCAATTTTTTTGAAGGGCGACAAAATGGAGTTTATTATTAACAGAGGGATATCGCTATTACCTGTATGTTCCAAAATTTTCTCGAATATTCTGCTAAGCAGCCCTACACCATATTCATATGAAATTGTGGGGGATTACCAAGCTCGCTTTCGGAGGAGCAGATCAACTATAGACCAAATATTCCCACTGCATCAAATTTTGGAAAAGAAATGGGAATACAATAAACCAGTTCATAATCTTTTCATAGATTTTACAAAAGCATATGATTCAGTATTGCAATTAAAATTCTACAGAATTCTTTTGGAACTTGGAATACCAAAGAGGTATGTTAGACTTACAGAAGCGAGTTTGAAAAACACAAAAGGTAGAGTATGCGTGGGGAAATTGGAGTCAGAAGAATTTGTGATAAAGAACGGACTTAAGCAGGGAGATTCCCTGCCTTCGCTCCTTTTTAATTTAGTCCTAGAACATATTGAACGAATGGCAGCAGATAATTCAGAGGATGTGGAGTTAATTGGAAATATTAAGATATTAGGGTATGCGGATGATGTAAACATCATTAGCGATAGGAAAGAATCTGTAACGGCAAATACGAATGCGTTAATCAAGGCTAGTGAAGATGTAAGTAGGCTGTTTAGATTTTTATATTGGTAATGCCACGTAGCGCTCTGTATGAAAATCACTGGCTGTGCTGTGTGCAGCCTGTGGCTAGTTTGCATTGTTGTCTGCCATTGTAGAGCGGCAGCTGGATGTGAACAGCGCGTAGCGTTGCGCAGTTAGAGGTGAGCCGCCAGCAGTGGTGGATGTGAGGAGAGAGATGGCGGAGTTTTGAAATTACATATATTATGACTTGTGATGATATTAAGGTAAATACATTGTTTGTTCTCTATTAAAATCTTTAATTTGCTAACTATCCCTATCAGTAGTTAGTGCCTTCGGTAGTTTGAATCTTTTATTTAGCTGGCAGTAGTGGCGCTCGCTGTATTGCAGTAGTTCCAGTAGTGAAGATTTTTGTGAGGTAAGTGATTTGTGAAAGGTATAGGTTAATGTTAGTCAGGGCCATTCTTTTGCAGGGATCTTTGATAGTCAGATTGCGTTGCGCTAAAAAAAATTGTATGTCAGTTTAACCACAGTCTTGTAAAATTGTTCTAAGGGGACGTTTCATATGTCGACCCTTAGCCGAGGATACCTCACTGGAATCTTCTGATTTTTTCTTGTGGTTTGTGTATTTAGTGTAGCTTTTGTTTATTATTAGCGCGTAATTGTAGAGAGAATCTCCTTTGTAGTTGCAGTCTTTCATTGTTGTACTGTAAAACAGTTGTGGCATGCATGTAGATTTGCACCAAGTATTTCGCAGCTGCGCTTGTAATTAACTACATATTATTTTCAGTGCTATGTTAATGTGTTCTCTTATTTTTGCTATTCAAATTGTGCTTTTCTGTGTTATCGTGTGAAATATTGTGACAATAATGGCGTGTGAAAAACGTAAGACTCGGCTCCAAAGTAAACTGAGAAATGACAGTGAAGACGAAAGTAGTGTGTTGGCCCCACCACGTAATGAATTAACTAATATTCAAAGTAGTACTTTGGTAACTGTGCATAGGGAAATGCAGCGGGCGTCAAACAATGGCGTAGGCAGTGTAACAGGTAGTGAACAGGGAAGCATTATCGATCGATCGGTCGGCAACAGTTCGCCTCAGGAATCCGAAATGATAGGACACAATTTTGCACATACTGTAGATTCAGGTTTTGCGTCCTCACCGTTTTCTCAAATGAGTCAAGACACATTTTCCGCTTGTCAAAATGTGAATGTTGCCGGCGCAAATTCACTGCCAAAAAGCACTGAGGAACATGTTTCAGACACCAGTGCATTGTTATTACAGTTAATGCAACAAATGGGACAAAGGCTACAAAAGTTAGACACAACGCTTGAACAAAATCAGAAACAAATGGGACAAAATCTTCAAAAGTTAGACACAATGGAACAAAATCAGAGACAAACACAGCAAAAGCTTCAGAAGTTAGACACAATGGAACAAAATCTTCAAAAGTTAGACACCACACTTGAACAAACACGTGAAGATTTAACTACTGAGTTACATAACATCGAATCGAAATGTCAAAAGGTCTGTAATGACGTAAAAACACAAATTTGTGAGCATTTCCAACCTATTTTTTCGCGTCATGAGAATGCGTTACAGAATCACGAAGCAGCCATAAAAGAACTGCAGACTACTGTTCATGAAAATCATGAGACCTTGCAAGCTAAAATGGACTTAGTTGCATCTACCGATTCGGTTACGCAACTTGCAAAAACTCAGGAAAACTTAAAGGACACAGTAGAAAGACACATGGGGGGAAATTAGTTCATTATCAGAGAAAGTAGTTGACCTTTCGGATCAGCTAAATAATTTATCTACGAAGGTAGATGATAATCTGACTGACACAAAACCAGTAGTCTTTAATGACACAGAAGAGTGCGAACAAATTAGGAAATTCAAACAAAATCAGAATCAAATTAATACGCAACACCAAAGAGAAATCCGGGAAGTACAAGATCAGCTGACACAGGTAATACAAGAATTACGTATTTCAGAGGACACTCGCGCTCCAACATGGGAAGAGGAACTTGCAATATGCAAAAGCCACAAAATAATAACACAGGGCATTTCGGTAATTATGAAAGAAATTGGCAAGGTACACCGAATTTTGAGATGGAACCGCCGACACGACGTAACAATGACCGATATGCTACTCGCCGACACGATGATTTTGACTATAAGCTGTTCATTACTACACGTAAATTCAAAACGTTTAAGAATTCTGCCAACGACATGCATCCACAAGCGTGGCTCCATCAATTCTCTCATTGTTTCCCTCCCAACTGGTCATTGGAGCACAGGTTAGAATTTATGTGTGGCTACTTAGAGAATGAACCAGGTGTAAGAATGCGATCGGTCATTCACGATTGTCACAGTGAAGGAGATTTTTATCATGCCTTTCTCTCAGCATATTCGTCTCAAGCTACACAAGACCGAGTAAAACATAGCATCATAATGATGAAACACTTCGAACAATCTGAATTATCCAGTCTTGTGAAATATTTTGAAGACATGTTGCACAAGAATCAATACCTGTCAAACCCATACAGCCCCTCAGAACTCATCCGCATTTGCTTAATCAAACTGCCTGAACATTTACGACACATTATTTTAGCAGGACGTTGCAAAGACGACATTGAAGCTTTTCAGGGACTGTTACAAGAATTAGAAATTGACACAGACAGTCGCGGGATGCGAAAACAGGAAAACAATCACTACAGGTCACATCCGTCACAATTCCGTGACGACAGAAACGATAACTGGATGCAACAAGGCTATTCTCACCACACAAATCGTGATCAAAATAGACACCACCCGTATGACAACCGTTAGCAGAGTAGTAATAATTACAGGGAAAGATCACCTCTCGGCAGTAATGACTATCACAGAGACAACCATAGAAAGAGACAATATGGTAATCAGAACTATTATTATCAAGGGAGACAGAATAATTTCAGACGCAACAGTTCAGCGCGCAGTTACGATTCAGGGAGAAATTCTCCAGCACGTGACCGACACGAAAGAAACTGTGTAAACTACAGACAAAACGACAGACCTGAATTCTATCAGAACTGGCGAGCTTTAAACAGAGCTGGGCCCTCTCGGCAAGGCGAATTTGTGGAAGTTAAGCCTCCTAATCCCAGTAACGACGCGCGCCAACAAAGAAACAGACAATGACTCACACCGCGGGCAGCCACGTGCGCCCGCTGGCTCAGGGAAAAATAACATTGACGCTAACCTTGAGACAAATTCCAGTATTCTTTACGGACGAATACCGCATGATGATTGCATTCAAGTTGAAACTCTGCATACTGAAAAGAGCAAAGGGTTACACCATATTTCACATGTAAAACCGTTTATTGAAAGATAATCTGCTTTTTAACTTTGTCTTTGCCATAAAACGTTTCACTTCACGTTACCAGTATGCTTTAGAAACTGTTACCATACAACAATGTTTGAAGTTAAATATCCAGTCAAGAACCAAGAGAACTTATTTAAACAGAAATTACGAATGCATTGTTATTGCGAACAGATGACACAGTGTAATTGTGTGTGTACATTCTTGCTTGTTAGTTGCACGATTACGTAACGACTATAAGGCTCACATACTTAGAATATTTACCTGTACTGCTAATGGGATTCTATTGCAACATTTTGGTTTACTTGAAAATACATTCTGGATTTAAAGTACTTTCTGTGAAATGCCAGATGACACAGTGGTTGGTTTGTGTGACAGCTACACGATTTTATCACGACACTACTAATGTGTGACATAATTTACATTGTTGCTTTTGCGGTGTATCTGTTTTATATCTGCACAGTTCTTCTGTATTATTCTGGAAAGAAAAACATGTTTTAGTAGTAACTTTTGTGGTATAGCTACAAGGAGACAGCCTTTTCTGTAGCACAACAATACGTTACAGCACAGTACTTTCTTCATCACGGCAATAAGCGTAATAAGTATGATATCTATACGCAAAGCATTTCACTTCGTTTATCATGAGGTAAGTACATTGGCTTCTGCTGAACTTAGCTTTCGGAGGACGATAACTACGACACTCCCACAGAGATTATCTTACAGCAAGACGCACATTTAGCGCTACAGGACATGTATTTGAGTGATTAATTTTGTACTAAAAACATTTATTTTCAAAGATATTTGAAATACAATCATACAAAGGTTTTCCGTAATACATTTCATTCCATTCTTGTAATCTGTAACACCTGAGGGTATAATTACAATAATCCTCAGGGGGGTACACGCCTGCTTTGTGTATCATGTGTTTGGCAAGCACAAGGAGCCCTAGTTAATATGGTATTTGCTTATACAATTTAACACATCGGTACCATATTTCTCTAACACATAAATTACACAGCTATCTGATCATTTAACTGAGAGATAAACATGTTTTTTACTACGTCAGTGACACATGTTTACGTAATTACACCGTTGGGTAACTTCATACTTATGAAATTGTATTTTGTCTGTACTGTGTGAACTCTTCATATTTTTTTGGAACCATTGTGATACTATGAGAGCTTTGAATGATGTATTTGGTATGAGATCATGATTTTTAAAGTACGTTTGAGGCAGATGACACTATTGAAATGAGCAGAGAATATTTTTTAAGGTTTGAAATTATTGCAGAAAGCTACGACTTTTTTGAGATTTGACTGAGGTGTTATGATGTCATTTTTACGACGACGATGTGTATTATGCTGTTGAGGTATGTTTATGTCAATAAGATGATGCTACCATATATGAGGAATGTGGTTACGTGTTTATATGTATATGAATAATGAATAGAAGTTAGGGACTCTTGACTTGTGAAAAAGGATGTTGGAAACAAAGAATCGTACTTTAAGAGTTATGAAATGTGTGTGTAAATGCGTGAATGTATCACAATGCCGTCGAAAATTTTTTGGACACTGTTATATTCATAGGATTTTGTTTCTACACATTTGTGACGTAAATTTTCGACCTGTGAAATTTTCATATGAGACTGTCACTGTAGCGGAAACTGGTGTCGTAAATATTTCCGTAAGAAAGTTAAGTGACCACCTGCCCATAATGCGTCGTGGGCACACAGCTGTATCAAACACTTGGAGAACAAGCCATTAGGGTGTGCCTTTCCGGAAGCACAGGTAGAAAAAAAAGAAAAAAGGCAGGCCTTTATCCTCGCCATTGACATTCCTTTAGAGAAAATATTGCAAATGCGACACCCTCATTACTTCCATTAACCTTGCTATTGACATTCCTTTGTAGAAAGCATCGCAAATATTACATGCTCATTACCTGAAAACATATGATTACTCGTACTTTGTGCTAATTACTGAAATGCTTATGAATTGATGGGAAATATTCGTACATCTGCACACCTGATTATGACAAGTGTCTTTCTACGAGAGTTGAGAGCTACTGACTTACGAAATGCCACATGACTATTGAATGATATTTTTATGCTTTGGTTTGCGTAATTGCTTATTTCATTTGATATCTGGTTTCCAGCTGTGTTGCAGCATTGCTTTTATAAAATAAAATGCATTTGCTAATGTGAACACTTTCTGTCAACAGATCTATTAAATAATTATTTTATGATCCACATTCTTTAAAAAAGGAGCACTTGGAAAGGAAAGAACAATAAGAAGGAACTAGTAACAGTAACACATATTTTTCTTTTCAAGTACATGGTAATATTTTTTTTACAATAAGTTGTTGTGGTGCACCACTTTAATTACATAGACATTAAGATGTGAATAGACATTTCCCTTGTCTGCATTGTTGTTTTTACTGTAATATTTTTTCTGCTTGAGCTATGTCATGTTTAGGTATAAGTTGCTGCTGTTTGCCAGGCATAGTGTTATTGAATTTAACTTTGTATTACTCTGTTAAGCTTTTCTTGTTGCTGCACATTGGCTCATATTAGTTGTAATTTTGCATTTTATCTGTTAATTTAGATTTACTGCTGCTTGCTTTGCAAATTGGCATTTTTTGGCATTGCTGTTTGTGTTGATTTGTTGTATGCTACTGCAGTGCCTCGTCCCTTAGTTTATCATCTGAGCTCAGTAGATTTAAGTTAGCTTAAGAGGGGATAGACTATATAAGAAACTAACTATGATGACTTGTAAGAAATGTATTGAGAAGCTATATGAAAATGGTTTGGGCAAAAAAAAAAAAAAGGATACTGTACAGTGGAGAAAAACTATTTTTGACAGAGGATGTGAACAGAATACAGAAGGCAGGCTTAGATAGGACTTTTGGGAATAATGATGAATGAAGGGAGATCTCCAAGAAGCAAAGAAAGTTTTGTTTGCAAAATACTGCAATGAAACAAATCCTGTCCTTTCCTTTTGTGTTATCCCACTATGTGTTTGGGTACCCGTGTGTAATTATGTTCTTCCTGTCTTTATATGTTTATCTGATAAGACTTATGTTGTAGAATTTTTCTAATACTCAGCTACATTCACTATGATGAGGAATACTGTTATCCTCAAATATACTTTGCATTAATAATATGGTATTTTCTTTGTAAAGATGCTTAGATATTATTTATTCTGTTCTGTTTTAATGCTCATGTGTGAAGTTGATGTTTCAATAATTATTTTGATCTTTTATGTATGTACTCATGTCATAATTCCTGTAACACTGATGTATATGTTTATTTCTATTGTTTTGTAAAGCCTATATTACTACAAATGTTATCTGTATTCTTATGTTTTAATGATGTATTTTGTACCTTTGTAATTGTATTCTTACGTCATAAAATTGTAATTGACACCAGTTCATCATATCATTAACTTGTAAGCATTCATTTCACTGCACACTTTTCTGTTGGTCATACTATATGGACACTATGTGAGAAGTTGGGACTGTTAGTGTTTGCACGTGTGTTACTAATTCAGCAAGGGACTGGATAACAGCATTGCTGGTTCTAAGGACAACTCCAAAAAGTTTGTGAGTGCACAAGTGGTGGTTATGGACTTGCTATATTAACTGCAAGACTCTTCAATGGTGATTGTGCACCCGCACAGTCACAACAGATGGCTGCTGGCCATCTCTACAAGGACTACAGTGGGTCTACACCTTTGCTGACTCACCAATACCATAATCTCTACCAGGACTACAGTGGGTCTACTCTGTGATGACCTACCTACCAATCTTCTTCAAAACGTCGAATGACTCTGCTGTGGGTTCGCTCTGTTGTCGCCCATTACCTGTCTGCATGTCAAGAGTCAGCACAGTCTTTCCATTGGAAGGACAACACTACTTCTTCACGACTGCATGGAAATCCACTACTTCCGTGTGCATTGTCTTTTACTGCTCAGATTTTGAGAAAACAAGCTGCAGGTTTATTCTTATGATGAATGATCAGGACTGTCTTTATGGACTGTGAGAAAATTTTAGCTTTTGACCAACATTGTATAAATAAGTGTGTGCATTTGATATCTTTGTTATTGTAATTATGAAAAATTTTTACAAATCATTATTGGCCACTGGCCAAAAAAATTTGTAAATTTTTTTTGTGGGGTGCATGGGGGCTATGTAAGTAGGCTGTTTAGATTTTTATATTGGTAATGCCACGTAGCGCTCTGTATGAAAATCACTGGCTGTGCTGTGTGCAGCCTGTGGCTAGTTTGCATTGTTGTCTGCCATTGTAGAGCGGCAGCTGGATGTGAACAGCGCATAGCATTGCGCAGTTAGAGGTGAGCCGCGAGCAGTGGTGGATGTGAGGAGAGAGATGGCGGAGTTTTGAAATTGCATATATTATGACTTGTGATGATATTAAGGTAAATACATTGTTTGTTCTCTATTAAAATCTTTCATTTGCTAACTATCCCTATCAGTAGTTAGTGCCTTCAGTAGTTTGAATCTTTTATTTAGCTGGCAGTAGTGGCGCTCGCTGTATTGCAGTAGTTCCAGTAATGAAGATTTTTGTGAGGTAAGTGATTTGTGAAAGGTATAGGTTAATGTTAGTCAGGGCCTTTCTTTTGCAGGGATCTTTGATAGTCAGATTGCGTTGCGCTAAAAAAAAACATTGTGTGTCAGTTTAAGCACAGTCTTGTAAAATTGTTCTAAGGAGACTTTTCAAAGATGTAGATCTAAGGATAAGTGAAGACAAAACTAAATACCTAGTTACTACTAGAATGCCAACAGAAGGAGATCAGGAAATGTTAAGAGTTGGAGACATGCAGTTTGAAAAAGTGAACACATTTAAGTATCTAGGCGTGGACATCACTTCGAGAAATGAGATTGAATCCGAACTGAAGAAGATATTACGGGCGTAAAATGCGTGCTACTTCTCACTGAATAGATTACTTTCATCACGGATATTGTCTAGGAATTTAAAGATTAGAATATACAAAACTATTATTCTACCAGTTATGCTGTATGGGTGTGAGACTTGGTCTCTCACTGTGCAAAATGAAAAGCCGTTTCGAGTTTTTGAAAACAAATTTTTGAGGAAAATTTTCGGAACAAAAAGGGATGACATTAGCGGAGAGTGGCAAAAACTGCATAACGAAGAGGTTCACGAATTCTATTCAAGCCCGGACATAATCAGTATTACTAAATCACTTAGGCTGCGATGGGCGGGTCACATAGCTCGAATGGATGAGGGCAGGGCAGCGCGCAGAGTACTGGTAGGGCCCCTAGAGGGAAAACATTCTGTGGGGGGACAAAGGCGTAGATGGCAGAACAATGTGAAGGCTGATTTGAGGAGCTTAGGTGTTGAAGGTGAATGGAAGGAAATAGCCCAAGACAGGGGCAGATGGCGAAAATACGTTGCTGCGGTTATGGACTCCCGAGTCCGGTATGACCAGTGTGTGAGAGAGATAGATAACGCTCCCTTCTGTGGCCTTACGACGTTGCAGGGCCGTACATGAACCAGGTGCCTGTGGCGGAGACCTATATGCAGAAACTCTCGCTGAACGGTCGTTGAGGAGAGACTATTGGTAGCCTCTTGAATGATCTATGTGGCAGTTGCTCCACGGCTGCAAGTATATTCTCTTGTATACATCTTAGCAGCTGTCGTTCACCCCTGTCAATTGTGTATACTTGTTATAGATTTTCTGTCAATAACATTACTATTGGATGTTCATAAAAGGGGTAGTTACATTCTATTTACATGTGCGTCCTGATATTCGCCATAAGAAAAATCTGGTGGTACATCGAATAGACTGTGGGAACTGTTGTAGTGGTTAAGTGGGGACAGAGGTAAGACAGCCGTGGTGACCATTTCTCTCTATGTGTCAACAAAATACTTTTCCATTCGGAGGAGAAAGTTGGTGACTGGAATTTCGTGAGAAGACTCCTCCGCAACAAAAAACGCCTTTGTTTTTAATAATGCCCATCCCAAATCCCGTATAATTTTAGTGACTCTCTCCTATTTCGCGATAACACAAAACGTGCTGCACTTCTTACAATTTATTCGATGAACTCCGTCAATCCTTTCTGGTAAGACTTTCACACCGCGCAGCAATATTCTAAAAGAGGACGGACAGGTGAAGTGTAGGCAGCCTCCTTAGTAGATCTATTACATTTTCTAAGTGTCCTGCTAATAAAAAGCAATCTTTGGTTAGCCTTCCCCAAAACATTTCTTATGTGTTCCTTCCAATTTAAGTTGTTCGTAATTATAGTTCCTAGGTATTTAGTTGAATTACGGCCTTTATATTTCAATGATTTATTGTGTAACAGAGGTTTAATGGATTCCTTTTAGCACTCACGTAGATGACCTCACACTTTTCGTTATTTAGAGTCAATTGCGAATTTTCGCACCATACAAATATCTTTTCTATATCGTTTTCCGGTTTGTTTTGATCTTCTGATGACTTTACTAGTCGATAAACGACAGCTGCATTTGCAAACAACCTAAGACGGCTACCAATGTCGTCTCCCAAATCGTTTATATAGATAAAGAACAGCAAAGGGCCTATAACACTGCCTCGGGGAACGCCACCAATCACTTCCGTTTTACTCGACGACTTTCTGTTAGTTACTACGAACTGTGACCTCTCTGACAGGAAATCACGAATCCAGTCACATAACTGAGACGATATTCCATAAGCAAGCAATATCACTACAAAAGGCTTGTGTGATACAGTGTCAAAAGCCTTCAGGAAATTCAGAAATGAGGAATCAATTTGAGATCCCTTGTCAATAGCACTCAACACTTCATGCGAGGAAAGGGCTAGTTGTGTTTCACAAGAACGATGTTACCTAAATCCGAGTTGACTGTGTGTCAGTAGATCGTTTTCTACGAGTTAATTGATAATGTTTGAACACAATATATGTTCCAAAATCCTGCTGCATATCGACGTTACCGTTGTGGGTCTGTATTTAGTGGATTACTCCTACCTTCCTTGAATATTGCTGTGACCTGTGAAACTTTCCAGTCTTTGTGTACGGATCTTTCGTCGAGCGAACGGTTTTATATATATTATAATTAAGTGTGGTGCTATTGAATCAGCAAGATCTGAAAGGAACCTAATTGGTATACAGTCTGAATCCGAAGACTTGCTTCTGTTACGTGATTTAAGTTGCTTCACTACTCCGACGAGACGATATTTACTTGTACATTACTCATGTTGGCCACTGTTCTTGATTCGAATTCTGGAATATTTACTTGGTCTTCTTTTGCGAAGGCATTTCGGAAGACTGTGTTTAGTAATCTGCTTTGGCAGCACTGTCTTAGATAGTATCTCCTTTGCTATCGTCTAGAGAAGGCATTTATTGTGTTTTGCCGCCAGCATTACTTCACGTACGACCAGAATCTCCCTAAATTTTCTGCCAGGTTTCGAGTCAAAGTTTCGTTGTGAAAACTATTATAAGCATCTCGCACTGAAATCCATGCTAAATTTCGAGCTTACGTTAAAGATCGCCAGTCTGGGATATTTTGCGTCTGTTTAAAATTGGCATGTTTTTTTTCGTTGTTTCTGCAACAGTGTTCTGACCCGTTTTGTCTACCAAGGAAGATCAGCTCTGTCATTTGTTAATATGCTTGGTACAAATTACTCAACTGCTGCCAATACTATTTCTTTGAATTCAAGCCACATCTGATCTACACTTATATTATTAATTTAGATGGAGTGGTGATTGTCTCTCAGGAGGGCGTCAAGTGAATTTTTATTTGCTTTTTTAAATACGTATATTTTTCGTTTATTTTTGGAGGATTTGGGGATTACAATACTCAGTCTCACTACGACAGCCCTATGTTCACTAATCCCTGTAACCGTTTTGATGCTCGTTATTAACTCAGGCTTATTTGTTGATGAGAGGTCAAGTGTGTTTTCACAACTGTTTACTATTCGTATGTTTGACCTCTGAAGCTAATCTGGTTAGTATTCAATATTAATGTGTAAAAGCCTGTATATCATTTATTTCCGCCCTTTTTTCAGAAATCACTTATTTATCTTAATAATTACTGGAAGTAATATTATGAGTCGATCCTTAAACATTCGGTTTTACTACATTTTGTGAAATGAGGAAATAACATAGTAGTCTATGGCCCATTCCCCTTACTTGTTGTGAGGAAACATGTGGACGGTAGCCAATCATTCGATTTGTTCCTCATTCCGGGAACTGAAACATTAGTCAGCTGTAAAATGATCTGCCAGTAAACACTCTTATTTTGTCATTTCAAAAACTGCTAATTTTCCCCCTACCAGCTTGTCGCTGTTACTGTGAAAGGGTCGCAATACTGGTTCATGACAATACACTTTGATATATAGGTTAATTGGATATACAATTGTACATATATTTTTTGTTACGATTGACTTATTACTCAAAGCAACAAAGAAGATAAATCTCAGATCAACGGGTAATGTAAATTTTTCGTCTTTGTCTCATTTATTGTAGACTTACCTAGAGAAGTTAAGTGATGCAGGCCTACTTCAAATTCAGCAATATTTTTAATATTCTTCCACCCAATTAACATCGGGATGGCAGCTTTCCCAGCTTCGGAGACTAAGACTGGCATCCCGACATTGTTCCAAAAATTGCAGCGTTTCCGCTTAAAATGTCTCCATCAGACAGGTTTCAACTGGGTGAACAGTTGACATTTAACTGAATTCCGATACCTCCGTTAATTGCAGAGGGTCACCTTTGATGTCGCCCGAATCCGCACGTCCGACTGCAGAACCTTCAATTAACGTCGCTATCAGGCGGTCGACTCTCTGGACACCTTGTTGTACGTAATGGTTAATTCTGTTCCGCTTCCATTTACGGTGTTTGTAACGTCGCTCTTCGTCGCAGCTCTTAATATAATAGGTAACACGCCTACTATCAGTTCACACAATTTTTTTTCGAGAAAAATCTTTCGAGAATTAAGTCGGCTAATTTCTCATTACTTCACACTATTCGTTTCCCACTTTATCCTAAACTGAACTTTCAGTATTGTTCTCCAATTGGTTTGCTAAAATGGTTTATCTCTTACTAAACCTGATTTTGATGAATTACAGTCTTACCATACTTCGAAACTTATCTCTCCACAACCGATCTGTCTGTCTGTAGATAAGAAATTCTATACTTACTGTCTAGTCTGGTTTTCTGAAATCGAATTATTTTTTATGATGCGAGACCACTACATATTTAATATCCGTATTCAGCAGAATCGTACAAGCGCTTCCTCAACCTTTGTCTGGTGTTAACACCCCCCCCCCCCCTCCCGCCACCAACGTTCCACTGCCGAGGTGTCTGGTATTCTCGATGCATCGTTGCATCGTTATTATACAAGCTTAAAATGCATAATAATTTTGATACCATCAGTTGCAATTTTTTCATGAAGCTTTCTTCTTCATTCTTTAAGTATACAGTTAAACGCACTTGTGCATTGAGCCAAAGGAATAACGTAGCTCTGTGGCTAAGTGATTAAGTTAGAGGACGCGCAATCTGGAGTACAGTATTTAATATCTCCTTCTGGTTATCCATATTTAGGTTTACAAGGATGCTAGGTTCCACTAAATCAGTTAATGTCAATGTCGGGATGCGTCCTCTGAAAAAGGTATAGCGTGTATCCCGCCCATTCTTGCCCTGTACAGGAACATGTGCCTAATTCTTATTCACCAAGTCATCGGCAGCTTCCGAACGCTTACCTTTCTTTCTTTTTCTTCACGACAACTCAGACTCCATAAACCAAGGTTTTCGAATAAGTTGATAATCTCCAGATTTCCGAGTTTGCAGCAGTGTTGACGTAATAGTGTCTTTTGTCCCACTATACTTGCCCAGCTCTAATCTTCAGATGTGCAGAGAGCAGACATCGATTGACCGCTGCAGGAACTCCAAAATAGGTTATTACTTTTAATTACATACATGCTTCTCATAAATGATGAACTGTTGCCGGACATAGCTCGTTTAACGAGATCTAAGCAACCAGAGCGCTATATGACGATGATAGTACCTCTACCTGGTATTTCGTTGCTCGAAGACGTAGTTTTCTCCACTGCTTGATCATTACGTTTTTTGCATATTTCTGATAATTTTTACAGCGTAGGTCATGTTACACACAATGATATGCGTTAGCGACCCTGTTTTATGAAACATAAATCACCTTGAAAAAGAACTTTCTCACTTTTCTTAAACCACCTGCTTATAGAATATTAAGTCTATCCAGCAAAATATGTATCCCGGTAGAAAGTTTTGGAGAAAATCGGAGAGTTTCCTGATTTATATTTTTCGTTTATTGATTATAAATTTCATATTTATACCTCTTATTTTTCTACATCGAAATATACAGGTATACTCTGCAGACCACTTTGAAGTAAATAGGAAGAGTACTTACCATCATGCCATATCTTAATGTTCCTTCCCGTTCCGATAGCTTATAAAGCGCGGGAACAGTAATTGCTTAGATGACGCTGTGCGCTGTGTAATTAATCTAGAGTTGAGGTCGTGGGGCGAGGCACCGCGGTGGGGAGAGTATCTCTTTGACAAACAGGTGAAATCGCTATAACTAAACAAAATTCCAGGCACCGATGGAATTGACATGCGATTCTATGCTGAATTTGCGGCTGAATTGGCCATTCTTTTAACTATAATCGACCTAAGTCCTTCAGGCAAAAATCCGTGCCCAGTACCTTGAAGAAAGCATAGGTCATACCTTATTGCTAAAAGTGTAGCAGAAATGATCCATTAAACTATCGTCCAGCTTCCTTCACATCCATTTGTTGTAAACTCGTAGAAGATAATCTGAGCTCAAACCAATGAGTGACATTCTCCTTGTCATCCTGCATGAATTCCACAAAGATCGATAATGTGGAATACTACTCGCCCTTTTCTCTCACTTGACGTACTGAAAGGCATAATCACGGCAGGCAGGTAGATGATTGATTTCTTGATTCCGAAAACATTTTACTCAGTACCAAATCTACACTAATTATCACAAGTACGATCGTGTAGGGTATCAAGCGAAATTTGTGCCTGGACTGATAATATTTTGTAAGGAAGATGCTGAAATTTGTTGGGTGGAGAGTAATCGAAAAATGTAAAAGTAACTTTGGATGTGCCCCATGGAAGTGTGTTGAGACTCTTGCTGTAAATGTTGTATATTAATAACCTAGCGGACAGTATTAACAGCAACGTCACCTTTTAGCAGATAGTAGAGAAATACTGTCTGAAAGAAGCTAAATAAATATTCAGGGCGAGCTCGACAAGACTTAAAAATTATATGAAAATTGGCAACTTTTTATGAATGTTCATAAATTTAAACTCCTGCATTTTACAGAACAAAAAATTATTGTATCCTTTGACTATGAGATCAATGAAATGTAATAATACTCTACGAACAGTTCCGAAATTCCAATCACGTCATCTTCAGACCTGTCGCATGAATGACACCAAGTGCCACTCGTGCATGTATAAGACAAGGTAAGAGTTGTCCTTCGAGTCATTCATGCGACAAGCCTGAAGATAACGTGACAGGAACGTCGAAACTGTTTGCCTAATAAACTAATGTCAAAATAACGGTTGTTCGTTCACTGTAACTGCATTTCATGTACCATACTCTGTCCTATGCTCCTGAACCCAGGATGGAGTTGCATTTATATAATAAAGATGAGTAACAGATGGAATGGGCCCAGTCAACTCACACAAATACCTGCATGTAACAGTTCTTAGGCACAAGAAACTGAACGAACACATAGGCTCAATCCTAGGTGAAGCAGGTGGTGGACAGTGGCTCATTGGTAGAACAATAGGGAAATGCAATCAGTCTACAAAGGTGTTTTGATGAAAATACTCGTGGAACCCGTACTAGAATATTGCTGACGTTTGTGAAAACCATACTAAATAGGACTGACAGACGATATTGAACAGACAAAAAGAAGGGAAGGGCGCATGGTCACAAGTTCGTTCGACACGTGGGAGAGTGTACGGAAATGCCGAAAAAACTGGACTAGCAGACGCTTGAAGACATTCACAAACTAACCGGTGAAAACCTAGTTGAAAGGTTTTGGAACCACCTTCAAGTGATGAATCGGGAAATATGTTAGAACTCCCTAAGCTCTGCTCACATAGGTATCTTGAAGACTAGATTAGACTAATTACAGCACGCACAGTGACTAGTAAGCAATCATTCTTTCCTCGCTCCGTATGTGAATGGAACGGAATAAGCTCTTGCATCTGTTTCAGTGCGCCTTGTTGTCTGCCATACAATACAAAGTGATTTTCTGAGTGTAGATATAGCAGTAGATTGTTGAATTAATACTGGTTGCAAAACGTAGTAAGTAGTCTTTTGCAGAATAAATCCCATCTATCTTTAAGCGTCTACCAGTTCGGGTTTTTCTGCATTGCTGCATCTAAATCTATGTATTGAAAGGTGGCTACACTGGGTCACAGGGCCAGAGATTGCGCCAGAGAGTATTATTCAGTCGCCTCCACAGGCAGTGGTGGTTCAGAAGCGGTGGTAGGCGGAGTTGTTGTTGAGACGTTCGCATGGAAAGTGTTTATTCAGATGTTGTCATATTGTTTTGATGGGCTAGACATCAGATGTTGTTGGATTATGGATGCTGTAATGTGCTTTTCGTCAATATATATGAAGGTAAAAAAAAATCCTTTTTTTATTTCAATGTCTTAAGCAATAATGCCTCTTGGTAACAGGTTCAGTCAACAAAGCATCTGGCTCGTGTTGTTGTATTAGACTGTATTGTGGTTTCTATGTGCAATTATAGTATTTCAGTTTTATTTAATTAATTCAGAGTAAATGGTATTTAAAATATCTGGTCTTATTGAGGGGGTACCGTGCCAGATGTGTACGTTGAATCACACTTCCACACACAGAACAGCTACACTTGAGTTTTGTTGTTTCGTAGGTTTTATAGTTGCTGGGGACTTAATTAATTAATTGTGTTAACGGAAGTTTTGTTTCATTCTTTGTTGTTATTCTAAGCAGTCAGATTGCGTACTAATACTAGTCAGGGCCAACCGGTTACGAGGCTGCGTAACCGGACAGACAGCGACTAAAAAATTAAAATATTTGCATTCTTATTTAATTAAGCCCCCATGCAGTATATACTGTGCCAACCACTACATGTGCATGACAAAGATATTTAGATTGGTAACACATGCTAGGATTTCTGCCGCTTCCATTCGCATTTGGAATGCTTGTAGAACGACTGTCTAAATTCCTTTCGGTCTGCTAATATTAACCAAATCTTGTCTTCACGATACTGGGGCTGAAGGCAATCTCCACTTGCGTCAATTAATAGTGGCTCTGGGAAATTTGCAAGTGGGTTTTGTGGAATATAGCTATCTTCAAGAGACTGCTAAATTCCCTATTTCGATATTGGCGTGACATTATACCTGTGAATCGAACCTGTGATCATCTGACCATTCGTACTGTTGTTCTTTACATACTCTCAGTATCCATTATTACCACAACTTGGTATGTGTTTTACGCACTTAAACAACATTTTAAGACATTCAAGAGCTTTGTAAACAGTCTCTGTACAGTGGCTGCATTTTCCTGGTATCCTGCCAGTGCACGAGAATTTGCCACCTGCCCTTGTTACAACCATGTATTACTGTGAGGTTACTGATTAAACTTGTGACTCACTGATACTGCAGTCGTAAAATACTATGCTCTTTTGTTTTATGATAATTTTACCTTTCGGAATATTAAAAGCCAGCTGCAATTCTTAGAATCACTCCAAAAATTATCAATGTCTGACTCAAGAATTCTGCCGCAGTTTTCCTACATAACTTAATGACAGATAATAGCATCATCTTCGAAAAGTCGAAAGTTAATATTGATATTGTCTGTCATGTCATTAATTTTTTATATGCATAAAGCATAGGGTATGTGTGTGGGATTATAACCAACCAGCTCCAATAGCGGGATAAGGAAAAATCCCGAGATGTTGATACTTTGCTATTAACTGAATTGATTTATTCTCTTCTTACCTCACTCACTCCTTTCATATCATTCATTTTGCCCACCAGTCTTGTCACAGACTTTAAATTCACGCTTTTCTCTAGATCTGCAAGTGGAAGCACTGTCTCTACCTCGTGTTCACGAACTCTCATCAGCTATTCTTGTATTTTCCTACGTTGCACCCTGCTCATTAACTGTCATGGGAAAAAGTGAGAAGTCTGATGTGAAGAAAAGTGCGTCAGTGACAGCAGTACTGACACCCACATAAAGAGTATTCAACAAAGACGTAAGACAGGTTACGTTAACTTAATATGTACTGGTATCTGCCTATGCAATAAAAATTAGTAGTATTTTGTGTGAATCAACGATAACAGCGCAGTTCCTGAGTAATCAAAGCTGGAATTCCAAGGCTAAAACCAGTTTAAGGTACGGTGTTGTGCTGAATCTAGTTGAGATACTCTGTTATCTGTTTGGACGGCCATAATTAAATTCAACAGTTTTCAGACTAACAAACCAAGATGGGCCGTATTGTTTATCTTCAATCTTTTTATGATATAGCTTTATTCTCGAGCAGATTGTGAAGAGAACAAAGAACTTGTCTTTTAAGTTAGGAAATTAAGACATCAGCATAAGTAATTCTTTTTCTCTAAAGTGACGTTCAGAATTGGCAGTCTCTTGTGAGCGAACTAATGAACAAGATTAAAGTTGGCTTTTGCCCAAACGTAAAACCCATGATATGTGGAGGAGGGCACAGCGGTTAACCACGTATCAGAATTAAGTTCCAGTTGTATGCTTGAAAAGCAGGCTACAAAATTTCCGCTACCTGGCACCAGCGACAATATTCTTCAAAGGACCCTTCTCTAGATTTCTTTACATTTATCCATCTTCAGGAATTCTTTCGGTGTCTGACTTGTTTTGGCTTAATAATAAAAGCAAATAATCAGCAAATACTCCAGGGTGAAACATATTTAAGGGTGAAACATATTTATCTACTAAGTTACCCACGTATTTCTACAAACGTCTTTGACAGAAGGTCTTATGACATTGCTTCGCAAGAAACAGTCACCGTTCTCATAATACAGGTAATCACAAGAATGATTGCAGATGACTGACATCATTAGCGTTTTGAAATATCTTGCCACTTTCTCCTTTCATGATTTTTCCTTTATTGATAGTATTGTTCACAGTCGATCAAACTTAAAACATAACATCTACTACAGTGAGAGCGACACATATCATAATACTAAAATTTATCTGGCTTTGTAAATTAAAAACCTATAAATTATCTGTGATTGTTTGAATCACTTCACATGTGGAGCTGCATATAACAGTGCATGGATTTCTTTCACGAATAATTGGAAAAATATTTAACCAGAGTTATAACAATGGGTCTATGCTTCCGAAAAAATGTAAAAGACTCGCAAACAGTCGAGGAAGCCCTTAAAATACGTCTATGATATCACTACTTTGTAGATCACTGACTACTCCAACACCGTGGGGAACTAAAGTGACTACAGTCTAAGTAAGAAGCAACTGTTTTTATCTCCTTTGTGAAATGTTATTAAAATTAAAATTGAAGGAATCTCTTACTGTCGCAGCAAAGATAGCAAACATTCATATGACGCTAAGGTTAGGAGACTAGTCACTAGTATATTTACAGAATAAATGGACACTGAGGTCAATTGCCACGTACAATATGATTTTTTTTTTGTTTCGTATAACGGTCCGTTCCATTCTGATGTTTCTTATTCTCGCTTGGAAATATTATTTGAATATGCAAATAAGTGGTAATCTTAAACTGTGGATGATGATGGGAGGAGGGCGACAAATAGGAGGAACTTACGTCATTAGTCTGCCTGTAAAACTCTATTACAAAAACAACTGCTTCCAGCATCGCATGAAGGAAGACTGATGTGGATCCGACGAAAGTATGGAATGCTCGTCTAACAATAAATATAAGCACCGCTACATCCACGGTCAGTTGTTGTGTCCTGAAGGATAAGAGAAATGTCATTGTAAACAGTCTGTTTAGTGTTTTCATTCTATACTGAAGTGTTTGTGTCTACACCAAGCCACAGCTGCTGGATTTGTCATTCACTCTTATTGTAGCGGTCAGGAGAGTTAGTTCTTTGAACTGCAGAGCCTGTGATTTTGAGGCAATACATTATAACTTTAGAGAAGTGAGCGATAGTTTATTTTACATTTTTCATCTTTTTTCAACCCATTTGATTAGAGTGAAGTTCTCAAATCAATTGTTTTATTAGCAGCACCAGAGAGGCGGCACATTTTTTATGCAAAACTAGAACCCCAGTAAAGATTTTTGCAAATGTTGTCATTGTTCTCCCAAAGAGTTCTTAACTATGACCCTTACTGCGATGCTTCACCCCAATCAAATTATAAAAATAAGTTGTATAAACAAGTTCATGTTAATGCGGCACTGTAGTGATGAGGCTTCTAATAATCTAAAGACTGCAACTAGAAGCCACCTCAATACTTTTTTAAGAAAGGAACCGCCAGAACTCGCAAAACTCTACTTTATTTATCATTTAAAACTTTTTATGCTATTTAACGCAAGTACACTTGTGGATGATGATAGCCGTGAGTAAAATCGAATCGTTTTAGGATTTTGTGACACTCTGTCAAAACGTAAGATCGGCTGTTATTTGAAAACGGCAACTCGAATCCTGCGAGCGTGACACCAAGAGTACAGTTATACTTCCATTATACTGTATGTTAGTCGTAGACATGTTGCAAGTACTTATGTAATGCGTTTTTCTGTTATATCCGCTGTCACTTTTTCGCCTCTAGCGCTTTACAATGGAGAGATTCGTTAAGATTATTATCTTGGTATAATTTCCTTTGGAGTTGTTTAGTTTAAGGCACCTGTAGCTTAGCTTTGTATTCAGATTAGGTGTAAGCAAACTACATGCATAACAATGAAAAATAAGATGAAATACCAAGAAGTTTTACGCGCGCAACCAACGTTAATGGGGAGCTGATGATTTTGGTAAGTTTTCATAACCCTGGAAAAAATGAAGTGAATCTCCCGAAATGAACAATTATAACGAGTTTAGAGATAGTCAAGGATGTGGATATCGATGGATCATGAGGTGATCGAAGCGTCAAACATGTCGTCAGTGCGTCTATACCACGTGCCATGGTTCGTCACTTGAAAGACAGGGAACGAGAATCCTTTGAAACTTCGTTGTTGTTGCGAAGTGATAATAGTAACACAACCTGCCTTTGCTGTTGTGAAACATGGTAGATATCAAAAGCAATGAAGTGTCTTATTTTGATTCAGAAAAGAAATGAAATTCAGTTGCAAAAGGAGGGTAACACACACTTCTTCGAAGTGATCAAGGAACTGAGGAAATTTAATAACACACATTAACTGCAACAAAATAAGAGGATTACAGTAGAAATAAATTCATGATTTTAATCTACTAACATGATAAATATTAACTCTGAGACAAACAAGCAGGTGAATGGTACAGTGAAACAGCTCGGCAACATTCACACGATACCTGAGCAGGACCGAGTCAGCACCTCTGCAGCAGACGCGTGTGAGCACCAGGTTGTATTTATTACGGTAGTTGGTAACCCTGGCGCGCCGCCGGCGTCTCACTTTACGGCCCGTGAAACCGCAGACCGCGGAACCGGCGATTCCGTCGTGAATCCATTATGCAGCAGCCGCCGCGGATCCAGCGCACGGCAAACACGCGTCGGGTGGCGTATCGCGCCGCGCTGCCACTGAAGGGGCCTCACCACCTCGCACAGCCGCTGCAGGCGCCGCGCCCGACTTAAAAAGTGTGTCTGGGACTCCTCCAGCCCCGAGGCCCCGACCCATTCTACTCCGGCCTGGATGGTTATGAAAAAGAAACTTGCTGTCAGTCCTGTTAAAAGTTCAGCAGGAAATGAGATTTCTGGATTATCTCTTTGCTGTAAATGGAACGGTAAGCCTGTCCTCGAAGCAAGTGAGCTTGTGCGGCAGTACAGCCACAAGATAACAGTCATAAACCCATGAAACCTTACTAATCGGCAAGAATAGTGCTCAACAGGAAACACACGGTGTATTAAAGTGGCAATAAATATACTTATACTTTTAAGTCATCACCTGTGCAACAGGTTCGATAACGTCCACCATCTCGTGTATCTTCTGTTAACCATTGTTTTTTTTTTTCCTAACCTCTGCATCCAACATCCACTTCGTTTCTTTAATTATATTATCTTTCTGTCGCAGTTTTTTTCTCTTCCACTGGTTCTTCCATAGCAGCCACTCCTGTTCTTTTAAATGATTTCATCGACTCCTTTCCTCACCTGCGTCTATTAAACACTCTATATTTCGCCTTTTATTAGTCCTTTGTGATTAACAGCACCACAATTCACTTTCTCATAATTCATTCTCTTCTGGGCTTCCCATGGTCCACTTTCACACAAATACGATCTTTTGAGTAGAGGGTCATCGAGAAAACTCGCCAGGAGCTCACTGACATCAGCATCAGCAGTTTCTTGTCACCACATTCGGGCACATGCAGCAAGGCCATTTCGCCCCTTTTGTCTGCCAATTGCATGAAACTTCCCCAACCTTTAAGCAGTTCTAATCATTTCACTACATTTGGTCTATCATTTACTGTCCAGCATGAAGTGCTGACAGCAGGAGCATCTATCAGCTTGGAAGAAGACACCTGTTGGTAAGTATTTCATGTAATATGATTATTATATGCAAAACCTACCAGCTAATTTCATACTGCTTCAATTCACAGCTACAGGTGTATTTTTAACTAATAACTTCTTGTCATTCTCTGTTTCTACGTAGGGTTTGTTGTTATTGTTGTAGCCACTGATCTGGTCCTGCTTGAATTGCTGGACCAGGACATGCAGATCTTCCCGCCTAAACCACGTTAGTAGGCACTCTACGCAGGATGTCTTCCCAATTGCATGTCATTCGACCATGACTTAGCACAGCCAAGGCAGCTACCAGAACTTGAATCTTTGCCAAGTCCCACAAGAATACAGTTATTCACTAACATATACAATGTGACTACTAACTGTTAAAATGTGTGAATGTAGGTCTAGCAATTGACAATGACTTTGAAGTTATTTATTTACTCGTTCAGCATCACAGAGGCATAATTACAATATTCTTATCACTATATACTAAAAAGAAAACAATATAATTCTACACTATATTAGATATGTTTTTGAGCCACTCTATGGCTGAGTCACTGAGTCTATGTATGTCCATGAGTTCACCACCATAGCCATACACTTTGCACACGACTAGATGGTCCATTGTCTGTATTTCACCGCACTCACATACAGCGCTGTCTGCCAGGCCCCACTTGTTCATCAGGTGTTTACTTCTCCCAACATTCGTTCTGAACCGGTTTAGAGCTGTCCACACTCTTCTTGGTAGGTTGAAGCCATCAATCTTCTTGTTCGGATCGTGTACTAAGTTCTTGTTCTTAAATTCACTTGCCGACCATACTTCGTTCCAGGTCGTTCTCGGCTCAAAGGCTTGTAGTTCTTCACCGATTTTCCAAAAAGGTGATCTGGATTTAAGCCTGTGTGTCGGTGTCATATCTTGGTGGATAGGGAGGTTCGGGTTGTCTATAATTTTCCTAGATGGTGTACCCCGGGCAACGCTGTAACATGGTACAGCGGCGAAAAGTCTACACATCCACGGCGGCCGGACGCGACAATGCCTCCCGGCGCACACAGAGGCAAATAGTGCAGAGTCTTAGCATGAAGAAGCTGAACGTATGCCAGTTCAACATAGAAGGCTACACGAGGACCAAGGGAGAAATCCTCGAAAAGATCTTAACGAGAGAACGAGTAAGTGTCGTACTCCTACAAGAGACCCACCTCACAGATGAAACCATCAACCGACTCAAAATACCAGGATTTACAGCTGTGAGTTACATTGGACACGACAAACATGGCATAGCCACCCTAGTAAAGAACGAACTCCTAAGGAATTTGGACACCAAAGTGGTACCAGCAGAGCATGCGATAGGCATAAAACTGGGAGAGACGACATTGTATAATGTCTACAAACCTCCATCACAGAAATGGCCCACAGGTATCCTACCCGAGGCTAACCACCCAGCAGTTTACGCTGGCGATTTTAACTCTCAGCACACCAGGTGGGGATACCCGAGATCCACAGCTGAAGGGACTGGACTAAGTGACTGGGCAGACAACTGGGACCTACACCTCCTTTTCGACCCCAAGGACACAGCGACCTTCAAATCAAAGGCGTGGGGCACAACGTCAACACCTGACCTGACCTTCGTCACACGTGGAGCAACAGGTACCCGTGCGAGCTATAAGAAGGGTCCTCGAGGCGTTCCCCCGAAGCCAGCACAATCCAGTAATAGTGGAGATCGGACTAGCAATCCCAGTCATAAAAAGCCCCCCAATCCCCCGGTGGAACCTGAGGAAAGCTGACTGGAATAAATACCGATCCTATGTTGAGAAAAACTTTGAAGTAGTTCCATACGTAGAAAAACTGCTACCCGTCGTTGCTGAAGTGCAGTATGGATAGTATCAGTGGGACTATATGTCCAGTATGATGTAGTGTATAAAGAAGAAGATGACAGCCAAATAGACTCCATCACAGGCCACTACTGACATTCAGACGACACTGTGTAAGCTGTATATAGTTAGACAATGCTTGAATTAACCTCATGAGGGCACATACCTAAAACATCTGATGCTTCTGAATTTAGAATATCTATACCGTGCATTAGCAGTTGTTACAGACAGACTGACCCACTAGCTTTCATATATTAGAGTTGCATGCTTGACTTTCTAGAATGTTTGGTGTGTTTGTCTCTGAATGGTGTAAATGTGAAGTAACTTGAACACTGTATAAATGCTTGTGTTCAGCTGAAGGAATGCCTGTGTATGTACCTGTGCCGATATGACTGAATATGATTCATGAAACGTTTTCGCAGTAGCGAATATGGACAACCATCAGCTGTATTAAGAAATGACGACAGCGAAAATTTGTGCCAGACCATGGCTCGAACTCGTGTTTCTCACTTATCATATTTCCATATCCATTATGTATATTCCCGCACAGTGGAGATATTTTAACTGGAAATCGCTTGCCTGATGTCGGCAGATAAATATGTTATTGCAGTGCCTGTGTTGTTCATAAGTGTGATGTACAATCAAATATTGTGTCGTGCTTCTGAACAACATAAGCAATGCAGTACTGAATTTATCTGCCGTCATAGGGCAAGCGGCTTTCAGCCCTGACAGCCTAATGGTAAGATGCCCTCTTGCAATCAATAGGAAGTCTGAATTCGAGTCCCAGTCTGTGTCATCATTCCAGTACACAGCTGATGGCTGTTCATATTTCAATTGCGAATACATTTGACACATTTCACAGCCACAGTGCCAGTTCCTTCAGATATGCAAACATGTCCAAATCACAATGTAGGCACTGTAATATCATATCGAATATTACTGAGGCCGAACTCAAGGCATACAGAAATATATACATATATTTGGACAATACTGTAAAACTGAGTGACTGTATGTGCATATATAAAGGGTGTTCCAGAAAAACGCCAATTAACTTTAGGGACAGGCTTCTTACACCAAAACAAGAAAAAATATCTTGTAGACAAGGCCTATAAAATGTATAGAATAAGAGATATGAGCACTTGTTCATCTTCCATGCTATGAAACACACCTTTCCTACTGCAAGCTCTTGGCTGGTCATATTTTGGGAGTATATAGTACGGACCAAAACAAGAAGGAAGTCTGTAAAATATTGGCTTGAAAAGCATACCTTAAGAGCTATGAGCTTGTTCAGAATAAGAGATGTTTCTCACTGGCGAAGATGAACAAGTGCTCATACCTCTTACGGTATGAATTTTACAGACCGTTTTTCCAATACCTTTTATTTACTTATGTATAAAAAATCTGTCCCTAAGGTCTGTCGACGTTTTCTTTGGCAGACCCTATACATGCTACATAAAAAAATGTTCAACCAAAAAGATTTTCGTATCTGTTTCCCCCTACAATAAAGTTAATGGTGAAAGAATTTGGAGTCTTTTATAAACTACAACGCTCACAAAACAAATTAACTTACGGTTTGTCATAGTTAACAATACCCATTTTTAGAGATATTTACAATATTTTATGTCTTCAAAAACGGTATTCATTACATGCAGAGGTGCATCATACTAAGAGGCAGCAGGAGATTGATTTTACACGCAATATTTACACGACAGCAGATGGTCGCTGTGATGCATCACACTATACATGAGAAGCACAGACACACAGAATACTTGTACTAAGATAGGAAGAGGAGAACAATGATTTCACGTACACTGAGGTATGCTCATACACACATGGTTTTAGTATTGCATACACAAGGTATAAGAAGAAAATCCATTGGCAGAGCTGTCACTGTCCTCGACGACGATACTGCTTGGAAAGCCACCCAGCTCTTCCTCCGTCGGCGACAGAAAATTCCGCCACTACAGGTCGTCGCCACATCGTCATAGCCCTGCGGACAAAGCAAACGCCATTCCTGATGTCTTTGAGCGCAATTTTCAGCCCATCATGGACCCTAAGGACCCGGATCACGTTCGCTTGGTTGACCAACGTCTCCCGGTGTTTCTCAGAGCCCCTGTGGATGACGAACAAATTGAAGAGGTGGAAGGTGCCGAAGTCTCAGGACAACTTCGATGGCTCGATAAACGCAAGGCTGAACACCCTGACCAGCTTACCAATGAAATGCTTCGAAGAATGCCACAGGCAGCTACCGAACACCTAGCTTGGCTCTTTAGTGGAGTCCTCTGTACTGGGCACTACCCACAGGATGTCGTGCCTATACAGAAGCCCAGGAACGACCAGCATCTGCCTGGGAATTACAGGCCGATTAGTTTGCTGCCCACTGTCAGCATAGATTTTGAACGACTCTATCACCGACACCTCCTGCAACATATATGGGACGAACATCTCCTGCCGGTCGAGCAATGTGTCTTTTGCCCAGGTCAAATGACGACGCATCAACTACTTCGCCTCGTCGAAGAAGCCCTTCATACCATCGAATATCGCGAGTGTTTTGGGGCGGTGTTCCTGGCATTCGACTCTGTATTGCACGAAGGACTCATATAGGCTCCTGGACCTCGGCATATCCCTGCCTCATGTCCGTTTGCTGAAATCTTACCTCGCCGACAGAAGCTTCCACGTTAGGACAGAAGAGCTGTCGAAGTGCAACCACGTTAGTGCTGGAGTTCCCCATGTCTCCTTACTTGGCCCCATACTGTATGTTCTATATACATCTGACATGCTTCGGATGGACAGAGACACCTCGTCCTCTATGCCAATTACAAGGTGCTCTTACGAGAAGTATGAACGCTGCACTACTATACTGTCGCATGGATGAAGCTCAGTCAGTGGGTGAGAAGATGGCGACTTAGCTTCAGTGGAACTAAGACATAAATACTGCTCGTCACCAAGAAGCACGTTCCAGCCATCCTTCCACAAATTACTATCAGGGGAACTGCAGTACTTTGGGGCACTACAGCGAAGTACCTGGGAGTAACTTTGGATAGGAGGCACGTCGACGAAGGCGTCAGAAAGGACAGGGGTCGACTGACCCAACTGTATCCATTCCTCAACCCATCGACGGCACTCCCTCCAGAACTAGGTGTGGCCTTTTACACCACGCTTATCCGACCGATGTTTGGCCATGCTACTGTGGTTTGGAGCGACGCAGCGGCGACTCACACTGACTGCCTGCAACAGCACCAGAACGGGGCTCTTCAGATGGCATTACTTCTACTCGCGGTTACCCATTGGCCGACCTCATTCGGGTCTCCAATATACCTGCCATCCCAGATAGGTTCCGCCAGGCTGCTCAGCTCTCCTACAGCAAGAACACCCAGTCGAAAAATCAACTTATACGCGCACTGGGCCGTCAGGTGCAGCATCTCAACTCTACCAGATGGCCTCACCTGCTTCATGAGAGCTAAGTCACAAGTACCCCTGGACGACCGCATTCACGCTGACCGATATGACATTTCCATGATGCCAGGCTAATACCGCCTCTCTCGTCACTTTGGAGGCATAGCTCACAAGCTTGATCTCCACTGGACAACAGGGACCCATCTGCAGCAACAGCAGCAAAGCGACTCTGGCATCACTTCACTCCCAACGACTCAGCACTCCCCACCAGTCTCACAGATAGGACTGTAAGCCACCTCACTAGCTCGCTGATACCCACCAATCTCAGAGATCAATTTGCAAGGTAGCTCACTAGCTCATTGCTCCCCCACCACTCTTACCCATCGAATTACAAGGTAGCACAGTGCTCCCTCCACTCTCACGGACAAGATCTCATGTAGCAGAACACACGGCGCCTTGAGGCGTCACTCTGTTCTCTGTTTGGCAATGTCATACCGTTTGCAACTCGCTTTCTTGATTCAGCACCTACCCGTCCTAATTTAGCTCTTTATTATTTGTACCCTTACTTGATTTGTTCTTGTTTGTCTTCTTCATGTGTTGTTGCTCTTCTGTTTCCTTGTTGTGTGAGTGTTCTTGTTAAGTGTACTATTATGTCTTCTTCTATGTCTGTTGCATTTATAGTTGCTTGATAGCCTCTGCGCAGTTTTTAATCACTTTGGGTGGATAAGATTGTAAATATAACGTTATGTGTAACACATAATTATTTTAACTAACATGATACCCCATGTATAAAGCTTACCTGATGAGAAATGGTCAATATTCAGAGGTATGACAGGAATGATCATTTGAAGCAAGAAACTAAACGTGAACATATGCCCAGTTCTAAATGGTTTCTGAGATGGCACATGTGTAAAATTACTTTTGATACGTTTTTCTTGAATAAAACGAAATCCACAACCCCCAGCAAAAATTTGTCACAGTACAAAATGAAACTACATGAAATTTTCTTTAAAAAGGTAGAATTAATTTTTTCTTGAGGACTTACAGGTTACGTGAAGAGAGCGAGAGAATACGAAAACTCTTGAGGTAAGCAAGTTTACTGCAGTTTCCCTATATTAAATAATTCGTCTTGACTTCGTCTACACTATTATGGTATGTTGTAAACAATGACGGTGTACTGAAAAATTAAGAAAATAAGTAAGAGTGAACATTAACTATATTCTGTCTCGGAAACCATTCACAGTAATGCATATGTCCATCTGAAGTTTTCTGCTTCATATGATCGTTCCCATCATATTCCTGAACATTGACCATTCATCCTGGGGCAGTCTGTATATTATGTCTAATTGTTTACTTACTCAATTAACATGAACTGATTAATGCCTTCAGGAATCCTATTACATCAGACTATAATGTTGTATGTAATTACAAAACTTATTACAATCACAGTTACTCAAAAAACATAATATTTTGAACACATATTATCTCTTCTTCTTCTCTCATCACGTGTTCGGCACTTGCCTGCTACGACCTTTTGGTTGAGACTGTTGATTTTCGTCTGTCTTAATAAATGTCTTGGGCAATAATTATTACCAATTCTGGTAATCTGTTATCTTCCATTATAGTGACATAATTCTTCCAGTTGTTTACGTATTTTTTAATCTGCTCACTGAAGTTTGACACTCTCAGTTCTTTTCTGATACTCTTCTCAGCAATCGGACTTCTAGTGCTTGTATTCTGATGGGAAACGCTGGACTCGCATTCGGGACGACGACGGTTCAATCCCGCGTCCGGCCATCCTGATTTAGGTTTTCCGTGATTTCCCTAAATCGCTCCAGGCAAATGCCGGGATGGTTCCTGTGATGTGCGTACTGTAAGACCTTCGGTACACACACCATCAGATTATTTGACTTGTCGCTCTAACGAAGTAGGCGAGTGTCAGCAATATGTCTCGTGGTCTTATCGTGGCGTGTTTATCTTCTGCCGTTAGGTCAGACGATAGAAATGCCACTAGCACGCTTAGAGTAGCAGATTGACGGTGACCAACTTTTAACAGAACTTGATTAATTTTCACACACATTTATTAAAATAATAAAAAGCATAGACATTACGTAACTTGATTCTGGATGCTGTTTACAATTGACAATTTGAAGTTCCTTTGGTCTTGGTACGTTACTCTTATTCTCACATATCTCTGATACTTGACAAAGTGTCTATACATTTCTCTTCATAGCTATGTACAGGAATATCATAATCTTATTAGGTGCAGACTGAAACTTGACTATAGGCTGGCACAGACAAATGCAGACTGGTACAGACTAATGCAGACAAGTGCAGACTGGTACAGAGTCATGCAGACTGACTAATCGGAGGTCTGTACACTAGTTATAATACCTCGCACGTTCAGGTATCACTGCGCGAGTGTGATCTGCGAGGAGAAAAGGTTCTACTTTAGCAGCAATCTCGTTGGCTGCGTTATATATTAATACGCAGATCGGCGGAAGCAGAATTTGGTCCGTCTCTAAGGCAGAGCCATCTCGTAGTGCAGAGACAGACGAGCGCTGCGCCTACGCTGTTGTGCTAAGCGGGGCGTGCTCTGGTGGGGAAGTTGTGTACTCGCTGACTACGCGGAACTGTGTACACAACAGTTCCTTTGAAAGGGCATGGCCGACTTCCTTCACCGTCCTTCCCTAATCCGAGGAGACCGATGACCTCGCTGTTTGGTCTCTTCCCCCAAACAATCCAATCCAATCTGATGGGAACTATTGTTTTTGCTGTGCTGTCCAGCCAAGAGCTTTAAGGTCTAGGGAGCAGTAGTTGTTATGGGCAGTAGTAGGTCAACAATAAGCTTGATCATTTGGACTGTGTTTCCGTCCTGTACAGCCAATTCTGAGCTGAACGATTTTTTCGACGGCATTATCAGATCAAGAAAGAATTTTTCACGACTGCGATCATTTACCTCCGAGAAATAATCAGTAAGTCTATGTTTTGTTCTCGGTTCAGTGAAGGCTTAGTACCTCGGTTGGGACAATAGGATCAGCTGCAACTTCTACTTTGCCTAATCTTCCCTATATCACATATGCTTTTCCAAGGAGCATCTGGTCTTTATGTGTTAGATTAATGTATCAGCATGTCTTAGTTATCATTTCCCTCAGGCTGATTGACTCTGTTTGCTTTGTGCTTGTAATCAATTTTATTGTCAAGGGTAGGAGGTCGATTGTAAGTCCGATGTGCATTGTCTCCAAAATTTATGAACTGTTTTAGCTCTTCCGCTAGCGAAGGTGCAGCTTTTCCCTTCAAGTTGCCGGTGTTCAGGGAAACATATTTTTTGTGCTATAGAGTTGTAGTAGATCCATGGAATTGGTTTTTCACGTCCAGGAATGGTATGGAAGCCATATCCCACATTATCTCTTGTTCCTCCGCTGCAAATTCAGGTCCAGTGATTTACTTAAAGCCTCTGTCTGTTGCCACAGTCTATTCCTTGAATATTTTAGAGAGTAAGTCATGAATATGACGACGTGAAGTGATATTCCAGGTACGAATTTCTTGTGTTGTGGATTTTGTGGAAAATATATGTATAGGAACCTGACTATAGGCTGCATTATGGGTATGGGAAACTACAGTCGTAATTTTCCCCGAGGGCATGTAGCTTTACTGTATGGTTAAATGATGATGGCGTCCTCTTGGGTAAAATATTCCAGGGGTATCAGGGGAAACAAAACTAGCATTCTACGGACTGGAGCGTGGAATGTCACATCCCTTAACCGGGAGGGTAGGTTACAAAATTTAAAAAGGGAAATGGATAGGTTCAAGCTAGATATAGCGGGAATTAGTGAAGTTCTGTGACAGGAGGAACAAGACTTCTGGTCAGGTGAATACAGGGTTATAAATACAAAATGAAATAGGGGTAATGCAGGAGTAAGTTCAATAATGAATTAAAAAAAGAAGTGCTGGTAAGCTACTACAAACAGCATACTGAACGTATTATTGTAGCCAAGATAGACACAAAGGCCACGCCTACCACAGTAGTACATGTTTATATGCCAACTAGCTCCGCAGACGACAAAGAGATTGGAGAAATGTATGATGAGATAAAAGAAATTAGTCAAATGGTGAAAGGATACTAAAGTTTGATAGTCGTTGGGAGTGGAATTCTATAGTAGAAAAGGAAGAGAAGAAAAAGTGGTAGGTGAATATGGAATGGGGCTAAGGAATGAAAGAAGAAGCCGCCTGGTAGAATTTTGCAAAGAGCATAACCTAATCATAGCTGAAATTTTTTTAAGAATCGTGAAAGAATGTTGTATACATGGAATAAGCCTGGAGACACTGCAAGGTTCCAGGTAGACTATATAATAGTAAGACAGAGATTTACGAACCTGGTTTTAAATTCTAAGACATTTCCAGGGGCAAATATGGACTCCGACCACAACTTAATGGTTATGAACTTTACATTAAAACTGAAGAAACTGCAAAAGGTAGTGGTTTAAGGAGATGGGACCTGGATAAACTGAAAGAACCAGAGGTTGTAGAGTTTCAGAGAGGGATTAGGGAACGGTTGACAAGAACGGTGGAAAGAAATACAGTAGAAGGACAATGGGTAGCTTTGAGACATGAAATAGTGGCGGCAGCAGAGGATCAAGAAGGTAAAAAGGCCAGGGCTAGAAGAAATCCTTGGGTAAGAGAAGAGACATTGAATTTGATTGAAGAAAGGGGAAAATGTAAAAATTCAGTAAATGAAGCAGCCCAAAAGAAATACAAACGTCTCAAAAATGAGATGGACAGGAAGAGCAAAATGGCCAAGTACGTATGTCTCGAGGACAAATGCAAAGATGCAGAAGCGTATATCACTAGGGGTAAGATAGATACTGCCTACAGGACAATTAGAGAGACCTTTGGAGCAAAGAGAACCACTTGCATGAATATCAAGAGCTCAGATGGAAAACCAGTCCTAAGCAAAGAAGGAAAAGCAGAAAGGTGGAAGGAGTATATAGAGGGTCAATACAAGGGCGATGTACTTGGGGACAATATTATAAAAGTTGAAGAGGACATAGATGAAGATGAAATGTGAGATAAGATACTGCGTGAAGAATTTGACAGAGCATTGAAAGACCTAAGTGGAAAAAAGATACCGGGAGTAGACATCATTCCATTAGAACTATTGGTAGCCTATGGATAGCCAGCCCTGACAAAGTTCTTCCATCTGGTGAGAAGATATATGAGACAGGCGAAATACCCTCAGACTTCAACAAGAATATAATAATTCCAGTCCCAAAGAGAGCAGGTGTTGACAGGTGTGAAAATTATGGAACTATCAGTTTAACAATTCACGGCTGCAAAATACTAACACGATTTCCTTACAGACGAATGGGAAAAGTGGTAGAAGCTGTCCTCGGTGAACATCAAACAGGATTCCTCAGAAATTTTGGAACACGTGAGTCAATACTGACCCTACGACTTGTCTTAGAAGATAGATTAAGGAAAGGCAAACCTACTTTTCAAGGAATTGTAGACTTAGAGAAAGCTTTTGACAGTGTTCACTGGTATACTCTCTTCCAAATTCTGAAGGTGGCAGGGGTATAATACAGGAAGCGAAGGCTATTTACAATTTCTATTGAAACCAGGTAAGAGTCGAGGGGCATGAAAGGAAAGCAGTGGTTGAGAAGGGAGTGAGACAAGATTGTAGCCTATTCCCGACGTTATTCAATCTGTATATTGAGCTAAGAGTAAAGGAAACATAAGAAAAATTCAGAGTAGCTATTAAAATCCATGGAGAAGAAATAAAAGCTTTAAAGTTTGTAGATGAGATCGTAATTCTGTCAGAGACAGCAAAGGACTTGGAAGAGCAATTGAACACAATTAAAATTGTCTTCAAAGGAAGATATAAGATTAACATCAACAAAACCAAAATGAGGAGAATGGAATGTAGTCGAATTTAATCAGGTGATACTTTGGGAATTAGATTCGGATATGTGACACTTAAAGTAGTAGACGTGTTTTGCTATTTGGGGAGCAAAAGAACTGATGACTGTCGAAGTGGAAGGACATAAAATGTACACTGGCAATGGAAAGGATAGGGGTTTCAGAAGAAGAGAAATTTGTTAACATCGAGTGTAATATAAGTGTCAGGAAAACCTTTCTGAAAGCATTTGTATGAGGTGTGGTCATGTATGGAAGTGAAACATGGACGACATACCGTTTAGACAAGAAGGGAATAGAAGCTTTCGAAATGTGGTGTTACAGAAGAATGCCGAAGATTAGATTTGTAGATCATGTGACCAATGAGGAGGTACTGAATAGAATTGGGGAACGAGGAATTTGTGGCACAGCTTGACTAGAAGAAGGAATCGGTTGGTAGGAGACATTATGAGGCATCAAGGGGTCACAAATTTAGTACTGGGGTGAAGTGTGGAGGGTAAAAATCGTAGTGTGAGACCAAGAGATGAATACACTAAGGAGATTCTGAAGGATGTAAGTTGCAGTAGTTACTGGAAGATTAAGAAGCTTGCACAGGATAGAGTAGCATGGAGTGCTGCATCCAACCAGTCTTTGGACTGAAGACCGCAGCAACTACAACATGGGTAGGTGCAAGCTGAAATACCGTTACATTTGAAGAAGAAACTACACACATTGAGGGGGGCAGAATATTTATGTTGGTGTTCTTAGCATTATTTTCCTGCTTCTAAGTCTACTCTAATTTTGAAAGGTCAGTTTTGAAACAGGCTATCCCGCTTGCTTTCGGAGGTCTTCTTAATGGATTTGATATTTCTCAACATATATTGGACTTATCTTCATTACTACTGGATGTTAGTAGCAAGATCGGTAGTAAGTCGAAACGGTTGTATGCCACTACTCCACCTACTTATCAGTTACTTCTGTGGTTTCTTAGGACAGTTGAGTTTTGTATTTAGGGAACTGGAGAGCATGCTCGGCTAGAGCCACGTGTCAGCGTTCGTTAGAAGAAAGACATGGATGTCGATATTCTCAAATATATGGCAGAGTTCGTCGAAATGAGTTGAAAGTAATGGCCAGCTATGTCCTACAATAACAATACAGACACACCAGAAGAACTAGTAACTGCATGGGTAGAAAAGTTCGTAGTTCCAAAAACACAGGCTTTAGAGTTCATTTGCACTGCTTTTCTCCACTCTTTATCTGCACCATTATCCTTCCATCTCTTGTTCGCGCGCTATGTAGCCTGAATTCGGTTATCACATTATTAAAAATGTTTTAGAATGAAATCCTCGCATATTATCAGGCTTGTCTTCGTGAATTTCTCGATCACTATGACTTTTTCAGAACTTTTTGTACATGATAGAAACTTCACGATTGTGCGTCTGGTTCCGGAGATCACGACAATCTACATATTACTTCTGATTATAGAACGTGCTGCATGTATATTTGTTCTTGCTTTAAGCTTTGCCAATTTAAAATGGTTGTGTTGATAATAAATATTTTAATTTTACATTTGTGCTTTTCAGTGCAGCACAACAATAAGCCATTCAGATTGCTTTCACCGAGAAGAATTACGAGTGATATTTGGTACCATTTTACCAAAATGGAAGAAAAGGGAAGATGCCGCTACTGTCAGCAGATAATTGCTATGGCTTCTTGCTCATCTTAAAACCTGAAGAAACACCTATAATCGAAGCATCCTACAATACACCAAGAGTGATGTGGGTCATGAAGCCGATCAAAATCGCCATCAATCGATGCAGAAAATCTCTTGGACCTTCACTCACATCTGCTTCTGCCTCGGGTGAAGGAATCCTCTCAGAAAGGCCAATCTAGTCTCAAACTGTATCCAATCCAGCAGTGTCGTCAGGTTCTGGAACTATTTCTGATTTATTTCACTTTTTATGCCTTCACCCCAACTACTTTTCATTTACAACAACCAATAAGTAATTTTTTAAATATTATATATCCGCTTAATTAAATAAAAGTATGGCATTACATGTACAGCTTTTAAAGCTGTTTTACAGAGAATACCATCCTTTCTCTAATCCGTTCTCTATAGCTGAAGAGATAGAATTTAATATACAGGGTGTTACAAAAATGTACGGCCAAACTTTCAGGAAACATTCCTCACACACAAAGAAAGAAAGTATGTTATGTAGACATGTGTCCGGAAACGCTTACTTTCCATGTTAGAGCTCATTTTATTACTTCTCTTCAAATCACATTAATCATGGAATGAAAACACACAGCAACAGAACGTACCAGCGTGACTTCAAACACTTTGTTACAGGAAATGTTCAAAATGTCCTCCGTTAGCGAGGATACATGCATCCACCCTCCGTCGCATGGAATCCCTGATGCGCTGATGCAGCCCTGGAGAATGGCGTATTGTATCACAGCCGTCCACAATACGAGCACGAAGAGTCTCTACATGTGGTACCGGGGTTGCGTAGACAAGAGCTTTCAGATGCCCCCATAAATGAAAGTCAAGAGGGTTGAGGCCAAGAGAGCGTGGAGGCTATCGAATTGGTCCGCCTCTACCAATCCATCGGTCACCGAATCTGTTGTTGAGAAGCGTACGAACACTTCGACTGAAATGTGCAGGAGCTCCATCGTGCATGAACCACATGTTGTGTCGTACTTGTAAAGGCACAAGTTCTAGCAGCACAGGTAGAGTATCCCGTATGGAATCATGATAACGTACTCCATTGAGCGCAGGTGGAAGAACATGGGGCCTAATCAAGACATTACCAACAATGCCTGCCCAAACTTTCACAGAAAATCTGAGTCGCATGTCAACACAAGCATTACCTTCCTTCAATTGGGCCAACTGGCGGTGAACCGAGAAAGTACAGTACATACTGACGAAACTAAAATGAGCTCTAACATGGAAATTAAGCGTTTCCGGACACATGTCCACATAATATCTTTTCTTTATTTGTGTGTGAGGAATGTTTCCTGAAAGTTTGGCCGTACCTTTTTGTAACACCCTGTATGCATGCTTTGCCCAAATTATAATTAACCAAGTCGGAAAACCTTCTCAAACTCTCTAATGTCCAGTCTGCATCATCAATTAGTTGATAAAAATTATTTGACCACCGCAAAGGCTGTCTGTCTTTCATCTGATGCGGAGACGAGTTGTAAATAACATTAGTTTCTACGCACTCGGAGCACATTTCATAGATGAGAAGAGTGAACTAAGTTATACCGTTTAGAGTGCTCAGAATCCGAAGACTGACACACTGCAGAAACATCTCGAACTGGGTAATGTCTGCTGTCCCAAATAGAATATCAATTTTCAAATCTCTTCCATTATAACAGAAAATGCGTCAAATATGAAATTAACTGCCATGCTTCTGAAACTTCCACATATCGCACGCTTTGAGCGTTCTTTAACCCTTGCTGGGCAACATACAATTTAGAAGTCCACGCAGAAAACCATACACGATATCAAATAAGTCGTTATTTTTTTTAAGCAAAAAGCATTTGCTTTAAGGAAACTTGATCAAATAAAAAAAATTTAAAAAAAAAGACCGAGTGAAACCGAAACAAGATGTCTCAGCCTGATGGAAATCCATTTACGAAATGTTTCAAAGATTTACTTTAAATAAAGATTCCATAATTTCTTGCCACGCTACTTTAGGAGGAACATCGATCACCTCAAACTTAAAAGGTATAGACTGTAAGATAATGCAACAGGCTTTACAGAATTTGAAAGTTTATGATTATGTACCAAAGAAATGTCCTCAGAGAAAACAGCTTACTTTTAAAAATGAAAATTTAACCAAAGTTAATGGAATGGCAGCTAAAATATCTGAAAGGTAAAAATAAAGAATGTCCTCAAGAAACAGTCATTGGCTGATAATTTGCTTAAAGGGTTATCAGAGTGGTCTAGGATTATCTCCAGCAACAAACTGATTAGTCAGGCAACGTTACTCGACCCCTGATGCCAAACCAAGGGTTTTTAGACGTCAAGACATTTCAGGACTGCTATTTGAAGGCTATTGAGGAAATGAAAGAGTTGGTTGTTCAAAACAGAGCTCATTTCTCAACCAGTTACCACTGGGACACATGAGATTCTTCAGTCTGGGAGGAGTTCACTAAAACTATTAGTCAGCTTCAAGCAAGCCACGACCCAGAACTGGAGCAATTGTCGAGCTGGACATATGTTCAGTGGAGGGATTTTTGCCTGTAAAAAGCCGTTCCAAAAACTGCTGGGAAAGAGGAAAATTGCTGTGGCCACCACTGTATCAATTGGTTCTAAAAATATTATCTATCAAAGCAACATCAGCGGCTTGTAAGCGACTATTTTCAAAAGCAGGAGGAAAGTGCACTAAGAAGGGAAAGAGACTCACATCAGCTAAAATGGGTCAAATTCTATTTATGAGTGGCAATATTGATTAATTTTCCTTTATGGGAACATATATGGTAAAACTGACTGTAAATGATAACTGCAGATACACTTAATTTTTATATTTTGTTTTCAATAAAAGTATCATTCTTAAAATTTTTCTACCTGATAAAAATATTTACGATTTTGTTGTAATATTGACAATTTTAAAAACTTTTGTATCCGAAAATTACTAGTGACACAAAATTATTACTCCTCTTTATATGTTCTTTCAAAATAGGACAAAATGAGATAAAATACAGGTTTAAAGACCTGAATTGAAAAGGCAGCGCACCTTCTTATTGCTTATTTTTATGAGTGAATGGTGAGTGCTGAGTCATGAAAAAGGACTAGTTCATTCCAGTGAATGACCAGGTATGATCCGATCTCTGAAAAGAACACTTTACCCACCTCTAGTACACAAACGAGTGCGATGCGTTACTTACTAGACAGTTGGGACCGTGATAAATACAGTTCTTCATTTCTAGTCAGGTGCGTTTGTGTCATTCGGTTTTGATGATGTTTTGTCATTTAGATTTATGCATTTGTTACATTTAGGCGCCTTGTATGATGCTACTGGTAAATCTAAGAAAACCTGATGCATAACCACTTTTAAGAAAGTAATTCTAGTGTGTAGAGTACTCGACCATGACAAAAGTATCTCATCGTAATTTTCCACACTTCAAGAATTACAAACATCTAAATACTCTCATTGAAGATAATGAATTGTACCAGTGAGGAAAAACGTGTGTACTAGTTCCTCACAAAAATTAATGTGTAGTGTGCAAATGCAAGGACAGTGTAAACAGAAAATGCACTTTCAGAGACATAATGGACAGCCAAAGACTTTTTAGTACGACAAGCTGTGTTACCGAAATGGAATAGTGAAGGTATTGAAACCAGAAAATGTGAATATTTACAGTAAATATTGCTCACTTAAGTCCAGCAAGGACGGGTGGGAAGAAATCATGAACTCATAAGCAGAGTATCCTGCAAAATTGGCGGGATGCTGCTACCACAGGCACAACCTCTACAACTTTCCCACCAGCACTACGTACTAGCCCCGTGAGAGATCACTGGTGTAAATTCGCATTCGGGAGGACGACGGTTCAATCCCGTCTCCGGCCATCCTGATTTAGGTTTTCCGTGATTTCCCTAAATCGCTTCAGGCAAATGCCGGGATGGTTCCTTTGAAAGGGCACGGCCGATTTCCTTCCCCATCCTTCCCTCACCCGAGCTTGCGCTCCGTCTCTAATGACCTCGTTGTCGACGGGACGTTAAACACTAATCTCCTCCTCCTCCACTGGTGTAAATTGCTGCCGACAACACGGCTCTGGTACAAGAACTTTAAGTCCCTGTTCGAGTTTTAAACCCGTTATCTATTATTTAGTGACAATGTATATAGGACGAGACTCTCGTATGCTCACAGAAATTAGTTTATTTTGAACTGAAAACATTAAATAATGACTTGCTGTTGTAGAAAAATGAACTCATTTAGTTCGAATAGTGTGGTATGTGAAACCACAACAAGAACTTTGAATGTGTATGCATCACCGTCAATAAACAGTTCGACGGTTGTGTTTATATTGACAGCTTAGCGCTTTACACTCATTGTCATACAGATATTGATACTGTTGTTTTATCTGTCGTAAACAAACTCGGATGTCGATGACGGGAGTTGGCATCATGGCAGCCCACGACAGCTGATCCAGTCACATGCTGGCATGTCTCAACCCAAACTGTCTGATTGGAAGGGGTGAGGCGCCTCGCAGTCGTCTGTGCCACGCACACACTGACCGTCGCCGAGCATAAAAACAATAACAAACCCACACGAAACCAAACTTTATCATCAAGTTATTGTAAACCAATCCACAGTCTCGATTCATCGAATCTACATAGCACTGTACAAAGAAAAATGTGCACCACCATCAACAATGACCGTTGCTCTATTGCTGAATGAGAAAGAAACTGTATTCATTTGATTCATTTGCTAATTTGATTTTCTCAGATTCTGTCACTTTATTCAAATAACGGAGCCAACAACGCGTCGTTATCCACTTCTGGCACAACTGATTCATGCTTTTCCACTTTAATCGATGCACAACACACGAACCGTAGAGTTGATCTATCTCTTCTCCGAATGGACGAGAAGTTTGGTGAAGTAATTACAGCATATTACTTCACAATGTCTCACAGATTCCGCAGACATATGTCTGTCACCTTAGATGACACTGATGCAAGCGTCTCGTCAAGCTGTATTGCATAACTTATAAGTAACATTTTTGAACGTCTGCACCTGTAGATGTATGCACTCCATGGTGTTACATATGTTAACTGTTTCAGAGAAGTCCCTTGCAGAGGCTGTCTGATTCTCCAGTATCACTAAAGGAGAGTGAACATTTCCGTGGAACAAGGCTGAAAACAGCGTTGACAATCGCATAGACGACACCGTTCATCCACGGATAATATTACTTTCATGTCACTGTGTGGAGGGCTTACAAATATTACCACTGTGTAGAATACCCTGTCCAATATCTTACCTCCACTGACACGCTGATTTGTAGGATATACTGGTATTTATTTTCATAGCAACGATTTTTTAGTATTCCTCTAGACTGATATACGCAATTGCAGACTGTTGCTGCTGCTGCTACGATCAGTTCCATTTCCTGGTCCAGCAGTAGCTACGCTAGCGCTGTAACAATAAAACAAACCCTAAGTATAATGTCACATAAATGCAATTAAAAAATAAGTATTACAATTAGATACAAGTGAATACTTGCTGCAATTCCTGTCACTTTGTGGCTATCACTTTCTTGTGGTCGGATAGTGCATAGACACTTTAAAACGGATAAACAATTCCAGCAGATGGAGAACGTTTTGTTGGTGGGTCCTGGTAGGTAATGCATCTCCTTGTTATTCCGCTGCATTGCCACTATTTGCTAGATAATATTCCTCTGGTCTGCAGCAATACGTTCCTCCCTTATGATGCCTTTTGTTTCCTACTGCAGAAAGTTGTAAGTACATGTCTCTCTTACATGTCTACAATTAACAGACTCGTTAAATTTTTGTTCGCTCAATGCAAGCATTTTGTCAGTTGAACTTGTGTGACGTACATACCGATAGCGAAGAAATAATGGCCCTCATGCCAGTATTATGTCTTCTTACAAATGTCATACATGTACAGAACCTTATTGCTCCATGCGATATCAGTAGTTGGTACGGTTCTCTAGTTTAAAGAAAAAAAACGTTTGCATTCAAGAATCTATTCGAGATACCATTATTGGTTCAGTCTTCCTTCGTAGCCTTACATACCAGAAAGCACAACGTCTTGGTACAAGACCCTTTCCTCTTTCAAGCTCCTCAAAATCAGTGTAGCGGCACCACCGTTTAAGATGGGAAAATGTTAGCTTGGGTGCAATGTTTCGGAGCGCACAAGTTACAGCCAGGGGCGGGCCAGTTGACAGTAAGTTGTGCTACCAGCGGTTGTGTAGTGGACTGACAAGACAGCCAGTCCACAGTGACGGGTAACCGAAAGGCACGCGTTTACACACGCCGGCTGGCGTTAGGTCTCAAACAGGATACGTAATGAATGCTATAAAGAAAAGTACGTAGCTGCTGGAATACTTAACTTTAATGCATCATATGTATACAGCATTCTGGATGATACAAGTGAGACTCTCTCTAGAAATGATTAATGGGGCCTTGCTAGGTCATAGCCATGGACTTAGCTGAAGGCTATTCTAACTGTCTCTCGGCAAATGAGAGAAAGGCTTCGTCAGTGTAGTCGCTAGCAAAGTCGTCCGTACAACTGGGGTGAGTGCTAGTCAGTCTGTCTAGACCTGCCGTGTGGTGGCGCTCGGTCTGCGATCACTGACAGTGGCGACACGCGGGTCCGACATGTACTAATGGACCGCGGCCGATTTAAAGCTACCACCTAGCAAGTGTGGTGTCTGGCGGTGACACCACAGGTTGCGAAGTAGAATGGAGGCCACAGGGCCGTAGACCCGCTGGAAAGAGTAAATTCAGCAGTTTGCATGGCGCAAGTTACAGGTAGAAGGGGTCCACTGGCTTACTTGGCTGTTATGTGCACATGACTCGGAGCAGCGCGTTAGCAAAATAGAGGCGCACAGCCACGTGTAAATAGTCGCCAGTTCACTAACAAGGCATTCAAGTGCGTCAGCTCTCCTATATGCGCATACAATGAAAAAGTCCATACCAATACCGGTCTGTCTCCGTGTGCGGTAGTGTATGCGCGAAAGATGCCGTCACCGTTTGATTTAGTGAAGCTACAGAAAGGAAGAACCGGTGAATCTTTGTGTCAAATCGCTAGAACAATTAGGGATGTTTGGGAACGGGTACAAAAGGCAAATACGGAGACTTTGGAAAGACTGGAAGACGCAATAAAGGGGAAAGGAAGGTTACCGCAGTACAGAGAAGGACAATGGGTAGTGCTATCCAGCCCCTATTTGCCAAAAGGAAACAAGGAAGTTCGTCACGAGGTATCAAGTATCCATACCAAGTAGTTGAAACCACATCCCCCATTAATGTTAAGCTTCAGCTTCCAACTAGAGCAACGATAGTACATTTTAAAGAACATAGTTCTTATTATAGGAAACAGCGATCTGTAATTACTATAAATAAACTGGAAGCAGTCTTGATCGCGTACACTATTTTAGTGTGGTGACCGGTTTCGATCTTATTATAAGATCTACTTCAGACCTACAATGTGCAATAATTAATTAAATAATTGAAGCCCCACCCATAACATAGATTGAGACACATTATCAACAATAAGAGTAATAAATATCTAAATTCTGGGGTGTATAAAATCACATGTAATAATTGTGGTAGTCGTTATATTGGCCAAACTGGTAGAAATTTTAAGATAAGGTATCATGAACATACTACTGGTACATCACATTGTAAGTCAATCTTCAGGCAACACATTAACCAAAATAAGAATTCTGAAGGGACTATTACTTACAATATGAGTATCTTGCAGACTGTCCCTAAAGGGGTTTTACTTAATACCCCTGAAGAACTGGAAACTAATACAGGGTACGGCCAAACTTTCAGGAAACATTCCTCACACACAAAGAAAGAAAATATGTAATGTGGACATGTGTCCGGAAACGCTTACTTTCCATGTTAGAGCTCATTTTATTACTTCTCTTCAAATCACATTAATCATGGAATGAAAACACACAGCAACAGAACGTACCAGCGTGACTTCAAACACTTTGTTACAGGAAATGTTCTAAATGTCCTCCGTTAGCGAGGATACATGCATCCACCCTCCGTCGCATGGAATCCCTGATGCGCTGATGCAGCCCTGGAGGATGGCGTATTGTATCACAGCCGTCCACAATACGAGCACGAAGAGTCTCTACATGTGGTACCGGGGTTGCGTAGACAAGAGCTTCCAAATGCCCCCGTAAATGAAAGTCAAGAGGGTTGAGGTCAGGACAGCTTGGAGGCCATGGAATTGGTCCGCCTCTACCAATACATCGGTCATCGAATCTATTGTTGAGAAGCGTGCGAACACTTCGACTGAAATGTGCAGGAGCTCCATCGTGCATGAACCACATGTTGTGTCGTTCTTGTGTTGATGACGTGATTGCACAATTGCGTACGGATTCTCGTCAGCCCACACATGTTGATTGTGAAAATTTACAATTTGATCACGTGTTGCAGTACATACTGACGAAACTAAAATGAGCTCTAACATGGAAATTAAGCGTTTCCGGACTCATGTCCACATAACATCTTCTCTTTATTTGTGTGTGAGGAATGTTTCCTGAAAGTTTGGCCGTACCTTTTTGTAACATCCTGTATACATCGGAAAAAAGATCCAGACATTCTACTTAACGAACAACTGGATTTCAGAGAAAAATATTTCTTTGATCTGTTTGAGGAACTGTTCTAAAATACTTCACACTCCATGGTGTTCCATTAGTCTGGATGAGTATAGATGTCACGATAACAATATCTCCTCTGTAACGATTCCTTTTAACAGTTTTTTAACACCCAATTACTGTCGATTGTGTTTGTTATGCTACTGCTTACCACATTTCTTTATAACTATTGTATCTCATTATACTATATGGACAGACATTATGTCAGACGAATGGGCATCTGCTCTTCAATACGTTTAGTATCACATTATCATGCTTTATATTTTGTGTACTACATCAACTTGCGACTGTTATTTTACCACATATTACACTCGATTAAGTGCTTGTGTGCACCAATCAATTTTCTTGCATTATGTGTACGCTATATGTCACTTATTTGTGTTTTACTATTCGACAAGGGATGTTTCTTCCCCCATCCTGCTACGAGTATACCAGCGGTATAGGTATATTTATTAACACTATATTTCAATTTAACATTATGGTTACCACAGACATTATTTCATCCTCCCATGATGTGACCGTCCAGACAGTGGTTTTACCTGTTCTTTAGTGGCATAATGTCACTAATTTTACGCCTATGATAGCCATCACGTTGCATTCTGTGCAGCCAAATGACCGTCATGGTAATATAGCTCTTACTTTATATTTCTGTAACATTCGACTACTGATTCGCATTCTATATGTAACATTTATTTTGACGAGATCTCTTTTAATTAAAATTTTCATGGTAACAGTAACTCATGTGCATACTACTACCTGTATCATGTACTGCTCGACCTTCGTTGGGTCTCCTTGGCAACCTTAGAGTGACCAGGACGCTTTCCCCACAGATAGCTTCTTTCGCCCTAGTAAGATGAGTAGGTAGCCATGGTTACTAGAGTGGCGTCCTTGTTATCATCTTCGCTTTGGTCGATAACAGTACATGATAGAGGGCCACACTATTTAGGTCGCAGTAATTACCTTTTTACACTATATTTTATAAGGTGTAACATTTTAACTTGTTTTATAGGTCCTGTAGATGGTGAAAATGACTTAACTGTAACTACCGTGATACATTCTTAAGCGGTAGACATGCAACTTACGTTATTGCCTATTCATGACGTTATGCCAGAGACTGTGAGTGGGGCTTCAAGTGTTTAATTAATAGCTGGCATCCTTCACGTTGCAGTACACAACCAGCCACAGCCAAGAGAGTTGCCATGAGCCACCGTCTCCGGCAGACATCTATGGTATATCACCGTTATTTACTGATTTAACAGTATACAAATTCGTCCTTTATACGTTTATAAGGATTCTTGTTCATTGTAGGTCTGAAGTTGATCTTATAATAAGATCGAAAACGGTTACCACATTAAGTGTATGCAATCAAGATTGCTTCCAGTATATTTACAACGATAGTACACATTGGGTGGTTGTTTCCATTTAAGGGTTGTCCGTATGTGATTCCAGGCATGTCACAGGAAGGGAGTAGGAAGAAAGAGAGAGTGAAGAGACGTGTTCAGTGCAGAGAAAACCAGGAAGAGTACAGCATGGTGTACCGTATGCTTTGCGAACCAGAAATTAGTCGAGTATTTGTAGTTTTTTTGTTATGTATCATTGGGTTTGTGTAGAATAATTAGGCGTTGTATCTCATATGTTGTATGTGTTTTCGAGTACTGTAAGCCTGATAGGGACAGCAGTCTTTTTGAAGAGGGAGGAAGGGTGATGATGAGCACTGTCCTCGGGTCACTGAAAAGGGGAGCTTTGAGCAAGTTTTTAGAAGTAAAAACTGTGGAGGTATTGCTGATCTCAGCAGTAAATAGCCAGTACGCCGAGATGAAAAGGGAGGAATGACGGAGCTTCAAATGGTTCAAATGGCTCTGAGCACTATGGGACTTAACATCTTAGGTCATCAGTCCCCTAGAACTTAGAACTACTTAAACCTAACTAACCTAAGGACATCACACAACACCCAGCCATCACGAGGCAGAGAAAATCCCTGACCCCGCCGGGAATCGAACCCGGGAACCCGGGCGTGGGAAGCGAGAACGCCACCGCACGACCACGAGATGCGGGCGAATGACGGAGCTGCCATAGAGGGAAGGTAATGGTCTGTCCAGTTGAGGTGATAAAGCACTAATCTGGACATGTGCACGGTGCAGTTATTTTTAGCCAGGAGGAAAGAAATAGACTGCCCAAGGGACATCATGGAGCCAAAATGAGCTGCAAAGTGCCAGGATGCACTGGATCTTCTCCACCTACGAAAATTAATAGTAGTAGCAAGTTGTTTTGAGCAGGGAGTATTTGCAGAAGCGAAACATATAGAGCTCGAGGTGAGCCGAATTTTAATCAACAGAACTGCAGCGTCAATGTAAGGAGTCTTGCAATTGAATCTTACACAGCCACAGCTGTACTGGCCAGAAGCAACTTTAGAGTTTCTGCCAAGGCAGAATCTGACCTTAAACCATGGAGTCAGGTCTGTGAGATTCGTAAACCAGTTCATTTCAGAGTGAGAGGGGCGCATATCAGCCGAACAGCTTGTGCAGCATGTCGGTCAATACAGGGAAAGGCAACGCCAGGTAACGATCGTTTTGAGCACCTCTGTGCCAAGTGCCATCGCAGCGTTAACATTCTTGTGTGTCGTTTCCATTCTGATCAGACGGAGAGCCAATTACAAGAGGGAAACAATGGTAGTCCATATCTCAGTGGATTGGGTACTGAGGGCATAACATGGATAGGTATCTGGTTGATCCAGCATTAAATGGAGTGGTCACCCAGTAAGAAATTTTTAGGTTTTGTCTTATGTCATGTCTTTTTCGAGGACTAGACCACTTCTAAGATTTCTAATAGTAGTAGTAAAAATGCCAAAAGTACATGCCAACCCAAACAATTTTAAGGTTATTTAGAGGTCGACCCAGGGATTGGGTTTTTCCGAAGTTGGAATAATGTAGTGGCACCACAGCTTAAGATGAGAAAAGGTTAGCTTCGATGCAATATTTCGAAGCACACAAGTTACAGCCAGGGGAGGGCCTGTTGACAGTAAGTTACGCTACCAGCGGTTGCAAAGTAGAATGGAGGCCACAGGGCCATAGACCCGCTGAAAAGAGTAAACACAGCGGTTTGCATGGCGCAAGGTACAGGCATAAGGGGCCCACTGTCCTACCTAGGTGTTCTGAGTACATGACTTGGAGTGGCACGTTAGCAAAACAGAGGCACACAGCCGCATATAAATAGGTGCCGGTTCACTAACAAGGCATATACGTGTGGCAGCTCTCCTGGACGACAAAGTGTGTCACACCACTGGCTACACACAGCAGCAGATGGGGCGCCAGCGTTCCAGTCCATGGCACGTCGCTGTTTCGACCCTCTGAGGACATCGCTGGGTCCGCAGCCTGCGAGTGGCGGACCACGAAACAAATTGCTATTGCGGCAGTCTTCTTGGCTCCCAAAACACGCCGGAAGAATGCCAAGGTGAGGGCTGCAGATTCGGACACCGGATCACGGGCCGGATCTTAGCCATGGCGATGAGAAAGCATGCCACCGGCCGCCTTGCGGGCAGTGCTGTGGCAGCAGGGGCGAAGACCGCTGATTGCCAGCCCATCTTGATGTTGTCACAACTCCGCGGCCGTACAAGGCCGATGTACGGCAGAGCATTGCAGTGTTGCTGAGGTAGCCATTCCAAACCAAGCTGTTTTGCAGACAGCGAAGTGGTGTCCTTAGCATTGTGGACCCGGTGACACAGACTGGGAGTAATGGGGGCACAGTAGCTGTCGATAACTTACGTTCAGCCATGGAGCCACAGCATTTGATTCTGAGAGCGCATACGACATACCAACACTAAATCGAGGAAAATCCTATTTGCCTTAGGTGGTTTGTTCCTTAACAGTTAAATTTTACAGTGAGAAACTCCATAGTGGTACATGAGATGAAAACAACTAACAGGGAGAATGATGCAAAAGAATTTCAGAGAATTGTAATTCGTTGATTACAGTTCGATTATAGGGTAGTCGGCCTCGGTGATAACTAGGCTCGATTGGATCTATAGGCAGGATCATGAAATAGTGCAGAAAGTTCTGTTTTCATATTCTGAAGCTGTGAACTTCCGTTTCACATCATCTTGCTTCAGCTATAAACAGAGCCTGTTGCTAATGTTAACACAAAGGTACTAATGCACTCACGAATTAACCACTCCTACACTAAGTTACAGGAACTTTTCCAATAGTAGTCACACTCGTCAGCTTTAAGTTGTATACTGTCTACTTGATGTCTTGTTAGTTTCATGTAGTTAGTTAACCATTTTGGAATTTCGAAAGCCGCTGTCCTCTGGTTGTCCTTGGTGAATATCAGTTCCATTGTACTTTTCCGGCGGTAGTTTCTCATTGTGGTTTGTACTGTGTCACATGCTTACAAAAGTGTAAAGACTATAGCTTTTTATGTAACGAGCATGTATAACACATGCTTTGTGGGACAGCAAGTAGAGCATTATCTTGTGAGACCTGTCCGCAGCGCACCATGACCGACGGAGCTGGGGAGTTGCCTCTCCATTTTTTTTCCTTTGTTGCATGTGGGTTCTCCCCCTCTCCCCCCTCCGCCCGAGGGGGTGGGCAGACTGGCAGCAGCGTAATAGGCCGCTCTACAGCCCACAGAAAATTTGGAAAACATATTGAGAATATAAACAAACAATAAAAACCGGTGATAAAATGGTGACATTGTAAATAACTGTAAAATGGGGGATAGTTGTGGAATTTAAAATCTAAAAACACAGCATTGATGATGCAGACGAAGACACATAGTAAGTAGACAGGCACAATTAAAAAATAAACATGGCGACAGTTTGGCGTCTGTTCGCACGAGATAAAAAACACAACTAGCAACAGTGGCTGTTCGCAACACTGCCAGGCGATGCACAACACTGAACATTGACTTTAAACATCACTATAGAGGCGACACGGTGGCAGATGGGGGCGGAGGGAGGACCTGGTCCAATGAGGGGGGAAAAAGGGGAGAGCAAGGGAAAAGAAAAAAGAGGGGGGAGCCGATGGAGGGAGCGGACATAGAAAAAAGGGGGCCAGGGCGGACATGAGATGGAGGAGGAAGGCTTTGGTGGGGAAAGTAAAAGGACTCTGGAGTGAGAAGGGAGTCAGAGAGAGGGTAGGTGGGGAAAAAAACCGGATGGAAGGGGTGGGAGAGGGAGCCCAGGAAAAGGACGGATGGAGGGAGGGGGAGGTGAGGATCAGAGTTGAGAGGAGGGATAAATGGAGGGAGAGGGCATCATCCAGGAGGGGGGAGTTGATGGAAGCCAGATTGGGATAAGAGATGAAGGGTGTATAGGTGGAGGGTAGGGGGGACAGAACAGTGAAGGTGCGGCAGAGGGCGGGGGTTGGAGAGGAGAGGAGCAACCAGAGTATGAGCGGGATCAAGTCGACGAGAGGTGTAGATTATGCGGAGATGTTCGAGGAAAAGGAGCAGATGGAGGAAAGGATTCATGTCATAGAGGATCTGCGTGGGGAACGGGAGTCATACAAGGAAGGTGAGGTGGAGTGCATGGCACTCAAGAATATGGAGGGACTTATGGAACATGGGGGGTGGGGGCGGATACCTAGGAGAGACTGGCATAACAGAGGATGAGACGGATTAAGGATTTGTAGGTGTGCAGGATGATAGAGGGTTTCAACCCCCATGTCCGGCCAGAGAGGAGTTTAAGGAGATGGAGGCAGTTGTGGGCTTTGGATTGGATGTTGTGGAGATGAGGGATCCAGGTGAGGTGACGGTCAATGATGAGTCCAAGATAGGTGAGGGTGGGGGAGAGGCGGACAGGACGAGCACAGATAGTAAGGGAAAAATCAAGGACCCGGAAGGCGACCTCTGATGACTGCCTGGGTCTTAGAAGGATTGATTTTAAGGAGCCACTGGTTACATCACGCAGCAAAAAGGACGAGGTGATTCTGGAGAAGGGTTGGAGCGAGCGGCCTCTCCATTTCCAAGCACGTGCTTTACTAGATCAGCAAATCTGACTGCGATTCTCCCCTAGAAAAATGATATGTACAGTTTAGAATGGAATTCAAACGACGCTTCCCTTCTGGCGAATGTCCAGATAGGTTGTTGGAAGACAGTGAAAAATCCTCACTCTGACCACGATTCACTCAAGATATATCATCAGGCTCCACTCGCCTTCTGCTCATCTTCACTGCCACCTGTTGTTACAAAGGCCGTACCACTAGATGGAAATCCATCACAATCATCGCAGTGGTGGACTTTAATCCATCACAGGTCAGCCAATTTCCAATAAATATTTATAAATTATACACACGGATACGCCGCATCAATCAATCGATCTCAAAAGCAGTCAACCATTATTACCTACAGCCCACCTTCGTCTCCACGTTGGTAGCAATATTTTCAAACTCGCCACTGTTTCAGCTGTAATGGTCGTTAATAAAGTACGGAAGTAAGTTTCCTCTACACAATTTATAAAGAGGAGTTACAGAATATAATAACAGTTACTTTTCCAATATTATATGTCAAAATTTGATGAAAACCTAATGAAAATCTTTTTAAATCACTAAGACTTGCCACCCACCACGAAAACTGAAACGAACATTAACGGGTGGTAGAGACCAGGTTGACTACCACTGATTCTATTTGTGAAAACTGCAGCAAAATTCTTACAATTGTACCTGAGATAAAAAGAGAAGAATTTAAGCATCGTAATGAGTGTTCCAGAATAAACAACACAAAGTTACACAGTTGTCTTGGGTAAGTGAGGTCCAATCTTCTTACCTTCATTGCACAAGAAACTAGTCGAAACGCGAATTGAAGGAACCCTTCGATCAGCGACGAAACATGGCGATGAATTCTGCGTTGTGGCACTATATACGAAGTGTACACAGTATTCAGAAAGTGTAAAACATAAAGACGTAAGACCTGGTCTCCGGCCAGCCTCCGCATGGACTAACAATTAGTCCGAATGGTTCACTTAACTCTCCAACAAAACTGGGGGACCCTCGGAATTCTAAGTCCGTCTCTCTGTGTCAGCTATCAATCTTTTCAGTCTTATCCAACTTCAAAGATAATTTGTTTCAGTTTCTAACCCACGATTAACAGAAAATCCTTCTGTGAGAGAGCTCGGGGTGGCGTCGATATCATGCAACACAATATAGTTTATAATAGAACTTAGAGCAGAAGATGGAACCCTGAACACTAATGAGACCACAGCCAGACCGGATGTGTTGGTTACTGAACCGCGTGTTTAGCCCCTGATATGCCGCTTCCCCAATCGACGCTCATACAGGCCAACGGACAGGCATGCTGTGTGATTGCAGCAACATGACAGACCGAACTGCCACATGTACCACGCCCTTCAAAATCACACCCACTTTAGACGTTTCGAGACGACCCCAGAACATGGCCCTCTCCAAGCCGGCAGCACCGAGAATCTGGATTTACACCTGAAGGCCCAGCCCGTGTGGTTCGACATAGTTGGGCTCTCTCATGCACGCATAACTTGTACCACTCGTCGCCGCATCTCTGACGTTGCCTCTACATTCCACGAAACAACGACCGCTGACTGAGAGCCCACACCTGGCATCCAGACTCTGGGTAGCCTCCCTCCATAAGGAACGCCTGCATCGGTGCGTCTGTAGTGGTGCCCTCAGGTCCTAGGGTCATCTCCTGTCAGCTGCAGACTTTCGCTTTCAGACAAGCTGAAGTACGTCTGATCAAAGTTTCTGTAATCTGACTGGCTGCACTCATCACCCTATCCTCTAATCACCTCCAGCAGACAACTGCTCGTCCACACCTTGAGACAACACACCGTTCCAGTCAGAACAGTTTATGCTCGAGAGTTTCCTTGCCCTACACGCGGCCACGGACTACACGCCACAGCGCACCTCGACGCCGGCTGCCGTCCGACCAATTAATCGCGGAGGGGCACACTTCGGCCCCTTGCTACTCTCACATTCTCAACATACCCACTGAAAATAACTTGTAACTATGGCGAAATGCACAAGACAAATAAAAAAAGTTAATGTGCAACATGCAAAACTCGTTTTTCTTTTGAACTACTGTAATTTATATACAGCTGCAGCGAAAATGACCAGCACAAGAAACTTGTTAAAATTGTTTCTTTTGTGTTCAGATTTCCCGCGCGAAATAACTTAGGTGGGTTCCGTGCAATTACACTATACACCAAGGTACCTATGAGTGTAATTACCAAGTGTTAGTTTCTTATTTCAAGTTCTCGTATCTGTTGCGCAGTTACGTACTCGATTTTGCTTACTCGTTGTCAGTCTTCCTAAAGTTGTTTTAGCGTTATAAAATACTCTCATAACTATAAAAATTTCTAACACCTGCGACATATTGTTCACTTCAGGTTTAATGAAGCGGAGCGAAACATTTGCATCGTTTGTGTGGCGAGTGCTATCGGACACCTAACGCCAAAAAAGGATGTTTTCTTATTTCAAGACAGATCTCTATGGCATAAATGATGCTTCACGTCAAGAAATTCGCGATAATTGATAAACCTGACCTTTTCATTCAATAGGCGCAACGAAGATCAAACGTGTTTCTATGAACAGATTTTTCTTTAACGTCATCAGTTCTGTCACTGAGTATTCCTGCGTCATACTGTTACTACTAACACACTATGATGTCTTTATGCTAACTCCTAAAGAAGTTGAGCCTGAAGAAAAGACATTTCCAGGAGCAAATTGGAGTGTGAAGAATTAATACCTTGCATCTAGTGGTAGAAAAAGAATGTTGTGCTATATGAACTATACCGCAAAGTTGTTTCCAATACACCTGGAATTTGTAACAATAACTGAGACGTCTTTCGGTCGCAGTATCAGAAAAACTTCAAAAAATCTGCATCAATTGCCGCTGCTATATGATGACGCATTCTGCTCACTACACAAACGAAAGTAAGTAGGAGTTTATTTGGGAATTCATCCCTACGAACTTGCCCACCTGATCCTGCATCTCAAATTTTGCCTTTCCCCTTCTGTGTGAAACAACTACAACAAAATTCCTTTCCAGGCGAAAATTCACTCCAAGCCGTACTGGTGACATCTTTAACGCAGGAAGATTAGGTGGCTAAAGACGTGCAATGAGTAAACTACCTGAAAGTTGTCAGAATATTTAAGATAATGTTACAGAACGTATTGTTGATGATTAATTTATCTCCTATGGTTGTTGTTGTGTTTAGCAAAATAATGCCAAAACGCTATTAAAATATGCACAGTACTAGAGCAAGTGAACTACAGCTGGCCACGATAACCTTCCGACGCAAGCGTATTTTAATAAAAGATGAAGTTTGTATGAAGCGAGCGTGCTTGAATCAGCGTGAATTGGATTTCGACACATTCAGTGTTTACACGCTGTCATGTGTCATACTCAAGTATTATATAGATTTGGCTGTCGGAGTGGATGTATAAAAAAGCCCAGCGGAGAAATTACTTAAGGCACAATTTGATAAAATCATGTATTCACAAAAACCGATACTTGTGTCGGGAGAAGGAGAGAAAGACCTATCGAAAGTAAGTATCATAAGTTAATTCTTCTTATAATGTGGGGAACTGCATGTAGTGAAAGAATTTATCATGCAGAAGTTTTCTTCATATTTCGTTACTGTTTTTCGATTCGGATGATGGAAGCTCTATCACAAAATACACGTTATCTGGCATCAATTGAGAAGAAAACAAAGTACTAATGCAGTATTTGTTTCACAGCACGACCCTATTTCATCAGAGCAAATTTGGAAGGCTGTGCGATAGATTATCTTTGCTTGTTTCTTTGCTAACAACGTGTGTGCCTGTGTTTTTCTTTTTTTAAATAGTATTTGCTACAAACTTTTTTCGGTTTTTAGTTTTTCATAAATCAACATGTTTTGCTCGAAATGTGTTGTAACAGTGCACGCACTGTCTAAAACTGGGGGAATGTCGAATTTCAAGTGTAACAATTACAGGAAATGTGAATAACAGAACTGTGTTACAGATGCTGCTCCTAAGTGTGAAGAACAATTTTCGGTAACGTCACTGAGTTCATAGAAAAAGGAAATTTGTGAAGGAACTGATGATGCTGTATAGAGCGCCAAAGACGAGTTTTCAGTGGATTTAGGGTAGCTGAATTCGAAGTACTTGCTCATAAGATTAATGTTTCACGTGCATGTGGTAATTGTGGATCACAGGCCCATAGACACTATGATGTCAGTTACAGAATTGGCATTGTAAGTAATATACATATTTTGTGTAAAGTTTGTAAATATGATGTTCAGTGCAAGACCTCTGTTCTCTATGGGTAGATGTATGAGGCGAATACCCGATTGTGTAACGACATGAGATGCTTAGATGTATGCAGAGGGGCACAAATATGGTTTTTGGCTTGATGAACGTGCCTGCACAATGGCTACATTCAGTGATTAAAACAAAACACTTTTGAGTACTCTTGAAGCTGAGTGCAAGTAGCTATTGAGGAAACTGTAGATATTAGCCATGAAGTGGAAGAGGGAGACAGTGTAGTGAAGGCAGATCTGTGTGTCTCTTGTATGTGTGATGATGATGATGTTTGGTTTGTGGGGCGCTCAACTGCGTGGTTATCAGCGCCCGTACAATTACCCAACCTTTGCTCAGTCCAATTTCGCCACTTTCCTGGATGATGATGAAATGATGAAGACAACACAAACACCCAGTCATCTCGAGGCAGGTGAAAATCCCTGACCTCGCCGGGAATCGAACCCGGGACCGCGTGCTCGGGAAGCGAGAACGCTACCGCGAGACCACGAGCGGCGGACGTGTCTCTTGTAATGGAACCTGGATGAAGAGGGGTCATATCACCTGTCATTAGTGTGGATACAGGAAAAATCTTAGACCTCCAAGAAGTGCACCAATATTATGCTCAGTGTGACATAAGAAATAACAATGATGGTACTGAAGAAGAAACGTGGCAACAGGAACACAAGGAAGTGTTGAGCAAGAAATACCAGGGATCAAGTGCTACAGCTGGGACCAAACTAATATTCCAAAGGTCAGTTGAACAATTTGGTGTTATGTATGAGAAGTATCTAGGTGATGGAGATTCCAGTACTTTTAAGACTGTTTTAGCGGGCAGTCTCTATGACTCACAAACTCAAATTGAAAAACTGCAATGTTAGGGGCGAATGACACGTAGACTTCTCAGATTGAAGAAAGAAATGAAAAGCAAGAAATTAGAAGATGGAAAGCCACTGGAAGGTGTTAACAGATTGAAAGACAAGGTATTGGCACTGTACAAATATATTATGGAAAATCTATCACAGGTAACTTACATACAGTGGAAACAACGGAACAAATTTTCCACAGATGATAATCCTCAATATTCCCTTTGTCACATAAAAATGGCTCTGAGCACTTTGGGACTTAACATCTAAGTCCCCTAGATCTTAGAACTACATAAACCTAACTAACTTAAGGACATCACACACATCCATGCCCGAGGCAGGATTCGAACCTGCGACCGTAGCGGTCGCGCGGTTCCAGACTGAACCGCCTAGAACCGTTCGGCCACACCAGCCGACCTTTGTCACATATTTTGGTTGCAAATATCTTCAGGCAGAATCCAGTGGAAAGCCACGCACCCACAAACATGATTTTCCACTTGTCACCTGAACTGCTGACAAAACGGGGAACATGGGGATACACAGTACACAAATGAGAGCTACAATCACTTTACATGGATGTGTTGCTCAAAACCACTACTTGTGTACGCAATTGCCATGAATACAGCTCAATGTGATACCTGCCTAGTGTTCAGTAGTGTAGATGTAGATAGTATTAATAGCTGCAGAGACTAGGCTTCCTTCCAGGTGCATTCAAACTGAAGATACACTCAAGCATAGACGAAGTGCGACTGGATAAAGCTCATGCAGCAAAAGAGAAAATGCAAAAGTCGGGTAGGCAAAGGAGACAGGGGAAGAGATTACCCCAGGAAGACAAGAAAGTGAATGAAAATTACGGAAATAAACAGAATTAGCCACTAGCAGTATATCAATATTGTCAAAAATTGAAATAAAAATTTTAAATGTCAATAGCCATAAACTGACTTTTTTTGAGTTATAATGTACGTTTCATCAGGAACTATAAAAGTTAACGTCCCAAAATTTGGCACAGTTATTATGAATTACTTACTGAATAAACCTGCGCAGCACTTTTCCGTTATCTTTAAAGAAAAATGCAACTGTCCTGGATGTGCATAACCAAACAAAAACTACACAAAATATCAAGCATTATGTTATAAGTAACAGTCTCAAGTTTTACTATTTTGGCTGTAACATTTTTGGATATATGAATGATTTTGCCCTATATGTGTCATTAACATTAACACCTGACACCTAATATGCAAAACTGTGCACACATAACCTCCAACATAATATTAAAATTATTCCGAGCTCAACATGTGTTCTATTTACATATAGTTGTGTGCATATGGTTACCTCAGGCGTAAAATTAATATGACGTCAAGGTCTAAGGTATGCACTATTTACATAAAACAGTCTACATGTACATACATCTCAAGCAAGATTAAAATGAATTCAGGTCATAGAGTTGCACTATTTATGCTTTTTCAGAAAATAAACTGTCACCACAAATATTACTACCCAACACAGCTTGCTGCACTCTTTATCTCACCTATTATACTACAATTTTTGCACAAGTAACAATTCATTAAGAACCTAACCTCGAAAATAAAATGTCTACATATTATATGACAGGTGAAACAGTTAGGATTTCTTCCAATCCATTCCATTAAGACGACTGGTACAGCAACCGTTTGGCATTCCTTCATACTAAAAAAAAGTCTGTTTTGCAAATCTCCTTATTTCAATATCACATTTCACCCTTGGGGAACATCAACAGATTGTTTAAAAATAACTGGATTTAATACCCATCCAGCATAAAGTAATGCAGAATCAGAGGTGAATCTTAAACACATCAGCAAACTTCACCACAGCAGCACAGTATAGATCAACACTTACGGAAGTATAAATGAGGTATCAGATGTGCGCGGACCAACAGACCTGTTTAGTTCTGACACACAAATGACTATGCTTATGACAGATGGATTTAATATCGTGTTACTTTTACACAATCTGATGAACCCCAAATGGCTGAAATGCAACTGAAATAAATAACTTTGCAACACAGACTGTCTTACTAACTGTTTGTAAAGCACACCTCAAGCTCAATTTTAGAACAATGTAGCTTATTTTTGGCAAAATTTTCAATAATCTGACTTAACAATTATAGTCCTCAAATCATGAGCTGCTAAATATACAAAACTGACATTAATTCCCACATGATTCCTTCACATGTATTATTGCCTACTACGCATATGCAATGACGGTAACTGCACAATTTCTATATGTTACATCCCACCGCGTTCCTACTTACACTGTTTTGAAATACATTATATGTTAGGTATTTGATTAACAGACGTTTCATCCTGATGAACATGCATTAGACATGATTTGGCGTCACCACAAAAACAATAACTGAAGGAAGGATGCTACGAAAATCCTTTTACACAAAACACGAAGACAAATGTTCTTAAATCACCAGTATTTCCTGAATTATATATATATATATATATATATATATATATATATATATATATATATATATATATATATATATATATAAGCACACACATCAAAAAAGGTTTGCATCACCCAGGTTCCCAGAACTCCTGAAGATAGACCTTGACTGTAGATATTGTATAACAAATACAGTCCCTTTGACTGTTCAGAGATGTCACTAAATCCGCCCAAAGATGTAAACAACTAAGCATAAGTAGCGCCTATTAGACGGAGGGGGCCCGATAACCGGTCATTTCCCATCATTCCACCAGGAAGGAAGTACACGACTCGTGTTGTTTGTAGTTCAGCCATGCCTAGACGCCCAATACCGTGGTTCAATCGCGTCCGCATTGTTACTTTGTGCCAGGAAGGGCTTTCAACAAGGGAAATGTCCAGGCGAGTGAATCAAAGCGATGTTGTTCGGACATGGAGGACAAACAGAGAGGCAGGAACTGTCGATGACTTGTCTCCCTCAGGCCGCCCAAGGGCTACTACTGCAATGGATAACCGCTACCTACGGATAATGGCTCGGAGGAACCCTGACAGCAACGCCACCACGTTGAATAATGCTTTTCGCGCAGCCACAGGACGTCGTGTTAGGACTTAAACTGTGTGCTATAGGCTGCATGATGAGGAACTTCGCTCTCGAACTCCATGGCGAGGTCCGTCTTTGCAACCACGATACCATGCATCGCGGTACAGATGGGCCCAACAGCATGCCAAATGGACCGCTCGGGATTGGCAACATGTTCTCTTCACCGATGAGTTTCCCATATGCCTTCAACTACACAGTCGTCGGAGACGTGTTGGCGGCAACCAGGTCATGTTTAACGCCTTAGACACACTGTCCAGCGAGTGCAGCAAGGTGGAGGTTCCCTGCTGTTTTCGGATGGCATTATGTGGGGCCGACGTACGCCGCTGGTGGTCACAGAAGGCACCGTAACAGCTGTACTATATGTGAATGCCATCCTCCGATCGATAGTGCAATCATATTGGCAGCATACTGGAGAGGAATTCGTGTTCATGGACAACAATTCGGGCCGCATCGTGCACATCGTATGAATGACTTCCTTCAGGATAACGACATCGCTCGACTAGAGTGGCCAGCATGTTCTCCAGACATGAACCCTATCTAACACGCCTTGGAGAAAATGAAATGGGCTGTTTATGGACAACGTGACCCACCAAACACTCTGAGGGGTCTACTCCGAATCGCAGTTGAGGAGTGGGACATTCTGGACCAACAGTACCTTGATGAACTTGTGAATAATATGCCACGACAAAGACAGGCATGCATCAATGCAAGAGGACGTGCTACTGGGTATTAGATGTACCAGCGTCTACAGCAATCTGGAACACAACTCTGAAGGTCTCGCTGTATGGTGGTAGAACATGCAGTGTGTGGTTTTCATCAGCAGTAAAAAGGGCGGAAATGATTTTTATGTTGATGTCTATTCCAATTTCCTGTACAGGTGCCCAATTCTCGGAACCGTGGTGATGGAAAACTTTTTTTATGTGTGTATAAAGCAGAATCTGGAAAATTTTTGACCAAGTCCATCTCAGTACATCTTCGTAACAGTCGTATGATTGCTGTGCTAGACCAGACGTTTCTTTTGTGTGATACAATCACGATTTTATTAATAAAGCTCTACGATGACTATGACGAACTACAGAGAAAATTAGAACTATACTCAAGTGCGCCAAACAATTGATTAGTTGGGTTCTCTTTGTCTCGAGCGTGCTCCAAGTTTCCAAGTTTGTCAGTGCTAACAGACAAGCAACACTGCTTGAAATAACAACAGAAGTCAATGTGGAACGTACGACAAAAATATTTGTCAGGATAGTGAGGCAAAATTAGGCATTAATGGGCTATGGCAGCAGATGACGAGTCGATTGCCTTTGCTAACAGCATGACATCGTCTGCAGCGCCTTTCCTGGGCTCTAACAAAATCGGTTGGCCCCTCGACGACTGGAAAATCGTTACCTGTTCAGATTAGTCTCAATTTCAGTTGGTGATAGCTGCTGGTAGGTTTCGTGTGAGGCGCAGGCTTCACAAAGCCATGGAACAAGTTGAACAAGGCACTGTGCAAGCTTGTGGTGGCTCCATAATTGTGTAGCTGTGTTTACAAGGAATGGACTAGGTCGTCTGGTCCAACTGAACCGATCATTGACAGGAAATTCTTATGTTCGGCTACTTGCAGTGGTTCATTCAGACACCGTTCCCAAAGTACGATGGAATTTTTGTGAACGACAATGATCCCCGTCATAGGGCCAAAATTGATCGCCGCTGGTTTCAAGAAAATTCTGGACAGTTCTAGTTAATGATTTGGCCACCCAGTTTGCCCGACATAAATTCCATCGAACAGTCATTAAACATAATCGAGAGGTCAACTCGTGCACGAAATCTTGCACCGGAAACTCTTTCGCACTTACGGACAGCTATAGAGGCAGAATGGCTCAATCTTTCTGAAGAGGACCCCCAGTGACTCGTTGAGTCCATGCCACGTCGAAATGTTGCACTACCCAGGGAAAAAGAAGGCCCGACACGATATTATGAAGTATCCCATGGCTTTTATCGTCTCAGTGTATCACAGAAATTAACGGTGCGTTCCTCTCCTAACGAAGTGCTCTGTCAGCTAGATCTCAGGCTCAGATTGTACACGTTGCTATTTAACAAGCTAAAAAAAAAACGAAAAAGTTATTAATGAGGATCAAAACTAACACCGGTATAAAAGGTCGAAAATCAAACCAATTTGTATGTCTCATTCACAATACTGGCTAATGCTTTGTGCTAGAAAAACAGTCTTTGATAACACATGTGAATGATACGCGTCCACTACAAGCAACATAGCAATTATAAATTTGTACTCCATCCAAACGAAGCCTATGACAACTGATCCACATACTCTCCATGTAAGTGTTAATGTATGAGATACTGCCTTCGGTAACTCCGGTGGAACAGTTACGTACACGCGCAGAACGCTCTGTATTATGATCATAAAGCAAGTAAGGAACAGTGAACAGTTAAAATGGATGGGAATTTTGAAATCGCTTACGCCATATAAAAAAACGAAGAGAAGTGCCGATACAGATTTAATACTTAGACAAGAAAAGAAGATCATATAGACACTGGTTTTAATTTATCTTAGTAACAAAACCTGTGCCACAAATGACGTCATTGCTAGTGCTCCAAAAATATGCAGCAGAGGAGTGGTAGAATACACCGAAATTATTCACAAGTAAAGTTGTACTATACTTTCTGGACCGCTGTTTTATTCGCCACTATATGACAGCTTGTACAATCGAGGAAGTCAGTTCATTCAAATACTTGGGTGAGTGGTTAAGCATTAAACAAGTAAGAGCATTGTGTAGAGATAAGAACAAGGACCAACGAAGATATATACAAGAAAAAAGCTGTATCGTGGGACAACAAAATTAAACTTTATAATACAATAGTGAGACCTAACGGTCTGTATAGTGCCCGCACAGTAGCACTTGTGCGGAAAGCTGGTATAAACCAAATTACGGGAACAGAAAGAAGACTGTTAGAAATATACTTGGCCGAAGTACAAGATAAACAGAATACAAGAGACCACGACCTAACCAAGAAATCTACGAACAACTTAGCAGCGTAGTACCCACAATGGGCTACAATGGACAGAGGTAGACTGAAAAAGTAAATCACTAACACAATTATGAAGCTCAAAGGACGACCAGTATTATTTACATAGACCTAAATGACATCAAAGAAGCAAACATTAACATAATCGACCCATGTGATAGGAATTTCTTTAGGAACAAAATTCAGAAAAAGGCCTTAGGTTACAAGAAATACAAAAATGCTTCAGAACATCGAACAGGTCTGGAAACAGAGATATGGACCCACGAAACGCAGACTGGTGAGGAAGAAGAGGAATGCGTATAGCAAGAGTTGGATTACTGATTTAGATTGCTCTTCGAATAAGAAGTAAAATTGTGTTTTTTTTTTTAGTGTACCCATCACGATTAAGTGATGCGACGGAAGATTCTTCGCTTAGTATACCACTTGTTTCTCTTTTAAATTAAAAACAAGGTATTAGTTTTTTCCTAACTGAGACTTACGTACAAGTAAGTATTCTGGAAGTGTGCTGCAGCATTATAGAAATTTAGGACAGCTGCATCATTGTGTGTTGTGGCTGCCAACAAAAGATGGTAAATTATTAGAAAACAGTGATCACTCTCTGAGCCCTTCAACATTATTTTTCATGTTAAAAGATCCTTTTATCACTTTTCGGTGGACAATTTTCTTCTGAAGCGGGAAAAGGAACCATAAATACTTTCTCTGTTTACGAGTACTTCTGAAATATAATTTCTTGAGGATGAATGTAGAATGGTGTAAATTCACTCTACATTAGGAGGATATAAAAGTACATAAATAACTGTGTTAGCCGGCTGTGTGGCCGAGCGGTTCTAGGCGCTACAGTCTGGAACCGCGCAACTGCCACGGTCGCAGGTTCGAATCCTGCTTCTGGCGTGGATGTGTGTGATGTCCTTAGGTTAGTTAGGTTCTAGGGGACTGATGACCTCAGAAGTTTAGTCCCATAGTTCTCAGGGCCATTTTTAACTGTGTTAGCGAAATCGGACGGCTTACAATTTATGTTCACTTACTGATACCATCTAGAAGTGTTTACATGTCCATACCTGACGTAACTGAGGCCTAGCTTTGTCTCTGCTTCATTCTAGAGTTTTTCGAACGTCATGTTTAACACAGAACGACATTGGAGACTTAAATAGTTCTTCTAGCTTCGGTAACAAAAAATTACTGTATTTTGTAAATTACAATTAAGTGAAACTTCGTACTTCACTGCGAATTTTCATTCCTTACGTATCTTGTTTTGTTCATAAATGCATTTCCGTAGGCATCATAAATTCCCTAACGTTACATTTTCCTCTTTTACAATGTAACGCAATATCTACCCTGACAAGACAAAAATATTACTTTCATCTCCATAATAACTGGTCGGTCCATCTTTGGTGCACAATAAATCACCGATTCGGCATTTTATAGATTCGACAGTTTTTTGGTGGGTTTCTCGAGGTACGTCGCACCAGACGTCCACGCACGTCATGTAATTTCTTTACATAGTGGGCCGATAATCTGCGTACGCGGTGATGGCGACTGATAACAACCCTCATAGTTTCCACTGCATTCACATTTCGTGGCCAATGGAAGATGACATCGCCGGCGGGAAAGACATCAGGCATAAAGAAATGCACGTGGTTCACAGCTGTCAGCGTGTCTTCGATGACAACCACGGGTCCCATGCGAGGGCAGCAGACTGTCTCCCATAGCGTAATACCGTTCTCACCAGCCGGCGTTCATGACGAGTTGCACAATTCGAAACGCAGTCAGCTTGGATGACGGCGTTTGTAGAGACGACCATCGACCTGGTGCAGGAAAAAGATAATCGACCCATCGAAGCGACGCATTTCTACATCTACATCTACATCTACATCCATACTCCGCAAGCCACCTGACGGTGTGTGGCGGAGGGTACCTTCAGTACCTCTATCGGTTCTCCCTTCTATTCCAGTCTCGTATTGTTCGTGGAAAGAAGGATTGTCGGTATGCCTCTGTGTGGGCTCTAATCTCTCTGATTTTATCCTCATGGTCTCTTCGCGAGATATACGTAGGAGGGAACAATATACTGCTTGACTCTTCGGTGAAGGTATGTTCTCGAAACTTTGACAAAAGCCCGTACCGAGCTACTGAGCGTCTCTCCTGCAGAGTCTTCCACTGGAGTTTATCTATCATCTCCGTAACGCTTTCGCGATTACTAAATGATCCTGTAACGAAGCGCGCTGCTCTCCGTTGGATCTTCTCTATGTCTTGTATCAACCCTATCTGGTACGGATCCCACACTGCTGAGCAGTATTCAAGCAGTGGGCGAACAAGCGTACTGTAACCTACTTCCTTTGTTTTCGGATTGCATTTCCTTAGGATTCTTCCAATGAATCTCAGTCTGGCATCTGCTTTACCGACAATCAACATTATATGATCATTCCATTTTAAATCACTCCTAATGTGTACTCCCAGATAATTTATGGTATTAACTGCTTCCATTTGCTGACCTGCTATTTTGTAGCTAAATGATAAAGGATCTATCTTTCTGTGTATTCGCAGCACATTACATTTGTCTACATTGAGATTCAGTTGCCATTCCCTGCACCATGCGTCAATTCGCTGCAGATCCTCCTGCATTTCAGTACAATTTTCCATTGTTACAACCTCTCGATACACCACAGCATCATCTGCAAAAAGCCTCAGTGAACTTCCGATGTCATCCACCAGGTCATTTATGTATATTGTGAATAGCAACGGTCCTATGACACTCCCCTGCGGCACACCTGACATTACTCTTACTTCGGAAGACTTCTCTCCATTGAGAATAACATGCTGCGTCCTGTTATCTAGGAACTCCTCAATCCAATCACACAATTGGTCTGATAGTCCATATGCTCTTACTTTGTTCAATAAACGACTGTGGGGAACTGTATCGAACGCCTTGCGGAAGTCAAGAAACACGGCATCTACCTGTGAACCCGTGTCTATGGCCCTCTGAGTCTCGTGGACGAATAGTGCGAGCTGGGTTTCACATGACCGTCTTTTTCGAAACCCATGCTGATTCCTACAGAGTAGATTTCTAGTCTCCAGAAAAGTCATTATACTCGAACACAATACGTGTTCCAAAATTCTACAACTCCATTCATCCTTGGTCCAATTTCGACGATCCCGTAGCCTGTGCAATCGTAATTGACTATGTCGTAGAGCCAACATGTGAACAGTCTGCTGTGCAGCCCCATGTTCAACGGCGTGCTCCGGAACTCTTATGCGTGCACCAGCATTGTGCTCTTTCGGCAAAGATTTCACAGATCGCCTGCCTTATAGAGCAGGCAGAAGGCAGGCAGAAATAAGGCAGAAGGGATAGATAACATTCCATCAGAATTTCTAAAATCATTGGGGGAAGTGGCAACAAAACGACTGTTCACGTTGGTGTGTAGAATATATGAGTCTGGCGATATACCATCTGACTTTCGGAAAAGCATCATCCAATTCCGAAGACGGCAAGAGCTGACAAGTGCGAGAATTATCGCACAATCAGCTTAACAGCTCATGCATCGAAGCTGCTTACAAGAATAATATACAGAAGAATGGAAAAGAAAATTGAGAATGCGCTAGGTGACGATCAGTTTGCCTTTAGGAAAAGTAAAGGGACGAGAGAGGCAATTCTGACGTTACGGCTAATAATGGAAGCAAGGCTAAAGAAAAATCAAGACACTTTCATAGGAGTTGTCGACCTGGAAAAAGCGTTCGACAATATAAAATGGTGCAAGCTGTTCGAGATTCTGAAAAAAGTAGGGGTAAGCTATAGGGAGAGATGGGTCATATACAATATGAACAACAACCAAGAGGGAATAGTAAGAGTGGACGATCAAGAACGAAGTGCTCGTATTAAGAAGGGTGTAAGAAAAGGCTGTAGCCTTTCGCCCCTACTCTTCAATCTGTACATCGAGGAAGCAATGATGGAAATAAAAGAAAGGTTTAGGAGTGGAATTAAAATACAAGGTGAAAGGATATCAATGATACGATTCGCTGATGACATTGCTATCCTGAGTGAAAGTGAAGAAGAATTAAATGATCTGCTGAACGGAATAAACAGTCTAATGAGTACACAGTATGGTTTGAGAGTAAATCGGAGAAAGATGGAGGTAATGATAAGTAGTAGAAATGAGAACAGCGAGAAACTTAACATCAGGATTGATGGTCACGAAGTCAATGAAGTTAACGAATTCTGCTACCTAGGCAGTAAAATAACCAATGACGGACGGAGCAAGGAGTGTAACCTCCCGTCCTTAATGACAGTGAAAAATTAAACCGCATGTACCTGATGGAAATTTGGGAAAAGCAATCGTCACCGAAGTTAGTCTGTCGGTAAAGAGGGAGGAAAGGGTTACATCTAAATGAAAGGAAAAATGCTAATGAAACTGGTGGAAATTAATTTTGAAAAGGGCTGAAGTTAATAAATAAAGTAAATGTGCGGCCGTTACGTTAACAATCAACTAGCGGTAATTAGATATTTGAGATTTGGGGGAAATTACGGTCGCCAGTCCTAAGGACAATTACTATAGTAACTGAAAAAGAAAGATTATTACACATATAATTAGCACTAGAAGCGTGGCAACTGAAGGTTGACAAGTGTAGTGTGAAAACTGAAAGTTTGTCAGAAGTAATAAATTTCGCTACACTCTGACTTAATTTAGCAAAAGAATTAATAAAACCGGAAAATTGAAAGTTAATTTAGTGACTGAAGTAAATCGTGAGCTTTCTTTCTGAAGCACATCGAAATTCAGTAAAATACGGTTAGTCTTGGACTACCTCAACAATCATTTCAAAAGCTACTTGAATCTACGCAATTTAGAAACAAGAGATTTAACTTTGAACTTGAATTAAATGATTCTGAACAATTAACAACAGTAAAATTTAGTTCGTACCAAGCTGAGCTGCAGTCACAGGTAAGCTAAAATATGGTAACAAAACTCGCACTCTTAATTTGTGCTTGTGTAATCTAAGTATTGTAGCCAGCTATGAATACCTTAACTGAACGTTGAAATTAAAGCAGTGAAATCTAATGATGCTGGCGTTTGAATTTCAACGACACTCGGGTTTATTCCGGAAAAGGAAGGGACCCTGCTTGGTAATGCAATTGGGACAATGAGCAACAAACGTTCATGCTAAGTTGCTGTAATTTTGTGATCCAACAATTTTAAAAGTTTGAAAAGCTGAGGACTGCCATACAGTTCTAAAACTTTACGTGCTTCCAGTCGTCCTTGTTGGTTGATTGAAGGTTTGAAGCCATCGATTGAGGAGGTGGCGACAGTCACTGACTGTCGGCCGTCGCTGTTGCAGAAGCTGGATGTTGGCGGGCCTTCTTCTCGACATGGTCACCTGACGAAACGGGCTCCTGATGCGCGTCAGCTAATGCTTCCCGTCCGCGACACCATGTCAGAAGCTATCACAGCAAGTCGAGCGCAATTACATGCTGCCCAACCCTGAAAGCGCGGCAACTCGCGGGAGTGTCACACAACACACCTGCTCCACTCGCTACTCCAGCCAGACACACTCTGCTCAGCCCGCGCTCCACGAGGCAGAGTTAACACTACCAAAGATCCTACACACTTTGATTCTTCACACGATCTATCAATGTAATCATTCGATAGCAGTTTTCCCTAGGCAAGACCCAGCGTAAAAATACAAATAATATTTACGAAACAAATCAATTATACATCGACATAAATGCATAAATATATATATATATATATATACAAATAGTAAAACAATTACAATATGTAAAGACACAGAAATGTCATATATCCAGGTAACAAAAATAAGGAAAACAAATTTTAGTACAATAGATGGAAATAGGAGGATATGCATTTCCGGCGTTACACGTGCCCCACTTTGTCTGAGGATGTTTGCGTAACGTAAACAGACTCAGAAAATGTCCCAAAAAAGAAACAGCGGAAATGCATATGCTCAAAACATCAACAAAATTTAGCATTCGTCTAATTAACCGTAAACCAATTTTTAGACGATAATAATTGAGTGGAGACACTCCTAATCTTATTCCACTCTGTCATTTTGCACAAAAAAAAAGTTTGACAACATATTAAAATTCATAGAAAACATAGAAAATGGTTTAACTATTCTAAAAATCAAAATTCCTAGCAGTATCAAGAAATGGAATACTATTTACAAAATGAATCAGAGTGCATGGTCATAAAAAACAGGTAGATCAAAATACGCAAATTAATTATTAATTACGTATTATACAAATTTTTATGTAACCTTTTGATAATTAATACTCTCTCCATGAGAGTCCAATTAACGCTAAACAAGAAAATAATATTCAGTAGATCGAAAAAACCATAAAAATTGACAACAGAATTCTTTCACATCAGCTGTCTGGGAAGAAAAACAACTCCACCTTCGGTACTCGCAAGTACAAAGAATGCCGACAGCGGCACAAGAGCCGACAGTGGCACAAGAGCCGACAGCGGCTCAAGAGCGGACAGCGGCTCCGCCTCGCCAGTATTGTTGCGCCCGCCTGTGCGGCACGCTTGATCTCACTCGCCCTTGTAACGGCATTTCGAGAACGTCCGTTTGACTGAATTCTTCGGAAAAACTCACTCCCGAGTAATCTCAAGGAGTCCCTTAATACTATCATAGTGGATAACTCAACACTGTCCATCATCACACGCATGTACTAGCCTGAAACTTAAAACAGCGTCTAAGTACATCGACAAAGACTAGTAAAACAAACATTCATGAAATCTTACAGCAAGTTACAAAATCATATTTACATTCCTTAATCTACTGTGACTCAGCTGAAAACTTAAACTAGCAGCTTGGTTTCAAAATTGATTAATATTCAGTAACTCTAAAATCATTTAATCAACATTAATTACTTATTAATTACAACTTCTTTAATGACCTCTAGGTCAGGCAAAAGCCTCGCAACATGGCACATCCTTAAATCTTACACTCTATATTTACATACTGTACAAATTACCCATTGTGTGGTATTAATCGATCCTAGGTTGGTACAATTTCAAGTCTACAATATTCCCTATACCTAATCGTTTTCCAGAGCTTGGATACTCTAAGCAATAAGCATTTGTGTGAGGTATACCAATGACTTTATATGGTCCATTATAAACAAACTTAAATTTAGAGATTTCATTGTCTATCTCGCTCGATTTCTCATGAGCTTTTACAAGTACTAAGTCTCCGACTGCAAACTTAGCAAAACGCGCTTTAACGTCATGACGACGTATGCGAGCATCGGCTTTTAGCTTCATTACTTCTCGCAAACGATCTTTTTTCACACCAATACTAATGTCAATCCGTGGAGGGAATTTGATTATCTCTTCCACTAAACTTTTACTTCTGTCATCCAACAGGATTTCCTCTGGAGAAAATCCCGTCGATTCATGTCTCAAGGTGTTCATAATTCTCTCAAATACTGCTACATATTTGCCCCATGCCCTATGATTGTGATGGCAATAGGTACGGCAAAGTCGGCCTAGCTCGCGCATATACCTCTCAGCGGCATTCCCAGCCGGACAATAAGCTGAAATAAGGATCACCTCGACCCCATTACTTTCCATGCCTTCATTCCACAACTTAGAAGTAAATTGTGCCCCATTGTCTGATAGAATCGCCTTGGGCTTGCCAATATTAACAAAATAATCGTTCACAAGCTTGCTATAGACCGCTTTGGCTGTAGCTTTCCTAATCGGGTATAGTTTGATGAACTTGGAAAAAGCTTTTAGCACTACTAAAATGTAGGCAAAGTTTCCTGATGACTTGGGCAAAGGTCCGTACAAGTCCACGCACAGTAATTCAAAGGTGTCGTTAGGCCTTATACTTTGCATAGGACCACGACTCGTACAGCTGGTAACCTTCACCTTCTGACATAAATCGCAAGTTTTCACTCTGCCAGTAACGCGTTTTAACATGTTGTTAAAATGCACTACTTCACTCAGCTTTTCCGTACATTTCTTTGGTCCACAGTGACCATACGCCAAATGGTAGTAGTCTATTATTTCCGTGACGTATTTGGTGGGCCAGCATACCCGCCAAATATTACTATCTTCACCCTTACGTATGTACAAGATATGATCGTATATCTTGTAATACTTCCTTAATTTCTCTCCTTCAGGACTCCTTTCGTCATATCGGATTTTCACCATATTTAAACAACCATCCTCGTTCTGATGACGGCGTAGATTCTTACAGATGTTCACTATTAATTTGCGTCCCTCAACTTCCTTAAAATAGTATAATTTGACCACTCCATTTGACTCATCTTTCAATACATCTTGCTTAGACTCGGGCAACCGCGACAGCGCATCCGCTACGCAATTGTCGGTACCTCTTACGTAACAGATGTCATAGTTAAATTGCTCTAAATACAGCGACCACCTAGTCAGTCTTTCGTGAAGTAGTTTACAATTCTTCAGATAAGTGAGCGCCTTATTGTCCGTATGAATAATCACCTTACGGTCCCATAGGTAACCCTTGAACTTCTTGAATCCCCACAGGATAGCGAGACACACTTTCTCAGAAATCGTGTAGTTTCACTCCCTTTTTGATAAAGTTCGACTCGCGAACGCTATCGTCCGGTGTTCCTTATCCTCTTCTTTATCAACTTCTTGGAACAGTTCTACCCCCACCCCGTAATTCGACGAATCCGTTCCCAGATGGAAGGCTAGCGATAAATCAGGATGAAATTGTATGTTAGATCTTAACAACTCGTCTTTTAATCTCTCGAAAGCGGCCTGACACCCGTCAGTCCACACAAACGGAACGTTTTTGCGTAAGAGGTTATTCAAATTTTCATCATTAAACACTTGTCCTTTTACAAATTTACGGTAAAATCCTGTGAGCCCTAGAAAACTTTTTAACTGTTTCCTAGACTTGGGTGGAGGACAATTCCTTATTGCCTCTAGTTTCTCTGGGTCCTTCGTAATACCAGCAGTGGTAATTACATGCCCTAAAAATTTCAGTTCCTGCTTCACAAATTCGCATTTCTTTAGCTTTAGAGTCATTCCGCCACGGCGCAATGCTCTAAAAACTTCATCTAACAGGTCACAATGGTCATGCCAAGTGGCATTGGCCAACAATAGGTCGTCAACATATACAGATAATCTTGAGCTCAAAGCCGGTCCTAGCACTTTATCTAGGGCCCTGATGAATATGGACACAGATATATTAAGTCCAAACGGCAGTACTCTATACTGATAACACCTGCCCCCAAACAAGAAGGCGGTATATGGCCTAGATCCTTCTTCGAGTTCTATTTGCCAGTAACTAGCCGTCAGATCGAGGCTAGTCATGAACTTAACGTCATGAAAACGTTGCAAAATCTCCTCCATACTCTCTGGTCTGTCTGTTTCACGTTGAACGACCCTATTCAACGTGCGTGCGTCAATCACAATACGCACACTACCATCCCGTTTTGCTACAATGACCAAACCGTTATTGTATGGACTCGTACTTCTTTCTCCTTAATACTTTCGCAATATTTAAACTGTAGGTTTGCGTCGGATGGGTCGGCTACTTCTACCACTATAACTTTCGGTAAAGTCTGCCGGTTAGGGCCAGAACTTTCCGTTACTACTTCAACATCCAACTCCTGCGGGACGGAACATGACGAATCTTGCTCGTGCTCCCCATTAACATCAACTATTTCTAGTAAAGTCTGCCGGTTAGGGCCAGAACTTTCTATCATTTCACAAACACTATCTTCCTGCGTCACAAGACGCGGAAAATCCTGCCCGTGCTCCCCATAAACACTTCTCCTGTACAGGCCCCTATAATCTCTTAGTTCGTCGTATAAGCGACCGAACTGCCTTAACCAGACCTCATCCCTCTCTGCATCCCCTCGCTCGATGACGGACGTGTTACCCGACATCTGATCTTCTCTCAACAATTGCGAATCATTCTTAAACTCAATCTCCATTTCCGCTGTGGGTGTTACAGCTGCCACATTATAATCGATTTCCGGAACACTGCTTAAACCATTCTCACTGACAGTGAATGTATTTTCTACTGCCATGTCTACAGCTGATATACTATTTGTGGGCGCACTCCTTTCTCCTAACACTGGCACACTCTCCCGCCGTTGATTATTCCATACGGAATTTTCATAACGACGACACCTGGGTTTTCTCCTGTTATTGGGCCGCCAAAATTTCTCCACGCCCGGTCGGCCCCTCACCGGCGCAGCTAATGGTTTCCCTGTCCCGTCCAAGCAGATCTGCTCCCCGCCTGCTGAGGCGGCTTATCGCACCCTCTGGCGTTATTACTATCCTGTGATGCCCCTATCACGTTAGTATGATACTGGTTTCCGTCATTCCTGTTATTATTTGCATTGTACCGATTGTTATTACGGTCCGAACCATTATTGTTATTGCTGCCATGGTTGCGGTATGCATTATTCCCATGGTTATCGTTGTTGTGGTTGTTGTGGTACCCGTTGTTGTTACCACGGCCTCCACCACTGTCGCGATTATTGCGTCAATTGTCCTCGTCCTCAACTCTTTCCAGGAAATCATTGATTGTCCTGTAATTGCTTCCTACGTAGCGTTTTGTATCATCTGGAAGCTTCTTGTAGAGTTCCCAGACTATTTCGGATTCCGTGCGGCGATCACGCAAATATTCCAACTTGCGGATCCAGCCGTCACAAAACTCCTTCATCGAACCACGAGAATTCGCATCGAAAGGCCTCGATACGACAAATTCGCGCCAGACACTTTGCTGTTTTTGCTCTGACCAGTATTCAGCCAGAAACAAATTTTTAAATTCGTCAAAAGTCAGGTTCGTAATGTTGAGGTTTAAGCCCCAACGCTTGGCATCACCAGCCAAGACATCAATAATCGCGTTAATCTTCCTCTCATTAGTCCATGATTCGGGTAAAACTCTTTCACAATTTTTAATGAAATCCGTCGCATGTATACCGCCTTTTTTCAAGGGGTCGAACCGCTCCTCCTTCGTCAGCAATTCCGAACTATGTGCACAGATTGGCACATACCTCTGTTTTTTGTCAAGTTTCTTTTCTAATTCCGAAACTCACGTAATTACTTGGCAAGCGGTTGTCGCAAGAGTATCTACTTCCCTTTTTTTTTTCTTCGCAGGTATTAGCCTGCTTCGTCACTTTAGCATCAACCTCGGACACTATGGCCTTTAAAGTTTCCACCTTCTGTTGATCCTCTTTTTTCACTAATTGAATTTGTTCTGTCACCTTATTCCCGATGATCGGAGCAACTGCTTCTCCTACACTTTTCTCGATTCTGCTAATTTCGGAATTAAAACGAGTATTTATGCTCGCAATTTCCGCCTGAACGTTTACCATTTCCTGTTTAAGATTACCGATTTCGGTATTAATTACAACAACATCTTCTTTGATTTTATCAACTTTTGTGTTAACAACTCCAACATTGTTGTTAACGACATTAATAACTTTGTTCTGATTGTCTAGCTTCCGTTCAATTTTTTCAGACTGACTCGTGATTTCGTTAATCAAAACATTCAATAAATCAGTTAAATTCCCGGAAACTACCGGTTTTACTTCCGTAGCGGCTTCCTGTTTAATTGTCCCCCCGTATTCGTCATCAAGGGATTCAGATTTGATTTTCACTTCCAATTCCGAAACTTTTTCTAAAGTTTGGAATTCGATTTCTGCTCTTCGTTGCGTTTTGGCGGTCGCGTCTTTCATGCCAGCCGCCTGCCCCTGAACAATGGGTTCCGCGGTGCGCGTTTCCCACTGTTCGCCCGATTGTTTCGTATCCAAGTCTACCAAATTTTGGTAATTGTTGCATTCACTCATTTTACTAATTTTCAATATAAATGCCAAATCTCAAATCTAATTAGGATTCCTCACACTAATATTCTCGCTGACGTATCGACCATTTCGTAACCAGTACTTTGTTACGAGATTTGCACAATGCAAAATTCGTGTCCAGAACAACCTCAAATCCGAAGATTGTCCTGTCACGGTCGCCACGTGTAACCTCCCCCTCACTTATCGACCTTATTGACAGTGAAAAATTAAACCGCATGTACCTAATGGAAATTTGGGAAAAGCAATCGTCATCGAAGTTAGTCTGTCGGTAAAGAGGGAGGAAAGGGTTACATCTAAATGAAAGGAAAAATGCTAATGAAACTGGTGGAAATTAATTTTGAAAAGGGCTGAAGTTAATAAATAAAGTAAATGTGCGGCCGTTACGTTAACAATCAACTAGCGGTAATTAGATATTTGAGATTTGGGGGAAATTACGGTCGCCAGTCCTAAGGACAATTACTATAGTAACTGAAAAAGAAAGATTATTACACATATAATTAGCACTAGAAGCGTGGCAACTGAAGGTTGACAAGTGTAGTGTGAAAACTGAAAGTTTGTCAGAAGTAATAAATTTCGCTACACTCTGACTTAATTTAGCAAAAGAATTAATAAAACCGGAAAATTGAAAGTTAATTTAGTGACTGAAGTAAATCGTGAGCTTTCTTTCTGAAGCACATCGAAATTCAGTAAAATACGGTTAGTCTTGGACTACCTCAACAATCATTTCAAAAGCTACTTGAATCTACGCAATTTAGAAACAAGAGATTTAACTTTGAACTTGAATTAAATGATTCTGAACAATTAACAACAGTAAAATTTAGTTCGTACCAAGCTGAGCTGCAGTCACAGGTAAGCTAAAATATGGTAACAAAACTCGCACTCTTAATTTGTGCTTGTGTAATCTAAGTATTGTAGCCAGCTATGAATACCTTAACTGAACGTTGAAATTAAAGCAGTGAAATCTAATGATGCTGGCGTTTGAATTTCAACGACACTCGGGTTTATTCCGGAAAAGGAAGGGACCCTGCTTGGTAATGCAATTGGGACAATGAGCAACAAACGTTCATGCTAAGTTGCTGTAATTTTGTGATCCAACAATTTTAAAAGTTTGAAAAGCTGAGGACTGCCATACAGTTCTAAAACTTTACGTGCTTCCAGTCGTCCTTGTTGGTTGATTGAAGGTTTGAAGCCATCGATTGAGGAGGTGGCGACAGTCACTGACTGTCGGCCGTCGCTGTTGCAGAAGCTGGATGTTGGCGGGCCTTCTTCTCGACATGGTCACCTGACGAAACGGGCTCCTGATGCGCGTCAGCTAATGCTTCCCGTCCGCGACACCATGTCAGAAGCTATCACAGCAAGTCGAGCGCAATTACATGCTGCCTAACCCTGAAAGCGCGGCAACTCGCGGGAGTGTCACACAACACACCTGCTCCACTCGCTACTCCAGCCAGACACACTCTGTTCAGCCCGCGCTCCACGAGGCAGAGTTACCACTACCAAAGATCCTACACACTTTGATTCTTCACACGACCTATCAATGTAATCGTTCGATAGCAGTTTTCCCTAGGCAAGACCCAGCGTAAAAATACAAATAATATTTAGGAAACAAATCAATTATACATCGACATAAATGCATAAATATATATATATATATATATACAAATAGTAAAACAATTACAATATGTAAAGACACAGAAATGTCATATATCCAGGTAACAAAAATAAGGAAAACAAATTTTAGTACAATAGATGGAAATAGGAGGATATGCATTTCCGGCGTTACAGGAGGACATCAAAAGCAGACTCGCTATAGCAAAAAAGGCATTTCTGGCCAAGAGAAGTCTACTAATTTCAAATACCGGCCTTAATTTGAGGAAGAAATTTCTGAGGATGTACGTCTGGAGTATAGCATTGTATGGTAGTAAAACATGGACTGTGGGAAAATCGGAACAGAAGAGAATCGAAGCATTTGAGAAGTGGTGCTATAGACGAATGTTGAGAATTAGGTGGACTGATAAGGTAAGGAATGAGGAGGTTCTACGCAGAATCGGAGAGGAAAGGAATATGTGGAATACACAGATAAGGAGAAGGGACAGGATGATAGGACATCTGCTAAGACATGAGGGAATGACTTCCATGGTACTAGAGGGAGCTGTAAAGGGCAAAAACTGTAGAGGAAGACAGATATTGGAATACGTCAAGCAAATAATTGAGGACATAGGTTGCAAGTGCTACTCTGAGATGAAGAGGTTAGCACAGGAAAGTAATTCGTGGTGGGCCGCATCAAACCAGTTAGTAGACTGATGAAAAAAAAAAAAAAGGAGCAGGCAAGCTTCCAAATTCCGCGTTCACTGAAGAGTCGTGGACGTGCAGCCTCTTATGCCCAATGGTAGTTTCACTGTCGTTCTACCACTTTCTATAGATGCTCACTACAGCATGTGAATATTCGACTAGCTACGCCATTTTCGAAATACTAGATCACAGGCTACGGATAATAATAGCATCACCTTTTTTGTCACAATCGCTTATGTCAGTCGATTTCCCCGTTTGTGATCCGTGGTGCAGCTAAAATGATTCCCCATCCGTCTTTGATTTTTTTTAAAAAAGAGTGATGCAAATGGCTCTAAGCACTATGGGACTTAACATCTGAGCTCATCAGTCCCGTGGACTTAGAACTACTTAAACCTAACTAACCCAAGGGCATCACACACAGCCATGCCCAAGGCAGCAGCGCGGTTCCTGACTGAAGCTCCTAGAACCGCTCGGCCACAGCGGTCGGCCGTCTTTGATCCACTTGCTTGCTTTCCCTACCGTGCCACGCTGCCGAAACTCCAACAGGCGACCACGTACATAGCATATCTCTTAATTTTGTATGTGTGTACCGTTCTTAATATTATCTTTCAAAAACGGTTATTAAAAGACAGACAAAATGTGATGAGTACGATGTGAAAATATATCCACAAGATATTGTCATGGATATTAGAGGGAAAATAGCCGTAGAAAATTCAGCCTATCATAGATATTTCGTACCTTGACGATGTCATTACATCTGACTGTGATACAGAGTCAGGTACTAAACTAAATATATTGTTGTGCCTATAAAGTTTTGTGACGCCTTCTCTGAATAGGGCACTACAAATCACTCTCCACAAATCCTTCGACATGACAGCCATCAAATCTGCGTTTACTATGGACTTCCTAAATATTTTCAATTTTATAGCAGTGGTAATGATTACTAGCAAATTCGAAGTTCACACAGTGTGGACTAAGTCTTTGACATGAATATTCCACCTGGGACCATGTGTATACACAAGTGGCTATAACGATTTAACTTACATTTCCTGCAGATGAGATGACCACACGAGGGCCGAAATCTAGATATGCAACAAACTATATTTGCGACTGATTATTGTACCCTTTACTACTTGAAATAGAGAATAATTATTGTAAATCCGAAACAGACTGGCAGTGTGCTATGTGACTCACTGACACACTATGAAAACTCAGACACTGTCTAACACCAGGTCGCAAGTGGGTTTGAAGAACTACTTCATGTGATATCTTCCCAGCTAGCTCCCCACGGCGCTTTGGAGATTTACTATTTCACGTCCCCTGGTGGGAGGGAGGGTGTCATGAGCAGGTGGGGGGGGGGGCGCAGCGCCGTATCAAATTACGTTAAAGCTAACTACCGGTGTTACTTATTCGAACTTTAAAGCACAGAGGCGTTAGCTAAAAGAACATGCCCGGAAAACAGGCATATCTGTGGCTCTGAAAGAGCCAACGAACCGAATAAATTATCATGCCGTAGAGTGTTGGCTATATGTATCACCATCAGCAGCTATAAATATTTCAACACAATCGCAGTATACTGATTACGATCTCAATTACTTTCTGTTCGTTTGGCTCTAATCATGTTGTTGGATTCCGTATCGTAGCCGATTACTAAATGAAGGGTGTAAATTAGGGTGTTCACTCGACCCATTTTCCCTAGAGAGTGTTTCTCTCTCCCTCTCTCTCTCTCACTTTGTCCGTCTGTCTCTCTAAGGAAGCCCATATGTCCCGTTTTTTTTGTGATTTCGTTTGGCTGAGGTATTTTACGCTACCGGATGTTTGATTTGCAATTTACTGCGTATTGTGCAAGTACACACGCTAGGAAGCGACAGTTGTACCACTTGCTCTAGAATATTAGTGTATTTACTGTTAATGTTTTGTGCTGTTGGTACTTGGGCCTAGCGAAACAAGTTAACTATCCATCACGCTAAAACGAAAGCGTAATTTTAACGGCAATATTAAAAGTAAGTTTACCTGTACTGCTGACAGTGGAGAATCTGTAGAATGTAAATTGTGCAAATCAAACATTGCTATTAGAGAGCGTGGAAGATTTGACACTGAGAATCACGTAAACACAAAGCAAAATCGCATTAGCAATCAAACGAAGATCAATTTCTCGATAAAATACGTAAAATAGGAAAATACTGTGAGAGTTCAGCGGAATAATTATAGAAAGTCTATTGGGATCATGATGCATGATGCAATAGTAAGCTTCTATGTCCATTAAATTTTGTCCGTAAAATTTGTGACTCATTTTTTCCTAACAGTCCTAGGTTTCTCCTAAATGTTCTAGGTATTTTATAAAAATGTAATTGACACCCTAGTCGGTCTGTACACGACAGCGCATGGTACCAATATGCTCCTAAAAGCCGCCCCTTCAGGTTCTATTGACCACAGAAACAAGGAGTCAAGTGTTTTGGCTAGCGATTAGCCTAGCGACCATTTGTGTAACTATCGGAAGAACGACCATACTATAGCTATCCCAAATTACAGTGCCAAAATCTGAACATTACACACTTCCTCTAGCCCATGCAGATTGAACAAATCGGTTGGTTGGCCTTAGGTGGCTCATAAAAGCACTATTTTTTAATCAGTTTCTGCAAAAACGGCAAAAACCATGATTTTTGGGTACCAAAAGTATGGGTTGTGGAGTTGGCCACTTCCGTAATGTCTGTTCACGGCTAACGCTCGAGATTGTTGCCGTACATTCTGAAGGTGTTCTCGGGGAACAATAAAACTTTTTTTCAGTATCTTTACCCATTACCGAGATCCAGAGATCCAAAATTATCGTATTTAAGGACTTGAAATATGAAGGTAATATCCGACATGAGCCGTAAACATAGATTTAACTGACATAGTGAACACATGGAAAGTATTCTAGGGTCATCTCAAGGGACCTGTCGTCACCAAACTATGTTATAATCACCGTTTCTTCAGTAATGAAAACTTATGACGTGCTGTCTTCGCGCAAGTGGCACATCACGACGATGCAGGCTATAATGACTTGGAAATTATTCGATAGTGCCACCTGGCAGCGTAAGCCCCTTCCAAAATTTTATTATGTAATTCGATATTCTTCCTACTTGGAAATAAACACCACATTTTTTGGTATGCCGTAAGCGTAGTCTAAAAATATAAGTAGTGTAAAGGCAACTTACGTTGGCTGGGAGATGATTTTGTGCTACAATATTATGTGTACTTATTTCTTGTTTATTTTTATAACAGGAACTGAAGTCACTCAAACTAGTTAATTCAAGTTTTGTAAGAAAATATTATATTGAACCAGAGATGGTCAAATGTAGTATCGATTGTATAGTAACGTCGCTGCTCAACAGCGATCGCTGATTCAGGGAGTTATGGTTAACGTGTTTGAGTAACTTCAGATCGAGAGGTGTACGGAAGACTCTCAAGTGTTAAGACGTATTGTACCTGATGTGTGATGGATATATACTTACTCGCTACAACAGTAATGATTTTCGTATTTGCAGGATACTATGATGTTTGCTAACTGTAAAAGGAATCTCACCAGAAGTTGGAAATCATTAAGGTAAAGAAAGTTGTTTTATTACTATTGCTACGCGTGTATTCGTAAGTGACGATTGAGGCAATGTACAACACTCACATCCAATGATTTTGTAAAGCTAATTGTTAATGTATAATCAGTTTACTGAGTGTGTTAATTGTGAGCATTTTTAATTTTCAGAGAGTCAAAATACAAGTTTTATAGTTAGTCCCATATTGTTACTTACCCCAAGTCAATGCTAGTTGACAGACCCATATCATTTCTGATTAACTATTTTTCTCAAGAAGTTACTGTCTTGGTCATACTAAATTTGATTAAAATGTATGCTAAACAACAGCCGTGCACAACAGCTGTTTGCTAACTATAAAATTTAAAGTAGTAACAGAGAGCAGTGTGAAGAGCGTTGCCATTGCCTAGATAAAGGTAAGAAGTTTTATTATTTTCGGGACAGAATTCATTAAGCACAGGGACATTATTTTCAAACTTACCAAGTTTTGTTTTATTACCAGGGCCAATTTCAAATCAACAGTGTAGCACAATACTGTAGTCCACTCAAAAATTCGTTTAGGGGGGAGGGTGGCATAGCCCCCCCCCCCAATAATTCAACAAAGTTATTGGTTATGTTATGCTTTGTAAAATCATAAAATTATGTTGGAATATTTTATTTTCCTTGTTTGACGACAGTTACCTGTCAAAATATATTCAGTAATAAGTTTAAAAAAATAATTATCACAGTAGTAACCGAAAATGAGTGGTGTGAATCATGATAGTGTTACGGTGCTGCAGGCACACTTAGAATTTGTCCCGGTGCGCGAACCTTTGGGTAAAGTCAGGCGGCGGCGGGCCAGCTCTGCGGCCGTGGCGACATCAAAATGACTGGAGAAGAAGTGCCTGCAACCCTCCGCCTTGAGTCGCCTTCACACTTAGAAACATTACGACGTCGCGGTTATATAAAGCACACTCTGCAGTCTCAGTCATTCAGTGTAGATAGTTTCGTTCAGTGTATGCTGCAGACGTGTTTAGTGTTCTGACTTTAGTGTCTAGTAGACTATTTTATATGACTATATTTTATTCGTTTACTTTGGTCTCCTAGTGTATTGTGAATTAAGTTTGCAATGGATAAATTTGTTGCCAAAATGGCGCGCTTGGAAGTTGATGATACTGCAAGTCAACCTCCAACAACTATTGTGTCGTCAGTTGCTTCGTCTTCTTCAGGCGAGGACCGTTCATAGCCGAAACCTGGACAATCCAATAACGTAAATTCATATCAGAAGTCTCTGTTGATTAAATATACAAGTTTTTGCATAATCTGCAAAGAGCAGATGCCAAAAATCTATTACAATTTTCTTGAAAAAAAATTAAAAAAAGAAGCATTTACTTCCGTAGAGTCTTCTAACTGGAAAAAGGCTTTGGAAACATTCTGTCTTCATGAAAAGACGTTTACGCATGAAGAAGGTGTTCTGAAACTAAATTCTATCACTAACCGAAGTGTGGCCTTCCAATTGAATGAATGGTTGGATAGTGATATGAAGAAAAGACATTTAGCTCTGGATACAGTTTCTACTACCGTGCAATTTCTACGCCGACAAGGACTAGCAATTAGTGGGCACGAAATTAAAAATTCATTTTTTTTTCAATTGTTGGAACTTCGAAAGGATGACATTCTGGAGTTTAAAGATTGTTAGGGCGTTTGGGGTATAAGTGGAACTCACACGATATTCAAAACTAGATCGTTGATCTACTAGAAAAGTCTGTGTTGAGAAAGGTATTGGCTTCAATCAAGAAGACTGAACATTTTTCTATTATGGTTGACGAAACAAATGATTCTTCAATTCACGAATAAATGTCATTTTGTACTCGCACTGTCGATGATTCCCTAATCTTCAACAAAGAATTTATTGGCTTATACGAGACCCCCAACACTGAATCGCAAACTCACTTTAGTTTTTTAAAAGACGTTTTTGCTCGTCTTGATTTGTCAAGAGGAGAGTGCTACGATGGTGGCTCAAATATGAGAGGTAAGTTCAAAGGACTGAAAAAGAGTTTTCGATATACAACCAAAAGCATGTTATGTGCACTGCACTGCTCAAGGTTTAGATTTTGCAGTTGCAGACAGTCTCCACCATCTTAAATATACGGGGGATATTATGGCTTTAGCCAAGGACCGGAAGGGAATCCAACAAAAGGGTGGGACTTTTCAGAAGCATACGCTCTGAGAGCGCCAACAACCAAACTGGTCTACGACCCCATTTCTTGACTCGATGGACTATGCGAGCTTTTAGTGTCTTGAAATTATTGAAAAACTTTGAAGAACTTTTAGAGTTTTTTGAAACATTTTCTGCAAAAGACAAAATAGAGGCAAGTTACGAATGTGCAGGCTACCTTGTGTCAATGTTTCAATTCAAGACTTATTTCTTTTTACGCGTTTATTTCCATGCAATGAACCCAGTATAGGATGTCAATGAAAAAATTCAATGCCCTCATCTAAGTGTTGCTGATCTGGAAAAAATATATGAGGGCTTGATTTATATATTGAATGGAAAGCGTGATAGTTTTGAACACTTTTGGGAATTGTGTCTAAAATAAAAACCTTCAGAAGTTGATGATCCTTCGCTTCCTTGGAATCGAAGTATACAAAAGAAGTATGAAAGCAACGAAGCCAGCTTACCACACACTTTCAATACCCCAGAGGAATTCTTCAATGTATTTGCATAGAAGTTTGTGAAACGGTGCAATCTTACATTAGTGAGCGTTTTGCTTCAACTGGACTCACACAGGTCATTGCAGTTTAACAAGAGTGCATGCTTTTAGTAAACAGAGATGAAACAAATTTGGATAAATCAACTGAGTTTTTCAAACCTGACCTAGACATTGAGAGACTGCGCTTACACTTGAATGTGTTAGCTGATACCGCTAATAAAAATCAAGTGGCCTTAAAAAACATTCTTGACTTAAGAAAGTACATTACACCAGAGCCTGCAGCTGGAGAAAAGTTATGTGAACTAGTGAAGTGCGTTAAGCTTCTCCAAGTAGTTCCAGTCATGACAGAACGGTCATTTAGGGCACTTATACGTCTGAAGTTACATCTCCAATCAACAATGGGACAGAAGCGATTGAACAGCTTGGCTGCTCTTCATGCCCACCGAGATCTATTGGATGAATTGGATACCCGACCAGTCATCAACGACTTCATATTCAGTAATGCAGTCAGATGATCGACATTTGCACCTTTCTAAAGACACTCTATCCCTAATAATGGCATTTAGAGCAATATTAAAAAACGTTTTATGAAACAGAGAATTAAATACGTACATAATGTTAAATTTTCAGTTTCTAAATACTAGTACTAGTTTAGTACTGTATTACTGTATTACTATAGCACTGTATTAGTTGTTTTCAAATACTTAAATATTTTTAGGGTGTAAGATCTAATTAAAACCCACTATTTACATACTTTTTGACTGAAAGTATTAGGTATACTGTAATAATTTTATTAACTGTGTTAAAGCATTAACTTTGAGATATAGTTTTTATTTCATGAAGGCTGAGCCTTATTCAAAGCAAGCTTATATTAACTATTTCACTTACTAATCAAAGTGCTATTACTGTGTGACAGCAGTACTTTATGTTTTGTTCTTTTAACGATAGTTTAGGATTTATTTAAATATAATTTCAGTATTTTCAGAGCTATATATTTACTGCTCTGTAATAGTCTATAAGCATGACTATCACGGTAAATTAAATTGGCTTTTTACAAACATACCGTGTGTGTTTATGTTTTGTTTCCTTTTTCAAAGCCAAAAAATGTGTCAGGCTTGTCGAGTTTACCGGAGTGTCGAATTATCGAGAGCCCCGTTTTTGGGGTTCTAATGTTGATCATATGACTCTAAAATGCTTAAAAACTTTAAATCTCACTATTTTTCATCTAAAATTTAGAAAATATCCCGGGGCAAGACCCCCAGTATGGCCTCCCAACTATTTTTTATAATTCGGCGCCCCTGGTGTTGCAGCAGATTCATGGAAAGTGCATCTTCAATAACAACAGTCAAACTATGGGAATTTGTCATTACCTACCAATGCCGCAATTAATCAGGCGGCACATTTCACAAATGCGGAATCCAATGAAAATGACACCACCCAAACCTCAACAGATATGTCAAATGCTGACACTTTTGAACAGTATACGCAAAACACTTTAAGCACTGATGGTCAATTGTCGAATAATGGCATTATGATGATGTTTCGACAAATCATGGATGGCAATAGAAAGTCACAGCAGAAACAAGAACGTTTCATTTCAATTAGTGACGCGATGAACCAACAGACAAAATACTCAGTGACGAAGTTAATAGGGTCTCACAAAAACAAAAGGAACTGTATAGAGCAACAAATTAACAAATGTTTTGAACAACAAGAAACACGACTAAATAAACGCCCCAGTCAGCACATAGAGGCGCGTAATCAATTTCAAGAACGAGTTACACTTGCAATTCAACCGCAAAATGACACCATTCAGCAACAAAACATAAGATCGAACAGATACGAGAAACTCTCGTTCACGAGCAACATGAAATCAGCAAAAATGTAGTAGCTCACTTAGAAAAATACATACACAATTGCTATAGAAAAGTTTTCAGTGATCTTAAAACCGTACAAGATACTAACACACATGTTCAGAGCGATTCTACAGAGCATAAAACACAAGCAGAAACTCGTTTGAATCAACAATATAAAAAACACCAAGAAGACATACAGTCACCAGTAGACTTGAATAATCAGATCTTGATACTGATTCTACTGTAGTCATATCTGACTTACGCAATCTTAACACAGCCTCCAAGAGCAAGTAAAACAAATCCTTGGAAATCCGATTCAACTGTCTGCGAGTAAAGCGAATTCGCTCCCGAAGTCGGGCAAAAGTGGCACATTCCTTAATGTTGTTGACCGTTTTCGTATGAATATAATGAACAAATCTTGCAAATTTAGGTATGGTACCTTCACTGTTGCTTCTCAGCAAAAAAGCGAAGAGACTTTGCAGCTTCCCCTTCTTGTCACGAAGTTTATGAAACCTCCTTAGAAGTTCAACTATCTACTCTCCATAGAGGCTCCTGATGTGACTACGTAGGCTTTCACGGCGTAGTAACTCGGGTCTGCAGCTGGATTACGGTGTCATCTTGAGACAATATTTCCGCGGTGCACCTGGCTGCCATTTTCAAGTAAGTTAGCTGTTGCACTATCTCGCTGGGACTGAATTCAGACTGCGAGCGGTCGCTCTTTCATACGCCGCTGATGGGCAACAGCACGTGCGCAAGGAACTACCCTGTAGCGCAAGTGAACTTATAGCTACCAGTGGAGGAAGCTTGGGAAACTGCCGGCCGGGGTGGCCAAGCGGTTAAAGGCGCTACAGTCTGAAACCGCGCGACCGTTACGGTCACAGGTTCGAATCCTGCCTCGGGCATGGATGTGTGTGATGTCCTTAGGTTAGTTACAGGGTGTTTCAAAAATGACCGGTATATTTGAAACGGCAATAAAAACTAAACGAGCAGCGATAGAATTACACCGTTTGTTGCAATATACTTGGGACAACAGTACATTTTCAGGCAGACAAACTTTCGAAATTACAGTAGTTACAATTTTCAACAACAGATGGCGCTGCGGTCTGGGAAACTCTATAGTACGATATTTTCCACATATCCACCATGCGTAGCAATAATATGGCGTAGTCTCTGAATGAAATTACCCGAAACCTTTGACAACGTGTCTGGCGGAATGGCTTCACATGCAGATGAGATGTACTGCTTCAGCTGTTCAATTGTTTCTGGATTCTGGCGGTACACCTGGTCTTTCAAGTGTCCCCACAGAAAGAAGTCACAGGGGTTCATGTCTGGCGAATAGGGAGGCCAATCCACGCCGCCTCCTGTATGTTTCGGATAGCCCAAAGCAATCACACGATCATCGAAATATTCATTCAGGAAATTAAAAACGTCGGCCTTGCGATGTGGCCGGGCACCATCTTGCATAAACCACGAGGTGTTCACAGTGTCGTCTAAGGCAGTTTGTACCGCCACAAATTCACGAAGAATGTCCAGATAGCGTGATGCAGTAATCGTTTCGGATCTGAAACATGGGCCAATGATTCCTTTGGAAGAAATGGCGGCCCAGACCAGTACTTTTTGAGGATGCAGGGACGATGGGACTGCAACGTGGGGCTTTTCGGTTCCTCATATGCGCCATTTCTGTTTATTGACGAAGCCGTCCAGGTAAAAATAAGCTTCGTCAGTAAACCAAATGCTGCCCACATGCATATCGCCGTCATCAATCCTGTGCACTATATCGTTAGCGAATGTCTCTCGTGCAGCAATGGTAACGGCGCTGAGGGGTTGCCGCGTTTGAATTTTGTATGGATAGAGATGTAAAGTCTGGCGCATGAGACGATACGTGGACGTTGACTTCATTTGGACCGCAGCTGCAACACGGCGAACGGAAACCCGAGGCTGCTGTCGGATCACCTGCTGCACTAGCTGCGTGTTGCCCTCTGTGGTTGCCGTACGCGGTCGCCCTATGTTTCCAGCACGTTCATCCGTCACGTTCCCAGTCCGTTGAAATTTTTCAAACAGATCCTTTATTGTATCGCTTTTCGGTCCTTTGGTTACATTAAACCTCCGTTGAAAACTTCGTCTTGTTGCAACAACACTGTGTTCTAGGCGGTGGAATTCCAACACCAGAAAAATCCTCTGATCTAAGGAATAAACCATGTTGTGTACAGCACACTTGCACGTTGTGAACGGCACACGCTTACAGCAGGAAGACGACGTACAGAATGGCGCACCCACAGACTGCGTTGTCTTCTATATCTTTCACATCACTTGCAGCGCCATCTGTTGTTGAAAATTGTAACTACTGTAATTTCGAAAGTTTGTCCGCCTGAAAATGTACTGTTGTCCCAAGCATATTGCAACAAACGGTGTATTTCTATCGCTGCTCGTTTAGTTTTTATTGCCGTTTCAAATATACCGGTCATTTTTGAAACACCCTGTAGGTTTAAGTAGTTCTAAGTTCTAGGGGACTGATGACCTTAGAAGTTAAGTCCCATTGTGCTCAGAGCCATTTCAGCTTGGGAAATCGGTAGATGCAGAATATTATGAGGGACTATCTCATATGGAAGCATTTCAAGCCCTGCAAATAGCTTTCAAATGGTTCGAAAAACAGAGTGTGATACCGTGAGTTTCTAATCAAAAGGAATTCGCGTTGTAGCAGAAATGAAGACAAAGACTTGTCTACATCATATGACAATTCCTATATATATTTGACTTTTGTTAGATACTTCATGAATAACGTTTAAGTATTTTAGTAATTTTTTTAAAAATAGTGTATGTACAAAAATGTCTCCCTAGTCTCTTAATAAACACTAATTTTGTTGATTTTAATGCGTTTAGTTAGTTTTTGTTGTATTTAATGAACCGCTAACTCTACGTTGCAACCCTAAAAAGATAACATATGACAACGTATTAAAAGGTAAATGTTTGCGCACGGCTTAGGTTATCTTTCTAGATTTAATAATACAAAAATCGGTTTTCACAGTCTCAATTGCCCTGATTTTCCATTACCTGAAACTCTCACGACAACAATTTGACGACATAATTGAGTATTCACTGTACTTTACTTTTGTCGTATAGTCTGGAAAATATGTATGTGTGTGATTATTTCAAATTTAACTACAGACTGAAATTTGTGTAACGTAAAATTTTTCTGTTGTCACTCAGTGTATACGAATCAGTCTGACATTAATTACGTGGATGAAAGACCTTAGAAACTACATGCAATACAACGAACATGATTTTTTCTAACAGTTTTTTCTGAATTACAAAAGAGAGTGACATATAATAAAGATTTTCATAAAGTTCCATATTGTCACAAGGTCCTGTTCCAGACTCTAAAAAACTGAACATCATACAGTTTATGAATTATGATGGTACATGAACTCCATGCATTCAATTCGTGTTTATTCTTCGATAATTGGCAAGTCTTATTATTCATTAGATGATAAAACTATCTAATGGCGAAAACAAGACCAAAAATTGTTTTCAGTAGCTGAAAGCTTAAGAATCATTCCTCTCTCACTTTTCAACTCACCTACGCTTACTGGTCAAAAGTTTGCGTGGTAATTATAGCTCTAATTACAGTTTATGAGACATAAGAAAATAATTATATTGGTCCAATGTATTGTAAGGACTCCGTATGTGTAATACTTGAACGAAAACGTAGCCAGCACATCACCAGATCTATTTATATATTTTATATCGTATGTAACGCTTCGCACAATACCTCCTGTCTATAGTTAACTATGTTAACGTCTTTTGTAATGGGTTTCTCGTGCAGAACATAATTATCTAACTAGTGCTTTAGTCTGGTTGATTTTTCCAACAACACCTAAGTTTCTGGCGATTGGTATTTAAGTGAGTCATGAGCTTACTAGGATACATGTAACAGTTTGAATTTAGAGAAAACCAGCGAAACAGAAGAGTGCTGTATTGGATAAGTCAAATAAAAAGGATTATAATTAAAAATACGCCATAAGATATCTGTCATAACTTACGTAATCGTATAAGGTGGGAATTCCTTCTTACTATCTTGTAGCATAGAAACATGAATATATTATTTATTGAACTGCAAAATTACACTACTTTCACTTATGCTAGGTAAGATCTAAGATGAAAGTAGTTAATTATTTTAATGTAAGTTAACAACATATAATGTATGATGGGGAAGTTCTCTTTGGGTTTATGGCCGCAAAATGTATGTAGGATATTGACAGGGACTTTAATTAGTTTAAACATCATATTGTCTTACTAGGGTTTATCCCGCTGAAAGTAGAATACACTACCGTTCCTCCGACTTGCGAAGCCGTCTACAGTCACTTCTACTGCGGATCGACAGTTTAATGACGGAACTCAACCACGGCTCAGGTTGATGCTGGTCACACACAGTCAGATATACATGGTGTTACAAAAAAGGACGGCCAAACTTTCAGGAAACATTCCTCACACACAAAGAAATAAACTATGTTATGTGGACATGTGTCCGGAAACGCTTACTTTCCATTTTAGAGCTCATTTTATTACTTCTCTTCAAATCACATTAATCATGGAATGGAAACACACAGCAACAGAACGTACCAGCGTGACTTCAAACACTTTGTTACAGGAAATGTTCAAAATGTCCTCCGTTAGCGAGGATACATGCATCCACCCTCCGTCGCATGGAATCCCTGATGAGCTGATGCAGCCCTGGAGAATGGCATATTGTATCACAGCCGTCCACAATACCTGCACGAAGAGTCTCTACATTTGATACCGGGGTTGTGTAGACAAGAGCTTTCAAATGAAAGTCAAGAGGGCTGAAGTCAGGAGAGCGTGGAGGCCATGGAATTGGTCCGCCTCTACCAATCCATCGGTCACCGAATCTGTTGTTGAGACGCGTACGAACACTTAGACAAAATGTGCAGGAGCTCCATCGTGCATGAACCACATGTTGTGTCGTACTTGTAAAGGCACATGTTCTAGCAGCACAGGTAGAGTATCCCGTATGAAATCATGATAACGTGCTCCATTGAGCGTAGGTGGAAGAACATGGGGCCCAACAATGCCTGCCCAAACGTTCATAGAAAATCTGTGTTGATGACGTGATTGCACAATTGCGTGCGGATTCTCGTCAGCCCACACTTGTTGATTGTGAAAATTTACAATTTGATCACGTTGGAATAAAGCCTCATCCGTAAAGAGAACATTTGCACTGAAATAAGGATTGACACATTGTTGGATGAACCATTCGCAAAGTGTACCCGTGGATGCCAATCAGCGGCTGATACTGCCTGCACACGCTGTACATGGTACGGAAACAACTGGTCCTCCCGTAGCACTCTCCATACAGTGACGTGGTCAACGTTACCTTGTACAGCAGCAACTTCTCTGACGCTGACATTAGGGTTATCGTCAACTGCACGAAGAATTGCCTCGTCCATTGCAGGTGTCCTCGTCGTTCTAGCTCTTCCCCAGTCGCGAGTCATAGGCTGGAATGTTCCGTGCACCCTAAGACGCCGATAAATTGCTTCGAACGTCTTCCTGTCGGGACACCTTCGTTCTGGAAATCTGTCTCGATACCGCGCCACGGCTATTGCCCCGTGCTAATCCATACATCAAATGGGCATCTGACAACTCCGCATTTGTAAACATTGCACTGACTGCAAAACCACGTTCGGGATGAACACTAACCTGTTGATGCTACATACTGATGTGCTTGATGCTAGTACTGTAGAGCAATGAGTCGCATGTCAACACAAGCACTGAAGTCAACATTACCTTTCGTCAATTGGGCCAACTGGCGGCCAATCGAGGGCGTACAGTACATACTGACGAAACTAAAATGAGCTCTAACGTGGAAATTAAGTGTTTCCGGACACATGTTTACATAGCATCTCTTCTTTATTTGTGTGTGAGGAATGTTTCCTGAAGGTTTGGCCGTACCTTTTTGTAACACCCTGTGTAACAAACTAAGATTACGTTAAGCACTAGACTAAACTGTATACTGAAACCTGCCTTCATTAAACCACTAAAGATAAAAAATACTATTATATTTGTTAACATTTGGACGTTTAATTAAATTTTATTCAGTCTGCATAGAGGAACAAACAAACGGCCTTCTCTATGTATGTGCAAAAAACATATAGTGTCAATTATTAATTTTTAATATTAATTTCTCCTACGTTAGCAAAATATATTGTATAAAGTGGCCTGGCCAGTTACGGTAGGATTGACATATTGTCTGTTGGCTTCTGTCTCTGTTCTTCGGACAGCATTTCTTTTATGATTTTTCTGACGCTTCACCAGCGCGAGCGGCTGGCACTGTCAAAGCTACACCTTCCACCGCTTCTGGTGGACTGGAGTAGAGCTCGTGGCCGTAAATTACTCGTATATGTACCTGGCGCACCAGCGCCCAAAGACTTTTCCAAAGGTGGTTGCGTTGCGATTCTCCCCTCGCTACTTGCAAAGATCGATCTCTGCAGGACGGAAATCCAGGATCCGCTCACCTCGAGGCTTTCTTCTTTCTTGTTGGAGTTACTCTCGTGTTTGTGTATTTCTACAGCTTCTCTGAACAAGTTGGTGTAATAGCTCTTCTTTACAGCAAGAACTTCCGTGTCGGCGAATTTCACTACGTGGTCGCTCTCACACAGCGCGTGCTCCACTACGGGCAGTTTCTCCACCTGCCTCACTCTGAAATGTTCGGTGATCTTTTTGGAAAGGTCCAATGGGACCAAACTGCTCATGTCAGCGGTCCCTACGCTTACACTACTTAAGCTAACTTTAACTCACGCTAAGAACAACACCCACACTCATGCCCAAGGGAGGACTCGAACCTCCGACGGAGGCAGCCGCGCGAACCTTGGCAAGGCCCCTGAGACCGCGTGGCTACTCCGCGCGGCAGTCATCCCAACACAGACTTTTCTGCTTGTGCGTGGCATGCGTTATATTCACATTTCAAGTGGGTCCCTTTTTTTCTTTCCCAATCTTTCTTTGTTACTCTTTATTGGTTTGTAAATAATATTAATTATCTTCAGAAAAATCAGTAAACAAACGTCGACTGAAGAACCAGAGACAGAAGCCAACAGGCAATTTGTCAATAAGGGGCCACGAAAGCCTCAACAGTACGGTAGGATTACTGTCACATCAGGCGGAATGGAAGCATAGTGACAGATGGAAGTAGATGTGATTATGTGATCGCTAAATCAAGTAACCTAATAATCATTTAGCTGAAGTTGGTGTATTCATTTCCGTGTAAATCATCTGGATAATCACGGTATTCACAAGCGGAGAATGCAATGATTCGAAGTAGTCTTATTAATGGTACATTTAGTAGCAGAAATCTGAAGTGGAATGTTTCAATGAATCACGCAACTAACCTAAACAATATTACAAGAAAAGGATAAAAAAGGATCTGGAATTATATCTCATAAAGAAAGAAGATTTTTACCCTTCACGATGTTTGTTCTAGAAATGAATTTCTTGCCATTGCTACTCTGCATTTTATATGCTCTCTAGTTTGGTTATCATCAGTTTTTACTGCCCAAATAACAAAACACATCATTTACTTTTAGTATCTCCATTCTTAATCCGGTTCTATCAGCATCGCCTGATTGATGTTCTTACCTTTGTTTTAATTTTGTTGATTTTCTTGCTATCAATTTCGTTCAGCTGTTCTTCCAATTCCTATGCCGTCTTTGACAGAACTGCACTGTTATTGGCAAACCTTTAAGTGTTAGTGCCTCCCTCACACGATAAGTCGGTGTATTCTAAGTGGTTCTTTCTTCTCCATAAACTTCAATACCCTTTCAAAATTTTAACTAGAATTCCTTTATTGCGTGCTGCATGCACACATTTCACAACATTACGGAAAGGCTACAAACTTAACTGGCTCCCTTTTGAACTATGGATTCCCTTCTATGCCCTTCGATTCTTGTGACTGCAATCTAGTTGCTGATCAAATTGCAAATAACCTTTCTCCGTAAGTGTTTCATACGTGCTAAGTTGAGAAATCCAATGAGTGTAATCCAGTCATAATTGTCAAAAGCCTAGTATACGCCAGACTACTTTGAAAATTCGAAGACGTAGTTTTCCTTTTGAAACTTTTAATTATCCCTCACCCTCTTACGTCTCGCTTCTGCACAAGCATTAAAAATAAAACAACACTGATAACATTTCGTACAAAGTGATATATCTGTGCAGTTTTAGCCGGCCGTTGTGACCGTGCGGTTCTAGGGGTGTCAGTCCGGAACCGCGCTGCTGCTACGGTCGCAGGTTCGAATGCTGCCTCGGACATGGATGTGTGTGTTGTCCTTAGGTTAGTTAGGTTTAAGTAGTTCTAAGTCTATGGGACTGATGACCTCAGATGTTAAGTACCATAGTGGTCTGAGCCATTAAAACGATTTGATCTATGCAGTTTTGCGGTTCTAGGGGTGTCAGTCCGGAACCGCGCTGCTGCTACGGTCGCAGGTTCGAATGCTGCCTCGGACATGGATGTGTGTGTTGTCCTTAGGTTAGTTAGGTTTAAGTAGTTCTAAGTCTATGGGACTGATGACCTCAGATGTTAAGTACCATAGTGGTCTGAGCCATTAAAACGATTTGATCTATGCAGTTTTGCGGTTCTAGGGGTGTCAGTCCGGAACCGCGCTGCTGCTACGGTCGCAGGTTCGAATGCTGCCTCGGACATGGATGTGTGTGTTGTCCTTAGGTTAGTTAGGTTTAAGTAGTTCTAAGTCTATGGGACTGATGACCTCAGATGTTAAGTACCATAGTGGTCTGAGCCATTAAAACGATTTGATCTATGCAGTTTTACTTTTCTCCACAAGGGATGGAAGAAAGTCACCTTAATATATATTGGAATAAAAAGTGGGTTCCTCAAAACATTTTATTCTGAACCAAAAAGTGTAAATACAAATTACTTGTACATCTCAAAGAATGACTTTTAAAACAATCTGTAGATTCATCTTACTTGCGCCCCGCTACTTACACGATAGGCGTCCAGGCGATAGTCTGGTTTTCACCCTGCGTTTCCAGACAGGTTTTGTATTCTCGATGGATTTCGTTGGTGGTCTTCTGAATTCTATGAACATAGTTGGAGGCAAGAGGATGTAAACCATGTGCTAAACGATATCTACCGACAACAATTCGTTCACTCAGAGACTGTGTAAGCGTGCTAGCAGGGTACAACCACTTAGTTGAGAGATAGGTAGTAACGACCAAATACAAGTTCGTCTCCCGACTAACAGTTTAGGTCTGATTTAAAGAGCTGTAACTACACATTGTACCTGTTACAAATGCAATGAGGATTTGGCACGGTTGGCCGTGAAGCCCCATTCGCGGATGTTCGGCCGCCATGTGCAAGTCTTATAGCAGTCGACGCTACATTGGGCGATTTACCGATGATGAGGATGAAATGCTGATGAGGAAACACAGCAAACAATCCACGAGCGGAGTAAATCTCCAACCCAGCCGGGAATCGAACCCAGGCCCGTTGCATGGGAGGCAAGCAAGTTACCACTCAGCTAAGCAGGCGGCCTGTACCTGTTTTATATAGTTTGAAACTCAAACTTGAAAAACGAGTCAGACCAGCCTGTTTCATAACAGAAAAATTATTATAAGCAATCGTAGAGGAAACTTCCTGGCAGATTAAAACTGTGTGCCCGACCGAGACTCGAACTCAGGACCTTTGCCTTTTGCGGGCAAGTGCTCTACCAACTGAGCTACCGAAGCACGACTCACGACCGGTACTCACAGCTTTACTTCTGCCAGTACCTCGTCTCCTACCTTCCAAACTTTACAGAAGCTCTCCTGCGAACTTTGCAGAACTAGCACTCCTGAAAGAAAGGATATTGCGGAGACATGGCTTAGCCACAGCGTGGGGGATGTTTCCAGAATGAGATTTTCACTCTGCAGCGGAGTGTGCGCTGATATGAAACTTCCTGGCAGATTAAAACTGTGTGCCCGACCGAGACTCGAACTCGGGACCTTTGCCTTTCGCGGGCAAGTGCTCTACCAACTGAGCTACCGAAGCACGATTCAGGACCGGTACTCACAGCTTTACTTCTGCCAGTACCTCGTCTCCTACCTTCCAAGGTTCGCAGGAGAGCTTCTGTAAAGTTTGGAAGGTAGGAGACGAGGTACTGGCAGAAGTAAAGCTGTGAGAACCGGTCCTGAGTCGTGCTTCGGTAGCTCAGTTGGTAGAGCACTTGCCCGCGAAAGGCAAAGGTCCTGAGTTCGAGTCTCGGTCGGGCACACAGTTTTAATCTGCCAGGAAGTTTCATATCAGCGCACACTCCGCTGCAGAGTGAAAATCTCATTCTGGAATCGTAGAGGAAGTTTTCAGATCCTCGAACCCGAAAAGAAGTTAAGAAGGAATATTTGTTTATGTAAAATGTTTGAACCACGTTCGTTTTCTGTTGACATTGTATAATTTCACCGTATTTCTTAAATGTATGGAAAAACTCAATATAGAGTGGATCACAGTAGACCTCAAAATGTATTACAATCAGCTTAAAATATCTACTATGAACAAGCCTGAAAGAAAGTATTACACATAAGAAATTAAGTCGTGGATACATTTGGTAAGTGTTTCTGTTTAAGGTAGTTGAAGACAGACTCGAGGGAGAAGAAAAGTAAAAACGACCAAGGATGGTTGACATCTGGGAGAAGAACAAAGCAACCTAATCAGCTAATTAGTTTTTTCACGCTCCTCAGCGGGTATCAGTATGTAAAAACAGCTCCTAATGGGTATTAGCAATGTGTCACACATAGTTAAACATTAGTTGTGCCCGTTGGTGAGAGACACGTAAGCTGCAATACGACGAGAGAACGACAAGCGGCCACCAGCAGCCCCCCTCTGGTGCATCGATTGGTGCGTGGCGTCCCATCGGCCGCTATCGCCGACATCGACGAACCCGCCCGGCTCTGGTAACGGCAGCGCTGCAGCTTGCGCTCTTGCTGATTACATCTTAGGGCAACTGCGGCAATCCTCCAGTAGATAAAAAGTAATCTTGCTTAACCTTTTAAAAAAAAGGGAACATGTGCTCGTAGCAGTGTTGATAAGCCAGATTCGTATCCACTGTCGACTGTCAGAAACGTAATAACTAATTCTAACACCATGTGGACGTATATTACTGAATTTTAAATCGTCTTATCAAAACGAACGTTTATTACCCAAACATATAAACTTACAAGCCAGAAAGCTCAGATTTCAGTGGTATTTGTTTAAAGGTCGCATTTGCTGAGTGATAACCTAGACATAGGTCAATTTTTATTTCATTCCCGAGCAATAATCTTTTAATGTCGTTGCTCTAATTCATGGCTACTTGCTGGCAATAATTTTTTAATAGGCGATGTGCCAGTGTTCTTGGATAAAGTCAAAACGTGCTCTCTGCAGTATATCCACAATGACATTGCTACTTCTTCTGCAGAAAGCTTGTCAGACTTTGAAGTACTGGTTTGTCACGGCACTAACACACAGTATTCTATTTTGTCAGAAAGACTATCCGTGCGGAACACAGATAGGGCACTTTAGCGTGTTTCATAATAGGAATTAAAGACCTAAGTGGCATGGAAATGGCTGCTTATTTTTTGATAAGTTTGTAACAGGTCTTTTGAAGATTGGTTATTTAGGCAGATATAACTAATGTCCGAATTACAAACACAGACTGTATGTGCACAGTAGAGTAATAATTAATGTGTGCCTTACTACTCCCAATATTTAAGAGCAACACTATGAATTTATCTATTATTTGAACAAAACGCATATACGGGTAGCCTTTATGATTGACCAAGACAACCACACCATCTGCTCTGTTGCCCCGTACCTAACCACACTTTCAACAGTGTAGCAGCTCTGCTGAGTTAATGAAAAATCAGCATTTAAATTTATTCTTTTTGCAGCCTGATAGTCACTGGAACTTAAAGCTTAAAAAAAGATGTACTATACTATGCCTTGTAGCCAGTAATCGTGCAATGGACTTTCTTGATCACTTTCGCATTTTTAATCAGTATTATCTGATAATTGTGCCGATAAAATGTATGTCTAATCTTCAGACAGAAGATGGGTTTCAACGAAAAGAATAAAACTGGCGCAAATAGAGGGTGCACCATGAAAAAAGTGTGAAACAAACGTTCAGTACTGATTAATTAAACGCAAGAAGAAGAAAATACACACTGGCAACAAATTTATATTCCAAGTACTTTTAACTAAACGCACACTTTTTCGTAACATCTCGCTTTTAAAGCTCATCAGGATAACGCGTTCGGAAGCAAAGGGCATAGAAACGAACTCACGAAATCTACTTTTATGCATGTATTCAGAAATAGCGTGAGTAGCAACTTACGTGAGATATAATATACATGCTACATTACAATCGAGCTTTGAGGTGCTATGTTGTATTCCATATGCGTACTCACCACAACGGCTACGATTTTCCACAATAATTTAAATAACAACCTTTCCAAAATAACTCATATAACCATAAATTGATTTGTCATACGACATAAAGCATTTTTATCCTATATTAAGCTCGATAATTACTACCTGGTAAGATAAAAGACGTGAGGCTCGATGGCCACCATTTAGTTCGTAAGATTTTTAATTTATTAAGAATTCCCTTTTCACGGAGTCGTGAACAGAGTACACATTTCATCGTATCAAATTCGTAAACAGTTCTGAAACCCGCTGCTGAGAAACATGTTATTTCACACAGATGAACAAGGCAAGAAGCTCCAACCGACATCTCGGTATGCCAATTTACGAAACATTGCATGTACGGAACACCATAATAAAACAGTGCAAGTCAGAGCATTTATGTAATGAATGAACAATGTAATATTAATACTGACTAATTGTCGAGTCCCACGAGGGCATTGAAGAATATCTACTGAACACAATACTCATTAATTTCGTGAATCATTTCTTAAACGTGGCAAAAATAAACTCAGACCTGATCCTTGACAACGAACTAAATCCACAGCTGCTTCTCACTCTGTCGCGTAAGCTCAGCATGATAAAATACATATCACCCAAGTATTCCAGCAGTGGTGGCAAGATCTGTTGTAGGTTGTGTCTCAGACACCAGTGTGTCCACGAGTGACTATCCACGAGTGTCTGCAACACTGAAACCTTTGTCCACGCCTTTGCACCATATCCTTTGCCTGTGAGCCTAAATTAAACCACTTGATCGGCGCTCACAGATTGTGATCATGAGACTGTCGTTTGTTGTATTGAATCACCTTTGTCCAACAAGAAAGGCACATTACGAGCGGGAAGTGAAATACGTAACCGATTCGTGGATACGTTTCTTCTTACCTGTGATAAAAAAATATATTTTTATTCAATGTTACTGAGTCAGCCTCACACAGCAGAGAAACCCTTCTAAGTTAGAGGATTTGGTGGCGTAGATTTTACCACCTATCAACAGCAGCAAATAGCTCCTACATCACTGTGTTTTTCCAAAATTTACAAAATATACCTGTTGAAAATATGGCGAGTATCCACTAGATGTAGGATATGTTACTGAGTCAGCCTCACACAGCAGAGAAACCCTTCTAAGTTAGAGGATTTGGTGGCGTAGATTTTACCACCTATCAACAGCAGCAAATAGCTCCTACATCACTGCGTTTTTCCAAAATTTACAAAATATACCTGTTGAAAATATGGCGAGTATCCACTAGATGTAGGACATGCCTTCGGAAATAAAAAAGCAAACTTATCGAATTGTGGAAGATAAAGTACGAAGAATGTAGATAGGAATTCCAAGCTGGGCAATATTAACTAAGAATAACAAAACTGTAAAGTAAAAATAATATATCGCAACCACCGGTACAATACTGAGCAGATACGGTCGCAGGTTCGAATCCTGCCTCGGGCATACGAAGAATGTAGATAGGAATTCCAAGCTGGGCAATATTAACTAAGAATAACAAAACTGTAAAGTAAAAATAATATATCGCAACCACCGGTACAATACTGAGCAGATACGGTCGCAGGTTCGAATCCTGCCTCGGGCATACGAAGAATGTAGACAGGAATTCCAAGCTGGGCAATATTAACTAAGAATAACAAAACTGTAAAGTAAAAATAATATATCGCAACCACAGGTACAATACTGAGCAGATACGGTCGCAGGTTCGAATCCTGCCTCGGGCATACGAAGAATGTATATAGGAATTCCAAGCTGGGCAATATTAACTAAGAATAACAAAACTGTAAAGTAAAAATAATATATCGCAACCACCGGTACAATACTGAGCAGATACGGTCGCAGGTTCGAATCCTGCCTCGGGCATGGATGTGTGTGATGTCCTTAGGTTATTTAGGTTTAAGTAGTTCTAAGTTCTAGGGGAATTATGACCACAGCAGTTGAGTCCCATAGTGCTCAGAGCCATTTGAACCATTTTGAATACTGAGCACAGCCACAGAACTGTTGACCAAAACAGAGTGATGAGGTGTTAAAATCGCTACACTGTAGGATGTGCAGAATGAAAATAAATGGAACACTCATAAGTCTCCGTACACAAAGCAGTGACCTGAAGACACAAAGTACTGAAAATGGCGAGTTCATGTTCAATGGGAATAGACAATATACAACAGTTTCGTCAAGGAAACATAGCAATTCACAAGGTTAATGAATTTGTTAGTACCACATGGAGAACGGTATAACATAATTACCTTTATGTGCGACTTTTCCAAACATTCAGGGCGTATTGAGGAATTTACTCGATAGCATGTGTGAAGCAATGTAGAGGTGAATTTCCGAACACGTAGAACGAACAACCTTTAATTTACGAACAGAACTACCACAGGGTATTCCATGGTTTATCTCTGTACATAAAAGGCAATGTGCCGACTGGCTGGCTGACTCATCATTGCCAGTCCAAACCCCTCGGACAGAAGTTTCAGATCTGGAGAAGGTGTGGATCTTATAATGTAGTCGTCGTGTAAGAAGGGATTTTTCGAAATTTCAACACTAAGGGGGTGAATTAGGGGGTGGCGGACTTATTTTTCAAAACTGTCGGTGTTGAGAGTGCTTTGAAGCTACACGTTCGAAAATTAGTATTTGGTTTGGCGGTCAGAAATAAGGAAATACGTTTTCCAGCAAGTTTAAAAATTGAACCCAATGGCGATGAAATAGTGGATGACACCTTTTTTTAAAAAATGCATGTCTTTCTTAAAGGACTAACACAAGATTTTTAAAATTATATCTATGAACACTGATGTTTGAGGTTTCGTTAAAAATAGATACGTGTTCCAGTCGTTTTGGAAATTGAATCCCTAAGGGCGTGGAATAGGGGATGAGACATTTTACGAAAATATTTAATTTTTGAAGCAGTTTTACAGCTAAATATACAAAAAATTAAATTTGGTCACTCATAAATAAGAAAAATACGTGTTTCACTGTTTTTGGAAGTTCTACCCCTAATGGGGTGAAACAGGGTCAGAATAATTTGCTGTCTCATCATCGCCCAGGCCAAACCGTTAAGGATACAAACTTAAAATGTGGAAAGAGTGTGGATCCTATACTGTAGGCATTGGTTAAGAAGGAATTGTCCGAAATTCCACTCCTAAAGGAGTGAGATAGGGGATGAGAGGCTTTTTGAATGTATCCCGCTATTAAGGGAATTTTGAAGCTAGAACTTCGAGAACTGGTATTTTATTCTCAGTCCGAAAATAAAAATTACGTGTTTCATATTTTTGAAAATTCAACCACTAAAGGAGGTAAAATATTGGGTGAAAGGATTTTGAAAATAATTAATTACCAAACAACCACGAAAGGATTTTAAGGTGACATCTATGACAACTGGTATTTGACTTCTTAGTTAGAAATAAAAAATACATGTTTCAGTATTTCTGGAAATTCAATACGTAAGGGGGTGCAATAGAGCATGAAAATTCTTAAGAAAATATTTCGCTACGTTACAGAGTTTTATAGTTAAATTAATGAAAACTGGGGTTTCACTTCTCGGTTAGATGTAAAGAAATAATTGTTAAGCGATGGAAGTTGCTTTCGAAATATCTCCACAAGAACGCAAAACGCATGATTAACAAAAACGTTGGACTCCAGCTGCCAGAAACGCTTTTTGTCCAAATTACATTCGGGAAAGATCGTGCTTATCTGGCCTTAATTATTATGAAAAGCTTAGAAATTGTTGCAATTCGATTAAATAAAAGCAAAAGAAAAATCTCTTGAGGCCATACAGTCTACACGAGCGAAGCAGCGTTCACTAAGCTAGTGTCGAAATAACATCACTGAGGAAGGTGAGGGAAAGGAGGGGAGGAAGCACGTTGGTTTACCACATCACGGAGAATATATATGGGATAAATGCTCTGCGATCAGTGCATCGATGAGTAGGAAATCAATGAATATCCAGTGACATGGAAAGATATGATTGCATACTTTCACAAATGATGAACCTGCAATAGAACGAATATGTAGTGACATCTAAAAGTTTGTGCCAGACTGGGATTCGACCCGAAATTGCGTGTTCATCTCGAATAGTCACCAACAACAGGAATCGTTTCGCTGCAGTGTCGCATCATTATTAGACACCACCGATTTCAGTCTTCTGTTAGCATTAAACATCGGCGTCCGCTACTTCCACGCCTATTCGCTTGCTATCTTCCAGCCAGGCGTCTCCAGTAGTGCTGTTGGATACATGCTTCGCACTAATTCCCGGCCTCACGCCGCAATAACACACGTACCACTTGAAAAAGCGAATGTGCTCCAGAGGCCGCCAACGCGCTTATCCCGGCACTGCAACCGCCGGCACCTGCCTATGGGTCTGGAGGCTTGGGAATTCGCTAACTAGACCATTGACTCCTAGTCGACTGGTAGTCGGGCCGTCTCTATAGTACCTCTCCTCGGTTTTTGTTGTCGACCACACGGCCTTTGGACAAGTAAGAAAATTAGAAAACGCTGGCGGGTTTTCTGGGTATCGACAATAGCGGCACGACAGAATAAATGATCGACGGGGCTATTTTTATATATTCACGAGTCATGTTTCCAGGAGACATGGATCCAACAGCTGCTCGATTGCTAACAGCACCAAAACTGATACTGCAGGAAGAGTAAAAGTAATTACAGCACCTTCGGCAGATATCGCAGCAACAACAGTAGAAATAGCACACCTCAGCGAACTGAAAATCATCTGCCGCGTCATCTCGACCTGTATGCTCTCTGCAGGCCATACAGTCTATACGAGCGAAGCAGCGACCCCTAAGCTGGTGTCGAAATAACATCACTGGGGAGGGCGAGGGAAAGGAGGGGAGAGAGCTTCTCTAGAATAAATGATAATTAATTGAAACCCTCAGCTGCCGACAGGTGCTGATGATATACCTCGATGGGGACAGCTGGATAAAGTGTCTGCCATGTATGTGGGAGATCCCGGGTTCGAAGCCCGGGCGGGGCACCCATTTCCAGCTATCCCAACCGAGGTATATCAACAACATCTGTCGGCAGCTAAGGGTTTCAATTAATTATCATTTATTCTAGAGAAGCTGCACTGTCATCAATGGTATCTATTCTTTCGAGAACAGTTACTATCTTCATATATAGTTAAATGGCTACCCGGCCATTGAACTTCGTCTGTGCGAATGCGCACAGGTGCACGAACTCTTACGTGAATCGTCACCTTATGTTGGCGCGAGTAATGAGTGGATGGGCAAATATCTATTAGGAACATTTCGTATGTAGATAGTGGACAGTTGGGAATGTGGGTCTCACGGGAAGCGTGCAAGGGATAAATCCCTGCAGTCACGCTATTCATCTGTGCCCTCGGTGGCTCAGGTGAGTAGACTGTCTACCACGTAAGCAGGAGATCCCGGGTTCGAGGCCCGGTCGGGGCACACATTTTCAGCTGTCCCCATCGAGGTATATCAACAACACTTGTCGGCAGCTGAGGGTTTCAATTAATTATCAATTATGTGTTGAACGTTGTGAAACCTATTTACAAGAAGAAATGGTGTGCTTTCTACATTTCCTGGCTTTGCGCTTTATCTATTAGCGTTCTATAGCCTTACTCCTGCGAGACACAAGAGCGTGTATTTCTAGTCGGTACCACTACTTTTGCTGGTTACGTAAACCATTTATTCACTTCTTCGTCATCCTCAAAGTGTCTTTAACGAATAACAAGTGGAAGTCTGAAGGTGATAGGACAGTGCTGTCGGATTGACGGGATAACACAGTCTAGCCCTATTTAATGATTTGTTCCTAGTCCTCAAACTTGTGTGAGGTCGAGTGTTATCAAGTTGAATCAATCACCTGTGTTGTTACGGTACCGAAGTTGCTGGAAGCGCTTCTTGAATTTGGTTAATGTAAGAAGTTATCTTTTAGAATGAATGCTGCTGTCTCTTATCAGTACTAATGAGACATCAGCAAGCTCAGTTTGTCAGCGGTGACAGCCGTGGTGGCATCACCGAAAGCTTTAAATCTTAAAGCTCGCCTTCTCGTAATGGTTTCATCTCTTAGCCCAGCAAAGTACCGTCGACTGCGGCTGCTCCATAAATTGCACACAGACGTTTGTGAACGTTCTTAACACTTTTCTTTGTCCACTGTGAGAAATTGGGCCCTTCACGAATTCCTCTTCTGTGCCAACCTCTTCATCTCAGAATGGCAATCGCATATTCCAGTCTCTGTCTTCCTCTGCAGTTTTTACCCTCTACAGCTTCCTCTAGTACCATGGAATTTATTTCCTGTTGTCGTAACTGATGTCCTACCGTCCTGTCCCTTCTTCTTGTCAGTGTTTTCCAGATATTCCTTTCTTCACCAATTCTTGGAATAACTTCCTCACTGCTTGACTTATCAGTCAGCCTAATTTCCACATTCTTCTTTAGCATCACTTCTCAAATGCTTCTATTCTCTTCCATCCCAGTTTTCCCATAGTCCACGTTTCATTACCATACAGTGCTGTGTTTCTGGTCAGGAATGACAATTTTGCCTGTGCTAATCTGCTTTTACGTCCCTTTGTCCGTCCATCATGAGTTATTTTGCTGCCTAGGTAAAATGATTTTTGAACTTCATTTACTTCGTGATTACCATTTTTGATGTTAAGTTTCTCGCCGTTCTCGTTTCTGCTACTCCTCATTACTTCCTTTGTTTTACTCACAATTCACACTCTGTACCCATTTGACTATAAGTTCCATTTAGCAGATCCTGAAGTTCTTCAGTTCCACTGAGGATACCAATGCCAACAGCGAATCTTATCTTTGATATCGTGTCACAATAAATTTTAATCCCACTATTGAACTTTCTTTTATTTTCGTATTAGTTTTTTTAGGTATACAACGAACAATAGGGGTGAAAGACTAAATCCTAGTCTCACGCCCTTTTTAACCAGAGCATTTCACATTACTCTCTTGTTCTTCTACTCTTATTGTTAACTCCTGGCTCTTGTACATACCGTATGTTACCCATCCTTCACCGAGCGGGGTGGCGCAGTGGTTAGACACTGGACTCGCATTCGGGAGGACGACGGTTCAATCCCGCGTCCGGCCATCCTGATTTAGGTTTTCCGTGATTTCCCTAAATCACTCCAGGCAAATGCCGGGATGTTTCCTCTGAAAGGGCACGGCCGACTTACTTCCCAATCCTTCCCTAATCCGATGAGACCGATGACCGCGCTGTCTGGTCTCCTTCCTCAAACCAACCAACCAACCAACCAACCCATCCTTCTTCATAGCTTACACTTACGTTTCTCAGAATTTCGAACATCTTGCACCATTTCACACTGTCGAACGCTTCTTCCAGGTCGACAAACCCTACGAACGTGTCTCGATTTCTCTCTAGTCTTGCTTCCATTATCGACCGCTGCATCAGAACAGCCCCTCTGTTGCCTTTACCATTCCTAAAGGCAAACTGATTGTTATCTAACAGATTCTCAATTTTCCGTCCTTCTCTATATAACTTCTCTCATAAGCTTGGATACATGATCTGGTAAGTTAATAGTACGATAATTCCCGCACTTCTCAGCTTTTGAAATCTTAGGAATTGTATGGATGATGTTTCTCTGGAAGTCTGACGCTGTATCGCCGCACTCATGCATTCTACACATCAACGTGAATAGTCGATTTGTTGCCACTTTCCCAACGATTTTAGAAATTCTGATGGAATGTTATCTATCCGCTCGGCATTGTTTCTATTTAAGTCTTCCAAATTGTGATTCTAATATTGGAGCCACTATGTACTCTATATCGACTCCTGTTTCACGTTCAGTATACTATTTCCACTTGTCCGCTCTCTCCTCTACGTTTAACAGTGAAATTCCCATCTTGATGGTTAGCGTTTCTCATTCACAGCTACTTTTAAAAACAGTGATTCTCAATTATAGCTACTTTCAAAACCCACAACACCAGAAACATTTTTTGTGTTCATCAGTACAACCTCAAGTTGGTTTATGTTTTCATAACAGAGTACACATGCACCGTATTAAGACATTAAGTCACGTTAACGTATGTTCAAGAGCTAAGGTGACTAAATCGGTACTAGTAGTGATTTATTTATTGTAGTTTAACAAACGACACAGGGTTTCTAGATAAAGGTTCAGGAAGCTCTAAAGGGGAACGCCTATCGGCTCGGACATAATGCGATGCGGTGCAGCCATTACAAAAAACTGCATCGCATTCAGAATATTGCTCTCTTCACTCTAAATGCCCGCGTCAAGAATGCAACCAAAAAAAAACACCATCAAACATTTTGTAGCGTTTTAGTAAATAACGATTAATAATACAGAGTTCCTTAACATGCACAAAAAATATAAAACACACTTCAACTATCGTAGAGACGGTAAAAGAATACATCGTCATTTTATGCATCACTACAAAGTTCAAAAATTATTTCGCGGCCGCCACATAAGAAAAATCCATTTTAATAAAGAAACAGAATAGGCAGTAGCCCCAAATGAAAGAGAGTTACGAGGCGCCGAAATATTTTTAAACACCCAATCTACAGGCCTACATAAAGCTTTGAGAGGTGAGTAAAGGTATGGGCTGAGGAGCGGCATACCTGTGCGATTACAGTGTTTAAAATTATGTGGTCTCCGGCTCGCAGAATTTCTGAAGGAGTTCGAGAACTTAGAGAAATGTTGTACAACTGCGTTCGTGGACTTTAACTCTGAAATGCAGTCTGGCGTGAATTGTGAAATTACACCATAGATTCGTTTACTTCGAGAAGTTATCGACAACCAATTAGTCCGACTTTTTAACTTTGAACAGCGATTCGCACTTGGTGCATTCTTAATCAAGATCGTGAATCAATCTTTGGTTACACTAACAATATTAAGCAAAGGTCCAACAAACATTTTAATTGCTGAACAGTACCCAGTTTTTGTTAAGAACATTTATTCATTTCTTCAGTCATAATCCTACCTGAAATTTAACGATGTTATAGTAGGTTAACAGACCAGTAACACGGTAATGCGACATGTACCCAGACAAATACGAAGCCAACTAACTAGAAATCGGTCAAGTTCTTTGTGAAGCCTTTTTACACAAGGAGATAATGTGTAAGGAGAGAGCTTAGTACGGCACGAACTCAAGTGTTCACATTATTGGAGAAACTATGTTATGGGAAAGATATAATATCCACAATATTTAGTGAGATTCAGCAGAGAAACTTTATAGGAGAATTCGTGTTGGGTCAGTTCGTTTTCTTTCCTTCTGGACAATAAACAGCTATATTGTTCATTTAAGTTGTTGGTCGCGGATTTGTATAACCTAATCTAGTTGTGCCACATGAAGTGTTACAGAATGAGTGCGGAACTTGAAGTAGAGTACAGACTCTTAAATTGTAACCAGTTCTAAATTGTGATACTAACATATGTAACACACTGTTTGCTTAGTGACTCTTCCTGTTAGACAGAATGTGTATTAGGTTGTATCTAGCTGTTGTACCTAATTAGTTCAACAGACTGTTGATAATTCTGGCATGAGGTGGTTCAAGTTTGTTTTGAGCTCAGCAGAAGCACATACACTTTATGATCAAAGGTATGCGGACACCCCCAAAAACACATGTTTTTCGTATTAGGGGCAGCCACCTACTGCCAGGTACTCCATATCAGCGACCTCGGTAGTCATTAGCCATCGTGAGAGAGAGAATGGGGCGCTCCGCGGAACTCACGAACTTTGAACGTGGTCACGTGATTGGCTGTCACTCGTGTCATACGTCTGTACGCGAGATTCCCACACTTCTACATATCCCTGGGTCCACTGCTACCGATTTAATACTGAAGTGGAAACGAGAAGGGACACGTACAGTACAAAAACGTACAGGTCAACCACGTCTGTTGACTGACAGAGATCGCCGACAGTTGAAGAGGGGCGTAATGTTTAATAAGCAGACATCTATCCAGACCATCACACACGAAGGGAGGTGTGAAAACTCATCACGCCCCTAAAGGCCAAACGACGCCTCACTTAGTGTAAGCAGCGGAAACAATGGACGATTGAACAGTGCAGAAACGTTGTGTAGAGTGACGAGTCACGGTACACAATGTGGCGATCCGATGGCACGATATGTGTATGGCGAATGCTCGGTGAACATCATCTGCCAGCGTGTGTAATGCCACAGGAAAATTCGGAGGCGGCGGTGTTATGGTGTGGTCGTGTTATTCATGGAGGGGGTTTGCACCCGTTGTTGTTTTGCGTGGCACTATCACAGCCACAGCAAAGAAGGGAAAGCAGAAAGGTGGAAGGAGTATATAGAGTGTCTATACAAGGGCGATGTACTTGAGCACAATATTATGAAAATGGAAGAGGATGTAGATGAAGATGAAATGGGAGATATGATACAGCGTGAAGAGTTTGATAGAGCACTGAAAGACCTAAGTTGAAACAAAGCCCGGGAGTAGACAACATTCCATTAGAACTACTGACAGCCTTGGGAGAGCCAGTCCTAACAAAACTCTACCATCTGGTGAGCAAGATGTATGAGACAGGCGAAATACCTCAGACTTCAAGAAGAATATAATAATTCAAATCCCAAAGAAAGGGGGTGTTGACAGATGTGAAAATTACCGATCTATCAGTTTAATGAGTCACAGCTGCAAAATACTAACGCGAATTCTTTACTGACGAATAGAAAAACTGAAAGAAGTCGACCTCGGGGAAGATCAGTTTCGATTCCGTAGAAATGTTGGAACACGTGAGGCAATACTGAGCCTACGACTTATCTTAGAAGAAAGATTAAGGAAAGGCAAACCTACGTTTCTAGCATTTGTAAACTTAGAGAAAGCTTCTGACAATGTTGGCTGGAATACTCTCTTTCAAATTCTGAAGGTGGCAGAGGTAAAATATGGGGAGCGAAAGGCTATTTACAATTTGTACAGAAAGCAGATGGCAGTTATAAGAGTGGAGGGGCATGAAAGGGAAGCAGTGGTTGGGAAGGGAGTGAGACAGGGTTGTAGCCTATCCCCGATGCTATTCTATCTGTATATTGAGCAAGCACTAAAGAAAGCAAAAGAAAAGTTCGGAGTAGGTATTAAAATTCTTGGAGAAGAAATAAAAACCTTGAGGTTCACCGATGACATTGTAATTCTGTCAGAGACAGGAAAGGACTTGGAGGAGCAGCTGAACGGAATGGACTGTGTCTTGCAAGGAGGGTATAAGATGAACATCAACAAAAGCAAAACGAGGATGATGGAATGTGGTCGAATTAAGTCAGGTGATGCTGAGGGGATTAGATTAGGAAATAAGACACTTAAAGTAGTAAAGGAGTTTTGCTATTTGGGGAGCAAAATAACTGATGATGGTCGAAGTAGAGAGGATATAAAATGTAGATTGCCAATGGCAAGGAAAGTTTTTCAGAAGAAGAGAAATTTGTTAACTTCGAGTGTAGATTTAAGTGTCAGGAAGTCGCTTCTGAAAGTATTTGTGTGGAGTGTAGCCATGTATGGTAGTGAACCATGGACGATAAATAGTTTAGACAAGAAGAGAATAGAAGCTTTCGAAATGTGGTGCTACAGAAGAATTCTGAAGATTTGATGGGTAGATCACATAACTAATGAGGTGGTATTGAATAGAATTGGGGAGAAGCGGAGTTTGTGGTACAGCTTGACTAGAAGAAGGGATCGGTTGGTAGAACATGTTCTGAGGCATCAAGGGATCACCAATTTAGTACTGGAGGGCAGCGTGGAGAGTAAAAATCGTAGAGGGAGACCAAGAGATGAATACACTAAGCAGATTCAGAAGGATGTAGGCTGCAGTAGGTACTGGAAGATGAAGAAGCTTGCTCAGGATAAAGTAGCATGGAGAGCTGCATCAAACCAGTCTCAGGACTGAAGACCACAACAACATATATATATATCGGCACAATGCTAATGAATAACGAAAAAACATCTATCTGCAGAAATTGCATATGTTTTACGTGGAAAGATATAATGTATCTGTAAAAATGTATAATATTAATGTGAAAAAGTGAATCAGTTTACTGATATTTCGCAAACACTGTAAAAAATTCGGAATTGAATAATAAATTCACTTAATTAACTGTGAAAAATAATATCCAATGTTCTTATTATTTTCCTCTCAATCATGATATTTCTTTTTTTTATTAAAAAATACGATAAATATATGCAAAAAAACGTGCATATAGCCGCAGTGCACTGCTTTAAAGACACACATGAATTCTGAATGACTTGTGCTGGACTTGGTCCACCCGTCACGAACAGACACCGCCACTCTCTTTCAGCCACCTAGAGCACCTTGGCTGTCACTTTAAACGGCAGACATCTGACACAGCATGCCCCACAACTCTCACTTTCAATGGCGGAAGCATCGCCGAGCAGGCGGGGTGGAAGCAGGTAAACTGGCTGAGACAGCTCCAGTGGAATGCGCTTCACGCACAGTACCACCAATAAACTTACTTCTACGGATATAAATATCACAGAAAGAAAACAGCAAGAATTCTTATTCACAAATAAATTTATTTATTTATTGATGAGCCAATTTAAAAGTAATTTTACATTTTCACATGCAGACACAACACTATTTTCTTCTTCTTCACACGTTCGCCATCTAAGTTGATAGAGAGGTGGACAATCGTAGTATTCCAGTTTCCGAATAGCCGGATACTTTAAGATTGGACGCGGCCAGCTTATCTTCTCATCGTCTTTAACGTAGATTACTGTCTCCTTGTGATCAAATACTCGCAGCACTTGCAGCAAATCTTTATAAGATATGTCAGGATCATCCCAGTGAATTCCATGAAAGAATCTTGTTAACCACATCGCGCTACTAACCGTCTTATTGCACTTGATATCGCTGAATGGTTTCAGCGATTCAACTCTTGGTGCAAATGTTCCTATTATACTATCACTTTGTGTGAATGCTATTGATGCACAGTCTTTAATTATGAATCGCCTGCGCTCATCATAGTAAAATCCTTGAACGTCAGCTACGATCCTCACACCTTGAGGTAACATCGTGATCTGCCTTAGAGCTAGCAGAATGTCTATTAATTTATAAAACTCTTTGCACTACACCCGTGAGCGGGCAGTAGTTAACAAGACGATCATGCAGAATGAGAGCATATGCCGAAGTCTGATCAGGAATGTTTGGTGAAGATTCAAATTCAGTCCGTGCATCTACAGGCCCTTATTTAATGATCTCATTCTGTTTTGAACAGCCAATCACGATTATTGGTGCTAGCTTCTTGAAACTCTGTGGACTGAGTAGGCATCCTTCATTTTCAACACCTTCGTAGTAAGATGCTCGGCATCTCGCATGCATGTCAAATGCCAGACTGTATACATTGCTGTCCAACTGTAGATGTAGATTGTCATATGGGTAGTATTCTGAATGCCGGTAGACTCTGGCGTTAGTTAACTTGCAGTGGGTAAAAATTGTACAGGGAGACCAAGAGATGAAAACACTAAGCAGATTCAGAAGGATGTAGGCTGCAATAGGTACTGGGAAATGAAGAAACTTGCACAGAATAGAGTAGCATGAAGAGCTGCATCAAACCAGTCTCAGTACTGAAGACCACAACAACAACAACAACATCACAACACAGGCCTAGATTGATGTTTTAAGCATCTTCTTGGTTGGCACTGTTGAAGAGCAATTCGGGGATGGCGATTGTATCTTTCAACACGATCGAGCACCTGTTCATAATACACGACCTGTGGCGGAATGGTTACACGACAGTAACATCCCTGGCCATCACAGAGTTCTGACCTGAATGCTACATAGATTTGGGATTTTTTGGAACGCCGACTTCGTGCCAGCTCTCGCCGATAGAGATCGATACCTCTCCTCAGTGCAGCACTCCGTTAAGGATGGGCTGCCATTCCCCAAGAAACCTTCCAGAACCTTTTTCAACGTATGCCTACGAGAGAGGAAGCTGTCATCAAGGCTAAGGGTGGTCCGGCACCATATTGAATTACAGCATTACCGGTGGAGGGTGCCACGAACTTGTAAGTCATTTTCAGCGAGGTGTCCGGATACTTTTGAAAACATAGTGTATCTGTTTGTGATGCTAGGCATCAATACTTTTGTAGGTAGGTCTGGTGTATATTTCATTTTATTTATTCACAGATTTTCTATACGTTTAATTACAGTTTTAAAACATAGTCTTACTGCACTTCATACGCCACATCTTTTTATTGAAATATGTAATCATAAGACATCAGTTGATAGTCACGTAATTAAAATCATATTGGGGAAAAACACTAATCATTTTTAACACGAATAAAACTGTGATTTTTACTTATGTAAGTACTGTTAAATACTTATTGTTGTTGTGTAATTAGTATCAGAATGTCTTTTTTTCTTATAAAATTGTAATTTTAACAGGTGGCTTCACGTAAGAAATATAGTTCACAGTGAATGCGCAAACTTTAATTTTAGCTGGGTATAAAGGAGTAATCACGTTTTTCTTTCCTTCACACAGCACTCAAAGGCTACAGCACCTACAAGTTGAACTTAATACGCCACTTGCAGACTACTACCAAAAAGAAGCAGATGAATGGCTTTGCACCAACCCTGAAAGCTACATTAATCAGGAAATGATTGATCAGCTGTTAAGAAAATCATATGGCAGGGCTATGATCGTAAAAAATTGTATTGATGGCTTCTCGAACTCTGGAATCTGGCCACTGAATCCACACATTTTTTGGGTCGTATTTCGTGACGACTAAATCCAATCCAGAGTTAGTAATTGGAAATGAGGGTGAAGAAATGAGTGGACAGACAAGTCAACAACTCCGAGGAACATAAAAAGCTAACGGAAATTATGCTCTCCCAAATCCTTCCGTTCCTAACAATAAATGTGGAGTAGATGAGTGTCAGTAGGCCCACAGGATATATCTCGTATCCCGATTCCACAAAAAAGAAGAATACGAAGGACAGCCATGTCATCTGCTGTTGAGATGACAGGAAGTCCTTACAAGAGGCTCCTCCTTAGTAAAGAATATCAGACAAAAAATAGGTCTAGGAAAATAAAAATTGGATAAAGAAAATGTGACATTACGTCAACGAAGTGGTTCCGCCAGATCTGTGAAGTTGACTGGGAAGACGTTCCTCAAATGCAGTGCATAATTTCCCCCCCCCCCCTGTATCTGAAAGTAAGTGCGAAGGAATAGTTTTATTATAGCTGCAAACCTGAATGTGTAACTAGCGCTTAAGCTGTTCCGTGTAAGGGAAATTTGTTTGCTAAAGTTTACAAATGACTATTGGTTACAAATAACAATTGATCGTACTCACCATATTTCTGTATTTCTTGCTATAGCTGCGAAAATCTTTGTGGTACATTTTACAGCCGGCATCTGTGACCGATCGGTTCTAGGCGCTTCAGTCTGTAACCGCGCGACCGCTACGGTCGCAGGTTCGAATCCTGCCTCGGGCATGGATGTGTGTGATGTCCTTAGGTTAGTTAGGTTTAAATAGTTCTAAGTTCTAGAGGACTGATGACCCCAGATGTTAAGACCCGTAGTGCTCAGAGCCATTTGAACCTTTTGAATTTTACAATTTACATTCTTACGACTGTAGATTTTAAGAACATTAGCGTAACTGAGATCCACTCAATATTATCGCTACAAAAAAGCTCTACAATAATCTTGCACGTGGAAGAAATTTCTTTTCTGATTATAATTCATACAACTTCACGTCTCCACTCTTACTCTCTTATAACTTTTAAATTGTATGAGATTTATTTTCAAAACTTTCGACATACGTGTTTGAGAATGTGAACTACACCTTATTACATTTACATTGTCACATTTGGATAATGTACATTAGATTTCAGAACCATCGGAAAAATGCCGAGAGTGTTATAATTTATGTCACCTCGCGCTACATTGATTGCCGCACGCCGCATGAAAATCTGTCTCAAACGTAAGTGGTTAATCTTCGTAGCCCTTCATGTGAGTAAGTGTCGGCAATAACAAATACTCACAAGACTAATATGCTTCACGACCAAAAATAGCAGCGCTACAGCGTAGCAACGTTAATATTACCCGAAAGCGGGAGTCCTCGCTATGTCCAGACCACACTGCATACCTGTTCGCAGTGTATTTATATCCAGAAACGAATTTAGATGATTGCCGCAGAATCAACACGACGCACGACTATCCATATATCTCCATTCCGCAGCGAAGAGGGGGGACAGAGTTTTCGCTTTTTAGAAAAAAGCTCTCACATACACGACAATGGACCAGTGTCACAGAATATGGTCGACGGTATTAACACTGTTACTGGGTCCGAAGCCAGATGCATTCATATTGTGATTTTCATTCAGAGGCAGAGACTAATTTTCCACGTTTACACGAGAGCTACTATTTGTTTCATAAATCTTGTCATGTGTTGAATGTTAGGCTGCCTGTACTAGAAACTAGATAGCGATTCCCACATGGCCCGCAATTACCACATCACTTCCATCGGGGCACTATAGTTATACATTGAAGAGCCGAAGAAACTGGTACACCTGCCTAATATCGTGTAGGGCCCCCGCGGGCACGCGGAAGTGCCGCAACACAAAGTGGCATGGACTTGACTAATATCTCAAGTAGTGCTGGAGGAAACTGACAGCATGAATCCTGCAGGTCTGTCCATAAATCCGTAAGAGTACGAGGGGGTGGAGGTCTCTTATGAACAGCACGTTGCAAGGCATCCCAGATATGCTCAGCAGTGTTTATGTCTGGTGAGTTTAGCGGCCAGCGGAAGTGTTTAAACCAGAAGAGTGTACCTGGAGCCTCTCTGTAGCAATTCTGGAAGCGTGGAGCGTCGCATTGTCCTGCTGGAATTGCCCGTCAGAATGCGCAATCGACATGGATTATACAGGTGATCATACGGGATGCTTACGTACGTGTCACCTGTATCTAAACGCATCAGGAGTCCCATATCACTCCAACTGCACACGCTCCAACCATCACAAAGCTTCCACAGCTTGAACAGCCCCCTGCTGAAATTCAGGGTCCATGGATTCATGTGGTTGTCTCCATACCCGTACACATCCATTCGCTCAATACAACTTGAAACGAGACTCGTCCGACCAGGCAACATGTTTCCAGTCATCGGCAGTCCAATGCCGGTGTTGACAGGACCAGGCGAGGCATACAGCTTTGTGTCGTGCAGTCATCAATCGTACACAAGTGGGCCTTCGGCTCCGAAAGCCCATATGGATTATATTTCATTGAATGGTTCGCACGCTGACACTTATTGACGGCCCAACATGGAAATCTGCAGCAATTTGCGGAAGTGTTGCAATTCCCTCACGTTGAACGATTTCTTTCTGTTGTCATTGGTCCCAATCTTGCAGGATCTTTTTCCGTCCGCAACGATGTCGGAGATTTGATGTTTTACCAGAATACTGATATTCACGGTACACTGAAATGTTCGTACGGGAAAATACCCGCGTCATCGCTACCTCGAAGACTTAAATCTCGACAACCTGCCATTGTAGCAGCAGTAACCGATCTTATAACTGCGCCAGACACTTCTGTCTGTTTACGTATCTCTGTATTTGAATAGGCGTGCCTATACCAGCTTCTTTGGCGCTTCAGTGTAAATACCTAGCACGAAGCTGTGTAGAAGATGACTGCTGCAAATAAACAAGAAATATCAAGTGCTTTTTGAAAGCATATTTTCAATGCTTTCCGTTTTCCATCACGGGAGTCAGTAAATCTGGTATCCCACCATATCATATGGCGACGTAGGTGACTTACGCAGCTTTTACTGCCGTTCTTTTTATTTTCTAGGTCGCGCAAGCGTATATTGCGCCGAACTCAGATGGACAAAGGAAATATTAACTTTGGGAGGCCATTTCATTCTTCTTGACGGAGGCCCTAAATGAAGATCACTATAGATGGTATAAGCAACTCGGATGAACGTCGACATTGTTCAGCGATTTAGTTGTTAAAAAAGAAAACGAAGAAATTGGGGTATTTGGGCATTTTAACTGCATCAGTGCACTTGAGACATATTCAGTATCGTGGCCAGGAAAGCTCAATTACTATCTTACAGTTAGAAAAATTTTCTTATTAAACAGAAATTTAGTATCAGACTAGAGGGTTGTAAAGAAAGTCTTCATCGCCAATGTTTGGCCAGTGAGGGCAGGGGGAAGTGGAGTGGGGTATGGTTTCTGATACCCCGTAATATGGTTATTGCAATTACCCGAATTGGGTATGGTCATGATCGTGAACAGTTAAAATTAACTTTTCGCGGTTTGCAATAAAGTCTGTCTATTTGTGCTGCTCGCTAAAAAGGAGAGACATGGCAAAACCATCACACTATGCTGATCTGATTAAATGTGAAATTATAAGAGTGAGCCGTTTGTTGATTCGTATCGATACCTGGCCCTCGTCAAACTCACCTACACTTTTATCGCAGAGACGGGTTCACCGGTATAACGCCAGAGACAGCGTAGCCGCAGGCCTGGCGGGTTTAACTGTACGAGCGCTCTGTGCTGGCCGACTGTTTTTGTTTGCTGTTCCGCAAGTTTGTTCACTGAGGACCGAGATCCGATTCATTGTGCTACCGATGGTGAGCCATAATTATGAAAGTGTACCTATGACAGTCGATGATTTATTGCTGCTCGCTGACTTCTCGTTAGTATGTTTGTCTCTTCAGAATCTCCATGTCTCTCATTTCTACGGCTTCGGCACGTGGATGTCTAACTGCCAGAACTTGCTACACAGCCAATATCCGTTGCCGCAAGGAAGTGGTGAGCACCTTTTGTTAAGTGTGGTTACAGGACCGGTTGTGATCCACGAAAAGCACTGCTCCTTGAGAGGAACGCAATTAAAGAATTTTAATTTGGTGACTCGGGAGTCAAGTTGTCAGCTGTCATTACTAACTGTTACATTTATCTTAGTGATCAACATTCCGAGTTGACAGAATATGCTCGAGTTATTCCTAAGTCCACCAGTACAAAACAAAACTTTGGTAAACTGAAACTCTCTTACTATTTGTTGCAATCATGGCATAAAAAGAAATAACCGTTTTTAAGCATTGCGTTTCCCATTTGAGGCAGATGTTTTAAAACTCCTATGAAAGATTAACTTTTTTGAATCGCTTCTTCCTTTTTAAACATTCCTTGGTTAAATTGATACAGTTTTTTTTATAAATTCAAGGTTATCGAGTCAAAATATTTTGAAATTCATGTAGTTCACAACTCAGACCTGAAACGGCCTTATGAAACGTTTCGGTGTGCAAGGCGTAACTCAAATGGTTCAAATGGCTCTGATCAGTATGGGACTTAACATCTGAGTTCATCAGTCCTCTAGAACTTAGACCTACTTAAACCTAACTAACGTAAGGACATCACACACATCCATGCCCGAGGCAGGATTTGAACCTGCGACCGTAGCGGTCGCGCGGTTACAGACTGAAGCGCCTAGAACCGCTCGGTCACAGCTGACGGCTGTAAATTGTACCACAAAGATTCTCGCACCTGAATGAAGGGGCCATGATGTGATTTAATACTGTTAACACTTTTATTGTTTATGTATAAACTGGACAGTCTATAAACTCATCTAGTGAATAATTCACATTTGTTGTGAAACTTGTAAATGCTATTAATATTGCTACTCTCATGTGTCGTAGGATTTAAAAAACATACGTACGAAATTTTAAATTTCTCTGAAATATTTAAAAGTGTTATTTGAAGTGACATTCTGGTTGTGTGATTCATTAATAACTTGATTCGGTCTCTTATATCGCCGGTTTTGCGAGAAGGCAACATAACAATTCTGTTATTTAAGTGTTACCTAACCGAGGAGTACAGTTTCTCATTGTGTTAATTGAAGTGTTACCTAACCGAGGAGTACAATTGCTCATTATTGTTTGTATTGTTTGAATGCATCTGAGACGAACAAAAAATTGTAAAAAAGTCTTGCTTCATAGCGGGTATGTGGAGCTCAGCACCTTACCACTGACATCTTACGTCAGAGGTACTCCGTCACGTATTTTGAAGAAATTTGGCTGAGGCAAGACATTGCAAATAACAACAGCGACGTAGCAGTGTTCGACACAGATTACGTAGCAAAGCGTGTAACTATATATACATAAGCTGAAATGAAAAGACCGACACACCGTTTTGTAATTGGGTCAACACAAACACACAGTGATTATTACGTAGCAAACACAGAAAATTAACTCATTGGTCATACAAACGCATTAGCAAATATTTGTTAATTATTATGCCGCCGCAGTCAAATGTGACGGCATTTTAATTTAATACGATATATTTACATGAACCATGAACGTTGCCGTTGGTGGGGAGGCTTGCGTGACTCAGAGACTTGGATAGCCGTACTGCAGATGCAACCACAGCGGAGAGGTATCTGTTGAGAGGCCAGACAAACATTTGGTTCCTGCAGAGAGATAGCAGTCTTTTCCGTAGCTGCAAGGGCATCAGTTTGGATGATTGACTCAGCTTGCCTTGTAACATCAATTAAAACGGCCTTGCTGTGCTGGTACTGCGAACGACTGAAAGCAAGGGGAAAGTAGAGCCGTAATATTTCCCGAGGGTATATAGATCTTCTGCATATTTAAATGATTATGTCATCCTCTTGCATACAAAATTCTTGAGATAAAATAGTCCCCCTTCGGATCTCCAGGTGGGTATCACTCACGAGGATTTCGTTATCAGGAGAAACGAAAGTGGCTTTCTATGGATCGGAGCATGCGAGCATGGAATTTCGGGTCCCTTATTGGGGAATGTAGATTAGAAGATTTAAAAAGGGAAATGTATAGTTTAAATATAGTGGGAATCAGTGACGTTCGATGGCAGAAGGAACAGAACTTCTGATCATATATATAATCCTATAGGAGTATGCAGAAGTGTACGTGATGGTGAACAAGAAAAAACAAGAAAATAGGAATTCAGGTAAGCTACTGTGAACAGCATAGTGAGCGCATTATTGTAGCCAACATAGAAGCGCACACCCATCACAGTAGAACAAGTATATACGTCAAATAGCTCCGCAGATGAAGGAGGGACTGACGTATGAGATAACAGAAATTATTGACATTGTTAAGGGAGACGAAAACTTAATAGTCGTTGGCGACATATATTAGATAGTAGAAAAACAAAGAGAAGACAAAATCATAGGTGAACATGGACTGAGGGAAAGGAATGAAAGAGGAATAGCACCTGATAGAAGTTGGACTTAGAATTCTCTCGGAGCGTCATCATCGTTAACGTGGACGCACCGAAAGGTTTCAGACTGATTATATAATGGTAGGACAGAGATTTTAAACTGTAAGACATTTCCAGTTGCAGATGTGGACTCTAATCAAAATTTATTGGTAACGAACTGTAGATTAAACTGGAGGAATTGCAGAAAGGTAGGAAATTAACGAGATGAGACCTGAATAAACTGAGAGAACCACAGGTTTTTAGGAGTTTCAGAGGAAGCATTAGGGAACGACTGACAAAAAAAAATGGAAAGGAATACAGAAGGAGAAGAATGGATAGCTTTGAGAGATGAAATAGAGAAGGAAGAAGAGGATGAAACGGCTGAAAAGATGAGACCTAGAATAAATACTTGGGTAACGCTAGAAATATTGAATTTAATTGATGAAAGGAGAAAATATAAAAATGTAGTAAATGAAGCAGCTGAAAGGTAATACAAAATGTCTTAAAATGAGATTGACAGGAAGCGCAAAATGGCTAAGCAGGAATAACTAAATTACAAATGTAAGGATTTAGAAACATTTTTCAGTAGGGGAGAGATACACACCACCCGAGGAAAATTAAAGGGGCCTTTGGAGAAAAGAGAAGCAGCTGAATGAATATTAAGAGATTACATGTAGAAACCATCGCAAGCAAAGAAGGGAGAGTTGAAATGTGGGAGGAGTGTATAGAGCGTCTACGCGAGAGAAATGCACTTCATTGCAATATTATCGAAATGCAAGAGGTCGTAGATGAAGATGAGATGAGAAATATGATACTGCGAGAAGAATTTGACAGAGCACCGATGACCTAATTCGAGCGAAGACCCTGGGATTAGAACACATTCCTTTAGAACTACTGATAGGCTTCGGAGGGCCAGCCCTGACAAAACTCTTCCATCTGGTAAGCAATACGTATGAGACGGTCGAAATACTTTCAGTCTTCAAGAAGAGTATAATAATTCCTACTCCAAAGTAAGCAGGTGCTGACAGGTGTGAATATTACCGAACTATCAGGTTAACAAATCGTGGTTGCAAAATACTAACACGAATTCTTTACAGAAGAATGATTTGGATTCCGGAGAAACCCAGGAGACATGAGGCAGTACTAACCCTACGACTTATATTTGGAGATTTGTTAAGAAAAGTTAAACATTTGTTTATAGCAATTGTAGACTTAGAGAATGTTTCTGAACCCGTCGATTGGAATACTCCATTTGAAATTCAAGAAGTAGCAGGGATAAAACACAGGGAGCGAAAGGGTGTTTACAACTTGTACAGACACCAGACAGCACTCATAGGAATCGACAGGTATGAATGGGAAGCAATGGGTGAGAAGGGAGTGTGACAGGTTTGTAGCCATCACCTACGTTATGAACTCTGTACATTGAGCAAGCAGTAAAGGAAACCAAAGAAAAATTAGGAGTATGAATTAAAGTTCAGGATGATGAAATCAAAATTTGAGGTCTGTCGACGATATTATAATACTGTCAGAGACCACAACGGACTTGGAACAATACCAAAACAATGGCAATGGAACTAGTCGAATTAAATCAGGTGATACAAAGGGAATTACATTAGGAAACCAGACATTGAAAGTAGTAGATGAGTTGTGCTGTTTGGGCAGAAAAATTAGCGATGATGGCCAGTGTAGAGAGTATATAAAGTAAAGGTCGGCAATGACAAGAAAAGCGTTTCTGAAGAAGAGAAATTTGTTAAGATCGAGTACAGATTTTTCAGGAAGACTTTTTGAATGAATTTATATGAAATTTAGCCATATATGGAAGTGAAATATGAGCGATAAAAATTTTAGACAAGAAGAGAGTAGAAGCTTTTTAAATGTGGTGCTACAGAAGAATGCTGAAGATTAAATGGGTACAGCATATAATTAATGAGGAGTTACTGAACATAACTGTGGAGAAAAGAAATTTGTGGCACAATCTGACTAGAAGAAGGTATCGGTTGATAGGATATACGGTGAGACATCAATGGAACATCAATTTAGTACTGTAGCGAAGTGTGGGGGGTAAAAATCGTAGAGGAAGACAAAGAGATGAACACGGTAAGCAGGTTCAGTAGGGTGTATTTTGCAGTAGTTACTCAGATATGAAGAGGCTTGCACAAGATAGAGTAGCATGGAGAGCTCCATCAAACCAATCTTTGGACTGAAGACCACAACAACAGTTAAGCGTTTTAGGGGAAGGCGGGTTGGTTGTCGTAGTAATAATCATTAGTCATAGGAGGAAATTGGAATTGTTGTAAATATTGTTCGCAGTCTTTTACGAGAGTCTGGCAACTATTTCTGTGTTCAGCCAGCAAGCGATGGAGGACATACTGACCATAGCTGCCAGCCTGCAAGTCCACATTGCTGTCCAGTCCACTGAAAGAAATGTTTCATTTCTCTACTTGAACAGCGGGATCAGGAGTATGATTGTAAATGGAGATTTTCAGTTCTAAATGATACATATATTTGGTAATGTTTCACATGCAAAACATAGTAATATTAATTATGTTCATACCGACAGTAAATCTCTCTATCCTAAACAGCACTATGAGTAGTTCAGAGGCGACCTCTATGGTAAGTTCCTACAAACTGTCTTTCGCCCTGACTACTGATAATCAAACTAAATGCTCGCCACAAAATAAGAAAACAATTCTCACCACTTGCGACGCACATTTGTGAACCTTACGGGCGGCACACTGGCAGTACTTTTGCGAAATCTAAGCGATCCAGAACGGTGTACAGTCCTCGCGAGTTCACTGTCTGTTATTACTGAAAATAATCTTTTTAACAGCCTGTCTCTGACGTCATCCGAGGCAGCGCGCATTCCATTTGACTGAGGCGGATCTTACGGTGGATGTGTGCGAAGTGAATACTAATGTTGCTTCTCGGGCTGTATTTATACAGGTTGATACAAAAAGGTACGGCCAAACTTTCAGGAAACATTCCTCACACACAAGGAAAGAAAATATATTATGTGGACATGTGTCCGGAAACGCTTACTTTCCATTTTAGAGCTCATTTTATTACTTCTCTTCAAATCACATTAATCATGAAATGGAAACATACAGCAACAGAACGTACCAGCGTGACTTCAAACACTTTGTTACAGGAAATGTTCAAAATGTCCTCCGTTAGCGAGGATACATGCATCCACCCTCCGTCGCATGGAATCCCTGATGGGCTGACGCAGCCCTGGAGAATGGCGTATTGTAACACAGCCGTCCACAATACGAGCACGAAGAGTCTCTACATTTGGTACCGGGGTTGCGTAGACAAGAGCTTTCAAATGCCCCCATTAATGAAAGTCAAGAGGGTTGAGGTCAGGAGAGCGTGGAGGCCATGGAATCGGTCCGCCTCTACCAATCCATTGGTCACCGAATCTGTTGTTGAGAAGCGTACGAGCACTTCGACTGAAATGTGCAGGAGCTCCATCGTGCATGAACCACATGTTGTGTCGTACTTGTAAAGGCACATGTTATAGCAGCACTGGTAGAGTATCCCATATGAAATCATGATAACGTGCTCCATTGAGTGTAGGTGGAAGAACATGGGGCCCAATCAAGATATCACCAACAATGCCTGCCCAATCGTTCACAGAAAATCTGTGTTGATGACGTGATTGCACAATTGCGTGCGGATTCTCGTCAGCCCACACATGCTGATTGTGAAAATTTACAATTTGATCACGTTGGAATGAAGCCTCATCCGTAAAGAGAACATTTGCACTGAAATGAGGATTGACACATTGTTGGATGAACCATTCGCAGAAGTGTACCCGTGGAGGCCAATCAGCTGCTGATAGTGCGTGCACACGCTGTACATGATACGGAAACAACTGGTTCTCCCGTAGCACTCTCCATACAATGACGTGGTCAACGTTACCTTGTACAGCAGCAACTTCTCTGACGCTGACATTAGGGTTATCGTCAACTGCACGAAGAATTGCCTCGTCTATTGCAGGTGTCCTCGTCGTTCTAGGTCTTCACCAGTCGCGAGTCATAGGCTGGAATGTTCCGTGCTTCCTAAGACGTCGATCAATTGCTTTGAACGTCTTCCTGTCGGGACACCTTCGTTCTGGAACTCTGTCTCGATACAAACGTTCCGCGCCACGGCTATTGCTCCGTGCTAATCCATACATCAAATGGGCATCTGCCAACTCCGCATTTGTAAACATTGCACTGACTGCAAAACCACGTTCGTGATGAACACTATCCTGTTGATACTACGTACTGCTGTGCTTGATGCTAGTACTGTAGAGCAATGAGTATCATGTCAACACAAGCACCGAAGTCAACATTACCTTCATTCAATTGGGCCAACTGGCGGTGAATCGAGGAAGTACAGTACATACTGACGAAACTAAAATGAGCACTAACAAGGAAATTATGCGTTTCCGGACACATGTCCACATAACATCTTTTCTTTATTTGTGTGTGAGGAATGTTTCCTGAAAGTTTGGCCGTACCTTTTTGTAACACCCTGTATATGTGGCGCAGCGGACAGCCAAGGGAACACCTGCTGTCATCCGTCCTATGCACACGGCAGCAGTCTCTGAACGGCAGCTTTCTCGTACATACAATATTTAATAACAATGTTATGAATCAATTTAGAATCTTCGTAATTTTTGCATGCATGTAGTAAAGTTGGTTAAAATCACACAAAAAGTTTTAGCTCACTTGCATTAAAACTTTGCTTTCTAGAATTTTTGAACGGAATTGACAGTAGAACATGACCTCTTGAACTACAACTTTAAGACACCTTGTATCGGTTGTTATTAGCATCAAGGTCCTAAAACTTATTACTTAATAGGTTTCATCACACTGTGTAACCAAAACTTTCTAGCATCAATATAACAGATACTTAATCTACTACGAATTAGGACGTTTGTGTTCCAAATTTCGTTTTCATTAAATTGCTCGAAAACTATTAGAGTTAGCTTAGTAAGGTCACGTAGTTATTATTTTTATGTTGAACTAAAGCGTCGTACCGATTTTCACATTTCTAAGTCTAATATTTAGTGCCTTCAATTTTTCTTAAACCGTGGATTCTGACCAAACTGTTGACCTAATCAGTTTAAGACTTGATAGTTTAAACTTTATTAGACTAAAGCATATACTGACAATGTTTGAAAAAACAACTTTAACTTTTAATTTTATTCGTAATTATGGTGCAATAGTTGTATGCTAGGCACAGACGCGTTATGGTGACGTGGCGCTACTACCAGTGAACTGCGGTAAGTCTCGGAACACTCGCTCACCTGTGTTTCTCTCAAACGATACAGCGCTTGTTTCGCCACAGTTTGTAACTCTCCTCTTATTTATCGTGTATTGAAAAGCTGGCATTATTGAATTGTTGGCATATTGCTACACTTCTTCTTAAGATTTACAAGTAACAAGGAAACCTGGACAACGAAATTGCGCAAAAAGACAGAGAACTTGCAAAGTTGAATTTCAGAAGTGTTCGATTATATGATATTTAAAAAGTTATCTCTGTGTGAGAATAAAGAGATATAATGCTTATTGGCTTTTCGATTAGCGAGAGCAGAGTTGCAGTGATCACCATCGTGTTTCTGAAATGCATAACAGATCCAGGTAATTTCCTCATCAATTTTGCTTGCCGTCTTCAGAAACAGTTTCTGTGCAGGCTGACCACCATAGCGACCACGTTGGATCCCACGTGGTCGTAATACCGCTCCAAGTTCTGTTCACGGCCGTTCTCTCCTTAAGCTTCTTGAGCACTGATCGAGCACACTTCACACACTTAAAACACACTTAAAACCGCAAATACAATCCAAAATAGCTACACACCGATTCAAAGATGAAAAATGTTATGTATGACTACAATCAGTTTACATTTCTTCCTACAGACGACAAGAAATTCTGAACGTCAGTTGACAAACATCGCTATAACCGGAGAACAAGAATTGTGTTGCGTACTGAAAAGCAAGAAAAATTAAACAGAAATGGGCAGCTGTATCCTTACTGCTTGTATCATCATCATCTTCTTCTTCATCATCATCAACATGATCAACAACAACATAAGCACAAAACTACAGGATACTCGCGCTCGCCTTAATCAACTATGTGAAAAGAAATACATCCAAGATACTTGACACACAAGACATCTATCACAGTTTTGTCAACTAGAATCGCTGGAAAGAGTCCATCACTTATACTTTTATCTATTTGTTGACAAGATAAGCAATTGCAAGTTTGTGTCCGACTGCGCTGCAATAACAGCATTGCTAAATCACGTTCACCAGAAAAATTTCACTTACAGTTAGGGTTGAATTAGGAAGAGCCGTAGCACTCCAATCCAATACTGCTGTCGCTGCCATAGCTTGTTCGCCTAGCACGAGAGGAGCTGCTCATAGGCGCAGCCGATTCAAAGTGTAAAGGCATCAGAACAGGCCTCTTCTATCGCCAGGCGATGGAACCGACCGCTTTATCACATTTGTTATCAAAATTCTCATCAAATCACAACAAAATTATTGTCAGTTAGAGGCTCTGACGTTGTGTTCGTAGCAAAGCAATTTTTTAAATACTATATCTCGTGAAGTTCACCTTATTACCAAAAACCAGCCGTTGTTTGTCATTTCAGACAGTTGATTAAGACACTTCGGATGGTACGAATTAATGTCTGTACTGACTGCGTTCATACTGATGTATTAAGAAATACTTCAGCACCTCACACTGAAGCAGGCAAATGACGAAACTTTGCATAACTATCGTGCGATATACTAAGAGTTTTCAATATTGACGCCAGTCATGCGCTCTCAATGTTACCATTTCGAAGTCTTGTTGATCTTAATGAAAGATTAGATGCTAAATAAGTAAGCTGAATACCGATTCCACTTCCTGCAATAGTACTCTTTGACTCTGTCTGCAGTAAGACCGTTAATTTTCATTGGGACATCATATATGTTCTCATCCTCGGACAGCACAGAAATACCCACCAGGGAAGTGTTATTGCTCGTGATATTTATAGGTAATGGTGTGAAATAGTTTATCTATGGAACTTACGCTCGTTTCATCTAATCATTTCATAATGAATCGTTGGGGTTTGGTGGAAATATGGACTTACTAAGTGAACCTATATTTTAATGAACTTACTGAATTATGATTTAGACCAGATGATGGTACCTAACGTGCATTTTTTTATAGGTGATGCAGTTTGTTTCCTATTTTGAAGTCCACATTCCGGCATAAGCCCTGATGGGCTTTATGATTGTACTACAGTGCTTATTAAAATTTCAGATCCATCCTAGTGCACAGTATATGTTAGCAAACAGGACCCACGCCAAGATGTATTACGTACTTCTGCAGCAGGAGGGTTTATTGTAACCAACAACGACAAGCATATTCTAGAGGTTGCCAGTCCGAGTGGATGGCTCTCGTAAACACAATTGAAATCAAGCTTACCCATTACAGATGTTTAACAGCCCGTGACTGCTGATTCGATATAAACACAGAACAATGTAACCAACTACTTTTTTTGAATAGTTATTTATTCCATAAACCGATTTTTGAATCTTTCAGGCTCATCTTCAGATGGTGCACAAGACAAAACTATTTCAAAGCCTAATCCTGGATGCTGCCGTCGTGACAAGAAGATGAAACATGTGTTATCAACTCTTCATCATCATGTATGCTTACAGATGGATATTAACAACAAAACCTCCCATACAGTCTTAGTAAGTACAAAATTCAATTCTGGATCCAAATCGGCATATAAATATGCTCATTGTGATGCATTAAATCATGTCCCTTCTTCTTGATACAGAGCCAGCACCTAGTATTACGTTTCGAAACAGTAATATAATTTCTTGTGCAACATCTGAGAATGAACCTGAAAAGTTTCGAAAACAAGTTTATGGAATAAGTAAGTATTTGAAAAAAGTGAGAAGGCCCATTTTTCTGTATTTATAAGTTTCAAAACCTCTTATTGGTAATACCCATGGCATGTACCACGATAGATGCCACTACGCAAGCGGTAACAAAATTTCGTGGCACAAAATGACTGCCACGTATCATAGTAAGAGGCAAAGATCACCAATTTACGACGTCTTTTTTACCAGAATTATTTACTAGAAACTAATTAAGACATAACACGTCCCAATACTGCTCTTGCATCCATACCCACGTTGAGAAACAAGATAGTAAATGCTGAATGCCATCCAGGCAGAGACAAAGGGTGATGAGTTAACAAATTTGGATATGTCCTAACCCACTCCGAACGAGAGCAAGAGCCCATTTTGTATCTTTTGAGACTTCTTCGATGATTGTATTCCCTTATCTTCAGACAGATATCCAACCCCCAGCCTTGGTTCAAACCTTGACATGAGTTACGATTTCTAGAATCCTGAGAATATGGATGCAAGTAATCATTATAAAGATGAGCGGTACCCGCATGGTGAACCCTCAAACTCCGCCTACAGTTCACGTGACACTATAATGCAGCAAAGAACTAGATATTTTGTCGAACATTGGCATACCGATTAAAGAGGAACCTACACTATTCGGTGAAAAGTCTAACATGCAGGCAACCATTCTACATTTTGCTTGTTTGTCTGAGAAGAAGAAACTTTCTTATCCGTGGATGTCGAGTTGAAGCCTCCACCAGCATCACCCTAAGACATCAGGACGGTAGGTGACACCGATTGTCCAGAAATTTTCATCTATCATCTATGTCTGGAAAAGACGCGCTATTCGCAGCCTTACTCGCCCTACGACGAATTTGACACCATTCAAGGAGCGAGGTAGCATACTTCCCGCGACTGAGCTCCAGAGGATGAGTTACACGGTAGACGAAAACAACCTGACCTATCAGAAGAATTAACGCCATCTGCACAAACCATAGAAAAGACAACCAACCATCACTAGATGATGCATCTCCAACGATCATCCATTGGGTCAGATAAATTTTCGCGATCGGCGCAACAAATCCTGACACTGTCGTCTATCATAGTCAGTAATAGGCGCCGTTTCGCCGTATCACGTCGTCTCGTGAAACTGCAGTTTTCCCACGTGTACAAGCTACTCACACAATCGCCGCCCTGTAACGCTTTTAACGCCAGTTCACCAGCCGATCTCCAGCTAGCTATCAGCTTCACCGTGTGACTAGCTTCCCCGTCAGTTCTGTGGATATTGGATACCTAGCTTGACCACGCCTCACCGCTAGCAAAAATCTCCTTAGCAGCACCTGCCTTGAGATGACTGGGTGTTTGTGTTGTCCTCATCATTTCATCATCATTCATGAAAGTGGCGAGATTGGGCTGAGCAAAGGTTGGGAGTGTGTACGGGCACTGATAACCGCGCAGTTGAGCGCCCCACAAACCAAAAATCATCATCATCACCATCCTTAGCAGCACTCATGTTCGCTGTTTTACTTTCTGTACGACAAGGGACAAATAAGGAATATGAGCTAACTCTGTGTTGCTACAAATATCTGTTCGTGCCTAATACAAACAATCTGATGCATTATTACGTGGTTGACATCCTTTTCCTCGTGTCAGCATCGCATAAAAGAATTATCAAATATTTGTTGAAAAAGTTACATTTAACTATACATATGTGCAATAAAATGGAAATTTTGCGGCATGTTTCTCCTTTTGCACACCTAGCCGGTCATGCCAGCACGCACCAAGCGCATTAGTCTTGCCAGAGATTGCATGTAGCGGCGAGCTGGCAGAAACAGCGCCACGCCGAGACTTTGTGGCAGTGCAGCACAGCGACAAGTGATGCGCAAAATGGTGTGGGAATGGCCACTTCAGCCCTCGTAGTACAAAGAGGGAACAAGGAGGGGGCGGCAGTTGGAGTACTTAAGGCCCAACTTTCCAAAATATGATAATCTAGTCACTTATTTCATGTCTCAAAATTTTGAAATAAATATTTATTGTTTTTAATGAACCCTTCTATAAGATTCCACAAAAGTTTTAAATTTTTCGCTTACACTTTACTCACTTTTCCCAGTGAGTACTGTATTCAATACTTCGAGGCTCTGAAACCTACTTACACATCAGTACCTCATTAAAACATGTGTTGTTAATATAAGACACTAAGAATTAAAGTATTTTTTTTTAAATTTTATGGTTGGTATAAAATCCCCCTCTTGGTAATGTACGTTATGGAAAATAACTTCTATTACCTGGGTTAACTTGAGCCAGTGCCGGAGGCCGCTGTGGGCAGTTGCAATTGAATTGTGGGGGTCACGCTGGGCCTCTATACGGTGCACTGGCTGCACTTGTTTCGCTTTGGAGTGGCTGGTCCAAGGAGTCGCTGTGGGATGTAGTACAGTGTAGAAGGGAGTTCGTTGATGGTCAACAATGAAAACAGAACCTGAGTCAAAGAATGGTTCAAATGGCTCTGAGCACTATGGGAATTAACACCTATGGTCATCAGTCCCCTAGAACTTAGAACTACTTAAACCTAACTAACCTAAGGACAGCACACAACACCCAGTCATCACGAGGCAGAGAAAATCCCTGACCCCGCCGGGAATCGAACCCGGGACCCAGGGCGTGGGAAGCGAGAACGCTACCGCACGACCACGAGCTGCGGACAGAACCTGAGTCAGCAGAGCGCTGAGGACCCAAGAGGAGCGTGGAAGCAGCAGCAATGAACTGCAAGAGCGAAAACAGGACGTAACCGACTGTAATGTGGATAGCTGCCATAGCAGGTGCTGTTTTCTTTCTGGAGTACAGCGGAAGACACCATCTCATAGACAGGGTGAAAGGATGGTGGAAAATACCCATTGCGGCATTACAGAGCGGACCATAAAGTGCCGTGTGCTTTTGTGTCCCATAACTGCAGTTGGCAGTCATTACTAGTTGCCAGAGATTTGGGCAATCAGAATACAGTGCGGCAGTGTGGGCTGGGAACTGGTGAGGGTGGCCAGGTTTAGATGTTGCTGTGAAGAAGCACAGTGATGCCTTGAGGAATTTGACTGTACCACAATTATATTTAACTGTAATTACAATGTGTGTCTGTAATAGCGTCTGGTTATATCGTCATTGATTTGTATTTGAAAATTCGGTGTGAGGCTGTGATGAGGTAGTTGTGTGTCATCAATAGGCTATTATAACTTTTTGATTGTGTTCGAATTTTCCTTTTAGATTGTACAATAGGTTTTATGTATATATCTCTATTTACGTGCAGACTGCGTTTTCCTGCCTGTTGCGTGGCTGGGGTAAGTTTGAGGTGTCGGTAGTAGTGGACCGTAGATCAGTTTAGAGAGCCATTACGGTGGTTGCTATTTTATTTCTGTTCCTACTTGTAGAGTCATTTTCAGGACGAAGCTAATTGCTTTGTCTATGTTATACAAACCCTCATTGTGGGTAAGTTTTTAGTGTATAGTATCGTTTGCCACTTTAGAGATCAGATTATTTTCTTACTGTGGTCCGAATTAATTTTTTTTTTTATATATCACTTGTTATCTTAAGTTCATTATTGCGAGCTGTTGAGCCCAAGGTATCCGTATGCACTCAAGTATTTGAAATTGTTATTTAATCAAACACAGATGACTAAAAGCCCACTTCTACCCAAACCCTGAGCAACACGTGCAATGCCCGCCTTTTCTGTGAGTGTTAGAAACCCGTACACTTCCATCAGCGTAAGATGGAGTGTTCAGACTGTATGAGCAGCCCGAGTTTCCACACAGACGCGCGGTCAGAGATCCTCGGGCTGTGCTGCAGTCGGTCTGACGCTCCGTCCAGTTCTGCGCGCCTAGGGCACATGAAGTCGGCGAGCCGCTGACGTGACAACGCTCGCAAGTGCCGCGATCGCCAGCTTGTGTCGCTCTCTCTCGTTTAACCTACGAAGTCTCTGTCTATGCGTCATGCCATTATCCTGAGATCGACTTTTAACCGTTTGCACTTCCCGATTTACACTAATTCTGGATGGAGTCGTCACGCTTTACGCGAACTGGCCTGTATTTTGGACTTCGCTTCAGGTTAGGCGTTCACAATGTGGAATCTTGCCGAGACCGACTACGTGGAACTGCCTGTTTCTGCCACTGGTGTCCGCATCAACGTCTGTGCGAGTGACTACAAGTTTTATTTCTTCACACATTCGAGTAGGATATAAAAACCTTTCCACTTCTTTCAAATAGCATTACAAGATTGTTGAGGCTTTCGTGGCCACTTGTTGACAAACTGCCTATTGGCTTCCGTCTCGGGTTCTTCGGCCGACGTTCATCTAATGATTTTTCTGACGTTTCGCCAGCACGAGTGGCTGGCATTGTCAAAGCTTCACCCTCCATTGCCGGTGGTGAACTGGAGGCGAGCTCGCGGCCGCAGACTATATGTACCTGGCGCGCCAACGTCCGAGGGCTTCTCCACGGTCATTTCCGGTGCGGTTCTCCTCTTGCTACCTGCGACGGTCGTTCGCTGCAGTACGGGAAGCCAGGATCCGTTTACCTTAAGGCTTTCCTCCTTCTTGTTGAAACTGTTCGCGTGTTTTTGGATTTCTACAGCTTCTCTGAACAAGCGCGTGTGATAGTGCTTCTCTACAGCCAGAACTTCCGTGTCGGCGAATTTTATTGCGTGGTCGGTCTCATTCAGTGCGTGCTCTGCCACGGCCGATTTCTCCACCTGCCCCAACCTGCAATGTCGCTTATGCTCTTTGATCCTGGTGTTAATGGATCGTCCAGTCATTCCGACATAAACTTTTCCGCATGTGCAAGGTATACGGTATATTCCCGACATTGCAAGTGGGTCTCTTTTCTCCTTCGCCGATCTAAGACACTCTCTGATCTTCCTTGTCGCTTTGAAAATCGTCTTTACGCCGTGTTTGCGCAATATACGGCCGATTCTGTCCGTCACTCTGGGAATGTATGGCAGCGAACGACCGTCGCAGGTAGCAAGAGGAGAACCGCACCGGAAATGACCGTGGAGAAGCCCTCGGACGTTGGCGCGCCAGGTACATATAGTCTGCGGCCGCGAGCTCGCCTCCAGTTCACCACCGGCAATGGAGGGTGAAGCTTTGACAATGCCAGCCACTCGTGCTGGCGAAACGTCAGAAAAATCATTAGATGAACGTCGGCCGAAGAACCCGAGACGGAAGCCAATAGGCAGTTTGTCAACAAGTGGCCACGAAAGCCTCAACAATTTTGTATTACGCCTCTACGGGGAGGAGATTTGCAGATTGTACCGACACCTTGACCAACGACGGAAGAAGAAAGCGCGACTGATGTCCTCTCTCGCCTTTCTGTCACGGTGCCGAGATGAATGTGCTACACCGAAGTTCTTGAGATGCAAGCGCCTATTCACCACCGCCCAAGCACATCGTATCTACGACAGAATGGAACGAGCTTTTCTTCGTGAGCGAATACATACAACACGGAGAGACTTGGCAAGAACGGATCAGGAACTTCTGGACATTTTCTATCAACTAAGTAGCAGAATGCATCGAGACGACTGGGACAAGATCGACAGCATCACTCACAGGAGCATGCAGAACGAACTCGAGCGCTGTACCGAGCGGCAAAAGAAAAAGTTTGAAAGATGCCGGAAGCAGACCGACAAGGCGATTCCCGACATGTCACACACAGTGGTCAACCTCACTGAACGACAACTTACCGAAGAGGAAGTGTCTGTTCTTCAAAAAGGAGGGAATTTCGCTATCATTCCGAGAACTATACCTATGGAGGACATAATTGCCAACACCGAAGCAGCCATTCGGACCCTTCCTTGTGAAAGGGCAGAGGAAATACGCACTGAAACATCCAGGATACTGCGCCGAGCAAAACCACCAGCTTGCAACCTGAAGAAAGAAGAGGTACAAGCCATTAAGAAGCTCAACGCCGACAAGAGTATATTGGTACTGCCTGCCGATAAGGGGAATGCGACCGTCGTAATGAAGACCGAAGATTATGAGCAAAAGATCCGAGACCTATTAGATCCGACGACGTACCGAAAACTAAGCGCAGATCCGACGCAGCGTATCACTCGGAATACGAATCGATTAATCAAGGCGTCTTCTCTGCCGGCGGACATACAGAGAAACCTGCGCAACACAGAAGCCCTACCACCTCGGCTGTATGGATTACCCAAGATCCATAAGAACAACGTTCCACTGAGACCGATCGTTAGCGCTCCTGGCTCACCAACGTATAAACTGGCGAAACACTTGGCCTCTCTGCTCTAGCCACACGTGGGAAAGACCGACACATACATTAAGGACTCAGGACACTTCATTGAGAAGCTGAAGAAACTGAAACTTGCGCCAAACGACATCCTGGTCAGTTTTGGTGTTGTTTCGTTATTTACGAAAGTGCCACTCAGCGACGCTCTGGAGCACATCGGTTCCATGTTCCCGCAAGACATCAAAAAGCTCTTCCATGCATGTCTCACCACGAGCTATTTCACGTGGAATGGCGATTTCTACGAACAGCTGGAAGGCGTCGCCATGGGTAGTCCTCTCAGTCCAGTGGTGGCCAACTTCTTCATGGAACAATTCGAAGCACAGGCACTGGACTCGGCGACTTGCAAACCTAAGGTGTGGTACAGGTACGTCGATGATACTTTCGTGGTGTGGAGCCATGGTGAAGAACAGCTCGGTGAATTCCTGAGACACTTGAACAGCCTCCATGCCAACATAACATTTACCATGGAAGTAGAAAAGGACAAGAAACTGCCATTTCTAGATGTGCTGGTCACAAGGGACGGCGAAAACCTGCGACACAGCGTGTATCGAAAACCGACACACACGGACCGATACCTGCACAAACTGTCAAACCACCACCCGAGCCAGAAAAGAGGCATGATTAGTACGCTCGTAAAGAGAGCAGGACGAATATGTGAGCCTCAACACCTCAAACGAGAAATGCAACACCTGGAAACTGTTCTGAGGAGCAATGGGTACTCCACAAATTACATTAGAAGTGTAACAGAGCCAAACACTCGGCGAAGTAAGGAACCAGAAAAAGAAATGTCGGGTACGGCCTTTCTGCCATACATTCCCAGAGTGACGGACAGAATCGGCCGTATATTGCGCAAACACGGCGTAAAGACGATTTTCAAAGCGACAAGGAAGATCAGAGAGTGTCTTAGATCGGTGAAGGAGAAAAGAGACCCACTTGCAATGTCGGGAATATACCGTATACCTTGCACATGCGGAAAAGTTTATGTCGGAATGACTGGACGATCCATTAACACCAGGATCAAAGAGCATAAGCGACATTGCAGGTTGGGGCAGGTGGAGAAATCGGCCGTGGCAGAGCACGCACTGAATGAGACCGACCACGCAATAAAATTCGCCGACACGGAAGTTCTGGCTGTAGAGAAGCACTATCACACGCGCTTGTTCAGAGAAGCTGTAGAAATCCAAAAACACGCGAACAGTTTCAACAAGAAGGAGGAAAGCCTTAAGGTAAACGGATCCTGGCTTCCCGTACTGCAGCGAACGACCGTCGCAGGTAGCAAGAGGAGAACCGCACCGGAAATGACCGTGGAGAAGCCCTCGGACGTTGGCGCGCCAGGTACATATAGTCTGCGGCCGCGAGCTCGCCTCCAGTTCACCACCGGCAATGGAGGGTGAAGCTTTGACAATGCCAGCCACTCGTGCTGGCGAAACGTCAGAAAAATCATTAGATGAACGTCGGCCGAAGAACCCGAGACGGAAGCCAATAGGCAGTTTGTCAACAAGTGGCCACGAAAGCCTCAACAATTTTGTATTACGCCTCTACGGGGAGGAGATTTGCAGATTGTACCGACACCTTGACCAACGACGGAAGAAGAAAGCGCGACTGATGTCCTCTCTCGCCTTTCTGTCACGGTGCCGAGATGAATGTGCTACACCGAAGTTCTTGAGATGCAAGCGCCTATTCACCACCGCCCAAGCACATCGTATCTACGACAGAATGGAACGAGCTTTTCTTCGTGAGCGAATACATACAACACGGAGAGACTTGGCAAGAACGGATCAGGAACTTCTGGACATTTTCTATCAACTAAGTAGCAGAATGCATCGAGACGACTGGGACAAGATCGACAGCATCACTCACAGGAGCATGCAGAACGAACTCGAGCGCTGTACCGAGCGGCAAAAGAAAAAGTTTGAAAGATGCCGGAAGCAGACCGACAAGGCGATTCCCGACATGTCACACACAGTGGTCAACCTCACTGAACGACAACTTACCGAAGAGGAAGTGTCTGTTCTTCAAAAAGGAGGGAATTTCGCTATCATTCCGAGAACTATACCTATGGAGGACATAATTGCCAACACCGAAGCAGCCATTCGGACCCTTCCTTGTGAAAGGGCAGAGGAAATACGCACTGAAACATCCAGGATACTGCGCCGAGCAAAACCACCAGCTTGCAACCTGAAGAAAGAAGAGGTACAAGCCATTAAGAAGCTCAACGCCGACAAGAGTATATTGGTACTGCCTGCCGATAAGGGGAATGCGACCGTCGTAATGAAGACCGAAGATTATGAGCAAAAGATCCGAGACCTATTAGATCCGACGACGTACCGAAAACTAAGCGCAGATCCGACGCAGCGTATCACTCGGAATACGAATCGATTAATCAAGGCGTCTTCTCTGCCGGCGGACATACAGAGAAACCTGCGCAACACAGAAGCCCTACCACCTCGGCTGTATGGATTACCCAAGATCCATAAGAACAACGTTCCACTGAGACCGATCGTTAGCGCTCCTGGCTCACCAACGTATAAACTGGCGAAACACTTGGCCTCTCTGCTCTAGCCACACGTGGGAAAGACCGACACATACATTAAGGACTCAGGACACTTCATTGAGAAGCTGAAGAAACTGAAACTTGCGCCAAACGACATCCTGGTCAGTTTTGGTGTTGTTTCGTTATTTACGAAAGTGCCACTCAGCGACGCTCTGGAGCACATCGGTTCCATGTTCCCGCAAGACATCAAAAAGCTCTTCCATGCATGTCTCACCACGAGCTATTTCACGTGGAATGGCGATTTCTACGAACAGCTGGAAGGCGTCGCCATGGGTAGTCCTCTCAGTCCAGTGGTGGCCAACTTCTTCATGGAACAATTCGAAGCACAGGCACTGGACTCGGCGACTTGCAAACCTAAGGTGTGGTACAGGTACGTCGATGATACTTTCGTGGTGTGGAGCCATGGTGAAGAACAGCTCGGTGAATTCCTGAGACACTTGAACAGCCTCCATGCCAACATAACATTTACCATGGAAGTAGAAAAGGACAAGAAACTGCCATTTCTAGATGTGCTGGTCACAAGGGACGGCGAAAACCTGCGACACAGCGTGTATCGAAAACCGACACACACGGACCGATACCTGCACAAACTGTCAAACCACCACCCGAGCCAGAAAAGAGGCATGATTAGTACGCTCGTAAAGAGAGCAGGACGAATATGTGAGCCTCAACACCTCAAACGAGAAATGCAACACCTGGAAACTGTTCTGAGGAGCAATGGGTACTCCACAAATTACATTAGAAGTGTAACAGAGCCAAACACTCGGCGAAGTAAGGAACCAGAAAAAGAAATGTCGGGTACGGCCTTTCTGCCATACATTCCCAGAGTGACGGACAGAATCGGCCGTATATTGCGCAAACACGGCGTAAAGACGATTTTCAAAGCGACAAGGAAGATCAGAGAGTGTCTTAGATCGGCGAAGGAGAAAAGAGACCCACTTGCAATGTCGGGAATATACCGTATACCTTGCACATGCGGAAAAGTTTATGTCGGAATGACTGGACGATCCATTAACACCAGGATCAAAGAGCATAAGCGACATTGCAGGTTGGGGCAGGTGGAGAAATCGGCCGTGGCAGAGCACGCACTGAATGAGACCGACCACGCAATAAAATTCGCCGACACGGAAGTTCTGGCTGTAGAGAAGCACTATCACACGCGCTTGTTCAGAGAAGCTGTAGAAATCCAAAAACACGCGAACAGTTTCAACAAGAAGGAGGAAAGCCTTAAGGTAAACGGATCCTGGCTTCCCGTACTGCAGCGAACGACCGTCGCAGGTAGCAAGAGGAGAACCGCACCGGAAATGACCGTGGAGAAGCCCTCGGACGTTGGCGCGCCAGGTACATATAGTCTGCGGCCGCGAGCTCGCCTCCAGTTCACCACCGGCAATGGAGGGTGAAGCTTTGACAATGCCAGCCACTCGTGCTGGCGAAACGTCAGAAAAATCATTAGATGAACGTCGGCCGAAGAACCCGAGACGGAAGCCAATAGGCAGTTTGTCAACAAGTGGCCACGAAAGCCTCAACAATTTTGTATTACGCCTCTACGGGGAGGAGATTTGCAGATTGTACCGACGCCTTGACCAACTACGGAAGAAGAAAGCGCGACTGATGTCCTCTCTCGCCTTTCTGTCACGGTGCCGAGATGAATGTGCTACACCGAAGTTCTTGAGATGCAAGCGCCTATTCACCACCGCCCAAGCACATCGTATCTACGACAGAATGGAACGAGCTTTTCTTCGTGAGCGAATACATACAACACGGAGAGACTTGGCAAGAACGGATCAGGAACTTCTGGACATTTTCTATCAACTAAGTAGCAGAATGCATCGAGACGACTGGGACAGGATCGACAGCATCACTCACAGGAGCATGCAGAACGAACTCGAGCGCTGTACCGAGCGGCAAAAGAAAAAGTTTGAAAGATGCCGGAAGCAGACCGACAAGGCGATTCCCGACATGTCACACACAGTGGTCAACCTCACTGAACGACAACTTACCGAAGAGGAAGTGTCTGTTCTTCAAAAAGGAGGGAATTTCGCTATCATTCCGAGAACTATACCTATGGAGGACATAATTGCCAACACCGAAGCAGCCATTCGGACCCTTCCTTGTGAAAGGGCAGAGGAAATACGCACTGAAACATCCAGGATACTGCGCCGAGCAAAACCACCAGCTTGCAACCTGAAGAAAGAAGAGGTACAAGCCATTAAGAAGCTCAACGCCGACAAGAGTATATTGGTACTGCCTGCCGATAAGGGGAATGCGACCGTCGTAATGAAGACCGAAGATTATGAGCAAAAGATCCGAGACCTATTAGATCCGACGACGTACCGAAAACTAAGCGCAGATCCGACGCAGCGTATCACTCGGAATACGAATCGATTAATCAAGGCGTCTTCTCTGCCGGCGGACATACAGAGAAACCTGCGCAACACAGAAGCCCTACCACCTCGGCTGTATGGATTACCCAAGATCCATAAGAACAACGTTCCACTGAGACCGATCGTTAGCGCTCCTGGCTCACCAACGTATAAACTGGCGAAACACTTGGCCTCTCTGCTCCAGCCACACGTGGGAAAGACCGACACATACATTAAGGACTCAGGACACTTCATTGAGAAGCTGAAGAAACTGAAACTTGCGCCAAACGACATCCTGGTCAGTTTTGATGTTGTTTCAATATTTACGAAAGTGCCACTCAGCGACGCTCTGGAGCACATCGGTTCCATGTTCCCGCAAGACATCAAAAAGCTCTTCCATGCATGTCTCACCACGAGCTATTTCACGTGGAATGGCGATTTCTACGAACAGCTGGAAGGCGTCGCCATGGGTAGTCCTCTCAGTCCAGTGGTGGCCAACTTCTTCATGGAACAATTCGAAGCACAGGCACTGGACTCGGCGACTTGCAAACCTAAGGTGTGGTACAGGTACGTCGATGATACTTTCGTGGTGTGGAGCCATGGTGAAGAACAGCTCGGTGAATTCCTGAGACACTTGAACAGCCTCCATGCCAACATAACATTTACCATGGAAGTAGAAAAGGACAAGAAACTGCCATTTCTAGATGTGCTGGTCACAAGGGACGGCGAAAACCTGGGACACAGCGTGTATCGAAAACCGACACACACGGACCGATACCTGCACAAACTGTCAAACCACCACCCGAGCCAGAAAAGAGGCATGATTAGTACGCTCGTAAAGAGAGCAGGACGAATATGTGAGCCTCAACACCTCAAACGAGAAATGCAACACCTGGAAACTGTTCTGAGGAGCAATGGGTACTCCACAAATTACATTAGAAGTGTAACAGAGCCAAACACTCGGCGAAGTAAGGAACCAGAAAAAGAAATGTCGGGTACGGCCTTTCTGCCATACATTCCCAGAGTGACGGACAGAATCGGCCGTATATTGCGCAAACACGGCGTAAAGACGATTTTCAAAGCGACAAGGAAGATCAGAGAGTGTCTTAGATCGGCGAAGGAGAAAAGAGACCCACTTGCAATGTCGGGAATATACCGTATACCTTGCACATGCGGAAAAGTTTATGTCGGAATGACTGGACGATCCATTAACACCAGGATCAAAGAGCATAAGCGACATTGCAGGTTGGGGCAGGTGGAGAAATCGGCCGTGGCAGAGCACGCACTGAATGAGACCGACCACGCAATAAAATTCGCCGACACGGAAGTTCTGGCTGTAGAGAAGCACTATCACACGCGCTTGTTCAGAGAAGCTGTAGAAATCCAAAAACACGCGAACAGTTTCAACAAGAAGGAGGAAAGCCTTAAGGTAAACGGATCCTGGCTTCCCGTACTGCAGCGAACGACCGTCGCAGGTAGCAAGAGGAGAACCGCACCGGAAATGACCGTGGAGAAGCCCTCGGACGTTGGCGCGCCAGGTACATATAGTCTGCGGCCGCGAGCTCGCCTCCAGTTCACCACCGGCAATGGAGGGTGAAGCTTTGACAATGCCAGCCACTCGTGCTGGCGAAACGTCAGAAAAATCATTATATGAACGTCGGCCGAAGAACCCGAGACGGAAGCCAATAGGCAGTTTGTCAGCATTACAAGCTTCTCACAGATTTGACTGCGACGCTAACGGCAAGAGCGGCATCATTCACCTATAATTCCTCTATACAGACGAAGGCTGTATCCCGCATTGCGACTCTAAATGTAAAGTAGAGAGCGACCTTGTTAAAGAGCAGAAGACAAGCGTCTCTATCATTGTACTGCGCATGCCCTCCATGTGAGTCTCAGAGTTCCGAACTTGTATACTCTATAAGTGAATTGTCTGAACAGTCTTTCAGAAGATGAGACACAAAACAGGCTCTTGTGCCAGCTCCGTGGTCTTAAGTATCTCACTGTCGATATGTCACAATTTTAAACTCGAAACTTTGTATCGATATATTTTGCACCGAGTCTAAATTTGTGTGCAATGCAATGAAAATAGAGAATTCCATTACGAATTTGTGGATATATCTGTTCTCTTCTCTATACCGCACTTCTCCTGCTCTGCTAACAACAATTTTCTGTTGAATTACAATCGGCTATTCAACATGTAAGTAGGCTGTTTAGGGTTTTATGTTGGTAACGCCACGTAGTGCTCTGTATGAAAATCGCTCACTGCGCTGTGTGCAGTCTGTGGCTGTTCGGACTCATTGTTGGAATATTCGCTAGTGTAGTGTTGGGCAGTTGGATGTGAACAGCGCGCAACGTTGGGCAGCTGGACGTGAGCCACCAGCAGTGGTGCATGTGGGGAGAGAGATGCCAGAGTTTTGAGCGGACTATCTGGTCGTGTGTCATTCAGAAAAAGGAAATGGTTTAATTGGATGTCACAAAATTATATATACACTCCTGGAAATTGAAATAAGAACACCGTGAATTCATTGTCCCAGGAAGGGGTAACTTTATTGACACATTCCTGGGGTCAGATACATCACATGATCACACTGACAGAACCACAGCCACATAGACACAGGCAACAGAGTATGCACAATGTCGGTACTAGTACAGTGTATATCCACCTTTCGCAGCAATGCAGGCTGCTATTCTCCCATGGAGACGATCGTAGAGATGCTGGATGTAGTCCTGTGGAACGGCTTGCCATGCCATTTCCACCTGGCGCCTCAGTTGGACCAGCGTTCGTGCTGGACGTGCAGACCGCGTGAGACGACGCTTCATCCAGTCCCAAACATGCTCAATGGGGGACAGATCCGGAGATCTTGCTGGCCAGGGTAGTTGACTTACACCTTCTAGAGCACGTTGGGTGGCACGGGATACATGCGGACGTGCATTGTCCTGTTGGAACAGCAAGTTCCCTTGCCGGTCTAGGAATGGTAGAACGATGGGTTCGAGGACGGTTTGGATGTACCGTGCGCTATTCAGTGTCCCCTCGACGATCACCAGTGGTGTACGGCCAGTGTAGGAGATCGCTCCCCACACCATGATGCCGGGTGTTGGCCCTGTGTGCCTCGGTCGTATGCAGTCCTGATTGTGGCGCTCACCTGCACGGCGCCCAACACGCATACGACCATCATTGGCACCAAGGCAGAAGCGACTCTCATCGCTGAAGACGACACGTCTCCATTCGTCCCTCCATTCACGCCTGTCGCGACACAACTGGAGGCGGGCTGCACGATGTTGGGGCGTGAGCGGAAGACGGCCTAACGGTGTGCGGGACCGTAGCCCAGCTTCATGGAGACGGTTGCGAATGGTCCTCGCCGATACCCCAGGAGCAACAGTGTCCCTAATTTGCTGGGAAGTGGCGGTGCGGTCCCCTACGGCACTGCGTTGGATCCTACGGTCTTGGCGTGCATCCGTGCGTCGCTGCGGTCCGGTCCCAGGTCGATGGGCACGTGCACCTTCCGCCGACCACTGGCGACAACATCGATGTACTGTGGAGACCTCACGCCCCACGTGTTGAGCAATTCGGCGGTACGTCCACCCGGCCTCCCGCATGCCCACTATACGCCCTCGCTCAAAGTCCGTCAACTGCACATACGGTTCACGTCCACGCTGTCGCGGCATGCTACCAGTGTTAAAGACTGCGATGGAGCTCCGTATGCCACGGCAAACTGGCTGACACTGACGGCGGCGGTGCACATATGCTGCGCAGCTAGCGCCATTCGACGGCCAACACCGCGGTTCCTGATGTGTCCGCTGTGCCGTGCGTGTGATCATTGCTTGTACAGCCCTCTCGCAGTGTCCGGAGCAAGTATGGTGGGTCTGACACAGCGGTGTCAATGTGTTCTTTTTTCCATTTCCAGGAGTGTATTTTATAACTTTTGAACGCTATTAAGGTAAATACATTGTTTGTTCTGTATCAAAATCTTTGTTTTGATAACTATGCCCATCAGTAGTTAGTGCCTTCAGTAGTCAGAATCTTTTATTTAGCTGGCAGTATTGGCGCTCGCTGTATTTCAGTAGTTCGAGTAACGCAGAGTTTTGTAAGTTATTCATGAAAGGTATAGTTTATTGTTAGTCAGGGTACTTCTTTTGTAGGGATTATTGAAAGTGAGATTACGTTGTGCTAAAAATATTTTGTATCAGTTTAGTGATGATTAGAATAAGTAATGAGAAAACTGTATGAGTACGTTGAGTTTTCCTCAGCTGTTTGAAAATCAAATAACGTAGAAATTTACCAGCACAGTCACGCTTAATTTTTCTTAGGGGACATTTCAAACTGATACTGATATATATGTCGATATTTAGTATGTGTGGCGATTCATAATAAGCCTGGACTCACAGATTCATATCGTCTGACTTTTTATCAACTGAAGATTCGATGTACACAGTGATATCTGTTTAAAAGTAATTCTTCATTGAGTTACTGAACTGTACGATACTTCCATTTTTGAAGCGTGTAATAGTTTGGCATAGTGAGCAGTAACCAAACATCATAACAGAGTCTTTTTTAACATTACTGAACACAGATTTATTCGGGTTACGATATCACTATCACATGTATTATCATCAGAAAGCCTAGCAAAATGACTCTTTACGAAAGATCTTACCATTTTGTCTCGTGGAACAACGGGTGCTCCATTCAGGTAAGGCTCACATGAGAGCCTGATAATCTGTCTGGTAATTTAGTGTCCGTGAAGCTAGGTCGCTTCATTAGCTCCCACCTTGGTATTAAGAAAGAGTAAATGGCTCTCTGTGGTTCAGCAGCTAAATGCGGCCGAAATGTGTTCCAAGGGAGTAGTCTAGGGCACATTAAAATGCAAGAGGACACTCGTACTAATTGTGAAAGTTAATTGGTACAATAGAGGATGCCTGATAAAGAGAACGAGGCAATAGGGAAAACGCCTCATCCAACAGTTACTTCGCCCGTCTGGAGTTCTAAGCAACAAGACGTGCTCTCCTAGCAAAGGATTCGCTATGATACAAGAAATATTTTTGGTGCTGGAGATATCTACAGAGCTTAAGTTGCTAACAACTCTCAAGATGAATTTAAAGAAATAGTAACAGCGTTTTTGCAGTTGTATTAAGTAATCATTATTGAAAATTCAAATAGTACATCAGTTGATTACTTTTATTTGTATATTGCTTATTTAACTTGAATCAATTAGGGCCCGAAGGCCCTCTCTTACATCTGTCCAGGAACAACACATACCAAAGCTATTACAAAAGTATTCAAAACAATAATAGTAATAATAATAATAATAATTATTATTATTATTATTATTATTATTATTATTATAAATGACACTAATAACAATGATGAAAATAATCATTTATAGTGATAACAAAAACGTTAATAATCGGAAAGAGCTTTGAGAAAGGTATAGATCAGTTTAGCACACTTTAATACATGTTTAGTATCATAGAAGCAGATAGGATAAAGAAAGTAGAGACGACTGAAATGACATTGAAAATGGGTGTTAGGAAAGAACAGAATTTAAATAAAAACTGTATCGACAAGGGAGAGGGAGAAGTTGTGAAGGAGGAGGTGTGATAAGAGCGAGCTGCCAACTAGATGGCTATTGTGGTAGTAGGAAGGCCATTAACTGACTTTTGAACACACGAAGGAATTTAATTTCTCCTATTTTTTGAAGAAGATTGTTGCTAAAGATGGCTTCTAATACAGAAAATCACTTAGAGAATAAGGCAGTGTTCGGCGATGCTACTTTTTTGAGAACAAGTATTTCTGCTGTGCCATTCAGACAGTAGAGTAAGAGTTGAATGAAAATAAGGGAGAGTGCAATGTATGAGAAGACGATGGAGAGAACATAGCATATGATAGTCTCTACACCTATCAGCAAGTAACCATGATAACTGTTCGTAGTCAGGGATGGTATAGTGTAAATATCGTGTATCACAAATTTATCAAACACAAGCTTTCTTCGACACTTCTAGCCAGAATCAGCTTTCATAAGAAAGGCCTAGAAGAATAGCATCACCAGAATCAGGAATGGGGATTACTAGTGTTGAGCTTCTCTTTAAGCTCGAAGGGATGTACGTTTTTATATTTCTGTAGTGAATGAAATTATGCTGACACCTACTTGCTGACTGCAGTTCTGTGTTGCCTAAGTGTTGGTCCAAAATCAATCCCATAGGTATTTCAGAAAACGAATAAGTGATTTCTGTGTCTTTAGGGTTAAAGGTGGAAGTGATTCTCTGAACTGCATGTTAACAAGTCTTTTGTGAGCTACTAAGATTGCTTAAGTTTTAAAATTTAAGAAATCTTTCAAACTATGCTCTGCACCTACTCAGATAATTCCGTATTTGCACGCTTGATGGCTCTGCTAAAGTTTGTTCAATTGCACCTACATACAACTGCAGTGGGAGAGACAGAATAATGACATTGATAACTTACTAGTGATTCCCTTTTGTCTGTAATACTTTAAAAAGGGCTCACCTACGGAAATATTTAAATAATGAAGCAATAAAGACCAGTTTAAGCAAATCAAATTGGACTAATCGAGAGGAGCACTGCAAACCTTTTCTGACGGGTTCTTGAGTATAGACACGGAATTGATTTTTTCAGTAAGCTGCAAGAACGTATTTGACTGATAATGGAGCAAACTGGGAAGATAAAGACATCATGCTGTATAAACGAGCCAAAATTTTAATGGTTACAGTCACAATTACCAAATGTACCATAACTAACGATTAAGATGCTGAAAATTACGATATCCAGGTCAAAATACTCGTAATCAACAGACTCAAAATAAAAAAAAGAAATCATGCACTGCACGTCTACAACGTCTGTAACTAAAATTCGTTAAAAATGCACTTTACTAGATGATTAAACATATTTCAATACGTTATTGTTGTACTCTCCGTACGACTTCTGCTTAGTGCAGCCGTTCACGCTATGCTATCTACTTACGTCTTTTCATATCCGCGGAACTGCTGTATGCTAGATTCATTTGAAGCTGTTTGAAGTACTGCAGATGTTGGTCGCACTCGAAAATTTTTACCCCTCCTCCAACACTTTCCTAAATTACCAGATTTATTTACGGCTCGAGAATTGCACTAACTACCTATACCTTCATGGACAAATGTTTGAGAGTTGCGAAGGTAGGAGTCTCTAGAGTTTACAAGCGGATTCTTATAGACAAATCAAATGTGGGAAATGGAAGAATGGAGTAAAAAATTGACCATCATGATCTCTCATTAAAAAAGAGATTAAAATGCCTGAAAGTCATCATATTAATTCAGAAAATAAGTGATTTGAGGGAAATGTCAAGTATTTCACGATCATCTGCTGCTAGCTACTTAAATAGTCGAAAACTTTATCTCGTCAACGCCTAGCGATTTTGGGCTTAAAACGATACGAGAGCGTTCAGTAAAATAATATCTCCAAATTCGTCATGTGCATACTCTTAAAGCTTTCTAAATAAAACAGTCGTTATTAACATTCTGTGCCTTCATTCATCATGTCTCCATATTTGCAGCCCTCTGCCGCCAGAGGACTACAAATTGTAGCGCATAACATGGTGATGTGTAACGCAACTACGTCGGTGTGTGAGAAACGGCATGCTCTAATCAAGCTTCCCATTCAAAGGCTTCGTCCACACATGAAGCATCCTCTCCTTCACCATGACAATGCTAGGCCGCACACGAACGCTGCTACGTCTGAAACAAACCTACTACGCCTTGGGTTCATTGTAATGTATTGTCCTCCATACAATTGCGACTTGGCCGTATCAAATTTTCATCTGTTTGCAGAACGTAAATAACGGCTTGTCGGACTTCACTTCGACAATGATGAGTTAGTGCAGATAGAGGTGGGATGGTGAGATGTGAATTCACTGTCCATACACGTTTCATTACATTTTTTCATAGACAACATGAAATAGACAATATGAAACATTTTCTTAAGAAAAGAGCGCACATTCGCGCAAGAAAATTATAAGGGGCGTTCAAAAAGAAACGAGCCAGAGGCATAATTACAGAAACCAACACCTGTATGTTAGAAGTATTGACCCTGGCTGTTGAGACACTTGACCCATTCTGACACAAGGCGGTGAATGGCTGTCTCATAGATTTGCTGGGTCTGCTATGTTAACCAGTTCCGCACTACATCTGGACGTCGTCGTCCGAGGAGAATCGTTTGCCCATCAGAGCCTTTTTAAGGGGACCAAAAATTCACTCCTTCTGATTCACTTCCCGCAGCGTTACTCGCAACCTTTCCCGCCCTTCGCCAAGCGCTCAAATCAAAACGACCAGGCAATCTGACACGTGGAGTCATTCTGTCCACGATAATGCAAAGTCCCCTACACCCAAAACAGTCGCGACAATCCTGCAGATATTCAAAAGGGAGGCTCTTGGCCCACCCTCCATTCAAAATTTACCTCTCTTCCTGTGATTATGCCATTTTTGGTCCCATTAAAAAGGCTCTGAAGGGCAAACGAAGCACCTCGGATGACGACGTGAAGCTCTACGTACGGATCAGGTTAACATCGCAGCCCCAGGAATTTTATGAGACAGACATTCACAGCCTTGTGTCACAGTGGGACAAGTGTCTCAACAGCCAGCGTCAATACTTCTAACATACAGGTTGTAGTTTCTGCCTCCCGCTCGTTTCTTTTTGAACGACCAGTATACTGCGAAATACTTTTTTATATTTAAAAAGAGAAGACGTTCTTTAGGTAATGCTTCAATCCCCTTCGAAGGCTAGTAACTAATTTGCATACAAATTGTGTTTAAGGTTTCGACACTACTCTAAGAAATGTCGATGAATTTGCGTTCACTTGATGAAAATACCTTTGGATTACAATGTTTGATTATTATTTGAATGGGGTACACTTACCTATAATATTTGGTATTGCTTTTACATACAAATTGAATGACGAGTAGCCAAGCGGTTAAAGGCGCTACAGTCTGGAACCGCGCGGCCGCTACGGTCGCAGGTTCGAATCCTGCCTCGGGCATGGATGTGTGTGATGTCCTTAGGTTAGTTAGGTTTAAGTAGTTCTAAGTTCTAGGGGACTGATGACCTTAGAAGTTAAGTCCCATAGTGCTCAGAGCCATTTAAACCATTTGAATGATGAGTAGTTTAATGGATGTGGAAAGTGAAAACACTAATTTATACAGATGTATAACTAGTTTGACTTTATAAATTGATACACACTAATTATTGACAAGTAAACTGATCTTCCTTTTTTCCTTTTTCGTTAAGAGTTGACTTTATAATAAATTATGTGTATTTCACTTTATATAGTTGGTTGTATGTACATTTAGAGTTCTGAAAGTCTATTTATGAGGTGCGACAATAAACTAATGACACTGATTTTCTTTGCAAGATGTGGCAACCCTGCAGGCTTGCGTAGGCGCAATATCTTTGACCTTGGCCTATAAGCTGCTTCTAGTCCAAGCAGCACATCGATGCAACTGCTCAGTCGTGAGTTGTGCTGCAATAACTTAACACATGTTTGTGTCTCTCGTCACGGAAATGGAACCGCATAATATTGTGCTATGGTATGCCATTTCTTTTTGTGTTAAATTGGGTTAAAACACGATGACAACTTAGGGTAAGCTTCAGAATGCTTTTGGAGAGGTGGTTATGTCAAGAGCTCAAGTTTTCCGTTGGCATAAAATGTTTAGTGAAGGCAGAATGAATATTGAAGATGAAGACCGCAGTGGACTACCATCAACCTCACAGACAGATGTCAGCTTGGCCAGGGTGCGTGAACTCGTATGATCTGATCAAACATTATCCATGAAAATGATTGCAGAAGAACTGAACATCAATCGAGAAACGGTTCGTCTAACAATAACTGAAGATCTTGGTATGAGAAAGATTTGGATGCTGCATCACGATAATGCGCCATCCCATACTGCTCTGTCAGTACAGCAATCTTTTACCTCAAAACAAATTGCAGTACTACCACAGCCACCTTATTCACCAGATATCGCTCAATGCGACTTTTTTCTGTTTCCAAGAGTCAAACCGGAGGTCAAGGGACACGATTTTGAAACAACACAAAATGTCGAAAAAGGTGTAACGACAATCTTGGAGGATATTACAGAAGATGAGTTCCAGAAATATTACCATCAATGGCAGAAGTGCTGGAAAAAGTGTGCGCAGTCAGAAGGGAACTACTTTGAAGGAGACAACACTAAATTTGACTTAAACGATAAGCAACATTTTTTTCACGTCAGTCTCATTACTTTATTGTCGCACCTTGTATATACAATGCTGTGTAGTCTCACTGAATCCAGCCAGAAGGTGTGTTAGAATCAATTGGTGACACAATGAATTTAGTAGATGTGTTTGCAATACAATGTTATTGTTTTGATACTCGGCGACTGTCAGTGTGGGCGCAGCGCAGAGGAGTGGGAGGAGGTGCCTTACCCCCTTCCAGTCAGACACTTGGAGCTAGGATATACCAGCACATGACTGTAGCAGCTGTTCTGCTGTAGTGTTACCAACTCCCTCCTTCTACATCCGAGCTTGTTTGATTATGGAAGAATAAAACAGCCGTATCAGTTGCACAACAATGATTGCAAAGCGCTAAACTCCGAACACAGATATAACTGTCGGATTGTTTATTGACATAAAATGTGTTTTCATTTAGTTTAAACACAATCTCTAGATATCTGATCTGGTACTGTATGCAGATTCGAACTTGGCATTGACTCATGTCCGTGGTTTCACAAATCACACTGTTCAAATTAATCAATTCGTTTTGCTGCTGCAGCAATTCATCGTTTAATGTTTACACTTCGAAATAAACTAATTTCTATGTGAAAACAATCGTTTTGTGCTATATACACTGTTACTCGAGTACATATGACTGGTTTAAAATTCAAACAGGCATTTACACTGCGCTCTTGCACTCAGTTGTTGTAGTGGAGCCCAGTTTTGTTGGGGGGAAATTTACACTGCTGATCTCTCACAGCTTTACTACTTGCTCATTGATATGAATGTTGTAGAAGTTGCATCCGTGTTTGCAGCATTCACAGCACACTGTCCTTACGAGTTATTCATTTGTTTCTACCCACCACAGTTGGGCAGAAGTGAGTAACTTTTTGTGCACAATCAAATGTTTTTCACTACCTTCATTTATTTCCAATTGGTAACACCGCGTCATATTAAAACGTCTTTGGCTGTCTGTTCTGTTTCCAAAAGTGCATTTCCTATTTATCCTGTATGTGCATTTACAAACTACACTTTAAATTTTATCAGGAAATGTGTGTTTTTGTTATCAGAGGAGATCGTGATATTTGTAGGATAAAGTTTACTATACAAGTTTTCGTCTGTTGTATAGTGATAGCATATAATTCTTTTTCTTCAAAGAGAATATTTAAATATTTAGAGTTCTCCAAGTATGGAACATTATGGTCACATACCTTTGTTTCGACGCAGTACTCGACAGATCATAATTATTTTTATAGAAAAGTTTATCACACCAAGTTCTGTAGATCTGCCAATAATGTCATACAAGGCCCTTAAGAGAACAAAAACCAAAAAACGAACGTTGTCTTTGATTTTATGGACGCACATACATACAGAAATAAATGCAATGAAACTGTAAAGAAAGGAACAAATTATGCCTTATATCTAACTTACATGAAAGAAAATTGACTAATTTACTATTATTTTTCTTTCAGCTAAATAATTACTTCTTCTTGTTAGTTACTCGAACTAATGCACAATGTTAGGTATAAATCAATACACAGCCATTTGAATATGCTTTTTTAATAATAATCTGCACTAGGCAGAAGGCTTCTAATTTTATAAGGCATGAAGCATTATGTCTCTGCTGTTGTTATTATCTTCAGTCCAGAGACTGGTTTGATGCAAGTCTCCATGATATTCTATCCTGTGCAAACTTCTTCACCTCCCAGTACCAACTGCTACCTACATCCTTTTGAATCTACTTAGTGTATTCATCTCTTGGTCTCCCTCTACGATTTTTACCCTCTACGCTGCCCTCCAATACTAAATTTGTGATTCCTTGATGCATCAGAATATGTCCTACCAACCTATCCCTTCTTTTAATCACATTGTGCCTCAAATTTATTTTCTCCAAAATTCTCTTCAATACCTTCTCATTAGTTATGTGCTCTACCCATCTAATCTTCAGCATTCTTTTGTAGCGCCACATTTCGAAAGCTTGTATTCTTTTCTTGTCTAATCTATTTATCCTAAATGTTTCACTTCCATACATGGCTGCATCCCTACAAATACTTTCAGAAAAAGCTTCCTTACACTTAAACCTATAAACAATGTTAACAAATCTCTCTTCTTCAGACACACTTTCACTGCCAAAACCAGTCTAAATTTATTATCTTCTCTACTTCGACCATCATCATTTATTTTGCTTCTCAAAGGGCAAAACTCATATAATACTTTATGTCTCTAGTTTCCTAATCTAATTCCCTCAGTATCAACTGTTTAATTCGACTACATTCCATTATCCTCGTTTTGCTTCATTCTTTGTGTTAATCTTATATCCTCCTTTCAAGACACTGTCTATTCCGTTCAACTGCTCTTCCATGTCCTTTCCTGTCTCAGACAGAATTGCAATGTCATTATTAACCTCAAGATTTTTATTTCTTCTTAATGTATTTTAATTCCTACCACAAATTTTTCTTTTGTTTCCTTTACTGCTTGCTCAATATACAGACTGAATAACATCCGGAAAAGGCTGCAACCCTGTCTTACTTCCTTCTCAACCACAGCTTGCCTTTCATGCCCCTAGACTCTTATAACTGATTTTTGTAAATATTGTAAGTAGCCTTTCGCTCCCCATATTTCATCTCTGCCAACTTCAGAATTTTTAAAAGTGTATTCACGTCTACGAATGCTAGAAACATAGGTTTGCCTTTCCTTAATCTGTCTTCTAAGGTAAGTCATAAGGCCAGTATAGCCTCACGTGTTCCAACATATCTATGGAATCCAATCTGATCTTTGCTTCTATGAGTTTTTCCATTCGCTGGTAAAGAATTCGTCTTATTATTTTGCAACTGCCGCTTATTAAACTTGTATTTCAGTAATTTTCACACCTGTCAACACCTGCTATCTTTGGGATTGGAATTATTATATTGTTCTTAAAGTTTGAGGGTATTACGCCTATCTCATACATCTTTCTCATCAGAAGGAAGAGCTTTGTCATGGTTGGCTCTCCCAAGGCTATCAGTAGTTGTAATGGAATCTTGTCTACTCCTGTGGCCTTGCTTGGAATTATGTCTTTCAGTGCTCTGTGCACTAAGCAGATTGCCAGCATTTGGCATGTTATGGGTTGTTTTTATGAAAGTTCTTTTGTCTTGTAAGATAAACTAGATTATTACTTACAATGTAAACAAACATTTTCTTAATAAATGTAGATTCATATTCATTTTTAGCCAACTTCCTCATATCACTAGAGATTCTTCTTGTAAATACTCAACCCATTAAAACATGGAGTTACATATTAAACTTTTCAGCATTTAGGTGATGTGATACGTATCTTTGACATTGCTTTGCATGTAGTTTTATGTATGTTACATCACATAATGTTCCTTATTATCACTTTAAAATATCAAATTCACACATATATGCTTATACATATATCTATGACTTACAAAAAAATGCAATTACAGATTCCATTATTTCAGGAAAATACTCTTTCCTACGATATACCTCTTTAGATCCTGGGGATAGAACAAGCCTTTGATCTTTTTGGAGTTATGACATGCTAACAAATATGATCCTTCAAGAGGAATTTTAATAATTATGTGTTTACTGTTCTACAATAACTGCCATATCTTGTTCTTACATTTATGTGTAGTTAGTTTGAGAGGACTTTTTAGTAGAACCAAGCCCCTAAACATTATTTTTTCTAACTCAGCCTCGAAATCTGTCACAATTATTCTTACTTGGTTGTGCACATGTTTTTAAGGCAATGATACTCAACATATCTGAGCCATGGTAAAATTTGCTGTTTTGAAAAAGGGAGCACCGCAGCACGTAGTGTGAAGCACTTGCCCTCCATTTCTGGTGGTGGCGCTGCTGTGGCAATCGCAGCTTTGGTGTCTCCCTCTGCTGGGAAAGGGGAAAACTTGTCTGTTCACGTACATTTAAGGGGCGCTATGAGCTCGGCACTGGGATCAGTCAGTCAGTCTCGGTGAGTCTGGTCAGTTGGTCAGCCAGGTCAGTGTGGGGCTGTCTGTGTCTGTCTGCCTTCCGAGGTGCTAGTATGTGTTAGGCCACCAGTCTGTTCGAGTTTGTTCAGGCAATGGTCATTGGCGGTTGGATCGACCAGTTGGTCGGTCGCGCACCAGGACACAAGATGACTTGTCTGTCATGAGCGTCAGTGCATATGATGTCGCCATGTCCGTCCTGTGAGCCACGCCACATAACGAGGGGTAGTGGCTTTGCGGCCAACACAAGAGCAACTTGATTCAACCCACGACGTCGGTATGGCCGATGCAAGCTGCGACGCCCTGAGACGGGAGATCGGCGCTCCTTCCTGTGTCCGTTGAAGTGGCTGATAGCGGATGTTTCAGGAGAGCGTTTTGAGGGTGCTGCGCCAGGTCTTCGGCGGAATCGCAGTTTATTAGAAGTTAAGTGATTCGTGATATGTTGTTTCATTTACTTGTTAAATTCTACTTGTTTTCTTGGTCAGTCTCTCGTCCCCAGCTTGTTCGTCTATCTCCCATCCGCATTTGTTAGGCAGTTAGTGTCTGTCTGTCTGTCAGTCTGCTGTACATTAATACCTGCCTCTGTCATGTTTGTCAGATTCGGTGTTAACGAATCTATTGCTTAAGATGTAAGGGCAGAATTCCTGAAATATGTCTTTATCTTGTCCATCGTTTTAAGAGGCGGTATATGTGTAATGTAGAGCATGTTTGTACATTTTATGTAAGATTGCATTTCATGGGACTATATTTAAATGGTCATTTTAGTATATAAAGTTTCCACCCTTCCACCATAAGAATTGCCTTTTAAAAACAAGTTGCACTTTCGGTGGCAAGTAATTTTTTTTAATGTGAGTGTTTGTACCATGCCATCCCTCCTACGGGTTGCATAGTTTATGTTTGTGTGAGTTGCTAAAATTTCTAGTTTAAAGTAATCTGGTGTGTTGCAGATTTGCTCCAGTGTAGTCTTTCAGACGTTGTTGTGAGCGGTCGTGACTATGGCCATGTTAAAAGGGAGTGGCAAGCTTCTCAGCCTGAAAGCTCATACTGTCAAAAAAATAAAAAATGTTTTTTCTGTTGATAATCTCTTTATTTCATTTCACACCATGTGGTGTTTCTTGCTGAATGTCCCTGTTGAACTGCAACTTGCATGCTATGCATTGTCCACCCATCTTGTCCTGGCGAAATCTTGGCAACAACTTGTGCAGATGGTATAGCTGCTAACAGTGAATGTTCTAATCTTCCCGATGGGCTCAAGCAGTAGATGATGACTGCCTCATAACAGCATTAATATCCACCTGAACCATTCGTATAGCCACTCAGCTGATATGTTCACAAATTGAATACATAGTATTGAGGAATGAGGTTGATTTGAGAACCAAGATGACATATCTGTTAACGGTTTCTTGAACCAATTCCAGCTGCTACAGCCAACTGGGAAACACTGGTTTGATAGTGTGGCATACATATGTGTCTTGATACGGATGCAGCCTTAATACTTGAGTCAGTCACATAGAGACAGAAGTCAGCTGGCCTGCAGAGAACCAGTTCTAAAAGTTCAAAATGAAATCATAACATTAATAAATAGACTTTTTCAGAAATATAATAATGATTAATGGCAAAAATCATTATATAATCAATTATTCAGTTTAAAAATTCTGAGTTGATATTCTTTGTTGTGTATCAAATGTGAGATTCATCTTTCCATACACAATCATGTGGGTGATATGTCCTTCGGTGTTTTATCATTCAATGTTGCATAAAATTTCATAGCAGTCTCCAGAGTGGCAACAACTTTCTTTCTGTGAGTCTTTTTAATCATATAGGTAGTATAGTTCATTATAAACTTAATAGCTACATCGTCCTTCAATTGCATAATTCGATTAAAATCAAGAATTGCATCATGTGCCTTCAGATAATTATTTGGGGAACCCAGCTTCCACATTTCTTGAGAAAGTGTTTCAAAACTTCCATTTTAATTTAAATATTCTGAAATTTAACATAATTGTATACTGAATAATAATCATATGTCTATTTTTCTGATTAGTTTGAGACATAACAAAAACAAAATATGACATATCAAATTCTACTGACTTATAGTAATTCGTGATATCCAGCTCAGAATTTTTCTTTCCACTATATGTCCTGCTAGCTCAACTGTTTACAGGTCATACAAAATATGGGAATTTTTTTGCATTTTCAGTATACTTTCTCATACTTATAGTTTGGCTCATATTTAAGAAGAGGTACATCAATTTGTATTGATACTCATACAATTTTATCTTCTTCGGGAAGCATATCTTTTAACTCAACTCAAGTATTATTGTAGTCATGTCATCTAAGAAGAGCATCTCCAGCATTGGTACTACAAGTAAAAATTATAGTAAGATCCCCATCCCATAAAATTCTTACTCTTGATTGTATGAATATTAAGTATATGTCCTTCCATACTTATTTTATCATTAAGAGATGATGTCATATACATCAAAACTGATGATGAAACAAAAGGATACTCTATTCTAGACATAATGTTATTTATTTCCTTTATAGTTAAGAAATCAGATAGCTTTGCACATAATAATCAATTAATTTTTTATTAGATTTTTCATCCTAATTTGGATAATCTGCGCCATCAGCTCCAATACTACTGAATCTCAGGTACAACTGAGCATGATTAGGATGAAAGCTGCTTGCTCTCTATTTTGTTCATTAGTTATTAAACATAAAAACTGATAATTTGTAAGGTATCTGTTGCAGTAGCACAACTGAAGGCAATCAAATTTTTGTTTTCATCTGCTAGAGGTATTTCTAATTCCTGTACAGTATTGAAACTTGGAATATGTACAGGAAAGGCAACCAAATTTTTGTTTTATGTGCTAGAGTTATTTCTAATTCCTGTACAGTATTGAGTTTTGGAATATGTACAGGATAGTGTAGCTCATGAATTACTAGTTGACCAAAATCACCATTAGGCATGAATCCAGCAAGAACATTAGTTTGTTGATGAAAATGATCAGTATACTTCATGAGCATTTCATCAGTTAGATTTAAATTTATGTTCATTAATTGGTATAGAATAAAGTTAGGAACATTTTTAGCAACAGTTCCTTCAACAGGTCAATAATTTGATTATTAAATCCAAGCACATTTCAAATACTATCTTTTATATCCTTGTATAATTTAACATTGCTCTCAGTAACAATTCTATTTTAAAATTTAATCTGCATTTTGTGAATATTTAGCTTTGTTCAATGAATAAATATCTCCAAACTTTTCAAACTATATTGACCAACAGGGGTTTCTGTGATTTCTCCATCAGAATATAATTTATTAATTTTTATATAGTATCTGGAGTTAGAAATATGATATAAAATCCAAACAATACAATATTGCTAAAACTTTCTTGTGTAGGTAAGGTCAGTCTTGTTTTGACAACATCTAATATAGTAAATGTTATTTAGTTAAATGAAAACACACTAGGAACACAAAAATAAGAATTTCGGGAGGAAATATAGAACACATGGTAAGCTTTTACATAACTCTATGTTCTATAATATCTCCTACTGATTGTGGAAAAACAACATTAATGACTGACAGTTGTATTCTAGCTCTAGGATGGTTGAAAAGGGATAAGATTGTTCACTTGTATGTTGATCTAAAAAGTTTAGATCAGCCAAAATACCAAGAATTTATAAAAACTTGTAAAATAGTTGAAGATAAATATCATAAAAGGTTGCTATATTTATTGAAAAAAATTATGAAAATATACTACTACATCAATACCAAAACAATTTACTAGTATTATTCGCGATTTACTTCTTGAAAGTCGAGATGTAGTTAGAGAATATTTTACTTGAGAGAATGAAAAGAGTAGATGGCTTAACCTTAGCTCAGAACTTGAAACTTACCAAAATAATAAGTAAGGGAGAACACAATTTTTTAATTTTTAAAATATTTTTAGACAAGATGATACAAATTTAAATAATATTTACCATGTGTTTGTTGGCAGTGATATTAAATTTAATGATTTTATAGAGATTTGTAGTACATATTGAAGTGATCAGTTTGGATTTTTTACAGTAAATATGATTAGGCAACTGAATGAAGGGAAACACAGTTATTGTGCAAAAGATTTCTTTATTAACTGCGATCTTTCCATGATGAAGCATCACATCTATTAGACCATGATGATGGATTTCATGTAAACATACTTGTTAAATGATTTACGAAGCTCTTAACTATAAAAAATTATGAAAAATTAGAATTATTTTATTGTTCATGGTGTTGTAAAGATGTTACATGGGGACCACATACACAGGTTCCAATTTTTTTGAAAGAGTCTTAGCAGAATGCATTGTCTCATTAATTTTTATCCACATCTGAAAACGGATTTATTAATCTCTTTTGATCCCCAGTAAACATTACCGAAATATGATCCCGAAGTTGTTAAAAAGGCTAAACTAAACAGAACAAAACTTAAGAATTGAAAGAGGAAGTATATGTTCTGTAAAATAAAGCCTAGAACAGAGTATAAAAAATATAAAAAAGAAGATGAAACTGTTATTGATCAATCAAGAAAGTTAAGGAAGGAATTAAAGGAGTAATCGATAATGTGCTGAAAGTTATAGAAGAAAGTACAAAAGGTTTCAAACAAATTATCCTTTATGCTCATCACCATCAAGAAGAATTAGGATATCTACTGATAACTAAACAATGTGATAATCCTCAATTTGACTACATACTAAGTAAAATAGAAATATTGGATTTTTTGAAATAAACATGATGAAGAGATTAAAGACAGAAAAAAGATAGCTCAGGCTCAGAGTGCTGTAAAAAAATAAACGAATTTGATCTTAGAAAAATAAGTACAAGCAAAAAATGTTAAAGTGTGTCACCCTTATGGTGGAGACAGTTTTTGGATGAAGACCTGTCATCATTTTTTTAAATATATTGATGATAAACCAGTAAAATTTAATGGAAATAAGTAAAGATTAATTGAAAGGAATAGGAAGCTATGGATGGACTACTGAATCTGTTAACTAAAAATCCTTTACTATATATGATACAAGTGAAAACTTTGATGGTGTGGAGTTAGCTGATTATGCAGATTTATTGTATCATTCAAATTAATTATATTCTTTAAAGAAACCTAATAAAATATCAAGAAGAAGAGGTATTAAATACATTAGTTTCATAAAAATATTGATGATCACTTATGAAAATTAATACAAACACAATAAGCAGAGAGATTCTTTAGAAGTAAATGAAAAACTAGCTGAAAGCTTAAAAAGAAAATGTAGAGAAGAACTAATGTAACATGTTTGGATGAATGATGTCATAGGTTTGTTCGACAGATTATCAGTTCTTCATGGAGAATAAGTAGTTGGATATAAAAGTTATCATAATGAAAAAAAGGGACTAACACAAATGTTAACAAATAAATCTAGTGATTTTATTATCAACAATCCAGAAGGATTTCCACAACTTATTAGATATGTGAATAACTTACCACACACACTTTGTACAAATGAAAAATATACAAAAGGCTTTGTTAATACATCTCCCTAGTTATAATTATTGTGCCCAAGAACAAAATTAGAAGAAAGATAAGCTAGAGGCGATCGAGGAACAAATCCACTCTATGAAGCTTGCAATAAACATGATATTTGAACAGTTCTCAGGTATCCAAACGAGTAGTGTCATAATTTCTCCACAATATTTCGGCAGACGTACACGCTGCCATCTTCAGGTGGTTACTGACGAATGATGTGCTGTTCCTGTCGGCGCCCTATATATACTAGCCCTTACCCCCTCTAATGTTCCTCTCCTGGTGCCTTTGGTGCTGCCAGCGCGGCGGCTACTGGAGTTGGAGTGGAAAGCGGTGCCTGGGTCTGAACTGGGGTCTACAGTCTCCCTGCTGCCGCCGGCGGGGGCGGTCCTTGATCTCTGGGACCGCATTTTTCTCTCCAGGCTGGGTGCAAGCTTCCAAACCTAAGTTGAAGGCCACTGTCTTTATTAATTAAATCGTCCTGTAGTCGGATTTCGGTGGCCTCTTTAGTAATGCAGTCCCAGAAGTAGGAGGACTGACAGAGTATTTTTGTTTTTTCATAGTCCATAGTATGGATTAGTCTTTAAACAATGGTCAGCCACGGCTCATTTAGTGGCCTGGCGTAATTCGGTATGGCGCTTGTGTTCGTGGCACCTCTCTTCTACAGTGCAACTGTCTCCCTAATGTATGATATTCCGCACTGACAGGGAATTTGATAAACGCTTGGTTATCGAAGGCCTAAGTCATCTTTCACTGAACCCAGTAGAGTCAAGGTTTTTCAGAGGGTCGGAATATACATTTCACATTGTCTTCCGAAATATTCTGGAGAAATTACGATGCTACCCGTTCGGATACCCGAGAACTGTTCAAATTGGAAATACGCCGGGAAAACATCAGATCTCATATCAAGTACCTCTACGGGGAGGAAATGCTTTAGCGGCTGAAGATGCTGGACAAGCTGCGGAACGAGAGGGAGTGATTGCTGTGCTCACTTGCGTTCCTGCTTAGATGCCGAGACGGTACTGTCGTGCCGCTTTCGCCAAGATAACTCACAACATAAGGACTGCAGCGGCCGGGCCCATCATGAGACGACCCAGCTTAGCGCTGGTAAGAGAGAGAATTCATTATACTCGCCGCTGCCTGGATGTCACTTCGAAGAACCTGTGGATGTCCATCTCAGGATATCTTCAGTTCTATCTCCCATAACGTCGAAATGGGCTGACGCTGCCACTTGGACACAAGCAGACGGCGTACGAAGAAAAGCTACGAGTAAGCAGACATCAAAGTTTGAACGCCTTGTAGCATGACAGAAGACTACGCAAGAACCACTTAAGCGTACTGTCGTCAGCCTTACAGGAAGAACGATCAATGATGTAGCAATGTCGGTGCTCGAGAAAGGACTCAACTTTGCCCCGACCCCGACATCTCTACTGATTGTGGACATTATAAGCAGTGTGGAGTACGCAATCTACACTCTGCCAGCCAATGAAGCAGAAGAAATATGCCGTGAAACGTGCCGTGCGCTCACATGGCCGCACCACTGAAGCAGAACATCTCGAAGGAGGAGAGAGCGGCCATCCACGAGTTACGCAGCGATCCTGAGTTGGTGGTCTTGCCTGCTATCAGAAGGAATGCTGCAGTACTGCTCCTGCACTCAGAATATAAGAGAAAGATGTACGAACTTCTCGATGACGTGTGTACAGAAGGATAGAAGGAGACCCCAGAAGTCGCCTTGAAAGAAGAACAATTGAACCTCTTCGCTGTTCCTTTGACGGAAAAACTGTCAAGGAACTTCGACCATGAGCGGCTGCACCACCACGACTGTAAGGGCTACCAAAGGTCCACACGGATGGGACACCTATGCATCCAACAGTCAGCAACATAGGAGCAGCAATCTATGAACTGGCCCAACACCTGACAGGTCTCCTTAGGGCATTTGTGGGAAAATGCGAACACCACATCCAAAATTCTATCCAGTTTGTGCAACGTATACATGAACTTCGGCTCCAGGCTAGCGACTTGTTAGTGAGCTTTCACGTTCTCATCACTAGGGTACCACTGAAAGACTCCATCGATCCGATACGCAAGAAATTCGACAACAACCTAACAAGGCACTTCGAGTTCGTGCTCACCCCAACATACTTACTGTTCGACGGAAATTATTATGAACAGACAGATGACGTCGACATAGGAAACCCGCTTTCTTCGGTTGTAGCTAACTTTTTTATGGAAAATTTCGAGGAGAAGGCACAAGCCAAACAAAAACCAACTTGTTTCTTCCGCTACATGGATGACACGTTCGTTGTTTGGCCACATGGACGGGACAGCTTAAATGAATTTCTCTAACACCTCAACTCGCTGCACCCCAACATACAGTTCACGATGGAGGTGGAGCAGGATGGTGCCCTACCGTTTCTTGACGCCCTGGTGAAACGGAAACCTGATTGCAAGCTGGGACACAGTGTATACAGAAAACCTACACACACCGATTTGTACCTAAATGCCTTCAGTTTCCACCTCAACTCCCAGTGTGAAGGCGATTTGCACACACTTGTTCACAGGGCACGATTGATCTGCGATCAGGAGAGCCTTTCAGCAGAACTGCAGCACCTCGAGACAGCTTTTCGCAAAAATGGGCACAACCGGAAGCAAATAAGACACGCACTCAGCCAGACTGCGCCAAGAGAACAAGAAGAAGAAAACCTAGTTATTGGCATACATTCCGTTTGTTGGAAACACCTCAACAAAAATCCGTAGAATCCTGGGGAAACACAATGTGAAAAGTGTATTCCGACCCCCTCCAAAAACATTGACTCTACTGGGTTCAGTGAAAGATGACCTAGGCCTTCGAAAACCAAGCGTTTATCAAATTCCCTGTCAGTGCAGAAAATCATACTTTGGGGAGACAGTCCACACTATAGAAAAGAGGTGCCACGAATACAAGCGCCTTAACGAATTTCGCCAGGTCACTAAATCAGCGGTGGCTGACCATTGTTTAAAGACTGGCCATACTATGGACTATGAAAAAACAAAAAAACTCTGTCAATCCTCCTACTTCTGGGACTGCGTTTCTAAAGAGGCCATCGAAATCCGACTACAGGACGATCTAATTTATAAAGACAGCGGCCTTCAGCTTAGGTTTGGAAGTCTGCACTCAGCCTGGAGAGAAAGATGCAGTCCCAGAGATCGAGGACTGCCGCTGCCGGCGGCAGCAGGGAGACTGCAGACCCCCAGTTCAGACCCAGGTGCCGCTTCCCCCTCCACCTCCAGTAGCCGCCGCGCTGGCCGCACCGAAGACACCAGGAGAGGAGCAGTGGAAGTGGTAAGAGCTAGTATACATAGGGCGCCGAGAGGAACAGCACAGCATTTTTCAGGAAACACCTGAAGACGGCAGCGTGTATCTCTGCCGAAATATTGTGGAGAAATAACGACGCTACCCGTTCAGATACCCGAGAACTGTTCAAATTGTAAATATGCGAGGAAAACTTCACATCGCAAAACATGTTATTGCATACAGAGGTGATGAAGATTTATACAATAGACATGAAGCATGTAAATAACTTCAAGTAGCTCCAAAAGAAACAATCAATGCTTCTGATGCTTCAATTGGAGAAAAATAAGCAACAACTCCAGTCAGAGGAATAATGTGTAGAAAGGGAAAATTAGGTATGGGCCTAGTGCTTGATGATAATGTTTGGGGACTGTAAAAATTATAATGCTTACAAAAAATTTTCACTATATAAGTTATTCAATGTATGATTGTATTTAAGTAACTAGTGGCAAAACTAAACCACTATCACATAACAATCAGGCAAAACTAAACCACAATCACATAACAATCAGTTACAGAATATCAGAAATTTTCTAACTGATGCACAAAAAATAGAGATAAAAACTGGTGTTAATTTACATATTATATTACATATTCCTGTTGTGAAAAATGCTACCGACCACCTAACGAAAAAGAAAGGAAGTTCTAACTAATAAAACATGATGGAAGTTCTCTTCCTTTATTACTGGCAGTTTTACCATATTTACCAACAATTTTTTCACTATCTCTGGAGAAGTTGGTATTATAAAAGCAGTAGAGTGCAAGAAAAGAAGGTGATTCAAAAACTAGAATAACAAGAAAGACATAATTTAGAATTGAAGATGAAAGCTAATGCATAAGTAATTTTTATGTAGAAAACTGTGCTAAACAATTAAAAAATACATTTGTGGTGTTTTTGTTATTAATTAATTACCCTATTATCCTGGAGAATATGAATCAATAACAGCCAATTTAGATACATCTCAACATGCTTACTCACATTGCATCTGTTACTTTAAGAATCAAGATAAAAAAATTGTGTTTGTTTGTTTTGGAGTAATTTTTTCAAATAGAGTTGTTAAATATCTTGGTTCAAGTGTGTTTTCCTAAAATAGACAATGAGTACAACACTTTATAAAATAGTTTGTTGACATTAGATTCCACTTGTTTTAAAATTGTTGTCAGATAATTGTTTAAGTTTAATGAAATTTTGAATCTAATAAATGAACATTTTCGGAACTGAGGTACAGCCTAAAAACCAGCTACATTATAAATGAGCAAATAAACTTCGAAAAAATCAAAAAAGAACATGAATCAAAAATAAAATATTAAATCAAATATTGTAAAATAAATTCTAAAACACAAAATTTAATTAAAAACTTCAAAAACAATGTCTAAGATTTTTATAATACGTGGGCAGATGTAAAATCATTAGTCGATGAAAAAATAAATGTAATAAAGTAATCTCAAAATGAATTAGTTTACACTTTTAGAGCAGCTAAAGGCTTTATTGATTTTAAAGGCAGAATACCGATAGATATAAAAGTTCCTGTAAATGGTTATAATGAAGTTACTAAACAATATTTAGAAAATGAGTTAGCTGATCCTGTTACAAAAACAAAATGAAACCAAGATTCTCACATATTTTAAACAAAGAAACAGGATTTATGATAGCATCATGGGCCATAATAATGAAGAAATGAATAATATGAGAAGAAGACTCCATTACGCATTAGATACATTGATTTACTTGAAAATCCGTTTAAGGTATTAGATTCATTAATAAATAAGAATTTAGACATGAGACTTGGTAAAGATCTAGAAACACAGATGTGTTCAAAATCAAACAATTAAAATTTAATACATGAAACTTATATAAATGAATAACATTTCAGTGAAATTTGCTATCTAAAACGTAAGAAATGTACCCCATACATTACCCAAATACAACAACAATAAAAATGGGAAAACAAAGAATTGAAGGAATTTGTGTAATATCTAAAACTAAATAAAAAGTGCTACAAGTAAACTTGTTTGTGAATGGGTGAGCAAATCACTCACACCTAATACTCATTAAGATATTATTAATTACATACATAAACCAATGTGAGAAAAATTTTAAATGAAAAATTATAATTGCTGTAGTCAGAGACCACTTTTACTAATTGCAGCCAAATAACCAGACAAATTCAATTGTACAGTTTATAGAAGATTTATGGCAACCTGATCTAGTAGAAATACATTCTGGTATATATAAAGAAATTTCAAAAATAAGTAAATATAAATGTATAGAAATATTTATTAACTGGAATCAATATATTTTTCAAGCTCCACTTTGTTTGTTCCACTTAAAGATTTATTATAAATGTAGGTGAACCTTTTGAAAAAAATGATTAGAATGGTAACCACAAAATATTTACAAGCAGATAATGGTAAAGATTTCTATAATAAAGAATTTGAAGATCTGTTAAAGAGTTATAATATTAACCATAATTCAACTTTTACTGAAAAACCATTTATTTTAGAAACATTTAACAGAACACTTAAACAAAAGGTGTGGAAAAAATTCGCTTTTTAAGGTAATTATACATGGATTAAACTAATTGAAAAATTTGTTGATGAATACAATAATACATCGTATTCTACAATAAAAATGAATCAAATACAAGTTTGAAAAAACTATAGGCCAATCATGTTTGTATCCTGGGTAAACCTAAATATAAAGTCAACGAACTTAAAGGACTTCTTGAAGAAGGACATACAGCCAATTGGTCAACAAAAATTTATAAAATTGAAGATATTATTCACTGTTATCTTATCACATATAAAGTAGAGGCTTTGGTTGGAGATAAAATAAAAGAAAATTCTTATGTACAAGGACAATATATGACAAAATATTAAGATGTATATCTCATTGAGACAAGAGGTGATAAAGCATGTGTTAAGTGGTATGGTTTTGATGATTCAGAAACTGATTGGGTGAGTAAGGACAACATCATTTTATAAAATATTCCTTACAACTTGTAACTTTCTTGTTCAGTACATCCATTATCCAATACAAAATAATTTCTGCAAAAATAATATTTTGATCCAATTGCTCTTTCATTTTATTGAACTAATTAATCGAGTTTGGCTGTATTCCATTCTTATTATTTCTTCACAAGCAGGATGTCTATCTTCAAGTACAATAAACGAGTTTTCTATCTTTCGTCTTTGACAACAAATCATATTGTAATCATACTCAAATTCATTTTCAAATAATTGTGGTGTAACAAGTATGTTTCTCAAATCAGCATTTTCAGATGGCGCAACAAGATGTGGTTGCATTTCGTTAATTTGTTCTTCAAGATATTCTTCTCCTATTTTTAAGTTTTGAACTTCTCCTCTTTTCTTCTTGAGCACACACATAGCCATATCTTTATCAATCTGTAAAGTTGCAATTTGTTCTTGTAAATTAATGATTTTTGTTTGTACTTTATATTGACCATATTTTGTCACTTCATAAGTTTTCAAATCTTGGAAATGCTCAGGCTGTTCCATTTTTGATTTAATGATCAACAAATATAAACGTGATTCATTAATGAAACAGTATGAAAATGGTAAGGTGAACAAGTTGTTCACCTTCAACTTTTTATAAATAATACAATGTTTTGCTGCAGTATGGTCACAAATTGCTTTTTGCAACTTTCCTTATTGGAATATCTCTGCAACACTGTTGCCATTAAACTGTGGATTATTCTCTCCATCAGTTATCACAAACACTTTGTAATTGTTATAAATGATCCTAATAAATATATTTCTTAATGGTGTGGCAGCTGCAGCAGATGTACTTTGCATTCATCCCATGTAATAGAAAACAATTTTTATTGCATTTCTTACTTTTATTTGTAAATATTTTTATGTATAAATGTACTATATAATATGACTGAGATAATTAACAGTTTCTTAATTTCTATCTCTATGCTATCCTGATGATAATGATGTATATGCAGGCAATAGATCAACTAAGCGATGAGAATGTGAATTGCTCATACAATCTAAATGGAGAAGAAATATATATTGTTAATGAATCCTTCAAAAAAGAGAGCTACAATTTCAAGAAATGAGTAGCCATCCAGGACATTACTGCATCAAATTTAATTTCATTTTCTGTAGAAAAGTTTTATGATTATTAAAATGTATAGCATTTAAATTTTTACTCTTCTGGAAATCAACCTAAACTATAAGACCTGAGTATCTCCTGGCATATACAACTTTCATATAACTTCTGGGAAATCAGCCAGGTGACGCTTCCAGCGACATCAGATATTTTGGTGGGAGAACACCCGGCGATTTTAAAAGCAAACTGAACTGGACAGGCGACATACATGCAAATTTAAAAGCTAATTTCATGGACTGATGCAGGAAAGACAACACACATACTGAACACTAGTGCAACCAAAGATGACCAAGTCCCGAGATATTGATAGTGGGACTATGAACTCGCAGGTGAAGTAGCATTGACTCTGTCCCTTTGTTTTTTGACAAGGGAGAGAGCCGGATTCCAAAGAGAGTTTAAACAAAAACCTCCATACCAGTTAACAAGGTTGCTCACTAATTTAATCTCAACTGCCTCCTTAATAACACTGTCCCAATAGCAGGACGTGCATGCCAATATCTCGGTGTTATTATATAACATGGGGTGACCAGTATCCAAGCAATGTTCGGCATTAGCAGATCTACTTGGCTGTGGTTATCATTTGTGCCGTTTATGCTCAGTACATCGGTTCTCCATGGTCCTGATAGTTTGACCAATATATACCATGCTGCAGCTACAAGGGATGCGATATACAACCTCCTTACGCAGACCAAGATTATCCTTAACAGAATTCAAAAGCACTCTGATTTTAGGTGGATGTCGGAAAACACATTTCACATCGTATATCCGTAAAATACAACCGATCTTGTTGGAAGTGTTACCTATGTAAGGCAAAATGTCAGTAGACTTAGGTGTCGACTCAGAATTATCATCAATCACCCAATGTACAGTGGTTGATAGCGCAATGCACGTTCAATCTGTCTGTCACTATAACCATTTTGATGAAACTTACCTTCAAGGTGGGACAGCTCAGCTGGCATTGTCTGAGCGTCGGAAACATGTGTCCTGTGTACCAAGGTACGAAGTACCCCTTCACAGTGATCCAGATGGTGAGAACTAGTTGCCTGGAAGTACAAGTAGGGGTGGGTATGTTTCCCGTAGACTTCATGTCCCAATGATCCATCATCCTTCCATCTAACCAACACGTCAAGAAAGGGAAGTCAACCATCCTCTTCCACCTCCATTGTAAAATTATCTATAATTAGAGTGCTTTTGAGTTCTGTTAAGGATGATCTTTGTCTGGTTAAGGTGGGTGTATATCGCATTCCTTGTAGCTCATCAGATAGTTTTGAGATATGTTAGATTGGTGTATTATATCAATATATTTACAACAGATTCCAAGTGAAGAACATTTGAAGATATTATTGTCAATATAAAATGATGAATAACAGAGTAAGACACATAACACTAAAAAAAAATTGTCGAATATGAAGAGGTTAAAGAAATGACATTTTTACTCAAATCTGTATTGCAAAGAAAATGAGAACAAAGTCGGCTTGGCTGCTGCTGTGTGTCATTGGATCTGTAAATCTATCAACGTACTATACTGAGCCTGGCTGATTCTATATCAGCAAACTTGCCCTAAGTTTTGTGAGCCGTAAAACGTTAACTTTACCCTAGTCAGCTTCTTATGGCTAAACAGACGTGCAAGACGTGTATTACTCTGCCCTAGCTGTTCTCACAAGAATTTAACTGTGCTCAGGAGATTTATGGAGGTAATTCAGCATGCTCTTGATTTAATTTTGGAGCCAAGTGAACAAACTGTTCACACCAAAATATCTCCTTTCCCTGTCGTCATGTCAGAGAGGGATGCCCTCTGACCACACTCGATGTCTCAAGGGAAGGTGCCTACCGTACTGGACATTTCTCCACAGCCTAGTATGCCTTCCTTCCACATTGGAGTGGACACTGGATAGAGCAGTCAATGGCAGTCGCTCTTTCATTTCTGGTAGTCATGGCCGCCCAATCACCAAATGGCTTATTAAGTACAGTGTCATATATTTGGCTGGCTTTCAAGTGAACAGCCAGGTCTGTTAACCCCATTATTAACACTCCATCATCCGCAAGCGTGGAAAGTTACATCCTCACACACTTCTTACATGATATACTATTCTTTCATCAGTTCTCTGCAGTGCCCGTCACCAACACTTTGCCTTGACTAGGCTGCGGCTCTGTAGGCCATTGTGTCACAGTATCTCTAACTAAAACTGGCTTTCCCTCCAATGACGCTTCCACCCAGTTTCTACTTAATGTAAACATGAAAATTTACGTACGTGAGTTATTCTTGTCACTCTCAATGCCACGTGTATTAAACCTCAAACAAGTGAAATATACACACAAAAGCCTGTCCCATGTTGGAAAACCAATGCCTGGCAACACTATAAATGATACACAAAACTGAGGCACCCGATATGTAAGGTGTCCTAAAGCCCGATGTCTGACATATCCGCTGCTTTTTGCTTAAATTTTGTGCTGGGATAATCGGTGGTTGAGCGCTGATTAAGTACAGCACAAAACTACATACCAGTTTAATCTTGTATCAACCATCTACTAACGTATTGTCTAGATCGATTCTAAAAGTGTAAGTTCAGTCTCATTGCTTAAAAAATGAACTCTTTGACTGGCTTTACAATTATACATTTTAATTCGTTCGTTTACAGTCCTCCAACAAAATTTACTCCTCGAAACACATCACAATTAAAAAGTTGAAACTGCTGAAAAATCATTCTACAAAAGAAACTTCTTGAATATCTTTACATTTATGTGATGTAAGTGAACTAGAAGTGAAATAGCAAATGCTGAATTCTATTAGCTGGACTCTCTTTCAGTTAAAGATACAATTACAATTAGGATGATTATGTAAGTGAAGCTAATATGAGGAAATCTATAACCTCTCTCCCCCTCTATGTAAGTAGTCTACTTCTGAACCACTAACTCGTATTGGATCAAAGGTATTCTACATTCTTTTACCTTTTATAGATATTTACTGTTTTCAAAAAAGATCCATTTCAATAAATATATACATATACAGACATCAAAAAGAGTTATGCATCACCTCAGTTCCCAGAGTTTTCTAGACTGTACAGAAAATTGGAATAGAATTCAACATAAACATCATTTCTGCCCATGTCATTGCTCATGAAATTCACACATTGCATGTTGTACCACCATAGAACGAGACCTTTAGAGACGGTGATCCAGATTGCTGTACACACCGGTACCTCCAATACCCAGTAGCACGTCCTCTTTCATTGATGCATGCCTGTACTCTTTGTGGCATACTATCCACAAGTTCATCAAGGCACTGTTGGTCCAGATTATCCCACTCTTAGATGGTGACTCGCCATAGATCTCTCAGAGTGGTTGTTGGGCGACGTCGTCCATTAACTACCTTTTTCAATCTATCCCAGACATGTTCGATAGGGTTCATGCCTGGAGTACATGATGGCCACTCTAGTCGAGCTATGTCGTTATCCTGAAGGAAGTCATTCACAAGATGTGCACGATTGGAGCGCGAATTGTCGTCATGAAGACGAATGCCTCGCCAATATGCTGCCGATATGGTAGCACTAACGGTTGGAGGATGGCATTCATGTGTCGTACAGCCATTATGGTGCGTTCCATGACCACCAGCGGCGTACGTCGGCCTCACATCATGACATTCCAAAACAGCAGGGTACCTTTGACTTGCTGCACTTGCTGGACACTGTGTCTAAGGCGTTCAGCCTGACCTGGTTGCCTCTAAACAGCCTCCAACGATCGTCTGGTTCAAGGTATACGCAACACTCATCGGTGAAGAGAACGTGATGCCAATCCTGAGCGGTCCATTCGGCATGTTGTTGGGCCCATCTGTACCGCACTGCATGGTGTCGTGGCTGCAAAGATGTACCACGCCATGGACGTCGGGAGTGAAGTTGCTCATCATGCAGCCTATCTCACACAGTATGAGCCGTAACACGATGTCCTGTGGCTGTGGAAAAAGCATTATTGAACATGGTAGCGTTGCTGTCAGGGTTCGTCCGAGCCATAATTCGTAGTTAGCGATCATCCACTGCAGTAGTAGCCCTTGGGTGTCCTGAGCGACCTATGTCATTGCTTTGGTTCACTCCAAGACACCTGGATACCTCCCTTGTTGAGAGCCTTTCGTGGCACAAAGTAACAATGTGAACTCAAACGAACCGTGGTATTGACCATCTAGGCATGGTTGAACTACAGACAACACAAGCCATACACCTCCTTCCTGATGGAATGAATGGAACTGATCGGCTGTTGGACCCCCTCCATGTAATAGGGGCTGCTCATGCATGGTTGTTTACATCTTTGGGCTGGACAGTCAAAGGGACTGTCTGGACAGTCAAAGGGACTATGTCTGTGATACAATATCCACAGTCAACATCTATCTTCAGGAGTTCTGGGAGCCATGATTACGCTTTTTTTTATGTGTCTGTATATTTCTACTTTCTTTTCAATGCGGGACATTAAACCAGCAAAAGTTAAATATAATCCTATTAAAATGATTAATAGAAATGCTGTAACATCACAAGCTTATTGAACTGTAACTGTGACTAAAAGTCAATAATATTCAAATTTATACACACTGACATATTACATTTCAAATACATTTGGTACATATTGAATTGATACTGTGACCCATTAATATAACAACAATATACACATTTATATGTGTATAAAATTGGTATATATTACATTTCAATGAATATTCAATATCTTGTTTTATACACATAATCACACAAATAAAATCAATAAAACACTTTAGAAGACATGTATATGCAAAAATTACTTAAATTATGTAAAATTGACATTAACTCTCTTAATGTTTTTGTTCATCTGTTTTCCCATGAGTAGGTTTCAGTTCGTTTCTGTTAACATGAATTGTCCTCAGTTCTTTTGTGGACTAGTTGCACACTATTGTCTTTCTTCACAACCCTGCTGTTGCGTTGCAAAGATGTCATACATTTTCGTCGAAATCGTGTTTGTGAAGAAATTGGCACACATTGTTGAAGTACATCAGGATGAGAAGTTATTTACTCCGCCAGTTCTGAGCGTTTGAGTGATTCTTAGTTAGCTCGGGTGCATTACTGGTTCTCGCCAGTATGATGGTTTGATGTGGTGCTCGTCCCCATCATTGATGCTGATATCAACTGCTAATAAGAAATGAAGTGCTTCCTGGCTTGCTGTGGAAAAATATTGTGTTAATAGTAGTGGTAAGATAACAGAGACTGAGCATTTTATTTTCATTTAAAATGATTATAAAATCCTTCGTCATTCTCGGATGGAATAGGAAGGTAATCTTTCATTTCTGACCCATTGTGTCTCTTCTCATACCTTCTGCGATGATCTTCTTTTTCCCTTCTATTTCGACTATCTTGTTCTCTTCTCTGGGCTGTGTACGAGATGGATTATAACCAATTTACCAAGATAGTATTGGTATGGATATCAGATTGAATTTCGTTGATGCTCGTTTCCCATTTAACGTATGTTTGTTTTCCTGAGGAGCAGTGTGCGGCATGAACGCTGAATCCATAGACAGACAATTGTTGGGGCCTGGGCCCGCCTAGCACTAAACTTCCGTCCACTTTGCATCCTCGTTCGTTGCCTGTGAGTTAGCCGATGCACACGACCTTGCATAGTGGTCTGCTCGCTCGTTTTTTGCTCATTTATCCGTTGTTCCGTATTGCGTTCCGTTACCAGAAAGAGATTTTTCTTTTTCTGCCAGACTGGTCAGTTCAAAGTACAGCAGATACGCCTGCTTTCTTACTCACTCGAAGTTCACACTGCAACAGTGTGGTCGGTGCACCCATTAAAATCATTGTTACCTATAGCACATACACTCTTCCCACTCTATCTTTCCTTCTTCATGCTAGGAAACTGCTTATCGCCCCTACTGCTATGCTCAGTACATCTCCTTTCCAGTGGCAGGATGTCATCAACTTTGTGGTGTTGCAATGACGCGTTTACGAATCATAATTATTGGCTCATCTACACATTGTACTTTCTCCATTTTAACCTTCTGTGACGTTACATAAAAAAAGGAAATTTTTATATTTAACTATCTTTGTATAAGTTCATCAACTTCATAAAAACAGGCTTCTTTAACCTATCATAAAAACATATGAAGTAATGCTATGCCATTTCCATTGGCAGTCCCTTTAATCTGGTTTATCGACCTCCTTTACTTTACAACCAGGCTTAAATTAGTTTTAAGACTACCCAGGTTTCCTCAGCTTCAAAAGTGGATAATGTGAGTGGAAACTATGTTGGTGACTTGTGAGTGTGTCAGTCTCACTTTATCCATGCAGTTAGGAATTTACCTTCACCACACCATGTTGAACTTCCTGGGTCTGACATGAATCTCTTTCTGTACATCTCCCTAAAAATTATTCTCTAAGTTGCGTACTCTGAAACCTACAAATTCTTACACCTCTTATGCTCCTGTGCATTGAGTGCTTAACATAAACCCATTATAAAGACTTGTCCTGACACTTCCTGCGATGAGAAACACCAGTAATACATTTATAAATAACAGATGTGGCTTCTAAGGTCCACCATCTAAATATCTCCCTTCATCTCCTAACTATTTAAAGAGTTTCCCACCTTGCCCACATTCACCACATAGAATATACCTGTTTACAGTTACCCACATGTATTTACATTCTTATGGCATCCTCACATTTCTTCATTCTCGAACCATACGTGACTGGAACAGGAAAGGGGGGTAATGACAGTGGCACGTAAAGTGCCCTCCGCCACACACCGTTGGGTTGCTTGGTGAGTATAAATGTAGTTGTAGATGTAGATAGTGTTGGAAGTTCCAAGCGGCTTATTGTGGATGATGCTGTAGTATACAGAAAAGTTGCAGCATTAGAAAATTGTAGCGAAATGTAGGAAGTTCTGCAGTGGATAGGCACTTCGTGCAGGGAGTGGAAACTGACCCTTAACATAGACAAATGTAATATATTGCGAATACTTAGAAAGAAGGATCCTTTATTGTATGATTATATGATAGTGGAACAAACACTGGTAGCAGTTACTACTGTAAAATGTCTGGGAGTATGCGTACAGAACGATTTGAAGTGGAATGATCATATAAAATTAATTGTTGGTAAGGCGGGTACCAGGTTGAGATTCATTGGGAGAGTCCTTAGAAAATGTAGTCCATCAACAAAGGAGGTGGCTTAGAAAGCACTCGTTCGACCTATACTTGAGTATTGCTCATCAGTGTGGGATACGTACCGGGTCGGGTTGACAGAGGAGATAGAGAAGATCCAAAGAAGAGCGGCGCGTTTCGTCACAGGGTTATTTGGTAAGCGCGATAGCGTTACGGAGATGTTTAGCAAACTCAAGTGGCAGACTCTGCAAGAGAGGCGCTCTGCATCGTGGTGTAGGTTGCTGTCCATGTTTCGAGAGAGTGCGTTTCTGGATGAGGTATCGAGTATATTGCTTCCCCCTACTTATACCTCCAGAGGAGATCACGAATGTACAATTAGAGAGATTCGAGAGCGCACGGTGGCTTTCCGGCAGTCGTTCTTCCCGCGAACCATACGCGACTGGAACAAGAAAGGGAGGTAATGACAGTGGCACTTAAAGTGCCCTCCGCCACACACCGTTCGGTGGCTTGGGGAGTATAAATGTAGATGTAGATGTAGATATGCGTGATTCTTTTGAAGTATGCACATACAAGAACTTCAAGAAGATTTATATATTAAGTTAGTAAATTTAACATTATATCTTAATATTTAAAAATATTTAGAACATCAACTTCATGAATTAAGAGACTATACATTTTTACGATGGTTGATCACATAACAAATGAGAAGGTATTGAATTGAGTTGGAGAGAAAAGAAATTTGTGGCGCATCTTTACTTGAAGAAGGGATCGGTTGGTTGGGCATATTCTGAGGCATCAAGGGATCCACAATTTAGTATTGGAGGGCAGCGTGGAGGGTAAAAATCGTAGAGGGAGACCAGGAGATGAATACACTAAACAGATTAAGAAGGATGTAGGTTGCAGTAAGTACTGGGAGATGAAGAAGCTTGCACAGGAGAGAGTAGCATGGAGAGCTGCATCAAACCAGTCTCCGGACTGAAGACCACAACAACAACAACATTTTTACAGAAAAACTGGTATGAAACATGTCTGAACCTAGCCATAGTATTCGTTTAGGTGACTCACGTGGTATCTACCTAATGATTTTCCTATTTTGGGATGTACTAACACCACAGCATTTTTATGGATAATCTTACTAATTTACACAGGCCCCTTATATGCTGCAAAGAATAGCCTCTTGAGAATTTTCTGCGTCCTTACAGCTTTCCTTCCTTGGTACGTGAGTGCCTAATTCATATTCTTCGTTGTAAGTGTGAACTATGGCTGCATAGTTTCCTGTGTTGCAAGTTTACTTCTTCCTTTTGCTTAGTCATTGGTTCCACTGTTTCGCTTTCGCCTTTCTTGTTGTTAATGAAGTTATGTTCTTCGCCAAATATGTTGAGTACGCATTCATGTGGCTCGTCTTCATTATTCTCTCGTGTCTGATCCGTATTTGTGGGTTCTTCTTCTTGCTCATCCTCCGTCGATTCCCGATCAGTATCGTCCCAACTGGCTACTTCCGGTTGATTGCGTGATATTTCATGCTGAGACTGTGTTCCCTCTTCTCTCTTCTACCCATCGTATTTCATTTTATTAATACGTTTTGTAACTAAGTCATCTTCTGTTAGGACTGGGAAGTCATTCGAACAGCCCATGTCTCCATGTCCTAGCCAATTCTTCGACTTCCCTGTATAAGGAACTCGAATTTCTGTTTCGTCTTGGTGTTAGCCAGAATCATTTGCCTTCTGTACTCCTTGGTTGGCGTCTGTCGAATTGCTTAGTCATGCAAATGTCTTGTTCCTCTGCTGAAATACTCCTGATCCATTATTGTTTCCGCCATTTGATCAATTTCGGTTTCTTCTATTAAATACTTGAGTGATGTTGCCGGCATTATGCTGTGGTTGGTGATTTCCATTTGAATTTAAAGATCGACTCACACTGTTGTTCCCTTTGTCATTCCCATTTCCATTACTAAATCCATTCCCGTTCCTTGGCCTATTTTTCCAATTATTGTCGCGCGCATTTCTGTTGTTTCTTGCGTCGTCTTCATTGCAAATAAATTCCAACTCATGAAATATTGCTTTAAACGCTTGTATTTTATCACCGCTCCTCCCTGCTAATGATTGTTAATATCAGAGTGGCAATTTTGTTGTGCACGTCCTAATTAATTTTCCGTCGGTGTACTGATTATCCATACACTGGTTCCGATTCACCATGTCATCGAAGAACTTAACTGAACTCTTTTCTCCTGAACTTTCGATTTATTTCTTGTGCAACAATTCATATGTTATCCGGTTCTGCGCTTTACCGTGTCAGAAATGCTGCCTTAAATTCCTCATATGATTTGCACCTTGACGCTATCCTCTTCATGGCTTCCATATAAAACGCGCTATCCATATGTCCACACATGAAATCTGATTTTTGTCTTAACGGCCAGTGTTGCAGAAGACCTACTTCAAACTGACTAATAAATGTTCTTGGGTGTAGACTATCCACATTTACTTTGTAGCGTTGTAATTTGCGTACTGATAGGAAATGATCATTGTCAAATTGATTTCCCACATTCATTTGTACCAAATTCTGATATGGTAAGTAGGAGATATTCTCTTGCAGGATGTTTGAATATTTTCACTGGCGTACAATTGCCTGTTTCAGACTGTGAAGTAGCTTGTAGCATATTTCACTCGTCCTGCAACGTTTGCTGCACCGGCGGCAAATACTATGTCGTAACGTAACTCGTACCAGCTTGTATCATGGGCAGTGGTGAAATAAATAGCATCATCTGAACATCGTCTGCGTGCATAAAATTCCGTTTTGGGTGCGTCCGTTTCCTACATTTTTCCGGCGTTTAATGGTTACATTGTGGCATGGGCGCATCTGGTACTAATGATATTTTCTTCTACGGAAGCTCCTGTGCCATATTCTCTTTCTCTCGTAAGTCACGCTAGTGTACACCTTAGTGTAATTGTCTTACGTTTTGCGACGTGCATTCGGTTTGCTTCATTAAAGTCATTGAAGGTTCCTTTGCTTTCTTAAGAACGTCCGTTTCGTGTCCTACTACCAAGTCTATAGACACAATGGATTCTGAAATATCGCTGCCATTGTCCATATGTGCATCTGTTGTTCGCTTTAGTTGTCTACGAAGTAGTCCGAATTGTTGTTCGTTTTTCGCGGTTGTTTTGCCAATACGACTGTCAAACCTCCTCTGCGCGGCTTTTGTCAATATTTTCTGGAGGTGACTGTCTTCATTTATTTGGCGTATTTTGCTCGTAGCTTACCATACTAATGAATCAACACGTTGGTTGACATTTTCTACCTCCGTCTGCGTTTCTGAGCGCAACGTATCGAACTCCATACGTACCTGCTTTTGTTCCGCGATTAGCGACCTAATTTCTTCTCGTGAGCTTTTGGACTCTTTAAGAATCGTGTCTAATTATTCATCAATATGAATATGTGTAGTTTGGATTTCTCAGCCTACATCCTGTATCTGTGCCCTCGTCTTTGCACTCGATTCCTTTATGGCTCTATTCACATTTCTCCTCTATTCCTGTATCCCTGCCTCGGTCTTCTGACTCAAATGCTGTATAGCTTTATTCGATTCCTGTACTGCATGGAGTAAATGTTGGAACATTGTCAACATATATGGAACATTCGTTCTTTCTTCTGCACCTCTCGGGGGTAGTCTTCCCCAAGGTTACTATTGATCTTACTTTCTGTTTATAAAGGTTGAGTGACACTCCTTCTGTCTCCCTGCACTGACATATGTGGATTGAATCTACTCACGTTCTGTAGTAGTTCATCCACCTGCACATCATCAGATTCTGGTTCTGTGTCGCTGCAATTTTCTGCCTGTTTGTGATTACCGCCGTTACTTCGTGTATCTCTAAGATTTTCACGACTTTCACTCTCCATCTGCGTGGTGAAATCACAACATCTTCTCCCGGCTTTCTGTCCTGCTGCATTTCATACGAGTCACTACTTTCAATGTGTAACGTCTCATTTTCGTCACGATCGAGATTTTCTACTCCCTGATTTTGCCTCCATTCTGTACCTTTCGGTCATTTCTGTCCTATCCCGTAACCTCTATACCTGTCTACGCCGCCTTGTCTGGATCTAGTCAACATTCGATCATAAGGTTTAACCCATTTCCAGAAAAGCATGAATATCCTATTTGACTCTGATTCTGTTGGTCCAGTTCCCCAATAAATTCAACCCTTTGCAACGCCATATCAATCAACAAATGTGTTGGTAGAAAATGCTTCATAATAACGCCGTTATAGATCGTGCAGCGAGCGCGACGTGTACTACAATCAGTACTGCTCAACTACACAAAATTGTTCAATATCGTCAAATTGTCTTAAATGAGTTAAATTAATCCAGATAACTGAATTCAATCTGCTAGTGTGTCACACATGCACTTTAAATTATACTTCTTCTTATATATACAAGCTCGAAGTATGAATTCTGTATTCACTCAATCCATTGCATTCTTAACAATTGCTTTGTTAATTAATTTAATAATTAACCGTCCTGGGAGGGTCGCCATTATCTAAACACACCTCTGGTTAGTAATAAATGAATCCTATGTTTGCATTTTGTGTACGATTTCGCATAGCGCGCATAATGCAGTTTGAACGCGGCCTGTAAGGAAACGTGCAATTACTCAACAAGGATTTAAACTTCAGAAGAATAGCTGCCATCAATGTTCCTAAGACATCCTAATGAAATAGGAAGGGGACCTCTATCTCAGAACAGACAACATCTATTTCCTGTAATTGTATTTATTGGAATCATTTTTGCACATGTTGGGTCAGAACAAATCACAAGAGGAATCTCTGGTATCGCCTGTTCAGACAAGGGGATCCTACTATTAAATTTCTCAAATAACATAAAATAAAAAGCTCAATAATATCACAAATTTCACGATAGTTTACTATTTTAACTGAGAGGAAGACTCCCTGGTGGAAAATTATCCTGATATCGAGCTGAACAATGTTACTGGCTTGAACACATGACGGAAATACTTTAAATTCGGGAAATACTACAAGGAGCACAAGTCTTCCTACTTTCAGCTTCATATCACTGGAGTAAAATCTGGCTTGAGATGCAACATTTTCATTTAATAGCGTGCTGCATTTTCTACCTTGTGTTGCACAGCGTCATTGGCTTGGCTGTTGCTGTGTGTCATTGGATCTGTAAATCTATCAAAATGATGTACTGAGCCTGGCTGAGTCTATAACAGTAAACTTGCTCTATGTTTTCATGAAGCAAACTTCACTCTAGTCTGCTTTTAATGGCTAAATGCAAGCGCAGGGCTGGTGCACTGTGTGTTACCCTGCCCTCGCTGTGCTTGCAAGAATTTAACGGTATTGGCTCTTTTTGTTCTCTGCTCAGATTTACAAAAAGAACTCAGCCAACTCTTGACTGAATTTTGGAGCCAGGTGAACAAAGTGTTCACACCAATATACCTCCTGTCACTGTCGTCATATCAGTGAGGTATACCCTCCGACAACACTCAAAGATGTCCCAAGGGAAAGTTCCTGTCACACTGTGCAGCTGCGCATCTCCTCCGCCTAGCTTCCCTCCACAGTGGGGTTGGACACTGGATGGAACAGCCAATGGCAGTCGCTCTTTCATTTCTAGTAACCATACCTGCCCTGTAAGCATATGGTTTAATAAGTACAGTGTCGTATAATTGCCTGGCTTTCAAGTGAACAACCAGGTCTGTTATCCCTCTTATTAACATTCCATTATCCACAACAGTGGTAAGTTACATCCTTAAGCGCCGCTCAAACGATATACTATTCTTCCCCTACTTCTCTGCCATACCCATCACACACACTTGTCCTTGAATAGGCTGCAGCTCTGCAGACCGTTGTGTCTCAGCGTCACTAACTAAAACTGGCTTCCCCTACAGTGATGCTTCCACCCTGTTTCTGCCTAACTTAAACATGCAAATTTATGTAAGGGAGTTACTCTCATCACTCTCGATACCACACTTATAAAATCTCAAACAAATGAAATATGCACACAAAAACCATCCCATGTTGCAAAACCAGTGTCTTGCAACATTATACATGACACATAAAACTGAGGCACCTTATTTATAAGGTGTCCAAAATCCTGATGACTCCAAATTTTCAACTCTTTACAATATAATACTAAAGACTGTCCAAGTTTTATGCGACAAAATCAGAGATATACTACCATCTGATGAGTTTGTTGATATAGCAAATACTAAATTTCATATACAACCGTCAGCAATTCCAAGAGTTTGTAAAGATAGTAAAATAATAAATTTGGCTGATGATAAAAAGAGCCATCTGATGTGGCCGAGCGGTTCTAGGCGCTACAGTCTGGAGCTGTGCGAACGCTACAATCGCAGATTCAAATCCTGCATCAGGCATGGATGTGTGTAATGTCGTTAGGTCAGTTAGGTTTAAGTAGTTCTACGTTCTAGGGGACTAATGACCTCAGAAGGTAAGTCCCACAGTGCTCAGGGCCATTTTTTAAGATAAAAAGACTAAAAAATGCATTACTCGAATTAATAATAGTGCCAACCTGTGTTGTCCTAGAGCAATAATAGTTTCATTAACATATCACACAGGTTTCATCTTAGGCAGAGAACCAACTACTGGTGAAAGTAAGAAAATTGGGGAATGAGATTAATACAAATTACAAAACGAGTTAACCAGGATATTATGAGACCAATTATGAGAATACAACAAAGTAGGATTTACTGTAGACGACATTGAAAACGTTGAGCAACTATTGGATACTCAAATAAACTTTTGAATATGCAGAAAATTTCAATTCAGTTATTTATTGTGGTGTCAAGAAAGCAAAAAATATATCTGTAAAGAAACAACGATCATTTTGATGTAATTAACACTGTGTCAGCATTCTTACAGTCATCGTATGTCTATAACAAATGCAACACAACATTTAACAACAAGAGCAAATATAAATGCAAGATAGAAAGATATGTATATTTTGCAATGGTACAGGACACAGTACTGTGGAGAATTAGATATAGTGCGAAGTATATAATAGATATTGTTATAATGAACAATGCATAAACAATCCCCAAGAAGTTATATAGCTTATAAAAGTAAACAATGTAAAAGGATTTACTTGAGGTCTCACAAATATATATGTGGCTTTGAAAAATGTGTAAACTGCATTATAGGAGTAGAAAATAGCTATCATAAATGTTGCATACAGTATACAATACAAAAAGGTGGCATTCATGAAAAAAAAATGTAGTACAGAATATGTAGTCAAAGGTTGTCAAAAATATAGTAGAAATGGTTGTATGTTAATGGAGAATAACAAATTATAATTTTTTTCCTATGATTCATATGCAGTATAGTATTTACCGGTAATAAGATTAATGCTATGAAAAAGAATTCCCAAAGAGAATTAATTGTACCTATTCTGATAGATACATGTGGTTTCGTTATGAAGCTCAACAAGAAACAAGAATACATGTTCCAAATCTCATAATAATTCACAATTTTAATTGAGGATAACGTGAAACAAATGATACAACTAAACTACTATCCAGTAACCATGTATTTTGATACTAAAAATCTAATCAACAAACAAATTAAGAAAGAATCCTCATTTCAATATGATGAAACATTTTACTAAAAAATTTTATGCTTTCTAAATGGAAGCCTTATTGAACAAGCTCAACAACGCTAACAATACTAATTTGGCTAAAAGATTACCAAGCTATACATAAACTTTTATACAACATTGCAAGTTGTTTGTATTTGAATACTAGGCACCGAGATAAAATGGATTTGGATCTGAGTAATGAGTTTAAAATTATTTTGTTACACAGATAAGTTTTTAGTTTGAATTTTCAATTTTTTTAAGAAAGGGATATTAAACTGAGATATTAAGGAATGAAGAAACTTAAAAATAATAATAATGAATTTCATGATCTGGGATTACTACTCTGATTTTTTTCATAATAATCCAGTGTAGGATCACCATTCAACACTGAATAAAAAGTAAAAAATTTAAGTATTCTTTTCAACAGTAAAATGTGCTTTCCCAAGTAGATGTAGCAGTGAATAAATAATTAACATATACTGTGACTTTGTCTAATAAATCGGGGCCTAAAACGGTATCAAGGGCAGTAACAAGTACACCAGAAGTAACGTATAATCCAAAAACTTTAAAATGGTTCGAACACCCGGCTGAATTGAGCGCCATATGCTTTCGTGACTCTTCCTGTAATGCAGCCTCCCCAAACGACGATCTTAGGTCGGTCGCGAATAAGTACTTTACTCTATGTAATCTCTGGTCCGGTGGAAAAGCTATTATGGTCTTATTTAGGCTGCGGGCGTCCAGAACTAAACGCACACCACCACCTGCTCTACTAACACTAACAACAGATGCTGTACTGGCGATATCCAAGTTTCATTGCTGTTCCAAGCTAGCATTTTTCGTATTTTCTGTTTGACTGCCTCATCCTTCGCCCACGGAATGGAATAGGTTTGTAGAGTAATGGTCTCATGGCGAACGACAGTCGTGTAATATACATAACCTTTGATGAGTCCCCTATGGGAAAAAATACATAAATAACAACAATATTTCGGACGGCTCAGTCTTCTGCCCATCTTTAAGATACAGAGTTTCTCGTGCCTTGGGGAGAACTGCACTCGTATTACGTAACTCTTGAGTTTACATCAGCTGACACGAGTTCACCATTACCGTAGACAGCAAGATCACGGTCTGTCCACAGCATCTTGCTAGCTACAAAAAAACAGTATAAATAAGTAAATAAAATAAAACAAATAAAAAAAATAAAAAATGTCATGTAATATTTTGTGTAATGTAATGTCTTATATAGACACCTTTTATTAACCTGACTCGTTCCACATCATTACGAAATGTCATATTCATGATCTATGGAACAAGTACTAACCTAATCTAATCTAAATCTAATCTAATGCGTTTAATTTCAGGTTCTGATAAAATTTGCCTTGACAAGCCTTAGTGCTTATCAAATTTATAATATTTTCTTTTGCTCAACATTTAAATGGCATGTTCCACTCCGGGGATCGACGTTTTCATTTCCGCTTCGTAGAAATTGCCTACCGAGCAGAAAGGGCATAGAAAAAGCCCTTAACTATGAAAAACGTGCATTCCGTCTCTCTGCTTTCAAACAACATCTGTGGCTGCTTTTCACCACTTTGATTCCGTGTACCTACCGCCTCTGAGTATACACAAATCTGCACTGGCAAAGTCGGAATCCTTTTTATTTCACATATCTTACTGAAAAGATGTATTGCAAGAACATTTAATTTCTCCCCCTTGTCAATACCTATAGTGGTTAGTATACCTCCCAATACAGTCGTTCTTGTTTTCCATAACATTCTACAGCTGATACAGGATCGTTACATAATTCGTCGCTTGTGTCCAGTCATTCGTTGTAACGAATCATGTTCGTCACAGAGTTATTCGTTTCACCCTCAATAAACTTCGCGTCCGATATCTGGGAGAAAGATAGGAACACATCTAGTTTAATGCCTGATTCGTGGGTTGAGGTCGCTCTTCCGTTACCACAGTGAAGCGTACTGATTCAGTGTGATGTTGTTGTTGCTGTTGTTGATTTTGCCAGACGGGAGGTGGTGAGAATAGTTTGTCCGTGGTGGTCCCCGAAAATCTGGCTGCCACTGATTCCTGTTACTGTGTTGTCGATTATAGGTTTAACTATTATTCTTATCTCCAAGGTAATACTAGCTATGATTACTTTTGTTCACAAGTGCAAAACCAGAACCCTTTTGGTGACTACTTTGTGCGTTATCATTTCTGTGGTCTGGAGGTGGCTTGGCACCGCCGCTGCTATTTGCATGATTCCGTCCACCGCCGTCGTTGCCATGCAAATGTTTTGCGTCTTCTTGATTAAATCAATAGAGCCAAGAACTAATAGAAAACTTTCCACTGTATCTTCAGACGCGAGGATGAGCTTTTGTCGAATACTAATCGGCGATTGGTTTTTTAATATTCCAATCACGTCTGTATGCAGTGTAAGATTTGCCCAAAAGCATGCTGTTCCTTTATGTTTTTCTAAGTATTTCCTGAGACTCCCAGGATTAGATATTTGTCTCCTCGAACGCACCTGAATATGAGGCGACCAATATCTGTTCAAGAAGGTCTGTTCAAATTGTTCAAATGTTGAACAGGATTCTGGTGTAGCTGCTGCCCACAACGTGGATTCGCCTTGTACCTCTGAGGTTGCAAATTGAATCCTTTCTCTGTCATTCCATGTCTTATGCAACATTCCTCTAAGACTGCCAATGGAAGTTATTGAATGTGGGAATTTCTTCTCTGGTATATACACCTGGCATTGCCGGTGCTTCAGAAGACTCTCCTAGAAATATGACGGTTAGCGTGGGTGCTGCTGCTACACAAGCATATGTACATCTGCTATATGGGTTGCTAGGTCCTAAATCGTTCCGAATGTGTTGGTTGTAGGGTAGAACACTTCCATACGTTTGTGTCAGGTTCGTCGGTGTTGTGTTTCTTATTAGCTCGATATGGTGTTTTAGGTCTGTTACCTTGGTGTCAACCTCTCTGTGTCACTCAGGTAATTCATCAGACAAAATATCTCTTATTTGACCAAGTTCTGCGGGAGGATTTTCGCTTCCAGTTTTGCTTCTGATAGCACTTAAGCACTCGCGGTCAGGCCTACTGCACATATCTGTTTTCCAAATTCTCCATAACGTCTGTGTTTTTCTCAAAAATCCACTCATCAAAAATGTTACTAAATTTTTCACCTTGAGCAGTCAGGCTCTGAGATATTGTCTGAGTTTGTTCAAGGGACTCTTAACTTGGTGATTAATATTTGATTCGCTAGGTACTATTCTGTTCGTGTGGTGTTGAATCTTTTCGCATCATGCTATAACTGTCTGAAAATACTTGGTATTTTACGGTAGGTGTCGTCTACATTGGCTTCTTCCGTCGTGACCTCGTCTAATGTAGTTATCTGCATGTTAATGCCTTTTGCCACTGTGTGGAATTTATTATCCGTTCTTCATGATTGTTCACTTAGCTTGTAATCAAATTTCTTGTAATATTGCTTGGAAATTTGATCAAACTATTTTCTGCCATTGTATCTGATTATTTCTTCGCAATACGAGCAAACTTTTCTCTACCTGAACTGACTGTTGCTTAGAAATTTGACAAAAATTCTCTTTTATTTCATTGAAATGTTCATTTGCAATACGAGTAAAATTCGCAGTCATTCACCAAGTGATGTTAATAATTATGTTGGTGTCAAAGCTTCCGCGAAAATTTGCACCACGTCCTGCAGCGAAGAATACTTCAAGACTTCGCTTTCCAATGAGTCGTTTTCGAGAAAAATCAGTTTGTGCGACACTAATCGCTTCTACAAAGAGTGATACGTTATCACTGAGGATTTTAATGGAACAGTTGACGATTTTGGTTACAATTTATCTTGGTTTAACCTACAATCGATGCCTCTTATTACTCTGTTGCCATTTGAATGTGTTCACTGCAACGTATTTCATTAAAAGTAGACAAGTCGTAATACTATCCATTTGTAGGCCAAATTTCATACAAAATGGATCGTTTTCAGAGAATTAAAATCGTAGAAAGAGTCTGCGATGTACTCATTGGTCAAATTTAGAAGGTAGCTGCCATTTCAAAGTGATTAAGAAAAACTATAACTACTTTGTGTGAAAGTGATTTGAAAGAGTGCGTGAGGGATACAGATAATAGCTTCTATCAAGTTGACGACGGACAAAATTCCTTATATACCCACTGATTAACATTACTGATGAAATACAGACGAGGTAAGATGTGACTGGACACTGATCTGTTGAAACATCGGTCGACAAATGGATCGAAGTAATGATAAATTGTACTGTGTGTGTCACGACTATTGTAAGAGTGCTGATCAGGCTATGTAATCACTACAGTTCTTTAAATCCAATTATTTAAGGATTATACTTTATCTGAATTGTCTTGGTAGTCTTTTTAATTGCCCTGTCCTCTTAATTCAGAATTTTTGGCCTACTACTGTCTTCAACAAAACTGTGTAAGCTGCTGTAAGAGGAACGGACTTTGTGGCCGAGTAATGGGCACAATTAGTGCACCGAATGGTGTGTAGCACTTTCGGAAAAACTCCAAATACTTTTATTGTGTTAATTTTCGTGCTTCACACTTGCTAATTATGTGTAATTACTCAGAGAAGTTATGACAAAAAAATGAAGCAGAGTCTACCTCACTGGTACAAGTATTTAATAAATTTTTCGTCTTTGCTTAACTGAGTTTACAAACCCAAGGCAGTTTCAAGATTGTGAATATTTTGAAGGTAAATTTCGCATTGTACGAAAAACATCTTAAGCTTTAATTTGGGAAGGACCGATGGCTCCTGTCGATTACAAAGCTTACAAGGCTTTAAGCTTTTCCAGACACTCTGTGCATAAATTAATCACCCAATAATTGTAATACAAAATTTCACTTCCGGCACCAAAAGCGTGTGCACTCCATCACAGCCACAATTTTTTTTCTCTTGCCATCCAACTAGCTACATGTCTCTTAACTTCCTGTTAAATCGATTTGTATGAACTGCGCTCAGTACTGACAACGTTGTGACCAGTCTAAACATTTGCCACTCTAGTTATTTCGCTGCCATGAAGCTAATCAAATTTCCCAATAGTTTTAAGTAGTTCCCGAATGACACCGTTGATGAAGGTGCCCTTTCGAATTGCCCCGACGTCCAAAGTGCTGAAACACGTTAACGGATTGATCACTCTCACTTTTAGAAAACATTAAATCTGAGCTCTGGGCCTGAAAAGGTCCTCATGCTTCCAAGGCATCTATTTTACTTGTGACAAACATCCATTAAAGTTTTTTCATATATTTCTACACATTCACTGTCTATATTCTAAATTTTTCATTGTTTCCCATTAACATCACTCTACTTAGCGCTGTTAGGATAAAACTATAGATCCAAATTTCTATACATTTTTAATTCATATGCTAATATTTGTGTATAATGTAATGCATCACAGTTTGTGTATCGTGTGTAACTGTTGGAGCAGGGTAGGTTTTATTTCATTGTACTCACAGGTGTTCATTTAATATTTTCTGCTAATCTTAAAATTACTTGTATTCGTCCAGCAAGATTCAACTTTAGAACAATATTTTGCGAGAGTGAGAGTTTGGCTGTGTATCGAAACGTAGCGACCTTCGATACAACAATGACTAGAGATCAGTTAGAGGAAGGTGGTTGCATTGTTGGCCAGTATTCGAGCGTGGATAGCGAGTTTATAACGATGGTCGTATTGTTATGAACTGCATAAATAGGGCACAAAGTGTACTTAAATGTTACACGTCTTGGATTAATCCTCCACGCAGTTGTACAAATACCGCGACCTAGGAATAACTCAGAGATTCGATTACTACTGGGACGGTTTACGAAGCACAATGCGAACATCCGAGTTAAAATTCCATTGTGACGATGTGCCTTTTATTTTGAAATGATATGTCGTCAAGATACATACTCCAAATCGTGTACCGTGTACAAACACTACTACATCAGACCAGTGGATACAAAGGCTTAGTAGAAGCTGTACTGCTGAGAAAAATTTTGTCATTCATTGCGGATTACATTTGTTTTGCATTGTCATCCACCAACGATTCCACCATGAAGAAGACCACGCGCGTTTTTTACTGCATCATCACATAACTATCTTTGAGGTGGAAAGCTTCAGCGGCACTATTTAGCAAGAATTGCCATCACGGGGATACGTGCGTCGCCGTGGGACAACTATCTGCCGTTTCTCACAGCTAAGTTTCCGTTGCTGAACAAAGTAATGGCTAGAAAACTGTCATCTAGCAAGTTATATATTTTCTTTAAATGAGTTGTTAAAAAATTGGTGTTGATTTGCTAAATTCAAATGTAGCACCTCTCATTATTATTAGCCACTTTACTGGGGTTGCCATTACTCTGAGAGGGGGGTGTAGAAACTTGTTTAGTATGATTACTTTTTATTTAGAACACAATTACATGGAATTCTTTGTGGAAGAAGTAATTGGTACTCATATTTTTTGGAAGATATCCTTTTTTTCAGCAAGTGTTTTCTTTCCTTTTTAGGTATTTATGAAACTATTTGTATAATTATCCGAAAAGTGACATTTTCTCTTTCTATCATTAGGCATTTTCGTAAGCTATGAGAAGATAAGTTTATTAGACGGTAAACCGTCGACAACACTTTATTCTCCGAAGTACACGTCGCTGTATACTTCTTGCCGTATATACCGACAGCAAACACTTCAGACAATACTAACTTGCACGCGTTGTTCGTATTACGTTTCGGAAGGACTGTCTCATCAGATCGCTATCCAAACGGGAACTACCAAATTCTTCCGCGTGACGCTGCTTAAATAGTTCCAGCAGTGTGCTACTGGAGAACTTCTAGAATGATGGCACCAGATCTAGAAGGTGCGTGCATCATTGTTACAGGGTACGCAACATGCAACGCCCTGTGTGAGACGACCTTGCCAACATAAACTTGTTAACATAAATGAAACTAACCGAGGCTGGATTTACATGTTGCACTAGGAGATAGTGTTACTTCAGTACTTAAGCCAAGATTGTAACAGTATTTTGCAAAATCAGGAGAAAATTGCGTCTTGATGAGATTTCGAGAAAATAAAATCCGTAACGGTGACGTTCTTGATATATCGGGACGGATGGCAACGTTATACTTCACGATATTTTGGGACAGAATCATTTTAACAGCTTTTCAACTAATATCGAGGCCTGAACTAAAGCGGATTTCACCTTGTAATACTTTTGCAGTAAGATGTTAAGGATAACGCTATAGGTTTTCGTTACTTTTAGCAATACTATGCATTAGACTTTCTTGACTTCCTACAAATTCTACTTTATATTTTGTGTTTCGTCTTATTAAGTGTAAAAGTGTTATTAGTGATCATACGTGTTGCTCTTTCTTTCGGTTGTTTATCGAATATGTCACTCAAAGTAAGTAGTAAATTGTCAGTCTTTAGCAAAATAAGTTCAAACAACCACAGCAGAACTGATAAAGTTCCATTGAAAAACGTTGAGATAGCGAGGAAGTTTTGAACTGGATAGTTTCGTGCTGAATAAAGATTGTTTACATACAAGAACTTATCAAACTGCAGCAATTGAGGGAACTTGTCAATTACATTAATGAATATCAATGATAAATCCACAGTCAGTGAGACTAATGTTCTGTAATTTCTGGAACAAGTCCAATAGCAAACTTTCCGCACCGACCCTTCTTTGTGCCATTCACCCTACATCGTTGCTAGGTATGATGATGTTATGTTTGCTTACAGTGTGCTTTTGTGTTCATTGAGCTCATCGCGACTTGCTAATCAGTTAGTGTGTGGCAGTACAAGCAGTAAGTTACGAATGGGCCATGGGATTTACCAATGCAAGAAAGGAGAGTAAAAGAAGAACGCAATTCGTTGTACACTGTATGCAGCGAGGTATCCCAGAAGATGTCAACGATTCCGGCAATTATTTGTCAGCCTCTTCAACCAGTTACGTGAAAGTGTTAGTGTAACACTTAGACAATGTTACAGGAGGAAAGAAGTGGCGACAGAAAAGGGGGAAATTAATAATCTTGTTGCTGATGCAGTTGATCCGCGCGTTAGCTCCAGCCCAATCGCACGAGGAAATGGTGGGAGTCAGGCAAAGGTCCTGCGAATTCCCCATCGACATAGCTCTGATCCCTATCACACCTCTCTCCTTCAGGAGCTGCATGTAAACGATTATCAGAAGCGCGTTAACTTCTATAGAAGGGCATTCCGAGTGGATACTCTACCTGTACTATGTATCTTGTTTAGTGATGAAGCCACATTTACCAGTCATGGGCAGGTTAACCACTGAAACGGCCGCTATTCATCTGTTGACAATATCCGTTGGCCTCGTCAGGTGGAACGTCAGCGTCCATGGGATGCAAATGTGTGGTGTGGGTTATAAACCATCAGCTCTTAGACCCGATTTTCATAGATGGAGCACTGAACCCTCACCAGTATCGCAGCCTCCTAAGGTACCATTTTCCAAGGATGTTGCGAAACATTGATCTGTTGACTGGGAGGAGCCTATGATAGCAAAATGATGACTCTCTAGCCGCTTAGTGCACGAAGTACTACAGCGTGTCTTCGCGTATTGTTTCCAGATCCTAGGACTGGATGCAGAGAATCTATACCTTTCCCGGCTCCTTCCCTGGATTTGACACCTGCAGAATTTTTTCTGTTGGGAAAGCTACAAGACGCTGTCTACAAGGACATACTAACTACACCAACGACTTAAATGACGTGTTACAGCAGCCTGCTCGAACATTTCCGCATTTTATTTTTAGAATACTTCGGTAATATTTGTGGCACAATACAAAAGATATAAAAGATCCTGTACACAAATACAGATGCGTTCAGTATCTCGACGGTGTTTAAATATTGATAGGTATAAAGATATTGTTTCAGACAAGGATTTACAGGACTATTCTATTTGTTATTTCATTTGTGTTATCAGCAATCATGAGTAGTAGTCATTGAAAGGAGGAAACATTTTACTTTTCATGAACAATTTGAATGATCGTGACGGTAGTGACAAACATCTGGACGACAGGACCTGTAAATTTGAAACCAATGTATCACTTCATGCGGATCACATAAGCTCTGTCAGTATGAAACTCTTGTCGCCTCCAAATCTGCAGTACGTGGCCGCTTCAGAATTAAAGCTATTTAATTGTGTTTTAAGGCAATTTATATTTTATTGAAATACGTACGTAATCCATAGTGATATTCTCATCTCACAATCTACATAACTGTTGTAACTGTTTCAGTTTTCTCAGCAGCCGGTGATTTAAATTGTCGTTTTTCTTTAGAATTTCCGATGAAAGCTCATGAAGATCTGTCTCAACCTACAACACTGATTTAGAGGTGACACTGAAGAAGGGCGATGCAGTCAAGCCGTATGTGTCCTCTGAAACAGAAAGCTAATTTGATATTCAGTAATGGCGGAAGGACACAAACTGATTTACAAAACAGAAAAAAAGCCTTTTCATCAGTAGGCTGAAGTCCAGGATTTCAGATCCTCTGACATCTTTCTACGTTACCCAGCAACATTTCTAGGAACATTAATCCTTTATATTGAAACTGTGCGGATCACCGAGATAGGAACCAAGAAACTCCGGCTTTTACGGGCAATGACTCTACCAATTGAGCTATACACGTTCGGTGCGCCAGATATTTTTAACCAGCCAGGAAATTTCATAACAGACATTCTCTACAGCTTGACGATAATTGCGAGACAATGTTATAGCAAGCAAGATAACACCACACGGCGAAGTTCATAAGCCAAAAAGCATATAAAAACGGCTTGTTTCGTACACTATAATTTGCGGTAGTTACAATGAAGCATTTCTCTTTCTCTCTCTCTCTCTCTCATTAAGGGGAGACGGTGGCAGTCTTGCACTGATATTTTTGTAAATCCACATCTTTGCCATTTTTTGTTCAATCTCATTTCAATTTTGCACTCTTATGTATAGAGATCGAATATAATTTTTTTAAAAAATCAGAATTTTTAATAACAGTCTAATTCAGTGAGATAATTTTGAATTTTTTATTTCATTATTATTTTAAGGTACACTTTTTCATATTTTCGAGGAAAATTTGGCAATTTTTTTAAATGGTAGAATAATCTACAGTAATAGGTGTACAATTAAGTGCAGTAACTTTTTGGTAAATTAATGATATTATATTCTGTGATATTTTGGATTCAAACATTTTTCACAAGCAAACTTTTCAATATATTATCAACCACAAAACAGTGAATAATATCTCGATTAAAATTTTGTTCCACTTAAATATTGGTTCAAAGTAAAAGAATAGGTCTGGCAAATTTAATTGCAATCCTTCCATTGGTTTCTTAAATATGTGTTCTTGAAACCAGAAAACATTAAGTTGCCGAAAAATCATTTTAAAGTTTGGATGAAATATAAAAAAAAAACTATCATACCTTAGCTAAAACTGCCAATATCCATATTCCATTTCTTCCTCATCATCCTCTACAGCTCTTTTAGCTTCTCTGCTCCTTTGCCTAGCAATTTTTTGTATGACCTGGACTGAAGTCTCTGCCTTCATGATTCTTTGCTTATCGATGATCTGCAGTATCCGCTCAGTGAAGACTCCAGGTGTAAAGCGCAACTTTCTGAGGAAGTGAAGTCTTGCCACATTCCCAAAGCAGCTTCCAAAGCATAAATCTTCACTACCAATATGGAAACAAACATAGTCTTTGGACATCTTTTCAAAATAAGAGCATTGAAACTTTCATTTTGGTTCTTTGTTTTCCCATGCAGACATTTTTCTAGCAGTACTGGTGAAGCCATTGGTCTAAAAGTTGGTTTAATGGCCATTGAAACCTCATAAGGAAGGTTATTTTTATGAGTATAAGCTTCCCCACTTTCCTTACTTTCCAAAAATTTGTACCATTCATTAGAACAGAGGCCATGTTCAGGTGTAGTGTCTGTCGACAAGTAATGAAACCAAATGGCCCATACTGCTTTCCTCATACTGTCCAAGCTTGTGAGGTTACTTCTAATTGCAGCACCATAATATACTTGTAGGCTGTCAGTTCTCTTCTTTGTTAGTCTGTTTTTACCTCCCAGTGGCTTCCCATCCTCTAGTAGCTTGCCTTCATTTTCTGCAACAAGTCTTCGGAGTCGTCCACCCATCCTCTTCTGAATATGGCCTAAGCACTCCAGTTTCTCAATAGTGCAATTTTTTCCATAGGACTGAGTTTCAACTACATTCTTGAAAGCACTAGAGTCTCCATCTCCTAAATACTCTACGTATCTTACTCCATACTTTTGCAAAGATCTATGGAAAATTGAATTTCATACCTGCAGCTTCCATCCCACCACTGGAGCCTTCATAATGTCTGCTACAAACAGCTTGACGGGCTTCTTGCCATTCTGCATCAATACCTGCATCAATATATTTATTGTCCAAGGAACATGCAGAACAATATTTAGACATCACCTGTAAGACCAATACTTTTCTAGTGTCGACACTAATGATTGTTGAAACTCCATGCAGTGAAGTATGCCCCCTCTTCATCCAGGAACTGTCACAGAAAACTGCTATATCGTTGCTATTAGTTGCTTCACAATTTTCTTGAATTGCCCCCAGGACTGCCATTTTCATGCTCTCTTCACTTACTTCTGCAACTGCACTGAGGAGAGCAGTATTCATTGGAGAAAATTTTAGGGGAGGACCAGGCACGTTCATAATACCACATAAAAGGTTTCCACCATCTCTTCCAATCCCTATACTTCTTATAAGCAAATATCATATTTGCTTCATAGATTCTATTACTGACCTTTGATGTCTTGAATGGTCTGTCAGCATCATAGTTTTGACACAAAATGTGCAATTTGCAAACCGAACCTTCTCTCTTTCCATCATCAACCAAATCCACATTTCCTCTACAAACAGAGCACTTGCAGGCTTTTCTAAGTGCTTCTGCCACCATTTCCAGATCCACAATTCTGAAACCTGTATTTCTGTCATGATTTTTTTCTTCTGGCACAATCCCTGTCCCAAGTTTTATTTTAGATGCACATGGAAACAAGCCAATGTTTGCATCTGCAGGCCCGACCCTAACCTCAATGTCAGTTTTTCACTTTATATTCGAAATATGGGACTTACTATATTTTTTTAAATACTTTACCATGCCTAGGCATTGTAAAAATCGATCAACAGATTCAACATTGCACAAAGAATGGCACAATAAATAAAGTGTCACTCGAATTCCACTGAACAGCACAAAACTTGTTTACAACACTCCACAGCCTTCTATACCACACTGATTGAACCTGAAAATGGCTCCACAGCCGTCTTTACAACACTGCTGTTATGTATATAAAAATCACAGCCTTCTAAAGCTATATTTTCTAGGTTGACAGGCCTAATTCAGCAATAAAATTTTTCCTCCATTTGGTACATTGAAAAGCGGGCTTGGCGCATTACACTGCTTAGGGTTTTAATTTTTTTATGCCATTTGTAGTTCGAATTTCAAGGAAAATATTTGGTACAATAATCTGCATTATATTTACTATCAAATAAGCAAATAAAAATAATTTGTAAAATTTTCATTATTTCTGCCACCGTCTCCCCTTAATTCTTGAGGTGTTTTAAATAAGAGTTTCCTCACTAAGTCAAGGTAGGAAGAGGGTACGAGCCCTAGAAACCTTCTTACAACCATAACACGTCGTCAACGGGAAAGAGAAATTCCCCCCCCCCCCCCCCCCCCCGAGTGACAAGGCACCACATTTAGATTTTTAGATAAGAGAAAGCGCACTGCTGTCCAAAATTATAGCACAAAACGGAAATTTAGCAAGATTGCTATTGTTTTCATACAGAATATCTATATCTACATCTATACGGATACTCTTCAAATCACATTTAAGGCCTTGACACAGACGGTTAATCGAACCGCCTTCACAAATCTCTGTTATTTAAATCTCGTATAGCATGCGGAAAGAATGAACACCTGTATCTTCCCGTACAAGCTCAGATTTCCCTTATTTTATAGTGGTGATCGTTCCTCCCGATGAGGCCGATGTCAAGAAAATATTTTCACATTCGGAGGAATAAGCTGGTGATTGGAATTTCGTGAGAAGATTCCGTCGCAAAGAAATACGCCTTTCTTTTAATGCTGTCCAGCTCAAATCCTGTATCATTTCTGTGACACTCTCTCCCACATTTCGCGATAATACAAAACGTGCTGCCTTTTTGATGTACTCCGTCAGTCCTATCTGCTAAGGATCCCACACCGGGCAGCAGTATTCAAAAGAGGAAAGACAAGCGTAGTGCAGGCAGTCACCTTAGTAGGTCTGTTACACTTTCTATGTGACCTGCCAATAAAACGCTGTCTTTTTGTTAGCCTTCCCCACAACATTTTCTAAGTGTTCCCTCCAATTTAAGTTGTTCGTAATTGTAATACCTAGGTATTTAGATGAATTTACGGCTTTTAGATTAGACTGATTTATAGTGTAACCGAAATTTAACGAATTCCTTTTAGCACTCTTGTGGATGACCTCACACTTTTCGATATTTAGGGTCAACTACCACTTTTCGCACCATTCAGATATCTTTTCTATCTCGTTTTGCAGTTAGCTTTGATCTTTTGATGACTTCATTAGTCGATAAACGACAGCGCATTCTGCAAATAACCGAAGACGGTCAGAAACGTACGTTGCTGTTTCTGAAAATTTGAGACACCTGTATCAAATATGCAGATTAAATGGTACCTAATGGACATTCATGGTAGGATATGAGGTGGAAATAATTAGAATTTCACTGTGATAGCATGTATTTGATCCGAACAGCGTTAGCATGTATTTGATCCGAACAGCGCCCTCCGAAGAAGACTATTTACAAAAAAACTAAATAAATAAATAAAATAAAATAAAATACATTCTAGCGGTGGATGTCTACCACTAACTTCGTGTGAGGAATGCTTATCAATAATTGTTGCCTAAATGAACGCAGTGATGACGTAACTCAGATTAAACGGTGGCTAGTTGTAGATCGTGGTGTAGGGTGTTGTGTTGGGGAAGTCTAGTGATTTACATGCATGACGTTAGCCGAATAGAAGTATGGAACGCAGACTTGTCTGCAGATTACAAAATGTAACGTCATTATGGCATTGCAGACACATCAGCCGCATAGTACATAGTGGTAGGAGTTCATGCAGAGAAATGGCAGGATGTTAGAGCACGACTTCACAGTCTCCGGCGTGTAGTGTCCTGCGTAGTGAATGCCGGTATTCCATTGCGCAGGGCGCTCCTGACGCCAACCAAAACACGTCTCCCACTGTAATGGGATTTTCACTATTGACTTTCTACATCTACATCTACATCCACCACCTACATGGATACTCTGCAAATCACACTTAAGTGCCTGGCAGAGGGTTCATCGAACCACCTTCACGATTGTCTATTATTCCAATCTCGTATAGCGCGCGGAAAGAACCAACTCCTATATCTATCCGTACGAGCCCCGATTTCCCTTATTTTATCATGTTGATCGTGTCTCCCTATGTAGGTCTGTGTCAACAAAATATTTTCGCATTCGGAGGAGAAAGTTGGTGACTGGAATTTCGTGAGTAGGTTGCGCCGCAACGAAAAACGACTTGCTTTAATGATGTCCACCACAAACCCTGCATCATTTCAGTGACACTCTCTCCCATATTTAGAGATAATACAAAACGTGCTGGGCTTCTTTGAAGTTTTCCGATGTACTCCGTCAATCCTATCTGATAAGGATGCCATACCGCGCAGCAGTATTACAAAAGAGGACGGACAAGCGTAGTGAAGGCAATCTCCTTGGCAGATTTGTCTTACCAATAAAACGCAGTCTTTGGGTAGCCTTCCCCACAACATTCTCTATGTGTTGCTTCCAATTTAAGTTGTTCGTAATTGTAATTCCTAGGTATTTAGTTGTATTTACGGCCTTTAGGTTTGACTGTTTTATCGTGTAACCGAAGTTTAACGGAATCCTTTTAGCACTCATGTGGATGAAATCACATTTTTCGTTGTTTAGAGTCAATTGCCAATTTTCGCACCATACAGATATATTTTCTAAATCGTTTTGCAGTTGATTTGATCTTCTAAAGACTTTACTAGTCGATAAAAGACAACGTCATTTGCAAGTAACCTAGGACAGCTGCTCAGATTGTCTCCCAAATCTTTTATATAGATAAGGCTCAACACAGGACCTATAACACTACCTTGGGGAACGCCAGAAATCACTTCTGTTTTACTCGATAACTTTCAGTCAATTAGTACGAACTGTGACCTCTCTGATAGGAAATCACAAATCCAGTCACTTAAGTGAGACGATATTCCATAAGTACGCAATTTCACTACGAGCCGCTTGTGTGGTAGAGTGTCAAAAGCCTTCCGGAAATCCAGAAATACGGAATCGATCTGAAATTCCTTGTCGATTGCACTCAACACTTCATGTGAGTAAAGAGCTAGTTGTGTTTCACAGGAACGATGTTTTCTAAACCCATGTTGTCTTTGTGTCAATAGGCCATTTTCTTCGGGGTAATTCATAATGTTGGAACACAATATATGTTCCAAAATCCTGATGTATATCGACGTTAATGATATGGGCCTGTAATTTAGTGGATTACTCCTACTACCTGTCTTGAATATTGGTGTATGACCTGTGGAACTTTCCCGTTTTTGGGTACGGATCTTTCGTCAAGCGAACGGTTGTATATGACTGTTTAGTATGGAGGTAATGCATCAGCATACTCCGAAAGGAAACTAATTAGTATACAGTCTGGACCAAAAGACTTGCTTTTATTAAGTGATTTAAGTTGCTTCACTACTCCGAGGATGTTACTCATGTTGGCAGCCGTTCTCGATTCCAGTTGTGGAATACTTCTTTTGTGAAGGCATTTCGGAAGGCTGTGTTTAATAACTCTGCTTTGGCAGCACTGTGTTCGATAGTATCTCCATTGCTATCGCGCAGAGAAGGCATTGATTGTTTCTTGCCACTAACATACTTCACATACGACCAGAAACTCTATGGATTTTCTGCCAGGTTTCGGGACAGTTTCGTTGTGGAATGTGTTGTAAGCATCTCGCACTGAAGTCCGCGCTAAATTTCGAGCTTCTGTAAAAGATTGCCAATCTTGGGGAATTTGCGTTTGTTTAAATTTGGCATATTTGTTTAGTTGTTTCTGCAACAGTGTTGTAACCCATTTTGTGTACCAAGGAGGATCAGCTCCGTCGTTTGATAATTTATTTGGTATAAATCTCTCAATTGCTGGCGATACTATTTCCCAGAGTTCAAGCCACATCTAGTCTACAATTATATTATTAATTTGTAAAGAGTGGAGGTTGTCTCTCAGGAAGACGTCAAGTGAATTTTTATCTGCTATTTTGAATAGGTATATTTTTCGTTTATTTTTCGAGGATTTGCGGATGACAATATCCATTCTCGATACGATAACCCTGTGTTCACTAATCCCTGAATCGGTTTTGATCCTTGTTATTAACTCAGGATTATTTGTTGCTAAGAGTTCACGTGTGTTTTCACAACCGCTTACTATTCGAGTGGGCTCATGAACTAACTGCTCGAAATAATTTTCAGAGAATGTGGTTAGCACAATTTCGGATGATATTTTATGTGTACCTCTGCAATTAAACATGTATTTTCACCAACATATCGAGGGTAAATTAAAGTCACCACCAACTATTATTGTATGAGTCGGGTACGTGTTTGAAATCAAACTCTAATTTTCTTTGAACCTTTCAGCAACTGTATCATCTGAATTGGGAGGTCGGTAAAAGGATCCTATTATTATTTTATTCTGGTTGCCAACAATGTCCTCTGCCCATACTAACTCACTGGAAGTATCTACTTCAATTTCGCGACAAGTTAAACTACTTCTGACAGCAACAAACATGCCACCGCCAACCGTGTTTAGCCTATCCTTTCGGAACACCGTTAGGTTCTTCGCAAAAATTTCAGCTGGGCTTGTATCCGGCTTTAGCCAGCTTTCAATGCCTATAACTACTTGAACATCAGTGCTTTCTATTAGCGCTTGGAGTCCTGGTACTTACCTACCACAGCTACAACTTATTACAATTGTTATACCGGTGGTTCCTATATCTACGGTTCTCCCGTGTTCGGGCTGCACCCTTTGTGACTGAAGCCCTTTTGTGTTTCCAGAGACCCTCTAACCTAAAAAAAAAAAAAAACGCCCAGTCCTTGCCACACAGCCCCTGCTGCCCGATTAGCCGCCTCCTGCGTAAAGTGGACACCTGACCTATTCAGCGGAACCCGAAACCTAACCACCCTTTTGCGCAAGTCGAGGAATCTGAGCCTCTGATTCAGACCCTCCAGTCGGCTCTATACCAGAGGTCCGCAATCGGTCCTGTTGACTATGCTGCAAATGGTCAGCTCTGCTTTCGTCTTGCAAACAAGACTGGTGGCCTTTACCACTTCTGTTAGCCGCTCGAAACCACAGAGAATCTCTTCTGATCCAAAGTGACACACATCATTGGTACCGACGTGAGAAACCACCTGCAGTTGGCTGTACCCTGTGCTCTTCATGGCATCCGGGAGGACCCTATGCTGTCTCTGGCTGACACTGTCGCTGAGCCAGATGCTGTCGCCTGTCCTGTTTCAGAGGAAACCACTCAGCCAGCAAGATACGGGTAATCGGTGGTATTATTGGTAGTTGGGAGCTCCAGCGTTAGGCGCGTTTTGGACCCCTTAGGGACTTGGCCGCCAAGAAGGGTAAGAAAACCAATGTGCACTCCGTGTGCATATCGGGTGGAGTCATTCCAGATGAAGAAACGGTCTTCAAATGGTTAAAATGCCTCTGAGCACTATGGGACTTGACTTCTGAGGTCATCAGTCCCCTAGAACTTAGAACTACTTAAACCTAACTAACCTAAGGACACCACACACATCCATGCCCGAGGCAGGATTCGAACCTGCGACCGTAACGGTCACGTGGTTCCAGACTGTAGCGCCGAGAACCGCTCGGCCACCCCGGTCGGCAAAGCGAAAAAAGTGGTTCACCTAAAACATTCATCTTTCTTTACGTACTACACGAATATGTAATAAAAAATGGGGGTTCCTATTTAAAAAAAAACGCTGTTGATATCCGTTTGACATATGGCAACGCCATCTAGCGAGCCAACCATAGCGCCATCTGGTTTCCCCCTTCAAGCTAGACGAGTTTCATTCTTTGTAGTTTTTTCGTTTGACGCTTCTTTCGTGAGATATTTGGTCCGGGCACAATCAATGGACCACCCTGTATAGTGAATCAGGCACATGGCGAGGAAATAGCGGTTAGTTGCTTCATTTATACATCAGTGCAGTAGTTCCAATGAAATCTCCCCTAATATACATCAGCATGTTAGTTCTGCTCACCGTATGTAATCGTGGGGCCGGAGACATGAAGCCAATAAAGTACTGACGACCCCTCTGTTTAGTGGTATTCGCCCGATCAGCCTAACAAAATTCTTTCTTAAAAGATATATCTAAGCTGAAACAAAAAATGCGTAAATCGATCTCATGGCGCTTCTACTTAGAGATTTCGAACTACTGACGAAAGAGTACATAACGTGTCCGATCGTTGTACCACCGATCAATTCGCTCTGAGTTCGTATAACAATTATCTGTTTCAATAAAGGAATGAAATAGGTCAAGTAATTACTGAATATATACAATGGACTTAGTTATTACAGTACGTTCTTTTTATGCCCATTGTTAACACAATGAAACGTACATGCTTAAGGTATAAGAGCATGTGGGGAAAAGACGCAAAAGTATGGTAAAAGTGGCAACAAAAAATTAAGTACAACCCTCCTTGTATTAAAACGAGAAGCTATTCGGAGTTCTTTCCACTTCTAGAAGCATGGCCTGGTAGGAAAAGCCTCAGGCTATGCGACTTTACTTTGACTTAACCCTAATTTACTAAAACCTGGTAAGATTTACGATTGCAGACATCACCAGTTCGCGATTCTAGCTATTCTAGTATTGTCAGTATAGGGTTAAAACAGAACATTTTTTACTTATATTGTACCACTGTAAGTATTATAATTGTAATTAACTAGTGCATAAACTCAAAATTATTACTTGCTTTGAATAAAATATAGAGCTGTAAAATTTACGTTGGCTTAGTAACAATGTAATAATCCCCGCCCTTCTTACCCCTATAGTGTTCTAGGTTTAATAATATGAAACATTTCACATATAAATTGGAATAGAAATTTACGTAGCATTTCTGTTATTACACATTTACTTAGGTACATACAGATTCTTTCCTTTACATTTTTTTGTAATTTCGTCTACGACTCTTAAGTATGTTTCATGGGTTACAAGGAACGCATTAAAAACACACACACAGATTGGTGGGGGTGGGGTGCAAGGCAGAGCGTTTATTCCTTGTTGTTGACTGTTGAAGGAAATTTATTTCCGATCACGTTTTCTTCACTGTACTTGTGTGGGATTAACTGCTGCGGTCTCCCCTGCCGCAGCGTTCGCCTGGTCCGGTCGTTCCGAGGCGTGCCCTGCAGCCGTCGCCGGCCAGCCAGTCAGCCAGTGTACCCAGCCACTCGGCCGTCCGCCGCGGCCGCTGTTTACTCTGCCCGAGGGCTGCGTTTGGAGCACCGATGGTATTGGGACGCGAGGGCGTGATGGCATCCCGACAGCGCAGACACGTGTCCGCGCTACGTTGTGTTGTTTAGATTTCGCTACAAACACTGACAGTCTTCATTCTACTGTCGGATCAGTTAAGACTAGAATTTGAAATATTTTTGTCGTTTCAGTAAAAATTTACTGTTTGTATTAGCTACAGTCGTTACATAATAAGAAAGGAATTTCGATCTGCACAGTTCCAAATCTTGTAAGCCCAATATTTTTATTCAGCCCGCCAGAGTGGCCGAGCGGTTCTAGGCGCTACAGCTGGAACCGCGCGACCGCTACGGTCGCAGGTTCGAATCCTGCCTCGGGCATGGATGTGCGTGATGTCCTTAGGTTAATTAGGTTTAAGTAGTTCTAAGTTCTAGGGGACTGATGACCTCAGCAGTTAAGTCCCATAGTGCTCAGAGCCACTTGAACCATTTTTATTCAACACCAGCCAAGGATCCGATTTCTCTTCGGTATGTATTTATTCAGAATCTATTAGTCCATCTCCTCCTTCCCCCCCCCCCAACTATGACGGTCTCCACCAACCCCATCACAGTCGGCCTCCTTATGGCCCCTCTCTCCACCTACCGCCTCCAACCCACCTCCCACTTCTGTCCATCTCGTCCTGCCCCTCTCTCGATCTGATGCTCTCCACTCTCTCTTTCCATATGCTCCTCGTCCCTCTGCCCATTTGCTCCTATCCTCTATACATCTCCTTCTCACCTCTCTAAGGCCATCTCCCCCTCATCCACTCTATCTGCTCTTTCATCTATATCCGTCCGTCTCCTCCTCCCCTTCTATCTGTCCAGTTTTCTGTATCCATCTCCTTCATCCCCACCTCTGTCTGTCCATCTCTTTCTCCCGCTATTCTCTCTCTACGTTATCCCCCTCACGCCAAAGCAGGTTGCTTATTCTTACACCACATTATTTCTTTCAAGACAGTAATTAACATACGTACCAACTTTGGGTGAAATCGAACAGGGGCTTTAGGAGCTTTTTCTTATCTCCTAAATTGCCTGCGTACATACATGGTGCATTCTTACATTATTGCGTTTTCATGCAGCTTCATGTCAATGATATTTCCTAAACTATGTTTAGTACAATGATATAATTTTGCAGGTACATTTGTTTGTATATGTGAATATTGTCTACAAAGTGCGTTGCATTTACACTCATAAATATCAAATTGAAACGCCTTCCTGATTCGACGGTCTTAGTTCACGAATAGCAACCATTTAGTAAGAGCTAAACTTTTTCAAAACTAGACATAGTTGTCTCACTGGGAATTCCGCGATCGTTCAATAAGTAAAATATGGAGTTTCAGTCTTCGATCGCTATTCTTTATTTTCAATTACCGGTTTCGGGCTAGCTGCCCATCTTCAGATCTGTTAGACAATGTTAAAAATGTAATTAATAAGAGAGATACAGTTAGTGAAAAACTATCTTAGTTTACAAAATGAAATTTTGGAACATATAAAATGCCAACATACCATATGTTGTAGTTACAGAGTAACTTGTCCGTACAGAACACACTGTTCACTGTCATAAGTAAAGTAAATTTCAATCTGTTAAAACATTATATCGCAGTATTTAAGAGTAATCTGATTGGTAACAGTAAAAAGTGCCCTCTACCTATAACAATTGTGCATCTGTTATTATTTCGCCGTATATATTATTGGCGAATATTCTTTTTAATAAAACAATTTTTAAGGTAATAACAAATTAATAATCTTTTTGAGTGGACCATGAAACGAAAAAATTTTTACATTAATTTAAAATTTCTTTATAAAGAAACATAAAATATAATTAAAATGTAGATATCCTTCCGAAAATGTGCGTCTACTCTTCTTTGTTTTTGATTGGTGGTTGAGTGGATTTCCCTATGCCTGAGCGTATACAACGCCACGCCGAGTTGTCTTGCGCCGCGCCCAATTCACCTCGCCGCCAGTACGCTGAGGGCCGTTCCGCTGTAGCTGTTTCTTACTGGGGCGTGCTGCTGCGTTCAAGAGTAAGCCTAAAACATATAAAAGAGAGTAGACATGAAGTTAGTAATATAAATCAACAAATGGAGGTGCTACATAAAGCTCCAAAAAGTCTCTATCTCAACGTGCTAGAAGAGCTCGAAATATACGCACATCAAAGAAAAACCCCAGGCCTATTAAATGAGCAAAGTGATTTTATGCACAGGAATTATTATGAGATTTTTAAAGACCTGTTTTAGGCTTACTCTTGAACGCAGCAGCACGCCCCAGTAAGAAACAGCTACAGCGGAACGGCCCTCAGCGTACTGGCGGCGAGGTGAATTGGGCGCGGCGCAAGACAACTCGGCGTGGCGTTGTATACGCTCAGGCATAGGGAAATCCACTCAACCACCAATCAAAAACAAAGAAGAGTAGACGCACATTTTCGGAAGGATATCTACATTTTAATTATATTTTATGTTTCTTTATAAAGAAATTTTAAATTAATGTAAAAATTTTTTCGTTTCATGGTCCACTCAAAAAGATTATTAATTTGTTATTACCTTAAAAATTGTTTTATTAAAAAGAATATTCGCCAATAATATATACGGCGAAATAATAACAGATGCACAATTGTTATAGGTAGAGGGCACTTTTTACTGTTACCAATCAGATTACTCTTAAATACTGCGATATAATGTTTTAACAGATTGAAATTTACTTTACTTATGACAGTGAACAGTGTGTTCTGTACGGACAAGTTACTCTGTAACTACAACATATGGTATGTTGGCATTTTATATGTTCCAAAATTTCATTTTGTAAACTAAGATAGTTTTTCACTAACTGTATCTCTCTTATTAATTACATTTTTAACATTGTCTAACAGATCTGAAGATGGGCAGCTAGCCCGAAACCGGTAATTGAAAATAAAGAATAGCGATCGAAGACTGAAACTCCATATTTTACTAAACTTTTTCATTTCATCATTTTGCGGTACATATCAGCGAGAAAGGCTTTGAGTATGAAACTACGTCCTATGTGTACCGTTTGTCGCAAGTCACTAATTGCTCTGATTCTCAAATAATGGATGAGTATAGTCAGCGCAATCTCGTGTAATGGGCTACATTTATTTTTAACCCTCACCCCCCACGCCTTTGATAGGTAGGTTGTTCTTAACATCACATCGATTCTTGCTACATATTGACTGATTCGTGAAAGAAGTTTGGTCAAATCTGTCCACAGGTTTAGGAGTAGACGTGGAACATTCATACACAAATGTGCACATTTTTATAATGTGTATGGGTTTAGCGGTTTCTTCAACACAGTTGAAACTAGAAAAGAATTCCAGAGAATGCAGCCATGAGAAAATTAATAATCAAGATAACTCTGATTCTTGAAAGACTGGATAAAATGTAGGTTGCTGTTTCTGAAAATTTGAGACACCTATATGAAATATGCAGATTAAATGATACCTAATGGACATTCAAGGTAGGATATGAAGTGGAAATAATTAGAATTTCACTGTGATAGCATGTATTTGATCCGAACAGCGCCCTCCGAAGAAGACTATTTACAAAAAAAAAACTAAATAAATAAATAAAATAAAATAAAATACATTCTAGCGGTGGATGTCTACCACTAACTTCGCGTGAGGAATGCTTATCAATAATTGTTGCCTAAATGAACTCAGTGATGACGTAACTCAGATTAAACGGTGGCTAGTTGTAGATCGTGGTATAGGGTGTTGTGTTGGGGAAGTCTAGTGATTTACATGCATGACGTTAGCCGAATAGAAGTATGGAACGCAGACTTGTCTGCAGATTACAAAGTGTAACGTCATTATGGCATTGCAGACACATCAGCCGCATAGTACATAGTGGTAGGAGTTCATGCAGAGAAATGGCAGGATGTTAGAGCACGACTTCACAGTCTCCGGCGTGTAGTGTCCTGCGTAGTGAATGCCGGTATTCCATTGCGCAGGGCGCTCCTGACGCCAACCAAAACACGTCTCCCACTGTAATGGGATTTTCACTATTGACTTTCTACATCTACATCTAGATCCACACCTACAGGGATACTCTGCAAATCACATTTAAGTGCCTGGCAGAGGGTTCATCGAACCACCTTCACGATTGTCTATTATTCCAATCTCATATAGCGCGCGGATAGAACCAACTCCTATATCTATCCGTACGAGCCCCGATTTCCCTTATTTTATCATGTTGATCGTGTCTCCCTATGTAGGTCTGTGTCAACAAAATATTTTCGCATTCGGGGGAGAAAGTTGGTGACTGGAATTTCGTGAGAAGGTTGCGCCGCAACGAAAAACGACTTGTTTTAATGATGTCCACCACAAACCCTGCATCATTTCAGTGACACTCTCTCCCGTATTTAGAGATAATACAAAACGTGCTGGGCTTCTTTGAAGTTTTTCGATGTACTCCGTCAATCCTATCTGGTAAGGATGGCATACCGCGCAGCAGTATTACAAAAGAGGACGGACAAGCGTAGTGAAGGCACTCTCCTTAGCAGATTTGTCCTACCAATAAAACGCAGTCTTTGGGTAGCCTTCCCCACAACATTTTCTATGTGTTGCTTCCAATTTAAGTTGTTCGTAATTGTAATTCCTAGGTATTTAGTTGTAATTACGGCCTTTAGGTTTGACTGTTTTATCGTGTAACCGAAGTTTAACGGATTCCTTTTAGCACTCATGTAGATGACGTCATACTTTTCATTATTTAGAGTCTATTGCCAATTTTCGCACCATACAGATATATTTTCTAAATCGTTTTGCAGTTGTTTTGATCTTCTAAAGACTTTATTATTCGATAAAAGACGGCGCCATTTGCATACAACGTAGGACGCGTGCTCAGATTGTCTTCCAAATCGTTTATATACATAAGGAACAACACAGGGCCTTTACCACTACCTTGGGGAACGCCAGAAATCACTTCTGTTTTTCTCGATAACTTTCCGTCAATTACTACGGCCCATGACCTCTCCGACAGGAAATCACGAATCCAATCACATAACTAAGACTATATTCCATATGCACGCAATTTTACTACAAGCCACTTGTGTGGTAGAGTGTCAAAAGCCATCCGAAAATCCAGAAATACAGATTCAATCTGACAGCCCTTGTCAATAGCACTCAACACTTCATGAAGGTAAAAAGTTAGTTGTGTTTCACAAGAACGGTGTTTTCTAAATCCATGTTGTCTTTGTGTCTATAGACTGTTTTCTTCGAGGTAATTCATAATGTTGGAACACAATGTATGTTCCATATCCCTGCTGCATATCGACGTTAATGATATGGGCCTGTAATTTAGTGGATCCCTCCTACTACCTATCTTGAATATTGGTGTGTGATCTGTGGAACTTTCGCGTCTTTGAGTACGGATCTTTCGTCGAGTGAACGGTTGTATATGACTGTTGCGTATGGAGCTATTGTATCAGCATACTCCGAAAGGAACCTAATTGGTAAACAGTCTGGACCAAATACTTACCTTTATTATGTGATTTAAGTTGCTTCACTACTCCGAGGATATTTACTTCTACGTTACTCAGGTTGACAGCAGTTCTTGATTCGAATTCTGTAATATTTACGTTGTCTTGTTTCATGAAAGCATTTCGGAAGTCTGTGTTTAGTAACTCGGCTTTGACAGCTCTGCTTTCCTTAATATTTGAAAAATGGCTCTGAGCACTATGGGACTTTGAGGTCATCAGTCCCCTAGAACTTAGAACTACTTAAACCTAACTAACCAAGGACATCACACACACCCATGCCCAAGGCAGGATTCGAGCCTGCGACCATAGCGGTCGCACGGTTCCAGACTGTAACTCCTTGAACCGCTCGGCCACACCTTCCGGCCTTAGTATCTCCATTGCTATAGCGCATTCATTGTGTCTTGCCGCTAGCATACCTCACATACGACCGGAATCTCTTTGGGTTTTCTGCCAGGTCTTGAGACAAAGTTTCGTTGTGGAAACTATCACAAGCATCTCGCATTGAAGTCCACGCTGAATTTCGAGCTTCTGTAAAAGATCGCCAATCTTGGGGATTTTGTGTCTGTTTAAATTTGGCATGTTTGTTTTCGTTGTTCCTGAAACAGTGTTCTGACCCATCCTTTGTACCGAAGAGCATCAGGTCCGTCATTTATTAATTTATCTCGTATAAATCTCTCAATTGCTGCCGATACTATTTCTTTGAATACAAGCCACATCTGGTCTTGACGTATACTCGAAATTGTGAACAAGTGCAGATTGTCTCTCAGGAAGGCGCCAAGTGAATTTTTATTTGCTTTTTTGAATGGGTGTATCTTCCGTTTATTTTTGGAAGATTTGGGGGTTACTACCCTGTGTTCATTAACCTCTGTATCAGTTTTGATGCTTGTTGTTAACTCAGGATTATTTGTTGCTAAGAGGTCAAGTGTGTTTTCACAATTGTTTGCTATTCACGTGGGCTCATGAACTAACTGCTCGAAATAATTTTCAGAGACTGCGTTTAGCACTATTTCGGATGATTTTTTACGCGTACCTCCGGAATTAAACATGTATTTTCGCCAACATATCGAAGGTAAATTGAAGTCACTACCGACTATAATCGTATGTGTCGGGTACGTGTTTGAAATCAAACTCAAGCTTTCTTTGATCCTTTCAGCAATTGTATCATATGAATTCGGCGGTCGGTAACTGGATCCAATTATTTTTTTATTCCGGTTGCCAACAATGACCTCTGCACATACTAACTCACAGGAACTATGTATTTAAGTTTTGCGACAAGATGAACAACTTCTAACAACAACAAACACGCCAACACCAACCATGTTTAGCCTATACTTTCTGAACACCCTAGACCTGCTGATATCTCAGGTAGGGTTGCTTATCGAAAAGTCCCTCTTAAGCTTGGAATAGACAATACTTCGAACACTCTACGGACAAATAATATCTACAGAGTGCTTATTTCACTGCTATCCTGCCTGAACGCTGCGGTGGCACATACTACGAATTACAGCTTCGATCAATTACCTAACGTTAATTCTACATCTACATCTACATTTATACTCCCCAAGCCACCCAATGGTGTGTGGCGGAGGGCACTTTACGTGCCACTGTCATTACCTCCCTTTTCTGTTCCAGTCGCGTACGGTTCGCGGGAAGAACGACTGTCTGAAAGCCTCCGTGCGCGCTCGAATCTCTCTAATTTTACATTCGTGATCTCCTCGGGAGGTATAAGTAGGGGGAAGCAATATATTCGATACCTCACCCAGAAACGCACCCTCTCGAAACCTGGCGAGCAAGCTACACCGCGATGCAGAGCGCCTCTCTTGTAGAGTCTGCCACTTGAGTTTGCTTAACATCTCCGTAACGCTATCACGGTTACCAAATAACCCTGTGACGAAACGCGCCGCTCTTCTTTGGATCTTCTCTGTCTCCTCCGTCAACCCGATCTGGTACGGATCCCACACTGATGAGCAATACTCAAATATAGGTCGAACGAGTGTTTTGTAAGCCACCTCCTTTGTTGATGGACTACATTTTCTAAGGACTCTCCCAATGAATGTCAACCTGGTACCTGCCTTACCAACAATTGATTTTATATGATCATTCTACTTCAAATCGTTCCGCACGCATACTCCCAGATATTTTACAGAAGTAACTGCTACCAGTGTTTGTTCCGCTATCATGTAATCATACAATAAAGGATTCTTCTTTCTATGTATTCGCAATACATTACATTTGTCTATGTTAAGGGTCAGTTGCCACTCCCTGCACCAAGTGCCTATCCGCTGCAGATCTTCCTGCATTTCGCTACAATTTTCTAAAGCTGCAACTTCTCTGTATACTACAGCATCACCCGCGAAAAGCCGCATGGAACTTCCGACACAGTGAGGTATGGTCCAAAGAAGGGCACATAATAATTTTTTTGTGTCTTCATGTATTCCACTAGTACTGAGTCCGTACAAATGCTGCAGGATACCTTCTTAACTTGCCCGCACTGCTACCTTAGTTTTTTCTCGGTCTGGGGTGCACGCTTTGATAGTCGCAAGTCGTGTCGGTAACTCACGTTGTGGAATTCATGAACATCCGGAAGGTATCAAGTGACACTATGAAGTCTCAGAGGGGCCTCAAGGAGTTCCCAGTGAAACAGCTAGTCGAAAAACCAGTCTCATGTCTGAGGGGAACTGGTGTGCACTTACAACATACATGCAAAGCATAGGCAACAGTAAGCAAGCGACTATTCCAATGTAGTGAAGTAATACTGTGGACGCGGGTGCCCTTGGTAGGAACATCGTGGGCTTCAGTGAAACTGAGGAAACCTGATGATGACAATAGATGGATTGAGCGAGTTCGGACTCTGGGTGTACACTACAGCAACGAATGCTATGCTGATACCGCCCACGGGTGGTTCTCCGTGCCCATTGGCCGCTGATTTTATTATTGACAGCTAAAGATGTTCCTCTCCAGAGACTACGACACTTCAGCAGTGTCATTTAGCTGGGCTGCTTTTCAGAATGGTGTATGGAGCTGGCAGATGGTACAACCAAACATAAATAACATGTAACGACAAGATGATGTATCATTGACGGAGAAAAGAATTTTCTGGTATCTTGGTATTTAAACATTAGCTATTAATGGGGAAAAAGCAATGACATTATTGAAAATTAAATAAAATGTTTTCTTTTTTTTCGCTGAAGACACCCAGCAAAGAGAATCTAATAGGAATACTCTGCCCATGTCTCTTGAAGTAGCTGTAATTAGGCTCTGGGGAGAGCGCTACACATCAGCAGTTATAACAGTGACGTAGTGGTATGCAAGGATATTTTGTCCTTGGCGTATTCACCTAATTTTGAATAATTACAAACATTCTATATTCTACATTTCTCATGTTGAGGCCCTCCCTTTACAACCACTAAAATCTGTCCATCGTAATTTCAAACTATTGTTCTACTTACCATGTACGAATTCAACGTGTTTTTTTTCTTATTTTAGTCTAAAATTGTAATTTTTAGTTTCTAAACGTAGTAAAATAACCTTATCGTAATGTATGTGGTGCAGAGTATATAGAATGCCAGGCTATATGTAATAGACAGACTGCTGATCCTAATATTGCTAAGTTAAATAAATAGCTCATTTTATGAATCCGGTAGGTGGGATTCTACAATGACTAATTTCTTCGTAAGTGTTATTCTTAGCCGATACTACTACCACGTCACACTTCTGATTATGTGCATGAACCATCTTGTCACTGTGACATCTTCCCTGCATTTTTGTCGGATTTATGGTTGCCAGGGAATGTTTTCGGTACAGATCTGTCGGGAAATTCAAATTAGGAAAGTACATTGCAAGTGTGCAAAATTATAATGCAATTAACTTGCTTTTCACATGTAAATACAGCGGACAACCATTTCACACGAACACCTGACAATATTCTTCACCCGTTTGCAGTCTGGCCATACGATGATCTGAATAGAATTTTCGTCTGTCCATCTGAACATCATATGCAGGTGAAAACACTGTTTGATAAACTTTTCGGTTCTGTTATTATTAAGTAGCTCAAGACTTAACGAATGCCGTTCCCATATGGGGTAGCCAGATGGACCGCGGAAAATCATGTTATCAGACATTTGGGCGTCAATTTTGCGTTCTTTGATGATTTTAGAGACTTTCGTAATTCCACAATTGTGTGTTTGCGTCTGACTGGAGACCTTTCTCTGAAGGTTCTGGGTTGAGTCTCCACAATCCATAGTTATCCAAGTTATATTATTTTTCGAACTGTATTTCCATAATACTCTACTCGCCATTAAGAATGCAAAACCAGGAAGGTGAGAAAAGAAAGAAATTGTATGTTGTGTGTATACAGTATAGCACTATGAACAATCTATTAATTTTGTAGATTATTTAGTGATTTAAGCAGAAGCTCCGCGTCCTGTCCAGGCGGGACAATCATGGCCGACTTACCGCCGTGTCATCCTCTGCCAGTGGTTTCGTTTGGATGTGACGTGGAGGGACGTGGTCTCAACTCATCGCCCGCTAGGCAGCTGCCGGCTTTCTTGACCATGGAGCCGCTACCTCTCAATTAAATAACTCCTCAGTTTCCATCGCGAGGCTGAGTGCAACCCGTTCAAGTTCTCCCACCAACGAATAATGCCTGATAGGCCTAGTACCAGGGATTGAACCTGTCTACTCTGCATTAACAGCCGGACACGCTGACTACTGACTACGGAGACGGGCAGGTATCTGTTGATGTAATGGATCTGAAGTTCAATACGTGCAGCTGCCAGCCGTGGCAGCAACGATGGTTGTAATTCACCTGGGAGTGGAGTTGAGATGAGGCTGGATGACGACTATGGATACGCCGTTCCACGCTACATCAGCTCAGTGCCACAGTTCTTCTAATATAGTAACTGGCTAGTGGTGACGATCAGTGGAGCTCCACCCAATCAGGGCGGGCACAGGCAGCAGCAGCGGTTTACGTTTTTACGCATCGTTCAGCTGTGTGTTATCTTTTGTCAACAAGTGAATACTACCTATGTGTTTATCTGTTATGACTCATATATAAATACATTTTCTAAGTGCTTGCGTTTTTATTTTATATGTCCATTTCATTTTGGGTGAGCTGACTTTGCAGTGAAAGGTAACTGTTATATATATCCCAGATGCATAAATTAATTTCTGCTTTAATACCTTGTGCATTCTGTGACCTTAGCGTGGGGTAAGGACTTTGTACAACTGACCTTAGTTGCAGTTCTTCTTATTTTTTTCATTTATATTTTGTGTGTATCCTAACTTCAGTATCTGCGCAATCGGATAAATTTATCTCTTGCTAAAGTTTTGCCTTCTTTCACTATCTGCCCTAACAGCTTCATAGCATTTTTTTCAGATATTATACAGTTTTTACACAGTACGAGATGGTTAGTGAATGAGCTTGTTGTCCACTGTGTACCGACAAGAGGATAATCGGTTGCTGTCCGGAAACAGCTGGAAGTAGCGTTATTCACGGTCGGCAGACTACAGGCTATTGGTCAGAGGTGCAACAACATTGGGGCGCCAGTGGCGAAAGATGCGACATTCTTCGTGCCGTTGGAGTCTCCATTGTCACTGCGTCTTCTGATACGCAGCATCTGATCAGCTTACCTTCATTCGAGGGTGAGTGGTGAACAGCGGAGGGTTCACGTGTCTTAGCAACAGATGTTGGTAACACATTTCACCCAGCATAGGATATGTCTTTTGTTTCACGAGTGAGCGATTTTCCCGCCCAGTATGGACAAGTGGAGAGGGTACATACGCTAGCCATTGGGAGGTCCAAATTTAGGTGCGTGATGAAGCCCGTCAGGAAAATGGCTTGCAGGTCGGAAACGAATGCCGGTGTACACCAGGTATGTTTGCTGGGCTGTCCAATCCGAGATGTGGAGGAGGCTTTGCCGACGGCTATAAAATATACTGGCTGCAAAATGTGCCTCATGGCCGCACGAATGACATCTGTCCTGCTGGTAGTGAGGTCATCCGTGTCTCCTTTCAGCGGTTGGTTGATTTGGTGAAGGCAGCTGATATTCACCCAGAGTGCAAGATCAGCTCGCTATTGGTAGCATCGTACCCATAACTGATCGCGGTCTTCTGATTTGGTGCAGAGTGGAATATCTAAACCAGACGCTCAAATGATTCTGTGACGATAACGGATACGAATTTCTCCCCTTTTGCTATCGGAGGGGGGGGGGGAGGGGGAGATCTGTACGTCTCCCTACCACTTGTGAGGTAAGGGGCGAGTTGTGGCGCCCTAAAAATATTCTAAGTTCGGAGTTGGCGTGGCCGGGCTGGGACTTCTCGGTGGACCGCGACTCATCGGCGGCCGCATGGTGCCGAACGTTAGCCGGGGTCCAGGGTCCGCGGGGCTGGGAATTCCATGGTGACGCTCTGTCGATGAAGGAGACATGCCGGCAGCGCCAAAAAAGGCGGACCTCGTGAAACCTTAATGGCAGCCATTTCACAGTTCGTATAGAAATTAACAGTAGCTAGATGAACCATGATACCTCAAAAAGAAACATGTACCTTACCATTATTTTCACGACGATTCTGATAGTGTAATCTGATTTTCCATATCTTTATTAGTTTAAAGTTTAGTATATGACGATAAGTTATACAGGTAACACCTAGCAACGAATTTCCAAAATAAACGGTTCATCAGAATTTGTCGATTGACGTGTCTTTAGAAAGCTATTAGTGTAAACCTAAATTGGTATAAATTGCTGGCATTTAACCTGAATAGAATATGAGTTACTGGAGGTCAAAGTAGCCGATTACTATCGATCGTGTCAGGCCATAAGTACTCCACAGTTACACGAAAAAACGGTAGCAGCATGCTTATAAATATATTTATTCTTCTATGTCTTCGTTTATATCCGATATATACTATTCATGAAGAAATTGGTCAATTATTTACTATGTTTTAGAAAGCACAGAGGCATTAGGCTACTGGCTTACTTCTGTCTATTCCTTTGATATACGTTTATTTAATCTGTTTATGTATTTAATAATGTATGTTAGAGCGTGTTTATGGTCCAGCCGTAGGAATATTTATTATATTTCAAGTTGTTTAAATGTAAATCCAGTGTTTCGAATGTGGCTTGGAGACAGGGTGGGAACACTCTAGCCAAATACAGCGATCATTCCCAAAAGAACACGTCGAGAGACTGTATGGAAGTGGGGGAACAGTTCTGAACAGTGCGGCGCGAGGGACGATAAGGGAGAGGACACGGGAGAGTTCTGGACAGTACGGCGCGACGGACGCACAGTCGCGGGAAAGACTTGCAGAGTGGAGCAGTTTGCGCGTGATCGCGAGAGACTGAAATATTTCGTAGTGCCGACTTGTGCACTTGTAAGACTTCCGTGGCTTCTGCAGTGAAGACGTAGTATGCGTTTAGAAGTGAATATCTCGTGAGCTATGTTGTTACTCATAACTAATTACGTGAAGTAGGAATCTATTGTTTCCCTGTCATTCAGTTTATATTTATTTTATTGCTGGACCATCGACACCAAGAAGTGTTTTTCAGAAATAAAGGGCATTCTTAAAGGTACTTCTGCTATCGTACTCATCATTTAAAGTTGTTAAAAATAATACCTCCAGTATTTATTTAATTGCAATCTGTCATGTATACATGTTTATGTTACGTTCAAAATTCGCAGTTGCCGAGGGATAGGAACCTTCGACCATTCGATTCTTGTGTATATTCATATTGTATACTGTAGACCCAATAGTATTTGGCTTGTAATGCGGCAACTACGTATCCCAGCCACTAGACAACGAAACCAGCCAAAACTTTCAATATTTCAAATCTGAGTCGGAGGGTGCGTAGTTGAGGGCCACATCATTTCATTTCTGTTTGAAAGCCCGCATACACAATAGATGAAACGTGCACGATTCTTAGAAACGGCTGAGGTAGCAGAGAACATGTAATGTGCACAAGGTTTCTTTTTCCAGGTTAGAGGAAGCACCCTTCCTCCCTATCCACCCAGTTGGAATCGTTAATTATCTGCCGAAATCAAAGACAGGTCAACCATAATATTCTCAGAGAATGTTCGTCCTCGCAGATCGGAATTGGTAGTGGTTAACATGATATTTCTGAACTGAAGGAGCATCCGGAGTAAGGTCCTAGAATTTGCTTGGCAGCCCTGACACCGGCTACGTGCGCTTTTCGCTTGCTGTGTCACGAGATAAGCAATTTAGTTAGTAATTAATCGTTTTTGATGTATATTCTATAGTATGTACGTGCATTACTGTCAGATAGACGTGATAAATTAAGGTTTCAGTTCTTATTTGCGTCTGAATAACATAAGCGAAGTTTCTGTTTAGGACCGTTTCGCATGTACGCAAACGTTTCTTTACAATCTTAACTGACGTTAAATACGCGGTATTATCAATTACGTCAGTGCACAATACGGAGTATATACGTTCATTAGTGTCATTTAGACTTGATACATTGAAGGTAGTAGTTTTTATACGTTTCATTAGGAAAAGTGATAGTGACAGTGAATTCTAACCTCAATTGTATACGTTTGACTAGCGCAACCTGCGACCGTTAACAGTTAAGCAAACGTAAAATACGTGATAAATTAGTGTTACACTACAATATCTGAGTAAATCAGTATTACAATACAATTTCTGAGTCCTTCTTACATACGGTTTAGTTAGCAGAAAGCTAAAACTCACCTCGCCGTTTGCTATTCCTCAGCTTGTTGTAGGCCTTTGTGATCGTGTACTGGAAGCCCATCGGTTCGTATAAATTAGAGTTCGTATTTGTGCTTTACATTCTGATCACTTATTGTTAGCTAAAGGTTTTCTTTTGTACCTGAATCTGTCAGTGTACACTGCTCAGTAATTACGTTTATTAGTGTCATTTAGACTCGGTACATTTAAGGTAGCAGTTTTTATAGTTTTATTAGTTCATTTTCGCGTGTATGTAAACGCTTGTTAACATTATAAATTCGAGGGATAATCAGTAGGTGCAGCTTACCGTAGGTTACTGTTTAATTCGTTAATAATATTCACTTGATAGTCCCCTAGCAGTTTACTGTACGTCACTGTCTTATTCTTTATCTTATTCTTTAGTATTCACTAGATAGCCTCTAGCAGGAAAATAAGCACCAGATCTAGCTTCTGCCATACATTTTTATTGTTTTTCATTGTTGAGTGTCCTTTCTGCCAACTAGAGTGAAGCTGTTAACATTGTGTGGCAGTAAGTTTCCTTAAGTTTCTTATAGTAAATCAGTTATTAGCTAAATGGGTAGGGACTGTGTATGTCGTGTGCGGATTCAGGAGGAGTTGGCCACAGTCCAAACGCAGCTGGAAGCTTTGTTGGCCACAGTCAACAACCTCCAGAGTACCACCTTGAGGTGCGGTGGGGATGGGGTCCTGAGGCAGCCTCTGCTGTACTAAATGTGCATTGGGTGGGGGGGGGGGGGGAGGGATGTCAAAGCTCTGTCACTGAGCCGACCTCAGGTGCGACTGAGCCGGCCGGCCCACTCTCACCTCAGTGTGGGTGGCGGACTGTGTCGAGATCTCGAGCCACAAGGCGAAGGCTGCATGGGGGACCCAGGCTCCTGCCAAATCCTACGCACTTTGCTAATAGATTCAGTGTACTATCTGATGCTGGTGGAAGGGGGGGGGGGCAGGCTGAACCGGATCAGAATGCATCTTCTGCGAGGCTAGTGACATATTGTGAGCTACAATGGTAGGCGGGTCATGGAGCCCCTCAGGAACATAGCGGCTAGGGCGGGGAAGAAGTCCAACATTCACTCGGTGTGCTTGCCAGGGGCCCTTGTCCGGGATGTGGAAGAAGCTCTTCTGGCGGCTATCGAGCGTGCGGGGTGCAGCCAGCTGCAGATTGCTGCACATGTCAGGACCAACGATGCCTGTCGTCGGGGTTCCGAGGAAATCCTTGAGTCCTTTCGACGGCTGGCTAAATTGGCGAAGGTGGCCTCCATCTCTCGCTGAGTGGTAGCCAAGCTGACGATCTGCAGCATCATACCCAGGATGGACTGGGATCCTCTGGTTTGGAGTCAAGTGGAGAATCTAAACCAGAGACTATGTCGACTATGTGACGGAAATGGTTGTAGATTCCTCGACCTACGCTATGGGATGGAAGGTTGTAGGACGCCCTTCGATAGATCAGTGGTGCACTACACACAGGAAGCAGCTACATGGGTAGCACATGCATATGGGGTTTTTGAGATTAGGTTTCTCCCCACGGGAAGCAAACTGTTGGCCTGAAAAATTACCAGTTCATGACACTGATGTGGGTGCGCCATCTGTAAAAATCGTTACTTCGCCTAAACAGGTCATTCAAAAGGATATAAATATGCTTCTTCTCCTGTTAGTAAATTGTCGAAGTGTCTGTAGCAGGGTGCCCAAGTTACTCTCCGAAATAACCAGAATCAGTGCCAATACCGTATTAGGTACCGAAAGCTGGTTGAAATCACACATAAATAGCAGTGAAATTATGAACTCGAAGTGGACAAAGTTTAGGAAGGGTAGGCCTGATACTATGGGAGGTGGTGTGTTCATTGCAGTTAAAAGCTGTTTAAACACAGTTGAGATCGATACTGGGTCGGACTGTGAAATAGTCTGGATAACGCTGTCAATCAGATAAGGACTGACCACTGTATTAGGATGTTTTTGTAGACCACCAGAATCCGCAATAAATGTCGGGGAAAGTTTCAGGAAAGGTCTTGAGTACATAGGAAATAAATATCCAAATTATCCATTAGTTATAGGTGGAGACTTTAATCTGGCATCCACTGACAGGGAAAATTACACGTTTATCACAGAGGACAGAAGCAAAGACTCGTATGAAGTTATTCTAGGAGCGCTCTCAACATACAACCATGAGCAATAGGTTAGAAAACCAACTCGAGATGGCGACAAACAGACCTGATCTTTTGGAAGAAGTTAACCTAGAAGAAGGTATTAGCTACCATAGTGTCGTTGTAGGTTCTACATCAGTGGAATTTGAAATAAAAAAACGAAAGAACCAGAGTAGAGTTTTCTTGTTTGGGAATGCAAATAAAAGTGTCATTAATGAATACCTTTATAGTCAGCTCCAAGCATTCACCGTGGGACACAAAGATATTGAGCATCTTTGGTCGGAATTTAAAGGTATTGTCCACCACGTGCTAGAGAAGTATGTGCCTAGCAAAAATATGGGGGAGGGAAAGGATCCACCTTGGTACAACAAACATATCAGGAAGTAGCTGAGAAAGCAGAGAATTTTGCACAGTCATTTTCTACATCTACATCTAAATTTATACTCCACAAGCCACCTTTCAGTGTGTGGCGGAGGTTACCCTCAGTACCTCTATCGGTTTTCCCTTCTATTCCAGTCTTGTATTGTTAGTGGAACGAAAGATTGTCAGTATGCCTCTGTGTGGGCTCTAATCTCTCTGATTTTTTCCTCGTGGTGTCTTCGCGAGATATACGTAGGAGGGAGCAATATACTGCTTGACTCCTCGGTGAAAGTGTGTTTTGCGAAACTTCAACAAAATCCCGTACCGAGCTACTGAGCGTCTCTCTTGCAGATTCATCCACTGGAGTCTATCATCTCCGTAACGATTTCGTGATTACTAAATAATCCTGTAACGAAGCGCGCTGCTCTCCGTTGGATGTTCTCTATCTCTTCTATCAACCCTATCTGGATCCCATACCGGTGAGCAGTATTCAAGCAGTGGGCGAACAAGTGTACTGTAACTTACTTCCTTTGTTTTCGGACCGCATTTCCTTAGAATTCCTCCAATGAATCTCAGTCTGGCATCTGCTTTACCGATGAGTAATTTTATAAGCTCACTCAATTTTAGCTCACTCTTAATAGCTACTCCCACATAATTTATGGAATTAACTGCTTCCAGTTGCTGACCTGCTATATTGTAGCTAAATGGTAAAGGATCTTCCTTTCTATGTTTTCGCAGCACATTACACTTGTCTACATTGAGATACAATTGCCATTCCCTGCACAATGCATAAATTCGTTGCAGATCCTCCTGCATTTGAGTGCAATTTTCCATTGTTACAACCTCTTGATATACTACAGTATCATCCTCAAATCCTCAGTTAACTTCCGATGTTATCCACAAGGTCATTTATATATATTGTGAATAGCAACGGTCCTACGCCACTCCCCTGCGGCACACCTGAAATCACTTTTACTTCGGAAGACTTCTCTCCAATGAGAATGACATGCTGCGTTCTGTTATCTAGGAACTCTTCAATCCAATCAATACAAAACTGGTCTGATAGTCCATATGTTCTTACTTTGTTCATTAAACGACAGTGAGGAACTGTATCAAACACCTTGCGGAAGTCAAGAAACACGGCATCTACCTGTGAACCCGTGTCTATGGCCCTCTGGGTCTCGTGGACGAATAGCGCAAGCTGGGTTTCAGACGATCGTCTTTTTCGGAACCCATTCTAATTCCTACAGAGTAGATTTCCAGTCTCCAGAAAAGTCGTTAAACTCTAACATAACACGTGTTCCAAAATTCTGCAACTGATCCACGTTGTAGATATAGGTCTATAGTTCTGCACATTTGTTCGACGTCCCTTCTTGAAAACGGGGATGACCTGTACCCTTTTCCAATCTTTTGGAACGCTACACTCTTCTAGACCGTTGCAAGAAGCGGGGCATGTTCCTTCGCGTATTCTGTGTAAAATCGAACTGGTATCCCATCAGGTCCAGCGGCCTTTTCTCTTTTGATAGATTTTTATTGTTTTTTATCTCTCTTGCATCTATTTCGATATCTACCATTTTGTCATCTGTGACGGTATCCCCGTAAGATTTTATGTTGACTATGCTACAAATATAGCGCCATTCGTATCCATCGTCTATCAGAGATCACTGGAAAAGCGGAAAGTTCAACGGGACTGAAGGCAGGCCCAGGTCATAGCAACCTATAAAAAGAGGAGAACATCGGATGCACATAATTACTGGCCAGTTTCACTGATATCGATTTGTTGTAGAATCATGGAACATATTTTGTGTTCAGGCATAATGACCTTTCTAGACTCTGAGAAGCTCACCTGCAGAAGCCAGCACGCTTTTAGGAAACAGCGGTCATGTGAGACACAGCTGGCCCTCTTTGTGCATGATATACAACAGGCTTTTGATACCGGCTCCCAGGCTGATGTCATATTTCTCGACTTTCGAAAGGCGTTCGACTCAGTTCCGCACTGTCGCTTGCTCCAAAAAAGTGCGATGACATATGTGGTTGGATAGAAAGTTTTCTAACAGACAGAGAGCAGTATGTCGTCCTGAATCGGTTGACTTCAACAGAAACAAGCTTAACTTCAGGTGCGCCCCAGGGCAGCGTGATAGGTCCACTGCTTTTTACGATTTATATAAACGATCTGGTTAATGGTATTGACAGTGGCATTATACTGTTTGCCGATGATGCTATAACTACAGGAAAGTGTTATCACACAAAAGTTGTGATCAAATCAATGGGAATTTGCAGAAAATAAATGCATGGTGTAATAACGGCAGTTCTCTCGCAATATTAGTAAGCGTAACCTACTGCGTATAACCAGGCGAAAATCCTCATTAATGTACGAGCACAAAATAAATGCCCAGACGTTGGAACATCCATCAAGTATTTGGGTGTGACTATTCGAAATAATCTCAAATGGAATGATCAGATTACATAAGCAACGGGCAAGGTGAACTCAAGATTGCGGTTTATTGGTAGAATCCTGAAGCGATGCAGTCCTTCAACAAAGGAAATTGCCTACAATACGTTAGTTCGTCCAATCTTAGGGTATTGTTCGTCTGTATGGGACGCTTACCAGTTAGATGTGATTCAAGAGATTGACAAGGTTCAAAGAAGATCGGCAAGATTCGTGATTGGTACATTTAGTCAACGCAAGAACGCTACAAATCTCATAGAAAGTTTGAAGTGGGTCACGCGCTAAACGGAAGGGGCTGCTTACTAAATTCCGAAATCCGATCTTCGCTGAGGATATAGAGCACGTATTATTACCACCAACTCTCAAATGACCACCATTCTAAGATAAGGGAAATTAGAGCTCGTACTGAGGCGTTCAGACAGTCGTTTTGCGCGATCCGCAAGTGGAACAGAGGGGATGAAATATGACTTTGGCGCGAATTGTGCCCTCCGCCAAACACCGCTTGGTGGCTAGCGGAGTATATATGTATATGTACAAGTAGATGTAGATTAACATCCCTTAAAAAGACGATTTTAACCAGACAGTCCCAGGAACAGAAAGCTGGTTGAAACCCAAAGTTAATGGAAAGTAAATCCTAAATTATGATCGGAATATATATCGCAAGCTAATGGTGGTTGTATGTTTAATGCAGTAATGAATTTGATAACATCTAGTTGTCGTTATAGTTTACGAATATGAGATAATATGGGTGAAGTTAAGCATGAAAGGTCAAGCTTGGTGATCGGATCCTTTTATAAACCATCTACTTCAGGATCTGTAGTGACAGAGCGCTTCAGAGACAACTCGCAGGATAACGTGAATAAGTTTGCTCACAATTTCGTTGTTGTTGAAGGAGACTTCAGTCTGCCAGCTATAGAGCGGGAGCGTCACGCGATAAAACTAGTGCTAGAGAAAGGTTTTTGTATGACATTATTATCATTGTCATGTCCGAAAAACTACGTTACCAGACGGAGAACCAACTTATGAGGATATCGTCCCAGACTTCCTCTCAGCAGATAAACCTGACCTTGTCATGTTATTTAACTTAAAGAGGGGATCAGTGATCATAATGCTGTGACAGCATCAATGTGTACATTAGTGTGTAGTGCTATTACAAAGAATGTTAAAAAAAGGGGGAAAAATAGTTTTGCGTAGAATGAGCAACATGATTGTAATATGTATAAGTAGTCAACACTATTTAGTTCTGGGAAGAAGGTACGGGCACCAACTAAAAAATTAAAATACGTCGTTCAATGTGCCTTACACAAATACGTTCTGAGCAAGGTTTTAAGCAATAGAAAAGACACATAGTGTCTTAACAGCCATGCTATAAAGCTGCTACAAAAGCGAAGACGGTTCCATCACGTATGTAAGGAAGTATATTGCCGCCTTACTTTCCTTCACTTTTCCAAGTACTTGTTAGAGAGAGGTCAATTATAGGTTCAAATTAGAGCACATATTAGCGAATCACATACTGTACGGTTTATTACCGGAATTATTAATCATTTCAAGCAATTTCACTAGACTCAGTTTTAGCAACGTCCCGAAACTTTAAGACCGTCAGAACGCAGCGCGGGTATTGAGCCTGAAAACACATTAACGAGCGCGGCAAGAAGGGTCCCAGCAGATAGTTAAACACTATGTAAACGTAAATTAACAGGCACATTCATTATATACACTCTATATGTGGCAACATGTGACATCACAACTTCAAAGAGTAAGTACGTACCACAGCAATGAAAAATTTCTGACGTATGGTATTCAAGAAAATGTCTTTGGAAAAGATAAAAATTCAACTATTTAGATTATTTGTCCATTATGTTAAAGTATAGCGATTACGAGAATACCATTACTAATTGATCGGCATGTTGAATACGAAACTCCTAACAGTTTTTTCACAAAAACTAATGCATATTTAGACTCTTAAGAAATATAGTTCGCAAAATGGTTATACGTCCGATTAAGCAAATCAACTATTTGTTATCTGCTATTAAATATCTTTTCACAGAAAAATTTATAACCTTTAAATAAGCCCATCCTAGACCACCTTATTAGTGCTGGTCTCCGATTAAGTATGATTAATTGTGTTACACATAACGTATATTGAGGAGAACACATTCTCTGACTGGAATGATTACGGTAGGCGAACATCAGCTTATTACATATCACGTAACAAGTGTTATCATCTGGGCGTATTGTGCCTGTACCTAACGGTTACTGCTAGTGTAGTTGCTCTTTCTAAACAGCAAACTAGTTGCTTCTTTTCCTTCGGTTACTCACACATTAGGTACATGGGCTATGCTCTGTTTAAAGAGAATAGTAGCTCGAGGTAGTCACAGGGTCGAGCCGCGCACGTCTGCTTTCATGTCTCGTAGCTAAATCGTTCCAATTAAAAACGGTAGCGGTGATCCTGCTGTCAACAGTTTATGAATTGACTAGAATAGCGAATTAATAAAATAAACACAAATACAAAATAAAAATAAAAAGAGTAACTTAGTAAAAAGTTCTCTATTCTACAGTCTCTAATTGATGTAGACGACAGAGAATTATGTTGAATAATGTTTATTTAAGAAAGGACATCTCAAGTATACGGGAAGTGGTCCTACGACACTCAGTTGAAATACAAACAAAAAATATCCTTATAAAATGCAGTAAAGTTACGTTGAGAGCGTTACCAGAAACGTAGCAAAATGCTCAAACCAAACGGTCATCAAAGACTCGCGAAAACTAACTGCATTTTACGATCGAAGTATACGAAACATTCATCAGATCAAACCAGTTCAGAATTCTATCTGATGATTCACAAATTAAGACAAGCGTTACAAAGAATAGTAAGTGACCCATACTCTGTACTCAATTCCGTGAGTGATGATGATGTTTGGTTTGTGGGGCGCTCAACTGCGTGGTTATCAGCGCCCAAAGTTCCGTGAGTGGCTCATTATATATGCATAACTTTCCAATAGACACAATGTATTTAATATTTCTAAACTAAACAATAAATGTTAACAGTCAATAGTTTAAGAAATAAATAAAGGAAATAGGTGGGGGTAGATTGTGGCTCACTGATTACGTAAGTAAATTGTGTTTTTAAAACTCAGAATCTGGAATATCCAGACGTAATCACACTTGACATTACTCTATCCCTTCTTAATTAAACGAACCAGCTCCATACGGCCAGCCATTGTACACAACCAGGTAGCTGGTGTTCAGTGGCAGCGCCGCTCCGCGGAAGTACGCCAGCAGCTGGTACCAAGTGATGTGGCACTGGACTGGACTGCACCTACGACTCTCTTGTCTGCATTGGGTGACGTTGCAGCGATGTAGCCTGGCAGACTAAAGAGACACAGCAGACGGCAGTACCGTATGAAACAAAACTCACACCACTCCATCGTAAAATACCTGCATTACATTCACACGTAAATTCGTCGGACACAGTATATAGACGTTATTTTGTATATACACTCCATCACCTAGCGTACTAAACATTTTCATCTATAACAAAATTTCAGTGTACACAAAATACCCAAAAAAAGCAACATGAGGGAATGATTTGAGTGAAACGAAATTTGGTAAACGTGCTGTACATGTACAGACAAACAAACGATTATAATTTTATAAAAATTGAGGATTTATTCAAGACAATGAGCTGCACAAACTGAGCAAGTGAATAACGCGTAGGGTGATCTCTGGCCCTTATGCAATTAGTTATTCAGCTTGGCACTGAGTAATAAAATCTGAAATCCCCTTCAGCAAGACGAGAGGAAATTGACCTTAGAGCCAGTCAAGCTAGGAATCAAAATTGCTTGTTCAAATGGTTCAAATGGCTCTGAGCACTATGGGACTTAGCATCGGAGGTCATCAGCCCCCTAGAACTTAGAACTACTTAAACCTAACTAACCTAAGGACACCGCACACATCCATGTCCAAGGCAGGATTCGAACCTGCGACCGTAGCGGTCGCGCGGCTCCAGACTGTAGCGCCTAGACCCGCTCGGCTACACCGGCCGGCCTCCGCTAGGAAGCAATTTAGTCCTTGTCTTCAACATAACAGGAATATGTGACTAGGTGACTTGCCAAAAAATCATTAAACATATTTATTTTTCCATTAAAGCCGCTATATAACAAACAGACAGTTACCGTCATGGTGCCCGTCTTCGCCACGACTGACTGTCACTGGCGGCTCTCCGCCCGTTCACGTTATCACCGACTTCATCCAGACCACCACGTCCCAGCACCCGCCGTCGCTCCCTTTACATACACATCAAAATCACGCGACTGCTGCGGTGCGAACAGCCCCTGGCTCGAGACAAGGGAAATCGAGGCGTGCAAAATCAACCAGCAGCTCGATGGGCACGCAATAGAGTTGCCGAATGTCCTCCGGTAAGGGATCTCGTGCCAAATTCCGCCACTTTGCCGCGATAGATAGTCAAAATTCCAGCCAGAATATAACGCTTAGGCTAAAGAACGGCCCACCTACGCGCAGATATGTATACAGGTATTTTGGAATTTTCGTCGGCAGCAGAAGGAACCGTTTAATATACGTTGACACTGTCAAAAGTTGGCTAAAATCATACCCAATATTGCCAGTACAGGCAATCACACGGACAACTTGCTCCTCCAGGTCGTAAAACTGTACCGCAAAGCACTACTCTTCGCCATTGTGGCCTTTGGACTGAGTGCTTCATTTGACTAGCTCCTCCTGCTACGACACAAAATTCTCTTAAGAGGAGTACAGGGAGCAAATCCGCTAAGAATTGAAAGTATACAGAGTGAATCACACAGGTGTTCCTGTGCGGAAAATGGCGGGAATTTGAGCTAAAGACCAGAGTTGTAGCCTCTGTACGAATTCCACCTGCTCGTCAGGTAACCGACTTATAGGAGACGGTCAAAACTAATTGCCAAATGATGTAGACAAAATAACTGTATTGCGCGAGAATTCCCAGTTGACTCTAAAAACGAAAAGTGTGAAGTTATCCCCATGATTTCTAAAAGCTATGCGCTAAATTTCCGTTGAACGATAAATAATCTAAAGGCTGTGAATTCAACTAAATAGTTAATGATTACAATTACGATTAACTTAAACTGGAACGATAACATAGATGATGATGCGGGAAAGGCTAAATAAAGACTGCGACTTATTGACAGAACGCTTAGAAGAAGATGCAACAGGTCTACTAAAGAGACTGGCTGCACTACGCTTGTCCTTCCTCCTCTGGAGTATTGCTCCAAAGTGTAGGATCCGCATCACATGGAATTGACGCAGAATATCGAAAAAGTTTGAAGAAAGGTACTTTTTTGTATTATCTCGAAATAGGGAAGTGGATGTCACGAACATGACAGGTGAGTTTAGTTGGCAATCATTAAAACAAAGGCGCTTTGAAGAAAGGTACTTTTTTGTATTATCTCGAAATAGGGAAGTGGATGTCACGAACATGACAGGTGAGTTTAGTTGGCAATCATTAAAACAAAGGCGTTTTACGCTTTTTCTGAATATTTTCACGAAATTTCAATCACCAACTTTCTCCTCCAGTGCGAAAGTATTTTGTTGGTGTCCACCTAGATAGACAGAAACCGTTATTGTAATAAAATAAGAGAAATCAGAGATTTAACGGAATGATGAAAGTTAATTGGCGTTAACATGGCTGTCAGCCACGTGAACCAAGAGCTTTACTTTATGGGAGACGACTAGGGAGAGACTGACAGTGTCAATTATTCCGTGAACTGAACGGGCGATAGTACTGAAAATTCAGAAAGTTCTGCACGAGCACAACGTATTGGTGCATGAGTTTAGAACAGCCCTGGAGAAAATTTCCGACGAGAGCTGGAAGGTGGTGATCCATGCAGATCATGTGCCGAGCGGGCAGCTCACACGCATCTACGACGCACCGGCCGTGGCAGAGGTCACGGCTGTGCTCTCGGACGCTGACCCCACCGCCCGAAGGGACATTATTCTACGCGTGCACAACGACTCTGTCACCAGAATCAGGCACACGCACGGTTACTATGAGGCCCTACAGCATGCCATTATGTTTTGGAAATGGCATGAGGACTATTATTTCTGTATTCCTGAAATGAATCCGGTGACTGGGCGACCGACCCCAAACAAAAATTGTGACGTGCATGGATTTCTGTGCGTTTCATCTGATGTTCCTCGAATATGACTTCATCTAGTCGTTACGGTGTAGGGTACTACTTTCGTAATTTTGGGTGGATATGTACGTGAAGATGGAGAGTGAGCGTCTAAGGTTCATAGCGCTAAACCAAAGCAAGGTGCTTGCGGAGAATTACGTCCAGCTGCAGGCCGCAGGTGCGATCAATGGCAATGTAAATCCGAACGACTTACGTCAGATGGTCATACTTCAGTCGTCATTCGTGAACAGTCCTTGGTTCCACCACGAATAATCCCAGGACGCAGTCTCCTGTATCTGGTACTATGGTCGGCCGGACTTATACATCACCTCCAAGTGCAAACCAACCTGTACCGAAATCGGGGATGAACCTGTGGTCGGTCAGAAACTGACAGATCGCCACGACATTGTAGCGCGACTTTTTAAGACTAAAGTACAAATTCTGGTGCTCTCTTCTTACGAAAGGGCAAGTTTTTGCTGAAGCGCAGTGCTTCAGCCATTCCACTGAATGGCAAGAGCGCGGCTTGCCCCACTTGCAGATGCAGCTGGGGTTAAAACAGGATTTGCGCTAGAAGCAAATCGAAGAAGTGATATCAGCACAGCTGCCTAACCCCAACGTGTAAAAACAGCCTGCTCCACGGTGCGTGCGGAGCGCTGAATCCTACGTCGGCGTGCATGACGGACAGGAAATTCACGAAGAAGTAATTTCGGCCATTATTAAAATTTTTTATGAAAAATGCAACTCCTCCAGCTGTACTTAAGATTTCATGTTTATTTGGCTACTAGTTTCGGTGTTGCGTCAACGCCATCTTCACGCCCGTACACTTTGATCATATCAATTGTGTGTGGCTGAGTACTAGAAGACCCTGGTGAGACCAATAGATGCTCCACATGGATGGCGGGCAGTAACTAGTGTGAAGTGACTTCGCACTTACATGGATGGCGGGCAGTAACTAGTGTGAAGTGACTTCACGCTAGTTACGGCCAGCCATCCATGTGGAGCACATATTGGTCTCACCGCAGACTTCTAGTACTCAGCCACACACAATTGATATCATCGAAGATGGCATTGACACAACGCCGAAACCAGTAGGCAAATAAACGTGAAATCTTAAGTACAGCTGGAGGAGTTTCACTTTTAATAAAAATTATACCAGCTGATGTGCCACCATCACCCAATTTCGATATAGATGTACGAAAATTATTAAACGAGATCGAGACGAACGAGAATGGATATCCGTTGTACAGATGTAGAGTGCCCCAGGACGAGGGATGTACGGTCACAATGAAAGTGAGAGGTATGATGCAAGAAGTGTACTTCACAGCAACTAGTTCATTCCATACTCACCACTCCTTTCCGAAATATTTACTGCCCAAATTAAAGTGGGGTTTTGTAACTCGGTTAAGGCAATTAAATACATTTGCAAAAACATTAACGAAGGCGATATTTATTGTGCAATAGCGGGGCTATGCTAATATTGATCCTAGAGACGAATCGGAAATGTTTAGAACCGGTCGATACGTCAGCGGTAACGAAGCTGTATGACGGGTATTGGGCTTGCCGCTTCACGAAATGCGCCCGATGTGACACATGTAGCAGTGCACCTTCCCAGCGGCGAGCGCGTGTACTTCCCGGAGGCCAATTTGCGCGGTCGAATAGTGACGCCACCCGCTACCATTCTCAACGCATTTTTCTGTCTGTGCCAGATGAGCACCTTTGTCAGAACTTCTGCAGTTCGCCGACATGCCAAAACATTACGCATGGAAGGCGTCACGAAAAGAATGCAAATGTCGCGTACAGAGCAACCCGGTTGACGTCTGGCAAAGTTTGATGGCGTCAGGTGCCCTGGACAACATTTAGAACGTGGATATAACAAACTTTGAGCGTTATTGTGTACGGTTGCTTCTTACACGCTTATGAGGCCCCGTCAGTTTCCAGCCCCTAAAAACAGTGAACGGAGGATAAAATGCCACGTTCCAGGAAGCATGTGAGGCGATGGGACTTTTGGAAGATAATGGCCGCTAGGATGCTACAATGGAAGACATCGTGTTGTGCCGGTCATCAGCCAAGTTGAGAGAGCTCTTTGTTATAATGTCGAGCACCTGCGGACTATCGAAATCTATGACACTTCGGAATAAAAACAAAACAACCTCATCCGAAGAAATGACGCACCAGTACCAAGGGAGAGCACAAGCCAGCGATGACATGTACAGGGTGACAATTATTGAACCATATGACAAAAACGTAAATTAGTTACAAACTATGGCGTGCACACACTTTATTCAACATGTAGACGAATTGCGAAATTCTGCATGATTCGCTGAAGTTTCGGATCATCGATGTTATCGATGACCTATTCAATGGCTCTTTCAGATCATCAATGGTTTTGGGTTTATTGCTCTATACCTTGTCCTTAATATAGATGCACAAAAAGGAGTCGCATGTGCTCATGTTCGGAGAATAAGGCAGCTAATCGAGGCACATGCCAGTGGCCTCTGGGTATCCAATAAGAAGAATGCGATCCTCAAGGCTCTTCTCGAGGGCATGAAACACTCTCCTGCTTCGATGGGATCGAGCTCCGTCTTGTCGAAATCAAGATCACTCAGGATAATGTGGATGAAATCATCTTCCCAAACCTTCAAGCTCCGTTCGGTAGTCACTGTGCCACCAAGGAATGTCGCACCGATTATTCCGTAACTGGACACTGCACATCACACAGTCACCTGTTGAAGGTGAACAGACTTCTCGGTAGCGAAATGCGGATTCTTAGTCCCCGAAATGCGCCACTTTTTCTTATTGTGAACCCGTTCAAATGAAAGTGGACTTCGTCGCTAAACGAAAACATACTAATTTCCATCATCTCCTTCGCCACCCGTGCAGTTTGAACGTCGTAACCCAAACCGATTTGAAGTTATGACGATTTTATTCCATGTAGTTCAATAACTGTCGCCCTGTATTTCAATGAAGCGCTCAGTTTATTGTGGACGAAGTTTTCTCAATGGTGAGAAAACGGCTGTGTGATTTACGCATGCCCACGTCACAAAGACATGACAAGTCGTCCACTGATTTGCTCAGGAAACTTAATTGCGACGCGGCAGCCTCGGAGGCTGAGCACCTGCTATTACCACAGCAGACGCACATTTTCTATAAAATTGTAAGTTGCGTGGAGAACGTAGAAGGGGGTTTTCATTGTTTGGACGCACCTGGGGGTACTAGCAATATAATCCTGTCAAATTTGCTGCTGACTCAGCTACTCAAGGACAGTAATGTCGTGCTAGCTGTTTATTCCTCCGGGATAGGCGTGACCTTCAGTGGGGGAAGACCTGCCCACTCGGTCAGGCTTCCTCTGAACTTTGGAAGTGAGGAAACGCCCACTTGAAATACAAGCAAGAGCAGTGGTCACTGCGCTCTGTTGCAGCACTGCAAATTGATCGCTTGGTATGAATGCTCGATATCGCACAAGCGTGCGACAGAGGCGCTCGTCCGAAGCTCGCAAGGCATCCGCGATAACCGAATCGTGATGACTAAGAGTCGTTGTCCTGCTCGCAGGCGACTTGCAACAGACGATGCCGATCATGAGGTGAGGCACTGCTGCAGACGAAATCAACTCGTGTGTCAGATTCTCGCCACTGTGGCCGCCCATAGAAAGTTTACAGCTGACAACTAATATAAGAGTCCAACTTCACAACCACCAATAGTCTAGGCTCTTTGCTCAATACCTCCTAGAGATCGTCGAGGGCCGCGTTGCACTGGATTCTAAAAGCCTAATAAAACTTGAAAGCCGTTTCTACGATGTTGTAAACTCGGTAGATAACCTAATTAATGCGCTTACATGAAAACATGAGCAACAGGAAGTGTTTATGTCAAAGAGATATCTTGGCGCCTAGGAATGAATCGGTGATAAACGTCAATAAAAACTACTGCTCAAGTACCAGGTGAGATGACCGCCTACACGTCAGTCGATACAGTGATGACAATAAATGACGCAACCTCATATCCCGTAGAGTTACTAAGCTATTTAGAGCTGTCGGGGCTGCCGTCCGACAAGTTGGAGCTGAAGATAGGCTTGCCTGTCTTATTGATGCGTAACCTGGATGCGCGACGATTTTGCGATGGCACCTGGTTACGCATCACGGACCTGAGATGGCACGTCGTGGAAGGTTCGATCATCATCAGCGGAGCCAAGGGAGAGACAGTACTAACACAAAGAATTCCCGTCACCCCAACAAACTTCCAGTCTGGTTTAAACGATTGCAGCTGCCATTGAAAATGCCTTTCTCGATCACTGTAAGAATCAAAGGCTAACGTTAAAAGTGGCAGGTATTCATCTGGGCACCCCATGTTTCTCACACGGATAGCTCTACGTTGGCTACTCGCGTTTATCGAGGGCAAGAGGACTCTACATGTACACGGAAAACAAGAACTGTCGGAACGTTGTTTACGCAGACGCAGTAGATTTCTGGCTCTCCATACAAACCAAGGGTATTATGATATTTTCCACGCTATCCATGTCGCAAAACGTCGTACAATTGTCTACTCCCTCTCCTGGCATATGTTGTACTTTGCAGCTCCAACACGTACAAATTTTATCCTTAAGTAAACGAGTGAATTATGAGGTACCGTTGTTCTGCCACCGTTTTGCTGGACCGCAAGCGGCTAGCGCCGCAGTACCTCCAAAAGAACTTTTGTGATGGTGCATACTTGTGGGTACTAAGTTAAAGCGTTAATGTTTCTCTACAACTGACTGCTTAACTGCGGGTAAAACTGCGAGCGCAGCTAGTATTTTTATACACCTAAATTGCGAACGGAGAAGCGAGGCGAATTGGGCGGACGTGTGTTCTGCCACGTCTGGTGCATAATCTTGATGAGACACAACGTAAGAGTGTGGACGCTTGAAAACGGCAAATATATCGTCTAAATAAAAATATATAGTAAATATAAGAGACACAAATGAATTTTTTCGGTGAAGGATGAGCGGAAATACGCAGGCTTGTTGACCTAAACATCGGTGAGAGCCTCACAACACATCATCCTCAGGCTTCATTGTACTGATGATGATACGTGCCAATAATACTATCAGATCGTTCTCCGAGGGCGCCGCTATCTTCAAGAAAGTATTATCACTAACTGAAGAAATATAGTAAGGCCTAGTGATTTCACCAAGTGGTTTGTTAAATGGCAATTCTTATGAAATTTGATTGTATACAACAAACAGAGAAGAAGAAGAAGTACTATTTAATGAAACTGAAGCAACCCCTACGGCGTTTCTCTAATCGTTTGGGAGTCTGGGAGTAATACTACGAAACAGTATGAAGTGGAATACACACGTGAAAAGTAGCACATGTGAGTGAAAGATCTGGAAGAATTTTCGTTATGTATATACGAGAAGCTAGTGCCACTGTTCCCATGTATCGGGTACTTGCTTAATAGAAATGACAGCAGTTTCGAATCAGTTCAGACAGATTCATCTCAGATTGTAACTGGCTAGTGTTGCCGATAAGCTGCGCGCAGTGGCCGTGCGGTTTGTGGCGCCTTGTCACGGATTGCGTGGTCCCTCCCGCCGGAGTTTCGAGTCCTCCCTCGGGCTTGGGTGCATGTGTTGTTCTTAGCATAAGTAAGTTTAAGTATTCTTTATGTCTAGGGACCGATGACCTCGGCAGTTTGATCCCTTAGGAACTCACACACATTTGAACATTTATTGCCTATAAGAACGTGCCATAATATTGCTCAAAGCACTTCAATGGAATCGTTGGAACAAATGACATTATTCATGCGAAATTCTGTTAAGCAGCTTCAGAGAACCGGTATTTGTTTTTATTCCGTGTAGAAGTCTTACAACCTTCATCTTATATGTTGCATAGACATCGTGAAAGTAATATGTAACAGACATTTGGTCACTTCCATATCCACCAAATCCGTATGTGATGGATAAGGACATTTAATCTCTAAAACTGGTACAACATATCTTATTCTATGCAATTTACGGTAGCTTTAAGCTTACGGAGGGTGGAGATAGTATACATACATAAACTCTGCTTCTAATGCCCTGAAACCTCAGCTTCTTGGTTTTATAGATTGCACAAAATTAATTGACCGTACATCAAATAGTTACGTTTCAGTCTTTGTTTCCCATTTCTAGCTAACTTTCATTTATTGCTTATAGGCTCTAAAATTACGTATTTATAAAATCAATCTTACTGACAGGAAGAGACTGCTAATAGTTCAGGTGGGATCTTCTTTTCTCCAACGTGAATTATATTCTACATAATTGAAATTTCCCTACCCTGTAAAAGCCTAAGGTACGTGCAACGTTTCCGAAGTGATTACCAACGTCCCTATAATTCCTTAAGCCGTGTGCTCAGTCATAACAGTTGTCAGTGGAAGCATACTAAACCTGAGAGTATTTTATGGACATATGAAACGAAGGGATCTCACAACATTAGCTGTAGGTAAACATTAGAAAAAATATCTCATATATATATATATATATATATATATATATATATATATATATATATATATATATATATATATATATACTCTTCGTTAGCGAAGTTACCGTGAGCGTACAGTTACATTAATAACAGAATAACAGCACGAATGAAGACTTGTAGATATTTATTCATCGCACGCTGCCTCCTTGAATGGAAGCGAGCCAAATTTTAATGTACGATACCAAAAGTACCCTGTCCTTCTGCCACAGAGTTTCAGTAGTCTGTCGAGAGTACATGTAAATCCTATTTTCCACTCTGTGTGTAGTCGTTCACTCAGATATTAAACAACTGCGTTATGCTACCGTCCCTATAACTGTAACTCAAAACGTCAATTAACTGTACTAGTGAAATGAAATGGCTTGTGCTCTGTTGCCCGTTAACATTTTGTCAAATACGATACTTTGTAATAAACTGTCACGAACATTTCTAAACCATATTTTTGTATATTAATTAATCATAAAGTAATATATGTTAGAGAAATGGAAGCAGTGACGTATTTATACCGACAACCCTCAACTGAATTTCAGGAAAATCAGTAATTTCAGGATTACTTTATCTTTGCTATTTTAACCAATTAGGCAATAGAAAAACTGTACCTCTTTTTCCACGCACTGGATTATTCTACTGATTAGGTCGCTTGATTTATCAGAGTTCAATACTACTGCATAAAGATTATGTTCTTCGTATTACTTCTGAGAAACTAATAACAGACAGAACCACGCTGTTCATTCAGATCATCGAGGTTTCTAGTCTGGTACAAAAAGGTCATTTAAATCCTCGTCCTTCATTCTTATCGCTTGGGACAGCTACATCGATAACTTCAAATCATTTCTACTATTAAAATAGATCACTCAGATTTGTTAAGTGGGTTACTGCAATCAGCAAAATTTATATGACGCATACATACGTTCATAAAGCGAAGAAGAAATCACTTCATGTAACCAGTAGCCTTCTGAGACATACGTATAAATTTCGCCCTTGTAATTTCTTTTGTGTGTCAGGTGATCCTGAGGAAATTCAATATTACAGCCTAGAGCGCCAATACCAGCCACTTCAGTTCTTCATGTAACCACTATTGCGTTTCAAATGGTAGTTTAATGTGTCTGTGAACGTCACTCAGGAGAAGCGGTATATCTTCGAAAATTTTACCTCCCGTGATCCCATTAGCCGTTGTCAACAGTCATACACTGTAGGTTACCTTCTAAGGAGCGTAGATTTGTTCAAACCCTATAGGGTACCTACCAAGGAGAATGGATTTGTATTCCAGAAAAGCTGTGTTGAAATCTCTCTCCGACAAAGAAATTAAGGTTTTCAATTGATTCCTCAATTCACTTCAAAAGGTCTGCTGTCTACCTGTCTATCCCTCGTCCCAGCGTTGCCCGACCCTAGACATTTATTCCGTTCGAAATGACTTTATCGTTCACATAAAACTGTAAGTGGAACGTTTCGTATTCGCACTTCCTGTTTAAAAAGCTTCCTCATCTGTTCAAAGCAATACCACAGTGCCTGTTTTGGATTATTACCACAGCAGATATTTTACCATACAACGCTGTGGCTGATAATTTGTGATAACTGCAGCGAAACCTGTATCTGCAAAATACAAATCCTACATCACAGAAGAAACAAAGAGCAAATTGATACCCTAGTGCAGCATTTGGCTCTTTGTTTGTTCAGAACGTAGGGTAAACACAAATTGCACTTTCAGTAATTTTTGTAACCATAGTATAGAAGTGTTTGTTTACTACCCCGTTATGATGAATAGTTATTTCAAGCAATAGCCTTCTGATGATTTTTTTTTTTTTTTACAGCATTGCAAACTTCTTGGGTCATCGTGTAAACTTCCTTCTGACACACAGTTCTTTTTAATTACAGTAATTTGGGTGTAAGTATGTGCGAGTGTGCGTGTGACAGTGTGTCTATGTGTAACCGTGTGTCTGTTTCGGTGGGGGGGGGGGGGAGGTAAGAGAAAGAGAGACGGGGGAGGGGAGGGGAAGGAGAGCGGGAGTTGTAGACGTATGAATAACTTGATCAGCTTCTCACAGTTACAGATAGTTCAGATAATTGGTAAATTCATCCCAAAAGCCTTTTAAGTTATTCCACAAATAATGTAGTCATGTCTGAAACGACCTTATTCCAAAATCTTATGAAGTTATCAGGAACTAAGGAAAACATTCTACGAGTGAGTACATTGAATGTAACAGGATGACCTTTCCAATCTTTAAATATATTATAAAATGGATATTTTACCACTTTTACCATTAGTGCAGTTGATAAGTTTTGCAATCTTTTTCATAAGAATTAGTGCGAAATCTTGTAATAACGTCCTTTTCTTGAGGAAGCAATTCATTTACATGGTGAAGTTACGTCTTTAGTGTTGTGTGCATAACGTCGAAGCAATTTGTGTAGTGAATTACGTTGGCGATCAGTGACGAAATACAATGTGCAATAGTGTAATGTCAATCAACAACTCCGCCATTACACCAGTTATACAAGTGAGGCAACAAGATGATGAAATCTCTGTGATATCATACATAGTCAACCACAAGGGAGAAAACCAACAGAAGACATCACTGATTTCGATTTCTAGCCATACACTGCCCCCCTCCCCTCCCTCCCACCCAATGCCACATCAAACAATGGACTAAGACTTCTAGATTAATCTAGTTTAAGACTGTTTCTTTTTAAATAACATTTCTCTGTGTGTATGTATGTATAAACGCCTGAAGATGAACAGAACATGTTCGAAACGCATTGTATTACGTTAGATTGAACATAAAATAAAAAAGTGACTGGTAGCAGAAATTAGAAATAAATAATTACCACACAGTCACGGTTCACAGACATAGTCATTATGGCCGAAAATAATAACGAACTCTGGATTACTATACGTATACAGTACAGTAAGAAGAACAAATTTTCAGGTGATTTGGCGATAAACAGTGTTCGAAATCCAATGCTCGGAGCTGCCACCTCTAGCAGCAAACTTGGCACCAAACCGGCTGCATATCGAGCTGATGACAGATACGCTCAAGTCATGTCGTTGTGCAACTGTATGTTTCAGTTCGTAGAGTGTAGATTGTAGTGTCTCGCGATTGGTAGTGTACCATTCTCTCGGAAACTCATTATCAGGTGTTGTCACTAGTTGAAAGACCTGGAGAACATGGTAGTGAGAGGAGCAATCAAAAGCAGTTGGGAAGGTTAACATGCAGTGTTCGGATCTCTAAGATATGCTACAGTCAGGGCAGGCGTAAGGCACAAGCAACATAGGCCACGGCATGGGTACCTTGCTGAGAGGGATGCCAGACGTGACACAGCTGTAAGATTTCTATGCAGTGATTCATATTCAGTGCGTATCAATTAGTAGTGAAAACTGACGCGGGTAAAAGTGAAAGAGTGAAAAGAAAGGCTCCAAATAATAATTTGCCTGTGTGGAGAAGTTCTCGAACCGGCCCTTGGTACAGAAATCGACAGTAAATCGACAGAAATACATCTCCTGCCGTCGAAATTACCACCTGTGTGAACCACAGTTGATTGTGTGCCTAATGACACCACATTTTACATCAATGTGTGCTGCTCTGGAATGACCATGACAAATGTAATGTTGCAACATAGCTCCTACTCGGGGCGTTCACACACGGACACTTCCATAGTGTTACAGCCACTGTGAACAAGTCGCGGGCTAATAGTCAGCCTCGCTGCTTCTAGATCGCAGGCGGTGTAGATCCCCGGCCGGGTCGGAGATTTTGCACATTCAGTGACTGGGCGTTTAAGTTGTCCTAATCATATCGTCTCCTCTCCACCACAGAGACAAGCAAGTGGCGTCAAATAGAAAGCCATACACCAAGCTGCCTAGCAAGCTGAGACTGGGTCTGCAACAGTAACACTATTTAGTGCATCCAATATCCGCGCGCCTCTCTCTGCAGCGTCGTCAAGTGGAGCCGCAACGACGGTGGCCGTGCTCACAGTCCGTGGTGCTCTACACTTCGTCCGCACTGTACGTGCGGATACTCGTCTCATTGTAAACAAGCCCATATCGTAATTCAGGAACAAAGTATCTGCCCTCTCGGGCGCTAGATGCAAGGGGCGTCTCAGATCGTTCATCGCAGTGAGTATAGCTGTCCTGAATCCAAAAATTCCACATTCGTAACGCCATTGTGAAAAGCAATATCGCATAGCGATAAACAGGAGTCTCGATAAGCCAAGATCATGTCTTCTTCGAATCCCGACAGCTTCTGGTAGATGTTTCTCCTTCTTTCACGAGGCTTTGAACTAAGTTCTCACGAACAGATAACTGACGATCGCCGTTTCTCTAAGACAGACCCACTGCGAAACCATTCAAAGTTCGCTTCCTCCATCGCGGCTGAGGACGAGGCACTGCCGCTAGCATTGACCACTAATTACGCCCTCGCTCTGCCAGCGCCACCCGAGCCTCGGCAGCCACTGCCCACAGGTGCGCCGGAGCTGCTGCTCGCCTCATACATGTTGCTTCCCAACACAGCAGTGGCTGCCGCCTCACGCTTATCCGGCTATTGGCCAGTGTCGTCAGCTGAAGATGCGCTGTCTGTTACAAACTGTAATGTAGAATTCAGCCACTAGCAGCTGCTTTCTGCGGCCGACAAACCACGCAACACTTGTTTCCTCTTGGGAATTAAGAAGCCGCTTCATCGGTATTTAATCTTTTTACTGTCAGATAACAATTTGTTCCTGCAGCGAAATCCACATCCTCAGGTGACAAGTATTTAACGAGGAGCACACGGCAAGCGCCTTAGCCCGATATCCTAGAAACTTTGCTCAGGGGTCAAAATAAGTCCACACGTGTCTCGGCTTATCTGTAGGTAATCGACAACATTTGAAAAAACGACAGCCAAATTTTTCGAGTTATTTTCTAAGTACTGTATATGCATTTTACTGTGCGATATCTTCAGACGAAATCATTGCAATATGGTTACCATCGCTATTTCTTGATTTTGTTACCCGAGTTCGAAACTCGATTATTACTTTTTTTGTTTGTAACGTTCTTTATACAGATTTGGTGTTTTCGTTTGCCAATGAATATGCAATGCGTAATGTTGGTCTTGAGCAAATTTACTGTGTGACGTGTTATTGAGAAAATGACTTAATCTTCAAAACAAATACGTAATTTTCATAATGAAATCAATCCCTGTGAAATTTCCCCAGTCTCGAGAACACCGAGTTTTTTGGCCCTGTGCAATAAACTGACCAGATGTAATTCTACCGTGATTATTTTGTATGCCTACTGTGGTGAGAACAGAAAACCAGCATTACATCCGGAGCTTCTCTAGAGCTCAGGAAAATTTATTTGATTGTTTATTTGCACTGGGTATTTTGTCAGTTTATTGCACAGGGCCATAGACCTCCGTGTTCTCGAGACTGGGGAAATTTCACAGGGATTGATTTCATTATGAAAATTACGTATTGGTTTTGAAGATTAAGTCATTTTCTCAATAACACGTCACACACTAAATTTGCGCAAGACCAACATTACGCATTGCATATTCATTGGCAAACAAAAACACCAAATCTGTATAAAGAACGTTACAAACATGCTTGTATACATTGAAGAGACCTGTTGATACTGGAAAGTCTCAGATTGATTATATAATGCTCAGACAGAGTTTTAGGAACCAGATTTCAAATTCTAAGACTCTTCCAGAGGCATAGGTGGACTCTCACCACAGTTAAGCGGTTATGGAAAGTTGATTACAAATGAAGAAATTGGAAATAAACAAGGTAGGAAATTATGGAGATGGGACGTGGATGAGTTGAAAGAACCGTTGTTAAGAACTTCAGAGGGACATTATACAATGGTTGACTAGAACAGGACAAAAAAAATACAGTAAAAGGAGAATGGATAACTTTAAGAGATAAACTTCAAAACCAGTGAACTTCTCAACTGTTCTACAGTTCTCTCTTACTGACGTAATTACAAATACTTTGATTGTTATCTGTGCAAACGTCTGACTTCGTTTGGCAAAATAGATTCCAAAATTTAACTTCTTTGTATCAGGATTACAAATCATACAAAATATAACCAATCGAGTATTCCTAATCAACCTAAGCATTAAATCTGATGGAAAATACTTGGTTCCTACAGTCAAGGGTCTGTACTTTAAAATTCAGTGAAATCCACAAATTGCGTTGCTGCAATCTTAAAACCAAATATACAAAATTTCATTCCCTTACAAATTTGTTCCAGTTGCCTTACCTTTGATTTACAGTATCATTCATCACTTTATTTCATAAAAACTGTATTATGTTGCGTCCATAGACCAACAACTAAATTCTCACAGCCAGCCATTAGCTTTAAGTCTTACATCCTACCTATAACAGAGTGCAATTGCAACTGCTACTGCGCTCCACGCGCCCCTAGCTTTAAGCGATAAAATAATGAAGGCAGCAGAGGATCAAATAGGTAAAAAGACAAGGCCTAACACGAATCCTTGGATAACACACGAGATATTGAATTTAAGTGATGAAAGGAGAAAATTTAAAAATGCAGCAAATGAAGCAGGCGAAAAGGATACAAACATTTAAAAAATAAGACAAACAAAGTACAAAATTGCTAAGCAGGAATATCTAGAGGACAAACGTAAGGATTTACAAACATATTTCACTATGGGAAAGATAGATACGGCCTACAGAATAATTAATGAAGCCTTTGGGAAAAAGAGGAGCAGTTGAACAAATATCAAGAGCTCACATGGTAAACCAGTTCTAAGCAAAGAAGAGAAAGCTGAAAGGTTGAAGGAGTATACAAAATGGTGTATGCAAGGGAAATGAACTTTAAAGCAGTATCATAGAAAGGGAAGTGGACGTAGATGAAGATGAGATGGGAGATAAGATACTGCGAGAAGAACTTGACAAAGGTTTGAAAGATCTAAGGTGAAACGGGCGCCTGGGAGTAGACGATATTTCTTCAGAAATACGGATAGCCTCGGGAGAGCCACCTATGACAAAACTCTTCCATCTGGTGCGCAAGATGTATCACACAGTCGAAATACCCTCAGACTTCAATTCCCAATTCCCAAAGAAGGCAGTTGTTGACAGATGTGAATATTACTGAACAATCAGTTTAATAAGTCATGGCTGCAGAATACTGGCACGAATTCTCTACAGATGAGTGGAAGAACTGGTAGAAACAGGCCTCGGGGAAGATCAGTTTGGATTCCGCTGAAATGTAGGAATATTCGAGGCAATACTGACCGTACCACTTTTCTTAGAAGATAGGTTAAGGAAAAGAAAACCTACATTTCTAGCGTTTGTGCTCTTGGAGAAAGCTTTTGACAATATTAACTGCAATGTTTCTTTGGAATTCTAAAACTAGCAGGGGTGAAATACAGGGAGCTAAAAGCTATTTACAACTTGTACAAAACCCAGATGGCACTTACAAAAATCAGCAGATATGAAAGGGAAGCAGTGTTGAGAAGGGAGTGACACTGGGTTGTAGTCTATCCTTGATGTTATTCAATATGTTTAGTGACCAAGCAGTAAACGAAACCAAATAAAAAGGTGGAAGAGTAGTTGAACGGAAATGACAGTGTCTTTGAAGGGAAGATATTAAGATGAACGTCAAAGAAAGCAAAACAAGTATAATGGAGTTTCATCGAATTAAATGAGGTCATGCTAAGGGAATTAGATTAGGAACTTACCAACTGCAAAACATAAAGTCGTAGATTACTTTTGCTATTTGGGCAGCAAAATAACTGATGATGACCGATGCCGAGAGGATATAATATGTAGACAGGCTATGGCAAGAAAAGCATTTCTAAAGAAGAGAAATTTGTTAATATCAAATATAGATTTATGTGTTAGGTAGTCTTTTTTGAAGGTATTTATGTGAGTGTAGCTGTGTATGGATGTGAAACGTGGATGATAAACAGTTTAAACAATAAGAAATCAGAAGGTTACAAAATATGGTGTTACAGAAGAATATTGAAAGTTAATCTGATTTTTTTCATTGTAAACGGTTTTCTTGAAAGCCTGTGACTGTATAAATAGTGGGTTTATTTATAAACAACTTTCTGCCACAAGTGATGATTTTCTTTTATTTAGATTCAAACGACGCGTTTCGGGAAATGATACCCATTTTCAAGTGTGGATATCTGCATACTATTCCATTTTATCGTAATGTTTTCGAATTGTGTTAGTTTTTTCTTTGGTGGAATTTACTGCGATCTATAAACAACGCGCAATTTATGGTTGATTATCAATTTCTATGTAGTTGGTGGCAAAATTTGGAATAACTTGTACTCACAGTTTTTTTATGGTCCATCTGTGCAGAGTATTACACATGTTAAATATCACTCACGACTTTCAGTGCACAATACACATCGAGAATAACTTATATAAACAGTTACAAAGATGTTTTTAGATGTAGTTGACAGAGATAATGTTACACATCCTCCACAGATATTCTTTTGTACGGAAGGTATTTATCTTAACAGTATGAATTTACTTACATCCTTTTTACAATGCTATTGATTTCTGTGTGTCACTATTGTTCTTTAAGTACGTTGTCAAATCATCTGGAGAAATTCACCTATTCTCTTTCAAGTTGTTCGTTTAATATTTTGTCTTTGTATTTTCTGTAATCTGTATATATTTCCAGTTCTTCAAACGAATCCATTTTAAGCATTTAGTCGGTGGAGGTCTTTGACAGTACGCTCTACTTTTCGAAATGACCATCCTGTATTGTGTATGTGTGTGTCTGTTGTGTGTGTAGGCTTTAATGTGCTCTGTGTACCTGATACTGAAATTTCGGCCTGTTTGTCCTGTGTACAACATGGAGCATTCCTGGCATATTACTTCGTATATTCCAGAGTCTGAGTATGGGAAATAAATACAGCGAAACAGATGGATTTTACGAATGACCATAATGCTTCCATCATTGACTCAGTCTAAAAAACAAACTGAAAGAAGACACAAACACAATGTGCACCACATAAGAATAAACAGTTTTGTAAAGTGAATGTAACCAAATTCATACTGTTAATAGAAATACCTTCCGTAAAAAAGAAGCATATATGTGGAGGACATGTAACATTACCTCTGTCAACTACATCTATAAACATCTTCATAACTGTTTGTTTATGTAAGCTATTTTCGATGTGTACTGTGTTCTGAGAGATGTGAGTGATTTTTAACATAGACTCTGCACAAATGGATCATAAGAAAACTGTGATTACATGTTCTTCCAAATTACGTGGGATCATTTATATCAGGTAGCATAGCTGGCATATAAATAAATCACTTGGAACAAAATTTGTTTAACAAGCAATAAACCTGTGCAATGAAAACTAATTTTTATAGCAGAAATGTAGATGACCCACTACTGTTACTGAAAGGTGATTGTACAGACATAACAGACATTCTGAATTGCTTCAGTAATCTACATGAGAAAATTACATTTACAAATAAACATGAACAAACAAAAGTTGCAATTACCTGTACCTAAGTTTTACAAGAAACAACAAAATATGCACATTCAAATTTTACAGGAAAAATACAATGACCAGCACCACAATCTCTGCAACCCAATTTCACCCTGACATCTATAAAAAGTTGGCATGCAGATCAACTAAAATACCTATGAACCAAGAAAACACGCAAAAAGAAATAAGTATGATTAATAAGTGAATCAGATTGCAGTTGCTAATGATTATAATATTTCCATGTTTGACACAGCCCTAAACAAACTGACGAAAGACCCAAACACAAAGTGCACCACAGAATAAAAAGACAAAAACAAATCCAAATCTAGCATCCCATTCTTTGGCAGTACATCGCAGAAGATAGCAAATAGTCTAAAAACTTACAAAATAAAAGTTACGTTTTCTACATGAAATAAACTGCAACAAAAATTAATACATAATATAATGTGTAATCCTAACCCATACCGAGACTGAAATTTACAAAGTAAGATGCCAGGAATTCTCTATGTTCTACCTAGAACAAAGAGGCCGTAATTTCAATATCAGGTACACAGAACACATAAAAGCCTACACACACAACATCAGCAATAGCTTACACACATACACAATACAGGACAACCATTTGGAGAAATAGAGCAAAATGTCAAAATACCCCACCGACTACATAAAAGGCATGAAATGAATTTGTTAGAAGAAGTAGAGGTATGTACACGTTACAGGATATACGAAGAGAAAATGCTAAACGAAAAACTTGGAAGTGAATCGGTTATTTTCATCAGATGCTTTGACGCTATAGTTAAATAAAAGTAGTAACAGGTGGAAATAAAAAAAAAGATAACGCTGCCCGAGTAGGCAAGGAAAGCCCAGAGGCATCACTGGATGCGAATCTGGAGGGGAATGTGTCAGCAATCCAATCTCCCGGCCGTATGTCACTTTACATAGAATTAAACAACATTGCAAAATGAATGTAAGCAAATCCATACTGTTAAGATAAATACCTTCTGTATAAAAGTATATCTGTGGAGGATATGTAACATTATCTCTTCCAACTATATCTAAAAACATCTTTTTATCTGTTTGTTTGTGGAAGTTACTCTCGATATGTACTGTGCACTGGGAGTTGTGAGTGATATTTAACATGTGTGTGACTCTGCACAAATGGACCATAAGAAAACTGTGTTACATTCTTCCAAATTTCGCCACTGTTACATATAAAATTGATAACAATTGCCCATTTGTTATTTATTCCAGTAAAGGCAGCCACACAAAGCACAAACTCATTCATCGAAAACATTACGATAAACTGGAACAGTACACAGAAATACACACTTGAAAATGGGAATCATTTCCAGAAATGCGTAAAACATAAATAAAAGAAAATCGGCACTGGTAGTAGAAAGTTATTTATAAACAAACCCGTTACTGAAGATTGGACGTGTCGATCACGTAACTATTGTGGCGGTTCTTAATATAATGCAGGAGACAAGGAATCTGAGGCACAACCTCCCAAAAAGGCCATCAGTTGCTAGGACTCGTTGTGGGACATCAAGCGATAATCAGTTTAATATACGAGGGATGGGTGGGGGGAGGGGATAAAAATCGTAGAGCGAGGTCAAGAGATTAATGCAGCAAAACAGATTCAGGAAGATGTGGGTTGCAGTAGTTATTCGGAGATGACTGGGGTCGCAGAAGATAGAGTAGAATGGACAGCTGCATCAAACCAGTCTTCGGCCTGAAAGCCACAACAGAAACAACAGTGGGAATTTCTGAGGCCTCAATCATGCATTAACGTCCATCCGGACACTAATGCATTTAAGGTTACAAATTCCTATTATTTGATGTCTCATTTTATTTTCTGTAAACTTATGGCTATGCTTAGGTATAAACAGAAACACATACTATTTCTGATTCACGTTATTTGTAAATAATTTATTCTAGATGTCGCTCACCGCGTGATCACTTAAAACATTCACTTTCATGGCTAGGTGTAGAGAATTGAAAAGAATCCTCATTTTCATGTAATTGTTGGGGTCCATCTTAAGGAACTCGTCATTCAAATCTGGTGAAAAGGTAGTCTCATTTTTATGGAAGCATATTACACATTTCATTATTCATAATTTCAGAGATTTTATTGGGATCTTGATCGAATCATTTTAATATTTTAGTCTGAGGGTTACGCTTCATGATTCCGTGCACTGACCACAATATTTTTGATTCAGTAGACTAATTACGATGATGGATTTTGTAAAGCATATTCAGAGTTAACGCAATAGACAACCTAGTGTACATAATGTTTTGAAAAACCTTGGATAATGGATAGCTTCTGAAGCATGATACTTCCACAAGAAACACGGCAAGTATTCCTGTCCTTTCAAACTGTCTGAAATAAATAAGGGGATTCCTGACATATCGACCTAATCCAAGTGTTCCCTGATTTTTCTGCGTTAAATCGCAGTTTGGAATTATTAACACCACACCGTGCGTTATGAACTTTTTTTAAGATTTGATATAGTCGGGAGTGTGTTTGTGTCGCTCATTCTTACCCATAAACGCTTCTGAAGCCTACGAGATAGACACAAGAAATCATATAACTAAATATTTTCAGTCAAAAATGACGCACTTCAGAACTTGCTAGTGTTTAATGAGATGAGGTCTAATATTTTAAATGTAGGAGTGAAACTCCCAATCAGCGAGAGTTTCATAGAGAAATTTTGCTTCCTCTTCTCCATAGCAACTTAAACAATCGAAATACGATTAAATCTGTCAGTACTAAAGGTAGTTGTATATATACTTTGTATATTTTCAAATTCATTTTTGTGTAAAATCTATACAGCAAGAGCAGAAATACGCAACTTACAGAATTGTTATATTTTATAATCTTTTCAGTAGGAGGCCACTGGGTCGCTGGCATGGTGGAATTTTAATAAACTAGGTTTTGTTTGTTCCCTCGTTGCAAGAAGTACAAAAGAATTTAGTGACCTCTTCTCCAGAATGAAGAGTATTAGCTTAAACTTCAGTCTAGAGATAAAAAATATGACGAAGGCCTAACTGTTAGTAATCGGCAAAGTTTAGGTCAAACCCAAGTTATAGGTTGCTTAACGTCTGTGGAGGTAGTGAATGATTATGTACGTCTAGGATCTGTGATCAGTGCCACAGTAATTTGTTATAATGAAATATATATTTTGTACTTGCATTCATTGCTGTTAAAAGAGCTTACATTTTGGTATACAGTATCTCAACTCCTGTGTTTTTCTTCACTAAATCATCAATTTCCGCTCTTCTAGGACGACGATTCGATGCAGAGTTAATGTATATACCCACAGATTATGAACGAAAACTATTAACGTCTTTTTACAGATATGAATTTATTACCAGTTTTTTCATGCGAGTAATATCCGAAAAAATATATATTTTCCCGTACACAAACCAAAGATTTTGTTGTTTCTACGAACGCTTCCTTTTCTCGGAACTGAATGTCGAGTGCGGTGCTGCGGGTTAGATCGTAAGAATGAACGGCTTGTGTCGCTCTACTCTCTCTCCATCTATCTGGATCCACTGACTCGTTACGCCACCTGACCAACATTATCCCTGAAACGAGACAGCATTTAGGTAACTGGACTATGTAACACCGAAAATGCAGATAAAATACCGTCTGCACCATCCAAAGTTTCCGCCGTTTAATATCCGTTGATAACTTGCGCTGTACTTTTGATTCTGATGCTGTTATAAGTATTACAGAAACTATACTTAATAAATTATCGATGTACTAGTGAATTTAATTTTGACTGTATTTAACTGATTGTAATTATAATCAAAATATTGTAAATTGCTGGGTGAGAGCCAAGGGAACTTTATTGAAATGTATCGGTAGCAGCGGCGAAATGGTAGTGGGTTATCGTTGTTTATCTTTGTGTGTGTAGAGTAGAGGAGGGAGGGCTGATTAGCCTGAGTGATGAAAGACTGCGGAAGCGTTTGTTGGGCGTTCCAGCAGCCGCGGCGTGGAGTTATGCTCGCGCCAGAGTAGACGCGCCTGATTCGTTAACCTGTGAGTATTGAGAGCACAGTAGGAATGGACAGGTGGAGGAAGCTGCAATTCCCACTGTTGCCTGTCGCATAATTATCTGTGCCTTTGGAGACGGCTCGGGATTCTTCTCATCGAGCAACAGCAGTAACAACAACAACGGCAGCTCAGCATAGTCGTCGGCTACATTTTTCGACGTTCGCACAGCTACAACATCGTAAGACTGTTAACTGACAAAAAGTAATGTGGAGGTTTTGCCCAGCAACATTTCTTTCACAAAGTATGAATCACTTGATTAATAAGTTGCAATAGTTAAAACTTGTAGGGCAGCTGTGTTGTCATTGTCTTCAGACATTATTACCTAGCAGGGTCACTATCCATTCCATGCAATCACCCAGTTTCGTAAAAATATGAAAATTGATTAAATGTTACTGCCAGTTTTGTGTATTTGGTACTGACTAGATTCAGTCTAAATTTTCTGCCTCAGTAACTGTTCATTCTGGTATTGCATGATAGAAGTTACTTAAAGTAAAGTAAAATTTCACTGTGTAATGCCACTTGAATTACGTAACCATTACGGCACCTCACCTCAACCTCTCGATACCAGCAATATTCTACTGTGTTTCTGTTGAATAGTTAACATATTTCTGTGACAACATTCAGATTTGATTTCATTAATGTAGAGGTACTTTGATACATCGATATGTTTATATTGCCATATTATTCTTATGTGAATTCTTTGTTTTGTCACTATGATCTTTGTCGTACTTGTAACTCTGATTTTTGGGCACGTAAGCGGTTATTGGAGAGTCAAGTATTGGTCGTCATGTTGAAAAGACGCAAATTGTAGTGAGTTTATAAAATGTTAACTTTAACAGTGAGGAAGATATTTTCAAGTTTGTTTTATATTGTGAAGTGATGTCTTGTGAATTACGTGATGTTGCAACAAAATTAATAAAAGAGAAGTGTAACTTAAATTCGGAGTGCTGATTACATTTTTACATCGCCATTGTGCTAACTTGCAAAAGTTTAATCTTCAAGAATGGTTTATGAAACACATCCATAAAACTTTTGAATATCACAGAATAACACCTAGGCCTCTTTGCATCCGAGCTTGGAAACATCACCACCTTGATTTTCGACGATTGAGCCATGAGTTCACAACGAGACCAGCGTGGGAAACACGAAGAGATGAGTGCCAAGTTTATCCATTATGTCATGAAATGACTTTCTTAACTGTGCTCTAATGACACCTGCCACATAATATAACGTTGTTGTTGCCCGAAAATACAATATTTAGTAGCGTGAGCAACACTACAACCATAATTAATTTTTGACCTTCGTTGTGGTAGGATTGTTAGAACTGGCTAAACTACTAACAAAAGAAACAGCACTAATTAAGATTGTGCAATATAATTTATTCTGTATTTAGCTTAGTGAGTTAATTCTGCTGGCTTGGTACGTATTTTACCGTTATTTGAAAGGAAAAAATCAGTTGCTCGTTTGCTTAAAATAAAATCAGTTCAGTCTTTCAATAATCAGAAGTAAAATTCTTGCCTTTTTCTAAGTTTAGCATTACGTTACACTGAGGTTACTGAAAGTCATTTTTACATAACAAAGTTTAAGTTAAGCCAGTCATTTATTTAACCAGTAATTCTATTTAACGTATATTTCAAAATTTAGTGTTTCAGAATAAATGACCGCATACTCAGTGCTTTCTGATTCATTTATTTTCTCGTGAACTGTTCTGCTGTGGAAAAGGGTGACAACCTTCTTTTGCCGCGTCATTGACTGTTTGCTTAAATATTTTTGCCATTAACTTTCTCAAGATTCTGAAGATCCACTGCCCTAGCGTGCTGGCGACCGTTTAATTATCCCTTTCTTGTTTAATCAGTGCTTCTTTGTGTTATCATTGATTTTTGTAGTAAATATTACGTGGTACTCTTTTTCCCCCTATGCGGTTCGTGAACGATTGCACTCTGTTCTACTCATTTCAAAACTATCATCAGTATTTAGCATAAGTTTAGAATAGATTCTTCCCTGAGAAGAGACTGTTGTACACTTCCCTTCATCTAGTAGGCGTTATTTTGCTTCGGTAACAATGGCCTTATTCACTTTAAAATTTCGTTAGGCATATGCGATCACGGTCATTTATATGGCAGTCCAGTAGGCCGATTAGGAAGGGGAAGGTCACAAGTAAAGGACATGTCTGTACTAAGTAATGAATGAATTTTTTCATTCGTAATAAATCTTTTGAAAACTTACAGTTGTCTTTTTTTCTGCATTTTTCCAATTTCAAAGGCCCCCAAGCTCCAGTTTCCTTTCTCGTACGAAGCTCAAATTTCACTCAGCTTATGTTTAAATACAACTGATCAAAAATGGAAGGGCATGCGAGAAACTACCAAAAATTTTAAACAATATCATGCAAGCTCCACCGTAATACAGCAGTATTCCGACAAGAAAACTACCCGAAGGAAGGTTGTCTCTATCTTTTACAACTGTGATAATCACAAGGCCATTATCTGGCTTGATTAGTGGTCAGATATTAACTTTAAGAACGAGATTTCACTACACGTAAATAGTCCGACCAGAAGTTTTTCCGCCAATTTTACAGTCGTTTACGACCAGTAACTTGTAACTAACGCTGATACAATATGCAGTGGTTGTACGTTCGGAATTTTATGCCCCTTCAACGACGAGGTTGTTAGAGACAGAGCATAAGACGGGTTACTTAAGAAAACCAACCGATTTTTTTTTCGCAGAAAGCCGCATGCAGTATCGATAAATCATGGAGAACTGGGACCGGATAACCGGAAGGAACACAATACTATGTTATTTAATAGTGGGTCATCCAAGAAACAGTCTGTTTGGCTGCTGCGACGAGTCACGCACCAGACGTTCCGGAGGGAAGTCTCTCCTGGAGCTTGTACACGCCACCAAAGCCAGCTGGTATCAATCAAGTTAAAACTTCACCTCTCTAATGCACCATTAACCGAAACGAAATGAATAAAAGTGAAGAGGAAATTTGCACTGGTACCCGCTCTACCCTAGGGCAAAATGTAAACTTACATTTTAATACATTTTGCAATAAGTTGGAGTTTAACACGAAACTAAATTACACTGAGGTGACAGAAGTCCTGGGATGCCTCCTAATATCGTGTCGGGCCGGCTTTTCCCCGGTGCAGTGCAGCAACTACACGTGGCATGGAATTGACAAGTCGTCGTAAGCTACCTGCTGAAGTAATGACCATGTTGCTTCCGTAGCCGATTGTAATTGCGAAGGTTGTTCCAGAGCAGGATATTGTGTACGAACTGACCTCTCGATTACGTCCCACAAATGTTCGATGGTATTCATGTCGAACGATCTGGCTGGCCAAATGATTCGCCCGAACTGTCCAGATGTTCTTCAAGTAAATCGCGGACAACTGTGGCCTGATGACACAGCGCATTGATATCCACAAAAATTCCATCGCTCTTTGGCAACATGAAGTCCATGAACGGGTGCAGATGGTGTCCAAGTAGCCGAACATCCAGAGGACCCATTCCATCCCATCTTAACACAACCCACAGCATTATGAAGCTACCACTGGCTTGCACAGTGCCTTATTGACAACTTGCGTCCATGGCTTCATGCGGTCTGCGCCACTCGATTCCAATAGCAGCTTTTACCGATTGAACACGTCACAGTTTTCCAGTCGTCTAGGGTCCAACCGATACAGTCACGAACACAGGGGAGGTGCTGCAGGCAACGTCGTGCTATTAGCAGAGACACTCTCGTCGGTCGTCTGCAGCCACAGCCCATTAGCGCCAAATTTCACAACATTGTCCTCGCGGATACGTTCACCCGATGTCCCGCATTGATATCTGCGATTATTTCACGCAATGTTGCTTTGGAATCAGAACACTCTTGACACTGTGGATCTAGGAATATTGAATTCCCTAACGTTTTCCTAAATTGAAAGTCCCATGCTCCTAGCTTAAAAGACCGTTCCGCGTTCATAGTCTGTTAATTCCCGTCGTGCGGCCAAAATGACGTCAGAAACTTTTTCACATGAATCAACCGAGTACAAACGCCGCTCCGCCAATGCACTGCCGTTCTATACCTTGTGTACGTGATACCACAGCTCTATGTGCATATTTCTACCCACCTCAGGGTATGTTACCCAGTAGAAACGTAGTTACAATGGATACGCTACAATTTTAAATTAATCTAAGAGGTTTCCTTAGCATGTAATAGTTCAAGAATAAATAATTTCTCTTACAGCAAAATATTACAAATTAATCGTCGCGTAGAGGAAAGAAAATCAGTCGCCAAGGAAATCAAATAAAAAGTTAGACTGCCAAGAGAACGCTAGAACTCTCCTGGCGCAGGGGCTGAAATCTGTTGACTGAAGAGTTACTGAGGCAAAAAGGAGGTTTTTTAGACCGTGTGAAGATATATCGCACCTGTGCCGCCCCAGAGACGAAAATGCGCCTCGTTAAATTCCAGGAGCCGTCCACAACGGAAACTTATATTCCACAAAGCTACCTACTACGTCTACTCGGCTGCGTTCAGCTGGTATTTCGGTGGAGAAACGCTATTCGGAGAACAAACTTGCCTGTTCCGCAGCATCATAAATATTTTCTGATCATGCATTGAAACATCTTAGAGGAATTACGAATTGCTAAAAAATTGAAAAATACAGCTATTGTACTCTCCAGGGGACATTTTACAATTATAAGAAAACAGGCCGCCTATTTTATTCACAGTTATACAATGCGCATCTTGTCTCAATTAACTTTTACTATACATGACTAAAATGTCGTTTAACTTGTAGGCGCGACAAATAAATTCGCCCAAATGTGTTTGTCACAATCATAATGAATGGTGAATGTGGTGAACGAAAGAATAGTTTTTAAATACTTTTCTGCATCAGTATGCCCTAACGAAAAAATTTATTAGTTTTCTTTCCTCTTGCAATTCAGAAATTAATACATCACAGTGATTACACTGACCAACAGGCGCTGACTCAAGAACATTATACTTCAACTGAACAAATGGAAAACACGTGCGAGGTGGAGCAGAGGTTGGCACACTGGACTGATTTAGGTTTCCCTTGATTTCCCTAAATCGCTTCACGCAATGGCGGGATGGTTCCTTCTCTAATCCGATGGGACTGATGGCCTCGCTGTTTGATTCGCTCCCCCAGTTCAACCCATCAACCACACAATCTTCCACAGACATTACGACTATACCTGGTTTGTCTTTTATCTAGTAGTAAAAGGACTGAGATAAAGCACTAATTTGAGAGCCAGTGTCCAGTAACTCTCTAATTTTACAGCCATAAATCTCTATCGGTATTATGGTTTATTTACTTACTTTCACCCCCATATCCTCTTGTTCTTCCCACAGTAAGTCTTGACCTACCATTGCGTCTTCCCGTGAAATGGCGTTCATTTCTTTCAATCCATGCCAGGTGGTCCTTTCAGTTTCTGATCTCAAATTCTTTCACGATCCTCAGTTGTTGGGTGTTACAGATCATTTGGTCCTGTTGTTCCTTTTTATTTGGCTCCGTTGTGTCTCCTGGATCCTGCATCGAAATGATTCCTTTTCTCCTTACTGTCTTCTAGTGTTTTCTTTCTTCTTGAGCAACATCTTCGTCATGTTTGATACCTCGTTCCGACTACTTTTCGCACAGAATATTCTCGTTTTCTGGCATTATTGTTTCTATAGGACAGAGGTTTTCAAAAAACTTATTTTCTTCTGATTCTGAACTACATGATCGAATGATATCTTCGTTTTCACTTAAGTCAGCATCTTCAGTATCACTGTCGGGTTCCAACATGACAGCCATTCTTAACTTCTTTCATATTCTAGGTCATTGGCAGTCTCATAGTTCATGCACTTTTGAATTCGTTCGATAATAACGAGTTCCTATTGTGTATCTTCATTAGCAGTCAGACTATTTTCAGTAAGTTTTAATTCGCCTTCTATCGAACTGCCTGCCTCATCCTCCATGACATCATCAGCTTGCACGTCTTATACGTTCTAATCTTTGTGGATTTCTATCAGTCGCACAAATTCATTTTATTTTAGGTCAGACTTGTGAATGACACATATTCGTCGTCATGGAATGACTCTTCAAAGAAGTGCAAATTTTAATCTTCCAACGCGCGTCCCCCCACGACCTCTTCATTTACCCTAACGTCAGCTACACGCTTCCTTTGGGTGGTGCGTTTGTATTCATTTACACTGTCAGCTCACGAAATCCGTGCGGCTCCATTAAATAAATCTTTCTCGTCAACTTTGTTACTATCCCTATCCACATTTACGGTCGTAGTAACACTGTCTTCCTTTTTATTTACAGCAACTTGTCTGTCCATTGCATCTGAACTAGGAATAGCGACTGAATAAACGTCTACTCGCTTACTTACTGCATCAGCTGATTGTGGTCCCAGTTCAGTGACTGGCTCTGTGACGTCACTCTCAGTATGTAATGCTACAGATGTTACTCTTCCTACTGCTACTCGCCACAGTCGCCCCTCAGCGCACGAAGGGCGCCTGTTGCTAGCCGGCTGTGATTCACGCTGTGTACCATCTTTGGCGGCGGGCCTACTGCCCAGTGTCGCATCCTTATAGTATAACGGTGTACCAAAGATGCTTTGGTTGTGTTGAGAATTTTTCCTGCGTTTTCGGGTCTTGTTTCCGCGTACATCCGACTCATAATGTTCGCGATTATAGTTTTCCTCCTCTCTATTGGAGTAATTTCGCGGTCTATTACGTCTTCAACGATTGTTACAGGAAGATCTTCCTCTACCTCTTCCTCTCTCAACAGTACTAACCTGATTTTGGTTATCATTCTGCTCTCCATTGCTGTTATTTCGACTGTTCCTACTATTGTAATTCTGGCAGAAACTGATTTTCTCGCCAGTGGTCATTGTCAATTACTTTTTCTAAAGATGAAGAAAAAGTTCTATTTTTACTACGACGTACCAAATGGAATCTTCTGGTAATTTCTTCCAGAGTTCTCATATAATTTCGGAATCACACCTACGGTTCCTTAAGTGAGCCAGCTTCCTATAGCATGACTCACAAAACATTCTAACGATTATGTTCACACAAAAGACTGTATTGTATTTTCTCAGACCAATGTCCGTTCAAAAACTTTTGTCTAAATTCACCGAAGGTCATTGCTTCAGTGCTTAGGTTAATCCCCCATCGTTTAGCATCTCTTGCTACACCACTAATCACAATGTTTACTTTTTCCTAGCCTCTAACGTGTCCAGGAAACAACGTTACATAGTTCTTTATAAATAGCACAGAGGACAACCCATTGTGTTTTCGACAAGGGTCAAATTTTTATTCGTCCTCAAGTAGCTTGTTATTTTCTATTCTGTCTACAATGTAAGTACTATTGCACTTGAGCTTTCTTTATTTTCTGCTGAATACTGGAAGAGATGCTATAACATTTCTCTTCGCTATGTTCCACTTTCTTTTCTTGAATTTTCTCAGCCTCTTGAACAGTTACTCTCATTTGAGACATCTGTTCTTTGTTTACTTTATTCATTACTTTCTTTACCTGGGAAATCTTTCCCTCAACTTTAGATTCCAAATCCATAATTAATGTCAACGGCTTCTGCCTGAATTGAACTGACAGTGTCACCTATTTTTTTTTTTTACGTCTTCCTTGATATTAACGAGTTCCTCAGGCAGGAAACCTATTTTGTTCTTCACTGTTTCTAACTCGTGGTTATTATTTTACATTTGTTCATTCAGTATTTAGTGAGTATAGCCTGCTTCTGACTAATTTTGATGGGTTTTCGAGTTTTTAGTTTATACTTTAGTGTTTTTGTTTTGTGCTATTAGATGTGTTTTCATACTCTGTAGCAATGCATCTCTATCAAAAGTTACCTATTTTCCGCAGAGCTAGTTTCTACTCCTTTGTCTTTCTCCTCTGAATCTACTTTTTCCTCCTTAGTCTGAGGTGGGATTGACAGCATAAAAGGTTCATCCCCATGATCCATATTCCCTAACTGTTTTTCTAATAGCACAACTAATCACTCTGTGTCTTGCTCATTACCACCGTTTACAGGAATACCCTCCTGTTTTACTTCCCTGTACTGCATTTACTTTTATTTGCCCATTTCCAATAACTGTTTAAACCACATACATTACTATTTTTACTGCTCTGTCTTCCTCCTAATTGTTATAACAGATTCGTGACCCTGAAAACTTTGTACTTCTTTCAATGAGTCATATCTATCTGCGATATGGAAAATAGTACTAAGCTGCTGCTCCTGGACACTTTAGTAATGTAAAATGTCCTGTCACGAGGTGCCACATATAACACCATACTGCAACAGAACAAATAGTCTTGCTAATGTAAAAGGCACTATAACACTACCGGATACTATTATATTGGTACTATTTCGATAATGTTACATCTGTGAAAGGATTTTTGCTGTGTAAGAAGCTAATAAATGTCCTGTTCATGAGGAACCACATATAAAATTGTTGTATGGAAATTGTCTGTAGTATAATGTTACCCTTTTACAGGATTTGATCGTGATGTATGACTAATGGATATGAGAATTAGACTGTTATTTCGTTTTCAAAGGAGTTTTCTAGCTGTTAGAAAGAAACGCGGCAAAAAGGGAACAATACTGAATCTAGGACCTTTCTGTACCAAGTTCATTAAGTGGTTTGTCTAATGGATTTACGATCGCCAGACTATCTAGGCAAAAAGCCGCTTAAGTTTCAGAAAAGCAGCAGAAGAAAATTTAACCTACTTTCTTGCTGTTCTTTAATATAACTTCACAAATAAATATAACATCAAGGATATAGTTCTGAGAAAGTCACAAGATTCTTTTAGCCACTACACCAACATACATATACAGTTTCGATCTAGAAAGACCACGAAGTTTTAATAATATTTGGTGCAAAAAAATAAAAAAAAATAATTTTACCAAGTGAGACTTCTATGTTTGCATTTTATATAACCAACAATTTAAATTTTCAATTATTCTAATAGCATGAGTGATTTTCTGTTCATCACTCTTTATACTTCGTCGTTCAGTGTTTATGTGTACTCACACTGTTACTGAGCCACATTACTGCATTTCATGTATAAATGAAAGACTTTTGTATGTGCTTTACTTAAAACTCATTTACTCGTTTTCACTTTAAAAAATTAGTTCACAACAATTATTTTCAGACATTTATTCGAAGATGAAAATTAGTGCTTGTAGATACTGAATAAAGCACTTCAAATGTCTTGCAAACAGGTTTACTCGGAATAATCAAACACCATATAGGTGAATGGTTAGGAATAAATAACAAGGTGAACAAATTTTATGTTTAACGCAATAATTATTCAAAATAATTTAATTTCGAATTAATTGTTCCCGCTTTTATAATTCTAATTATTGTCCCTATTGGTTGTAGGCGTTGGTTGTGGCGGATATTAATGGCGGCTACTCTGTCCATGGTACGGCGTATGAAGTATGGAGTAATTAATTCTTCTTGGCGTCGTTTTAACATCCATAAGATAGCCCAACAACTTGTACCAAAACCGTAATACTTCAGCAGACATCACCGAGGCTATTGTGCAACAATTTCCTAGCAACGCATAGCCTACCCCTTCCGAGTGCTGTCTCTTTCACTGCTGCCTACAGACTTGTGTCTCTCGTTCCCGCTCGCTCTACAGGTATCGCGTCAAAATCCCAAGCCATCTTTTACGCTTCCCACAGTAACTTCCGTACAGTACAAAAGCACTCCATCTTTTACGTAACACATACGCTACGCATTGTCCCTATGTGTGTACCATTTCATACAAATGTCAACGTGCACAAATATATAAAATTACACATGCAAACATTTTCATTTCATCAGCCCATGACAAAATATTATTTCGAAAATTATACATTTCCCATATTTTCTTACGTAGGTTAGATATATATTACTAGCACTCTAACATCACATATATCACTTTTAACCAATAGTCTTTGCATATTACAGGTATGATGCGATAAAATTTAAACACTAAAATGTTTTTAAAATTTTGGATGACTGAAGAATACAGTTATGTTAAGTGGTTTCCGGGATTGTATGGAGCTTGACTGGGTTCCCTTATGTGCGCATTTTATGCTAATGTAATAACAGTAACAATTCAAGTTGGGCAACCTCATTACGTAAATACTTGTTTGCATCACTAAAAGAACGGTCAAGATAGTTCAATGGATCAATCTTTAACACATCTACTGATTATAAGAGGATTTCCCGTTTTTGATAGTAAAAGCATGTAAAATTACAGGGGAGATAAAAGTGGCACAGCCTTTAACATACTGCCAGGTAATGTGACGTATTCCTTATGATAACAACTTGCGTTCGAGAGTAGGTTTCAAGAATATAAGGAGATAAACAGGCGATACAGATATTTTACTTTCCTAATTTAAGTCTCCTTAGTTTTTGTAAGTCACTTCCGTTGAATTCTGGAATAATTATTTGAATGAGACGTTCGTTATTTCCAACGGTGGTGCGCGCCTTTGTGTGTGTGTGTGTGTGTGTGTGTGTGTGAATTCCTAGCATTCAAGAAGGTGGTTATTAACACCCTTGCTAAAATAGTCAGAGATGAATGTGGTGAAAACACTTAAAGCAAAAGTGTATTAAATGCTGTTCCATTTGAATTTACGATCACTCTTTACTATTTTCACTCACATTCACTTGCTCAGTCATACCGAATCGCGAAGAAAAAACTCAGTGAATATGAAAATGTACTATTACAATACTTACTGAGCTATAGGACAAATGTTTTGAAAAACAGGCAAAATTGTTGATAATTGTTCTATTACTAAAAGAAAGAAAAGGAACACCGTGAGCCAGTCACCCTATTTACACGTTAAAAGATTCTTCCTAAAAGCTTAGGAAACAAATCAGTCACCTAACGAAGTTCTGAAAATTGTGCAACATTCTCCTCATTGTGTATTAAAGTAATCAGTTGGTAACTAACATCTTTTCTCTTGTTTGAGTATAAAATAAAATAACAAAATATCCTCTGTTCTCTTGTTTGAATATAAAGTGCAATGCGGTACTGTCATCTGCACGCCACGAGAATCACACAATACAGGATTTTCCTGCTAGAGCAGCACCGGTTCTGGGCTGTATGACCTTCGAAGGGAAACTTTTTATTCGGCCTTTACTCATTTCCCTGATTTTCCTTACGCCAGGAGAGCCATCAGGAGCAGAGTACTGGGCCGAATCTTTTCATGTGACTTGTCTGATGCAGCCCGCTACGAATTCCTCTCATGTTCTAAACTTTTCATCTCAGAGTTGCACTTACAACCTACATCCACAATTACAGGCTGGATGCATCCAAAATCTGTCTTCCACTATAGTTTTTACCTTCTACAGCTCCCTCTGCTACCATGGAAGTTATTCCGTGAGATCTTAATAGATGTGTCCCTTTTTTCTTGTCAGTATTTTCCATGTACTCCATTCGTCGTCGATTTTGCAGAGGACCGCCTTAGCAGTCCACCTAAGTTTCAACATTCTTCTGTACCACCACATTTCAAATTCTTCGATTCTCTTTTGTCCTCGTTCTCACACAGTGCGTATCTCATTGTCATAGAATGCTATGCTTCAAACGTATATCATCAGAAATTTCTTACTAAAATTAGAACCTATGTTTGGTACTTATAGACTCCCCTTGGCCAGGAATTTCTTTTTGTCAGAGCTAGTCTGCTTATATCTCCTACTTGCTCCGTTCGTCTTGGGTTATTTTGTTCCCTATGTAGCAGAATCCCTTAATATCATCTACTGCTTGATCACTAATTCCGATGTTAAGTTTCTCGCTGTTCTCGTTTCTGAAGCTTCTTATTGCTTTTGCCTTTCTTCTCTTTCCTCACAGTCCGTATTCTGTACTCATTAGACCATTCTATTCAACAGATCCTATAATTCTCCATCACTTTCACTGATGATATCAACACTGACAACGTTTCCCATTGAATTATAATTCCTCTCATGAAACTTTCCTTTATTTCCATCATTGCTTCTTCGAGGCATAGGCTGAATAGCAGGGATTACATCCCCGTCTTCGATCCTTTTGAATCTTCGTTATTTGTCTTCCTCTCTTATTGTTCCCTCTTGGTTCCTGCACGTATTGTATATTAACAGCCTGTCCGTATAGCTTACCCCTAGTTTTCTTAGGATTTGGTCCATCTTGCCTAATTTTACATTGTCGAACGAATTTTCCAAGTTGAGAAATCCTACGAACGTGTCTTGATTTTCCTTTAGTATTGCTTCCATTATAAACCGCAGTGCCAGAACTACCTCTCTGGTGCCTTTAACTTTCCTAAAGCCAAACTGATCATCACCTGTCACGTCCTCAGTTTTCTTTTCCAATCTTCTGTATATTATTCTTGCCATATTTTTATGTAGCCATTTCGCATTAGCTTCGCTGCACGTCCTATTTATTTCATTCTTAAGTTATTTGTACGAGAGTCATTCAATAATTACACAGACAAATTGGTCTGGAGAAAAAAGCGTTTATTTTTACAAAACAATACTTTTTCTAATTTTCAACATAATCCACTTGAACATTTATGCACTTGTTCCAACGGGCTACGAACTTTTTTATTCTGGCTGCAAAGAATGATGTTTTCCCACAAACTTTTTCAAGTCCTCGTTGTCCTGGAACCCCTTCCCACGTAATGCCTCCTTCACTGCACCAAACAAATGGAAATCAGGTTTATAAGGGGGATGAGGCAATACTTTCCAGCCAATTTTGTCGATTCTTTCATGGGTTAGTTGAGCAATATGAGGACGTGCATTGTCTTGCTGGAGAATCGCCCTTCTCCTCTGAGATCCACGACGTCTCTCTCTCATGGCAGGCTTCACCTTGTTTAAAACCAAATCTCAGTGGTACTGGCCGTTCATTGTACGCTGCTCTTCGAGATAATCACAAAAAGCTGGACCTTCAGCATCCCAAAACACCATCAACATGACTTTTCCTGCTTCATTGCATGGGTTCTTGAGAGGTGAGTTGGTATGCTTCCGCCCCATGCTTTGTCTTTTTGATTCTGTTTCATAATAGTGAACCCTTGTTTCAACACAAGTTAAAATTTTGTTGAGGAAGTACTCACCTTCTCTTTCATAACGTTACTATAACTCTTTTCACACTGTCAACCTTGTTTCCTCGTGTAGCCGCGTCAACTCCTTTGGGGTACACCTTGCAAAAAGTTTTTCAGAACTTTAGCTTGTTACAGATGATGTTATGAACTGTACCAGTACTAACATGAACCTTATCAACTATATTTCCTCAGTCACACGCCGGTCGGCATGGATAATGGTTCAAAGGCTCTGAGGACTATGGGACTTAACTTCTGAGGTCATTAGTCCCCTAGAACTTAGAACTACTTGAACCTAACTAACCTAAGGACATCATACACATCCATGCCCAAGGCAGGATTCGAACCTGCGATCCTAGCGGTCGCGCGGTTCCAGACCGTAGCGCCTAGAACCGCTCGGCCACCCCGACCGGCGGCATGGATAATGTCATCAATACGACTTCCCAAGTGAGAGGGTTGAAACTGCAATTTATCGACCAGAACGGTGCTCGTCATTCACTGAGTCGCGACCATTTTTGAACTACTCTACCCAATTGTAAAAATTTTGCACAATTCATACAACCTTCACCATAAACTTTAGACATTCTACAGTATATATTCACTGGTTTATCGCCTTCAGCAAGATAAAATGAATAACAGAACGTTGTCCAACTAATGTGGACGTTTCAAGTGGACTCGCCATCTTGAAATGTATTTTTGAGATTATAAATAAAACAATGCTGATACGTCAGCTGATCAGGTACTATCCCAGTGACGCCAACTTAAAGCCACAAAAGTACCAAGCATGCCATAATAACAGTTTTTCCCCCAGAACAATTTGTCTCTTTAATTATTGACTGACCCTCGTGTTACTGTGTTCCTGAATGTCCCTGAATATTTTTCTTCTTCCTTCTTTCGTCGATCAGCTGAAGTATTTCCCCTGCAACCCATCGTTTCTTCGCAGATACTTTCCTCATATCTGGGTTTCTCTCTCCAACTTTTGTGTATGCCCTTTGTAGAGATGTCCGTTCCTCTTCAAATGAAATGCCTACTGACCTGTTCATCACTGCAGGATCTATAGCCTCAAGCAACTTTAAGCATACCTCCTAATTTCTAAATACTCCTGTATCCCACTCGTTTTAAATTAATTCTTAATCACTAGTTTCTTGACTTGAGCCTATTCTCCATCTTTACCAATTTCTGATCTAGTCTATATCTGAATGTTGGTCTCAATAAGGTTCCCTTTCTGTGCAGCGACCGTGGAATATAAAATTATAAAGAATGTAGCAACCAGTCGCGGAAAAATAATTTATTTATCTTGTTGCAAATCGATTTCGACTGATATCAGTCACCATCGGTCCATTTTTCTAAACGATACATGCCATAAGTACTTCTACTTATCTTCCTGTAAGTCCCGGCCTTCCCCAAGAATTCCTCGTCTTCTGGTGATTCTTGAACAGTGTGTTCGCTATTACTAGCTGTAATTTACGCAGAAGACAGTTAGTGTATCAAGCTCATATTCTCAGTAACTCTTTTATCTACTCCTTCTCGTACAACCGCACTCTAATCCCCCAACACTACCAAATTTTCATCTTTCTTTAAGTACTGAATTACGCATTCAGTATCCTCATATATTCTCTTTCTCTTTATCCTGTACTTGTGACATCGGCATGTCTACGTGACGCGTTGTGGACGGTGTCCATTTGTTGTCGATTCTGATGAAAACAGTCCTGTCACTGAACTGTTCACAGTAGCTCATTCTCTGTTCTACTTTCCTATTCATAACGAATCCTATTCCCTTCATTCCATTTTCTGCTGCTGCTGACAGTTCTCTGTACTCTTCTGACCAGAAACCTTTGTTTTCTTTCCATTTCACTTACTGACCTGCGCTATACCTAGACTGAGCCTTGGCATTTCCCTTTTCATATTTTCTAGCTTCCCCATCCGACTTCTAGAATTTTATCCTTTCATTGGTTATTCAATCTTTTTCTCATGATCACCTCCCCCATAGCATTTCCTTCCCGGATATCCGAATGGAGGACAAGTTCTGATTCTTTCGCCAATGGAGAGATCATCATGACAGTTTTTGATTTACAGGCGGAATTTCCTGTAGATTACGTGTTTTATGGCAGTGGTTTTCATTGCCTTCTGCATCCTCACGTCGTTTATCATTACTGACTTTCCAACCTTTTATGAACAGTGTCCAAACCCAAGGGAAAGAGAGTTCTCTGACCCTCCGTCCGTTCCTCCACCCTATTTTACAAGGCCGTTGGCACATTGAGGGTTACTTTGTATACCAAAAGTCTTCGGCCATCATTGCTGATGAGCTTTTCAAAATTTAAGCAGTGGCGGTGTTCGAAAGCGGTCCCAAGGTCGTTTTGGTTACTAATCAATGACGCTACACCACGGGTGCTTTAAAAGGGTAAAATAGGGAAATAACGAGCAAAATGCCTCACGTTCGTATGTAGATGGGACGTTTATTCGTTCCTTTCCTGCTTTTAATTGTGACAGTAGCTGTAGTAATAAATTAGGAACTTTCATAGTATTACCATGATATACTTGGCTGTGTGAAGAGATGTGGACATCATTGGCCTGAAAGATCAAGCGATTATAGTTGCCGATGTTGGTACTGGTTCAAGCGTTTTGCAAAGTACGTTTGGCTTTGGCGGGACGCCTGTTGGGGAGCGAGGCGCCAAGTGATTGTGCTGATCGGAACAAGACCACCCGGGCAAGTTTTCCCTGCAAAACTTCTGTTATCCAGGGATTTTAGAATGTTGAGGCTAGTTAGATTCTGCAATCTTCTCTCAGTTCTGTTTATTTAAATAACAATAATAATAATAATAATATAAATAATAATAATTTAAACAGTAATAATATTTAAATAATCATCATGTGAATACTGCGATTATTCCACGGCTGATGCCGCCTGGTGATTCCCATATTCAGCTTCCTCTTATTATATTAGTTTCCTTCTTGCAGTCGTCTGGCATCCATAGTGTCCCGGGCATCTCGACCATAGCTCCTCCTAGGTCACACGCGCCTTCTTGGTTCCGCTGCGATCCACTGTCACACTTTCTCTCACCATCGGCTATCGTCCATATTTTCTAGTTGTCCATATCATTTCAGACGTTTCGTCTTTATGGTGTCAATTACTGATTTATCGACACCGATAACCTCTCCTATATCAATATTCGGTACACAGTTAAGCTTGGACATGCCACAAATTCGCCTCCAAAAGTTTCTTTCTTACACAAGCAACTTGTTTCTCTGTCGCTTGTTTACTTCCCACGTTTCTGCTCCGCTCGTCGGGACGCTCTCAACAACTGAAGGATATACCACCTGTTTGGTCCTTTTTGTTTGATTTTTTATTTCAAACTATCGATTTCAGATGTACTATCCTCTTGCAGTGCCCTGTTTTATTACTTATGTCATTTTCACCATTTCATTTTTATGATATCATAATCACCACATACTTACGAGTACATCCCCTGATCTCACGTGCTCAACCTCCAGTGGTGCGCTACACAAAGGAAACAGCTGTTCGACTGTAAATCGTGCTATGGACAAGTATGTTCCTAGTAAGTGGATTAAGGATGGAAAAGACCTACCATGGTTTATCAGAAAATGCTTAAGGTAGCAAAGGCTGTTGCATCCTCGCTTCAAAAGAGAATGCACAGATGACGACAGGAGAAGGTTAGTAGAGATTCGAGCGTCTGTGAAAAGGTAAATGACGGAATCATGCAACACCTACCGCAATCGTAGCTTAGCAAAAGATCTTGGGGAGAACCCGAGAAAATTCTGACCCTATGAAAAACCGCTAAGTGGGTCTGTTTCCATCCAGTCATTCACTGACCAGTCTGGGGTGGCAGTTGAAGTTAGCAAAACGAAAGCCGAAGGTTTAAATGCTTCGTTTAAGAGATGATTCACGCTGATGAATCGTGCAAACATACCATTGCTTGATCATCGACTAGTCCCGTATTGATGATATAGTAACAAGCATCCCTGGCGTAGAGAAACAACTGCAACAGTTGAAAACAAATGAGTCGCCCGGTCCAGACTCAATCCCACATCGATTGTACAAACATTACTCTACGGCACTGGCCCCTTACTTAGTTCGCATTTATCGCAGAACTCTCACCAAGCGCAAAGTCCCAAACAATTTGAAAAAAAAGTACTGATGCTTGCTGTATATAAGAACGATGAAAGATTAGGCCTGCAAAACTATAGACTAATATGCTTAACAATTGTTTGCCGCGGAATTCTAGAGAATATTCGAAGTCGAAAATATAATAACTTTCCTAGAGACCGAAAAACTTGTGTCCAGCATCAGCACGGTTTTAGGAAGCATCGCCTGAGTGAAACTGAGCTTGCCCTTTCCTTATACGAGGGCGGTTCAGAAAGTAACCTCCGATCGGTCACAGTGCGGGTTGTGGGGGGAGTAGCGACTCCATCTGTGCGTTCACGCACTCAACAGGTCAGTCGGCATCAAGCCGTGGCCGAGTGAACGTCGTACCTGCGCTAGTTTAGTTTTTGTGGCAGTTTGAAATGTGTGCTGCAATAGAAAACCCCGCCAAATGTGAAGTGCGTGCTGTCATAAGGTTTTTTACAGCCAAAGGATATTCTGCAGCAGCTATTCATCGTGAGCTTTGTGCCGTGTACGGACCAAGAGTTATGAGCGAAGGAGTTGTCCGTGAATGGGTACGTTTATTTAAAAGTGGACGAGAAAACGTTCACGATGAAGAGAGGAGTGGTAGACCATCATTGGTGACTGACGAACTCGTTCAGACAGTTGATGCAAAAGTTCGTGAAAATCGACGTTTCTCAATGTCGGAGTTGTCTACTGGTTTTCCACAGATTTCTAAGACTCTCTTGTACGAGATAGTGACAGCAAGATTGGGTTACCGTAAGTTCTGTGCACTATGGGTGCCCAAAATTCTTACCGACCACCACAAAACTCAAAGAATGGCCTCTGCATTAGACTTTCTGTCACGTTATGAGGACGAAGGAGAACCATTGTTAAACAGAATCGTGACCGGTGACGAAACCTGGATTAAGTACGCGAACCCTGCGACAAAAGAACAATCAAAGATGTGGGCACATTCAAATTCGCCTAGCAAACCAAGAAAAGCCTCGCAAGATTTTTCTGCCATAAAACTGATGGCAACGGTGTTTTGGGATGCCAAAGGGGTGTTGTTGGTTGAATTCATGGAACGTGGTACGACCATTAATCAAGACGTGTACTGTGGAACAAAAAAAAAGTTACGACGGGCTATACAGAACAAACGCCGTGGTATGCTGACTTCCGGTATCGTTTTTTTGCACGATAACGCCCGTCCTCACTCTGCTCGCAGAACAACGGCCCTTTTTGAGTCCTTCAAGTGGGACGTTATCAACCATCCACCTTACAGCCCAGACCTGGCGCCAAGTGATTATCACCTCTTCATGCGTTTGAAGAAATGGCTCGGGTCACAACGGTTTGATGACGACGAAGAGCTCAAAGATGCGGTCACAGGCTGGCTCCAGGCACAAGCGGGTGATTTTTATGCAGAAGGAATTTCAAAGCTTGTGAAGAGATACGATAAGTGCCTCAATCGCTATGGAGACTATGTAGAAAAATAGTGCAAAGATGTAGTTGTAAGATGTATATATTAAAATATTTTTATTTAACTTGGTGTATTTTTTTAAATCAACCGGAGGTTACTTTCTGAACGGCCCTCGTATGATATACTGCGAACTGTGGATGAAAGACAACAGGCAAATGCCATATTCCTCGATTTCCGAAAAGCATTTGGCATTATAAACCACTGCAAACTATTATCGAAGGTGTGTGCCTACGGAATAGATTCTTAGATACGTGAGTGGCTCGAAGACTTCTTAAGTAATAGAACACAGCATGTTCTCGTCGACGGCGAGTGTTCGTCAGAGAAAAGGGTATTGTCAGGAGTGCCCCAGGGAAGTGCATTAGGACAACTATTACTTTATACATATGAAATGTATTCGCAGCAGTGAATATGGATAACCGTCAGCTGTAAAATGGAATGATGACAATGAAAATTTTTGCAGATCCGGGACTCTAACCCGTTTCTCCTGCTTATCGCCAGCGGTCGCCTTACTATTATGGTATCCCAGCAAGACCCACGGCCAAACTGAAACTTCCACATGTCGTCAACCACGTGTCTACAACTTGTACCGTGCATCCATTATGTATAGTCCCGTACATGAGAGACACTTTACCTGAAAGTTGCACTGCCATTTTCAGCGAATAAATACGATAATGCAGTACCTGTGTTCTTCTGAATTACAATGCAATGTTCCTTCAGACATGCATGCACACTGAAAAGCGATATGAAATGGAACGCACGTGAGGAAGGCGAATGGGTGACTTCCGTTTATTGGGCGAATTTTAGGAAAGTGTAGTTGATCGGTAAAGGACACGGCATATAGGGCTCTACTGTAACCTATTTTTGATTACTACTGGAATGTCTTGGAGCCGCACCATGTCATATTACAAAAAAACGTCGAATCAATGCTGAGGCGGGCTACTAGATTTGTTACTGGAAGGTAACATGCAAAAGTTACGGAGATGATTCGAAAACCCAAATGGGAATCTCTGGATGGAAGGCGCCGTTCTTTTCGAGGAACGCCACTGAAAAAAAATTACAGACCGAGCATCTGACACTGACTGCAGAACGATCCTACAGTCACCAACATACATTTCCCGCAAGGATCACGAAGATAAGAGAAATTTAGGCTCATATGAAGGCACATAAAAAGTCGTTTTCCCTCGATTTACTTACAAGTGGAACAGGAACGGAAACGACTACTTGTGGTACAGAGTATCCTCAGAAACTCACCCTGCGGTGGCTTGTGGTGGATATTTGTAAGTGTAGACATCAAATTTTTATCTATTCTGTTGTTTTAAATGACACGGGAAATTTTTGGTTTCCTTAAAGGCTATTACAGTAATCGAACTGCGCTCGTTGCCAAGTGCAGCGTAACCTTCAAGATACATTAGCGGGACCAATACGTCAGTCATGTGTAATTTTTTTTTAATCTTGTAGAACATTTAAATTATGATAGTAGTGCCATGCATGGTTTCTACTCAAAATCTTTACATATTTTGATATATAAAATACAGACAGTTTTATTTTCTCATCAAGATTAAATTTTCATTCACAAGCTAAGAACTGTGTTTAATTGTGCGATACAGTAATAGTTTTTTTACTCGAAAAGTTTGCATATCTTGATAAATAATTTTATTTTCTTGAATATATCGCAGTTTTGAGGGAATCTAAGTTACCTTGTGCCATCATAGTGTATGACCATGTTGTGTTTTGTATTTCGTGCATTCGCTGTGGCCGAGCGGTTCTAGCCGCTTCAGTCTGGAACCGCTCTAACGCAACGGTCGCAGGTTCGAATCCTACCTTGGGCATGGATATGTGTGATGTCCTTAGGTTAGTTGGGTTTGAGTAGTTCTAAGTTCTAGGGGACTAATGACCTCAGCGTTAAGTCCCATAGTGCTCAGAGCCATCTCAACCATTTTTTATGGATAAAAATGTTACCACAGGGCTGTCTAAGATTAACAGTAACAAAAATAAAAGTATGTAAACTGGTCTAGCAACGTTATTTACATTGTATTGATGCATTAGATTTCTTCATACCAAGACTTGTGCTTAATCTGGTTCGCTTTTGAGCATAGCCTCATTCAGGCTTAAGATTAAATGTCAGCCGTCAGTTATTTTAGCACAGCACCTGTGTTTTGTACTTTTATAGAACAATTTAGATTCCGAATTAGCATTGGGGCATTTATTTTAAGAGTCGGCAGTCAATTTCTAGGCGTCAAGTGGAGGTTACACAATGATTGCACATTTCTCGTAGTCGAGACAGCGTTTTAGTTAATATGTGATTTATAGAATAGTAGTACAAACATTTCCGATGTGGTTACATTACTGTGTTTACCTTGTGTATTTTTGTTAAATAACACATTGTGTTCGTAATACTTGTTGCATAGTTTTCTTTAGTCCTAGTAGTGACTGTAAAATATTACTGCATTGCTAGCTACATGTATTTTGTAATGTTATAGAGTAATTTTGGACATTTAATTTGATAATCTACAGTCATGGTATAGGCGCCAAGTGTAAGTTACACAATAACTGCACTCTAGCAATTGCTAAGATATTAACATGTTGTATTTTGATAAATAACTCATACGTTTTGGGCGTGATAAAAACATTGACACGAACAGTGTGTGCTTCTTAGTTTTGCAGACATTTTTGATTCGAAAATACTGCAGATTATGCCCTTTCTCATTTTTAAGGACTAATAACAGTGACAACAGAATCGTGTGTGTGTGTGTGTGTGTGTGTGTGTGTGTGTGTGTGTTTGTTTGTGTGTGTGTGTGTGTGTGTGGGTGGGTGGGAGGGTGGGTGGGTATCTGGGTGGATGGGAGCGCACGGGTGCATTTATGTATTTTTTTTAGACATTCTGGAGTTGTAAATACTGTAAGCCAGATCAGTATTGTCAATATCTCTACATTTTTCAACATTACGCCAATTCACGCAAAGTTTGGGTCCAGATTCTTTTGAATATAGCGCCACAGCATTGTTTGCATCTTTAGGTATTTCTGATGCTGTGTGCGCACACTTGAGTTGAAATTTGCTGACGAGCCAGAATTTTTGTAGACGAGGTAGTATTTTTGACGAAAAAACTGTGTACCAGTTTGCTGCTGGTACAGCATCTCACCCCCTTGCATTCTTGACGACGTAATTGAAAGAGCGTGCATAGTGACTCATCTGTAGGGTAGTGACTGCGCAAGAGTCGCCACGAATGTAAACGAAAGGTACCAAAGTGGCTACAGACATACTACTCATTGTAAACTTTTTGCCCTCAAATTCGCGTGATCTGACCCCGATTAAACACACCTGCGACTATGTATGGCAGGAGACTGATGTCCGCACACCACCAGTCTGTAACGTACAGGAATTGTGTGATACGCTGAACGCCAATGCTGTGCATTTTCAATTCATTTTGACCTTCTACACCAATCTGTCGTAGTCAGGTATGTTCACACGGGTAACATTCGGCAACCTGTGAGCCAATCGGATGACTTACGTACCACACAAGGTAATTGGTCCAATTAAGTAATGGACAAGAAATCTATGTCTAGCATGCAGTGGATGACTACAGTAGGAATTTACTTATTGGTCAATTGGCATACGGGAAGTAGGGAAAATAACGTCATAAGAAATGCAATACCCTGTGATGTTTTATTAATTTAACTCGTACACGGCCCAGCACCCTTTTAATACAAGGTATATGAAGGTTCACATTCAGTTACTCCATGGGAGCTTTAGACTGACTGGACGGCGAAGAGGATATGTAATGCAGGGTTACTATCAGTCATATCGAAATCTACAGTTCACGAAATTAATTTATTGATAGACATCAATTCGGAAACCTTTACAGGGAATATTTCCACGCAAGCATTAATTAGAGGAATGTAACATATCGTAATATAATGACCCCTTAACGAATAATTACTCCTAAATGGTAAAATAGTCGAACACTTTTCGCTGTGTGATGATCGAAGGATCAAAATAAGAACCAGAAGTGTAGCATGTTCGAGTCATTTATATGCTAATGCATGTAGGATCTGAAACATAATTTGGTTAGCTAAATACTCGCCAAGAACTAGAGTGCGCTGTAGAGTGCCAGGGGTGCCCTACGTGGGCTAGTGGGCACAAAATTATAAAAATCATTAACTGCCAGAAATTTTCCACATGTATATGTAACAACATACAGTGGAATAAGTTCAAGAGTGTGTTCGTGTTTTATTGCAGTAGTATTCACATCCGCAACATGCAGTTATGTGATGGTCTAAACGTTGTCTGTCTTTCATAAATTAAGAAACCGCAAAATAAATAATGATGACACACTTGTGTGTGTGTGTGTGTGTGTGTGTGTGTGTGTGTGTGTGTGTGTGTACTCATTAATCTCAAGGGATTGAGATCTACCGTTTAGGCATAGCCACGATCTGATGATTTTGAAATGAAAGGCACGCGACTGGCTGATAGCCAGACTTCAGTCTGTCATTCAAAAAGAAAACCGCACTAAAAACAGAGTAATCCAACAGACACAATATAGTGAGCAAATAGCACGAATATGGAAATACATTGCAGGTGAATCACTCATTTTACGGTACAGTTATCATCCCAAGATTGCATGCTTAACATTTATCTTCAAAGTAAGACTCATGGACCTGCATTTAACACGTAAATATATCCAAGAAAAATTTCGAGTAAATAAGAATCGTGAAAACATCACATTAGCTCCACAAAGAACTGCAGAAAATTAACTGCAAACTCAAACCGAATTAATCTAAGCGAATGATTTTCCATGGTGTTTTAGCAGTGCTTGCAGAAGCGCGTGCGTAACTTACCAAATCCTGCCACACAGTGTTACGGACTCATTGTTTGGAGGCATGTTTTCCCCACATGGTGATGGTGGGTGTTGGGCGTTGGGGGGAAGAACCATTGCCATAAAGCCATCTCCATGCCTCAGAATAGGACAACTGCTCTCTGTTACTGACCAGCGTCTCTGGTTTTCGCACATTTCTAGAATTTACGTTGATCCTAAGAAGCTATAGCTCTACAGAAGACTCTGGATACACTATGTTGTTGTTGTTGTGGTCTTCAGTCCTGAGACTGGTTTGATGCAGCTCTCCATGCTACTCTATCCTGTGCAAGCTTCTTCATTTCCCAGAACCTACTGCAACCTACATCCTTCTGAATCTGCTTAGTGTATTGATCTCTTGGTCTCCCTCTACGATTTTTACCCTCCACGCTGCCCTCCAATGCTAAATTTGTGATCCCTCAATGCCTCAGAACATGTCCTACCAACCGATCCCTTCTTCTAGTCAAGTTGTGCCACAAACTTCTCTTCTCCCCAGTCCTATTCAATACCTCCTCATTAGTTACGTGATCTACCCACCTTATCTTCAGCATTCTTCTGTAGCACCACATTTCGAAAGCTTCTATTCTCTTCTTGTCCAAACTAGTTATCGTCCATGTCTCACTTCCATACATGGCTACACTCCATACAAATACTTTCAGAAACGACTTCCTGACACCTAAATCTATATTCGATGTTAACAAATTTCTCTTCTTGAGAAACGCTTTCCTTGCCATTGCCAGTCTACATTTTATATCCTCTCTACTTCGACCATCATCGGTTATTTTACTCCCTAAATAGCAAAACTCCTTTACTACTTTAAGTGTCTCATTTCCTAATCTAATTCCCTCAGCATCACCCGACTTAATTTGACTACATTCCATTATCCTCGTTTTGCTTTTGTTGATGTTCATCTTATATCCTCCTTTCAAGACACTGTGCATTCCGTTCAACTGCTCTTCCAAGTCCTTTGCTGTCTCTGACAGAATTACAATGTCATCGGCGAACCTCAAAGTTTTTACTTCTTCTCCATGAATTTTAATACCTACTCCGAATTTTTCTTTTGTTTCCTTTACTGCTTGCTCAATATACAGATTGAATAACATCGGGGAGAGGCTACAACCCTGTCTCACTCCTTTCCCAACCACTGCTTCCCTTTCATGCCCCTCGACTCTTATAACTGCCGTCTGGTTTCTGTACAAATTGTAAATAGCCTTTCGCTCCCTGTATTTTACCCCTGCCACCTTCAGAATTTGAAAGAGAGTATTCCAGTCAACATTGTCAAAAGCTTTCTCTAAGTCTACAAATGCTAGAAACGTAGGTTTGCCTTTTCTTAATCTTTCTTCCAAGATAAGTCGTAAGGTCAGTATTGCCTCACGTGTTCCAACATTTCTACGGAATCCAAACTGATGTTCCCCGAGGTCGGCTTCTACCAGTTTTTCCATTCGTCTGTAAAGAATTCGCGTTAGTATTTTGCAGCTGTGACTTATTAAACTGATAGTTCGGTAACTTTCACATCTGTCAACACCTGCTTTCTTTGGGATTGGAATTATTATATTCTTCTTAAAATCTGAGGGTATTTCGCCTGTCTCATACATCGTGCTCACCAGATGGTAGAGTTTTGTCATGACTGGCTCTCCCGAGGCCATCAGTAATTCTAATGGAATGTTGTCTACTCCCGGGGCCTTGTTTTGACTCAGGTCTTTCAGTGCTCTGTCAAACTCTTCACGCAGTGTCTTATCTCCCATTTCATCTTCATCTACATCCTCTTCCATTTCCATAATACTGTCCTCAAATACATCGCCCTTGTATAAACCCTCTATATACTCCTTCCACCTTTCTGCTTTCCCTTCTTTGCTTAGAACTGGGTTGCCATCTGAGCTCTTGATATTCATACAAGTGGTTCTCTTCTCTCCAAAGGTCTCTTTAATTTTCCTGTAGGCAGTATCTATCTTACCCCTAGTGAGACAAGCCTCTACATCCTTACATTTGTCCTCTAGCCATCCCTGCTTAGCCATTTTGCACTTCCTGTCGATTTCATTTTTGAGACGTTTGTATTCCTTTTTGCCTGCTTCATTTACTGCATTTTAGTGATATCAAATTACTTACGTTTACACACACACACTCACACGGAAAGAAAACGGACTATGTTAGAGGCTACGTGCTGATGTGGTAGGGAAAGCACAAACAAGGAATTTGCCACCTGTCAGCATGCCAAGGCATAAGGCTGCTCTAAACATTAATGAAATCGGTCTTCTTGACTCCCTTCACTGTGTGTAGAGCTACAATGAGATGACAAAAGCAATGGGATAGCACTACGCAAATATACAGATGGCGGTAGTATTGCGTACATGTGGTGTAAAATGGCAGTGCATTGTTGGAGGTGTCATTCCTACTCAGGTGTTTCACGTGAAAAGATTTCCGTCGTGATTATAGGTACACGACAGGAATTAACAGACTTTGAATGCGGAATCGTAGATGTAGATAGACACAAGTGGCATTTCATTCCGAAAATCGTTAGGGATTTAAGTGTACTGGAGCCACAGTGTCGAGAGGGTACGGCCAGTACCACATCTCTGGCATTATCTTTCACCACGTACAAGGTAGTGGCCGATGGCATTAACTTAACAACTGAGAACAGCAGCCTTTGCGGGGAGTTGTCAACGTTAGCAGACAAACAACACTGCGTGAAATGATTGCATAAAACAATGTGGGAAGAAGGACGAAAATATACTTTAGGACAGTGTGGTGAAATTTGGCGTTAATGGGATGTGGCAGCAGACGACCGACGCGAGTGCCTTTGCCAATAGTACGACATAGCCTGCATCGCCTGTCTGGGCTCGTGCATATATCTGTAGGACCCTACACGACTTGAAGATAGTGGCCTGGTCAGATAAGCCCGATTTCACTTGGTAAGAGTTGATGGTAGGGTTCCAGTGTGGTTCAGACCGCACGAAGCCATGGATCCAAGTTGTCAACAAGGCACTGTGAGAGCTTGTGTTGGCTCCATAATGGTTTGGTCTGTGTTTGCATGGAATCAACTGGGTCCTCTGATTGAACTGACCCGATCATTGATTGGAAATAATTACGTTTAGTTACTTGGAGACCATTTGCAGCTATTCATGAATTTCATTTTCCCAAACACCGGTGGAATCTTTATGGTTGACAATGCGCCATGTCATCAGGCCTCAAATGTTGGCGATTGGTTTAAGGAACATTCTGGACAAATCGAGTGAATGATCTGGCCACCCAGACCGATCGACATGAATCCGATCGAACATTTATGGGACATAATCAAGAGGTCGGTTCGTGCCACGTCGAGTTGCTGCACTATACCCGAAAATTGTAGGTGCGACGCGATATGAGAAGGCATGCCATGAGTTTTGCGAACTCAGTGATGTCGCTAGTTACCATGCAGTTTTTGGCAGTTCAACAGACTCACTGCAGTATTGTGTTCCCATGATGGACCAACACATTATTAAGCAGAATTACGTAATTTTTGACTTATTAGTTTATACCTTCGTTCGGGGGCTGGTACATTTGTCATAGTGTCATGCTGTATGGCACATGTACTGCAGCAAGTGTTTCAATCTGATGTTGCGGAGGAGGAGCAGTGAGTGGTGCATTCCACCAAAGAATACAGAGGCAGCCCATTTTCCCTCTTTCTACTGCGACAGTACTTCATATGTAGAAGGCCTCAGACTCCACACAACGGATTCCTTACGGACACGGGGACAGGGGTCTTCCCCACGTCAGGGACATTATTTCCTCTTCATTAATTCTGAAACATATGCCTCTTTTTTCACTTTGCCAAAACTAAGATGCATTACAGTTGAGGGTTCAGAAGATAGACTTGTTGGTTAGCTCAGACAGACTTCGTACGTTGTTGCCTACATGGATGAGTCTTCCTCATTCTTGTGCTGTGGAACTGAAATTTCGCGGCACGCTTCTCTTCCAACCCACCCAGCCAGTCGCACCTGCATGAGTGAGGCACTGTACTCACACTAGATGGCATATTAGGCGGCGCGTGGACAGAAGCAGCACCTTTCCGACCTTTCCTGGTGAAAGGGGGAGGGGGAGAAGGGGAGGAGAGAGGGAAGCGATTAGTCGGAGACAAGTTTATAGCTAGGAATGCGAACAGCAACATCAACTTGGGACATAACCGGAGGCTGCTGAGGGCAGCAGTGGACAAGTGTGAATTCCTGCCATGCCAGTTGTGATACGCCTATTGCAGTTGTTGTCGTGACCAGAGTCTGGTGTAGAAGATAGGTGCAGACACGGCCACTTCAACTTGTGCCACTGCCAAGATCCACTGTGTGGCGGACAAGTAATGGGTTCAGCTCTCGTACTGGATGGTGAATTGACTGTGCTTGTCTTCATATACGGCGTGGCTGGCCAAGGAGTTGCAACAATGATCAGATGGTGACAGCAGGGGACTCATTGACGGCGACTGAAGGAACAGACTGGAGAGAAGTAGGAATAACCTTCAACGAGAGGCGTGACGAGCTGTAAGCAGATATCGTCGATCAGGGTAAGAGATGGTGTCGTGTTCCCGGTGTCCACGAGAAGACAGTATCTCAGAGTCAGTGACGAGGATCGACGGATAATTTGGTTGTGGCAAGACAGTGGCATGTGCTTTAGTGAAGCATATCTGTTAGTGGTGAGCACCGAATGGATTTGGTCGATTAGATTATATTGCGGCGGTGTATTGCACAGCAGGACTGTGGTCTAAGAGAGTGTAATGTTTTCATTGTGAGACCATATCCACGGCGAGGCAGAGGTTCCATGATTGTTTATTAGTTATTGTGTACTGCATTGCCTTGGTGTGGTTTATGTAAGTTACTTCTGTGTAGCTGTGTCTTCGTCGTGCCTGGTGTGGCAGATGGTGAGGTTTGGCAGAAGTAGGTTATAAGGATCATGGTAAGACGGTCACTTATCTTAGTTACCCAGTGTGCCCTCTTGTAACATTAATTATAGGTTAAACAAGTTGTAATTTTTAGTTTGGAGCAAGCTTGTATTTTTCTGAACCGGGAAAGGTTATTCTCTCCAAGTAATATATGGATGTGTTTTAGAGTAAGTTCTATCTGGTGCGTCGCTGGAATGATTACATCCAGGCTCACGGCGATTTTGTCTGATTGACCTACCGATTCAGGACTGTACAGCCTCCGACATAAAATTTTTGATCGTCCCTTATAAATCAATGAGTGATTTATCTCCCTCTGGGGCAAGCAAACGGGTTGCGCGGTTAAGCTATCCAAGTCAGTGCGTATTCCCTACGCGTGAAACTGACTGTGCAGCTTATGTAATAACTGTACTCAGTTCTTGTATAAATATCTTCTATTAAAATCACTTGTGTTAGTAGTGTTTGATGTGAAGTAGACGTATAGCGGTAGTTTAGAATAAATACTATGCCTCACCTTTCAGTTACAAATAATGGTATGTGCTAAGCTGCAGGAGCAAGTCATTAGAAGACTTGCACTCACTATAACAAGTAACATGAAAGGGGGAAGCTAGGACAACATCCATCCGCATTATGTTTTGCAGGTGTGGCTGGCATCTCTTGACAAGGAAGCTGAAGAAATAACGAGGAGATTTGTATACAGACCAAAGAACGCGCCTCTCATTAAGGAGTTTCAGAAAAACATGCAAGAACACGTGGCTTCTGCAACGACATTCAACTTCTGCTGTGTATGAAGATGAAGTGGTGCTTGGCGCTAGGCCATGATGAAACTGCAGGAGGAAGAAAAAAGTTTTCTGTCACAGAGCAATGCAACCCACGAAAAATTCTCCACTCCGCAAGCATATTTAAAGCGACAATCGCGTGATAGTCATAGTATTGAGCACTTGTTCATCTTATCTCTCGATTCACTAACAAGCACAGACACAAAAAAAAAAAAAAAAAAATCAGCAGAGTGTCAGAATCCTGCCTTTGTTACCTTTCTTTTCATTTTCTTGCGTGTGGGTACAGTGGCACTAAGGATAATTTGATACTTTGAGATAAAGCGTTAATTCGTCAATATTCGGTAACTACGTGGACTTAAGTGTGAAAGCTCCAATTAACAACGTAAAATAGCTAGTTGCTCCAGATGTGGAAATGGAATACAAATTATTCCAGTTATTATTATTTTCGACTCTAAAAACAAAGAATTTGTTTAAAAAAACTTTTTCTGCAGCCAGTCACGATTTCCTTTCCATTTACTACTTGCATAACGCTTTTAGGGGAATGATGCCTATTATCAAGCACGTTTTTCGTTTATTATGCCATTTTTGCTTGACATTTTCGATTTTAGAGGTACTAGTTTTTTCTGTTGCATTTATTGTAAAATGTAAACACGTGCAATTTTCAAGTTAATGATCGATATTTATGTAGGTTAAAGCGAATTTTGAAAACAATGTTACTTAAAGTTTTCTTGTAGTCCACTACGCAGAAATTCACATACAATATTTTTGTTATCGTACCGTATGTTAACTCTTTTCAATGTTGCAGTGTACAGTAAATTCTACGAGCGATGTAAAGGATGTGTGAGGCATTTGTAAAAGTTTTTCAGATTCGTTATTAAATCTGCGCAAAAGATTTATTATTGATGAGAAGCCTTCGAGTGTTTGTATGTAAAGGCAACAGGACAATACAGCACTTCACATCTCGAAAGCAACACGCATAAACAGCAAAAATAAAATCTCAGCTGGTAGTAGAAGTTATTTTTGAAACAAAACTATTCAAATTTTATCCGATCACTTCACAGTATATTAGGCACACCACTTTTATAACTTTTACGAACATGGGCTTTCGCGTATTAAAGTGTTATTTAATGAAAATATTGGTCCTTCCACATACGAACACTGTGCCACATTTCTTAGGACTGCATAAGCGACAGCGACTAACAAGCTGCTTCATTCAAAGCAAGTGTTCTTTGTCGGTAACTGGTGTATTCGAGCAGCAAAGCTCCAATTCTCCCTGACAGTTGGAAAACTGGTTCTTCTGCGTATTAGCTGTTGGTAACAGAGTGAAATAGTTTGCGATTTGGGTGTCCCGTAGCACAAGTAGTGCTGCAAATTGTTTCAGCTCTTTATGTGATCTTTGTACGTAGTAGCAGTCAGTCCTTAATAGACGGAAAGTTACAGAAAAATTACATTTCTATATGCATAATTCTATGCTTCAAAGTCCGCCTGCTTAGCCGAATGGTAACGTGCTTGTCTCCCATGCAGCGGGCCCAGGTCCGATTCTCGGTCGAATTAGAGATTTTCTCCCCTCGTGGGCCTGGTCTTGTGCTGTCCTCATCATCATTTCGTCCTCATCACCGGCATCTGAGTCGCCTAACGTGGTATCGACTGCAATAACACTCGCACTCGGCGGCCTACTGGCCAGCAATGCCATAAGCTCATTTCCATTTTCACTATGCTTCAAACAGTTTTGTTGTCATTATAATTGATCCACCGAAAGTGAAAACTGAAAAATAGACCGATTTAGGGTTGCTTTTCGATACATGGTGCTTATCATACGAGTAGGAATTCAGTGCCAACTTTGATCCAATCAGGGTGTTTTGTGAACGGGGAAGAAAATTCTTAAAGGTCTCGGTTGGCTACATACAAAGGCAGAGCCGTGAATTGTGGGGTAGAAAAACCCCATTCCTTTACTACCCGTGACCTGACAAGCAATGCTCCTCCTTGTCAATGACGTCATCATCATCACGTGACAAGCCGCACCCTCTCCTCTCGGCCCTCCCCCTCTGCTCTCAAGCCAATAACAGTGGAATATTAAAATTTGGGAGCTAACCGCTTGAATTGCATAAAAATGGCACCTTGTTAAAAATGCTTCACTTGAACTGGCACAATGTTCAAAGATATTTTCCTCTGGACTTAGTAAATAGATTCCATCTGACCCCCCCCCCCCCCTCTCTCTCTCTCTCTCGCTCCCTCTCGCTGTCTCTCTCTCTCTCTCTCTCTCTCTCTCTCTCTCTTTCTTTCACACACACACACACACACACACACACAAACAAACAAACACACACACACACACACACACACACACACACACACACAAAGATACCTTGGACCAGTGTCAGTCACTGCTCCTGTTGCTTCTCCTGCTCCTACAGAGAGCGAAGTAGAAAACACATGCACTGTCTCTCTGACAAAGTATTCCAGGAATTAGTTTTATCAAAACCCAGCTTTCTTCTTTTTCCACATGACTTTTTCTCTTAGCTGTGGTCTTCGAGTAGAAACTTCTTTTGGATTGGTCTCCTGAACTACTCGAATTTTGAATATCTCAGTACACCAGTTGGGAGTGTAACCTTTGTCAAAAACTACCTATGTTTACCAGTTCTGTTAATTTAACTTTTCATGGATCTATAATGCTCATTTTATTATACACACTGGGTGACGGGCTCGTGCCTTCCACAACAGGCCTCATGTTAATTGTTCAGTGTTATCTGTAATTATGTTGATTGACTACGTGTGGCACCATATCAGTCCATTTGAAAGAAACGTGAGCCGCGAAATTAAACAAGTTTCCTTTAAGAGTTCTATTGAATCACTCCACAAATGAAGCTTTCAGTGTTGGAAATGATGAATAGTGATTAATCTATATTTATAATACGGATTACCAAACTGGGTTTATGAAGATCGTCAGTTCCTTTCATGATAACCTCTCCCCTTGAATGAACTTCGCTTGCCGAGGGACGCAGTTCTTCAGCTACAATGAAGTCTGTAACAAGAGCACGATCTCGTTGGAATGAGACATCACTGATGAAGCACTTCTTTATTAGATATGTTGCAGAGGTAAAGAAAAAAATAAACGAAACTCACTAGATACAAATTTCATTGTAAAAGTTATGATATTTCTTTCATTGTCCACTCCGTACATTGCCGTCATATGGGAAATCTCGCAAGGAAAAATACACCACCACTGTTTCAACAAATTCCGTTTAATTCTCTGGTCACTGGTTCTTGTTTGGCAACACACGTTTTCGACTGGAGCTTGGAGGTGAGGGGTACCATCTGTCTTCAATATTATGCACATCACATTCTGGTAACAAGTCCTTAATCCACTTCACTTTCTCCAAACCCTTCACGAAGGCCCACAACTCATATGGAAGAACTGTGCGCCAGTACTGTGACGGTGATTTTTCATTCACCATTCTGCAGAAATTGTGTCTAACTCAAAGTAGGTCCTTGTCCACACTGGAATGAAACCACCAGAAGCAACCACGCTATTTGGCAATCAAACACGATGTCGTACGCGGTTCTGGCAAAAGAAAACATAGCAATGAGAACAGCAAAGTGCATACAACCCGAACTAATTCGCAACTTAAAATACAGTTTCCCTATGCATCCATAGTCGAAAATTACGTTATCAGCATACGGCATGGCAATCGAAGAGACCTGTGGATATGATTCACGAAAACAAAAACCATAGCAACGACCAGTCTCACACAGCTGCATACTCCCTTCCCAAACATGAAAAAACTGTTTCTCCCCTCATGTTGAGTAAGATATCTAGGAAATTAATGATACGTTGTAGTTGTCAAGATTTTTTATACACAGTGACCCAGGAGGAATGGAAAATATTATAAGATTTGACGCGAACGATCATTCGAAGCAAAAATGTTCATTAAACGTGAGCTTTTAGAGCATTTCTTGGCCTTCGATACTGTGAAACGAATGTCTACTACTACTGCAAGCTCTTTGCTTCTCACATTTTGAGATTTGATGATGTTGACCAAAACAAGGTAAAAAGGTATAGCAGTGTTTATATCTAAAGTACATGCCTGAAGACCTATGAGCACTTGTTCACGTTCACTACTGCGAAATATGTCTGTTCCAACGAACGAGTGCTCACAGCTCTTAAATAATGCATTTTAGGGCCCATGTGTACCAGACAAGTTTTTCTTGTTTTTGTGCATATTGTCTCCCCCCAAATATGTGGAAAGCAAAGTGCTACCAATAGAAGAGATTTGTTTCACGGTGTCAAAGAGGAAGAAGTGCTCATGGCTCTAAAGGTATGTATTTTGGAGCTCAAGTTTAAAGAATTTTTTGCTTCGAATGATAGTTTCTGTCATATCCCTGAATATTGACATTGCTCCTGGAACACCTTGTATTCGCTAAAAATCCAATATGGTCGGACTTTCGATCGCATGATCGTGAGACGATTCCCGATGGAGGAATTTCGAGATTTCTTTCAATTGTACAACGTTAAATCTCCTATAGATGGCATTTCTTATTACACAATTTATTGAAGAAGTCTTTTCTATAAAAAAAGTCTTCAATAACCAGGCATTATGCTATCTTTTTTTCTGGGAACGGCGTTTCGTTTGATTTAAATTCTCGTATCAATGACAAATTATTTCATTGTTTCTTAATCTTTTCGCAATGAATCGATTAAATGTTTGGGGCACTTCCGGAAGTCTATTCGAGTTATGAGCTGGTTTCTCCTTAGTTCTCTCTCTCCACAAAACAACGACTGAAAACTGCAGTATATTTCAAATGCTTGTGTAGTTTACTTTGTGCTAAAATTAACTAAATAGTTATCTTCGGGATTTTTAGATGAATACAAATATACATTCAACTCTGTTGCGTCTATTGCACCGATTATGTTACAATTACTGGCAATCAAGTTCCTGCTAAAGTTACACTGTACTGTTACAAATGGTAACACAATGAACCACCATAAGTTGGTGAACAAATGGCTTAAATATATATCGTTTCGGGTTTATCCATCATCAGATATTTTGAAAAAACGCGATACATTGTCATGAAACAACAAATTTCAACAGCAGTGGCAAACATTGGTTGCAACAAAATGGACATATACCGAATACATCACGATGTCCTGATGATCTGACTCTACATGTAGAGTACATAACTGTCAGAGCAGACTGGTAATGCTAATAGAGTAATGTTACCCTTGAGCAAAAACTCCCGACATGTGGCACTAGTTATGATGTTATTATTACGATGACTCTGTGTATTATGCTGTTGCGGTATGTTTATGATCAATAAGCTGATGCTAAATGATGAATTTGATTATGCTATGTATTTATTATGATGAAATATTGAAGTGTCGTCGCAAGATTGACGTGTCGACGAATATATACACTCCTGGAAATGGAAAAAAGAACACATTGACACCGGTGTGTCAGACCCACCATACTTGCTCCGGACACTGCGAGAGGGCTGTACAAGCAATGATCACACGCACGGCTCAGCGGACACACCAGGAACCGCGGTGTTCGCCGTCGAATGGCGCTAGCTGCGCAGCATTTGTGCACCGCCGCCGTCAGTGTCAGCCAGTTTGCCGTGGCATACGGAGCTCCATCGCAGTCTTTAACACTGGTAGCATGCCGCGACAGCGTGGACGTGAACCGTATGTGCAGTTGACGGACTTTGAGCGAGGGCGTATAGTGGGCATGCGGGAGGCCGGGTGGACGTACCGCCGAATTGCTCAACACGTGGGGCGTGAGGTCTCCACAGTACATCGATGCTGTCGCCAGTGGTCGGCGGAAGGTGCACGTGCCCGTCGACCTGGGACCGGACCGCAGCGACGCACGGATGCACGCCAAGACCGTAGGATCCTACGCAGTGCCGTAGGGGACCGCACCGCCACTTCCCAGCAAATTAGGGACACGGTTGCTCCTGGGGTATCGGCGAGGACCATTCGCAACCGTCTCCATGAAGCTGGGCTACGGTCCCGCACACCGTTAGGCCGTCTTCCGCTCACGCCCCAACATCGTGCAGCCCGCCTCCAGTGGTGTCGCGACAGGCGTGAATGGAGGGACGAATGGAGACGTGTCGTCTTCAGCGATGAGAGTCGCTTCTGCCTTGCTGCCAATGATGGTCGTATGCGTGTTTGGCGCCGTGCAGGTGAGCGCCACAATCAAGACTGCATACGACCGAGGCACACAGGGCCAACACCCGGCTTCATGGTGTGGGGAGCGATCTCCTACACTGGCCGTACACCACTGGTGATCGTCGAGGGGACACTGAATAGTGCACGGTACATCCAAACCGTCATCGAACCCATCGTTCTACCATTCCTAGACCGGCAAGGGAACTTGCTGTTCCAACAGGACAATGCACATCCGCATGTATCCCGTGCCACCCAACGTGCTCTAGAAGGTGTAAGTCAACTACCCTGGCCAGCAAGATCTCCGGATCTGTCCCCCATTGAGCATGTTTGGGACTGGATGAAGCGTCGTCTCACGTGGTCTGCACGTCCAGCACGAACGCTGGTCCAACTGAGGCGCCAGGTGGAAATGGCATGGCAAGCCGTTCCACAGGACTACATCCAGCATCCCTACGATCGTCTCCATGGGAGAATAGCAGCCTGCATTGCTGCGAAAGGTGGATATACACTGTACTAGTGCCGACATTGTGCATGCTCTGTTGCCTGTGTCTATGTGCCTGTGGTTCTGTCAGTGTGATCATGTGATGTATCTGACCCCAGGAATGTGTCAATAAAGTTTCCCCTTCCTGGGACAATGAATTCACGGTGTTCTTATTTCAATTTCCAGGAGTGTATTTCCATCATCATTCCTACCCCATTCTACCTGGAAATCTGAAACATTACTGATCGCATTTTCACCTACATTGAGCAACTCTTCAAAATATTCCCTCCATCTTCCCAATGCATCCACAGGATTCACCAGCAGTTTTCCTGACCTGTCCAAAATACTTGTCATTTCCTTCTTACCTCCCTTTCGAAGACTGCTAATTACACTCCAGAATGGTTTTCCAGCAGCTTGACCCATAGTCTCCAACCTGTTTCCAAAGTCTTCCCACGATTTCTTCTTGGATGCTGCAATTATTTGTTTGGCTTTGTTTCTTTCTTCAACATAACTTTCTCTGTCTACCTGAGTTCTGGTATGTAGCCATTTTTGGTACGCCTTCTTTTTCCTTTTACAGGCTGCCTTGACTGTATCATTCCACCAAGCTGTTTGCTTCTTCCTACTTTTACACGCTACTGTTCCAAGACATTCTTTAGCCACTTCTAGTACTGTGTCCCTGTACCTTGTCCATTCCGTTTCCAATGACTGTAATTGGCTACATTAAACTAGCTGGTATCTTTCTGAGATCGCTGTTATGTACTTGTGCCTGATTTCCTTATCCTGAAGTTTCTCCACTCTTATCCTCCTACATATGGACCTGACCTCCTGTACTTTCGGCCTCACAATCCCAATTTCACTGCAGATTAAATAATGATCACTGTCATCAAAGAATCCCCTGAATACACGTGTGTCCCTCACAGCCTTCCTGAATTCCTGATCTGTTATTATATAGTCAATGACAGATCTGGTTCCCCTGCCTTCCCAAGTATACCGGTGAATGTTCTTATGTTTAAAAAAGGAGTTTGTGATTACTAAGCCCATACTGGCACAGAAATCCAAGAGTTGTTTCTCGTTCCTGTTGGCCTCCATATCCTCTCCAAATTTACCCATAACCTTTTCATACCCTTCTGTTCGATTTCCAATCCTGGCGTTAAAATCACCCATGAGCAGAACACTGTCCTTGTCCTTTACTCTAACAACTACATCACTGAGTACCTCATAAAAACTATCCATCTTATCTTGCTCTGTCCCTTCACAATGCGAATATACTGATACAATCCTAATTTTCTTGCTAGACACTGTCAAATCTATCCACATCAGTCGATCGTTCACATACCTTATTGCAACTACGCTGGGTTCCATTTCTTTCCTGATGTAAAGCCCTACACCCCATTGTGCTATTCCTGCTTTGACTCCTGACAGGTAGACCTTGTATTCTCCCACTTCCTCTTCTTTCTCACCCCTTACCCGAATGTCACTAACAGCTAAAACGTCCAGCCCCATCTTACTTGCAGTCTCTGCCAGCTCTACCTTCTTCCCAGAGTAGCCCCCATTGATATTAATAGCTCCCCATCTCATTACCATTTGTTTGCCAAGACGTATCTTAGGAGTCCCTGGTTTGTCAGTTAGAGGTGGGACTCCATCACCTCGAAAGGTCTGAGGCATTTTGCTCTGATTGTTGCCAGCACCATATTTAAAGTACCAGGGAAGCAGGTTGCTAGCCTTACTAGCCCCGAGTCCCATTGGGTTTTACCCCTAACGGCTGAGGGACTAACCGGTGGATTTGGTAGTCTTTGCCGTATGAGAACAAAGGTGACCACGACTCAAATATGTCCGAGATGCCCAGCCTTATTCCAAAGTAATTGGTATCCCGACTGTCGGGACCACTTACTTGGCCACTCATACGTTACCCGTGGCTCATGAACTAGGACATGACTACAGGAACCCACACCATGAACCACGTTTCTACTCATTTGCAACGCTAATTCTCGACCCGTGAAATTTTGTATATGAGACTCTCACTGCAGCGGAAACTGCTGTCATAAATATTTCCATAAGAAAGTTATGTGACCGCCTGCACATAATGCGTCTTGGGCACCCAGCTGCATCAGATACCTGGAGAAAAAGCCATTAGTGTGTGCGTTTTCAGAGGCACAGGTAGAAAAAAAAGGGAGGCCCTTATCCTCGCTATTGACATTCCTTTGTAGAAAGCATCCCAAATACGACACGCTCAAACTTGAAAACATATGATTACACTGTGGAGCTCTTAATTTATGATTTACTGAAATGCCTAATGAAATGACGAGAAATATTTTATGTCTATACACCTGATTATGACTACTGTCTTTATAGATGAGAGATTTTTTACTATCTTATGAAATGTCATATGTCGACCCTTAGCCGAGGATACCTCACTGGAATCTTCTGATTTTTAGTTGTAGTTTGTGTAATTAGTGTAGATTTTGTTTATTGCTAGTGCATAATTGTAGAGAGAATCTCCTTTGTAGTTGCAGTCTTTCATTGTTGTACAGTAAAACAGTTGTGGCATGTATGTAGATTTGCACCAAGTATTTCGCAGCTGCGTTTGCAATTAACTAGATATTATTTTCAGTGCTATGTTAATGTGTTCCCCTATTTTTGCTCTTCAAATTGTGTTTTTCTGTGTTGTCGTGTGAAATATTGTGACAATAATGGCGTGTGAAAAACGTAACACTAGGCTCCAAAGTAAACTGAGAAATAATAGTGACAACGAGCGTAGCTTATCGACATCACTGTGTAGTGAATTAACAGACATTTGAAGTAGTAATTTGGTAACTGTGCATAGGGAAATGGAGCGGGCGGCAAACAATGGCGTAGGCAGTGAAACAATTAGTGAGCAGGGAAGCATTATCGATCGATCGCTTGGCAACAACTCGCCTCAGGAATCCGAAATGACAGGAAACAATTTTGCAAATACTGTAGATTCAGGTTTTGCATCCTCACCGTTTTCTCAAATAAGTCAAGACACATTTCTGTTTATCAAAATGTGAATGTTGCCCGTGCAAATGCACTGCCGAAAAGCGTAGAGGAACAGATTCCAGACACTAATGCATTGTTATTACAGCTAATGCAACAAATGGAACAAAATCAGAGACAAACACAGCAAAGGTTTCAAAAGTTAGACACAATGGAACAAAATCAGAGACAAACACAGCAACAGTTAGACACAATGGAACAAAATCTTCAAAAGTTAGACACAATGGAACAAAAGCTTCAAAAGTTAGACTCAGTGGAACATAAGCTCGAACAAACACGTGAAGTTTTAACTACTGAGTTACATAACATTGAATCGAAATGTCAAAAAGTCTGTAATGATGTAAAAACAGAAATTTGTGAGCATTTTCAACCTATTTTTTCGCGGCATGAAAATGCATTACAGAATCACGAAGCAGCCATAAAAGAACTCCAAACTATTGTTCATGAAAATCACGACACCTTGCAAGCTAAAATTGACTCAGTTGCATCTGCCGATTCGGTTTCGCAACTTGCAAAAACTCAAGAAAACTTAAAGGACACAGTAAATACGATTTCAACACAAATGGACACTCTGAAACTTGGTTCAGAAAAACACACTGAGTAAATAAGTACACTATCGGAGAAAGTATCCGAACTTTTGGATCAGTTCACTAACTTATCTGCAAAGGTAGATGATGATCTGAATGACACAAGACCTGTAGCCATCACTGACACAGAAGAGTGTGAACAAATTAGGAAATTCAAACAAAATCAGAATCAAATTAATACGCAACCCCACGAGAAATCCGGGAAGTACAAGATCAGCTGACACAGGTAATACAAGAATTACGTATTTCAGAGGCCACTCGCGCTCCAATACAGGAAGAGGGACATAGAAATACGAAATAGCGACAAAATAATAACTCAGGGCACTTCGGAAATTATGAAAGAAATTGGCAAGGTACACCGAATTTTGTGACGGAACCACAGACACGACGTAACAATGACCGATATGCTACTCGCCGACACGATGATTTTGACTATAAGCTGTTCATTACTACACGTAAATTCAAAAAGTTTAAGAATTCTGCCAACGACATTCATCCACAAGCATGGCTCCATCAATTCTCTCATTGTTTTCCTCCCAACTGGTCATTGGAGCACAGATTAGAATTTATGTGTGGCTACTTGGAGAATGAACCAGCTGTAAGAGTGTGATCGGTCATTCACGATTGTCACAGTGAAGGAGAATTTTACCATGCGTTCTTCTCAGCATATTGGTCTCAAGCTACACAAGACCGAGGAAAACATAGCATCATAATGATGAAACTTTTCGAACAATCTGAATTTTCCAGTCGTGTGAAATATTTTGAAGACATGTTGCACAAGAATCAGTACCTGTCAAACCCATACAGCCCCTCAGAACTCATCCGCATTTGCTTAATCAAACTGCCTGAACATTTGCGACATATTATTTTACTAGGACGTTGCAAAGACGACATTGAAGCTTTTCAGGGACTGTTACAAGAACTGGAAATTGATACTGACAATCGCGGAACGCGAAAACAGGAGCAAAACAATTACAGATCACATCCGTCACAATTCCGCAATGACAGAAATAATATACAACAAGGCTATTCTTTCAATGTAAATCGTGACCAAAACAGACATCACCCGTATGACAACCATTGGCAGAGTAGTAATAATTACAGGGAAAGATCACCTCTCCGCAGTAATGACTATCACAGAGACAATCAGACAAACAGACAATATGGGAACCAAAATAATTATTATCAAGGGAGACAGAATAACTTTAGACGCAACGGTCCAGCGCGCAGTTACGACTCAGGGAGAAATTCTACACCACGTGACCTACTAGAAAGAAACTATGGAATCTACCGACATGACGACAGATGATATGATCGTAACGACAGACCTGAATTTCATCAGAACTGGCGGGATTTAAACAGGGCTGGGCCCTATCGTCACGGTGAATTTGTAGAAGTTAGGTCTCCAAATACCAATAACGACGCGCGCCAACAAAGAGACAATAGGCAATGACTCACACCGCTGGCAGCCACAAAACGTACTTATGAAACTGACGACGCAGCTGCCATAGCTAGTAATTACGTAAAAATGGAAGACATTAGGGACATCTTACTCCAGGAACACGACGTAAAACATAACAACATTGCATATCCTGTGATTCACATTACTGTAAATGATGTAAAATTTATGGCAGTACTTGACTCTGGCAGTCCCATTTCAGTAATTAGTGAAACAGCTTTTAGCTAATGCAACAAATCGAACGATTGCCCCACACTTCCGTTACGTAAGATTAAATTACATGGTGCAATCTTTGGAAAAAGTGTAGATGTACGCCAACAAACCAATTTAGAATTCTTTTGCCAAAGCCACAGCTTCTCTATGAACTTTCTTATTGTTCCGTTATTGTCGACTGAAATTATATTGGGAGTAGACTTTTTGAATGAATACAAAGCAATCTTAAGCTTTCACGATGCTGAAATAAGTTTAGAGAAAGAAGGTAAGTCAATAGCTTTGAAATTTGCCTCTCAAACCATGATGAGGAAATTAATCGGCTTTACCTTCTGTTAGACAACAGTTTGGAATTTTCTACGGAACTAGACACTAACAATCACTCTGCAAGTACTGACATGGATGATATCGACGGCATATTTGAAACTAATGAGTTAATTCAGAATAAAATTCAAACAATTTGTAAAAATTTTTTGTGGGGAGCATGGGGGCTATGTAAGTAGGCTGTTTATGTTTTCTTATCGGCAACGTTACGTAGCACTCGGTATGAAAATCACTGGCTGTGCTGTGTGCAGTATGTGGCTAGTTTGCATTGTTGTCTGCCATTGTAGTGTTGGGCAGCGGCAGCTGGATGTGAACAGCGCGTAGCGTTGCGCAGTTGGAGGTGAGCCGCCAGCAGTGGTGGATGTGGGGAGAGAAATGGCGAAGATTTGAAATTTGTAAGACTGGATGGCATATATATTATGATTATTAAGGTAAATACATTGTTTGTTTTCTATTAAAACCTTTCATTTGCTAACTATGCCTATCAGTAGTTAGTGCCTTCAGTAGTTTGAATCTTTTATTTAGCTGGCAGTAGTGGCGCTCGCTGTACTGCAGTAGTTCGAGTAACGAAGATTTTTGGTGAGGTAAGTGATTTGTGAAAGGTACAGGTTAATGTTAGTCAGGGCCATTCCTTTGTAGGGATTTCTGAAAGTCAGATTGCGTTGCGCTAAAAAATATTGTGTGTCAGTTTAAGCACAGTCTTGTATAATTGTTCAAAGGGGACGTTTCAATCGTTTGAATCGAAGACAATTGATGTTCATATGTCAGGTCCAACACTTATAGAGACGAGGGTCATACAATAACCAAACGGACAAAATGATTTGAGGAGAAAACAGTTAGCAAGACAAGATTGGTACATCTATAGCTTTACGTTGGCAACTCTGGGATGAGCTCTCATCAGTTGATGTGTCAAAATTGTTTTGTTTGTAATCTCAAAAATACATTTCAAGATGGCCAGTTCGCTTGATACATCCACACTAGTTGAACAACGTTCTGTTATTCGTTTTTTCGTGCTGAAAGCGAGAAACCAGTGAATGGATACCATAGAATGTCTAAAGTTTCTGGTGAAGGTTGTATGAATCGCACATTTTTACAATTGGGTAGAACAGTTCAAAAATGGTTTGCGACTCAGTGACTGAAGAACAACGATCTGGTCGATCAATTGCAGTTTCAACTCCCTCATTTGAAAGTCGAATTGATGACATTATTTGTGCCGACCGCCTTGTGACTGTGGAAATATAGTTGATGACGTTCAACTTAGTACTGGTACAGTTCCTAACATCATCTGTAACAAGCTAAAGTACTGCAAAACATGTGCAAGATGGGTCCCAAAGAAGTTGACGCAGCTACACAAGGAAACAAGGTTGAGAGTGTGCAAAGAGTTATAGTAACGTTATGAAAGAGAAGGTGAGCACCTCATCAACAAAATTTTAACTTGTGATGAAACTAGGGTTCACTATTATGAAACAGAATCAAAAAGACAAAGTATCGAGTGGAAGCACAAACTCATCACTCAAGAAAAAATCAAAAAGTTATGTTGACGATGTTTTGGGATGCTGAAGGTCCAGTTTTTTGTGATTATCTCGGAGAGCAGCGTACAATGAACGGCCAATACTACTCGTATTTGCTTTTAAACAATTGAAACCAGCCATGAGCGGAGACGTTTGTGGATTCTCCAGCAAGACAATGCATGTTCTCATATTGCTCAACTAACCCATGAAACGATCGACAAAATGGGCTGGGAAGTATTGCCTCATCCCCCTTACAGTCCTGATTTAGCACCTAGTGATTTCCATTTGTTTGGTGCACTGAAAGAGGCATTACGTGGGAAGGCGTTCCAGAACAACGAAGACGTGAAAAGGCTTGTGGGGAAACATCAAATACGAGTTTTTTGCAGCCAGAGCTTGTAGCCCGTTGGAACAAGTGTATAAAACTTCAAGGGGATTATGTTGAAATGTGGAAAAATTTTTTTTTGTAAAAGTAGACGCTTTTTTCTCAACACCAATCTGTCTGTGTAATTATTGAATGACCATCGTAATTACAAAGTAAAAGAATTTTTTTTCTTTTTGATAAATAAACAAACAAACTGCGTAAGACACCTATACTATAGCGTTATCATTGGTAAATCTAAAAGGTGAGACCCATGTGATAGAGTTCCCGGCATGTAAGCTTTCAGCAAATTGGATTGCAAGAGAACATAATCAGTGATCCTGCAAACTGAAAGCGAACATAAGCATAAAATAATTATTATTCTACTAAAAACCATGGCCATTTACTTAACTTTGCTATACAAACCAATTTTTTTAACAAAAGTAAGCCACAAAATATATTTTCAGTTAATATAGGGTAAAAAATACAAGATTGACACTCATATCACATTTGGTGTCACAGCACTTTGTAAGTACGCTGTTTATGTATTCTTATTGGCAACGTTACGTAGCGCTATGTATGAAAATCACTGGCTGTGCTGTGTGCAGTCTGTGGCTGGTTTGCATTGTTGTCTGCCATTGTAGCGTTGGGCAGCTGGATGTGAACAGCGCGTAGTGTTGCGCAGTTGGAGGTGAGCCGCCAGCAGTGGTGGATGTGGGGAGAGAAATGGCGGAGATTTGAAATTTGTAAGACTGGATGGCATATATATTATGATTATTAAGGTAAATACATTGTTTGTTCTCTATTAAAATCTTTCATTTCCTAACTATGCCTGTCAGTAGTTAGTGCCTTCCGTAGTATGAATCTTTTATTTAGCTGACAGTAGTGGCGCTCGCTGTATTGCAGTAGCTCGAGTAACCAAGATTTTTGTGAGGTAAGCGATTTGTGAAACGTATAGGTTAATGTTAGTCAGGGCCATTTTTTTTGTAGGGATTTTTGAAAGTCAGGTGGCGTTGCGCTAAAAATATTGTGTGTCAGTTTAAGCACAGCCATTTATAATTGTTCTAAGGGGACGTTTCAACTTCTACAATAAAGAAGATTAGAAAAATAAACATACAATCACAAAAATGCACCTCTTGATATAGGAGTCTGTACGTCATGGGGTCATAAAAAGCCAAATCTACATGTAAAAACATGAACAAATTAAATGAAGTAGCATTTAAAAGATTGCCTTTTTTAGATGTGCCTAGTAAAAAACTGTTTATAAAAATGTCAGTTGTTGTTCATAGAGTATCAGGCAGTAGAACTATTGGAGCTGTTAATTTTTGCTCTCTAGAAGATCATTATCGTAGCTCTGTGTGTAATTTGAGTCAGTGTTTGGTTCTGGCAAACATACGAAAATACTGCAATGAAATATTCAGACATTAACACTTTACAAGTTCACATGTTATGATTTATTGGAAAAATTAAAAGCTCGCTACACTTTACTGATATTAAAAATAGTGATTACAAAATGGCTCAAATGGCTCTGAGCACTATGCGATTTAACTTCTGAGGTCATCAGTCGCCTAGAACTTAGAACTACTTAAACCTAACTAACCTGAGAACATCACACACATCCATGCCCGAGGCAGGATTCGAACCTGCGACCGTAGCGGTGCTCGGCTCCAGACTGTAGCGCCTAGAACCGCACGGCCACTCCGGCCGGCTAATAGTGATTACAGTTTCTGTTTGAAGAGGAGTTCGTCATATTGCATGGCTTACTAACATTGCCTTAATTCTTGACAGTTTAAGCTTTATCAGTTTAAACTCTTTTAATTAATTCGCCACAGCAAATATTTTATGTATTTTTAATCAGAGTGAGTTTTTCTTAATTATTGTTTCCGTAACTAATACAGTCTTCATTGTATGACACACAAGATAGTGACACTAGATGGATAGTTATAGTTACATTCCTTTTACAATAATCCGCATTAACGCTAATTAAATGCTGGATTGGAGGAATGGTTGGATGTTTCTGCAGTCGATGACCAAGTGCGACTGACCTAAGAATAAAGTTCAGGCGATGTTGTCGGGTGTGGTGGGGTCCATCTTAGTGATCAGGTTCCTAACAGAACGCTTATCGGCCGAAACGGTAGGCGAAAAGTGTCAGTTTAGTTCTCCTTGCATGACAAGGTTGCCTCAGAAGGTTCAGCATTACCCATTTCATGAAACAATTGTACGATAGAATTACTACAACATGACGTAAGAACTACATAGGTCATACTGGAAGAAAATTTTTCGTTAGGATACAAATAAATTTTTACGCAAATAGAAATAACAAAGCATAAATTCAATATACGGGATGTGTACATGTTTAGTATTGGAGGAATCTTTCATCTACAAAGTCTCTTTCACTGACCGGTACACAATATTATATACCACTAAAGGTCGTGATGAACGGGTTCATAGATTCGAAATCACTTTGTAATTAATATCCACAACATGCATTGTGCGAGTTTCCCTGCTGGTCAATCTATATTGGTTCAAAATTTACGGTTCAAATTAAAAGTAATGGCGCACCCAGTAGCTGCAGCGACAATCAGGTCTGGCACCCAGCCCGCAGAATGGCTGGCTATAACATTGCGCTGTTGTTCTTCAAGCACATTGAACCTCTGAGTTCTTAGTGCGGGTTTAAGTATGCGACAAGGTGTCCCATCTCGCACAAGGGCAATTTCATTGTCTTGCACAACACTACAAGTGGATAGGATATTGCTGAGTTCATCCTAGGTATGTGTCTGCGCCAGTGTTTTACTTCTGGTTGATCATATCGTCAAGCCCGAACACAATGTTAGTTTGAATGTGTCATAAATATTTATGTGGTATACTCATAACTGTCCTATACCCTCGTCGTATGTTCCTCAACACAGTAACTATTCCAAACCTGTAATTACTATCTCACAGTTTATCGTTGTTTTAGACTTGGTGCATTTGTATGACCCCCCCATGAAGCTCATGTGTTTTTCATATAGCAAAGACATAAATGCGTGCATCGTCTTATAGGAAATATATCCATACTTTATCACAAAAGTAAGTTTACAGTCCTCAAAACAGTTTTCTTTTTACAGCTCTGGCCTGACGTTATATAATCCTGCATTGTGAAATGACCACAGTTTGCGCAAGCCAGGCTAACATGGCCTGTTTAGAGAGTTTAACGAAATCTACACGTGGAATTCAGAAAAAAAACTATGTGAAAAAACAAGAAATATACTCAAAGTTGAGCAGATCACATACATTAAAGTCGCTTGGAGCCAGAATATCTGTGCTCGTTTAGCTGTGACTTCCGTTAATATATGCATGGTCAAAATACTACTAAAATTAAATTAACTTCCCATCGCTACGTTATAGTACATGACATGTTAAATGTTTATAAAGAAATTGATAACTGAAGCATGCTCCTTCTGTTTCTTGTGTCCCACAAGCACTAAAAAAGAGAGAGACAGAGAGAGAGAGAGAGTGATAATCCTTACAATTAAATACTTAGTACTTGTAGTAGACTGTTCTTAAAGGAAAGAGTCAATTCATACCGATGTATAAATGTCTTTCTTTTCTTCACCAAATGTAACTATCCTAAACTTCTATGGGATACAGTATTTGCAACCATATCACATGACCAGACCAAGTGAAACTTTTCACTCAGTGCAATATTTAACACATGTACTTCATTTATCACCATAACATGTAGGTTCTGTCTCCCATAATGCACTGTACATGCTGTATTGATAGTAACAGTAAAGTGTCTTTTAATCTATTGCTGTCATTGTTTCTTCTGTGGCTGTATTACTTTCGTAAAATGAAGAAGAACCACCTTCAGTAACAATAGTGATTTTTTCAATAAACGATGCATTTCGAGCGTAGGAGTTTACCTTCAGGTGCTTTGACGGTATACAGCGTTTTTTACAGTTTAGGTTAATTCTAGTACCGGTAAATTTACAAAGAATGTTACAAAGCGGAACATGTACTCGTATATGTAAGTTGGCAAAACTAATGGAAATCGAAACAACTTGCTATTTTCCGATGGAAACAGTAAGTTATTTTTCGATTTGTACGACTTTTGTAAAGTTATATTCACTTGTGCTGAACTGTAATATAAAGATGAGCCCCTTCCGTTCGAAATGTAACATCTATCGAAATAAAATCAGGATTGTGACTGGAGGAGGTTCTTCTTTACAGTAGTATGGAGATAGGGTCCTCACTTCAATTATATTATCAAATTGATATCAAATTCATATGCAAATTAATGGAATTGATCAGTTAAATTCCCCTCTGACCATTCCCACCCCCACTACCAACCACGCTCACCCCAACCCCCAGATGACATCATGCGTTTTTCTCAGCCTGAACGTGGGCCTCTGCCCCTTCCCACCTCCCCACCCTCCTCCTCCCCCACCCCTCCACCACGTAAGCTATTGCCCAGAATTTTGAATTTTGTCAAGAATTAGTAATTTTGGCGGGAATTTTGAATTTTGGTGGGAAATTCTTTTTCCTGGTGCCATGCTGACAACCCACCTCACCCTCTCCCCCACCCAGAAAGTGGCGGAACTCGAACCCAGGTCCTCCTGGATGAAAAGGCCAAGTGCATATACCTAACAAAATTATACCCCCAGCGGCACTTGGAACTGAAAGGAAATTAAAAATGGCAGTGACATTTCCGCGACCTGAACTCTAGTTCTACTGGATGGAAAGCCCAAGTGCACCCTCCCAACACAAGGAAACAATCCAGATGCACTAGAGGAAGGTTAGGTTAGTGTACTTTATTTGTTTTGGTCAGCAAATTGAAGTAAAGATAGGTCCTAATTACGTAATTATTTATAAAAATCGGGCCTAATTACACAACTATACGCAGACCACTACACAAGGACAGCCTAAAATCGCAATACAGCTCAAAAACTGACGATACCATCCTGCTTGGAGAAAATTTCGCAATAGTATTCGAAACTACAGACAGACACACTCGAACTATACCCTTCGCATACAAGCTTGCAGGAAAAAGGCAAGGGTGTAAGGTACTATATTTATTCTCCTTAGCTAGAAATCTGTTCGACTGACGAGATGCTGGTGTAGGACAGAGGGGAGTTTAAAAAGTGTATTACCTGTAAGCATACAGCTGTAGACAGTATCTATCATTCTTTCATGTCAGAGTTCGCTACAGACACCTGCTGAAAAGCCACCTTGCGACACAGGTAACTAAAACCAATACATGCTGCCACTACTGATGGAAAAAATACATCAGAGTTCTAACTACAATACAAAATTTTAGTGAAAAAACCAGCACCTGTAATGAATGGGTTATAATACAGCACATGTATTAGGGAAAATCATCGTCCCAAAAGACTGCAGAGGGGGCAGTATTTGAATGTACATTATCTTCAAGAGGCTCCCACAAACTGCCGAAAATCGAGGCCCTCTTACCTCCTGTCATACCTCCCTTCTCTCCCTCTATCCAAAAATCCACCTACGGGGAAAACACAGGCTTTTTCAAATGGCCAGCAGTTCCATCATGCTTTGCACTCTGCCACCCTTCCACCTTCACCATGCCCGCTAGCGGCATTGAGGCGATGCTACTTCCCCAACACAATAGCATGTGTAGTGAACTAAACAATACGAGAAAAAAGGTCGGGCACCCCAGGTGCAACATGTTCACCTAAAATATAGCAGCACAGCTCCTACATGCCACCCCCTGCTCAGAGCGTGACTGTATCTGGTGACCACCCACAGTAGACACGCCCTCCTCCCCCCCCCCCCCCCCGCCGTCACCCCGCAACAGCAGCCCGCCATTCTGCGATGGAGAACAACTGTATTTTATATCATCAACACAGATCTTTTTTGCAATCTATTAAACGTATTTCTCAGAAAGATTCGACCGCTCTGGAACAACAACGAAATTCTGGAGAACGCTCCAGATCACTTTTTCAAATGGCTAGCTGCTCTGCCACACTTTTTCTGCGGCCCAAAGCCATCCCTCTGTAGTCACTAGTCTTACTGGGCCTTGTGCTATCCTCCATGGTCCCTCGCGGTCTGTGGCCTGACTTGAGGTGATGACTCTTCGCCAACAGAAAAGGGAAATTTAGCACCACTGCCCCATCCACTTGTTGAAGCACGACGGTGTCCAGCGAAAACCAACAGCGGACTCCCTCCTCCCCCCCACGCCTCCTACACCCTCCGTTCTGCGACGGAGAACAATTGTATTTGACGTCAATGCATCTCCTACAATCAAGCATCTATTAAAAAAGGGAAACATAATTGGGACTATAATAAATGTCCTCATTCCACGAAAATAGGCGCAGTCCATTTTCTTTTACTTTTATGAGCAAAATCGATACAGCTTTCATGTTCAACTGCAGGATACAATTCGCATCTCATTACTTTGCGGCATCCAGGGAAGTGTACCGTCGCCGATTACAGGTGATTACTACAGGTTGAAAATACCGCTTCAGTTGTAAATTTCTTTTGTTATCACGACCGGTTTCGGGCTCTCATAAGCCCACCCTAAGGTGTCGCAACTGTGCTGTGGCCCCCGAGTGCCGCATTGGACATGTACTAAGCGCGGTTTGCTAGGTATGCATAGGTAGCAAACCGCGCCCAGTACACGTCCACCGCGGCGTTCGGGGGCCTGAGCACCCCATCCGAAACCGAATTCAGGTACACTCCCATACTCTACAGCGTGGATATTGCACTGTACTATACCGTTTAAAATGCGTCCATGTACAGCGTTGTACTACCCATTCCAACTGATGTGTTGGTACTACCACATACATAAGGGTGGTACTGGTGAGGAGCAGTCGCCCTCCCTCACACGGACAGCTTGCACACAAAATAGTGCAATTCAGCTAGGAGTTTACAGTTGGACTGCACTTACAGTCAAATTTAGAATGTAATTCCTGAAGATCACGTGACCGGAAGCTCTGCCATCGTGAATATTTAGAGTATAAAAGGAGGCATGACAGCCGCAACCGATCACTCTTCTGTCGTAGTTGAAAGTGTCAACATGGATTCCTCCAAAGTGCTTAATATGCCTCAGCTGTTAGGGAGGAGGACGAGACCAACCAACGAATGCTTTGGTTTATGATTTACTACAATCTTGTTTCTGTCGTTGGCAGCATAAATTACACCGAAAATGGTACGCTCCTTAGCAAGAAGAACTGAAATGTGCTCACTCCTACTACAGAACCGTTTTGCGATAGCATTATGATCGTTAAAATCTGTGATCAAGGGAACTGTCAGGAGCAGTTAGAGAAGGGACGATCTGTAATGTTAAAGTAGGAGATGTGAGAAGGGGATGTGTGGCTCATTTAACTATTATCTGCTTAGTAAATTCTCCAAGTTCGTCACTGCAAAACAAGGTGTCAAGGCGAAGCTACCATTTCTCTTACATGGAAGCGACAGTGTGACAGCAAAAGGAACGTTGGATAAAATCGGCAAGGAAGCACTGGAAACCATTTCGAAGAAATATAACGATCCTGTGGCTATACCATATAAAGTCGAATTGGCCGACGTTAAATTGGATTTTCTATTGGAAGAGTTGCCTGGAATATTGCAGCAGCTACTTGTAGACGATTATTGCCTTTCGGATTTAGACTTAACGCAAGATTTTTCCGGAATTTTTAATAAAATGGAATTGTGCGACTACCTAATATCAACCCACGACTTCCGCATGGATGAGCTCCAATTGTAGAGTAAAGGTATATAACAAATTTATATGTCAAACCACAAGTACAGGAGTAAACAAAATTATCGGTAACCATCTTACAGATTTTATAAAGTGTCCAGACACGCGACAAGGGGAAACTTTGGCTAAGAAGCATGGTATTACCAGGCTGGAGGCTCACAAGGGAACCTCCCCATCGCACCCCCCACAGATTTAGTTATAAGTTGGCACAGTGGATAGGCTTTGAAAAACTGAACACAGATCAATCGAGAAAACAGGAGTAAGTTGTGTGGAACTATGAAAAAAATAAGCAAAATATACAAACTGAGTAGTCCATACTCAAGACAGGCAACATCAAGGAAAGTGTAAGCTCAGCAGCGCCGTGATCCCGTGGTTAGCGTGAGCAGCTGCGGAACGAGAGGTCCTTGGTTCAAGTCTTCCCACGAGTGAAAAGTTTAACTTTTTATTTTCATACATTTATTATCTGTCCGCCCGTCCGTCCGTCCGATGCGAGGTAACTGCGCCGTAGTATGGGGAAGCTACAACCAAACAAACATCGAAACACACGACGTCAGTCGACTACAGCGCACGGAAGAGAGAGTATTCCACAGGCGTCTAAAGCTAGCGAAATGAGGGATGCTCAACTAACGGACCTACCGATAGATGGCTCTACCAGCTATTTACTTTCGTCTGTATTGCCCGCCATATTCGAATTTGGCAAGAAGTTTCTCTCGCTGTGTACGATGTATAAGGAATTGAGGACTATCGAAATGGTGATTTCTTGTTCCGCTTTCAGTTGTACGAAGCGATGGAGTAAGGAAAGTGACATATCATTTCACAGGTAATAGGACTACCGATACAATACGATAAAAATACAGACTTGTGAGATTGCTAATTCGATGTTTTTGAACAGGTTTCCTCTAAAGCACCCAGAGCTACTAAAGACGTGGATTACTTCCGTGAAGCGGAAAGATTTTAATCCTACGTCTTGTAGTTTTCTTTGCGGAAACCATTTCCGACAAGATGATTACGTAGTGAGCCCTGGAACGTGGAAGAAACGTCTCAAACCCGAAGCAGTGCCATCAGTTTTTGACTTTCCGACACATTTGATGCCACCAAATAAACAGCCACGACGACATGTTAGGATTTTGAGTGACAACGATGATTCTCCATTTGAGGTAGCTAATTAATTTCCTTGCTATGTGTGTGATTTTTACTTTTGTGAATTTATTTCGTACGGACACAAATGGGCAACATACGTCTAAGCAATGTTGTAATACAGGTCCATATTTTTGTTTTTAGCGTTCTGTGATGGAATCCGTGCTCGATTTGCCCACTGCAGACGCTACTGATTGCGTGGAGAATGTTGTCAATGAGAATTCTTCCGTGGAAAGAATGTCCCATTTATCCAATACAGAAGCTGCGAACTGTGTCGAAAACGTTAGTATAAGGATGTTTTCACACCCTCAAAGTTTTCTTATAATATTTTCTCATCAGGCCTTGAGTTGTTTCAATCATACATAACGAAATTATTTATTTCAGAGTGCAGTTGGTTCTTCAGTAATTGGTTGTGGTATACAGTCGAAAGTAGAAATGGAAGACAAGGCGACTGAAACTTACACTTTTTTCCTCAGACACTGTGCACGAATTAAAACATTAACTGAAGTGTGTCCGTGAAAAACTTCGAAGAAGAGAGAAGAAAGTGTTTTCCATGGATGACATCATAAGTTCATTGAAGGAGAAGGGGCATCTTCCTGAGAAGTTACATAACTTCCTCAATCATCAGAAAGGAACACAAGTGGAATTAGTGTGCAATTTAGTGAACAACTCTCTCTCCTCAAAGAGTAATAGATACACAACAAATATGAAAATGTTTGCGATGACTGTCTACTTTTATTCACCAGCAGCATATGAATACCTGCAAAAATTAATGCCTCTGTCCCATAAATCATTGATTTCCAAATGGGTGGCAAGTGTAGACTGTGAACCTGGCTTCTTAAAAGATATTTTTAAGTACATTGATTTGAACCCAATTGTAAGGGAACAGTTCAGCGATTCATGTCTAATTGCAGACAGTATGGCAATTAGAAAGCAAGTAGTTCGGGACCAAGGAACTAAACAATACACAGGTTTTTTAGACTTTGGTGGGGAAGTGCCTGTCAAAAGAAGTAATAGAGGCATCTGAGGCTCTGGTTTTCATGCTTGTCTCTATTAATGGCAAATTTAAATGCCCGATTGCATATTTCTTTATCAACGGTGTACAGGCAAATAATCTGGTGTACAGGCAAATAATCAGGTCACAGTGATAAAATCTGCTTTAGAGAGGCTGCATAGTTCTGGCATTAGGGTTTGGTGTGTTACATGTGATGGCTGTAAGGTAAATATAAGCACTTTACGTTCACTTGGCTGTACTTTAAATTTTTCCAAGGGTGATTTTAAAAGCTACTTTCCTCATCCTGTGGAAAAATACAATGTTTATTGTATCTTGGACATGTGTCATATAATTAAGTTTGCCAGAAATGCTCTAGCAGAAGTATCTGCTATTGAGTCTCCAACTGGCATTATTAGATGGCATTTCATTGAGCAATTGAACAAGGTACAACAAGAAGATGGTATGACATTTGCCAACAAACAACAAACTATCAGGACAACATATAAGTTATGGAAATAGAAACATGAATGTTTCATTAGCTGCACAGACTTTCAGTTCTAGTGTGGCAGATGGTATAGAGTTTTTGAGGAGGGTTGGTGATCCAAATTTTAAAGGAAGTGAAGCAACAGTAGAATTTTTGTATTATATTGATAGGATTTTTGATATTCAGAACTCCATTAGGTAATGGGTATAAGGGCCCCCTGAGTCTTGACAACAAATCTTATTGGCTTGGTATTTTCAGAGACACTGAAAGTTATATCAAAAGCTTAAAAATCATTGGTGTTCCATTGCTGCTTCATGCAAGAAATACTTTTGCTTTTGGGATAATTTTCAATGTGCAATCAGTCAGGCACATAGCTCTGGCAAGTATGCTTCGTGCTGAATCTCCTCTGAAGTATTTCCTACATTATAAACTGTCACAAGATCATTTCCTGCATTGGGTCCAGAGGTGGTTGGAACAATAATCCAAATGCATACCAGTTCAAATGCGCCATGAGAAAGTTGCTCTTGGGTAACACTGTCACTGCAATGAATGGGAATTGCTCAAATTTTAATGTGTGGTTTTGCCACCTGTTTATGATTTTCATGCAAGAAAGCATGTAGTAGAAAGTGATGAAAGTGCTGCAGAAAATGAAGTAGAGAAGTGGTGTGCACTTCTTGATGATAAGATTAAGTTCTCATTTTACAAGCAAAACATACTCTATTATATTGCAGGGTATGTGTCATTGCGCCTTTCAAGGCAGATCACATGCAAAGACTGTCTTCACATACTGAAGCCACCAGTAGCTAAATCTGCATTAGAATGTATTTATCTCTATGCTTTTCCCAATATGACCAATAGAAATGCATTTGTAAATTTTATTAACTGGGGAAAACTGGTTAAAACAAGTGACTGCGTGTACTCTGTTGTACAATACTCAGAAACTGTTTCAGATGTTTGTGATTGCTGGGGATATGCGACAGAAATATATACTGGCCAAGATTTTGCATTGTTTTATGTTAAAAATAAATTTGTAGATTACCCATTTCCTGCGCCTGCTCTTGGTCATGGTTACCATTATGAAATTGGGATTGAGAACTTACATCAGACTCAACTTGTTTGTAAGATTGCATCCATGTACTCGTGCACACGCTTAAAAACACATGAAAAAAAAGCCTGCTGAGAAAATTTTAAACAACAAATCAAGTATAAGGCAGAAGTTAAATAAACTCATATTGTTTAATCATGTATAGTGCTCAAATTGGAAAAGATTATGTAATGGGACATTCCATGCAGATGGGTGTGACATTTTGACAGATTTTTAAAACTATTTTGACCATAGATTTGTTGTTGTATAATGATGAACTTCAAAGGATGAATCACATTGGGTTCGCAGGTTCGATTCCCGGTGGGGTCAGGGATTTTCTCTGCCTCGTGATGACTGGGTGTTGTGTGATGTCCTTAGGTTAGTTAGGTTTAAGTAGTTCTAAGTTCTAGGGGCTGATGACCATAGATGTTAAGTCCCATAGTGCTCAGAGCCATTTGAACCATGAATCACATGGAAGTAAAATTAACTCTTTACATCCTGTGTAGATATTGTAACAAAATTATAATTGTTTATTATACATACTTATTTTAAGCTGTTTGGTGTTACAAAATATGCACTTGAATGTAATAGAGGGAAACATTCCACGTAGGAAAATTATGTCTGCTTGTGTATGTATATGTGTGGATGGATGTGTGTGTGTGTGCGCGCGAGTGTATACCCGTCCTTTTTTCCCCCTAAGGTAAGTCTTTCCGCTCCCGGGATTGGAATGACTCCTTACCCTCTCCCTTAAAACCCACATCCTTTCGTATTTCCCTCTTTCCTGACGAAACAGCCGTTGGTTGCGAAAGCTAGAATTTTGTGTGTATATTTGTGTGTCTATCGACCTGCCAGCGCTTTTGTTTGGTAAGTCTCAAAATATGCACTTGCATTAAAAACAGGTGATTTATGTGAAATTAATGGGAAAAAATGTTCTGAGACTTATTTGACAGATAACTTTCAGTGTGAGAAAATATTTCCCTCAATAACTATGTTAACTTGAATTTTTCAGTTTAAGAAAACAGTTTAATGGGTGTGATCTAATGGAGTATGCAGTGGCCCTATGTTTCAAACAGTAATGTTTGTGGATACTCTGCAACATAAGAGCAATAAAATTGTTACTCTCTTATTTCTTGTTTTATACTTCCTAGAATGAACACAATGTTCCAATTGATCGTAAGCATTCTAGGCGACTGATGACCTCAGAAGTTAAGTCGCATAGTGCTCAGAGCCATTTGAGCCATACAGTATTTTACGTTTGAGTTATTGCAGACCCAAAGTATTGTGATCTTCATATTTCTATTTAAAAAAAGTTTGTAACTCAAATTCACAGACATTTTGGAATCTGTACATACATGTGTGTAACAAGGTACTTTTCATGTGCCATGTGGAACCTTTAATTTTCTGGTTTAAATATAATTTATTTCATGAATTACCTTTAATACCAACAATGTCTGAATGCGATATTTACTATTTAGAAGAAGAAATATTAGTGTACAGAATAACAAACCTTATGAAAAATGAGAGAGATTGTTCTGTACAGAACTTGGAATGGCTCTTTATCAATAGCAGGTAAAAAGAAGGCTTCTATTAAATGTTCAAAGAAACCAGTCAGTACCTCTTAATTCACCTTAGAGGTGATACAGTAATAAAAGAATTTACTTTTTTCAGAATTTCAGCTAAGTATTAAAAGTGTGAAGACCTATTCAATAAGTATTTGCTTTACCAATAACCTGTAGTACAAACACACGTATAAGCAGGTAATTATGGGAGTCAAGAGTTATGTTAAAATTAAAGATACTGACTGGTATTACTTGCTCACAAAACATTGTAGTTGCTGTACAGTTTATGCTGTAAGTGGTGTACCCAATGTGATTCCTGGATGACATAATATTCTGTTATCCTATGGGAGTGCACTGCTACCACACCTATTGAAAGTAAGTTTTGCTGTGGAGTTGTTGTATCAGACGTCTGTACCAGTAAAAATCATGTTCTTAGGAGGAGCAAGCTTTACAGAAGCATATGCTGTTAAAAGCATAGTGAGATTTTCTTTTTCATCATTTCCAACATTGTACACAACTTTCTTGCACTTTTATGTTATCACATTTTTCCCTTGAGAATGGAGGAGAGAGAGGAGGGGAAAATAAATAAACTAATTAATTAATTAAGTGTGCTTTCATAAGAACTGAAAACTCTACTTGTGTCATTTGTTATTTTCAAAATGTTACTCTCTTTCCAAATACTGTTCTATTTCTTCAAACCAATTCTGAATTTCTCAAGTTATTACATATTATTTACTGTACATTGTCCAGCAATACTTCTGTTGTTACTGGATAGTTTGTAATTTGGCACTACCTTTGTACCACTGGTATTGGCTAGTGTACTTTTGCAGATAAATCGACTGGACTGGACAAATTCAGACAATATGGAACATTTTACACTAAATTTGAAATATAATGTCTCCCTTGTCTCACACAGATTGTAGCAGCCATTGGGGTGCCTGTCTGGCAAGCTTCTGCAGCTTTCGCTTACAGGTTTGTTTTTTGCTTGGGCCGTATCGTGACAACCAGTCATTCCAGTGATAGACACCATGTCAAAGACTGGAACCAAGATTCACAAAAATAAAATTCCATGATTGTAATTCACAGTGTAATTAATTTTGCTCGCTGACATGTTTTGAATTCAATTTTAAAATAAAACTATGGTACTAGTCACTGTTTGGGTGTCAGACTGGAAAATTACAGTTTTAAGACACCCCAACCTTAAAATTAACAGCTGTGATCGATGTTATTTTCAACAAGTTCCTTCACTTCCTATATCATCATGGATCAGTCCAATATAATATTATTACTACACTTAACTTCCAAATGATACAAGTTATGCATTTAAGAGGAGCCTTAACATTGGCCTTTGTGTTTATCTCATTTAAATGTATTTCTTGTCACGTATCAAAGACTGAAGCAATGTCAAAAACTGGTGCTTCTACCTTATCACTCAGTTAAAATACACCGTGTCATGTACAGGCGTTAATAAAATCATGGCATTCAAATTTCTGATCAAAGAGAGAGCCAAATTCGTAAGTCCATGTTGCAATTAGTGTCAGCATATATGCAGATCGGTAATGCATCGCTTCAGATAAAGAAAAATAACAATTTTTCCGTTTATAAGTAATACTTTAATAGCTTAGTTGTAATTTCTGTTGTCAGTAGAGATACCCCTAAGCAAACGATGTCAACTTTTTTTCAAGAGGCGCCTTCACTGTTTTCCACACTTGATTTTCCGAATTATACCTGTAGTTAAAAGCTTCGGCAACCAAGGTAATTTGTTGACCTCCATTGAATCTTAAATAGTATTTTAAAACGGGCAAATAAGTAAAGCACTCATAAAATTAATAGTAAACAATTTATAAGTCAGCTTGTCAAACTTCCGAAACACACTCGAATTTAGGAATTTCATAGCAGAACTGTCACTGTTTTTTCTCGCTAGATTAGAAACACTTCATTATGTTGATGTGAAGATACCTAGAACATCCAATATAAAAGACTTATGAGGGCGCAGAACGAAAAACATTTTCATCCGTGTTTTGAAATTTCCTTTTTTGCCAAATTCAGATATGGCGGACACTCAATGATATGATCTTTGGCCGGCACGCGCTAGAGCCATCTATCGGTAGGTCCGGTAGTTGAGCATCCCTCATCTCGCTAGCTTTAGACGCCTGTGAGTATTCCTGCTAATGAGGCTCCTTGGCTGGCAGTTGACTGTTTGCTACTTTGGACGGGAGTTATTATCACATCCACAAGAAAACCTAAATCGGGCAAGGTAGAAGAATGTTTACCCATTCGCCAAGTGTACAAGTTAGGTGGGTCGACAACATATACCTGTCATGTGACGCACATGCCGTCACCAGTGTCGTATAGAATATATCAGACGTGTTTTGTGGAGGAATCAGTTGACCTATGACCTTGCGATCAAATGTTTTCGGTTCCCATTGGAGAGGCACGTCCTTTCGTCTACTAATCGCACGGTTTTGCGGTGCGGTAGCAAAGCACTGACACTAAACTTATTACAGTGAACAGAGACGTCAATGAACGAACGGACGGATCATAATTGTGCCAATATAAAGAAAGTAAACTTTTCACTCGAGGGAAGACTTGAACCAAGGACCTCCCGTTTCGCAGCTGCTCATGCTAACCACGGGAGCACGGCGCTCCTGAGCTCACACGTTTCTTGATGCTGCCTATCTTGCACATGGACTACTCAGTTTGTATATTTTGCTTATTTCTTTCATAGTTTCACACAACTTCTTCCTGTTTTCTCGATTGATCTGTGTTCAGTTTTTCAAGGCCTATCCTCTGTGCCAACTTATAACTAAATCTGAGGGGGGGTGCGGTGGGGAGGTTCCTTAGTCAGAATACAACTACAGAATGGATCGTATGTTCGACCCACTGGAAAGCTGTTTAAGTGTATTAGACATCAAAAACCAGTATTTACAATGTGCTCCATTTTACTCTGTCTCATTTGTGTCCATATGGTGTGAGCTAACTATCAATTTACTGAACAGTTGCTCTCTGGTGTTTAACAACATTCTGCAATTTGTCTGCTGGGGTAATAAGAACACCCGAAAATTGAATGGTATGCAAGTACAGTCTACCGGACTCTCAAGACCGAGAAAAGCTTATAAGTTATGCTCTGTCTGCATACAGTTTTAATTATCAACCTGTACAGTACGTGAAGGTTCTTAACTCTGACTCCAACAGAGACAATGTAAGTATTACGCAGAAGTGTTATGTTAAAGCAGGAGAAACTTATTTTTCTCAGACTGCAACACTGTTGTCCACAATACCGTCCGATATAGATATCGCCGAATTGGGACTGTTTCGTAGAAATAATGTTATACCCCAAGTCTTAAGAAAAAGGACCAATGTATCAGACAGACGTAAACCATTCCCCATTAGTGAAATTACTCCTTTAAGTGCAGTTTATGTATTAAGTGTCGGAAAAGAAAACCGGAAATCGAGGACCTCGAAGTAAAGAAAATGAAACTGGAGTATACGGAAAAGACAGTTGCCATAAAGAAAGAATATAAGCTGCAATTGGAAAAGGAAGAAGCTATTGCAGATGTGCAGGCCAGGCTTACATACGGATTTAAACACACCGTATGGAAAAATCTGACTCGAAGAGAGAATACAAAATATTGCCATTTACAGTAAACAGCAATGGAAACTGGTCACGTGTTGGACTACTGGCTGAAATTAGTGGAATCGAAAACGTTTACTGTATTAAGGGATACATTAAAAATTTGTTCATTAAGCTCTATTCCCATTTGGATCGGCTTAAAAAGGATGGTTATATTCTCTCTAAGTGTGGCAAACAGGATGTTGTCCACCTAGGAACAGAACAGCCAATTTTAAAACTGATGGAATGACTACATTTAGTGGACACTCGTTCGCAATAGCTGTATACTTAAAGTTGCATACAGAAATCCCGCAAGATTGTGGAGCAGAAGAGTTGCCGTCTTGCACAGAGGAAGACGTGGAAAGCTTAAACAATAGCCTCATGGAGGAGATACGAGGAAAAATTTTAAATCTTCGAGTGCTCTCGCGCAGAAGAACTGAGGGAAGGAACAGAGCTAATAGTACAATCCATAAAACAAGTATTTTATAGGAAGAAAATTAGATATATATTAGAATTGTAGAATATACCTTCTCTGTATTTGTGAAATTACTGGTTGGAGAAAGAAAAAGATGATTCAGATGTGAATTTCAGTTAAAAGTTAAAAATTAAATTAGACATTATTAAATTTGGATATGTGTGATAAGGTCTTATGGGACCAAACTGCAGAGGTCATCGGTCCCTAAGCTTACACACTACTTAATCTAACTTAAACTAACTTACGCTAATGCCAACACACACACCCATGCCCGAGGGAGAATTCGAACCTCCGACGGGGGAAGCAGCGCGGACCGTGACAAGACGCCTCGGACCGCGCGGCTAACCCGCGCGGTGGACATTATTAAAGCTCCACCTAACAAAAATAGGGAAAGAGTTGTTTTCTGTGTGTAAACGTATATGCAAAAGTTAATAATAATTTTACGAGAATATTTACCTGTCGTAATCGCCAACCGACCAAAAATCTTAAGACATTTCCTATAAGAACGATACATGTGCATGTATTTCGGATGTCGAAGTGGATGTTTTGATGACCTTGAAAAGTAGTTGAAACTAGGTAGTCGAAAGCGTAGCGACCCCCTTTCCTTACCTATATGAAACGTTTCAAATTCCATACGTCAGGACCTCCATCATGTATAAACCACACGTTTCTTCTTAACCGTCTGCTATAGCAACGGAACACCGTCATGTCTACTATAAACCGATAAGACATGCGACCCTCCTCGACACGCACGCATCTGGGGAGAACTTGTGCGTTTGTACGGGCACCGTGGGTAAGATTAGTGTTGCAGGAAGGATTGGTCAATGACAATGTGGGAGGGATCTGTCAATCTCCAACATTATACTACGAATGCGACATTACTCTGTGACGCCCATGCACACAGCGAAAGATGGCCAGTGGTAATCGTAAATTCTGCGCTATGATCAATGTGGTAGATATATGTAGATAAACTCTTTGCTTCGGTATAGGACGTTTCCTGGTATACGTTGGAGTATATGGTCGACTGGATGTACTGCACGCCATCTAGCTTCATTCGCAGTCTGGTATATGGTAGCTGCAAGGTAGTGGAGGGGTGATTTCGCGATGATGCAGAAGTTGGTAGACGCTCTACCACGTCAGTGACTGGCGTTGAAACTACGCAACAACAGGTAAAATTGCTAAAATTGACCTCACTGTCAACTGCGGTGTGTATTACAGTACATCGTCCTATATCAACGGTGTCTTTCCCATCCGAACGTCCACTGGGTACGCTGTTGATTACCGCATAATGATTGACTGGCACCACTCGGTTGAGATGGAGGAGGCCTTGGCGGAACACTGGATATCTGCTACGTGCCCCTACGAAACTTGGGATTAAATGTAGAGGTCATCAGCTTCATACAGTTGTTTGGAAGCGTTCCTGAATGCTGCAGACTCGTCCTATTTCTATATGCTGACATGCCCTTCACATGTTTTTATTTTTTTTTCACCAATAAGATAACAGTACCACTTTCTATTTGTATCACACTAGCTCACGCGTGTTGTGAACAGCACCTTTCGGCGGTGGTCAACAATGGAACAGTAATCATGTACGTGACTACAAAATGAAGGAACAACGCTTCTCGAATTGGAACACCGAGATATCCGCTACCGTAACGATGGGAAGATGAGAATAGCAGCTGGAAACGCTCTCAAAACAGCAAACTATTCCAGTTTCCATATGTTGCAATGTCTTCCACATTATTGTCAATGAGAAACATCGCCTCTGCGTTTTATTTCTACCAGGTTGTGTTGTGGCAGCTGTATAGTTTACGCCACGTGGTGTTCAGCTTTCTGAGAGAGCCAAAGGATCGAAACGTGTTAATGTCAGTTTATCAGCAGCTGCCACGACCTCTAAGTCATGGTAGAAAAACAAAGTTTTTGGTTGTGTACACTGATTTGATGTGTTGCAACCGAAAAAAAAGTATGAAACAGCTCAGGAACAATACAGAAACTCTCTCGTGTGATTGATAGTCTGTTGTATATGGTCCTTATATACAGTGCAGGTGACGAAACGTTACATATGCCTGTGGGAGCGACTTCGATCACGGGCCACCTGCTACAGTGAAACAATACCTGTATATCCAATAGGATCGCCACTTGTGGTCAATGTCGAAAAGCAAGCTGCATTTGCTTCAGAAATATCAGAAGACAGGGACGTGGTAATATCTTATCGAGTTCTCTAACAGATCAAGTTAACGGAGTGTTTATAGTTCGTAGGCCTTCTCTGACGGATGATACAAAATAATGAGGTGCAGTGAGGTTGAGGAAAAGACTGAGGAGCAGTTACAACGTGCAAAGAGACTGCCTAAAAAACAGCGCTGGAGTTTTTACTCTACAGGATCCTTACCAGATCAGTTCGAGAAAGGTGATTAATTCGCAGTATGAGAGTGGCATGAATATGATTCACACATGCTGTAAACATTAAAAGATGTCTCTACAAGATCCAATACAAGTATGTGATTGAATCTATACACTTGATTCCAAATCATGGCCAGCATTTCCACTAGAAATCGTAACGCTATCAGTGACCCCTGTTTGCCTGTAAACTCAAGACCGCTTTTTTTTGCAGGATGACGATACATAGTCGTTATGATTGTGTTTCTAATAGCGCTGATTCAAATGGCTCTGAGCACTATGGAACTTAACTTCTGATGTCATCAGTCCCCTAGAATTTAGAACTACTTAAACCTAACTAACCTAAGGACATCACACACATCAATGCCCGAGGCAGGATTCGAACCTGCGAACGTAGCGGTCGCGCGGTTCCAGACTGTAGCGCCTAGAACCGCTCGGCCACCCCAGCCGGCTAATAGCGTTGTCCTTATGCAAATTGTATATGTTGTTGGCTGTAGAATCCCTCTGAGGTCACCTTCAAATGTCGTTTCTCAATACTGTTCCTCGAAAAGAGCATCGTCTCCCTTCCGTGGATTCTCATTTGACATACCTGGTGAGTGTAATGTGACCGCTGAAAAAAATTACTAACCACGCCAAGTGACTCTCATAGTCAATTTAATTAATTAGCCTATCTAACAATGACGTGCCTCCTGGTAAGTGGAAGAGATAGCTAGGGCACCACGGAATGATTCTGGACACGCGTTTCTTTCTTCTTTCTTGGTTGTGGCGATATCTTTTAACGAAATTTCAGTGTCCCATCTACATAGGGTGGGACAGGTTCTCACGATTTGTTTCGTAAATATTAGTGTGATACAGCATTGCACTGCTAAAAGGGGACCTGCCATGGTGTGCAAAACGGTAATTATAGCCTGTTGTTGTCAAACATAAAATGATTGTGGTTTTCCGAGATGTGAGCCAATGATGTGAAAGATTATATTTAATGTTATTTCATGTGTCAGTTATAAGAGTCAAGGGACATGGAAGGGAAGCAGTGGTTGGGAAGGGAGTGGGACAGGGTTGTAGCCTCTTCCCGATGTTATTCAATTTGTATATTGAGCAAGCAGTAAAGGAAATAGGTATTAAAGTCCATGGAGAAGAAATAAAAACTTTGAGGTTCGCCGATGACATTGTAATTCTGTCAGAGACAGCAAAGGACTTAAAAGAGCAGTTGAAAGGAATTGATAGTGTCTTGAAAGGAAGATATAAGATGAACATCAACAAATGCAAAACGAGGATAATGGAATGAAGTCGAATTAAGTCGGGTGATGCTGAGGGAATCAGATTAGGATATGAGACACTTAAAGTAGTAAAGGAGTTTTGCTATTTGGGGGGCAAAATAATTAATGATGGTCGAGGTAGAGAGGATATAAAATGTAGACTGGCAATGGCAAGGAAAGCGTTTCTGAAGAAGAAAAATTTCTTAATATCGAGTATAGATTTATATGTCAAGAAGTCGTTTCTGAAAGTATGTGTATGGAGTGTAGCCATGTATGGAAGTGAAACATGGACAATAACAAGTTTGGACAAGAAGAGAATAGAAGCATTCGAAATGTGGTGCTACAGAAGAATGCTGAAGATTAGATGGGTAGATCATATAACTAATGAGGAGGTATTGAATAGGATTGGGGAGAAGAGACGTTTGTGGCGCAACTTGACTAGAAGAAGGGATCGGTTGGTAGGACATGTTCTGAGGCATCAAGGGATCACCAATTTAGTATTGGATGGCAGCGTGGAGGGTAAAAATCGTAGAGGGAGACCAAGAGATGAATACACTAAGCAGATTCAGAAAGATTTAGGTTGCAGTAGGTACTGGGAGATGAAGAAGCTTGCACAGGATAGAGTAGCATGGACAGCTGCATCAAACCAGTCTTAGGACTGAAGACCACAACAACAACAAATGTTAGTAAAACAAACAAACGTGCCTGGCAGTTTATTTACAGGCACTGAACGCAAGAGACGCTGTCAGGTCATGTAATTTGTCCATCAAGCTAAAGTAATTGCTTAATAGAGATGTTTTTGTTTTGAGTTTAAATTCTCGCTTTTTCTTTATTCTAGTGACGGTTTCGAAATAAGTAGAACGTTTTGCAGCGATTGGTAGTTGTCGCAACAAAGTAGTTGACGTTCTTTTTAGTTGCTTTTATGCAGGGTGGATATGTCTCCGCTGATCACCTGTAATCGGTGACGGTACACGTCCCTGGATGTCGCAAAATAATGAGATGTGAAATGTATCCTGCAGTTAAACATAAAAGCTATACCGATTTGTATCATTAAAGTAAAAGAAAATGGACTGCACCTATTTTAGTGGGATGAGGACATTCACTATCATTGCAATTGAGTTTTCCTTTTTTAATAGATGCTTGATTATAGGAGATGCGTTGACATCAAATACAATAGTTGGCCATCGCACAACAGCGTGCCCATCATTGGTGGTGGGGAGTCTACTGGGGGTGGTCGGCTGACAGCTGCACTTCGACGAGGGGCAGTATGGTTCTGCTAAATTTTCCTTTTGTGTTGAAGAAGGGTAATTGCCTCAAGGCAGGCCACATATAGCGAGTGACCGTAGAGGATAGAGGAAGGTCTGGTGAGACCAGTGACCGCAGAGGGGTGGCAGTGGGCCACAGAAAATGCACTCAGTGGAGCAAACTAGCCATTTGAAAAAGTGATCTGGAGGGCTCTCGGGAATTTCCTTGTTGTTCCAGAGAGTCCAGTTTTTCTGAGAAATACGTTTAACAGACTGTAAGGAAGAGCTGAGTTGACAATAAATACAATTGTTCTCTATTGCAGGATGGGGGGCTGCTGGAGACTTGGGGGCAGTGTGTCTAATGTGAGTAGTCGACAGACACAGTTGCGCTCTAAGGTGGTCTGTAGGATTGTGCCGCTATATTTTAGACAAACGCGTTGCTCTTCAGGCAGCTGCCTTTTTATCTCCAATTGTTTAGTTGACTGTACACGCTATGGTGTTATTGAAAGAATCTTGCTTCACGGCGGTTAGCGAGCACAGCAGGGTGGAAGGGCAATAGAGTGCAAAGCACAGCAGACCGGCTGGTTGTTTCTTCCCGTAGGTGGATGTATGGGTGGAGGGAGAGAGGGGAGGTATGAGGGGAGGTAAGAGGGCCTCGCTTTTCGGTAGTCTGTGGGCCCCTCATTAAGATATCAAAAGTGCAACTACCACCCTCTCTGCAGTCTTTTGGGACAACGATTTTGTTCACTATACGTGTTGTATTATGACCTGTTCATTACAAGTGCTGGTTTTTTCATGACAATTTTGAAGTGTAATTAGAACTATGATGCATTTTTACATCATTAGTGGTAGTGTGTGTTGGCTTCCGTTACCTGGGATTCAGGGTAATTTTTGAGCAAGTGTCTGTAGCGAAATATGATATCAAACAATGTTAGATACTGTCTTCAGCTGTACACTTACAGGTAATACACTTTTTAAACTCCAATACCCAACACAAGCATCTCATCAGTTGAACATATTTCTAGCCAAAAAGAATAAAGATAGTACATGATACTCCTGCCTATTTTCCGCCAGCTTCTAGGTGAAGGGTATAGTTTGAGTGTGTCTATCACTAGTTTCGAGTGGTGTTGCGAAATTTTTTCCCAGCAGGAAAGCACCAGTTGTACAGTATCGTCAGTTTTCGAGCTGTACTGCGATTTTAGGCCGTCCTTCTCTAATGCTGCACGTATAGCTGTGTAATTAGGCCCAATCTTTATGATTAATTACATAATTAGAATCTATCTTTACTTCATTTTCTCGATCAAAACAAATAAAGTATACTAACCTAAGTTTCCTCTCCTGCACCTGGATGGTTTCCATGTGTTGGGGGGTGCACTTGGGCTGCCCATCCAGAAGAAACAGGGTTTGAATGCCAGAAAGCGTACCACCATATATAATTTCCCACCAATTCCTGGTCGGGGAGTGAGATGAGATGTCAGTACAGACCTGCGACAAAGAAATTCCCACTGAAATTCAAAATTGTTGCCACAATTCGAAATTCTGGCTAATAGGGTACGTGGTGGAGAGGGGGTAGGGGCAGGGGGAGGTGGGAAAGGGGAGGAGGCAGCTGGGGTCCGTGTGCAGGATGAGGAAAACACATGTCATCCAGGGTGGGTGTGGGTGTGGTGGGGGTTGGGGGAGGGTGTTGTCAGGGTGAGGATGGGCGTGGTCCAGGGGTAATTAATTCATCAGTTTAATTAATTTGCATATCAATTTGAAATAAAATTGGTGTGAGAGCCCCTTCTCTCTAGTACTCTTCATTTCACGAATGTCTTTTAATCTTAAGTTCTTAATGACTACCATTTACATATATAAACCTGTAAGTGTTTGAAAAACGTAGGCTATACCTGGCATTCAGTTTAAAATATATGACTACTAATAGCGAATTAACACATCTAGCGCTGGCAGCCAAGACCTCCAGCATACGAAGTCACCCTCATTCAGCCAACGGCCTTGTCGAAGAGCGCAGAGGAGTGGTCAGGGGTTCACGACACTCTCTTGTCCTTGGGGTAGGAAATTGGCCCTAAAGGCGGAAGAATCAGCACTGATCAATGGCATGAGGATGTAGAAGGCAGTGGAAACTACTGCATTAAACACGTAAAGTGTGTCCACAGGACATGTGACCTGTAACTGAAAAATTGTCCGATGATCTCGCCATTGGCAAAAACATTCCGGAATAGTCCCCTATTCGGATATCTAGGAGGAGACTGCCAAACGGAAGGTGGGCATGAGAAAAAGATTGAGTAATCAACGAAATGATAACGTTCTACCAGCAGGGGCGTGGAATATCAGAAGCTTGAACGTGGTGGTGAGGCCAGAAAATGTGAAAAGGGTAGTGCAAAGGCTCAATGTAGACATAGTAGGGGCCAGTAAAGTGAAATGGAAAAAAGACAAGGATTTTTGATCAGATGAGTGTATGGTAATGTCAACAGCAGCAGAAAATGGTATAACAGGAGTAGGATTCATTATTTATGAGAAGATAGGAGAGAGGGTGTGTTACTGTGAATAGTTCAGTGATAGGATTGTTCTTAAGAATCGACGGAAAGCCCGCACTGACAAGGATACTTCAGGTATACATGTCGAGGTCGCAATAGGAAGATGAAGAATTAGAGAAAGTATATGAGGATATAGAAACGGTAATACAGTACGTAAAGGTAGATGAAAATCTAATAGTCATAGGGGACTGGAATGCAGTTGTAGGGGAAGGAGTAGAAGAAAACGTTACAGGAGAATATGAGCTTGGGACAAGTAATGAGAGAGGAGAAAGACTAATTGAGTCCTGCAATGAAATTTCAGAGAGTAATAGCATATAATCTGTTCAAGTGTCACAAGAGGAGGCATGTTTGGAAAAGGCCTGGTGATACGGGAAGATTTCAGTTAGATTCCGTCATGGTCAGACAGAGATTCCGAAATCAGTTACTGGATTGTAAGGCATACCCATGTGAAAATACAGAATCAAATCACAACACAGTAGTGATGAAAAATAGGCTGAAGTTTAAGAGATTAGTCAAGAAGTATCAGTATACAAAGAAGTGGGATGCGAAAGTACTAAGGAATTACGAGACACGCTTGAAGTTCTCTAAGACTGTAGGTACAACTTTAAGGAGTAGGTCAGTAGGTAGTACAGTTGAAGGGGAATCCAGAGCTCTAAAAGCGCAGACACAGAAGTTGGAAAGAAAACCATAATTACAAAGAAGGTAAATGCGAAGAAACCATGAGTAACAGAAGAGATACTTCAGCTGATCGATAAAAGAAGGAAGTACAAAAATGTTCAGGGAATTTCAGGAATGCAGAAATACAAGTCGCCGAGGAACGAAATAAAAAGGAAATGCGGGGAAGCTACGACGAAATGGCTGCATGAAAAATGTGAAGAAATCGAAAAAGAAATGATTATCAGCAAGGCTGATTCAGCATGTACGGAAGTCTAAATAAAATTTGGTGAAATTAAAAGCAAGGGCGGTAACATTAACAGTCCAACGGAAATTCCACTTTTAAATGCTGAGGAGAAACAGATCGGTGGAAAGAGAACAGTGAAGGCCTCACTGACGGTGAAGTTTTGTCTGATGTGACGGAAGACGAAACAGGAGTCGATTTAGAAGACCCAGGGAGCCATATTGGAATCAGAACATAAGAGTGCTTTGGACTATTTAAGATCAAGTAAGGCAGAAGGGATAGATAACATTCCATCATAATCATGTGGGAAATGGCACGAAAACGGTTATTCACGATGGTGTGTAGAATGTATGCGTCTGGCGACATGCCTTGACCTAAGCAGAAAGTATCGTCCACACAATTTCGGAGACTGCAAGAACTGAGGAGTGTGAGAATAATTGCACAATCAGCTTAACAGCTTCATGTATCCAAGTTGCTGACAGGAATAATACACAGAAGAAAGGAAAAAAAATCGAGGATTAGTTAGATGACGGTACGTTTCGCTTTAGGAAAGACAAAAGCACTAGAAAGGCAATTCTGAAGTTGCGGTTGGTAATGGATGGAAGACTAAAGAAAAATCAAGACACGTTCATAAAATCTGTCGACCTGTAAATAGCGTTCGACAATGTAAAATGGTTCAAGATGTTTGAAATTCTAAAAAAAATTGTGGTAAACTATAGGGAGAGAGGGTTAATATACAATATATATAGAGCCAACAGGGAAGAGTGGACGACCAAGAAGGAACCGATTAAAATAGGTGTAAGACAGGGATGTAGTCTTTCGCCCCTGTTGTTCAATCTGTACAGCGAAGAAGCAACGATGGAACTAAAGGAAAGGTTTAGGAGTGGAATTAAAATTCAAGATGAAGGATGTTAATGATAAGATTTGCTGATGACATTGTTATACACAGTGAATGTGAAGAAGAGTTACAGGATCTGCTGAATGGAATGAGCAGTCTAATGAGCAAAGAATATGGATTGAGAATAAATCGACTAAAGACGAAAGTAATGAAGTAGTAGAAATGAGAACAGCGAAAAACTTAACATCAGGTTTCACGGATGAAGTAGCTGAATATAAGGAATTCCACTATTTAGGCAGAAAAATAATCAGTGAAAAACGCAGAAAGGAGGACATCAAAAGCAGACTAGCACTGGCAAAAATGACATTCCTGGTCAAGATAAGCCTACTAGTATCTAACATAAGCCTTAATTTGAGGAAGAAATTTCTGAGAATGTACGTTTGGAGCACAGCATTGTGTGATAGTAAAATATGGACTGTGGGAAACCGGAACAGAAGAGAAGCATTTGAGATGTGGTGCTGCAGCCGAATGTTGAAAATTAGATGAACCCATAAGGTAAGGAATGAGGAGGTTCTGCGCAGAATCGGAGAGGAAAGGGATATGTGGAAAACACTGACAAAGAGAAGTTACTGGATGTTGGGATATCTGTTAAAACATCAGGGAATGTCTTCCATGGTGCTTGAGGGAGCTGTAGATGGCAAAAACTGTAGTGGAATAGAGAGGTTGGAACACATCCTGCAAATAATTGAGTATGTAGGTTGCAGGTGCTACTCTGAGATGAATAGGTTGTCACATGATAGGAATTCGTGGTGGGCTGCATCAAACCAATCAGAATACTGTTGACTTAAAAAAAATACCACTAATCTAAATTTTATCCTTGTTATGAAGATGCAGGTATTATTAGTATTGATGTCACAGTATTCTTTCAGGCCATATACTATACTTTGTTTGCGTATGGCTCTAAAATTTTTCTACTGACATCATTGGTTAAACCAGTTCCTTGATCACACTTACTCATCAATCTAAGTGCAAATATCTCATGGAACATAAATAACACTAATAGTTCATAGTGTTACCTTTTAAGTGCCTGGCGGGCACACAATTCTTTAAATTTATTGGTTTTAGAACAGGCTGTCCTTGACCAGGTAATGCTACTAACTCTTGTCTTACTTTTTCTTCCCAGGAACATCTTTCTTTCTAAAGGCGTAGCAGTCTTGCAAATTAGTTCAGCTGTCAAATAAATCAAAATCTCTATCCATTGTGTATGATGACAGTGTACATATATTTGGATGATCGGTTAAATTCCCGAAAAATACATACTTTGGGTTTGCTTTCCGGGTGAAATCGTGATATTAAATCTGTTAAATTTACATGCTTAACAAGCGAAATCTGATACGTTGTTACGAAGAAAGGCGGCAGGCTTGCCAACTATGGGTAGATAATCACTTACCATTCTTTTAACTATCGGACCTTCTGCAGTAGACTTTGTAGCTTACATTGCGAAAGTATCGATAGAGCTACTAGATACTCACTGCCTTATTAGTGATCATCAGTCTCTTGGTCCACGGTGCTTGTTTCCAAATACATATACATAGTTTAACAGCAGTGCTTGTTGCAAGGGTTCAATAGTAGTAGACTCTACGATATTATCTTTTACTTGAACTAAAATATTCTCAACCTGACTACTTTGTGAAGGTGTGCTACTGATATACTTCTTTATCTTAAGAATACTTCCTTCAGCCCTCACGGTATTTACCATTCTCTGTCTTTGTTTTTACTAAGTCAGTTATAGTATTTTGGTTATCAATGTTAAGAAAGCATTTACCTCAGGAGAAGCTGATTGTTGTGTCGTTCTCGCTTAGGAAATCAATAACAAAAATGCATTCCACAACTAATCAACTTACTTTTAGAAATGGTCATTTTATGACTCCATTTCCTATTTCAACCTCCACCTGTATTAGCAGTTTGACATTTCTTGACTTAACACCAATAACTCCACTGAGCTTAAAATTTTGCACATGAAACGTAGGTATCTGTGTGATTTCATGAGTATTATCAAATAAGCTGCAGAAGATAACATTCATTGTAGCACCTGCAAATAAAACAATCATAATAAGTACCGGTATCTTTTGACAAAAGCATGTCCAGTGGCTTGAACATTCCTTCACAATGATCACAGCACTTTAAATCGTTGGTATTTAATTCTTCCCCAATGTTCATATCATTGTTGTAACATAATACATTTACAGGATTACATATTTTGACCCCTGTCCAGCACATGGTTTACTGTTTATGGTCACATTCAGTTTATTGTATTTGATGTTGTGGACTGGGCATCTTCCATCATGTGAACAATGTCAGCAATGGGTTCCTGTAGTTGTCAGTTAGTATTAATAGTGCAGTTTGGTACTGAAATTTCTGTGAGTTATGTTTACAGTTCAGTTACTTCGTTTGTCACAGTCATGGCGCTGTCCTAGCCAGATATGATGGTAGTAAATTTGGAATTCGTTACCATCCCAGTTTACCTCAATAATACTTGTTATGTCGAGCTTTGTGTAATGGTGGTGTCGCCAGCTGCATCACAGGACAGATGTGACAGTCTTTTGAACTGAAATTTCAGTAAAATTTCACACATGGTGTAGAGAACTGAGCCATGCTGCTGCTGCTCTTACTGGTCGTGTACACATGAAAAGTGCTGCCACTATCCCATAGGATATGTTTTAGGCCGACAGACCAGCATAATTTGTTTTGCTTCTAAAAATTTTGCTACGCATTGTAGGATAAATAGTTTTACTACTTATGCTCTTAACAGGGAATGCTGCATCTGGTATTGTTTGTTTTAACGTTGGCAGCTTCTGTGTACACTATTGCATTCTAGTGTAACATTAAATTAGGGCTCTGGTAAATCGTTACTTAACACATTTACAATTTGGTTCACTTCAATCTTAATTACTAATTTCTAAAGTACGATTCTGAGATGAAACTTCAGCAACAAAACGCTGCACAACATGTGTCAATTCTGAACGTAATTTCTCATTATGGTTGATTAACATTTCAAAGGGAACTGTTTCTAGTTTAGATAACATAGGATCACCCTAATTAACCCTTGATTTACGTTAGATGATATTTCCTTACATGAAGACGATATTTTATCATATTGAGTAGATATTTCACTACATTTAGTGAACATTTCATTTCATTTAGTGGATTCTCATTACATGTAGTGCTTATTTCAGTACATTTAGATGACTTTCCTTACATGTAGATGTTGTTACAGATGACAATTGGCTTGATATTTGATCATATTATGATGACATTACGTTTAGCATTTCATTATACACTCCTGGAAATGGAAAAAAGAACACATTGACACCGGTGTGTGAGACCCACCATACTTGCTCCGGACACTGCGAGAGGGCTGTACAAGCAATGATCACACGTACGGCACAGCGGACACACCAGGAACCGCGGTGTTGGCCGTCGAATGGCGCTAGCTGCGCAGCATTTGTGCACCGCCGCCGTCAGTGTCAGCCAGTTTGCCGTGGCATACGGAGCTCCATCGCAGTCTTTAACACCGGTAGCATGCCGCGACAGCGTGGACGTGAACCGTATGTGCAGTTGACGGACTTTGAGCGAGGGCGTATAGTGGGCATGCGGGAGGCCGGGTGGACGTACCGCCGAATTGCTCAACACGTGGGGCGTGAGGTCTCCACAGTACATCGATGTTGTCGCCAGTGGTCGGCGGAAGGTGCACGTGCCCGTCGACCTGGGACCGGACCGCAGCGACGCACGGATGCACGCCAAGACCGTAGGATCCTACGCAGTGCCGTAGGGGACCGCACCGCCACTTCCCAGCAAATTAGGGACACGGTTGCTCCTGGGGTATCGGCGAGGACCATTCGCAACCGTCTCCATGAAGCTGGGCTACGGTCCCGCACACCGTTAGGCCGTCTTCCGCTCACGCCCCAACATCGTGCAGCCCGCCTCCAGTGGTGTCGCGACAGGCGTGAATGGAGGGACGTATGGAGACGTGTCGTCTTCAGCGATGAGAGTCGCTTCTGCCTTGGTGCCAATGATGGTCGTATGCGTGTTTGGCGTCGTGCAGGTGAGCGCCACAATCAGGACTGCATACGACCGAGGCACACAGGGCCAACACCCGGCATCATGGTGTGGGGAGCTATCTCCTACACTGGCCGTACACCACTGGTGATCGTCGAGGGGACACTGAATAGTGCACGGTACATCCAAACCGTCATCGAACCCATCGTTCTACCATTCCTAGACCGGAAAGGGAACTTGCTGTTCCAACAGGACAATGCACGTCCGCATGTATCCCGTGCCACCCAACGTGCTCTAGAAGGTGTAAGTCAACTACCCTGGCCAGCAAGATCTCCGGATCTGTCCCCCATTGAGCATGTTTGGGACTGGATGAAGCGTCGTCTCATGCGGTCTGCACGTCCAGCACGAACGCTGGTCCAACTGAGGCGCCAGGTGGAAATGGCATGGCAAGCCGTTCCACAGGACTACATCCAGCATCTCTACGATCGTCTCCATGGGAGAATAGCAGCCTGCATTGCTGCGAAAGGTGGATATACACTGTACTAGTGCCGACATTGTGCATGCTCTGTTGCCTGTGTCTATGTGCCTGTGGTTCTGTCAGTGTGATCATGTGATGTATCTGACCCCAGGAATGTGTCAATAAAGTTTCCCCTTCCTGGGACAATGAATTCACGGTGTTCTTATTTCAATTTCCAGGAGTGTATATGCTGACACTTGGTTTGATATCTTATTTAATTTAGTTGACATTGCATTACAGAATTTCCAGAATGAGATTTTCACTCTGCAGCGGAGTGTGCGCTGATATGAAACTTGCTGGCAGATTAAAACTGTGTGCCGGACCGAAACTCGAACTCTGGACCTTTGCCTTTCGTGGGCAAGTGCTCTACCAAGCTGAGCTACCCAAGCACGACTCACGCTCCATCCTCACAGCTTTACTTCTGCCAGTAGCTCGACTTCTACCTTCCAAACTTTACAGAAGCTCTCCTGTAAACCTTGCAGAACTGCCTCCGAAAGGCAAAGGTCCCGAGTTCGAGTCTCGGTCTGGCAAACAGTTTTAATCTGCCAGGAAGTTTCATTACAGAATTCTTCACATCTATATTTTATTACAAAGGCAATTCATCTGACAACTCAATTTTCAAGTTTTCATTTGCTTTAGTATATCTACTAAACTGTGATACTGTGTGGTAATCTGAGCTGGTTAGTAGCTACTGGCTCGATTAGCTTTCTTGTAATGTGATTTTCTTTTCACTCTCATGGATTTCCATTTTTACTATAACAGGGAAGATGACTGAAACCATTTTTGCAAAATAACACATCTGCATTAAATATCAGCATACCAATAACGGTATTGCTAGGCAATAATGTTCTGAAAATGCAACATTACTAGAGATGAAACACTAAAGAGGAAGTGCTTCATTTCATGTACTTTTAACAAGAAGTCAGCCATATAGCACAAACTATATTTTTACTATTTTCAAAGGTAATGGCCACAGAAAATTTGAAAATTTGAAGTACGGTACCTAGCAAATTTAGCGCTGAATGAGAAAAAGTTTACAACAAATCTAATTAACATGCAGGCAATGGAAATAAATAATGTTGCCTTTACCTATAAATTTCGCTGTGACATAGATAACTGTCCAATTTTCTGTTTCTTTTTATAAATATTTTTAGTATTAATTGATTTTTCAGTTTATTCTCGATGTTATGGTTGTTCAACTCCCACTCTTCCATTGTTTGTTATTTGAAAATTTAATAGTACATGAAACCAATACAACATATGTTATAGTATTGTTATGACAATAAGCAACAGCCGGCCGGAGTGGCCGTGCGGTTCTAGGCGCGACAGTCTGGAACCGCAAGACCGCTACGGTCGCACATTCGAATCCTGTCTCGGGCATGGATGTGTGTGTTGTCCTTAGGTTAGTTAGGTTTAAGTAGTTCTAAGTTATAGGGGACTGATGAACTCAGAAATTGAATCCCATAGTGCTCAGAGCCATTTTGAACCAATAAGCAGCAGATACAGTATAACACATTTGAAAAAGGTACTGTCGCAGTTTTGCCATTGTAATATATCTGTCAAAGCAAATAAATTTAATAAATTGAAAATTTTTAGTATTAATTATTCAAGAGGTAAGACACGTCGCATTGAGGCAGCAGGGGTACGACAAGGATGTTATGAAGCTTTAGACTTTTTAGATTAATGACTAAATTGAACTATGTCAAATGAAAACTATTACCAAAAATTTCATTTTCTGGTAAAAGTCAGGTGCGGATGTCGTCCTTGTATTACAGAGAAACTAGGTGATGCACGATCGTGAAAATATTTAATCAAATATTAATAACTGTTAATTAAATAATTACTAATTAATAATCATTAATTAAGTATTTATTTATTAGCATAAGAATAGCAATGATAATTGTGCTTCATAAAAAGTAAGTAAGACGTAACTGTACATTCTATTGTGCACTGATAGCTCAAGATTCTTGTGTCGCAGAACTGACCATATAAACACGAGCTTTAAATCATATTAGTAGAAGCAACCGATCACTTTTTCAATAAATGAGAATGTCTTTAAGCTTATTCAGGAGTATTAGTGAAAACCAAATACAGATAATGAGATATACAGAACCTATCAGGATAGCGGTCTGGATACAAAAAAGGTAGCAAGAAGAAGAGTTGACTCATTTCGTTGATTTTACAAAAGATAAGATGAACGGAAATGGAACATAGATGTTTTCAGTTTCAAAGACATAAATTCTGCTATAAACTAAAAATGATCCGCTCGCTGAAGTTACGTACCTCGTTGTAATTTCCTTTGCAATACATTATAATGTTGTTGCCTCAGATGATGAGGAATTTTGTTCAAGGCACGACAAATAACAAACGTTACGAAACGTAAAAATTATGCCGTTACGCGAGTCTGAATGTAAGACAGACAGGTCGTGCTACCCGCACTTTGCTTGTACCAGCAAAGTTTGTTGCAAATCATCGTTTGATAAGACATTCTTGCGACAGTGTTTATATGACACTGAACACAACACAATTCATTCTTCAAGTACTTCAAGTGAAAAATTAAGAACGAAGTAGTGTACAGTGATACAACATGAGTGCCTCAAATAGAATTTCGTTGCTGGTCCCCAAGTACCAACTTGGTAAGAGAGACCTCATTGCCGCAAAACACATTTTAAAGTACATAACAGTCCTTCTTTCTGCTGAGTCTGTGAATTTAGACAGGTAACTATATCCGTATGCAAACCTGCATTTACATACGCGAACGTAACACTCGGCAATAGCTGTGTGACAAAAAGAAATTGGCAGGAGCACTCAGCTGATTGGCACGAACGGAGCGCATCTGTGGGACAAGTTGCACGAGGAGCCCGTTCGTGCCCGCAGCCGGCGCCCTGTCCCGTGAAATGAGACAGCCGGGCTGGCGCAGCGGCGACCCTGCGGGAATGGAGTCGCGCGGCGATACGAAGCGAACGAACACCGTGCGCTACAGTCGGCCGGCTGACTGTGCACCGAGGAGAGGAGTCGTACTGCATGCACAGACCTAGGCTCCATTGTAAGCTTCTGTTTCCAAACAGCACCGAGACTGCGGGCTCGTATCCCCTTCCACGCGCGATTGGTAGGCAGAAATACTATCGCACGTCTACACATTTTCAAAGTGATAGAAGCTTAACATTTTCTGTTAGATGTCCTCAACAGTGCGGTCTACCTAAAGCGGAAAAATACGTAGCACATGACCGAAGGGGTAAGATGACGTTCAGTCCTACACGGACGTTTCATAAGAGCTGCAGCAGTCATTGACAGACAGAAACCAATACTCTTCTTACCGACAAAAACCTTTTTTATTGGTTTCCCATTGCGCAAGTAATGTTAGAAGTGAATCGTATACAAGTAGAGCTTGAGAAACTTAGTCTACATAGTACGGATCAGCAAGTCATTCTACTGAATTATGTTCTTTGTGTTTCGTCTGAATAATTTTTTATGGCTACAGATTTGATGTTAGTAAAATTTTATAAATAACGTTGAACATTTTTTTGCAAAAAAATACAACATGCTACACGGACACTTGGAAAAATCCTTTTCATAATAAACCACCAACAAAAAATGATTTATTACATCTTGACATTAGTTGAATACAAGAAAAACTCAGTTCCAAACCCAGAAAGGATGTGTTTGGCGAATTAGCATTTCAGATTTAGCAATTTGGCAGCAAAACAACTTTATTTTTTAAGCAACAGTAACTAACACAGTAACAGGTCATGTCTCATTCATAAAATCTGATTGCACTCCAACACACATTGCATGGTGGAACACACACCAATGTACAACACATAAAATTATCAAAATAAACTATAGACCATAATCACTATAGCCACAAAAAAGGAGTATGGTAACACAGATACAAAAGCAAGCAACAAAATTAAAAAGTAAGTTATAAAAGTGAACAAACGGTGACAAACAACATTACTCAACACAAACAAAGAAACTCAATGGTAAAACAATACTGCAAAATAAGTCCAGGATTAAAAACATAAAAGTACTGCATGCAAAACAGATAATTCTATCCAAGAATAGATTCCATAATAAAAAATAACAATAGGCACGATCATATATTAAAGAGATTGCTTTTATAAGTCACAGGTCAATACATGTGATGCACCAGAAAACTTAGGATAATCTAAAATGTTGGAGAAATAGCTCCATTTTTGCGGAACACCTCAGCAAGAAGCAGTGAAAATAATTATCAAAATAAATAACAGAGAGTACTTTTTTGCTTCGAAAGGAAATTATCATATGCAAAAACCAAAGTAGAACGAAAACAGTACAAAAATTATTGAAAATATGGTAAAAAAGTCACCAAATATGTACACAGACAAAGTGTGGCATAATATCCCAACAGAAGATCATCAAGTATCTGCTACTCATTCATATTTCCCTAATCCTTCATTTTACCCTTTCCAAATAATCTCTCTACAATTCACGAACCTAAACATCTCAGAGACCCCTCTATACCTTCACTGATAGCTGTTTTACCTACATATGATATTCTACAAGTTCCACCATCACCATAACACCGGTAGTCCGTTGTCCTTACTGCTAATTAAAAAAAATGGAAACATACATACACACACACACACACACACACACACACACACACACAGAGAGAGAGAGAGAGAGAGAGAGAGAGAGAGAGAGAAGAGAGTGTTAGGGGTATAAGTGTAGATACTTTTACTAATAACTCAGGACAGTGTACTGAACAAATTCACATCAGTATTTACTTCACTTACAGACTAACAATTAGAGCTATTAGGAGCAGTACCTTTTTAGCTTTGTTAGTACCTCCAGTTACATGTCGCAAGAGCGGACCATTGAAGCTTTTCTTTCTCTGGGCAGCAGGTCGTGTGTTGAAGTGTGGATGCAAAACGGGCAACTATGCTGACTGGCATAGTCCACTTATTGGTCCAGTTACGATCGTGCGGAAAATATCAGGTAGTAAATTACGTGACATGGCAGCAAGATGATTACATACAGAAAGAAACTATCTATACACTTAAGTGAGTACATATTAATGTACCAATGGTGTCAATATCTGCACTTATATCCCTAAAACCATATACAGTACGCTTTCATATACATAAAACCATACAACAAAGTAGCACAAAACTAATGATGCGTTTCATCTAAAATTTGAAGAACATTTCGAAATTAGATATAAATGAATATTTATTTAAATAGCTGCTCGAGATAATGGCCAATCCAACAAAGAATGTAAATGTACATCTAAATTATGGTTTGCCACATCCGCCTTTTCGCAGCGTGATCTTGCGACATAAGACATGTATTGGTTGGAAGATTATCCTTCCAACTATATGTCCGCGCAGTTTAGCACGCTTATCGCATCTTTCACTCCTCAATATGCGTGCTGTGCCAGTGACGAACAGAAGTTACCGCACACTGTAACTATGCGATAAGCCGTAACTAGAAATAAATTCCAGCATAATCGTACCCTTAGGATCAAATTTTAAGCCGTTTACCTACAACAAGTATGTTAAATTTAGCTTCATACAATTTCTGTTTCGTAACTGCTAACAGCTCAATAAACTAATAATGTAACTTGGCAACTTTTGAATAGTTTGATGATGAAGAAGTGTAAGAGTCTTTTGCCTGTAATTTCCGGATTTGTAAGCGAGATCGCTACGCATATATCAGTTTCAGCCAGTCACAACTTCTGGTTCGCTGGAGGAGTATAGGTGTGAAACTTTCCAGTGTTGTAGCATACCACGCCCTGCTGATTGTCCCAACGTAGCCTCTGAACAGAATTCTGATCTCTCGCTGTGTTAGCGTCTGGCTTCACTAACTCAACGGCAAGCAAAACTTCTCCGTGAACAATATTTAGTTTCATAAGGCCGCAGTTATGCACATAGAGGACTCCTTCTAGAGTTCCAGTTCACAGAAACTGTTCCTACTTCCGAGACCAGTTACATCAGAATATGCTCAATAAAATGCTACGCAAATATCACTTTGTTAATGCCCAAAGTTTCTTTAAAATATTGAAACATCAAAACTTTTTGTATGGTGCAGTGAGGGTTAAATGATAAGAAATGCCTTCACGACAGGAAGGATGACTGGATGGGAATATTTCAGTTAATGAAACAGAGAGTTTTTTTAAAATTTGTCATTGATGACTGTTGTGTTTCGAAAGAGACGCTAGATGTTTATATGTTACCAATGCTGAGCTACTTTCATGATGATCTCACAGAGGAACGCCTTCTGTTTCTGCAATAAAATCTTCACAATGGCAAAAGCCACGACCAGAAAGGAATAATGTCATATTTCTGAGCATTATACACTGTACCGATGTTCAGTAACAATTTTATGATCAATGTGAAATTTTAATGCCTTATCAGTTAGTTTTCGTAGAGTGTGTTATCAACATTTAGTTGACTATCGATTCACATAATTGGTTTCCTGAGTTTTATTTTGTTATAACCATGCATTAGATGAGTAGTGAAAACAATACAAGGTCTAAGGCCTTTCTTTCATACGCAAGGAGTGTCTCTCTCAACATTGGCCCTATTTTGTGGAAATATAATGTGGAGTGGGGATTTTCCGACCTTCATCTAAGATTATGGTTCTTTTAGGTGTTAACAATGATCCATATTTGAGTTAGGTGGGTGTCTATCGTACTCCTCGGACTTGTGGCATGGCATTCATTGGTCAGACTGTAAGGACAGTGGACGACCGGTGTGCTAAGCATAAGCTGCACACGCATTTACAACAGCCGGGAATATCTGCAATTGTAGAACACTATCTTGATACCGGTCACCCTAAAAAGTATAAAAACCCGGAGTTTCTGACGTCGGTCAACTTTGGTTGGTGTGGTGGCGGTAGTGTTTACAGTTTGTGCGTGTGTGTTTGTGTGTGTAGGAGGGAGGGGAGAGAGAGAGAGAGAGAGAGAGATGTGTTACCTTTCCAAAATTTCTCTGCAAACCGAGGTGTCAAATTTCTTTCCATAGCGCTTTCTTTCGCCAGTTTTGCTTTGGAAACGACAGTGTGGTCTCCTGTCGAAATATCGGCGGTTGTCGACTTAATCCGCTGAACTGTAGTAAGTTATTTGAACTTTCCACTTGTATGCTGAGTTCCACATCTGCCATATTGCTGATACTATAAACACTTCTTTCGGTTTTCGGCTGTTTTATTCCACCCCTCAGGGATACAAAGAAACTACCCCGTCTACTCCCTGCCATTCAGTTTCTTTATCTGATGCTGAAAGCATCGTTACACAGTCAGTAACGCAGAATATACCTTAGGTAACATCTAGACTCCATATCTTAGGCTCTAAGTTTCTTCTGAGAATTTTTTACTTTAATAGCATGTATGTTTCGCTTAATTAATAACAGTTCAAGAGCAAAATTCTGTCCGCTCTGCACAGGTCACCGGGAATGATATTTAGTGTAACCAGCTATCAATACACTATCACTTATGTGTCGAATTGTGCTGGAGCGGTTCCTCCAGAAACGAAGCTTCCACTCCATTCCAGTCAGAGCCACCGATTTCCTCCGGTTGAATAGGGAATGCGGGAGTTTCAAACAGCTGGCATCTGTGGTCACGAGCTAGTGTCGCTCCATCAAATATCTCTTAAGCATGATTACACATAAGGTACTTCTAGACTCGCTAAAGATTCTAATTTTCTACATTCACTTTGACCAATAGTTACTACAGCCTCATAAAACAGCACAAAACTACAAAAATCACAAATAATAATAATAAAAAGAGTTGTGTTACCGCAGTCTTACTTATCAACGAGATTCAGATATCAATATCGTTTTTCAAAACAAAAGTAGACAGTCTTTTGGTTCGAGAATAGTAGCACTGGATGAGTTCTGCTGTTCTTTATTTATTCTCCTTTCAGTACGTTATCAGCTAATTCTTTATTACTTCAAATATTGTAGGCAAAAAAATTGTACAAATTACTAATGCTGGGACACTATGTATTGTAAAAGCAGCATACATTGAATTAACTTCGAAATATGTCTCAATATGATCTGACTCCGATCAGATCTTCGGAAGAACGATACGCAGTTAACAGTGTATCCACTATCTCTGCAAAGAACACTCTTGTTGAAAGAAACATAGTAAGATTCCTGGTGGTGCTAATTCAATCCACCATAAGTTATCAGGAAAACTTAATTTTAAATACGTTTGCGCTCCTCAGAGTTTTCCAGATACAGGAGTTTTATTCGGAACTGCATATACAAGCTGTCCCAGGACGAATGGTCAATATTCATGGGTATGACAAGAACTATGATTCGAGGCATAACAGTCTAGTAAACATGGGATCTAAAATACATACCTTAAGAGCTATGAGCACTTCATCTTCGATACTACGAAACAAATTTCGTCTACTACAAGACCTTTGCTTTCCACTTTATGGGCCCTAAAGTTTACACCTGAAGAGCTATGACCACTTATTCAGCTGCCACTGTGAAAGAAATCTGTTCTACTGAACAAGTGCTAATATCTCTTCAGGTATGCATTATAGAGCCCAAGTTTGCTAGAATTTTGCTTCCAATGATCGGCTCGGTCATATTCCTGTGCATTGGCCACTGTCCATTACTTCTGACAGACCATGTATATCTATGCTATGGAAATCATTCATTTTTATAAACATTATATACATATGTATGTTTACACACGCACATACACACACACACACACACAAGGAAAAGTAAGTTATTGTGTGATTAGCTGAAGTTCTCACTATCTTCTAGATGAAGATAATCGAAGACAATAATAACAATATGTATGTTTACACACACACACACACACACACACACACACACACACACACACGCACACACACACATATATATATATATATATATATATATATATATATATATACTTTTTCTTTTCTCACTGTCTTCTAGATGAAGATAATCGGAGACAATAATAACAATATGTATGCTTACACACACACACACATACATATCGTTATTATTGTCTTCGATTATCTTCATCTATAAGACAGTGAGAACTTCAGCTAATCACAGATTAACTTACTTTTCCTCTTCTCCCAAATCCTCTTCATTATGTCACTGCCTTATTTCTTGCTTTCCTCTATTTTTCTCATTGTTTCTTTTCTTGAACATTGTTTAGCTTTTTTTTTTTTTGTTTCTGATTTGATTTGAGAATTTTTCTGTCCTTCATTTCTGACTGGTTGATTCTTTCAGAATATGACAGCAACCAGGCACTTTTTATAATGCAATTTGCTTTTATAAGTAGCCCCATTACCGGTTTCGAACCGACAAATCCATCATTAGACGGCTTGTTCACATTAAGATCCGGTTTTGTTACTTTACACTAGTTTATACGTTTTATTCCCCCATATGAAGCAATTTCCTTGGGGCTGGTAGTGCCGTCGAAAATTCCGCCCCATTATGTTCTAGTGCTGACTGCCTGTGTTCATGCAGCAGCAAAGCCTACTTGAAACACTTTAGATAAAGATTCGCCACATGGGAATATATATACAAAGACGTACCCCAAGGAAATTTCATCGTACGAGGGAATAAAAGTGTAAACTAAAGTAACAAAAATGTATCTTAACTTGTACAAGCCGTCTGATAATGAACTTGTTAGTTCGAAATCGGTAGCGGCGTTGTTTATATACATAAACTTCATTATAAAAAACTACTGTTGGCTGCTTGTCGTCTCCGCGAGAATCAACCTGTAATTTGAACACAGCTACTGGCTCAGAATATCAGTTTTTGACTTAACAGCCTTCTTTCCTACTTCTGAGATTCTCAATCGCTCCGGTCTTCTTGTTTTTCTTTTATCCAACTGTTATTACGTGCATTAACGATGCTGGAAATACTCTCCACGAGTCTGCTTTTATAGTCCCTAGAAAAGAGTTGGTAGAATCGTAGGTGTATTTTCTTAAACTTAAGTGTCATGTTGTCCACTTTTGTAGCGCTCTTTTGTAGGTAGATGACCAAGTTTCGTCTCAGAGAACAGTGCTGTGGTTTTTTCTAAGAATTTTCGGTTCTTGTAATGAATTTTCGTCATCCCTCTAATTACTGTAACTACTGCCGCATGCAAGGCTTCTCGTTAAATAGCACTATTAAAGTCTCGTAGTCTAGCATTACGAGACATTGCTCTTTTGTTGTAGCACTCCATATCGGTTTGTACACCATCTGAAATTTGAATACTCTTTCTGTTTTGGAGATAGTGTACGATCCTGTTCGTTATGTGGTTTCTACTAAGTACTTATTGTTAGATTATTCAATATCGTATTTACTGTGGGAGCTTTGCGATTTATTGGTGTCCATTTGCTTAGTTTTTCACTGAAAACTTAGAATCTGGTTTTACAGGAGAGGTCATGCAATTTATCTAGTGCCAGTCTGGCTTCGTATTTGTTTTTCAGTTCATGTAACCAGGACGTATGCGAAAGCAAAGCAAAGCAATTCAGAGTGACTTTTTCCTTTCTCCATCCCAAGTTGGATACTTTTTCCATTTCTAGGCTATTCTGACATCAGAATCGTAAGCCTTTTTGAAAACCACGAATGTGGATGAAGTCTTCTGGCATCGTCTGATGTGCAGTACTGTTTTGTGGTTCTAGACATGTTAAATGCATCTCCTTTTCCCGAATCCCGTCTGATACTCGCCAATCTGTGTGCCCACTCGCTGCTCGAGTCGGTTCTGCAAACCTTTAGAGAGAATTTTATGTTACTAGAAGAAATGAGATTACTCTCTAATGGTTCAGATCTGCTGCTTCTCCTTTTTTGTGGAGCAGATGTATCAAGGCCCTCGTCCATTCTTGAGGGATTTTCTGTGTATTAAAGACTTCTGATTATTCAGCAAAGCTTTAGAGAGGATTTTGTGTTACTAGAAGAAGTGAGAATCCTGTTTAATTGCTCAGATCCGTTTAATCCCCTTCTCTAGGGAGTAGATGTAGCAAGGCATACGTTCACTCTGGGATTTTCTGCGTTTTCCAGACATTCGGTGTAAACCGTATGTCTCTGTGCTCCAATTTTCATAATTCTCCAATACGTTCATCTTCTCCAAGTGATCGATTTTCTTCTTCAATGATCTGTCTATGTTCACTATATCTTCGTGTGAGTGTGGAAGCGAATAAGGATTTGGTACTGTTTTTGCAATCGGAGATATCCTGATGGCGCTTTGTAATTGAGGACTGTACTGAAAGTTTATGCTAGAATTTCAGTTATTTTTTATATTACTTTCCAGGGATCCATCAGGTCGTGCAAAGCGCATGCTAGGACGACAATAGCCAGCTAAATTTTCTCTGAAGGCCTGTAAAACTGCGATCGTTGTTCATGGTAAAGTAATGTTCCATTTCGTTCAGCCTGTTACTGTCGTAATTACATGATTTTAGAAACTTTTTCTGTAACTCAAAGAATTCTTGCCACTTTCTGTTGTTTCATGACTACCGAAATTATTTTCTGCTAAAATCCTGTAGTCGATAGCTTGATTGCATCTAATGTTCCACCATCTATGTTTTTTATTTCTTGAGGGCTGACCCAATTTTATTGCTTCCCTTAGTTTCTCTGCGGGGTTCATATCAGTTCGCAGTATTTACCTACAGAGTTTGTCAGTGATTTTTCTTCTTCTTTAATTCTAAGTATTCGGAATTTGTCCGGGAAATCAGTGTTATTTTTGTCCGTTTTCTGTTGGGCTGAAAATTTACCTTGATTTGAAATGATAGTTTGACTCTAAGAATTCTATAATGGCTTTTACAGTGAAGACGTATTTGTTGTTTCTGCTGGAGATGGCCATGTGGTTCGTCTAGAATTCTCAGAGTGTTTTCTTGGCGGATTTTTACGTTTTTCGTGTCAATGAGACTCATTTTTTAAACTATTATATCCATTCTTAACTGTGTATCAGAGAGAATTATTATTTAAACCCGGCAAATTGTTATTTTCTTCTTAATAAATATTACGTATAAAGATATATTTGTAACAGTTTACGATTCCGAGGTGAGATTTGCTTCTGCTACATTGTTAATAATGAATTATATAGTAAAAAATAATGGTTCTGCACTTCCGTAACGGAAAGGGAACGCCGATAAAATTGTTACGTTCGTTTTTCACATGTTAGCCAGTGTCTCACGTATAGCAGTTGAGCTCGTTAGCTAAATTGTACAGAAGAGCGACTTTAAAAATCTGGAAAGATTTCTGCGTAAATCTAGCGCAGCCAAACTGAAGTTAGGGATAATATAATTCCGGTGATTAATGGAAGTCTCGCCCGAGGAAGTCTAGCAGATCTCAGCGCTCTTAATTAAGCGCATGGTATTGTCTTCGGGAGAGTATTTCCTTAATAAAAGTAATCATGAATATTTAACTCCACTTCCTTCCAGAAAAACCATACCACACTTTGGTAAATTGTTCTTTTAATCAAGATATTTTCCTGTCGCAGCCGGAATACCGTTGTTCTTCGAAATACGCGGAATCTTAAGACGCCTAAAACGACTGGCTCTCATATTTAAAAAAAAATATTACATTTCAGTAAAGGCTCATACCATAAATACATTATGCATTATATTTGACAATTTCTTTATGACTCCCTGCTGTATTCAAGTTGCAGGAGACATATTGGTATCTTAGTATTGTGTAATCAGCGCGTAATTACTTTTCCCGCTTTAGCTGTACATTAATTCAACTTCTGAATCTTTCTTTTATTTCCGGCAACAAGTCCTTGATATACAAGACAAATATTACGCTATTTTCAAACCGAGCACGTCCTTAGGGTCTTTCATACGTATTATGGCCATATAGGCTTTTGCGGATATTATGTGTTACCGGTTTTTCTTACACGTATTTTTGCTGAAGATTTTAAGCTGTCTCTTGAATTTTCTTGAATCGTACTTGTGTTATCAATCGACACGTCAGAAATACCCCACTGGTGCGTTTATCATTCCTAGACCCAAACTGATAGTCAGGCAACCAATTTCCAATTTTATTTGTCATTCTTCTGTAAAATATTCTTGTTTGCAACTTCGAATCGTGAGATACAATGCTGGTACAATGACAGATTACGTGATTACCTGGCTAAGCTCTCTTCGAGAATGTAAGGATGATAGTCTACCGAAAAGCCGATGACACGTTCCCAGTCTCACTAATTCTACACGCTAACTTGAATAACCATTTGGTTACCATTTGACACCGATGATTTTAGAAATTCCGCAGGAATGTTATATATCTCTTGAACCTTGTTTGATTGCAAGTTATCCAGAGATCTGTCAACCTCTAGTATTGTATCCTCCGTGGCTTCAAAATCGGCACCCATTTTCTTCAACGCACAGCGCGCAGTTACTCCGCATTGTACTGACCATCAGTGTAATCTTTTGGCGTAGCGGCTTCATACTATATTTAACAGCAGAATAATTTTTGCACTATTATCTGTAATTCCTTTGCTTCTAATTTATCCGAAAGTTTGTTTGACTTTGTTTATGCTGAATCTGTCCTTCCTACAATCGACTCGATTTCTTTATTTTTGTCCTACAGCCATTTCGATCCAACTCCATGAGCTTACTGCAGTTTCATTTCTAGGTGGTTTGTTGTTGCTGCATTTCTTTCGATTCCTGAAGATATTTATATCTGGGTCTTTCGTCAAAAATTGAAGTATTTCTTTTGTTATCCACCGTTTCTTGGCCTTCACTTTTCTTATACCTTTCTGCCCAACCTCTGTGATTCCGTATTCCTCTCCAGCTGAACTAATTATTATTGTATACGAAAAAGCTGTACGTAAAACCTCAGAGCGTGTTTTGAGCAATCATAATTTCCGTATACTTCAGAAGCTCTCTTCATTACACATTCTTTCATCTTGACAGCTCCCATAAATTTCAGCCAACTGTTCATGTCTAATCTACATGTATTATCTGTCTAATAACTTCAAAATATGAAAGCAAATTAAACCGAGGATACATTACGTCAGTCCTCGAAAATTATGGAGAAGGATGAAGGAAGAAGCACCGGGAACATTTTATTGATATATTTTCAACCGATAATACAAAGAATTCAACTTTTCTCATGTTTTCAGTATTTTAATATCTTAAGGAATGAAACACATGGTTATTTCTGGTAGTTTCTCTTCTAGTCCATTTACACATTCCGTCCATATAAAAAGTCAACAGAAAGTGTTTGCGTGACTACGAAATACCGTGGTTTTTGTAAAAATTCTCTAATTTTTCCACGTAAGTTACATCACTTAGTACAACGTTTTTGCAGTGAACTAATTCTATTCCCGTGATACTATGACAGACTGTAACACCATAGCTCTCGTGCTTTACTGATTTATTTTGCCTTTTGTTTTATTTAATGTTACATCGTTGAGCTACTGTAAATGTGTTTGAATCGATAACTCAAAATTGTATACTCCTTTCTTTGTTAAAACTTTGATGTCATGGTTTGATTCTATGCAATGTAGTATATCTGTCATTTAAATTCTTTGACTAAATGTTCTGTTTTATTTAAAATGTTTGTTTGCTGTTATGTAAACTGCTGACCTTCACTTAGGGTTCATACTTAGTTTGTATGTTAAAGGTATAGTGGTTGACCCCGGGAACGGAACTGTGTAGCGCGCGCAAATTTTGGTTGGCCTAGGTAGAATAGGTGGAATAAAGAGTCAGTCAGGGACGAGTTAACAAACTGTATACATTTGGAAATAGGGTGAATAATTTTTTGTTGAAATACTAGTATGTGCAAATGTTCTGTTTTATTTAAAATGTTTGTTTGCTGTTATGTAAACTGCTGACCTTCACTTAGGGTTCATACTTAGTTTGTATGTTAAAGGTATAGTGGTTCCCCCCGGGAACGGAACTGTGTAGCGCGCGCAAATTTTGGTTGGCCTAGGTAGAATAGGTGGAATAAAGAGTCAGTCAGGGACGAGTTAACAAACTGTGCACTGCCAATGTAAAAGTTGTATATTGTGCTGGTTCCGAGAGAGGCTTTTCCTGCCGCTTTCCAATGCCACGGATGGATGGATAAATAGCTGGAACTATTGTGGATCTGGTATCTATCATCGCCACCAAGATATGACAGAGTCCAGCAATTCTACCTGCAATTCCACCTACCAACATGCAATCGCCACCACATTGCGCAATCACTATAATGGAGCACTATTGTAATGTACAGTGAAGGATCAGCTCATTGGATGTTTTAGTGCGCACAAATATAAGGTAACTTTTCACTGAATTCATGTACCTACCTTGATTTTTTTTCCTATCACAACACCTCTCAGGTTCCTCTCCATTTGAACTATGATTACCGATTGTCCCTGTTTCTGGAAGAAATGAAAGCCTCAAGGCCAAATAGTTAATTAAATAATGTTGTTTGATCTACGGTAAGAAGGGAGAAATCAGATTTACTGTGAATTTAGTGAAAGTGTGGGAAGTAGTAAATGTAGTTTTATGAAAGCCTCCCAGTGATGGAAACAGTCAAATTTAAAGTTTTGTGGAGTTTCAAAGTCACTTATTTAATCATTTACTTGAAAGTAGAAGACTGTGGTAATAAAGACAATTTGCTGTTTCTTTTAAAGATTAAAAGTTCTTAAAACTGAGGCTTATAAAGTTTTGCTAAGTTAATGATCATAGTGCTGCCTGTAGTAAATTTTAAAAGGTGAGTCAGTTTCTTGCAAATTTATCAACATTGTGTCTCACTGTAGTAAAAGTGGAAAACTGCAATAGTGGATTCAAAAGACAGTGAGAAGTAACCTGTTAGTGAATTCCAATTAACTTTCATTCTAAATAAAATAGTATTTAGCTAAGAGAGACTTAACCTGTGATCAGTTCATAATTTTGCGGTGAACTACATTTCCACTTTTATGTCAGCTAGGAAAATGTATGAAAAGTAATGGTGTGTAATGTTATCTGTTATATTTATGCAAATAGTCTGTTCTGCTCTGTCAGCTTCCAATCTTAACCGTGAACATATGCAGGTGTCAGAGTTCATTGCACTCGCGTGTGGCAAAATATAGGTTGTGTTTGGTGCGTTAAAGTTACTCACACATACTTTCTTAAACAAGAATGTTAATCATTCTCTTGCCTAATCAGGCTGGCGACCGTTTTCCTTTGAACAGTGTAGATAGGTAAAATATTGTTTGTGCTGTTCAAATATTTACGTAATTCTGACTTTCATTTCCGATAAGCCAACTCCGTTACGTACAACACGGTCAACATAACAAAATTCCTCTCAGAGGGTAACACTGCTCTGTTAAGTTATACCATAATTACTTTAACAAGATAGTTTTATTTCACGACCTGTCTCCAACTTCAAGGTTATGGTATAGCAGTAGCGGACGGAAGTGTTACAAGACCTGCAGAACCGGTACCTGGGACTTATTTTCAGATCACAGATTTCTTCTGGCATGGGAATAGGGGAAAGTGAGAAGTTAACAAATCTGGTGAAAAGCGTGGATGTTCCAACAATTCGTATTGCAGATACCTAAGTTATCCTCACTATCAACGCATCATTAAGGGAAACTTCACAGTCCTCATGAAAACTGACATTTTTCATTAGCAAACTATTTCATCGTTTGTCTCGACAACGTTTATGACACGTGGAATCAGCTTTACCTTTCATGGTGCAGAGCTTCTAGCCTCCATCCACTCATACGATTCCTCTCTCATTTCTGGCGTGTAGTGGTGCACACATTTCCTCCTCAGTAACAAATCAGTTTGGTTCTTTTTAAAATGGGCGTTCATATAACCTTTCGCCTGAGGTCAGATTTCAATTACTGGAGCAGGTATATCGCACAAAGCTTTGTAATAGTTATCTCTTGACTAAAATGTCCCTATCCTTCTTTTCTGATATGTCTGTAGTATCCGCTTACTCACACGTATTCCATCACGGAACTTCCAATACAAAAAGCCTCTCAATCATTTCATACATAACTGCAGCTTATTCCTGAGGTACAATCATTTCAAACTAATTTACATTTAAACTCTATATAAATAATTACATTTAACTTATTCTTAAATTATTTTTAAATTATATCATTATCTCACTCCAATACATTATCTGCTAACGACGCTAAGCTACATTACCATTTTTAATTGCGTGCAGGGCTACGTTACGCAGGAAGTATCCACAGTTTTAATGTATTGTTTCCTATGATGTTCAGAGTATTAACCTCCTTTCGGTAGTTGGCTTCCTTATTTCCTTTGTCCGCCAACTGTTCTCTTTCTCGATGTCAAGTTTACTTTAAATACTACCCTGAGAGGCTGTAGAACAAAGCTGTTTGTGTGGAAAGTTGGACACATCCTTGTATCATCACAGCTCTATACGCCTTACCATTCGGAAATATTACTCCGACTGCAAATGAAAACTCCAACGGATCATCCACTACAAGTTTCCATCTCATCCACTGGTTCTCTGTCAGGTCCTATTGCTGCTGACTTCTCTGAGAGGGATACATTCTGCCTGGCATTTAGCATCCAAATCATTTCCTCTCCGCAATCGGTCAAAGTTTTCAGTGAAACAGTGACTCACCTAACCTCACATGATGAAGGTTTCACGCACTTAATTGATTTTGTCATGTAATTGAAGAGAGCTCTACGTTACGTTGTGGAATGGTTGCTCTTGGTGGCTCTTATACTGACACATGAATAACGTTTTCTGTTCATGTTTTACATCGACTGATCAGTGACATGATGTTTCATTCATTTCCAACAATCCGACACTGTACCAATCAAAAGGTTATAAATGCCTCTTACTGCAACGAAAGTGCAAACTCGAGTAAGGAACAATCCATTCCCACGCAGACAGAATTCCCGTTTTGGGGAAATACTGACACTCATTTACAGCATCAGTTCATGTTTTCTGATTCCATTTTCTTACTTTACGGACACTGACTGGGCTCCTGCGCTGTGAAAGTGGTGTGACACTACTGAATAAACTGTTTACGACACAAGTGGAAAGCTGCAGCATTCAAAACTACCTCGACTCAATATCATTACGGTAGAATAAGTACTTTAAACCGGATTCAATTTCAATAGACAGCTGTCAGTGGAATGCTAGATTTTGAACAACTACAATTTCATCACTCTTCTGACTGTTTCCCTTTCATCAAATTTATATTTGGAATTACAAGTCCTTAGTTAAAAGCGAAATTAAAATAAGAATTGTCCCATACCAAGTCGTAAACCTGCAAAAAAGGTGGTTGTTGACATATGACGGCTCAAGTAATTGGTTGCCTAGTAGAAGTTGGGGCATGTAAAATTAAAATTGGCTTGGATCCCTAACAATATATTGTACAGAACGTAAATTAGTCAAATTTACATAACTGTCTGTTCGAAATCCTTCACTGAACCATTGAGAAATAAACTAAGTAACCTTAGCATAAGTTGTTATTGGAATCAAAGGTTTCGGAAAAATCTTTATTTCACGCAACGTAACTAAATTTTCATATCAGTACAAGTGAATGCGGTCAGTCCGGTCTCCAAATGTTTCAGTGTACTCGTTGTTAGAATATTTATTTGGGCTGTAACGACCTAAAATCTCGATTTAAAATATAATTTATTTCAGATGCCATGAACTTCATCTCTCAAGATGAGTGTGGAACTGAATGAAACTAAAACGAACAAAGTTATAAGAAACGTTACAGATTTTTGTAAAGTCCCGAACGGGTATAATTCACGGAGGGAATACTTCCACGAAAAGTAATTTCAGTAGCATTTGTACTTCAGCAGCTGCCAGCGGCAAGCTTGACGTGAAGGAATGGCTGCGGGCGACATACGTGGTCAGTTCTGAGAGGCATTTATACCGCCCACCCGCAGTCGCGCCATCAAACTTGCCCGGGCGCCGCGCTGGCTGTCAATATCGAAGTGTTGACGTCCACAGCGCACCGTGTTACTTCCGCCACCTCCTCCACCCCCTTCTAACCTGTCAGCCACAGCCTCCACCCTTTCGTGCTCTGGCCATTCCCTGGCCATTGTGCCGGATGTCTGATGCTTGCATGCATTTACCTCGCGAATACCGTGATTCCATTCTGCAGGTGTGTGTTGCACGCCTATAGTTAAGCAACAGGGGACTCATTAGTCTGTTGATTTTGGTTTGATTAATGAAGTCCCAACATACATATTCTATCTTAAAAGTTACAGTGTCACATCCACTGTTTGTGCAAGAACTGATCAGATTTCAGTGTATTCTAGTGTAACTTACATTTTAATATTTAAATTATTGTGTTCCCACTCCACTATCGTAGCCCATTTAATGTGGTTAAAAGACCGAGCCACAGTATATCTCTGACAACATTAAATAGAGATTGGACAAAATAATTTCATGCAAGATCCTCTTTACGATCCAGAACAATATGTCTTTTCCTGGGTTCTGAAGGTACAAGCTGTGGATTCTGTTAAATTCCTCACAAATAATAAGTCAAAAGGAACAGAATGATTGTCTGCTAGAAGATTAGGAATGTAAAATTAAAACTGACCTAGATCCTTAACCCTCAAGCTTAAATATAAATAATGAAACTACCTAAGAAGTACCTTCTGAAGCCAACAGAAGGTTGAACCGATAATCACGAAAATTAACATCCCAGCTCAAAAATCCACAAACCATACTGCCCCATATGTTCCATTCCAAATTCCATCAATAGTTCAGCTTCTGAAACTATCAGATATTCGATAATAGCTTCAGACCGAATGAAACACATATTACAATAAAGAGTGCCCAAGCAGTCATATCATTACATTTTAAAACACTGTTCCCCCACCCTCCATCCTGCTCGCCAGTGGTAACACAGACATTTATTCTCATACGCGTTCGTTCACAAATGTTCCAAATGTTATCCTACAACAGTTTGTCCCCTGCATCTTTCCAGTTCGGCAAATGTTCTTGCAAGTTATTGAGAACGAGTAAGTTCCCACTTCGCCATATCCTATACATATTCGATTGGCGAGAGCTCGGGTGATATTGCTGCTCAGGACTCGTCATGAAGTGCACATTGCAATGCAGCAGCTCTGTATGGATGTCCACTGTACTGCTACAGAACCCTATCCCCTTGCTGTCGAAGAAATGGCTGTAATGTAGGAATAAAAACCAGTGCAATGTTGTGAGCACTTGTTACTTTAAGCTGCATAAATATGAAGTGTGGCAAGTAGTTGTAATTGATGGGCCACCCATATTGATGCCTGGTGTGGGATCTGTGTGTCTTGGGTGAATGCACTCCAGAATAGGCCGCTCCCTAGGTCTGAGCCGTATACACGTACATCTCTCACTCACATAGGCACATCATCTAGTCCCATCGCTGAAGACAACAGTGCGTCATCCCACTTCCTTGTCAACTCTTTCAAATCACCAGACTAGCAATGCTTGGCAGTGTCATGATGTCAGTGGTAGCCTGGCCAGAGGAACACATGAACTTAGAACTGATGCAAGCAAATGGTTCCCGATGGTTGTCATTGACACAGCAGGTGTAACATGTTATCATTTATCCCTGGATGATGTTCGCTTGGCCACAGCTTTCCTCAAAACGTACCAATATAAGTGGGGTCTTTGCTACACACGCGTCCAGAAACTGGGCTGTTAGTGTGGCCTTGTAATACAGGGCACTGCTAAAAGCAGCAACATGCCAACAATACATTCTGTTCAACTTGTGCAACAATCCAGCAATGTGTCCATCCGGCTGCCCACAATGCGACCCCATTGAAATAGCCGCAGTTGTTCAACAAGACTATGAACTCGTGGGCAGGGCATTAGTATACCTGAGAATGAATGTTACAAACACTGTTCAACTCTAAACTCGGCACAGTTACTACCTGCAGAGTGAAAATGAAGGGCACACAGACAGGGGTCCTCAGTGCCATCTGATAGGCAGTACAGTGACGAATGAATCACTAACATTACAACCTCTCAGAATGAACATATCATACTCAGGTTCAAATGCACACTTTTTTTTTCTAGCACTGCAGAAATCTGGACCCAAGTTTTTGTATTTCAATGATAGTTCGAAATTAAATAATTGTTGGTATAAAAGAATTCTTATACATAACTATTGGTCAACATACAGCATTATAATGCAAAAAGAATAAAACATTACTTACAATCAACAATATTGCAATTTACAATATTACAAAATATTATTTACAATTCATTTCGATCCACAACATACGTGCATATCTAATCACGTTGTTTATGGTGTCTTACATCGTACGTCATCCACGGTATGTATTATTGACATAGTACCTACCATGGACGCACAACATACAAAACCTGGATAATTGACGAGTTAGTGTGATAGTTCAGTGAAGAAGTTTGGTGTAAAGGCTTTCAGGAACGGAGTACCAATTCTGAATCAGTTTTATTTTTAGGTTGTTGTGAATTGTTGACTTTCTAACGTATTATGAAGCATTTAATGTTATTAACAAGGCAGAGGACTGTTTTTCCTATTTGCAGACAAGCTTCTGTTTATTAAGGGATATAAGGCAGCTAACACAATGTTGGCTTTATTCGCTACATATGATAAACAATTATGCTTCTTGAAGAAAAGACAATTGTCAAAGTGCAGCGCACCAACATGTACGACTTTTTGGATGGGTTTTCTGTTGACACTGTGTATTTACAAAATAACAGTACAAACTAGTGAGTGATAATAAATAGTAAATGGTAAAGAATGCTACCAGTTGGTTGTTGCCCCATTATGGCATTAATTTAATTCCATTTTTGGCATAATTCGTCTGACAACGAACACACAACATAATACGTTATAGTTTGTCGTATCTGCTTGACACAGTTACATGCCCTCTAATGTCTGTTATCATAAAACACTTATGAATATCTAAACTTCTGCATATCTCATATGAACGAGAGAGGTGTCGCAGTGGTGAGCACACTCGACTCGCATTTGGGAAGATGATGGTTCGTATCAGCGTCTGGCCATCTACATTTAGGTTTTTTATGGATTTACCTACAACACTATAGGCAAATACGGTGCTGATTCCCTTGAAAAGACATGGTCGATTTCCTTCACCATCTTTGAAACTACCTCCATTGGTGCTCTGTCCCTGATGACCACGAGGTTGATGGGTCATTAAGATCCTAATCTCCCTTTTTTTTAAACTCATCTGAAGATGAGACTAAAATAATTGAAAACTGCTTCTTGAGAATAAATGAATGTTTAAAAACTGATTGGTCTAAGGATATATATTTTTTGTTAATCTGTTAAGTGTACTTTTGTTATTGTAAGCATTTTACTTCTGTCTTCTTACACCAGTTATCGACATCGCATTTTAAATGTTCAAAGTTGTTCTTATAGCATCAGTGATCTGTAAGTAATTTCACAAGTATAATTACTGTTTACAAGTATTATTATGTGCATTGTGCAACGTCAAAACCATCCTTATCAGCTAGTTTGTAAAGGTATCTTCTTAATGTGATAGTGTTTTTACAAAGCCAGAACACTGCATCCTTTTATGACTACCGAACACTGGCTGACAACATTCATCTCAAAATCAGTTTCATCCTCAGACATCGTCATATAATAAGATGCCTTATGGCCAGCGTTAAACTTAACAATAGCCTTCGTACATTTTCAGCCAGTCATATTTCTTGCTAATATGACAGATCTTACATCGAGTAGATACAGCACTGTAGCTCTTTACATTTTACAGCACATATACACAATTAAGTATCAGAAACAAGTCTGGACTGGCTGAGTGCATTTTAATAGGGAAGTAGATATAAGAGAAGAGACAAAAGAACGTCCGTTATCTGTTCGACAAGTGGTTGCAGGGACAACATTATGACGGAGGTAATTGTACCGGAATTTTTTAACAGGATTATAAATCACGTAGAAGCATGTAAAAATAATGTTGCAAATGTATTTTCAAGACATACGTTTTTCGGTTTATAAGCGAGTATTGCCATTCGAGACACACATTTCTTTTTAAAGTATCCTACTGCTTGCAGCTAATATACCTAGAAATTATACACAACGTAGGCGTTCATCACAGTTTGTTACAATATTTTTAAAGTCCAGAAGTATATTAATTTTGAAGTATCTTCACCGAGATAATATTAACAGGTCACCAACATTACACACAAAATGCACAATTTCAGTGAATATGTACTTATACTGGGTGCACACACAGCCTTTTGCGTGAATGGTCTTCCAACCATATTAAGCAGTCATCTTCATCTTCAAACCACAGTTTTTATTTCGATTTTACTAACACTGTGCATTTTTTTACATCTGGGCAAGAAAAGGAGAAGAAGCATTTCGAACACTGGAACATATTTTGGTGAACATCATTTTTCGAAGAGCCACTGCCTACACAACTGGCGGTTTTGACTACTTAAAAGCTACACACAGTACCAGCAGGCTACAATAATGAAGAAAAATTTATATAATTATGTTCTGAAATCATGCACTTTCTAGTAAGCCGAAACGTAGTATGTAACAGGACATTCTTTAAAATGAAAAGTATAATTTTTTAAGGTTTAACGTCCTGTTGACATACAGTGTTTAATGTATAATGTAATTTTATCTTTGGTAGAGTTACCTGAAGAATATTTAAAGAAAATAACACCAAAAGAAAATAAGCAGTCAAAGTCCCTGTTAACTACAGCATCCTACACAAACTTAACTACATTACACACTATAGTACATTTTACCAAAGAATCACTGTAAAGCGTGAAAAGTAGAAATGATCTTATGACTGAGTATTTCAGGTTTAGTTTTTAAATGATAACACAGTATTTAGTCTCGTTGGAGCTGAAAATCATATGATTCATTATCATACATATTACAGAAGTACATCAACCAACTCTTTTTTGAAAAGGCCACAGCAGAATGGAAAATAAGTATGACCATAGCAGCTTTTTTATAAATTCTTGTAACGAAGCGAATGAAAGAAGCGCTACAAATGCTCAAATTACAGTACCTCTGGATTCTTACGTGACCGAGACCAGAGATTAAATTGAACTTGTCATGATAATAAAATTTACTCATGAGATATAACATTGCCCGTAATGGAGGCAGACATTACTGCACATATATGTGACTATCACCATTCTTGTTTCTCTTGCTTCAGTATTTAGTTACAGTTTATTTTATGGGGACGAAATTATTTTTCATAGTTTTGTTTAATTTCTTTTTCTTTACTTTGGGGTTAACATAATACTGCATACATATGAATTATTGCGATTCAAGGCTGTTTGACGTTTTTCAGTTATACGTTAAGACATCAATGTAAACCATTATGTTGTTGTTGTTGTGGTCTTCAGTCCTGAGACTGGTTTGATGCAGCTCTCCATGCTACCCTATCCTGTGCAAGCTTCTTCATCTCCCAGTACCTACTGCAGCCTCCATCCTTCTGAATCTGCTTAGTGTATTCATCTCTTGGTCTCCCTCTACGATTTTTACCCTCCACGCTGCCATCCAATGCTAAATTTGTGATCCCTTGATGCCTCAGAACATGTCCTACTAACCGGTCCCTTCTTTTTGTCAAGTTGTGCCACATACTCCTCTTCTCCCCAATTCTATTCAATACTTCATCATTAGTTATGTGATCTACCCATCTAATCATCAGCATTCTTCTGTAGCACCACATTTCGAAAGCTTCTATTCTCTTCTTGTCCAAACTATTTATCGTCCATGTTTCACTTCCATACACGGCTACACTCCATACAAATACTTTCAGAAAACTGACATAAAACAGAGCAGAAAGTTAACATCAGAAAAATTCCGTTACATTTTCTTTCTTTTATACATATACAACATGCATTGACTATCTCTATTTACGTAATTATGAGGCTGGATTGTATCACACACCCTGGATTAAAGTCTCATCATAGTTCTCCACCATTCAGTATAAGTCTTGTGGAATACAAGGCAATACTGCAGAAGGAGCCTTCGATCTCAGGAGTCATTTAATCTTTTCATATGTTTTATCTTTCATTAAAGTATTCTTGATAAATGATAGAAGCAAAATGGATCGGAATACAGCACAAGTCTTGAAGTTATACCAAGACAAAATAACGATGCCCCTTCAGAGTACACTCAATGCAGCTTCTGTCACGGAGCACAATTACATTTCTTTGCCATTCATGGACAATTTTTGTTATGAACTGACAAAACTTTTTCGGGGAGTGGGCACTCCTATAGTACTTTCCGCGGCTACCACTCTCCAGTTTATGTACATACATAATGAATCACCTAAAAAGAACAACCTTTTGGCACCGGGGGAACATTTGCTCGCGTGCTGCGATTGTAATGTAAGGTATGTTGGACAAACAGGCAGAACTTCCAAAATTAGATTGCAAGAACATCTCCTAAATAGATGGCGACAAGTAAAACAGAACTCTTCCTTTGCCCAACACCGTAAAGCTAGTGGCCATAATCCTCCGCAAGTACAAAATCTTAAGATTTTGATTTTGCGCAAAAGGATAAGAAAAATATATTGGAATAAATTGAAATGTTTAGGCATATAGAGGACAAAGATTTGTCCCTCCTTGAAGACCAAATATTTGGAGCTAATCGGGCCTTTTTAGAAGTTATGAAATAGGTGTTATTAATGTAAGCCTGGGGCTCTCGTAATTCTGCCTAAATATGAGACTTGTTCCTCTCTGGCCTTATGTCGTCTTGTTAGCCAAGCCATTAGTCGTTTCTGACTCAAATATGATACTTGCGAGTTGTCGCTTTAAATGTCGATGCATTTTACACATTTTAATGTAGCTATAAGATGGAAGTGGTGAAAAGTTCACCTACATTACGTCCGTCTTCCACGTTGTTGTGTACCTTTTAAGCGAAATAATTTTACTTGTATTTTATAAAAAAAGAGTTTCCTTGTTAGGTAGAAGTTCTAGCTCCGAATGACACAGTATTGCGTGTTATAGGGGGGCGGGGGGGGGGGTGCTCTTCATCTGAAATTACGGTCCTGTGTTTTTAATGTTCTCGTTCTAGTGATATATGATACGTAAAATTAGTTTAGGTACTGCATATGTGTGTTTTATCATTTTAAATTGACCGCCTTTATTTGTATTTTACTTCGTCAAAATTTTTCGATAAGTTATTTCACAGCTGTTGCTCCTAATAATTCCACTTTATTAATGGTTTATGTTCATTACATTTATAAAGTTTTAGTGACTGTGTATAGCCAGTTTACGATCTCTCATTCTAACCAGCAGCTGCGTGGCAGCGTCACCTATTGAGTTGATTCTGTATTAGGTATCAGTAGTAGCACACGACGCTGTGGTGCATTAAGCTTACTACTTGAGACCCATTTTATTCTATTACTCGCTCCTGTGAACGGGAACGCGTTATGCAGGTCTTGGTGTCACTCACGTCCATCTAGGAAGGTAAGGCCTTGTCATAAGGCTTCGGCAATATGATTGCATTAATGAGTGTCCGATCACTAGTGAATTCTCTTATCTGTTTTCACTATTTTATGTTTCTAGTTTCACTGAGTTTATCGAAGACGATGTTGGCCTGATGTATACGATAATTCCCTTTGGCTACACCACTGTCTAAAGGATCGTGCTAAGAAATACCAAATTAAGGTATTTGCTCTTTCAGTATTTGAACTGTTTATACATGCTTTTAGGTTATCCAAGTCTGCACAAGCGATCGCGATTCTTAAATAGATGTATTTGTTCTCTGTTTTCTATGCAGATCAACCTGAAGATGCCTACATAAGGTGAAACCCGTAGCTGAAAAATAAAATACTTAAATTTCAACCAAGACTATTTTCAACCAATACTGTTAAGCACTGGTTTGCTGTATCCCACAGATGGATTGGAAGAATTTCTTCAGTCTTGAATTGGTTTGAGTGCTACTGATGTGTCTGTAGAGTGTAGGACTTGAAGGGCTTTTATTTTGTACGCTTTAACATTCTTAACTGTTTTCAATAATCCTTGATTATTCAAGCTGTAGCAATGTAATAGTAGATAGCATCAGTTGTATAAGAAGTTGATAGAGCGTACAGTCAAGGATGTGCCGTGCATGGTTCATCTACAAACCTTGAAATGGCTTTAGGTACAGCTAAGGCAGGATTAAATGAAACAAGTGTACAAGAAGTGTCAAGAAATATGCAGCAACATTGTCTTTATGAAAAGTAAACAGCGTTACAGTTTAAAAAAGGAAAATTAAACTTGAGGGAGAAATAACTGTCCTTCTGAAAATCATCTTAACCTATCACGCTGAAATCGTGAGGATTCAGGTAATGCAGTCTGCAGTACAACTTATTTGATATTGGGAAGCAGATTTCGTCTGCCGGATGAAGGAGTTCATTATGCAACACTTCACGACTAGCAGCACACATTAGAGTTAATATCAGTTCGTAACACCCACAAGTGATTTCGCATGGTACCTTTACAATTACTCAGTCGCAGTATGAAAGTGCTTAATGTACACAGTTAATCACCATAAATACTATCCAGCAAATTTGATTGTCGCCACAGTGACAGATGCCCAGTAGTGTTTCGTATTTGCTTTAGTTCGTGCTTATGGAGCCACAGTGGGTTCTGCATGAGGTTCTGCACTAAATTCTGCAATCCGTGTTCATGGACAGTTCTACTCTCGTCACACGCAACACGGGCTGTCCTCTTCACAAGCTATTGCTGTGGATGAAAGAATGCACCTACCCTACAGCAATCTGCTAAACTAAAAACTTTTCAAAATTGAGCAAAGATTCTGTCTTATCTGTCAGCTGATGAGCAACATCTGTCACATAATTTACGGCTTGATTACTGTAAAAGTATATAATTGTGCTAACTCATCGTTTTTAATCGCAATAATAAACTGAAGTAAAGCTAATAGTACTGATAATACGAGGATTGCCCAGAAACACAGCTTTTGGTTGATTTCGTTAAAACAGCTCAGTGTCAGTTAGACCGTCAGCGAGAGAGCATCGCAAGTTCCTGATGCTAATAGGGCGAGTAAACCGTTCACATATTACATATTTTTACAAGCATCAAACAGGTTTGAATTCAGTAATGGATAGGAACAGTGATTGCTGTGTACAGATACGAGCTGAGTTGTTGACCCATCGATCACAGCTCCAGGCTACGTTGGCTTCCGTCATACAACTTGTGGCTGCTGCCAAGGGGCATCACTGTGGGGAGTCCGATGCAGGTACGCGGGGAACGTCGAGCACGTCCCACATGTCCCCCGATCCGTCCACTTCTGTGGCTGCTATAAGACCCCAAATATAGAGCCCCTAATGACATCCCTTTCGACAGCAAAAGATATAAAAAATTTATTCTGACCTTAACGGTACCTACTGGGAACAAATATTAACACTATTGATAGTTTGACCAACAGAGATATTAGGGAAAATTTTTATTCTCACCTTGACGGTAGCTACTGGCAACAAAATATTAACACTATTGAAAGTTTGAACAACTGAAATACTAGGGAACTAACTACATCTATTCCACGGAAAAGCTAAATGAAAGACTATCAGATGATCACTAAATCTATGAAGCATGAGACTCTAAATAAAAAATTCAAAATATATGCTTTACGAAGGTTAAAACCAAGACGAGGAAAAGTGATCAGAGATAACATTTATCCAAGAAAAGAGTTGTAGCTGCATCGACCTGTAAGATCGCTGCGACTACAATGAAAAACTTCAATGGAGATGTTAATCCGCTCTCTTTAGACGTCGCGATGGAAGCACACTTATTGACTGATATTACACTCCTGGAAATTGAAATAAGAACTCCGTGAATTCATTGTCCCAGGAAGGGGAAACTTTATTGACACATTCCTGGGGTCAGATACATCACATGATCACACTGACAGAACCACAGGCACATAGACACAGGCAACAGAGCATGCACACTGTCGGCACTAGTACAGTGTATATCCACCTTTCGCAGCAATGCAGGCTGCTATTCTCCCATGGAGACGATCGTAGAGATGCTGGATGTAGTCCTATGGAACGGCTTGCCATGCCATTTCCACCTGGCGCCTCAGTTGGACCAGCGTTCGTGCTAGACGTGCAGACCGCGTGAGACGACGCTTCATCCAGTCCCAAACATGCTCAATGGGGGACAGATCCGGACATCTTGCTGGCCAGGGTAGTTGACTTACACCTTCTAGAGCACGTTGGGTGGCACGGGATACATGCGGACGTGCATTGTCCTGTTTGAACAGCAAGTTCCCTTGCCGGTCTAGGAATGGTAGAACGATGGGTTCGATGACGGTTTGGATGTACCGTGCACTATTCAGTGTCCCCTCGACGATCACCAGTGGTGTACGGCCAGTGTAGGAGATCGCTCCCCACACCATGATGCCAGGGGTTGGCCCTGTGTGCCTCGGTCGTATGCAGTCCTGATTGTGGCGCTCACCTGCACGGCGCCAAACAAGCATACGACCATCATTGGCACCAAGGCAGAAGCAACTCTCATCGCTGAAGACGACACGTCTCCATTCGTCCCTCCATTCACGCCTGTCGCGACACCACTGGAGGCGGGCTGCACGATGTTGGGGCGTGAGCGGAAGACGGCCTAACGGTGTGCGGGACCGTAGCCCAGCTTCATGGAGACGGTTGCGAATGGTCCTCGCCGATACCCCAGGAGCAACAGTGTCCCTAATTTGCTGTGAAGTGGCGGTGCGGTCCCCTACGGCACTGCGTAGTATCCTACGGTCTTGGCGTGCATCCGTGCGTCGCTGCGGTCCGGTCCCAGGTCGACGGGCACGTGCACCTTCCGCCGACCACTGGCGACAACATCGATGTACTGTGGAGACCTCACGCCCCACGTGTTGAGCAATTCGGCGGTACGTCCACCCGGCCTCCCGCATGCCCACTATACGCCCTCGCTCAAAGTCCGTCAACTGCACATACGGTTCACGTCCACGCTGTCGCGGCATGCTACCAGTGTTAAAGACTGCGATGGAGCTCCGTATGCCACGGCAAACTGGCTGACACTGACGGCGGCGGTGCACAAATGCTGCGCAGCTAGCGCCATTCGACGGCCAACACCGCGGTTCCTGGTGTGTCCGCTGTGCCGTGCGTGTGATCATTCCTTGTACAGCCCTCTCGCAGTGTGCGAAGCAAGTATGGTGGGTCTGACACACCGGTGTCAATGTGTTCTTTTTTCCATTTCCAGGAGTGTTGATTGTTTCAGAACGATATCGAATTTTAACGTTTTCAAGTATCGTCTTGTATTAGTCAAAGTTATTAAGAAAAGTGATACAACATTTACCGTTTATCCAGACAACGGAACAGATATTATACGGGAGGAAAAAGGAACTCGTGTGATATTTAATCAATTCTGGGACTTGGTCGTAGTGGTCTGTGATTGTCACGAACATTGAAGGGCACAGCAATGTACCAGACACCGACATAAACTCTACAAAGAGGCTTGAGTAGGAAACATATACACGCAGTCATGAAGAATTCATAGGTACGCCGTGTTGTCAGAAGCTGTAGTCAATTTCAGAATTGCTGATGTAAATCGTAGCTTCAATTCCCTGAATGACAGATCGGTGTGTTTTCCAGAAAAGTGGTTAGATAATTCAAAAGTTAAATAAACTCAGTTATAACTTTAATACTTCATGTCGTCTACATCATTTAATTGAACTTCATTGTGTAACTGTGAATAATTATTTTCTTGAAACTTCCTGGCAGATTAAAACTGTGTGCCGGACCGAGACTCGAACTCGGACCTTTGCCTTTCGCGGGTAAGTGCTCTACCATCTGAGCTACGCAAGCACGTCTCATGCCCCGTTCTCACAGCTCCACTTCTTTCAGAGTTCGAGTCTCGGTCCGGCACACAGTTTTAATCTGCCAGGAAGTATTATATCAGCACACATTCCACTGCAGAGTGAAAATCTCATTCTGGAATTATGTTAGTGATATAACGAGGAAGCTAAAGGTGACTAAGTGAAATTATTAACAGCGAACAGTAACTGAACACTGTATTACGACGCTTTCTGTACGTTATTTACAGAAGATATTATCTCTAGATTTACGACGTAGGAGTCGTTGAATTAGCGCCGTACCGACGCATTAACGACGCTATAATACTTTTCAAAACAACGATCTCGCAAGACTATAATGTGGCATCGGCTTGAATGATGGAACTTATATTTCGAGATATCATATTATCTACGTTTGAACATTCATTTGCAAACCGGACATAAAAACTACTGTTATCAAGTTTCGCGTAAGCTTATAAGCCCGCCGTGAACTTGCGAGGGATATTTGGTTTATTGTTTCAGATAAAGGGAGTTGTTGCGGTACCTAGTGGTGCAGTCGCTGTGTGTAACAGTAAAGAAGACAGACATCCTTCGAACACCACCGCTTCTACTATAAGTGAGGGCCGCTTATATATTTCGCGTGCGTCTCCAGCGACACGTGAATATCTGCTAAAGGGAGATAGTATCTGAAACTAACCTAATCAAGGGAGTAGTCTGTTTTAACAGTTAGAGATCGGAGCTGTCGCGATCAATTGACACCGACCTTTGTCAACCAGACTTGAAGATCCGTTTCCATCGAGCCGACATACACACACTCGCCACATTGTTTGGCGCCCAACGTGGGGCCCATGTTGAGAAAGATTACCTGTGTCTATTTGATCAATGTAGGAAAACTGGGACTGCTTATCCCAGACAACGCCTCATATTTTCGGATTAAAGCGTGGAAAGAATCAATGAAAGCACATGGAATTCCTCATGTATTCATTGCACGCTTTATAACGTCAGAAAACCCGATCGAAAGAGTGTTTCGATAAGTAAATAGATTTGTGAGAACTTACGTACCGAATCAGCACGATAGCTGGATCGAATTAATTGAAGATTTTGAAAAGATGTACAACAATTTACCAGATATGTCACCTGGGTATTCGCCCAATGAGGTTCTATTTAATAAGCAGGACAGTAATAATTGGCTTAGTAATTTACCATCTATTCAAAATCACCCAAAGAATCGTGATGCAATTGTAAAGAAGGTATACCCGATCTTGCAACATAAAGCAAGTATTTCTAAACATAAATTTGATAAAAAGCTAGGCTTAGTAATCACTTACACCGTTGGTCATAGTATTCTAATGAAGAATCATCCCAAGCCTTCAAAACTAAGAAAAATAAATCGGAAGTGGAACAATCTTTATAAGGGACCATATAAAATCATTAATATCCCACATGAAGGAAGCTACTTATTAGAAGATGAAGAAACCAAGAAGATAAAGGGGGTGTATCCCCACATTGTGTTAAATAGATACTTAGTTAACTCAAGATTTAGCCGTTAATTCTGCAAAGGAGAAGACAACAATGTTTGTGAATTTTCATATTATTTTATACGTGGAATTAGTGGACAGTGAATTAATTTTAAGTAGTTCTTGCTAAAAGAGTTACTGATGTTACGATTTTATGTGATTGTATTAAGGGTGAGCGCAAAGACAGTAATAAGGAACAGGAGATTTGTTGGATCTAGTTAATTCATTAAGAAATGTTATGAACAGAAAGTTCTCAACAATAATTAATTTGTATTCATTTATCTTTGTTTAGTTAAGTAGAAACCGTTATGTTGATGTTCTCATGTTAACAGTAGATGTTTTTTATGTTGACAAGCCTCAATATGTTTTGTTTAACGAGGAACTATTTTAGAATATGTACACGAGCACAATGAAAGATCTTACCGTAGTTATTCGTGAATAGGGGAATGTATTAAACAAAATCACTTGCTTTGAGGAGTGAGATGCTGAGAGATTAATAAAAGTGGAATGAAATAAATGACTGAATCAGTAATGCTTGAAAAAGTAAAAGCTAACTGATAGGAACAAAGGAACGGTACCGGTGTAAGGAGTGTTGTACTTGTACACAAATTGACAGTACACATGTGACAGTGAAAATATTAACTCAGGTACTTACCACGAATATTGTTAATTAAGTTAAGGAACAGCGCGCAGTGATAAACTTTAATAACTGTGTAGGGACATGCGAAGTGGGGTAAGTTGAAGGTGATGATCATTTGAAAATAAACTGATCCCGTGATGGAGTTCGGAAGTCAAAGATATTCGACTGCGACAGCTAATACATAACGAATGCTGCCAAGCAGAGAGGGATCTTCGACGAATAAGAATTCATGAGGTCAGCGATTGTTTAAGACAAAGGTGAAGGAATATCGATATAAATATAATCACACCAATAATAATTGCAATAAAAATGAATGAAAACGACTAAACATTAATAAGTACTGCAACAGCGATGTTCAGAGAGAAAAACTGTTATGCCTAAATTTCTGTTAAACTAACGAGGTTTGATTTCATGTCATGCAGTAGCTAGTCCCGAAAATAGAAGTGATTTAGATGTTTCAGCACACTCAACAGAGGTGATAAAGACTATCATCGGACGGATTGTGCTGACATGTCGGTACAGTCTAATCGGAGCGCAGCCACTGAGCAACGAGAGCAACCAGACGAGAGGGCATGATCGGATCGTACTCGCCGTTATATGCGGTCAGATGCTGTTGCAGCATCGCCCTGGTCGATCGATAAGAAGACACTGGCATCGAACCGGACGTAGTTCGCAGCTTCGCATGGTCTAGTGCAGTTGCAGCGGCAGTGTGGCGCTGCGCCGAAGATATAAGTGTGATATTAAAATGAAGTGATGAAACATTTAAGGAACATGAAATCTAGGCTCGTTATTGATGTAAAAAGAACACTGTCATGATTTTGATTTTTTGCATGTGTATGTGTGTGGACGTTAATAAGCCAATAACAAATAGACTTCACCTGGTTAGGGACCCGGAAGCGGGAAGTCACGTACCCACTTCATCGTCTGGGGGCATATACAACACCCCAAATATAGAGCCCTTAATTACACCCCTTTTGACACCAAAAGATATAAAAATTTGTTATCCTGACGTTGACGGCACCTACTGGCAACAAAATATTAACAATTTTGAAAGTTTGACCAATATAAATACTAGGGAACTAACAACATCTATTCCACAGAAAGAACTAAATGAAAGACTATCAGATGATCACTTAATCTACGAAGCATGAAAATATACATAAAGAATTCAAAATATATGCTTTACGAAGGTTAAAACCCAGACGAGAAAAAGTGATCAGAGATAACTTTCATCCAAGAGAAGAGTTGTAGCCGCATCGAGCTGTAAGGTCGCTGCGACTACAATAATAATACTTCAATGGAGATGTTAATTCGCTCTCTTGTAGACGTCGCGATAGAGGCACGCTAATTGACCGATATTTGAGAACAATCTGGAATTTTAACATTTTTCAAGTATCGTCTTGATGTGTTAGTCAAAGCTCTGAAGAAAGGTGGGAGAACATTTACCGTTTAGCCAGACAACGGAACAGATATACGCGAGGGAAAAGTAACACGTGTGATAATTAATCAATTCTGGGACTTAGTCGTCGTGATATGTGGTTGTCACCAACGTGAAGGACACAGCAGTGTACCAGACGCCGACATAAACTCTACAAATAGACTTGAGTAGGAAGCATATACACGCAGAATTCACAGGTACGCCGTGTTGTCGGAAGCTGTAGTCAATCTCAGAATTTCTGATGTAAATCGTAGCTTCATTTACCTGAATTACAGATCGGTCTCGTCTACATCATTTAACTGAACTTTATTAAGTAAGTCTGAATAATTATTTCATTGATAAAACGCCGAAGCTAAAAGTGACTGAGTGACATTATTAACGGGGAACAGTAATTGAACATAGTATTACGACTCTTTCGGTGCGTTATTTAGAGAATACATTATCTTTGGATTTACGACGTAGGAGTTGTTGAATTAGTACCGTAGCGACGCGTTAGCGACACTATAATACTTCTCAAATCAACATCCTCGCAAGACTATAAGGTAGCTTCGGCTTGAATTGTGGAACTTGTAATACGAGATATCATATTATCTACGTTTGAACATTCATTTGCTAACCGGACGTAAAAACTACTGTTATCAAGTTTCGCGTAAGCTTATAAGCCCGTCGCGAACACGCGAAGGACATTTGGTTTATTGTTTCAGATAAAGGAAGTTGTTGCCGTCCCGAGTGGAGCAATCGCTGTTTGTAGCAGTAAAGAAAACAGACATCCTTCGAACACCACTGCTTCAATTATAAGCGAGGGCCGATTGTACATTACGGCGTGCTGCTCCATCGAGACGCGGATATCTGTTAAAGGGAGATGGTGTTTGAAACTAACCAAACAAAGCGAGGAGTTTGTTTGAACAGTTACAGATCGGAGTTGTCGCGATCGACGGACGCTGACCTGTGTCAACCACACTTTAACATCCATTTCCATCGAGCCGACACACACACGTACACACTCGCCACACTGCCCCAGATACTGCCTGCACTGAGGTTGACCCCTCACCTGTGGTCGAGTGGGAGATCAGGCCAAAGTCTGGCAGGCAGCAAAAGACTTTCCAAGGGTCCGCTTGTAGTGTCTCCCCGATTCGTTTGGCGAACACGTTTCGTGCATTATCTGTGGCCGACGAAGACTCTGAGCCGGATGCGGTCGTCCACCCTGTTCCAGAGGAAGCTTCTCGGCCTGCAAGGACTCGGAATTCGCAGAGGGTGAGTTTTCGGCTAGTTGGGAGCTCCAACGTTAGGCACTTAATGGGGTCCCTTAGAACATGGCTTCCATGGAGGGGAAGGAAACCAGTGTGATCTCCATGTGCATACCAGGGGGATTTATTCCGGATGTGGAAAGGGTGCCTCCCGATGCCATGAAGAGTGCAGGGCGCAGCCAACTGCAGGTGGTGGCCCATGTTGGAAACAATGACGTGTGTTGCTTTGGATCGGAGGAGATTCTCTCTGGTTTCGGGTGGTTAGTGGAAATAGTAAAGACTGCCAGTCTTGCTTTCGAGACTAAGGCATAGCTAACCATCTGCAGCAGCATCGAGAGAACCGACTGTGGTCCTTTGGTGCCGAGCCGAGTGGAGGGGTCTGAATCAGAGGCTCAGGCGGTTCTATGATCGTGTAGGCTGCAGATTCCTTGACTTGCGCCATCGGGTGTTGGGTTTCCAGATTCCATTTAATCGGTCAGGTGCCCACTACAAACAGGAAGCGGCTACACGGGTAGCGGGAGCTGTGTAGAGGGGACTGGGCGGTTTTATTAGGTTAGAGGGTCTCAGGAAACCACAGAAATGGCGACAGTCTAAAAGGGGCAGGGAAAACACAGTAAGGTAGTTGTAGAAGCGACCGGTACTGTAGTTGTAAAATGTCGTAGCTGTGTTTGGAAAGAACCAGAATACCAAGCCCTAATAGAAAGCGCTGAAGCTCAAATAGTTATAGGTACGAAAATCTGGCTAAAGCCGGAAATAAGTTCAGCCGAAGTTTTTTCAATCGACCTAGCAGTGTTCAGAAATGATAGATTAAATACTGTTGGTGGTGGAGTATTTAATACTGTCAGAAGTAGTTTGCCTTGTAGAGAAACTGAAGTAGATAGTTCCTGCGAAATATTGTGGGTGGAGGTTATACTTGACAATCGGACTAAACTATTAATTGGACCGTTTTACCGACCCCCCGGCTCAGAAGATATAGTTGCTGAATAGTTCAAAGAAACATCACACACATCCATGACCGAGGCAGGATTCGAACCTGCGACCGTAGCAGTCGCCCGGTTCCAGACTGTAGCGCCCAGAACCGCTCGGCCACTCCGGCCGACGTGGTGACTTCGATCTACCTTCGATATGCTGGAAAAATTATACGTTTAAATCCGGCGGCAGGCATAAAATGTCATCCGAAATTGTACTGAATGCTTTCTCAGAAAGTTATTTTCAACAATTAGTTTATGAGCCCACTCGAAGCGTAAATGGTTGCGAAAGCATTCATGATCTCTTAGCAACAAATAATCCTGGATAGGAGTATCATGACAAATACAAGGATTAGCGACCACAAGGCAGTTACTGCTATGCTGAATACCGTAACACCTACAACCAGCAAAAAGAAACGCAAAGCACATCTACTTAAAAAACGCCGATAAAAATGCTCTTAACGCCTTTTTAAGAGACAGTCTCCACTCCTTCCGATATGATCATTTAAGCGTAGAAAAGTTGTCGAGTGATTTCAAAGAAACAGTTTCGACGGCAATTGAGAGATATGTACCACATAAATTAATAAGTGATGGTACTGATCCCCCATCGTACGCAAAACGGGTCAGATAGCTGTTGCAGAAGCAACGATAAAAAAAAAAAAAAGAACGCAGAATCCCCAAGACTGGCGAAGTTTTAAAGAAGCTCGAAATAAAACGGGTATTTCAATGCGAGAAGCTTTTAATACTTTCCACAATGAAACTCTGTCTCGGAGTCTGGAACACAATCCAAAGAGATTCTGGCCATACATAAAACACACCAGTGGCAAGACGGAATCAATACCTTCACTGCGCGGTAACACCGGTGAAGTCACTGACGACAATGCCACAAAAACAGAGTTATTAAACACTGTATCCCGAAACTCCTTCACCAAAGAAGACACAGTAAGTGTTCCTGACTTCCAACCAAGAAAAACTGTCAAGATGAGAAACATAGAAGTAGATATCCTCAGTGTAGCAAAGCAGCTTAAATCACTTAATAAAAGCAAGGCCTCCGGTCTTTTCATAGTGTGTTGATACAATAGCTCCATATTTAGCAATTATATACAACCACTCGCTCACAGAAAGTTCCGTAACCAAAGAATGGAAAAATCACAAGTCACACCAATACCCAAAAAGGGAAATAGGGGTAATCCGCTGAATTACAGGCACATATCACTAACGTCGATTTGCAGTAGGGGTCTGGAACATATACTGTGATCCAACATCAGAAGAAAACGATTTGTCACATAGTTAGCACGGATTCAGAAAACATCGTTCTTGTGAAACACAACTAGCTCTTTCTACTCAGGAAGTAATGAGTACTATCGACAGGTGATGCCAAATTGATTGCATATTTTCATATTTCCAGAAGGCTTTCAACACTGTTCCTCACAAGCGTCTTCTAACCAAACGGCATGCCAATGGAATATCGCCTCAGCTGTGCGACTCGATTCGTGATTTCCTGTCAGCAAGGTCACAGTTCGTAGTAGTGGACGGAAAGTCATCGGGTAAAACAGAAGTAATATCTGGCGTTCACCAAGGAAGTATTGTGGGCCCTCTATTGTTCCTTATCTATATGAACGACGTAGGACCCAACTTAGTAGCCCTATTAGATTGTTTGTAGATGCCGCTGTCGTTAACCGTGTTGTAAAGTCATCTGCTGACCAAAATGAATTGCAAAATGATTTACATAAGATATCTGTATGGTGCGAAAAGTGGCAGTTGATCTTGAATAAAGAAAAGTGTGAAGTTATTCACATGAGTACTAAAAGAAATCCGCTAAATTTCGATTAAGCGATAAGTCACATAAATCTGAAGGCTGTATTTTCAATCAAATACTTAGGGATTACAATTACAAATAACCTAAATTGGAAGGACCACATAGATGATGTTGTGCGTTGTGAGGTAACTGCCGAGTTGCGGGGCCCTAAAAATATTCTAAGGTCGGAGTAAGCGTGGGTGCTCGCACCGCCGACCGCGACCACGTGTTGACGGAGAAGAGGGGTAGCTCCATGTTGACGATGTGTCGACGAAGGAGACATGCCACGAGTGCCAAAGATAGCCGATTTTATGCAACCTTAATGGCAGACATTTCACTGTTTGTATAGAAATTAATAGTAGCCAGATGAATCATGACACCTCAAAAAGAAACATGTACATTACCATTATTTGCACAAAGATTCTGATGGTGTAATAAGATTTTTAATATATTTATTGGTTTAAAGTTTAGTGTCTGACAATAAATTATACGAGTAATACCCAGCAACGAATTTCCAAAACCTGAAAGGTTCATCCGATTTTATAGATCGACATGTCTTTAGAAAGCTATTAGTGTAAACCTAAATTGGTATAAATTACAGGCATGTAACTTGAATGGTATGTGAGTTATCGGAGGTCAAAGTGGCTGATTACTATTAATAGCTTCAGGCGATAAGTACTCCACAGTCAGACGAAAAAACGGTAGCAGCATGCTTATAAATATATTTATTCATCTACGTTTCTGTTTATATCCGATATATACTCTTCATTAAGAAATTGGTCAATTATTTACTGTGTTTTAGAAAGTACAGAGACATTAGGGTACAGGCTTACTTCTGTACTATTCCGTAGATATATTTTTATTTAATTTGTTTATGTATTTAATAATGTGTGTTAGAGAGTGTTTACGGTCCAGCCGTATGATTATTTATTTTATGTCAAGTTACTTAAATGTAAACCCAGCATTTCGAATGTGTTTCATTATGTTTGTGAGCGTGCGTTGGCTCAGAGACCGGGAGGGAGCACTCTAGCCAATCACAGCGATCGCTCCAAAACGGACATGAGGAGAGGCTGTATGGAAATTGGGGAGGCAGTTCTCAACGGTGCGGCACGAAGGACAGTCGCACAGGACACGGCTGCTTCTGAACAGTGCGGTGCGAGGGGCAGTCACACAGGACACGGCAGAGAGTCCTGGACAGTACGGCACAGGATACGAGAGGTGATGGACGGAAAGTGCTGGACGACAGTCGCGGGAAAGACTGGGAGAGTGGAGCAGTTTGCGCGTGATGGCAGGAGATAGAAATATTTCGTAGTGCCGACTTGTGCACTTGTGAGATTTCCGTGGCTTCTGCAGTGAAGACGTAGTATGCATTTAGAAGTGAATATCTGGCGAGCTATGTTGTTTATCATAACTTATTACGTGAAGTAGGAATCTATTGTTTCCGTGTTATTCAACTTATATTTAATTGCTGAACCATCGACACCAAAAAGTGTTTTACTGAAATATACGACATTCTCAAAAGTACTTATACTATCTTACTCATCATTTAAAGTCGTTAAGATAGTACCTGCAGTTGTATTTAATTGCAATCTTTCATTTATAAATTACTATGTTGAATTAAAAATTCGCAATTACCAAGTGATAGGAACCTCCGACCATTCGGTTCATGTGTATATTCATATTGTAAGCGGTATTTGGCCTGCAATGCGGCAACTACGTATCCCAGTCACTAGACATCGAAACCAGCCTAAACGTTTAATATTTCAACTTTGATTCAGAGGGTACGTAGTTGAGGGCCACCACAACACTTCATTTATTACTTGAAAGCCCGCAATAGGAGGTCTTTCGTCCGGGATTTGGGTCCTGTAAAGTGGTATTCCTTTGCTGTCTGTAATTCAGCGTACTATGCGAAGTGTAAAAAATCTTTGCAAAAGCAGTAGAGATATATGTAGATTGAAGCTCTAACAAAATACAGTGTGAGATCGGTTTTTTTCGCAAGTAGGTTTCTGGAAATAGTGAAATTATGCAGTAATTTTCACAACTAACACTTCCTAATCTATCACGTTAAAGGCAATTTTCATGGGGGCTCAGTGTCTAAATAAGTTGAGTGTAGGGAACAGTAGTGGTTACCGCGTTTAACGCACAGTAGTACGGGAGACGGTTGGAACATGCGGTAACCAGCAGCAGCTACAACTACATCAGGTGACTTCTCCAGTGGCGGACGCAGATCAACTGCAATACCATGGCAGTGTCTTCGAGTACTCGAGGGCAGTCTTCAATGTCGACTTCCACTACAACCGATGTCATCACCATGGCAGAGGGAACCTTCTCAGATCAGATAAGTGCCTGCGCAAGTAGCGAGATAGTGTTTGACTTTGAAGCCAAGTGAGCCTGATAGTCCGAAATCAGAGCGCGAAAGTGTAGCTAGTAGGAATTCAGGCAAGGGGAATGAATGTAGGGGAGATATGACGTCTCAGCTACTGCAAATGATCCAGGGATTGGGAAATAATAAGAATACAATGGGAAATAGTATCAGTAGAATGGGAAATAATATGAATACAATGGCAAATTATATCAGTACAATTCAAACAGTTACAGATACAATTCGGACTGATATGGGAACTACGCGAACTGAAATAGGTTTCGCCGTGAAAGAGGAAGTTGAAAAAAGTGTGGGTAGCTTTGAAAAAGCAATTGATGTAAGTTACGAATGTGTAGTGTGTGAGTGTGTGAATGGTGATAAATGGAAAGATTCAGTGGTTCAAAAAGAAGTTAAGCTTGAGATGAATTTTGTGAAAGCAAATTGTGTGGAGAGCTCTGAAGAGGTATTAGCAAATAGTATCAATTGCAGTAATGGAGGTGTTGTAATAGCAAGTATTTGTGGGTCGGCGAAAAGCGTCGATGATAGTGAAGGTGGCGTAGCTTTGGTCTCGCCAGCTGCAAGTGAGGGTGATTATGTTTCGGTGGAAAGCGTCGATATTACTAAGGGAGGCTTAGCGTTGGTCTCGCCAGCAGTTGAAGTTAAAAACTTATCGGCGGAGGTAGATGATTTCTGTCTAAAGGAACAGTGTAATGTTAATTTATGTAATGAAGTAAAAGCAACTGGTATTGATACTTCAGAGGAAGGAATGTACGCTTTTCTAGTCACGAATGAAGACGAAACGAAACTTATTGATGAATGTTTGGATCTAAAACGTTAGTCAGAGAGTGAATCTGAGAATGTATGTAAAGTACGATTGGGGGTTAATCTGGATGAAAAGTAGGTAGAAATGGCAGTGTGTGCTGATTTTTGTCCCATCACAGCGGAATGTAGCAAGTCTGGAAGCCCCAAAATTGTAAGTCAAGGTAACAGCAATTTGTGTAATGTAGTGGCGGAGGATAAAGTTGTGTAGGATTCATGTAAAGTTAATTTGTCGACAGAGGAAAGTAAGGTTTCAGATGTGAATTTATATGGTGATTTAAATGGTGTATCAGGAGTTAAGGTTGCTGAGATGAATATTTATGGTGATGATGGCTTCGGCGCCGATGTATTATTTCAGGAAGATAAAGTGTTCAACAGTGAATTGATGTGTAATTTTGTTGAAGCTGCAAGTGCTGATATTTTGGAGGGGAAAAACAGTAAACATGTGCATGCTGTGGGTAATGAACAGAAAATTTAGAGACAGCTAAATTAAATAGTGTGGATGGGGATAGTTTGTCTAATGAGGTCCGTACAAATTGGTATAGGAAGGAGGAGTGTGATTCTAGTGAGACTAATTGGCATTGGCACGGTAGAAAGTTACCGTCGTTGCTACCGCATCTGTGGAAACTAGAGTAGTTTAAAATTGCTAGGGGTTTAGAAAAGGGAAGGAATGAATTTGGAGCAAAGGAAATATTTAATGAATTATTTTGGGATGAACATGAGATTGAGGGATGGATAGAACAGGATGTGTGTACCCTAGAATTGGAAGGGAAAGGGGAGAAATGGAATGCTGTTCTAATTTGTAATTAGTGCTAGTAATTTTGGAGCGATCATTTATATGTTTTCTTGGGGATTCATTAGTAATTTGTTAGTTTATTGTGACATTGTACGTGTGCAAAAGGGTGAATTTTAGGCACTAGGGGTGCGTGGAGGTCAGTGACGTCGTGCATTTAAGTAAAATATGTATTGATTTTTGCTTTGTATAAGAGTGTGATAGAGAATTTAGTGGTCAGCTTGAATGGTATTAACATTGTAATTGTATGCGCACGCAATTTGTGGTGCATGGAGGTAGGAAGGACTGCTTAAAGTCAGTTAAATAGAACTTATGGGAATTTGAGCTTATTGTGAAGCAGTACCTGCAGATTTTATTTAATTGGAATCTTTCTTTTACAAATTACTATGCTGCATTAATAATTCGCAATTTCAAAGTGATATGAACCGTCGACCATTCGGTTCATGTGTATATTCACATTGTATACTGTAGACTCAGCAGTATTTGGCCTGTAATGCAGCAACTACGTATCCCAGCCCCTAAACAACGAAACCAGCCAGAACTTTTAATATTTCAACTTTGAGTCAGAATTTACGTAGTTGAGGTCCATCACACCACAACATTTTAATTTGAAAGCCTGCAGGGTAGAGCGAACCAGAGACTGTGATTCATTGTCAAAACGCTTAGAAGGTGCAACAAGTCCACTAAAGACACTCTTACACCACGCTTTTCTACCCTGTTCTGGAGTACTGCTGCGCGGTGTGGGACTGACGGATGAGATCGAAAAAGTTCAAAGCAGGGCGTCTCGTTCTGTACTATCGCGAAATAGGGGTGATACTGCCAAAGGCATGACGTGAATTTTAATGGCAGTCACTAAGACAAAGGTGTTTTTCGTTGTGACGGGATCTTCTCATCGAATTTCAATCACCAGTTCTCTCCTCTGATTGATAAAACCTTCTGTTGGCACCCATCTTCATGGGGACAAATGATCATCAAGATAAAATAAGACAACTCAGGGTTCGCAAAAAAAAATTCAAGTGTTCGTTTTCCCGCGCTCCGTTTGAGAGTGTAACAGTAAAGAGACAACTTGAAGGTGGTTCATTGAACCCTGTGCCAGGCATTTTATGGTGAATAGCAAAGTAATCACGTAGATGTAGGTTAGATGTAGAAAATAATGCACCTCATTTTTTTTTCTAAGCCGAAAACAATGCTACGAATGCGAGAAGTTACGTTTGTATTATTTGAAGTCCCTGAGTGAGCGCGCCAGGTTTCCGTCACTTCCGACAGATAGCGTAGCTGCAGGACAGTTTCAAAATGCCTGCTGTAGGTGATGTACGTTACAAGAAACGTGCCGTCATTGAATTTCTCACTGTAGAGAAGGGGAATATTCACAAATGCTTGTGCAAAGTCTATGGAGCATCTTCTGTCGACTGAAGTATGGTTAGTCGCTGGGCACGGAGGATGAGTTCATCGGAAGGCGGTTCGGCGGAGCTTCACTATTAGCAACGGTCGGGGAGACCATCCACGGATGTAACGCTTGACATGTTTCAGCGAGCTCCCTCTTCTTTGGACCATTAAAGGATACCATTCGTGGAAGACATTTTGAGGACGATGAGGAGGTGATTCACACAGTCAAGCACTGGCACCCACACCAGGACAAGCGTTGGTATCAACAGGGCATACACGCTCTTGTTTCGCTTTGGAGGAAGGCCACAGAACGGGATGGAGACTACGTCGAAAAATAGTGTGTGTAGATAAAACACCATTCTTTCGCGTGTGTAATTCTCATTATTTACAATAAAGAATTGTTGAAGGACACATATGTGGTGCATTATTTTCTGGGCGAGCCTCTTAGCCTCGTCATATGTAGTGCTTAAAATCCTAGAACGTATTCAACGCAAAAGATAAGCCTCTAGCCATGGTGATGATTCTTTTCCATTCTGTAGTCAGAATTATTATCATACTTATTTACACACACTATCATCTTACTTCAAGATGTCTTTCAGGATATAAAATATCGTTCACTACCAAAGTTCATCATTAACACTTGGTTGTATATAAGTATATATCCAAATTTCTGTACAGTGAACACACTTCAACACAAAGTACCTCATTAATAGTTTATGTACATCTGTATCTTCACACTGCATTCAAAATGTTCAGTTACATAGATTCATATTGTAGTAACCCGTAGAAACAATCTCATAATCTACATATATGCATAATTGTAAACAAACAGCTACAAAGCATTACTGGAAGCATCTCTTCAGATCATGGTCAGGGTACAATCTCCTGATTCTGTTAGTTTCAAGACAGACAAGTAAATAAGCGACAGCATGTGATATTCGAGCAGTAGCGAACAACTGCCCTTCCTCATTACTTTAACTAAACAACGATGGCTTAGGATGGTTCTAGATTAGTACTCTCTCTCCCACATTAAAATTCAGTGCTTTTGATAATTTTCTGTCAAAATGTTGTTTCCTTTGGCTTGCTTTATATGTCAGTGTTACTTGTTTGTCTTATTTTCTCGTCTCAAGAAAAGTCATTTACAGGGATTCTTGCAAATGAATCTACCCACTCATTCTTTCCTGATATGTGGGCTTTGAGAACTGTTACTATACTAGGAAAATACATCATGCTGCTTCCTTTGGCTAACTTTGTCTGTCAACATTACTTGCTTGTCTTTCTTTCTGCTCCAAAGAAGTGTCATACTGAGGGATTCTTGGAAATGAATTCACCCATTCATTCTTTTCTGATTTGTCGGTTTAAGGATTGTTACCACACTAGGAAAATACGCCACTGGTAGCAAAAGTGACGGTTTATGACTGCATATAAGCTAGTAGTGATTTAATTAATAAAGGCAATCGTTTATTTGGTGTACTGTTGATTGAGGCATAAATTGTTTCTTCAAATGGTGTAATTTAATTTATCCACAGTGTATTTATAAGAAAAGTACGTTCTGATAAATATATTAGATTCCCTAAATAATTTTTCAACTGAATTTGCCACAGTATAATACCATTAGATCAGTACATGTATTACAATTATTAACTAACAGGAAACATTTTCAGGATACGTGGGTAAAGTTACTTGCTTTATCTGTCAGAATTGCTGCTGGCTTGCCAAAATTGGGAATGTAACCATCCACAGACCTCCTGATATTAGGAAAGCTTGTAGCAGTTTTTATTGTATACAGTTTTATGTGCTTAGGAAAAATGTCATACAAAGCTACTGAACATTTCCCTCCAGCAAGTGCTCATAGGGTTATGACTTCACCCCCTTTAACATTTACAATGGATCTACATGCAACAAACCTTGTGTGAAGCCACTTTATTCTGGTGCATGAATTTACTGTTGTGTTCCAGCTGACTGTGGTGTGTGTGCCCCTTGTGTCCTCACTTCATGGCCTTGGCTTCCAAATGCATCACAAAATTTACACTAGAAAGTTGCAGGAAAATCACGTATTGTCTGCCCTTCTTATGTACAACTATCATACTAAGAGAACATCCTGCGAAGTCCTATTTTCGTCACTGCAGCCAAGTCTGATTTTATAAATTGTTACTACACTAGGAAACTACATCATTGGCAGCAATACCGACGATTTATGACGACTTGCAAGCCTTTACTGAATTTATAATTAACGGCAATTGTCTGTTTGATTCCAATGTGCATGGTGGATATAGGGATCAGTCATTTTACCTACCACATGCATATAAGCAGATAAATTGTACATCCTACATTCAGTACCGCTTGATACTTTGTTGCATCCACCAAGTCCACAGTGAATGATCAGTGAGAGGAACAGAGTCACAACTAACTTACCTTAACATCTCCTTCGGAAGTAAATATTAAGTTAAACTCGTCGCCAAGCCTGATGAGACAAATGCTGAATTATTTTGGTATGAACTGAATTTATCTTATGCAAGTTTTCTTTAATTTCTTCAAAGTTATTTGAAAACAAAATGTGCACCAGCAGATACATCGACTGTGTAGCATTTTGACTACCATTTTGAAATGTACTTTGATTTGACGGTTGAAATAACTAACATCAAATATACTTTGACCACAAGTGAATATAACTGAATCAAGTTCAAAAAGGCAACCACTTCAATACCAAAATATCAATAGTAGCAGTTCGTTTCAGAAATGATTCAGACATTGTCATATCAGACTTATGCATTTTGAGAAAATGTATTTTAGACTCAAATAAACTCTTTTGAAAATTACACAGGGAAAAGGTTTTTAAATATTCTTCGATAATATTCAACTGTAACTACAAAAATTTAAATGATTAAATTGTTCAAAATTCCCATTATAGAACAAGTGCACTAATACGACTGTAACTCCATGATGCACAACTTGATGTTAAATCATGCAGAGGATGTTGCATTGTAGCTGTTGAGCTGATGTTGCTGAGGGTGTCGTTTATTTTAGGCAATTTCTTCAATTCACAAATATTGTTGCTTAATAACGGCTGGTCAGTTTAGTATAGCATAATATTAACACCAGCAGAAAAAAGATATAATGGAAATAGGATTCGTTATGAATAAGAAGCTAGACGAGAGAGTGAGTTACTGTGAACAGTTCACTGATGGGTTGTTTTCATCAGAATCGACAGCAAACCAGCACCGACAGCAATAGTTAAGGTATGCATCTCATTACTGCAAGCCGAAGGGAAAGAGATAGAGAAAGTATATGAGAATATTGAACAGGTAATTCAGTACGTACAGGAAGATGAAAATCTAATAGACACTGGGGGGACTGGAATGCGGTTGTAGGGGAAGGAGCAAGCGAAAGCGCTACGGGAGAATATGAGCTTTTTACTAGGAACTAGAGAAGAAAGGCTAATGAGGTCTGCAATCAATTTACCTAGTAGTAGTGAGTAGACTATTCAAGAATCAAAGGAAGAGGTATACCTGGGAAAAGATAAGAAATATGGGAAAAATTTCGGTTAGATTACACCATTGTGAGACAGAGATTCTAAAACTTACACAGTAGAGTGTGAGGCGCAGCCGACAGCAGATACAGACTCAGATCACAATTTAGTAGTGATGGAGAGTAGGCGGATTCTTGATAAGAGACTAGTCAAGAAGAATCAGTATGCAAAGAAGTGGGATACTGAAGAATAGAATATAACGCTTGACGTTCTCTGAAGGTACAGATACTGTGATAAGGAATATCTCAGTAGGCAGTTCAGTGAAAGAGTGATGGATATCTCTAATAACGGCAATCACAGAAGTTGGAAAGAAAAACGTAGCTACAAAGAAGCCAACTGCAAAGGAACCATGGGTAACAAAAGAAATTTTGAGAATGTGGATTTCGCAGGAGGCGTGCCAGAGATAAATCCCTGCAGTCGCGCTATCCTCTGTGTCCTCGGTGGCTCACATGGATAGAGCGTCTGCCATGTAAGCAGGGGATCCCGGGTTCGAGTCCCAGTCGGGACACACATTTTCATCTGTCCCCGTTGACGTATGTCAACTCCTGTAAGCAGCTAAGGGTGTTCATTTCACTGTAATTACAAAATAAATACTTCAGCTGATCGATGGAAGATGGAAGTACAAAAATGTTCAGAGAAATCGAGGGGAATAGAAATAAAAGTCACTTAAGAATGAAATAAATAAGAAGTACAGGGAAGCTAAGGTGAAAGTGCTGCATGAAACATGTGAAGAAATCGCAAACTAAGTCGTTGTGGGAAGTACTGACTGAGCATACAGAGAAATCAAAGCAAGTTTCGGCGAATTAAAAAGCAAGGGTGGTGACATTAAAAGTGCAACGGGATCTCCATTATTAAACGCACGGGAGAGAGAGGACAGGTGTAAAGAGCATATTGAAGGCCTCTGTGAGTGAGAGGACTTGTCTGATGACGTGATACAAGAAGAAACAGATATAGAAGAGATAAGGAACCTGTATTACAATCAGAATTTAAAAGATCTTCGGAAGACTTAAAATCAAATAAGGCAGGAGGAACAGTTAACATTCCATCAGAATTTCTATAATCATTTGTGAAAGTGGCAAGAAAAGACTATTCACATTCGTGTGCAGAATGTCTGAGTCTGGCGATATTCCAACCTACTTTAGGAAAAACCTCATTCACACAATTCTCAAGGCCGTAAGAGCCGACAATTGCGAGAAGTGTCGCACAATCAGCGTAACAGCTCATGCATCCAAGTTACTGATAATAATAATCATCAGGTTACCTTCCATTCGGAAAGCGGATGCACTCAGTGACTGTATGTGACGTATTTAAAGAACTGTGACTGACGCCCGAACAACAGGGACTTACACGCATTGAGAATAAAAAACAGCGCATTGAGAATGGCTAGCTGCTAGCCGAAATCTGTATTTGCATAATAAAATCTAAAAAGGACGACTGATTGCTGCACTCTATAATTTATAATATAAGAATAATATACAGGAGAATGGAGAAAATGATAATGTGTTAGACGACGGTCAGTTTGTCTTTAGGAAAGAGAAAAGCACCACGGAGGAAATTCTGACGCCGCGGTTTGTAATGGAAGCGCAACTGAAGAAAAATCAAGACACCTTCATAGGATTTGTCGACCTGAAAAAAGCGTTCGACAATGTCAAGTGGTGCAAAGTGGTCAAAATCCTTAGAAAAATAGGGGTAAGCTATACGTAAAGATGGGTAATATACAATATTTACAAGAACGAAGAGGAAATAAAAGTGGAAGACCAAAGAACGATGTGCTCTGACTAAAATGGGTGTAACACAGGGATGTAGTCTTTCAACTCTACTATAAATTTCTTCATCGAACATGCAATGACAGAAATAAAAGAGAGGTTCAAGAGTGGAATTAAAATTCAGTCACTGATAAGATTCGATGATGGTTAGACGCAGTGAAAGTGCAGAAGAGTTACAGGATCTTCTGAGTGGAGTGAACAGTGTAACGAGCGCAGAATATGGATTGATGGATTGAGAATAAATCGAGGAATGACGAAAGTAATGAGAAGTAGCAGAAATGAGACGGAGAGAAACTTAGCAACAGGACTGACGAGCACAAAGTAGATGAAGTTAAGGAATTTAATACTTAGGCCCCAAAATAACCCAGGGCGGAAGCCATGTGTTTTGTGCCGACATACATCGACCGTTATTATTGTTGTGATTATTCGGCCACGGTTGCCCAAAATCTAGTTTCCATTGGCCAGAATGTTGTGATTGCCACCTATGACTTCTACTGCTCCGAGGCGTCATTGTACACAGGTGTAAACTGATGTCCGTTATTTTGGTTACGATGTCGCCTGTTTGCGTGCGACGGAAAGTGCATATTTGGTTGTCAGTCGCGGAGTTCATTCGCGTGATGCTGTGTTGTGCAGTTGCCACGCCGCGCAGCAATGTAAACTTGATTGTTGCTGAGGCTCTTAGTCGGTGGAGGCTGCCTCGCCCCCCCCCCCCCCCCGCCCCCCACATAGCCTCGCGCGGTACATGAATGAGTTTTTCACTTATCGGTATTGGCAGCATCGTTTTGAGTTTTCTCGATAGATCTTTATTTGCTATGGATTCATCCCAGTAGCGGGTTTTCGCAATGTACCTCTCAGAATATTTTCTAAGACTTTCCTGCTTCGGATTGTAGACTTTTGGAGAAAAAAAAACTATTTCTCTGATCTCTCCTGAACGCATTTCTACCAATATTTTGCAAGAAAAGTCTTCTCAAAGTCATCATAAGTTGCACAAAATTCTGCTGCTGTGGTTGCCCACAAGGCAGCGTCACCTTGAATGCGAAAAATAACAACCTGCTTTTTCTTGTTTCCATTTGAAGTGTGAGGCAGTATTCCTCCGAAAGCTTCGATGAACACCATTGGATGCGGTGATCTTCCCTCTTGCGTGAAAACCTGAAACTGCTGGTGTTTTGAACGACTTCTTCTAATAAAGCTATTGTCAAAGCCGATACGGCCCCCACCGATTCAGCTGTATTCGGCGTACAGACTGCCCAGACTCGGCGCATCCTGAAGATACTGATTTGCGTTTCCATACACGTCACGATGAGGCGCTGGCGTCAAATAGGCACCACGTCGTGTACTTTTTATTGTAGAGACTTGCGTCATTCTGATAAATCGGTCTTTAACATCTTTACAATTTCCGTTAAATAGTCTTGGACACGTTCGTCCAAGGCGCACGCTGTTCGTAATGTCTCTGCAGTATAGTTATGGCGGCAACATGTAACTCAGTGTGTGAAATCTTATGGGACTTAACTGCTAAGGTTATCAGTCCCTAAGCTTACACATTACTTTACCTAAATTATCCTACGGACAAACACACACACCCATGCCCGAGGGAGGACTCGAAACTCCGCCGGGACCAGCCGCACATTCCATGACTGCAGCGCCTCAGACCGCTCGGCTAATCCCGAGCGGCAATTCAATTTCAAGTTTCATGTTAATGAGAGAAACCTTCTGGCCTAAACAGCAATTAAAATCATTTACTATCCTCGAAGTTAGGACAGCACGTCCCTCACTAATTTTGGTTTCTCGAGTAACTGTTAGTTCAGTTAACTGCTAGATAAGTTCGTTAACATCACCCTGCGGAGTATCACACGCGGTTTTCAGAGCGCCCACATCATCCAAAACATTTTTCACAACTTCAGGTATACCCTGATATGCATTTTTAATGTTGTCATTTCCGTACATATCGCACCAAAATTTTCATCGAGCTATTAGTTTTGTTCATTGGCCGTATGTTCAAATTTGCTCTCATTTGTTCAGATTGTTCCTTAGGATCAAGCTCATGACTAGTGTTTACCTGTACAGCTTGTTGTTGTGACAATTTGCCAAAATTCGCTGTTCAGTGTTCATGTGTAACATCACCGAAATCAGCTTCAGCTGTTCGGTTTGCTGTCGCGTGACTCACTTAAGAGCAGTATTTATTTGTTGTGCCTGTTTTAATGCCAGATGGAAACTCTCATTCACCATATCTGCTAATTTACTAGACATGAGACTGAGCCGCACTCGCTTGTGGAATTTCTTTCGTCAGTTCATGCGGCACATTTTAGTCATTTTTATCGTCATTTGAATCTACGTCAAGTATTGTTGGATTGACCAAAATGTCAGCATCGACATTTGACCTATTTTCAAAATTATTTAATTTATCCATATTTGTGTATTTACCTGTTATGGTGATACTATATATTGATATATTCTATCTTTCAGAATACGTCACCACACTGCATGTACAAATACTCTGTCGCAATTTTGCACTGCAAAAATTAATTTAAATTACTACAACAAGATGGATGTCACTATTTTAAACAGAAGACAAAACCTTCGTCCATCTTGTTCGCTTGGAGCGCAATACCAGCCATGTTGCTTCGAATTTCAGTTTTTGAACAATGAATTTTACTAGTATTAAATCTCTTAATTGGAAACAATCCTAAATTGCTACAAATGCAAATCTAGACGATGAGTTGCCTATGGCACTGTCCTAAATTCGTAGCAACGAAAAGAACGCAAGTGTACATGAATGGTTTCCTTACCTAATTGCTGTGCGTTGCGTCTTCGTAATTTGTACATTAATGCCTTTAAAAGCACATTTGTAGGATGGGCGTGGATATATAGCAAAAACGTAGATATAAGTTCAGAATATAAATAAAAAAATTACGTATGATATTAATTAGTATACGCGGTTGTATCGATTGTGGCGTGCAACCGCTAAAACATTGGAATAATCACGCAGTTCAGCTGTCTTGCAGAGAAGACGGCACCTTGTTTGTGCTGGAAGCCGTCCTGATCGGACGCATATGTGCCATCGCTGCAGATAATTTTTTTGGCACATCGCCATTATCATATGTATTGAGGCGCAATCTCACTAGTCGTACTCATAGTTGCACACAGCAACAGAATTAATGTAAGTGTCTGTGTTATTAAATTTAGTTTAATATTTTGTGAATAAAGTCATTTTATTTAATCTTGTGTTTCATAAATGTTCCAAGCTATTGTTCCATTTAAACGGCGTCTTGGCAAGGCTAAGGGTTCCGTGTTACAAATTATGTCAAAGGTACAGTACGAACCAAAGCTTGGAAATTATTAATTGTTCGAAGTCCCATAAAGAATCACACACGGTCTAACTTACAATGAACGGACCTTACGCAAAAAGCTATTGTCAAGCGCGCAAAGTTTGTATAAACTGATCTCTACTATTATTAATAACTACTATTATTCATCTGTTGTGTGATGTTCAAAACCTAGACAGGAAAAGCCGCGGCGAGAGAAATGAAACTGGCGACTTCGTGTCTGGACCTTTTACTATATTTGCTACATTGTTTTTCTTTGTTGCATGGATAATGGGATCATATCTGACGAGCCATTGCTATTGAAAGACCAAACAATAAGATGAACCATTGAAATTGATGATGAAACCTGAAATCTACACTATATACTTGGATCCAAGGTAAGACATTACATTTTTACTTTAGCATGCTAGTCCAAACGCTTTCAGTAATTGTAGCTTGCTTCCCAATTTTGTGAAAATTTTACATAACCGTAACAGTCATTTTTGCTCAAGATCGAATATTCCAAATTATTTTTATCATACAGTTTTTTACAATACAGTCATACCATTCCACAAAATGGCCGAATTGTGTCATGTGCAACGCAAAATGGCAAGCAGCCATGAATGTTAAATTTTTCACCATTAATGGTAATTCTTGCTCAGTTAAGCCAACATTGTTTGCTATACGAAATAAATTTCATGAATTCATTTTCAAACATGTTCAAAGATTTTTCTTGCAATATACATTACGTGTAGCATGGTGGTACCGCGTGAACGGTTAGCAAAAATGGAACACGACAGACAACAGACGCAAACCGAATCCAACTTGGACATTTGACAAAACAGTGACAATGACTCCTGAGGTGACTACAGTATTAACGACCAATCAGCAGTTAACATGCCTAGTGACGGAAATTTCGTAAATAGACAAACCACTAATCAAATAGCTAAATCCAGCTCAAAGCCCATTCTTGTCCTTGACGTAAAAATGTCAAACGACGCGGTGGGGGCAGAGCAATTTCAGTTGACAACTATTGCCAACATGTTTGACACCATTATTACGGAAATGACTGAAAACAAGACTCACATGACATCAATACTTAATCAAAAGACTAAAAACAAGGAAGAAACCGACCCACGTATGTTATCAATATATAATCAAATGACTAAAAACAAGGAAGACACCGATGCACGCATGTTATCATTACATAATCATGTAACTGAAAACAAAACGGACATTGACGAACACATGACAGTTTTAAAAACGCGGCATGATGGGATTAAGGCTGAATTAAGAGCACTAAAAACTTGTAACGACACTTTGTGTGAAAGAGTAGACGAGATTAACACGAGACTGGGTGGCCAAGTGCCCGAACGTGACTCAAAATTTTCCAAATTGAGCTTACGGCAGGAAAAAACCACAAAAGACGTAAAAGACATTCAAACTGAAGTCAAACATTTAAACGCTACATGCGAAGCTGTTGCCATTCAAGTGAAATCTTATCCGTCAATTCATGACTCAATAAAAACACGCATTACTGTAATTGAAGGCAAAGTTAACACTATGGATAAAAAAGCTTACAGACAAACTGCAATCAAACACTGACTACCATTTTGCCAACATAAATAAAGAATTTCATGACTAGGTTGATCCGAAAAATAAATATTTTGACCAATGTACAGGGGAAAAATTACCGACGGCTGTGCACGACACCGTAGCGAATTTGTTAAAAATAACAAACATGTCATAGCTGAAGCAGCTCAATCTAACGAGAAGTATAGAATAGACGACAGGGTTATACCCTCACCAAAATTTTCTAAGAAAGAAATACCATTACAATAAAAGGTTAGGTAAGCATTAATAACGCTGGAAGCAAAGGCGCAAGCTAGGGAAAACGGCATAACGAAAAAAAGGTCGTACAAGTGCTTTTCACATTGGGCAAAAATGGCAGTTGTTGTGCATGGGACGGTACACTACACACAGAATACCGCTGCCGGGATGGTGTTTGTTGAGAAACCCAAAAACGGGAAAAATTCGTGGATTATATCCACATCAAGTTATCAAAAAATTCGTAATCTGAATGTAAGAGGTCAGTGCACCTCAACCATTTCAGCGCCTACAGCCTTACAGACAATAAAACAATCTGTAATTCTTACAGAAATTTGGAGAGTTTATCTGATAGTAAAAAATGAAAACCCTTCTATGATGTTACACAACAATTTTCGCTTAAATACAGGAAAAATATCCATATTTATTTTGAAACAAATTGCAGAATCTCGTAATGAACGTTAGGCAATGTATAATCCAAGGTAATTATGACGATTCTTTGAAGTCTATTACAAAAATTTTATTATTCTATTCAGACCGAAAAGATAATATGTAAATTGTGTTTTAAATACATTTTTGGAAACAGTGAATGCGAATGACAAAACCGCAGTCTGGCAGTCTGCACTTCGTGCAGCGCGAGGGAGGAGTTAGCTGAGTTGTGGGTGGTAAACATCTCCTCACTCTCCACACCTATTTTTGACGTGATCTGCAGTGGCCACATGTGCGCACGCGCGCTGTACCCGACGCGCTAGCACGCCACTTAACAAACAATGATTAAATGTAAAAGACACAGCGCGTCGTTCAAACGTTAACTGATGAGAATGACAAAATAAGAGTTAATTGCGCAAAGGAAATACTATGAATAAACCGCATTAAGTTAAATGGTTATTAATGGGTGAATGGTTATCTGTAGAGTGGTATGCAAGCAGAAACGGTGGGAAGTTTGCCATTGTGAAACTTTGCAGTGTACATACGTTTAGTGTGCCACAAATTTTTTTGAGTCGCCACCCAATTTAATTAAAATTGGGAAAATTCGACATAAGAATGGAATGAACCACTGTATTGGTAAGCATAACAAACATGTTAATATTAATAACAAAATCCGAGTGAATATATGGAATACGCATATGGAAATAATTTAAGTACTACCGTTACATCAGGTAATTCAGAGAAAGCAGGAGCTTAAGCCTCAACAGAAAGAATAAGATAATCAGACAAAGTCAACAAACGTATGGCCTGCCTTTTGCGATTCGGAAACGCCAGATGGGATGTATTAAGAATAATCTTACAAAAGCGGACTGGTTTGTCTGAGAAATAGTCATCACAGTTTAATATAGTTTATTAAAATAAAACGTCATATTAAATATTCACGAAACAATTCTAAACTATGATCTGTCGTTGCCTGTTACGTAGTTAATTACCTCACTTACATTATTATTATACGAGTGCTGTGGTACTTTGCGGTGATAAATGAAAAGGAAGTTTTCGGCGCAAATTGGAAAAGTTCACACAAAAACATACACTATTCACACACATGAACAGCGACAAAAAGAATTTTGCCCATCACAGTAAGTCATAGGCTCAGAGTCTTACCCCTATCGTATTGACTGAATTAATGTAAGTACGAACACTACAGAACACTTCCCGACAATGAAATTTATCTGCATCACCTTGCACATGAAACTGAGCTACGGTGGCGTGAAACACCCACAGATCCTGTTGAATATTCATGAACAAAGTAAAATTATTAAGACTAGTGAAAACGTCAAGAATCCAAATGTTAACCGTATAGACATAAATAGCAATAAAATATTATGCGGAATTAAGAATAAAACATATCCAAGATTGTCCTGAAATCACACACGGTGAAAGTACCACCACGTGACATGAATAAACCTGCGCAATCTTAAATCTGAAACGAAATGAAAAGTAGAAGAAATAAGTCGCATACAAACGAGAAAAGTTCAGATAGACATTCCAATTAAAAGAAAAGTCACACAATTGAATTTTAAATCCGTGCTGGAGTAACGAACTTCCTACACCACCTGTTCTGTTAACACAAAGCAAGAATTGAAAAAAACTTACTAAATACAAAAAATAAACTGGTGACTACACTTTGAAAAACATAAGAATTCCTCTACCGAACTTGAAAATGAACTAGCAAATCAAACACGTTCATCAGTTACAATAGCTACTCACCAGCACACATTAATACACTCACCAGCGCCAAGTCACTCTTAAGAGTACAGTCTTCTCTCACCGAAGGTCCAATCCTGAATGCTGAAAGCACGCTCTCCCTGCTCTTCCCCCAGATAGCCGCTGGAGACCAAACGGGTCCTTTGTTCCAGCAACTTAACTACTGTGAAATGAGTACCGAAGGGTACAAATCTGTTTTCCTTGACTGAGAAAGCTACATTGACAGCCAGACAGCCACATGCTGCACTGCTACCATATACAAAACAAATTCAGCATACACACTCACTCATTCATACAGATGATAAAGAGAGAAAGGAAATTTGGGAGCACAGAATGTAGGTAGTGTACATAGGATTAGATACTTACTGGAAAAATTGATACACTAATGTGATTAAGCACCATTGAATGGGGAAAAACACGAAGCACAAAATTAAATTACAAATAACTGAGCGTGACAGCACGAAATACGAGTTGAATAGTATTAAACGAATCTAACAGAGACGTTTCAAAATAAAGGCATTAATAAGACCAATTTACTAGAAAATCGACCAAGTGAAGCAGCGATTTCTCCATGTTACCTACACAACCACTTATAGGAACAAAGAGTACACTTGATAACCCGTACAGCTATATACGAGTATTATTAACGCACACTGTGTATTTTCTCCACAGATTTTGCAAGTACGAAATATTTTATCTAACGACATGTTCATTTTGCCACGTTATTACGTGACAAACTTTAAAACGAGCTTCACGCATACTACCGTACGTAGACGTAGGATTATGTTACACACACACACACACACATATATATATATATATATATATATATATATATATATATATATATATATATATAATAGTACGAAGTTGTATGCGAAAACAATTATTTACAATTATTTATATAGAAAGTCCAATGGCTACGCTCAAGGAACCAACTATTTACAGAAAGATTAGAACCATACTAAAGTAATAAATAAAACAAATGTTAGGAAGAAAGCTACGAAAGGGAACAGGCTAATAAACATAGTAACGGTTCTAATATTAAGTTCAATTTATATTACACTATCTGTAGCTACTTCCCATAAGAAGGAGCTACACTATTAGTATTAAACTATAACCGACCAGGCTATGATGATTATGCAGTACTTTACGCTATTGTAATGAAAACTACCTCTACATTAAAGTCAATATACTGTATGGGGAGCAAAAAGAAATAAGAAGAAAATGAAATTAAGTACACGTGATTAAAATGGCGAAAACTTTGCGTAGCTAACAACTACAAGAGTCAAGGAAGTTAAGGTTCATTACGGCAAATAAACGATATTTACACAAACACAGCGCAGCAGGCAAATCACTGTCAATGAGCGCACAAGGAAGTATGAAATATTGATAAACGTATGCTCTGAGAGTATGAAGACAAAACGTTATTAGTAAAAATAACCAATGTATCGAGTTGCACTTTGTGTGTGTGTGTGTGTGTGTGTGTGTGAATGAATGCCCTGACTGACCTAGGGTACTTAGGTACAGTTAAGAAGGTATGCAGTAAAAGAATTTTGTAGAGAATGAGGCAAAGTAGCACGTCTCGCTTTGTGGGAGGATTTAATTGAAGGTGCAAGATGTTAACACCGAACATCCAGATAAAATACCTTCTGCAACACCCAAAATTTTCGCCGTTTAATATTCGTCGATAACGTGCGCTGTACTTTTGATTCTGAAGCCATAAACTGTACTACAGGAACTATATTTAATACGTAATCTATGTACTAGTGTATTTAATTTTGACTGTAAATAAGTGATTGTAATTATAATGAAAATATTGTAAACTGCTGTGTAATAGCCAAGGGAACTTAATTGAAATGTATCGATAGCAACGACGAAATGGTAGTAGCTGTGCCTTTGTTTATGTTTGGGTGTGGAAAGCCTGTGTCACGTTGCGAGCGAAGAGGAAGCGGAGCAGCTTTAACGTAAGAGCGGTGAAGTGTTTGTTCGGCGCTCCCGCAGCCGCACTGTGCAGCTATGCTCGGGCCAATGTTAAGCCGCGAATATTGAGAGACGGTAGGAATGGACAGGCAAAGGAAGCTGCGATTCCAACCAATGCCTGTCCATAATTATCCATGGCTCTGGAGACACCTCGGGACTCTCATCGCAAAGTAGCAACAGCAACAATGGCAGCTCAGCATTGTTGTCAGCTTTATTCTTCGTCGTCCGCACAGCTACGACTTCATAAGACTGTTAACTGAAAAACATAGTAATGTAGAGGCTTTGCCTAGGAACATTCCTTTCGCAAAGAATGAATAACTTGAATAACAACTTGCAATAATTAAAACTTGTAGGACACATGTCTTGTCATTGTCTTCAGACATTATTACCAAGCAGTGTCCCTACCCTTTCCATGCAATCACCGAGTGTCGTAAGAATATAAAAAGTAACTCTTTACTGCCAGTTTCAGTCTAAATTTTCTGCCACAGTTAACTGTTAATTCTTGTATTGCATAACAGAGGTTACTTAAAGTAAAGTAAAGTAAAATTTCACTGACAAAATCAATATCTAAAGATACAGCACAAATTAAGAGTGCGAAATTTGACTTATTGTGTATTTACCTCAGCGAGTGACTTCTGCTGGACTGATATGTATTTTATTGTTGTTATTTTAAAATGAAAATCAATTGCTCATTTGCTTAAAGTAAATTCAGTTCAATCTATCAATAATCAAAAGTGAATTGCTTGACTTTTTTCTGAATTTTGTGTTACGTTTTGTGTTACCTTACACTGAGGTAACGGAAACTTACTTTCTTATATAACAAATTTCAAGTTAAGCCAGTCATTTATTTAACCAGTAATTTCTTTTAACGTTACATTCTAAATTTAGTATTTCAGAACAAATGACTGTAAACTTAGTGCTTTCTGATTCATTTATTTGCTCGTGGACAGTTTTGTTGTGGAAAAGCGTGACAAACTTCTGTTGCCACGCCAATGACTATTCGCTTAAATTTTTTGCCATTACCTTTCTCAATATTCTGGAGATTCATTGCCCTAGCGGGCTGGCGATCGTTTACGTACCCCTTCTTTAGCTAATCATTGTTTTCTTTGAGTTTACAGTGATTTTTGTAGTAAATATTACGTGGTACCCTTTCTCCCCCCTGTGCGGTTCGTGATCGATTGCACTATATTCCACCCATTATAAAATTATCGTCTAAATTTAGCTTGAATTTAGAATAGGTTATTTTCTTCAGGAAAGTCTGTTGTACTCTTTCCTCCGATTAACCGGCGTTCTTTTCCTTCGGTAACGATAGCCTTACTATAAAAGTCGTTATGCACATACGATCGCGATCAATTATATCGCAGTACAGTAGGCACATTAGGAAGGAGGTGCTGTACAGGGTCTCGATAACGTCCAGAGGTCACGGGCAGCTGACAGGCCCTCTGTGTGTATTCTCTTTAACGAAGCAAGGACAGTGATTAAAGGTGCTTGTTAATTCACACCACACAGTCACACAGGTCGAGTGCAATGGCTCTTCGTGCACAACACGCGGTTTGATAGTATCCTAAATTCGGCAGTTCTATGTATCCACTACATTCTGTAGTGTAAAATGTACCTTGTCATTCCATAGAATATTGCCCAGCTACATGTCATCAACTTCGATACGAACCAGAAACTGAAGAGCAAATTCATAATGTTGCTGTGGATCATGAGGTTTCAGTTGTAGCACCGTCTGGATTCTGTACAGGTACCAACGTAAAATACACCGCAAAAATTTTCCATACTGTTGACCATGGGATGGACTGCCCTCGTGACACTGCACGAGCACTAACGCTACAACGACAGTAAGCATATCAATAACTTCTATCAAGGTAGGAGGCCTTCCTCTTCCACGTGACAGGCGAAGATCACTCATATTTTCGAATTTTATCACATTTTCTTTAAACTATATAATGACATAGGGCCTTTCCGCAGACCTATCAGTCGGCGATACTCCCTCCGTGCAGCACTGTAATCGCTGCAATTCACACAAAACAATCTCACTAACAGCGCACGGCCTCTCTTTTCGATATTCATACTGTTCAGTCACGTTATGGCTCGTCAAATGACAACGTGTGTGCCGCACAGTCAAAAAACAGTGACAGCGCCAGATCTGCAGCTGGTGACGACAATTGGAACCTTTTTTGCAGGGTAAATCGGTTCTGTATTAACATATTAGCGTATCTACGAAGTTTCGCTGTTATACGATAATTACGGAACACAATGCACTTCCATGAGCAGCTGCACTTAAATTATAACCATCCAGTAAAAGCAGTAGTAGATGCCAATAGGGCAATTGTGGTACAGCATATCACACATTTGACAAATTTAGAGTGGGATCTGTTGAATAACACCAGAATACTTTGAAAATTGACTGCAGAATTGCCACATTATGTGAGGAATACAATGAGAACAATAAATAACGGTTTGGAAAGAGTGCAGACAAGACTAAATTTACTGAATGAAAGAATGGCCGAAGCGAGGTTACTACACTCATTGGCAGACAGTTTTAGTGATGCAAGAATGAACGTAGCAGCACTGGAGGAAGCAGTTCATCGGTGTTTCAATCGTAAGTTGTTGCCGCCACAACAGTTTTTAGCTACACTATGAAACGAATTTGCAGCAAGGGTTAACAGCATAGTTTGAGCGTATAGTAGAACCAACGAAAGGCAGTTTGCTCCTACTTTAACACATGTCAACGTTTAGAATTGACACGGATGGAGTGAGACTACAATGATTGGTGCAGTTTGTAGTGGCGGGTCTGAATAAGCACTGGCACTGATTCAAGTTCATCCGAACCCAGTGAAATGGGATGATATAGGAAAATTGGCACGGGTGAAAATACAAGAGGTGTTGCTAGTTCAGGAACGGAAGGGAAACATCGTATTGATATCAACAGAAGACCTGCGAGGTGCCAGAGAGAGAGTATTGCGGTATGTTTGGCTGGGATGGCTCAGACTAGTGAACAGGGATGTGAAGTATAACTGATTCTAAGTAATACAGAAACAGTCGAATCTCACTGACAAGTGCTGTCATTATATCCTTATATGCAGCAAGTTATCACGCATTGGGTTTACTCGTTATTTTCTCCAGAGGAAGTAACAGTAAATTGCTACGAGCATAGGAGGCAGAATCACATGACGAGGATGGAATTACAGGTAGTGGAATGCTAGTTAATGGCACGACCTCTGACGTAGCGGGCACGACATTCCGTCTCCCGGCTACTGGAATAACTGTAGTAAATCTTACACAGTCTTTGTTATATTGGCCAAAAATGTCTCTAGATACACTGTGTGATCAAATGTATCGGGACATCCACAAAAACATACGTTTTTCATATTAGAAATGGCTCTGAGCACTATGCGACTTAACTTCTGAGGTCATCAGTCGCCTAGAACTTAGAACTAATTAAACCTAACTAACCTAAGGACATCACACACATCCATGCCCGAGGCAGGATTCGAACCTGCGACCGTAGCGGTCGCTCGGCTCCAGACTGTAGCGCCTAGAACCGCACGGCCACTCCGGCCGGCTTCCATATTAGATGCACTGTGTAAACATTGGATGTCTGAACAGTGGAGAAACGTTGTGTGGAGTGACGAATCACGGTACACAGTGTGGCGATCCGATGGAAGAATGTGGGTGTGGTGAATGGCCGGTGAACGTCATCTGCCATCGTGTGTAGTGCCTACAGTAAAATTCGGAGGCGGCGATGTTACGGCGTGGTCGTGCTTTTCATGGAGGGGCTTGCACCCCTTGTTGTTTTGCGTGGCACTATCACAGCATAGGCCTACATTGATGTTTTAAGCACCTTCTTGATTCCCACTATTGAAGAGCAATTTGGGGATTTCGATTGCATCTCTCAACACGATCCAGCACCTGTTCATAACGCACGGCCTGTGGCGGAGTGTTTACACGACAATAACTTCCCTGTAATGGACTGGCCTGCACAGTGTCCTGACCTGAATCCTATAGAAAACCTTTGGGATGTTTTGGAACGTCGACTTCGTTTTTGCAATCGTTTCAGACTTTGATAAAACCCCATCTCATTTCAGGCATGTGTGTAAATTTTTACCTCCCTACCTACATTATTCTGTGAATTAGAGAATTTTCAAAGGCTAACGGACATGCAGATGTCTCGACTTCATATACAACAAAATTGTGAAAACAAACCACATTCTACAATCACCAGACCTACATAAGAAATTAGAGTACACTGTCATGAAATATGTAGGTAAGACGTCTGACGAAATCGAGCACATGTGTTGGAAGAAAAACGTAAAACTGCTTTCGTAAGGATATATAACTTTGAGGCAAAAGATATGATCAGAACTGCAGAAGACAGAGAACAATTATAGACTCTCAGAAGGTTATATAGCGTCCAGGATAAGAATTGAAAAATACTTCCACCAAAGTGATAAAACCTCTTTAGGTGCGCATTTTCCAAAGAAGGACAGAAGACTCACAGAATTTGCTCTCTTCAAGAACAATCAAGGCTCCTACACCTCGAGGGATCTATTAGACACTTAGACAGTTTAGAAGAAATTAAGATCTATGTTTCAGGAAGGAAGGAACCTGATAAACTACTGAACAAGTTCCATACTTCAATATCTAAGGCAAACTGCTCATCTGACGTTCGCTGCACAGCCTTCCTTCCATTCCGGTAGTGTCTGGTGCCCAGCTGCAAATTTGAGTCGTCCTTCCATTTCAGCACACTATGCAGAGAAATTGCATTACCGTCTCCGCATCATGACAAATACATACCCACCTGGACACCAGTGTGTACCACCATATTCATCTTTACCAACCAACAAAATAAGCAACTATTAATTTTTCGTCCCTTGCTATACAATTTCAGTATACTTCATCATTATTCATATCCAGTTATTTCCTTGTTTGATGTACCGAAAAATGGTTCAAATGGCTCTGAGCACTGTGGGACTTAACTTCTGAGGTCATCAGTCCCCTAGAACTTAGAACTACTTAAACCTAACTAACCTAAGGACGTCACACACATCCATGCCCGAGGCAGGATTCGAACCTGCGACCGTAGCGGTCGCGCGGTTCCAGACTGAAGCGCCTAGAACCGCTCGGCCACCTCGGCCGGCTTGATGTACCGACATCTATTAATCACTTCTCGCACACCACCATCCCCAAATCCCGTTTCAACAAATTCTGAAATTTAAACCTTGTTATAATCATTTTTAAAAGTGTTGATAAAGTCTTGTCACATTAACCTAATCAATGTAATTATAAAATCTACTGAGTAGATATTCTTTCGTTTAAACGTGTTTGAACTGAGGAAGAGAGAATTAGACTTCGTCCGTAAAACCTCTATCTCAATTTATGGTTAACATTGTTAATAACGCAATGGGATCGCCACCAGAGAGAGCTTTCAAGTACTTATTCTTTTGTTTTATATCGTTATGTAGATAGTTAGTTACAGGTTTAATGCATTTAATAGTGATTTCTTCTCTCTTATTTTTCTTTACTGATGGTCTGAAAATGATCACTGGGTGGTCGAAACCGGTTACGGCATTGTCGAAAGTTGTGTGATTGTGTCGCATTATATAAAAAATAAACGAACATAAATTACATTTAGTATGTTCTTCACACATATACCCTTTCAGTTACATGTACATGTCATCACTATCACCGGATACACCATCAAACTTTTTTTTTATATTTAATGTTCAGGCCGTCTGTTATGTGGGACCTGAGTAATGTCAGATGCCTTGCTGTGGAAGAATGACAGATATTACCAATAACCGATCAGTGTCAGTTCAGTACCTCCCAGAAGGTGCAGGAAAGGTAATGTGTGAAATTACAACAGCACACGTAGCCCAACCTCAGTTTTGGTAGAGTGTCTCCTAAATACATTTAGTTTTTTTAGTTCATGAATCACATGTCATGAAGTCAAATTAGAAATATTACCAACTAATACTTTCTGCTATTTGTCAGAGAAATTTCATTGTACACCTGGAAGTATTATCACGGGAAACTTAAATATTACGGTATTGAGGATTACGTTGCTACCTGGTATACATCCTAACTAAAACCATGTATAGTATAACATTAGCAAACCAAGGGAATGTAAACAGCGATAGGGCATCTTCAGAGTATGGAATAATGAGCATAAGTGTACAAAATAGATCAGTATTGGATCCCTTCTGGTACTTGTTGTCTATAGATTATCTAACATCATCCAACCAAGAAGGTGAACTAGTTCTCTTTGCTGTCTTTACAGTTATAATAATGATGACAAAGAGAGAAACTTCAAACACGTAATTGAAGATGAAATGGACTCTGATTTCATGAACAAGAGGAATCCAGTATTAATCAGAGGGTGACAGAGCTCTGGAAGACTTGCAATCAAACAAGGAAAAATAGGTAGAAGTCATTCCAGCTGTATTTCTAAAAGCATGGGATCAAAAGGCATTAAAACGATTATTCGAGTTAGTCTGTAGAATGTACGATACTGGAGAAACATAACTGGATTTTCTGAAGAATATTACCTACACATCTCGAGGGCAACAAAAGGTGATAAATGCCTGAACAACCACACAACATACTTGACAGCTCATACGTCCTTGTTGCAGACAGAATGATATGTGTAAGAGTGGAGCACAAAACTGAGAATTTCTTAGATAATGGTAAGTTTGGATTCAGAAAGAGTGAAGTCATAAAACAGACAGTTTTGGCGTCACGGCTGATAATGGAAGCAAGAGCAGAAAGCCATATAAATTTGTCGTACTACAAAAAATCTTTGACAGGGTAAGATAGTGGAAGATCTTTCAAATCCACAGTAGAATAAATACGGGCTACATCACAATGTCGTCGAAATAAAAGTTGCCTGTAAAACGTTTATGAGAATGACCTGGAACTGAGGATGGTTAATGAACAGGAGAACTGTCCATGACAGAAAATGCTGGAAACCGTGATATCGATAGGCCAAGTTTGCTGTCATATATCTGCGTATGGTATTTCACTCACGCTCTGTCCAGTCTACTTTACTGTGTCATTACGTTTGACAAAGTGAGAGGAGTAGATTTGTTTAATGGCCAGTTGTGTGCAACTAAAAATGGTGCTCACGATAAAATAGCGTGTGTTCATTGCCGAATGTTATTCGAAGTAGACTTCGTACAAAATGTGTGCGAAACTGTATGTACAAGAGTTTAAAACTGGGACTGTTTTGTCAAAACTTCCAGCAAGTTCTGTTAGTGGTAAAATGGGTTAACCTATTTGACTATTGAGACTGTCCGGAAAGAGTTGAACACCTAGAAACATAGTGCGTATGAAGGAAGATCCGATGAAGTCTGAGCATAGTTATGTGTAGAAGCGTGAGTTGAGAGATCGTCGTGTCAAAAAAAAAAAAAAAGAGGATCTGAACTTATATTCTTACAGATTTATTGTTATCCATCAGTTACTGAGTCCAGGCAAACTTTCGCGTTCTGAGTTCCGCCAGTGGTTTCTGGATCAAGTAGAATCAGGGTCATTCGATCCTTTGCTTTTCATTTCTGAAGATGAGGCCTAGCTCAGCCTTTCAGGGCATGTGAACTCAGAGAACATGCACCATTATGCATCAGGAAATCCCCATCAGTACTATGATAACCCGTTGCGCATTACAAATATTTTCCGAACTACTTTTATTTATCCACTCCGTACTACATCTCTACAAGAACGATTCGTAGCGATAAGAAAGGAGGACCCCAGAGATAAGTTCTTGGATAAAATAGCGATAAGGCAAAGATGCCGTTATTCTCCTCTAATTTACAAGTTCTGTGTCAGAGAAACCATAGAGGAAATAAAGGAATGGTTCAAAGTTGGAATACAAATTAAGGATGACGTAACAGGGTCAAGCTCTCGGCTGATATACGTCTACAGAGCGGCAGGTTAAGTGTTTATTTTTTCTGTGTTTTCCCCATAATATATTTATTAATTTTCGTGCATGTTTATTTGTTTGTAAGTGAAATTTCATTCATTCTGTAGCGCAGTAGTTGCTCGTTTGTTTTGATTTGAAATTAACCGTCTGTTCGCTGAGTAAGCCAGTCAGTCAGGCTCCAGCTCTCGGCTGACATTCGAGTACAACTACAGAACGGCAAGTTAAGTCTTTACCTTTTCCTATGTTTTCCACGTAATATAGTTATTAAATTTCGTGTATGTTTTGCTATTTAAGAGGTACAATCTAGCGTTTTTGAAAGTCTAAATTCATTCATTCTGCAGCGTAATAGTTGCTCACTGAAACGCCAGCTACGTAGCTCATTAACGCATCAGGTCCATTGGTGACACGTCAGGAGAGTAGTAAGTTGCATGTGTAGGATTGTCTGCTTTTATAGTCCACTTCTGCAGTCAGTCCTGCTAGGATGCTTGGGATTTGTGCTTGCTGTGTGCGGACGCAGGAGGAGCTGGCCGCAGTTTGTGAACAACAGAATGTGCTTTTTGCTAGGTCAATGACCTTCAGGCTGCTGCCTAGGGGTGTAGCGGTGGTGGAGAATCTGGCGCATCGCATGGGACGCCTGAAGTGTCGTTTGTTTTATCCACGGGGTCTGCTTCCGAGGTACCTCCTAGTGCACCCGACACGGTGGACCCGCCCGCACAGTAGGGTGAGTGGTGGGGGGGTAACGCGTGCGGGCCGCTTGAGGCTGAGGGCAAATGTGGAGACTGGCCGCCAGGCCTCGTCCATTCATCCTGTGAGTAGACAGGTGGCCGCTCCCTCGGCAGGTTCCGAGTAGGCACACGGGGGAGGGGTTTACTAGTTATTGGGAGCTCTAATGTTACGCGAATTATGGAGCCACTTAGGCAGATAGCGTCGGCACCAGCGACGCCTGTCACATGGGTTCTGAAGCGATCCTCAGTTCGTGCAGGCGGCTGGCGGCGGCGCGCGGGGTGCAAGCAGAGATCGCATTTTGCAGTATCGTTCCCAGAGTTGATCGGGGTCTTTTGGTTTGAAGCCGAGTGGAGGGTCTCAACCAAGGCTTCATCGACTCTGTGACGGTCTTGGCTGCAAATTTCTAAACCTGCGGTATCGTGTGGGGATGTGTAGGACTCCCTTTGATGGGTCAGGGGTGCACTACACAAAGGAAGCAGCTATTAGCGTAGCAGAGTACTTCTAGAGTGCACATGAATTATTTTTAGGCTAAGCAGTAATTTGGGATGCTCTGATGAACACCCTCTAGTCGATATGATGCAAGGGAAGTTAAAGGGCGTTCAGAATAAAGACACTTCGTCTGTCACAATTTTATCAGTAAACTGTAGAAGTATTCGTAAAAAAGTTCCCGAATCTGTTGCCCTCCAGAAAAGTTCTCGCGCTCAAATTATTTTTGGGACCGAGAAACCTGAAGTAGAAAGCTCTGAGAAACTTAGCGAGTCGTGGAACATATATCAGAAAGTCAGATTAGAGGCAGTAGGAGGGGAGTGTTCATTGCAGCTGGGGAGTGTTCATTGCAGCTGACAAAAATATTATCTCTATTGAGGTCGAAGTTGAGTGTGACAGTGAAGTCATCCGGTCGCATGTAACAGGTGTAGGTAAAAACATGTTAATTGTTGGATGTTTTTACCGGCCACTCGATTCGACTGTGACAGTTCTAGAGTAATTCAAAGGAAGTCCACGGTCAATAGCGAGTAAAAACCCAGATCATGCAATAATAGTTGGAGACGACTTTAAACTGCCGAGTATAGATGGCGATCTCTATGTATTCAGTGCGCAGGGTACAGACAGACAGTTATGCAAAATACTTTTGAACACGTTTTCTGAAAATGGTCTTGAGTAGCTACCTAGGCAGCCCACACCCAATGAAAATATCTACGACCTTGTAGCTACAAACAGGGCTACCTTATCGACAATGTCTTTATAGAAACGGAAATTAGGGATCGTGATGTAATTACAGCAACAATGATTACAAAAGTTAATAAATCCGTCAAGAAGGCTAGGAGAGTGTTTCTGCTAGATAGAGCATATAAGAAGTTATTAACATCTCACTCAGACAGTGAAATGGTGTCACTTAGCTCCAGTCAGATGGATGTAGAGGAATTGTGGGCAAAAATTAAGCAGATTGTAAATTGTTGTCTGAAGAATTGTGTGCCTAGTAAGTGGCTAAAGAACAGAAAAGACCAACCATGGTTTAGTAACGAAATTCTGTGAATACTGAGGAAGCACTCTCGGTTTCATAAGCGACAGGCGAAGGTTAGCAGAGATTCGTGAGTCTGAGAGAAGATATATGCGCAAAGCATACAACAACTACCACCGTCACAATTTTGTTAGCAAAAGATCAGGCAGAGAAACCGAGAAAATTATACTCGTATGTAAAATCGCTAACCTGTTCTAAGGCTTCCATTCAGTTCCTTCTTGATCAGTCTGGTGTGGCAGTTGAAGATAGCAAAACAAAAACCGAAGTTTTAAATTTCACGTTTAATAAATCGTTCGCACGGGAGAATCGTACAAACATACCGTCATTTGACCATCGGACAGACTCCCATGTGGATAACATAGTAATAAGCATACTTACCTTCTGTTTGTTTCAGAATCCTTGAACATATTCTCACTTCAACTATAATAAACTTTCTTGAGACTGAGAAGTTTATGTTCACGAATCAGCATGGTTTTAGAAAGCATATCTCGTGCGGAACTCAGCTTGCCCTTTTGTCACGTGATATACTGAGAACTATGGATGAAGGGCAACTGGCAGATTCCATATTTCCAGACTACCGGAAAGCATTTGATACGGTGCCCCATTGCAGGCTGTTAACGAAGGTACGAGGATATGGAATAAGTTCACAGATGTGGAAGACTTCTTGAGTGATACATCCCATTTTGTTGTCCTCGACGGTGAGTATTCATCAGAGACAAGAAAGTTGTCAGGAGTGCTCCTGAAAAGTGTGACAGGACCGCTGTTGTTTTCTATATTCATAGATGGTTTGGCGGACAGGATGGGCAGCAATCTGCGGTTATTTGCTGCTGTTACCGTGGTTTACGGTAAGGTGTCGTAATTGAGTGGCAGTAGGAAGATACAAGACGTCTTAGACAAAATTTCCAGTTGGTGTAACGAAAGGTAGCTAGCCCTAAATGTGGAAAAATGCCAGTTAGTGCCGATGAGTAGAAATATCAGACCTGTAATGTTCACTTACAGTATTACTAGTGTCATGCTCGACACAATCAACTCGTTTAAATATGTGGGCGTAATGCTGCAAAGCGATATGAGGTGGAAAGAGCATGTCAGAGCACTGGTAGGTAAAGCGAATGGCTGACTTCGATTTATAAGGAGAATTTTAGGGAAGACTGATTCAGTAGTAAACGAGAACGCATATAGGACGCTGGCACGACCTGTTCTTGAGTACTGGGATCCATACCAGGTCGGACTGAAGGAAGACATTGAAGCAATTCAGAAGCGAGCTGCTATATCTGTTACCGGTGGATTCGAACTACGCATAAGTGTTACGGAGATACTTCGGGAGCTCAAACGGGAATCCCTGGAGGGAACGCGACTTTCGTTTCGAGAATCACTGTCGAGCAAGTTTAGAGAACCGGCATTTGAAACTGGCAGTCGGACAATTCTAATGTCGCCAATGAACATTGTGCTTAAGGATCACGATGATAAGATACGAGAAATTAGGGCTCATACGGGGGCGCATAGATAGTCGTTTTCCCTCGCTCTATTTGCGAGTGGAACAGGAAAGGGAAGGACAAATAATGGTACAGGGTACCCTCCGCCACGCACCGTATGGTAGCTTGCGGAGTACCTATGTAGATGCAGATCAAGGATAAGATTTGCTGGTGATATTGCTGTCCTCTGTGGAAGTGAGGAATAATTACAAGACGTCTTGAATGGACTGAATTATTTACATTATAATGACAGAAATCATCGGCCATTACAGTTCCATCGGATTTGAACATGTTACACACATAATACAAGAACGTTCTCAATTTTAAACCATTCGTACAAAGATAAAACCTTGGACAGATATATCAATTGAAACAAATAAATTATTCAGCTTGGAAAAAGACATTTTACGCCAAGATCGCATTGTAAACTACAAATACTGAAAATTTACCGAGTTCACAGTCAGTTATGCCATCAACTTTTCTCGTTTCGACTACTTTTCTCTTCCATAAATCAGCATTTTTCAATTTGACAACTTCTCTCTTAATGGCAGGACACCGTTCAGCACAGTGACTTTTATGAAATCAAGTAATCAGCGTGAGAACTGTACACTCTACAATTAAATGTAGTTCATACTATGAAGAAATGCGCACAAGCGAATACCATCTTGGCTAAGAAGTTGTCTTTCTTCAACATGAATATTTACAGACAGCCCTTTATTACTCAGCATGGGCACGTTAACTACACAAGTTGTGCCTGCTATAAGACGTTACAATGTTCACAGCTTTTCTCAGATGATAGACTCAACAGAACTATGAGAAGTACCTGTCTGCACTTATGGGTAAAAACTGTGACTACGTTGGTTCTCAAACAGGAGAAAATTTCTGTATGTGCAGTATTTCTTCGGAATACGAACTACATTTAATTATAGCATGTACAGATCTTATGCCAAAGATTTGATTTCACAAAAGTCACTGTGTTGAACTGTGTCATACTTCTAGGGAACAGAGAAGTAGTCAAAACGAAAGAGGTTGACCTTAGAGAAAAGTGGTCCAAACGAAAAATGTTAAATGTTGACTCACAAATTTTCAGTTTCTGTAGTTTTAACCTAGCTCCAAACATTGGATGACCCTAGCTCAGAGTTTTACACACCCACATACACACAAAAATACACATCACGTTTCTTCAAGAAAAGAGATAAAACTCACATCCGCCACGTAATAAAGAGATTTGAGATAAAACGTATGTGTAGAATGGCTTAGTTTCAAGAAAATTGTTTATTTGATATAACGCTCTTGTTCTTCACTCAGTCTGGCCAAGATTTCAATTATTTTTGATGTAGCGAGATCTGGATTGAAGGTTTTTGGTGTGTTTGTTGGAGGCTGAGACTAACTGATTACCTCCACCCCTAGATCTAAATCGATATAAAGTTTTATACAGACAAACGTACATTTAGCAAAATAATGGCATTTCTGTCCTGCTTAAATATCATGTACAATTTCAAGTAAGTTAACTTGAATTTGCGTGTCTCTTCCATGTTTTGTAAGTAGGCTGTTTAGGTTTTTTTTATTGGTAACGCCTCGTAGCGCTCTGTATGAAAATCACTGGCTGTGCTGTGTGCAGTCTGTGGCTGGTTTGCATTGTTGTTCGCTATTGTACTGTTGCGCAGCTGGATGTTAACAGCGCGTAGCGTTGCGCAGTTGGAGGTGAGCCGCCAGCAGTGGTGGATGTGGGGAGGGAAATGGCGGAGTTTTGAAATTCGTTAGACTGGATGTCATGAACTGCTATATACATTATGACTATTAAGGTAAATACATAGTTAGTTCTCTATTAAAATCTTTCATTAGCTAACTATGCCTATCAGTAGTTAGTGCCTTCCGTAGTTTGAATCTTTTATTTAGCTGGCAGTAGTGGCGCTCGCTGTGTTGCAGTAGTTCGAGTAAGGAAGATTTTTGTGAGGTAAGTGATTTGTGAAACGTATAGGTTAATTTAGTCAGGGCCGTTCTCTTGTAGGGATTACTGAAAGTCAGATTGCGTTGCGCTAAAAAAATATTGTGTGTCAGTTTAAGCACAGTCACGTATAATTTTTCTAAGGGGACGTTTCATATGCCGACCCTTAGCCGAGGATACCTCACTGGAATCTTCTGATTTTTTCCTTGTACTTTGTGCAATTAGTGCAGCCTTTGTTTATTGCTTGCGCGTAATAATAGAGAGAATTTCCTTTGTAGTTGCAGTTTTTCATTGTTGTACAGTAAAATAGTTGTGGCATGCATGTAGATTTGCACCAAGTATTTCGCAGCTGCACTTGCAATTAACGAGATACTATTTTCAGTGCTATGTTAATGTGTTCTCTTATTTTTGCTCTTCAAATTGTGCTTTTCTGTGTTGTCGTGTGAAATATTGTGACAATAATGGCGTGTGAAAAACGTAATACTAGGCTCCAAAGTAAAATGAGAAACGACAGTGAAGACGAAATCAGTGTGTTAGCGCCGCCGAGTAATGAATTAACTAATATTCAAAGTAGTAATTTGGTAATTGTGCATAGGGAAATGGAGCGGGCTGCAAATAATGGTGTAGGCAGTGAAACAATTAGTGAACAGGGAAGCATTATCGATCGATCGGTCGGCAACAGCTTGCCTCAGGAATCCGAAATGACAGGACACAATCTTACAAATACTGTAAATTCAGGTTTTGCGTCCTCGCCGTTTTCTCAAATAAGTCAAGACACATTTTCTGCTTTTCAAAATGCGAATCTTGCCGGTTCAAATGCATTGCCGGATAGCACTCAGGAACATGTTTCAGACACCAGTGCATTGTTATTACAATTAATGCAACAAACGGGACAAAAGCTTCAAAAGTTAGACACAATGGAACAACATCACAGACAAACACAGCAACAATTAGACACAATGGAACAAAATCTTCAAAAGTTATACACAATGGAACAAAATCAGAGACAAACACAGCAAAAGCTTCAAAAGTTAGACACCACACTTGAACAAACACGTGAAGATTTAACTACTGAGTTACATAACATTGAAACGAAATGTTTGTGTTTTTCCTGTCTTTATGTGTTTAGTTGATGAGAGTTATGTCGTAGAATTTTTCTAATACTATGTTATTTACTTTGTAAAGATGTTTAGACATTATTTATCTGTTCTGTTTTGTTGCTCATGTGGGAAGTTGATGTTTCAAAAAGTTATTCTGATCTTTTATGTATGTACTTATGTCACAATTCTTGTAACACTGATGTATAGGTTAGTTCGATTCTTTTGTAAAGCCCATATTACTACAAATGCTATCTGTATTATTAGGTTTTTTATGATGTTTTCTGTGTTTTTGCGACTGTATTCTCATGTTATAAAATTGTATAGACACCAGTTCATCAAATTAAGTTACATTTCACTGCACACTGTTTCTGTTGGTCATAATATTGCACAATAGATCAGAAGTTGGGACTGTTAGTGTTTGCATGTGTATTAATAATTCAGCAAGGGACTGATTAACAGCATTGCTGGTTCTAAGGACAATTCAAAAAACTTTGTGAGTGCACAAGTGGTGGTTTATAGACTTGCTATATTGACCGCAAGACTCTTTGATGGTGATTGTGCACCTGCACAGTTGCAACAGATGGCTGCTGGCCATCTCTACAAGGACTACAGTGGGTCTGCATCTTTGATGACCCACCAATACCATTATTTCTACAAGGACTTCAGTGGGTCTACACCTTTGATGACTCACCAACACCATTATTTCTACAAGGACTGCAGTGTATCTGCACCTTTGATGACCCACCAATACCATTATTTCTACAAGGACTGCAGTGGGACTGCACCTCTGGTGGCCCATCAATACCATACTCTCTACCAGGAATACAGTTGGTCTACTCTGTCATGACCTACCTACCAATATTCTTCAAAACTTCGACTGACTCTGCTGTGGGTTTGCTCTGTTGTGACCCATTACCTGCCTGCATGTCAAGAGTCAGCACCGTCTTTCTGTTGGAAGGACAACACTACTTCTTCAAGACTGCATGGAAATCCACTACTTCCGTGTGCATTTTCTTTTACTGCTCAGACTTTGAGAAAAACACTGCAATTTTACTGTGATGTATGATCAGGACTGTCTTTATGGACTGAGAGAAAATTTTAGCTTTTGACCAACATTGTATCAATAAGTGTGTGCATTTGATATCTTTGTTATTGTAATTACGAAAACTTTCTTCAAATCATTATTGGCCACTGCCCAAAACAATTTGTAAAATTTTTTGTGGGGAGCATGGGGGCTATGTAAGTAGGTTGTTTAGGTTTTTTTTATTGCTAAGGCCTCGTAGCGCTCTGTATGACAATCACTGGCTGTGCTGTGTGCAGTCTGTGGCTAGTTTGCATTGTTGTATGCCATTATAGTGTTGGGCAGCTGTATGTTAACAGCGCGTAGCGTTGCGCAGTTGGAGGTGAGCCGCCAGCAGTGGTGGATGTGGGGAGGGAAATGGGGGAGTTTTGAAATTTGTTAGACTGGATGTCATGAACTGCTATATATATTATGACTATTAAGGTAAATACATTGTTTGTTCTCTATTAAAATCTTTCATTTGCTAACTATGCCTATCAGTAGTTAGTGCCTTCCGTAGTTTGAATCTTTTATTTAGCTGGCAGTAGTGGCGCTCGCTGTATTGCAGTAGTTCCAGTAAAGAAGATTTTTGTGAGGTAAGCGATTTGTGAAACGTATAGGTTAATTTAGTCAGGGCCATTCTCTTGTAGGGATTACTGAAAGTCAGATTACGTTGCGCTAAAAAAATAATGTGTGTCAGTTTAACCACAGTCATGTATAATTTTTCTAAGGGGACGTTTCAGTTTGAAACGTCTTTAGCAAAGTATTCTTGACTATGATGACTTAGCGCCGTAGATTCACCTAGCACAGTAAATCATGGAAGGAGTGCAGTTGCCCAAGTATGGCAGAGTTCTGAAATTGTACATGTCATAACTACTTAGTGACTTAATGAACATTGTTTTAAGATCATCTTGTGTCGTACATGTGGTTGTTTTCTTAACCATGTTCCAGACTAGAATGGAGTTTCCAACTTACATAGGGATCCATACTTGGACAGTGTAGGGCTCTACTAACAAACGTGGATCGATATAGTCATAGGGTGGAGGCGTACACGTCTGCATTCAATCCCAGCAGATTTCATTGCAGTATTGTAGTTTACACTTAATGCTGTAGTCTAATTACCCAAGCACTGACATTTAATGTATGTTATTAGGTAAGTCAATTTGAAACATCAATTACAAACATGTTAAGCATAATAATAATACACAAAAAAGGATTGTAATCCAGTGGCAGCAACAGCAAAAGATTTTTATGTACTGGTGTATTCAGTCAGACACAACATCGAAACTGTTACACTGGTGGTTCTGCAGAGTTTCTTTGAAATATGCAACAAAATTAATAATGAATTTCGAGTGCAGTAAAACTTGTGTAAAAGTGTAACTTCAGTTGTACGAGCATACCTGTAGGCTAACTATACATTATTGATTTGTATAGCAGAGTCTCTGCGACTAAGTCCCACATCACTCGGAAAATACCTACCAACAAAACTTAAAGTATTTTCTGCCACTTGTTGCCCAGAACTCAACATTTTAACTGATCTGAATCATCCTCATAGACCTTAGAGTCGCTTACAAAAGTCTGTACCAAACCGAATCTCGTCATACAAATCTACTCCGTGTCTCCTGTCCCGAGTTGTCACACAGTGTGTTTCAAAACTGCTTCACAAATCCTTCCTAGTTCCCTGAACAAATCAGAATACATCAGCGCCAAACCAGTCATGCCAATGAAAATCGTTTCATTTAAAATCTAATAAACGGAGCACAACTTGACTATTAACAAATCTACAAATTAGACCTGTTTTCAGTGATAACTTATCATCTTACGATGTTATTGGTATCAAACATTAAACACTATTTATGAAAGATAAGATTCAGTACTTTATTAAGTAATTAGTGCATTCATGGTTATAGCAAATGAGTATGATAAAACATTTAAGATATTTTTTTATTACTGAGAATTCGTTAAATAAATTAGATATTAACTATCAGTCCTGGCAGATACAATATGTTAATGTATATTACTATATGACTATTGCTTGCTGCATTCTTTTACTGTGTGACTATGACGCATTCAATTATCTATCCACCTCACTAATTTCGAAATAAAAATCGCCATAGGTCAAAAATAAAAGTGAGGCATTGTGGAATGACAGTTGTAGCGTTAGTCTATTATCCCATTTCTTCTATTAAGATATGAGTATCATGTATCATTGCGGGCTCTCAAACAATATGAAATGAGGATGTGGTGATGATGTGGCCCCCAGCTACGTACCCTGAGACTCTGAGATGAATTATTAAAAGCTTTGTCTGGTTTCTTTGTCTAGGGGCTGAGATACGTAGATGCCGCATTTCAGGCCAAATACTGCTGAATCAACAGTATACGATATGAATACACACGTGAATCGAATGGTCGGTGGTTTCTATCACCCGGCAATTGCGAATTATGAAAGTAACATATAAATTTCTGATAAAAGATTGCAATTAAATAAAATCTGCTGGTAGTATCTTAACGACTTTAAATGGTGAGTACGATAGTAGAAGTACTTTTGAGAACGCAGTATATTTCTGCAAATTGGTGTCGAAGGTCCAGCAATTAAATAAAACATAAGTTGAATAACAGGGAAGTAATAGATTCCTACTGCACGTAATTGGCAGTGAGCAACAACATAGCTCGCGAGATATTCACTTCTAAACGCACACTACATCTTCACTGTAGAAGCCACGGAAATCTCACAAGTACACATGTCGACACTCCGAAGTATTTCTATCTGCCGTGACCACGCTCATACCGCTCCACACTCTCCAAGTCCTTCCTGCGACTGTCCGTCGCGCCTTCATGTCCAGCACTTTCCGTGTCCTGTCCCATACTCCTCTGTCCTCTCTCCCGAATTTGCTTCCATCCAGTTCCCCCATTCACGACAGCTGTGACTGGCTAGAGCGCCTGGGCCATGTCTTCAAGGCAACAAACCCACACAAACATAACGAAAAATCTTCGAAATATTATATTTACATTTAAATAACTTGAAATTAAATAAATATTCCTACGGCTGGACCATAAACACGCTCTAACACACATTATTAGATACATAAACAAATTAAATAAACATATATCAAAGAAATAGAACAGAAGGTTAGCCAGTAGCCTAATGTCTCTGTGCTTTCTAAAACACAGTAAATATTTAACCAATTTCTTCATGAATAATATATATCAGATATAAACAAAGACATAGATGAAGAAACATATTTATAAGCATGCTGCTACCGTGTTTTCGTGCATCTGTGGAGTACTTACGGCCTGACGCGATCGATAGTAACAGATCACTTTGACCTCCAATAACTCATGTACCATTGAAGTTACATGCCTGTAATTAATACCAATTTAGGTTTACACTAATAGCTTTCTAAAGACATGTCGATCGGTAAAATCAATCAGATGAAGCGTTTATATTTTGGAAGTTCATTGCTGGATGTTACTGTATAATTTACCATCAGATACTAAACTTTAAACTTGTAAAGAAATTGAAAATTGATTACACCATCAGAATCGTCGTGCAAATAATAGTAATTTACATGTTTCTTTTTGAGGTGTCATGATTCATCTGGCTACATTTAATTTCTATACAAACAGTGAAATGTCTGCCATTAAGTTTTCACAAAGTCCAGCATCTTTGGCACTCCCGGTGCCCAGCGTCACCAAGGAATTCCCAGCCACATGATCGCTGTGCGGCATCACGCTCTTGTTAACGGGCCGCGCCTTGCCGAGCGGCCCAAGCTGTGGCCGCCAACTCTGAACTTAGGATATTTTCAGGGCGCCACGACTCACCCGTTACCTCATGTCATTCAGAAAATAGCAGTTCTCATTGACAAGTGTAATAATTTAGTTTGCTGCCGACACTTAACTCCTATAGGTTTTTAGATATAAACAATATTATTATTCCAATAGATGCATTTCAGAGCTCTGATTACGCTAGTATACGTGTATTTTTGTTAGAACAAGCCATTGAATTATTACAGATTTAAGAATGGTTGAATGTCACCCTTTTCCAACAAGTGGCTAATATCACCATTTCATGAGTTTCTTAGGTCGCGTCCTACGTGATCGACAGAGCGAGCGACAGCGCGCGACAGCTTCAGGCGACAATACACAACCGCAGGTGTAGTTCCGGAAGTTTCCTACGTGAGCGACATCTGGGTCGCTGCCTGTCTCCCTCTGCAACTGGCGATGTTTGAATTCAAACGTGTTTGAATCTTGTCGCTGCAGCACGCGCGATACAGATCGACAGCCACGTATCTTCTTGGCAAAGCAGTGGAAACGACGAATTTTGAAAATGAAAGCGAGCAGAATTGACTATTTTATTATATTATTAACACTCGATACGTTTTTGTAAACGTGTGAGCAGAGCGAAAACAAGACTCCCTATAACTTAAACCATGAGGTTTTTTCCAAATCTTCATAGCCAAACAAAGGGAGAGAAACAGGTGAACGGGGTATCAAAGTGGCCAGAATGAGGTCTTGTTTGGCATGAAAATATTTAACTGCTTGAAAGTAATCAGGGTAATGAACTAAAACTTAATTAATAAGCTGAGGAAAAATTGAAATATTTCACGAAAAGCTGCTGTAAATGAAGTGTCAAAAATGTCATCTGTTCAAGAACTAGCTATTTTACACATAAAAAGATACATTGGTGCGGTATTTAAATGTCAAAAAGACTTCCTTCCAATCAAGTAAGTTAGAAAGGCAAACGAGGAGTCAGTAAGATCATGCTTTCAGAATAAAAATTGAAATTCAAAAATGGAAGAAATCAGTCAAATGTTTTATGAAATTATTTGTGTAAAAGTAATAAGTAGATCAGAGAAGCGTTCTACTTGCCTTTGAATGATGCTCGAGATCATGAACAGAAAATCTGGTGCAAAAAACGTTTCCCTAATATTTTTTATTTCATACTTTTAGACAAATCATTACACAAAACGTTTGACTTTCTTTTCAAAAATTTTGCAAGCTTTACTTTTACAGACTATTTAGAGTAATTGAAACGCTTGGCCTTAACACTGACTGCTGAAGAACTACGTTCGCAACATCAAATATCTGTAAAATTTCATGGTCCATTGTAATTTATTAAGAATTAAATGTGTGTGGTATACTGGGATGGGTGCGAAGGTAAAGTCCTTTGGCAAGACCTTAAAAATATACTTAGTAATGTAGTGTAAACAGTATACATAAAACTTAGTATACAGAAACGTAACTGAGTCAGTAAAAATATAAGAATGACCACAATTTTTTTGTAACGTATACAGACTTTTATTTACAGGTTTTAACAATTACAGATTTTTACATTAAATTAATTTGCTTTATTATTAAGCGTTGATGGGTGCTTTCTCGTTTCTCTTTTGTTAGTGTTCTTGGGTTGTTTTTTGGTTCGTTACAACACTTTTATTCGTGAATGTCATTCAGATGTTGTTGTTTTTTTGTATAATGTGTCCACGCATTTGTGACAAACTTCCCTGATTTGGTTTATCTTGTTCGCGATATTTATGATAAAGTGAAAACAAAAAAAAAACATGTATGTGGACAATAAATGAAGGGTATTAATGTGCTGCATTTTGGTGGGCATGGCAATTTGCACACATGTTATGAGGCAAAATATGTATCAGTTGAAGAAGAAAAACACTTAAAATAATTCACAAAGATGCAGGCTATGCACTTTTTTTGCCTGCTTTGTTTTCTATGAGGAACTGACACTGTGTCGATGGGATTTTCACACGTCATAGACGCTTTGGTACTGTAACACTTGCACGCTTTCACTTTTTACTTTGTGCACATTTTGTCACACGCTTTTCGCACTGCACCACTCTTACGTTGGGGTTTTGGACGGAAGGATGAGCGACGTCCTCAGCGTCTGAGTGTGGGTGTTGTGGGAGGGCGTCGTTCACAGCGTGCCGAAGGCGTCTTGGAAAGCGGCGTCCAGCGGGACCTGCAGGAAGTTCTGGAAGGTCTCGCGGTACTTCTTGCGTTGTTTGGCACTACTGTGTTCCTCCCACAGGTCCGTGAGGAACTGCGCCTTATAGATCTGCCATTTGCTGACGATGGCGTGTGCTGTCGTGGCAAGAATCCACATCGTGGCTAGGCGTTTTGGGTTGGGGAAAGGCTTTGCTTCTGGCACAGTGACGGCTGTGACATGTATTGTTCTTTCGTTACTTCTGTTGATGTGGACGCACCAAGGCCCTTTCCCCCCACACGTGATTATGAACTGCATACGCTACGGCTACACCACAGCTAGTTATTGCACACTGATGCCAATCTGTGTGCTTATATTTACATGTAGCGTAGTTAGTCATGTAATAGTCATTACTCCGCATTTATAGGCTGTTTAAAGTTCTTGATTATGTAAGAAAACATTCGTATTTAATTTATTGATGAGATAGTCGAATGCTCCTCTGCTCATTCACATGTATTCGATGAACTTGTCTCGTGATCTTCATAGTTGAGGATGCTTATGAAATTCTCCATGGAGATTCCTCCCTTTGTAAATTTTATGCACAACATTCCTTTCCACTTTATTTTCTTAAGTAAACCTTATTCTGAAACCTCTCCAACTACAGTATTCTGCAGTTTAAGGTCACCGTTTTATAGAAACACCTGGTTGGCTCTAAGCAGCCATCTTGTAGCGCGACATGATCGCTCGCAAGCATGACACACAAGGTTCCCGCCCGATGTTGCTGCTTGTCACTGGAATGTCGCGTATCCAGAAGTCGCTCGCTGTCGCTCGCTTCTGTCGCTCACATAGGACACGGCCTTACACTGTACTTTCACGTTGCCAGGTTGAAGCTCACCCTTGCCACGAGCTTCGATGGGAAAAACCATTGTTTACCTGCTACTTGGTGTCCCTTTGTTGAACTAACCCCTCCCCCCACCCCTTTGCCCGCTGTGTACATAAGGCTTGCTTAAACTCGCTGAGTCTTATGTTCCACATCTTTAACTTTAACATGCCCAATTCTTGCCAATATTTCGGTTATCTTACAAGCTCGTGCTATGTACTGCACATTAGAGTTCTGAGCATATGCTGAATGTGAATCTTATGTGAGGGCATCACAATGCGCCAAGCACAGACTGGAAAACATGTATCAAACATAAACATTTTTCAGTACCACTAACTGTGGCCAAACTAAGTACTGCATTTAGATGAACTATTCAGCGATGACCAATCAGAATATATATCAGTCAAGTTACATCTACATCTACATCTACATGATTACTCTGCAATTCACATTTAAGTGCTTGGCAGAGGGTTCATCAAACCACAATCATACTATCTCTCTACCATTCCACTCCCGAACAGCGCGCGGGAAAAACGAACACCTAAACCTTTCTGTTCAAGCTCTGATTTCTCTTATTTTATTTTGATGATCATTCCTACCTATGTAGGTTGGGCTCAACAAAATATTTTCGCATTCGGAAGAGAAAGTTGGTGACTGAAATTTCGTAAATAGATCTCACCGCGACGAAAAACGTCTTTGCTTTAATGACTTCCATCCCAACTGGCGTATCATATCTGCCACACTCTCTCCCCTATTACGTGATAATACTAAACGAGCTGGCCTTTTTTACACCCTTTCGATGTCCTCTGTCAATCCCACCTGGTAAGGATCCCACACCGTGCAGCAATATTCTAACAGAGGACGAACGAGTGTAGTGTAAGCTGTCTCTTTAGTGGACTTGTTGCTTCTTCTAAGTGTCCTGCCAATGAAACGCAACCTTTGGCTCGCCTTCCCCACAGTATTATCTATGTGGTCTTTCCAGCTGAAGTTGTTAGTAATTTTAACAAATGGCTCTGAGCACTATGGGACTCAACTGCTGAGGTCATTAGTCTAATTTTAACACCCAGGTACTTAATTGAATTGACAGCCTTGAGAATTGTACTATTTATCGAGTAATCGAATTCCAACGGATTTCTCTTGGAACGCATGTGGATCACCTCGCACTTTTCGTTATTTAGCGTCAACTGCCACCTGCCACACCATACAGCAATCTTTTCAAAATCGCTTTGCAACTGATACAGGTCTTCGGATGACCTTACTAGACGGTAAATTACAGCACCATCTGCGAACAACCCAAGAGAACTGCTCAGATTGTCACCCAGGTCATTTATATAGATCAGGAACAGCAGAGGTCCCAGGACGCTTCCCTGGGGAACACCTGATATCACTTCAGTTTTACTCGATGATTTGCCGTCTATTACTACGAACTGCGACCTTCCTGACAGGAAATTACGAATCCAGTTGCACAACTGAGACGATATGCAATAGGCCCGCAGCTTGATTAGAAGTCGCCTGTGAGAAACGGTGTCAAAAGCTTTCTGGAAATCTAGAAATACGGAATCAACTTGAGATCCCCTGTCGATAGCGGCCATTACTTCGTGCGAATAGAGAGCTAGCTGCGTTGCACAAGAACGATGTTTTCTTAAACCATGCTGATTACGTATCAATAGATCGTTCCCTTCTAGGTGATTCATAATGTTTGAATACAGTATATGCTCCAAAACCCTCCTGCAAACCGACGTCAATGATATAGGTCTGTAGTTCGATGGATTACTCCTACTACCCTTCTTAAACACTGGTGCGACCTGCGCAATTTTACAATTTGTAGGTACAGATCTATCGGTGAGCGAGCGGTTGTATATGGTTGCTAAGTAGGGAGCTATTGTATCAGCGTAATCTGAAAGGAACCTAATCGGTATACAATCTGGACCTGAAGATTTTCCCGTATCAAGCGATTTGAGTTGCTTCGCAACCCCTAAGGTATCTAATTCTAAGAAACTCATGCTAGCAGATGTCCGTGTTTCAAATTCTGGAATATTCCATTCGTCTTCCCTGGTGAAGGAATTTCTGAAAACTGCGTTCAAGAACTCCGCTTTAGCGGCACAGTCGTCGGTAACACTACCATCGGCACTGCGCAGCGAAGGTATTGACTGCGCGTTGCCGCTTGTGTACTTTACATACGACCAGAATTTCTTCGGATTTTCTACCAAATTTCGAGACAATGTTTCGTTGTGGAACCTATTAAAGGCATCTCGCATTGAAGTCCGTGCCAAATTTCGCGCGTCTGTAAATTTTAGCCAATCTTCGGGATTTCGCGTTCTTCTGAACTTCGCATGCTTTTTCCGTTGCCTCTGCAGCAGCGTTCGGACCTGTTTTGTGTACCATGGGGGATCAGTTCCATCTCTTACCAATTTATGAGGTATGAATCTCTCAATTGCTGTTGCTACTATATCTTTGAATTTGAGCCACATCTCGTCTACATTTGGATAGTCAGTTCGGAAGGAATGGAGATTGTCTCTTAGGAGGCTTCTAGTGACACTTTATCCGATTTTTTAAATAAAATTATTTTGCGTTTGTTTCTGGTGGATGTGGAAGAAACGGTATTGAGCCTAGCTACAACGATCTTGTGATCACTAATCCCTGTATCAGTCATGATGCTCTCTACTAGCTCTGGATTGTTTGTGGCTAAGAGGTCAAGTGTGTTTTCGCAACCATTTACAATTCGCGTTGGTTCGTGGACCAACTGCTCGAAATAATTTTTCGGAGTAAGCATTTAGGACAATCTCGGAAGATGTTTTCTGCCTACCACTGGTTTTGAACAAGTATTTTTGCCAACGTATTGAGGGAAGGTTGAAGTCCACACTAACTATAACCGTATGAGTGGGGTATTTATTTGTTACGAGACTCAAATTTTCTCTGAACTGTTCAGCAACTATATCATCGAAATCTGGGGGTCGGTAAAATAAGCTAGTTATTAACTTAGTTCGGCTGTTAAGTATAACCTCCACCCATACCAGTTCGCACGGAGTATCTACTTCGACTTCACTACAAGATAAACTACTACTGACAGTCACAAACACTCCACCACCAATTCTGCCTAATCTATCTTTCCTGAACACCGTCTGAGACTTCGTAAAAATTTCTGCAGAACTTATTTCAGGCTTTAGCCAGCTTTGTGTACCTATAACGATTTCAGCTTCTGTGCTTTCTATTAGCGCTTGAAGCTCAGGAACTTTCCCAACACAACTACAACAATTTACAACTACAATTCCGACTGTTCCTTGATCCAAGCATGTCCTGTATTTGCCATGCACCCTTTGAGATTGCAGCCCACCCCGTACTTTCCCGAGGCCTTCTAACCTAAAAAACCGCCCAGTCCACGCCACACAGCCTCCGCTACCCGTGTAGCTGCCATCTTAGTGGTTTCAAGTGCAGTTGCACATTATGTCAATCATTTTGAGGGAAAATGTCCGCGTATTCTTGCTTCTCCATATGAGTCTGTGACTGATTTCCGACAAAGCTTTAGTTTTGGAGAGTAATTTCTTCACCAATGCTTCATTTTTCCTAAACACCGATAAATCATCGAAGAGTGCTAAAACATAGTTGCTTAAAGCAGACGCACATTACGAACACTTGCGATAAGCAGTTTTTCGAATCACACTGCTTTTCAGTATCAGAAATATGTCCCAGTTGTGTCTCTTGTGTAAAGTTATCATATAAAGCTACAGTCCAGAAGTACAGAACGAAATGTGTAAAGACTGGAAAACGGAAGGGTATAAATAGAATACACATCAGTCACGTCATCAACACAATCATATGTCTCGAAAACGGAGTAAATTGAAAGTCGTTGATGATAATGTGGTCTTTAAACCGCGTCATCACCGTTTTCACTGTCGAACAAAGTTGCTGAAGGCACGATGTGCATCCAAGAAGGATGGCCTTCACTGTAAAAGTTAGGTAGATACGTATCACTTCTTTCACGACATACGCCAAGCGAATCAACCAAAGGATTTGACCCCTTCGGTGCTTTGGGGAAGTAATAAGGCCAAATTTGAGGCGTTGATTACAATACAACAAGGCTTGAGCGTGCGTTAATCACAGGACCTCCAAACAGACCTCTCCTTTCCTGGGAAATTATCAGCATCCTGGCAAACACGTATCCACTTAGCTGACGTTACGGCTTGTTGGTGTAAGAACAAGCTCCTTTATGGTTACTCCATACCACGTATTTCCCTCCCTTAAAATGTAGAAATCACGATGGATGTAATTCTTTCCGTACATCGTTCTGAGCGGTATTATAAATCTGTCTACGTTCCATGGAGTCCATTAAGCGCATTAGCTCATTGCGAAATACGTCACATCGTTCTTTCAACTGAGCATGGTAACAAATTTTGTTATTCTCTTGAGCTAAGTTTAAACCTTGCAACCAACATGTAGATAGGTCCAGTAATTCCTGTAAGTCCTATTTCTTGGGTCTTTTCCAATACTCAGTCATTAACATCACTATCACGAGCATCTGCGCCTAGTGTAGTTCTCGCCAACCTGAATTTTTCATCTGGGTATAATCATTAAACAAGTGTAGTTCAGAGCAGTGGACTTTCTCCTCCTTCCTCTACCACGAAAATATCGTAACATATGTGTGTCTTGCACCACACTCCAACGATGCTCTATCTTTTCGTTTTCCTATAATGCTGGAATGCAATGATCTCCTTTGCTTTTTCTAGGGAAATGGCACACCACTTATTCCTCTTGGGTACACTGGCTTGGATAACTGACTTCCATCACTTTCTAACGAGTCTTATTAACTGTTAGGCTCTGCATCGTCTATAATGTTTTCACGAACAGGTGTTATTCTACACACAGGTCTTCTACATATTCATTTTGTCCAATATAGCCTATTGTATGTGCGTGCTGTTTATTATTACAATTAGTTTACATCCTTACAGTAATGACTTGCTAACAATAATGGAACTGAAATGATTAAGACGTAACGAAACCTATCGGATAAATTCTATGCTGGATTCTTTTTCATAGTCTAAATGCAGATCGTACTACCCCAGTTTAATTACTATTTCACTTCAAAGATGCAAGATATGCATACGCATCTTATAAGATACTAAACACAAAAATCTGCTGTAGGTCGCAGAGTTACTTACATAAACTACAATTTCTGATGCATACTATAAAGATTTTCGAAAGATATTCGCTGCACTATCAAACACAATTCCCTAAAAATACTTCGGGCACAAAACCTTCCACAGCTTGTGGAATATATCCCAGTCAATTTGAAGCATAGTCTCATCACTAACGTAAAGAAATGTTTCGGAATGTAATTGAAATATTTTCCATTGAAACCAGGATTAATGTCGGAAAAACAACAAACTAAATTTCTTTCAGTAATAATAAAAATATATGAGTCATATGGCTCGCAATGTCATCATACTGACACACACACACACACACAGACACACACACACACACACACACACACACACATATATATATATATATATATATATATATATATATATATATATATATATATATATATTACGAATGTTCATATGGGAGATACACCGAACATTTGACAGCGCCGAAAGAGGCGGAAGGCTAGCACTTTGATCAGAAGCGGATCTTGATGGAACGACTCGTTCCAGTGTAACAGGTCACCGCTTTCCATGTAAAATGTTGCCATTTCAGGCAAATAATATTACCCGTTACTGAAGCCTTTGATCTGGCGACACTTTAACGTCTGATGAATTGATAAGTGAGTAAAACTGCCTGAATATTCATAAAGGCTTTGAAAAATTTATTTCCATATTGATGTAGAGAATATAGAGACTGAAAATATGCTTCAAATGAACACAGCCATAATGTAGTGCACTTAACTGATCGTAAAAATGCAATACCCTTTGCATGCGCATGTTCAGCGAAAAACAATTACTAGCGTTTGTCACATCATGTAGTTATTGCGTTACATACGTTGTCGAAATGAAACATAACTGTCGTACCTATCTTGTGACGCACAATTTATTGGCGTTAACATGTGATACCGAAGGAAGAAAACTGAATTTCAAATGACATTTCTAGAGTGAACAGGATTCGTATGACTTGGTGCTGCTCTTTTCTTTACAGATACGATATCACATCTTAGCCAACAGTGCGAATGGTGTGAATTCAGAGACATGAATTGGGTGATGATCGAACACCTGCTCCAACGGAATAGTGCCTAGTGCGCAAGATTTCTGGACTGCGATGCGAGCCAGGCCTGGATCGGAACCGTGGTAAGGTGTACAGATCATTTCCCACTCTCGTTAAGGAAAATACTGGGCTGGTCTCCAATATCCTTCTCAGGGTATACGAACACAAACAGCTAAAATACGATACACACAGGACAAAGTTTACATGTTTTACCGACAGATGGCGAACACGATTTGCCCGCCCTCAAGTTACCATGACGACTGTGGCATCTGGAAGGACATCCCACAGCAAAGATAAAAAGTGAAATTAAAATTTCCCAAAAAAAAGAGTACCCAGTAATGGAGGGGCAGTCACTATGGAAAAGAGAGGTAGAAGATGATGATCGAAGAGATACCATCGCTAAATTCTGAACACATGTGAAAAGATACAGAGAAACTAAATTCACCAATGAATATAATAATGTCAGTAGACTTGTACGTATATGTATTTATCTCTAGCTGGGGCTATGTCATAGTCTGGCAAGAAGAGGGCAAAATACGTAAGTGTTTCTTAGCTCAGTTTACTGAAGTAACAGCGTAGATATGAAACTTTCGGGCAGTTTGAAACTGTGTGCATTTAAACTGTTGGCTGAGTTGAAATTTGAACGTGGAACATACGCCTTTCGCGGGCAAGTGCACTACCTACCGAGCTATCCACGCACGACATGGGCCCCTCCCTCACAATTCCACTTCTGACAGTATCTTTTCTACTACCTTCCACATTTCACAGAAATTCTCCCACATAGCTTTCGGAATTAGCACCCTCGGAAGATAGGATATTGCAGAGGAATGGCATAGCCACGTTCTAAGGGATTGTTTCCAGAATGAATATACACTCAACAACAAAGTGTGTGGTAACTTTGAACTTCCAAGCTGATGAAGAACGTGTCCTGGTCCATGATTCGGACTCGGCGCCTTTGCCTCTATCTTGGTAGAGTTCTTTCGCCCGAAAAGGTCCAACTTACAAATACCGGGCTAGCACACAGTTTTAATGTGCTAGAAATTTCAAATCAGTGCACACTGCACTGCAGAATGAAAATTAATTCTGGAAACTACACATATAGTTTGAAGACGCGTCTCCCTTAGGGTTGCGCATTACAGGAGCCTCTGATTTAGGTCGTCTTACTAAATAAAAAGTTAAAACTGGTAATACACATCTACTGTAAGCCTTTCTTTGTAGCCACATCCGTAACTTATACTTCAAAAGCCTGTTTACTTTACCCACATCATTCAAGGCCCTATCCATACTTGTACTTATTAACTTTCATGCTCATCCAGTCATGTTCCTTGATTTTCAAAATGCATGCAATGCTCTATGAATTCATTGTTAATTTGTTCAGTTTGGTTTTCGGTTATATACGATTTTAGTTTTATTTTAGTGGTTAAGAATACCAGTTTCATACAAGGCTGTTTAGTTCCTCCAGTAACTGTTTAAATTTATTTTAACTAGAAGCAGAAAGTACACTTCCAACTGAAAAACGAAATTGATCCGTCAACGTGTATTTCTTCTCCGTTTTCGCAGTGTAAGGACCGGAAAACGTGCTCTTAAGGTTGCTCCTAGTCTAAGTCTCCTTTCAACTGAACCAATGGAAGATCTAGGACGCCTCTTTGCGACTCAGTACGGTGTGTACCATTCTATCCTGTTTCTGTTCTGAATCCCTCATAAAATGGAAATGCCGTGTGGCTAGGGCCTCCCGTCGGGTAGATCGTTCGCCTGGTGCAAGTATTTCGAGTTGACGCCACTTCGGCTACTTGCGTGTCGATGAGGATGAAATGACGATCATAAGAACAACACAACACCCAGCCCCTGAGCGGAGAAAATCTCCGACCCAGTAGGGATTCGAACCAGGGCCGTGAGGTGTAACATTCCGTCGCGCTGACCACTCAGCTACCAGGAGCGTTATCCCGAAGAATTCTAGTACAAACTGCAGAACTTGTCCTTTCACGTTTTGTTCCACATCGAGCCTCACATATTTTGTTGAAATTGGACCGAAAGTGTCCTCAAACTAATAAATTCCAAAATGGTTCGAATGGCTCTGACCATTATGGGACGTAACATCTGAGGTCATCAGTCTCCCAGAACTTAGAACTGCTTAAACCTGGCTAACCTAAGGACATTACAAACATCCATGCCCGAGGCAGGATTTGACAACCTGCGACCGTAGCAGTCGCGCGGTTCAGGACTGAAGCGCCTAGAACCGTCGGCGGCGACAAATTCCAGACAAAGTAATAAGCGATATTCGCCACAGGGTTATGTGTTTCATTTGCGAGTTTGACGTGGCCCATGGTGCCATATGGATTTTTAAAACCAAGTTGTAGCTTGCCTCATTAAATTTTAATCTTTTATCTATGCGGCTGGTGAAAAATTTAGTGAAAGTTTTGTACGTTATGGGCAGAAGTTTGATAAACATTTAGTTTTTTCATCTAACGTAAAGGAGAATAGTTACAGCACAGTTCAGTATTTTGGAATTTTCAGACATTGCGTAAATAATTTTACAAAATCTATTAACAAAACTTTTCCTCCAGTTTTAATCAATTAATTTTTTTGATTCTTCAGCCTTCTGACTGATGTGGTCTACCACGAATTCCTCCCCTGCGCCAACCTCTTCATCTCCGAGTAGCAATGCCACCGCAGTTCTTGAATTATTTGTTTCATGTATTCCAGTCTCTGTCTTCCGCTATAGATTTTGCCGTCTACAATTCCCTCCAGTAGCACAGAGGTCAATTTCTGAAGGGTTAGCATACTGCCCATCATCCTATACCTTCTTCTTACCAATGTTTTCCATATGTTCCTTCACCGACTGACCGACAAGTACAAATGTTAAGTAGGGTACAGTCTAGGAGACTGATGTCGAATGACGAACTGAATGAATATGTTAAATTCATTCAGTCATTAGTTTTTATTCATAACTAAATACAGGTCACTGGTGGTATCATCCAAACAGTTATGTGTCGTTTCAATACTTGCACGAGCCCCAAATAGCTATGAAATTTAATAAAAGTTACTAACTGCTGAAGAACATCAATTGATATTTAACGAATCGATCAGTTCTCTAAAACACGGTCCAATCACGGTGATCTGACGTGCACTCGACACTAGCACAAATTCCTAAGCATCGGACGCCACAGAATCTTCAAAGTCCCGACTGGTCTAAGCACAATTACAGTCCAGAGGCATTGTTTCAGAACCTATCACTTAAACGTGGTGAAAATAGAGTCCCATCTGACCGTATCGTAAACGAAGTTCCACTGATATTCCAAAGCACAGTTTGGAATGCTAAAAAATAAACAGAGTCCCACAGTAGGGCTTCATTGGCTACGTGTGACGGCACACGAACGAAAACAGAGTCCAGCAGCTTCGATTTTGCAGCAAAGTCCCGTTTGCTTGCCAAAATAATCTCAAAAGACAGAAAGCTTGAAAATCACAAGTCCCTACTGTGTCCCACAGCGAAAGTATCCTAAGCTCGGATTCTTCGTGCAAAATTCTATCTTCCGTTTGCACGCACATGCGAAGTTCGGCTAAGTTCAACACTTCTGGAACTATCGCGAAAGTGTCACGTCGAGCAACACAGGTCCGGCGTCGGCAAAGGCGCGCAGAACTCTCTCTCGCGGAGCTTTGTGTCAGCTCCGTTTAAGTACCCTCGATCCGAAGTTCCCCAAGCTACGACACGTTAACTGCTTTCCATTGATCATCACTTCTTTGCATATCTTTTTACATAGAAGAGCAATCTTAATTCTGTTTTTTTTCCATTTGTGCCACTAAGTGATATTACCGTTCTTTATTGGACATTACTTTCCATATGAACTTGAAGCACTTTTTCTGATGCGCTGATCAGAATTCACATATATACAAAGGTTAAACAAATATGGGAAAAACTACTCAAAAATTATTAATACACTGAGACTACATATAATAATAATAACAAATATCACAAACTAATTATGTTGGAACGTGTGTAACGACACCCGCTATCATACACTGCCTTGCTGTTCGTGTGCCTGTCTTGTATTATTTGTTTTAATGAATTATTAGCATGAAATTAATAAAACTGGGGTTTTATAGTGAAATATTAATGCTGCAAATTATGTAAGTATGTCAGTCGTTGCGTTTCGCCGTGTCCTTTAAAATGAGCACTCGCTCTACTCTGTACCTACATTGGTTCAAACGCTAAAAATTATTTACTAAATTGCACATACTGCATATTTGTTTATTTAATATCTTTTGATATAAAATTCTTACAAATCTTATCAGCGTCACAGCTGATTCTCCTCAGACTCCTCTTTCATTTGCCATATCGTACTTTCTCGTACTTATTTGTGTTTGCGTTTAATCTAAGCAAACGTGGATAAAGCAGGTCTTAAAACCATCCGCTGCAACGGGCTAAACCTGCATGACATCACGTGACCGCCATCCGTCTGTAACTGACAGGTCCACGTGCAGCAATCTGCCGCTGACCACTCGCTCGCCGCAGTCTTTCATCCTGCTCTCGCCAGCTGCCTGGCTGAGCCGGCCTCACCGGTCGCCCTGCGCGGCCCCTTTAATCGATTTCCGTTAACAGACTTTCCTGTCCAAATGTCAACAAACGACTGTCTACCCCTTCACCCTGGATTTAAATCTCACCCTGCAATCGTAATTTTAGCTCCGTCGTTGCTTCTTCGACGTATTGATTGAACAGTACGGCCTAAATGCCTGTCTTACACTCTTCTTAATGCAATCACTCCGATCCTGGTCATCCAATCTTATTGTTCCTTCTTGGATCTTATACATACTATATATTACCAGTCGTTCACTACAGCTTTCTCCAATTTTCTCACAATATCGAACATTTTAGCATATTTTATATTGTCGATCGCTTTTTCTCGCTCGACAAACCCTACGGGTGTGTCGATTTTTCTTCACTATTGCTTCCATTATCAACCGCAACGTCAGAACCTCTCACCAGCCCGGATTTACGATATTTCCGAACCGGGCCAAAAACTTGATACTGGAATCCCCGCTCCCCCTAGAGCGTTTGTGATAGGACGTCAGAAATTTTAAAAAAGTCGAGTTTTCAAAAATATATCATTTTTAGCGCAGATGTTTCTGAAGGATTCGATACATAAAACGTATATGTTCGAGTAAATGTAAAACATCTTATTTGGTCTTATGTGTGCCTCAGTGCACTGCTACGCCTCTTCACACAGAATTCTTCTATCGCACGTCACTGTATTTTGCTCTGGCGAATTATGACGTGTATAATGGCTCTAAGCACTATGGTACTTAATATCTGAGGTCATCAGTCCCCTAGACTTAGAACTACTTAAACCTAACTAATCTAAGGACATCACACACATCCATGCCCGAGGCAGCAATCGAACCTGCGACCGTAGCAGCAGCGCGGTTCCGGACTGAAGCGCCTAGTACCTCTCGGCCACAACGTCTGACAGGTATATTTTGTACTGGAAGTCATTAAATCAATATTCAGGATAGTGGAAACTAAACTAAAATGTCGCTTGGTGCCTCTTCTGCTCCCATTCGGCGGGTTTCACATCCTAACCCGTCCCCATTTCTTTAAAAAAAAAAAAAAAAAAAAAGATAAAATATAAAACACATACACAATTAATACTAGGTGGGATTATTTGTGACCGGGAGTATAAGAACTCTTCAGAAAATTTCCACCCTTTAGTGCCTACTAGCCAATAACTTTCTCTTTTGTGTGACATAAAATGAAATATAGGAAACAGAGAAGTAATACAGACAAAAAGAAGCAAGACAGTACACATTTCTTCAATCCTTAGGTCCCAGTATCTTTTTCTCTGTAATCTTACTACAGCTTTAAAAATCATGCTTTTCTTTCTACGAAAGAATCTATCACGTCGTCGAAGTTCGTCAAATGTTTTGTTACATGAGAAATCGAAATGTTTTTGTCTAATACTGAAAAACCTGTTAATACGAATAGTATCCAAGACTGGTGTGGTTTCTGGTTTGTCAATGTCTGCTATATACAACGAAATAGGCATTTATAATACTGTAGCAACTGCGAGATATGCCAATTAAGCAAGACCATTTTGGCACAAATGGTCATTTTTACCTACCTCATTTACGGAATTAACGCGACAGAATATAATTCACGAAGTACGAGTATCAATTGCCTTTTAGGCCTACTACAAGCAAAAAGTTTTACGTTTGGAAACAGTTTCACATTTCGTTCATATACATCAGTTTCTCAAGCAGTAGTACAAATTTTTTATACAAATTTTTAATGGTCATATTCTTCCATGTAATTTGTGTGATTTCCCCGTTTCTTCTCCTTCCTCGTTGTAACAAACAATATAGTCATCATTAATTCTGTAACTATTCCCTGTCGGCCGCTCGTGGTCTCGCGGTAGCGTTCTCGCTTCCCGAGCACGGGGTCCCGGGTTCGATTCCCGGCGGGGTCAGGGATTTTCACCTACCTCGAGATGACTGGGTGTTTGTGTTGTCCTCATCATTTCATCATCATCCAGGAAAGTGGCGAAATTGGACTGAGCAAAGATTGGATAATTGTACGGGCGCTGATAACCACGCAGTTGAGCGCCCCACAAACCAAACATCATCATCATAACTATTCCCACCATTGTCAATACTTATTCTCCGGTCAACTTCACTAATCCTGCCGGAATCACCGGTTTAGCTACCCCGCGTTTATTCTCCAGTTAAGCGTCATTACGTGTTCGTATAACGTGTTGTCCGTGCTATTCCGAGAACAGAACTTCACCGACTGCTAAAAGGGGACTGTACAACTGGCTCATAGTAGTGTAGCGTTCTGGCAAAAATTTTCTGCCAAAATTTCATTTTCTTGGTTACACCGAGAGCATAATATGTTATTCCTATTAGTCGTTTATTTCCACTCTGGTAGTCTCAATCTATGGATTTCCACATAAAAAGACAGCGATCGGCAATCACCCGTTCAGGTTTATTCGCCTCAATTCACATAGCCTCGTGCCCTTTTGTCTCCAGGAGAGTTTTTTATTCCTAGATTTAACGGGGATTCCTCTGGCAGAGACATCACGTACACTACGCATGCATTCAAAGATCAACTTACGGTTTTTACACATATCAACTTAGAATGTGTTCAAAAATGTCCAGAAACCAACAGGGATGCGTTTCAAAATCATATGAACAATCGATAGACCAACGTACGCTGGATGCTAGACGTTTTGTGAAAAAAGGTTTTTTTCTTCATGAATATGAATTTGGCGCTCCCTTAAATTAAAACCCGGGGCAGATACCCGGTTTGCCCCCTTCCCCCCCACCCCCACCCCAATCCGTCTCCTAACAAATGCTCAATTTCATTATCCTTCCTTCTATATTATATTCTTGTCACAAATTTGGTTGCATGAAATTTTAAGCTGACTGTGTTATAGTTGTCGCACTTGTCGGCTCTTGCTATCTTCGGAACTGTGTGGATATCATTTCTCCGAAAGTTTGATGGTGAATCCCTGGTTCCATGTATTCTACACACCAGCTTTAATAGTCGATTTGTTGCCATTTCCCCAAATAATTTTAGGATTTAAATGAAATTTTATCCATCCCTTCTGCCTTACGTGCTCTCAAATCTTTCAGAGTCTTGTAAATTCTGACTCTAATACCGGATGCCATATGTCTTGCCTGTTGACGTCAGTCTTTTCTTCTATCACGCCCTCAGACAAGTCCTTCCCTTCATAGAGGTATTCAGTGTACTGTACTCTTTCAACCTCTCCTCTGTGATTGCTTTTAATATCACCGAAGGTTGTTGAGACTTTTCTGTATGCTGAGTGGGTCCTTCTGACGGATATTTCTTTTTCGATATCTTCACATTTTTTCCTGTAGCCATTTGGCCTTGGCTCCCCTGCACTTCTTATGTATTTCACTCCTAAGGGATTTATATTGTTGTATTCCTGTCCTTCCCTTACCATTTTTGTACTTCCTTCTTTGTCAGTGAATTGAAGTACTTCCTCTGTTACCAATGGTTTTTTCCTTGTACCTACGTTTGTCTTTCTAGCTTCCGTGATTTCCCTTTCTAACAGATATCCACTCCTTTTCACCTGAACTACCTATTTGGTACTCCTTATCTTAGTATCCACATCCTCAGCGAACTTCAAATGTCTCTTACGATTCTCAATACTTCAGAATCCCACGTCCTCCAACATTGATTCTTCCGGATGATTTTCTTATATTTCAGTCTACTCCTTATCATTACTAAATTGTGATCTGAGACAGTATCTGCTCTTGGATATGCCTTGGAATGCAATATTTGATTTAGAAATCTCTGTCTGGCTGTGATGTAATCCAGTTGTAATCTTCCAGTGTCTCCAGGTCCATCTACTTTGATTCTTGAGCAGAGTATTCGCTGTTACCATCTGGAATTTATTGCGAAACTCAATTAGTCTTTCCTAGTGACAATCCCATATTCTCCGGTAGCTCTTTCTTCTGTTTCCTCTTCTACAACCACCTTCCAGTCCCCCACGATTATTAGATTTTCCTGTCCCTTTACAAATTGAGTTACCTTTCAGTATCCTCATACAATGTCTCTATCTCTTCATCTTCTGCTTGTGACGTCGGCATGTATACGTGAACTATCTTTGTGGGTGATGTTTTGCTGTCGAATCTGATGAGAACAACCCTATCACTGAACTGTTCACGGTAATTCACTCTCTGCCCTATTTTCCTAGTGATAAAAAATCCTACTCCCGTTATACCATTTCCTGCTGCTGTTGGTATTACCCTATACGCATTTGACCAGAAAACCTTATCTTCTTTCTATTTCTATTCACTGACTCCCACTACATCTAGATTGCGTCATTGTGTTTCCCTTTTCATACTTCCTAGCTTTCCTACTACGTTGAAACTTCTGGAATTCCATGCTCTGACTCGTAGAATGTTATCCTTTCGTTGGTTATTGCATATTTTTCTCACGGTCACTTCGCTACTGGCAATCCCCTCCCAAAGACCCGAACGGTGGTGTATTTGGAATATTTCGCCAATGGAGAGATAACGACACACTGAGCTACCCTGCCAGCCCCGTAGAGCGCCGCTGCTACGCCCACATTCTAAGAAGGTGAGTGTGTATACATCCCTGTTCTACTATTGATTCTCATATTCTATGTTTCTGACTTCCTGCCAGATAAGTCTATTTAGTAATTTGCAGTATCTGAAAGTGAAACTGGATCCTCACAGTTTCTACACTTTCTTTATTATTTGGACCTTGGCAAATCAATTTCCTATCAGCTGCTTTTTGGAATAACACACCATCCACCTGAAAATTTCTGAGGCTGATTTTATTCCTGGAAGAGAAGAGCCATCAGTGCAGTAACTATGGTTCCAGCTTAAACTAACAACTGTAAACAACAAACTCGCATTCAGTCAGTCAGTTGTGAGCAAGCAGTGTTAAGTGATGTATGTATGACAGTAGTGTGTCATTTCTGTTGTGTTACAAATCGCTATGGAACAATATCTCTGGATCAAGTGTGCAAGACTCTCAACAATGTTCGAAACTTGTGCAATGTTTCTCCCACACACATTGGCTCCCGTGCAAAATCAAAGACCGTGGAACCAGCCGGAGTGGTTGTGTGGTTCTAGGCGCTACAATCTAGAGCCGAGCGACCGCTACGGTCGCAGGTTAGAATCCTGCCTCGGGCATGGATGTGTGTGATGTCCTTAGGTTAGTTAGGTTTAATTAGTTCTAAGTTCTAGGCGACTGTTGACCTCAGAAGTTAAGTCGCATAGTGCTCAGAGCCATTTGAACCATTTGAACCAAAGACCCTGGATGCCTGCCCTAACTTGATTGAAATGCAGAATGAGAATAACAGTTTCCTTGAGAAAACTGTCATTGATGACGAGACTCAGGGTTATTAATACAAATCTACCATGAAGCTACAAATCGCAGAAATGTACAGTTATGCTCATAAGTATCCGAACGACTTGAACTGCATTTCGCCTTATTCACATGCAACCTGCATAATGCAGCTGTCGAGAAGGTCCTCTAATCGCTCCTTGGTACAGTCGTTTGACCATTCAAAATGGTTCCAACAAGTCACCACTATGTAGCGGCACCACCGTTTAGGATAGGGAAAGTTAGTTTTGTGTGATATTCTGAGCACAACATACAGCCAGGTGCGGCCCGGATTGCAGTAAGTTATGCTGAACAGCGGTTGCGAAACGGAATGGAGGCCACAGGGCCGTCGAACCACTGAAAAGAGTAAACGCAGCGGGCCGCATCGTGCAAGCTATAGGCGGAAGGGGCCCACTGGTGCAACCGTGGTGTGGGGCGTAGGTGACTCGGAGCAGCGCGTTAACAAAACAAAGATGCACAGCCGAGTATAAACAGGTGTTGTTTTCTAACAAGACCACAGATGGCAATAAAGAAGCAGTAGCCTTATACGCTGATGATACGGCGTACTGGGTCACAGACCGACAAACACAAACAATACAGAGAAAGGCAAGTGCGTATTTAAACAAACTAAAAAAATGGATGGCAAAAAGACAGGATTAAACCCAACCCCAACAAGACTCAAATGGTACTATTTCGGCACCGAAACCTAACCAAAAAGCGAAACCAAGACGAAAGAGACATAAAACTAACACTATGGGGCACGCCACTTCAGCTAGGAAACGCCACCAAATACACTCCTGGAAATGGAAAAAAGAACACATTGACACCGGTGTGTCAGACCCACCATACTTGCTCCGGACACTGCGAGAGGGCTGTACAAGCAATGATCACACGCACGGCACAGCGGACACACCAGGAACCGCGGTGTTGGCCGTCGAATGGCGCTAGCTGCGCAGCATTTGTGCACCGCCGCCGTCAGTGTCAGCCAGTTTGCCGTGGCATACGGAGCTCCATCGCAGTCTTTAACACTGGTAGCATGCCGCGACAGCGTGGACGTGAACCGTATGTGCAGTTGACGGACTTTGAGCGAGGGCGTATAGTGGGCATGCGGGAGGCCGGGTGGACATACCGCCGAATTGCTCAACACGTGGGGCGTGACGTCTCCACAGTACATCGATGTTGTCGCCAGTGGTCGGCGGAAGGTGCACGTGCCCGTCGACCTGGGACCGGACCGCAGCGACGCACGGATGCACGCCAAGACCGTAGGATCCTTCGCAGTGCCGTATGGGACCGCACCGCCACTTCCCAGCAAATTAGGGACGCTGTTGTTCCTGGGGTATCGGCGAGGACCATTCGCAACCGTCTCCATGAAGCTGGGCTACGGTCCCGCACACCGTTAGGCCGTCTTCCGCTCACGCCCCAACATCGTGCAGCCCGCCTCCAGTGGTGTCGCGACAGGCGTGAATGGAGGGACGAATGGAGACGTGTCGTCTTCAGCGATGAGAGTCGCTTCTGCCTTGGTGCCAATGATGGTCGTATGCGTGTTTGGCGCCGTGCAGGTGAGCGCCACAATCAGGACTGCATACGACCGAGGCACACAGGGCCAACACCCGGCATCATGGTGTGGGGAGCGATCTCCTACACTGGCCGTACACCACTGGTGATCGTCGAGGGGACACTGAATAGTGCACGGTACATCCAAACCGTCATCGAACCCATCGTTCTACCATTCCTAGACCGGCAAGGGAACTTGCTGTTCCAACAGGACAATGCACGTCCGCATGTATCCCGTGCCACCCAACGTGCTCTAGAAGGTGTAAGTCAACTACCCTGGCCAGCAAGATCTCCGGATCTGTCCCCCATTGAGCATGTTTGGGACTGGATGAAGCGTCGTCTCACGCGGTCTGCACGTCCAGCACGAACGCTGGTCCAACTGAGGCGCCAGGTGGAAATGGCATGGCAAGCCGTTCCACAGGACTACATCCAGCATCTCTACGATCGTCTCCATGGGAGAATAGCAGCCTGCATTGCTGCGAAAGGTGGATATACACTGTACTAGTGCCGACATTGTGCATGCTCTGTTGCCTGTGTCTATGTGCCTGTGGTTCTGTCAGTGTGATCATGTGATGTATCTGACCCCAGGAATGTGTCAATAAGGTTTCCCCTTCCTGGGACAATGAATTCACGGTGTTCTTATTTCAATTTCCAGGAGTGTATCTAGGCATCTATTACGATAAATACCTGAACTGGTATATCCATCAACAAGACATACACAATAGGATAAGGAAAAGGCAGGGACTCATCAGGCAGGTACAAGCACGATTCGACGGTTGTAGCACACATACAGCAATACACACTCATAAAACGTTTATAAAACCACTACTAGAGTATGGGGCCCCAGCACTAGGAGGAATGACAGCCACAACAGCCAACAAAATGTACACGACAGAAAGACGACACCTACGGAGCTTCCTCAAATTGCAAAACACCACACCAACCACCGAAGTATACAGAACAGCCAAGATCACGCCGCTGCAAACACGCTTAGCCAAACTAAGAGCGAAATACGGCAAAAGAATACTACAGAACCGTCCCGACTTAGAACACATCGTAACCACCAAAACCAACAAAACAAGAAAACCAAAATATAAATACATTCATCCAAACAGGACAGTGGCACAAAATACTACCAAAGCATTCCCTGAACTAGCGCCAACAATGGCGCCCCTCATCGAAGGCGAAGAAACACCACCACACCTAGATGAGAGACAAGACCAAGAATGGAACAACTGCAGACGCAGCCAACAAGATCACAGCAAACAAGAAGAAGACGAAAACTCTACAAACAAAGCAACCATTGCAGTAGCCAGTCACTGCACAGAGCTGTGGGATCTGTACTAAAGCATAAGAGTAGAATAACTAAATAAACATAACATAAACTAGTTTTAAATAACCAACTTAGCATTATATTCAATTAAATAAATAACAACCCCCAAAATTGTAAGAAAATAAAAGTTAATAAAATAAATATGTGTAATCCTAAGGCTGAATAGAGATAGAGCAAAAAGAAGCTCTCTAGCAGCCCGCCCTATCCCCCTCAGGGAAGGGAATGAAAAAATAAAAAAACAGAAAAACAAGAGTCATTCAAATGTGGCAGATCTCCTGGATTGGGGGGGGGGGGGGGGCGTGTCACTCCACCAGGCTACACGTAGTAACAGATGGAGCGACAGCGTCCCAGTCCACGGTGGGTCATTGGTTCGACCCACTGAGGCTGACGCGGGATCCGCAGCCAGCCAGGCAGGCCACTCTTCGGCTTGCTACTGCGGGCAGTTCTCTCGGCTCCCGACACACGCCGGAGACTTCTTTGGCGAGGGCCACAGCTTTGGACACCGGATCGCAAGTGTTCGCTTCTGCCACGTTCCCAGCTATGCCAGCCGAGGAAGAAGCAGCAGTGGGGCTGGCCTATGGCTCCCGGCGGAGCAGCATAGCGCCAACGAGGACAGTAGTCGCTGATTCGGCTGCTGGCGCACCCATCCTGACGTGATTGGAACTCTGAAGCTGGCGAACAAGGCCGTCACAACACAGCGTTGCGTTGCACAGGCCACTGGGGTGCTACCTGAGCAATTTGAGGCCTGTGATGCAAACCGAGGTGAACTGAGCTCTGTAGAGGAAACTAATAAATCATCGGGAAAGTTCTCGCTGAGATTTAATATGGCGCCTCCTGGTACCCAACCACTACATTTTGTGTCTTCAGGCCACATTTGGCGTCTGATACCACAACAACTCGAAAGCACTGCTCTGTGTCCCAATTAATCAAGATGTAAAGTAATATCACGATACTACAAATATCAGGGATCACCTTACCACAGATAAGACTGTCCTTAAGTCATGTAAGCTCACACTTATTACAATAAATGACATACCTTGAATGTTACCATTGTTACTATTACGTAGGATAGGTAATGCACGTAGTAAGTTCGTCATACTCATGATTTCTTCACAGTAACATACCGTACTTATTATTTAACACAAAATGATATTAAAAATTTGAGTTATTCAAGAGCAGCTAGTTGAGAATATGTATGAAATTCAAATGACATGACGAACCGTCTCGTTCTGCACATGGATTCAAACCCAGGTCATGCAGACTAAGCAAAGATTTTGTGATTGACAGAAACTAAGAATCATTCCTGACTAGAGAGTGATATACCTCTTTTTTAGACAGTATCAGTTAGCAAATATCAACTTTAAGTTACATAACGTAAACATTTTTAACAGACATGGATTCCTACCTGACATCTATTTCCCTGTTAATGAACTACGAGAGATCTTCACAAGTGACTTACTTGAAATGTCATAAGGTAAAGCTTTGCGTTGGGCAGAGATTCGAACCCAGAACCTAATAGAATTGTTATCGAAGCGCAATCAACTGTGACATATCGGATTTTCTCGGCAGTAGGTAGATGTTTTAAGTGAAATGACGAGACGAAACATTAATTTTTTCCTTCCCAGGACTCCAGCCCGGCACCTGTAGCTGTTATATTCTAGAGAACACGAACGTTAAATATGGGTTTGTTACACTAGCAGTTACATGTGAGCATGTTTGAACTAGAAATAATATGACAAATAGCTCAGTGCTGACGGGGAATCAAACCCCACACATATTGTTATTGACTACACACAAAGAGATGTCAGCTACCGAATTTTTCTCCACCAGCAGCTCGGAATAACATCCTTGAACTTACAGTGACCTCGAAAATAGTTCTGTGTCTCCCTGTTAGTCAAAAAGTCAGATATCGTTAGTGTTGACAACAAATGAAAATACATTAAAAATCAAAATTATTATCCAACAGCACATAGGTGTTCTCATGCTAGAGCTTGATAATACATAACGAAAACTTTAGTGCTTGACCAGGATTCGAGCCCATTCATGCTCAATATGTGGAGATGTCGAGGAATCTGCAGTTTTGAACAAACAACAAATTGTATTCGAGTTGTATTGCCACGAAGAGATCAAATTCCGCGTTAAGGGCGGATTGAGTTGCATTCCCAGTTCAGAACCAATTTTATCGACGCACAGAAGCTCAAATAAAAGATGGAATAAGTGTCCTGCTACCCTAAATAGCATTTATTTATTCAAAATAAATAAGTAACTAGTATAAGAAAGGTTACTGGTGATAAAGTTTCTACATGTCGCCACTCCTGACTTTATTATGGTTCAGCCTAACGTCTACTTGGTAGGGAAGGAATATAATGTTTAATGTGAATTTCAGACCATAATGCCATTATACCTTCATCACTTGGCGTAACCAGAAGAGGCTAGAATCTGTCTCTCCCTATCAAAAATCATCGGCAAAAGTTGGAATCGAACCCAGACCATAGGTATATGAACCTATCAGCAATAAAACAGACCACCAAATCCTCTTCTCTGGCACTCATTTTTTTTATCCTAACGCCGTTGCGCCACACTGGATGAGAATTCTGACCCACAGGCTCCCTGTAGTGCTTTACAGCATGTTCAGTACATTCATTTCCTTGGTTGACCGAATCGCCATGAACTAGCTGCCTCGGCTACCCAGTGCATACATTCGACTGTATTTTGCAATCACCGAAATAAAATCACGTAACTGCCGCCTACAGAGAACTACCAACAGTGTAGGATGCAGATGTTTAAGTAGAAAGTGTTCGTTTCCACTTGAGCTACTTTATTGCGCTATCTGTTTGTTGAAAACGTCGTGCAGTGCAAAAGAAAAGCTGTAACTGTCTCCCTCTCTGAAGTCTAGATCCGGCCATATGCGTTATCTCACAGCACTGTGGAATGCGGAAGTTCTGGAGGAAATGTTGATGATATCTGGAGCTGCTCTAGTTATACGTCAGCTAGTAGCGTAGCGGTAAGCATCCTGCACCGTAGGTAAGACGTCGCGAGTTCGGTTACATTCACCACTACATTATTTAAAACGCAGTTCTGCTGTCTGCTGAAGTTATGACTCTAATGGAACTTTGAATATAATTCCCTTCACTTCTCAACCTACAATAGTCACATAAGGAAAAAGGGCTAACTTATGCGACATTTTGTTCTTTCAGGTTTAATAGACGGCCAGGCAGCAGATGAACCTAGAAACTTTTGTATTATGTATGGGGAGAGATCATCGGGCCAAAATAGGTCAGCAAAGTATTTTCTACATTAGCTGTCATGTGCTAGGGCATTTTATTCTTCTTCAAACCTTGTTCGACAGCTTTAACTCAGAACAAGTTTTCTACATGCATGTAATCAATAAACTGCATGTGCATTGTCAGACTGTTATAGATAACACCAGAGAATTCGCATATATCATTGATGATTAATTTCTCTCATGTTTACCATTGTTTTAAGAACACTAAAAGAAACTTTACGAAAATCGTGCACTGTATTATCAGAACTGAAATAAAACTACAAACGATAACCTTACTACGAAAGTGTGTTTTAATAAGACTGAGTATCTGTACACAAGCGTGCCTCTATCGGCACGAATACTAAAATACTAATCACTTAGATTTCGATTGGGTTTGTGTTTGATTGGTATGCTGTGTCATACTCAAGTCATGTGTTCCTAGAAACCCAAATTTTGCTTGTCAGCAGCGGAAAGAGGCGTTACCTGTTGCACAGCACTCTAAGTTTTTCAACATTGCACTATAAGCCGAAAGTATTTTCACTGGAAGGGCGAATCATATCAGACGCGTTTTCACAGGTCAGCACAATACCACAGTGCTAGCGAAGACGTATGAGTCTTGGCTTCCTCTTACGAAGCCAGTAGTGGCCAGAACTCGTAAACCGCTACTTAAAGTACGAGATTAGTTGCGATTTCCACGTGCAACGACTTTCCTGGGCTGAAAACCGCAAATTTACAATCTTTTTTTAAATCTCAATCGATAATAACTCAGATTATTCAATGGAAATGATTTCGTTTGTCTGTAGCGCATGGTGCAAGAAATATTTATGTTTTGCTTGCTTCTGTGATAGGTTTCACCCCACTGAATGTGAGCATGCGCTTGAATAGACTGTCAATAACTGGAATTACGTAATAATACAATTAAAAGGCGTATTTTTGCGTTATGTATCCCGAAGAAAATAACTGTAAATAGATTATATGCATACTTGCTTATTACTCGCGCTTCTCGATGAAAGAGAGAGACAGAGAGAGAAAACAGAAATGTATTTCAAATATCAGCTCGGTGACCACATGCTCGTCTCGTGATGTAAATCAAGGACAGTTGATAGATAATATCTCGTTGTACTAGCGATATGTGTGACTACAGGGTTCTTTCTTTTCTCTCTGCAAACAACCAGAACAGAATTCAGTAACAAAGTAGTAAGAACACCTATGCAGTGCGTCAATTACACACCCAGCCTTTCTTGGTTATTTTGTTAATCGTTAACAATAGTCTGTAATGCAGTAAACATCCTTGATTACTGATTTGTTATTACTACCATCGTTATTCTTATTTGTCACCTCACAACAGATTTCCTATGACTCACTGCTGCCGATGCACTTAACGAATGGATCAGGATGAATGGAATGTGGGACGTTTCGTTCAAAAATGGTTCAAATGCTTCTGAGCTCTATGGGACTTAACATCTGAGGTCATCAGTCCCCTAGAACTTAGAACTACTTAAACCTAACTAACCTAAGGACATCACACACATCCATGCCCGAGGCAGGATTCGAACCTGCGACCGCAGCGGTCGCGCGGTTCCGGACTGAAGCGCCTAGAACGGCCCGGCCACAGCGGCCGGCGGATTTTTCGTCACAGAGAATATACATATTTATTTCGGCGTCTCGTGTTCAGAATAATATGAAAATCTCAGTAAGAGAAGACGACAACGGGATGCCGGTGATGCAGGCAATAATACCCAACTATTTCTGTCGACTTAACACCATGACAACAGACGAATTGGCGTCTCAGTGTATTTTGATTATAGTTCGTTAGCCTTCTTGCGACCTCGTTCTAATACCTCGTGGGAGCAGGCATAGTATTTTTCTTTTTGAACACCAAGCAATAACACAGACAGTAGATGGAATGATATGAAGAAACAATCAGACTCATGGGTGTGGATCCAGTTCATCATTAGAAGACTAAACAAGAGGGAAACATTACGAAAGCAATGAATGCGCTGGTTAGTATACATTATTTGTATAGATCTGAAGACGAAGAAGCGCAGATCAGCGCAGTGCCCGCATCTGCACTTTATTTTCTGTCTTAATGGGCATAATTTTAAGTTTCTTCTCTTCTAAATTTTCAAACGACTTGATTATTACATGACATACATTTTTCTACATTCTCGTTCCATTCATGAAATTCTGCTTGTATGATTACAAGATTGCACATAGATACAACCGATTTCGAGGAGAAAAGTGGTTGTTATCTTACTTTTCGTGTTTTCGTGACAGATGGGCAAAGTAAATTTCCAAAGACTTTTTATTGTAATGAAATAATCTTTTGTCACAAAGTAAAAGGTAGGTGTTTTATTCGTGTATACGAGGGCTATCCACAAAGTACATTACGTTTTGGAATTAAAAATAAATAAAGTATTGGAAATTTTTTTTATTATATACAGATGAAAGCCGCACCTAAATACTACTTTTCTACATAGTTGCCCTTTAAATTAAGGCACTTATCGTAGCCATGGACGAGCTTGGAAATTCCCTCGTCGTAAAATTCGGCCGCTTGCGCCTTCAACCAAGTGGTTACCTCTTCTTGAAGCTGTGCGTCGTCATCAAAACGCTGCATAGCCAACCACTTCTTCATTACTGGGAATAAGTGGAAGTCGCTCGGTGACAGGTCGGGACTGTACGGCGGATGAGGAAACAACTCCCACTTAAAAGATTCGAGAACTTTACGAGTGGCATTTGCCGTGCGGGCCCGGGGGCTGTCGTGAATCAGCAAGATCTTTGAGCACAACTTTCCCTTGCGCTTGTTTTGTATTGCTCTTCTGAGGTTGCGCAGAGTTTGGCAATATCTTTGAGAGTTTATTGTAGTGCCTCTTTCCAGGAAATCCACAAAAATCACACCTTTTCTGTCCCAAAAGACAGTCGCCACGTGGTTGAAGGCGCAGGAGGCCAAATTTTACGACGAAGGAATTTCCAAACTCTTCCATCGCTACGATAAGTGCCTTAATTTAAATGGCACCTATGTAGAAAAGTAGTATTTAAGTGTGGCTTTCATCTGTATATAATAAAAAAATTTACAATACTTTATTTATTTTTAATTCCAAAACGTAATGTACTTTGTGGATAGCCCTCGTATTTTGTGAGAAACTGTGATCGTGATGGAAGATTATACACCTTAATGTTTGACACAACTGGTAGGAGAAAACGGTGCATATTAACCAAACCCAGCGCCTCCTCTCCGTTTCCTCCTATGACAAAAGCATGGGGTTCTCCTCACATACTGCTACAGAGCTGCTCCTAGCACAGCTGAGAATTGACACCATCGTCACAAACATTTGGCAGCACTGTGAAACGGCAATCACTTCTGCATATGGAACTGAATTGACTCCATAAATTCACTTGATATTCCCTTTCCATTTGAATGACTCGTGCTATATAATCCTCATGTAAACTAAGACATTGAGAGAAAAAATTCAATTTTTTCTCTTAAGAAATGCTATTCTTCACGTAAGTGACAACTTTTAGTATCGTTCACGATGCGTTATGACGCTGAGTGACCAATACCATGATCAGAGTGGCGTGCTGGCAGCAGTGTGTCTGTAGCCCCATGGTACCACCCGTGTGTCGCGTCGCAGTGGTTAAATAAATCCATGGCAAAAAGAAATTATTTGAAGAATCCCTGTGAAAGGATAAAGAAGAAGATGTGATGCTTTAATTATAGTGCACTGTATCAGAAACAATGAAATTAATTCTGTGCCACATTGATGTATTGCATACTAGTGCAACAAAATACTCATCAAATAAAAACGGTTTTATGCCTCCGTTGCTATCGAGTGTGAAACACAAATCGTAGACAGATTTTATGCCTCACAACTCAACAACATAAAAGCGTTTTACACCGTCGAGACTGAGGAGTGGAGCAGACGTTGTCGGCAGAAGGCGAGGCAGCGCAGTGCCTCAGCCCCCGCCGGTAGGCAGCAAATGTCTACCAGAAATCTCAGATGCATGCGGTGTTCAGAAATCTCTCGCTAAAATATTGTTGAACCAAGTTGTTATTACCAATGTGACAGAAAGCGAAAGATATTGTGATTCGCTTGAATTACACTCGTAGCTTCACCACCGAGAGGAAAGGGGCGATAAAAATTTTGTTGACGTGTGCTTTCGGTTGCCAGACATGGTATTAACTAGTCTCGCGTTGTACCTCAAGACTGTGGTCGTAGTCAAGAGTGATGTACTCAGACTGCAGTCAAGACTTTCTCCAGGAAGTGCCGCAGTCTACAATGTTGCTAGATCGAGCATATTTCTGGACATAGAATTCTGAGGGGAGCATGACTGTGTTGTCCACCTTACGTGAACGACTCAGCAGTCAATTGTTTTGTCTAAGACCCGGCCGGAGTGGCCATGCGGTTCTAGGCGCTACAGTCTGGAGCCGAGCGACCGCTACGGTCGCAGGTTCGAATCCTGCCTCGGGCATGGATGTGTGTGATGTCCTTAGGTTAGTTAGGTTTAATTAGTTCTAAGTTTTAGGCGACTGATGACCTCAGAAGTAAAGTGGCATAGTGCTCCGAGCCTTTTGTACCATTTTTTGTCTAAGATTGTATGTGCAACACATATTGCAAGCAGAAGACCCAGAAGAATTTTAAAAAAATAATTAGTTTATGAGAGCAACGTTCACTATAGCGTTCGAAGTATTCATAGTATTGTATACGTGTGTGTAAACGCCTTCCAATGCCTACTCAAGGAAGACTAGGATACACAGTCTAGCTTCAATATTATAAATGCACCTCAGTTTGTGGATAGACTCAGACTTAGGCTGATAATCGTCTTGAATATTTAGCAGTACTGTACCCAGTGGTGTTAAACTAGTTTTCTACTAGTGATTCTCACACTACTTGTGGTACCTCTCAGACAAAATACTTACGCAGTGTTATCAGACGAACCTGACACAAACTGTGGGATGTTTGTTTTACGACCTTCGTACCTGGATAAAGAGCTTTTCCTGTTTGAGAAATCTGTGAACCTTGCTGCATAAGACGATTTAAGAAGAAACTAAATTTCTTCAGCTACGACAATGTTTAAGGAAATCGTCTTAACGGCTCTAAATCGTGGTTTGTGAATCGTTTACTGGCTGTACTCTGCACATTTCACTGGTTGGATGGCAAAAAGTTTACTGACAAATTTCACAGAAGGAAAAGGGGGACGAAATGTCCCCCACTGGAAGGTCGTGTTGTTTTATTTAAATGATTACAAAATCAGGTAAAACGAACAGTCAGGTTGTCAGTGTAAGTACATTACTGTTGTCAGTATGACGTTGCACTTCTCAGGGCCTGTAACGATAAAGGGCCCATTTAGGTCAGTCATACTGTGTACAGAAGTGGAAGAGACAGCACCACTAACTTCTACAATCCGTATGCACTGCATACACACAGAAATTACTGTTACAGTGTACTTATGGAGCCCAATGAGTGAACTGCGTATTTTCCGGTGAGAAAGAGCACTGAGTCGGATGCGGGGTTTGCAACTGTGAAATACTTTCCTACATTATAGAAGCGAATGTTAAGTTTTAACTAATATTGCAAAAAGTTTGAACTTGGATGGCTTGGAATAAAAATCGTTCTGTTTATTGCAAGGGAAAGCAATTGATTTTCTAAAACATTCCCTGTCATACTGAAACACGTATGTATTCATTACCAGCGATGGCGAGGCATGACAGAATCTCTGACCTGAGAGTTATTTATCGTTGCTAGTCTGCGCTTGACCGCGCGAGACGACAGTAGCAGCGTGTAGCGAGTCGGCAGGAACAGTTGTTATAGGTGTATGTAGCGAGTCGGGAGAGGTAGTAGTCAGTCGACAGTAGCAGCGGGGTGACGATTGTAGTGAGCGGGCGTCGGCATGCGTCGGCGGCGTACTCTTCTCGCGACTCTGGGCACGGTTCGGGACGATGTATATTGTTATAGAAGGTAATGAAGCAGCACTGCGCAAATCTAATAATGTATGTTAATTGTTATTAATTTTTTCCAAAAAATGCCCCAATAATATTTTTTTTATAAAGTAACTCTTTTAAAGAAAAACATTCATTTCAATTTAAAGAATATTTCCTATGCATTTCCTCCAAGAATCAAAATTAAATATGGGCCAGCATTGCACGAAGCTGTGTAGAAGAGTGGATAAATAAGAGTAGATATAGAGATGCAGTTTTTTATTGAGGTAAGGATTTTTGCTTTTTTTTGTTCTGAATACAGGGCTGAAGGTCAGCGCTGCTGTCCTTATAAAATTTATCAGGTTTAATTATTTCTGTTCAGATGTTACATTCAGTTCATGATTCATTATTTAATTAATATTATTGTGGGTTTACGATCAATCATCATTCTTTAATGTTGTAGGGAAGTTAACATTCTGGCACATTTTTATTATCATTGCCTTTTTACTATTTCTGCGGGGAGGTTATACATATGGCTCCATTTCCATTTACATTAATTATTATTATTTACTATATTTTTTTGCTGGGAGGTTACAATACACAACTTGAAACAGGTTATGTCGACCAAATCATATGGAAGAACTGTCAGTGACGTATATCGGAAGGCAGTAAGATACGTTTGCTTTTGTTTTGGCAGTATTCGACAGCCATTTCCAGGCGCAAGTACATGAAGAAAGGCAGCGCGTTTTTGTTATCAAGTAACGTCTTCATCAATTACTTTAGTTTTAATGTAATCTACGAGTAATTGCTGATGTTTGATATTAACGTGAAAAAGATTCCGTAGACAAGGAAAGAACCTGTTCTTGGACAACTACTTCTATAATGACCAAAAGGCATTAATAACCTTCAAGCACATGTTTTCCAGCAGCGGTACGAAAAAAAAATTATAGTAATAATGACGTTAATAATCGAATTATCCGGTAACTTCACACTTCACAGTGGATTTGCTCGAACTAAGGAATTTGCTGAATTAGTGAAAATTTCAAAATGGCTTCACATCGAGGCTATGATGCCTAGAAGAGTCTTTACATCCTGCTGGCATGAGAATAACATAATCTTCACGTCAGTAGCTTGCTTCTACTTAACCATTTAATAGACTCTCATTTTTTCCACCGCGACTAATTTTGTAAGCTGAGCACATCATCCATTACAGCACACTCCTGGGGCTGGGAAATATGGCCACAATGGTATGGTGGAACGAACTATCACTGGTGCAATGCGTGGGTTCAGGCATATATTTTCAAGAGGCACCAACAGATTTACTTTACCTCTGGTAACCTCAAGAGAAAGAAGTTATAATCCAGAATCCGCATTGAACATCACTTTCCTTCATTACCAACTGGACAGAGCGGGTTTACGTTGGGAAATGACACAGATGGAAGACATGATAAACAGAAATACTGTCGCCAGTAAACTTACTTACATTATAAAAATTTATTTTATTTGATGAACCGATAGCCATTTAAAGGAAAAGGGCTCTTATTTTACTTGTACTTGATTGAACTAAATTCGTTAAAAAATTTGGTATGTATAGTTTGTAACGTCCCCTTAGAACAATTTATACAAGACTGTGCTTAAACTGATACACAATATTTTTAGCGCAACGCAATCTGACTTTCAATAATCCCTACAAAACAATGGCCCTGACTAACTTTAACCTATACCTTTCACAAATCACTTACCTCACAAAAATCTTCGTTACTCGAACTACTGCAATACAGCGAGAGCCACTACTGCCAGCTAAATAAAAGATTCAAACTACAGAAGGCACTAACTATTGATAGGCATAGTTAGCAAATGAAAGATTTTATTAGAGAACAAACAATGTATTTACCTTAATAGACATAATATATATAGCAGTTCATGACATCCAGTCTAACAAATTTCAAAACTCCGCCATTTCCCTCCCCACATCCACCACTGCTGGCGGCTCACATCCAACTGTGCAACGCTACGTGTTGTTCACATCCAGCTGCCGCTGCCCAACACTAAAATGGCAGACAACAATGCAAACTAGTCACAGACTGCACACAGCACAGCCAGTGATCTTCATACAGAGCGCTACGTAACGTTGCCAATAAGAAAATATAAACAGACTACTTACATAGTTGCCAATAAGAAAATATAAACAGCCTACTTATATAGTTGCCAATAAGAAAATATAAACAGCCTACTTACATAGTCCCCATGCTCCCCACAAAAAATTTTACAAATTGTTTTGGCCAGTGGCCAATAATGATTTGATAAAATTTTTCATAATTACAATAACAAAGATATCAAATGCACACACTTAATAATACAATGGTGGTCAAAAGCTAAAATTTTCTCACAGTCCATAAAGACAGTCCTGATCATTCATCACAGTAAAACTGCCGTTTCTTTTATCAAAGTCTGAGCAGTAAAAGACAATGCACATGGATGTAATGGATGTCCATGCAGTCTTGAAGAAGTAGTGTTGTCCTTCCAACAGAAAGACAGTGCTGACTCTTGACATGCTGACAGGTAATGGGCCACAACAGAGCAAACCCACAGCAGAGTCATTCGAACTTTTGAAGAATATTAGTAGGTAGGTCATCACAGAGCAGAACCACTGTAGTCCTGGTAGAGATTGTGGTATTGGTGGGCCACCAGAGGTGCAGACCCCCTGCAGTCCTTGTAGAGATGATGGTCACCAGCCATCTGCTGCGACTGTGCAGGTGCACAATCACCATCGAAGAGTCGTGCAGAGAAGATAGCAAGTCCATAAACCACCACTTGCGCACGCACAAAGTTTTTCGAATTGTCCTTAGAAGTCTTGCAGACAATATAGCAAGTCCATAAACCACCACTTGTACACTCACGAAGTTTTTGGAATTGTCCTTAGAAGCTGCAATGCTGTTATCCAGTCCCTTGCTGAATTTGTAACACACATGCAAACACTAACAGTCACAACTTCTTACACATTGTGTATTACTATGACCAACAGAAATGTGTGCAGTGAAATGAATGCTTACACGTTACTTAATTTGATGAACTGGTGTCAATTACAATATTATAAGATGAGAATACAATTACAAAGGTACAAAATACATCATTAAAGAACATAACAATACAGATAACATTTGTAGTACAGGCTTTACAACAGAATAGAAATAAACATATAAATCAGTGTTATAGGAATTATGACATAAGTAAATACATAAAAGATCAGAAGAACATATGAAACATCACCTTCACATGTGAGCAACCAAACAGTATTAATAATGTCTAAACATCTTTACAAAGTAAATAACAGAGTATTAGAAAATGTCTACAACATAGCTCTCATCAGCTAAACACATAAAGACAGGAAAAACACAAATACACAAGGGTACACAGACATATAGTGGGATGACACAAAAGGAAAGGACAGGGTTTGTTTTACTGCAGTATTTTGCATGGAGATCTCCCTTCGTTCATCATTATTCCCAAAAGTCCTATCTAAGCCTGCTTTCTGTATTCTGTTCACATCCTCTATCAAAAATAGTTTTTCTCCATTGTACAGTATCCTTTTTTTTGCCAAAGCATTTTCTAAAAGCTTCTCAATGCATTTCTGATAAATTCATCATAGTTAGTTTCTTATATAGTCTACCCCCTCTTAAGCTAACTTAAATCTACTGAGCTCAGATATATATATGCCAAGGGACGAGGCAATGCAGCAGCACATAACAAATTAACACAAACAGCAATGCAAAAAAATGGAAAATTGCAAAGCAAGCTACAGTAAATCTAAATTACCAAGCAATGCAACATTACAACTAATATGAGCCAATGTGCAGCAACAAGAAAAATAAATCAGTAGTAAAACTAGCTTAACAGGGTAATACAAAGTGAAATTTAGTAGCACTATGCCTGGCAAACAGCAGCAGCAGAAGTATTAACTTATATCTAAACATGACATAGCTCAAGCAAAAAAAATATTACACTAAAAATGGCCATGTTTAATACTTATGGCTCATCTTAACACTAGAGTGATGCATCACAAAAACTTACTCTACCAAAAAAAAATTACCAAGTAGTTGAAAAGAAAATTATGTATGCAGTTCCTGTGAAGGGAAATGTCTTTGTGCTCCCCCATTTTTGGGAAATGTATTACAAAATTAGTATTTACTGGATCTGTAGACAGGATATATTTATATTAGTACATCTATAAAATTCTATTTTAACCAATGCTGCAGGGCAGCTAGAAACTAGGTATTAAACAAAATGTGTAAATAAATACATAAAGCAAGCCATATGGCATTTTTCTCAACTAGCAAGACAATAGCCGTGAAATGTTTCTCATCGTTTCATTAGGCTTTTCAGTAAATATCATAAATTACGAGCTCCACAGTATGCTTTCAACAAGGAAATGTCAATAGCGAGGAGAATGGCCTCCCTTTTTTTTCTACCTGTACTTCCGAAAGGCACTAATGGCTTTTTTCCAGGCGACGCACAGCTGGCCGCTCAAGACGCATTACATCAAGGTCACTTGGCTTTCTTACCGAAATATTTACGACACCAGTTTGCTACAGTGACAGCCTCATATAAAAATATTTCACAGGTCAAGAATTTGGGTTACAAATCTGTAGAAAGAAAATCCTATTGATATGACAGTGCCCAAAAAATTTTCGTCAGCATTGTAATACACTCACATATTTACATACATTTCATAACTCTTAAGGTACGATTCATGGTTTGCAACATCCTTATTCACAAACCAGAGTCCCTAACCACAACTCATTATTCCTTACCTTAATTGTCAACACTTCTTCAATATTTCATCATAACATACGTAGAATAATCAAATAACTCATATAGCATCAGCTTATTGATCATAAACATACCGCAACAGCATAATACACATAGTCATCGTAATAATAACATCATAACACCTCAGTCAACTCTCAAAATCGTCGTAGCTTCCTCCAATAATTTCAAAACCTAAAAAAATTCTCTGCTCATGTCAAAAGTGTCATCTGCCTCAAACGTACTTTAAAAATCATGATCCATTACCAAATATATCATTCAAAGCTCTCATAATATCACAATGGGTCCGAAAAAATATGAACAGTTCACAAAGTACAGACAAAATACAATTTCGTAAGTGTGAAGTTATCCAACGGTGTAATTGAGTAAACATGTGTCACTGATGTAGTAAAAAAAAATGTTTATCTCTCAGTTGAATGATCAGATAGCTGTGTAATTTGTGTGTTAGAGAAATATGGTACCGATGTGTAAAGTTGTGTAAGCAAATACCATATTAGCTAGGGCTCCTTGTGCTTGCCAAAAACATGGTACACAAAGTAAGTGTGTAGCCCCCTGAGGATTATTGTAATTATACCCTCAGGTGTTACAGATTACAGCAATGGAATGAAATGTATCACGGCAAACTTTCTTTGTAATTCAAAAATCTTTAAAAATAAATGTTTTAAGTACAAAATTAATCACTCAAATATGTGTCCTGTAGCGCCAAATGTGCGTCTTGCTGTAAGATAATCTCTGTGGAAGTGTCATAGTTATCGTCCTCCAAAAGCTAACTCCTGCAGAAGTCAATGTACTTACCTCATGATAAACAAAGGTAAATGCTTTGCGTATAGATATCTTACTTATTACACTTATTGCCGTGATGATGAAAGTACTGTGCTGTAACGTATTGTTGTGCTACGGAAAAGGCTGTCTCATTGTAGCTATACCACAAAAGTTACTACTAAAACATGTTTTACTTTACAGAAGAATTCAGAAAAACTGTGCAGATATAAAACAGATACACCGCAAAAGCATCATTGTAAATTGTCACACATTAGTAACGTCGTGATATAATCGTGTAGCTGTCACATTAACTAACCACTGTGTCATCGTTAATCTCACCGAATGTACTACAAATAAAGGGTATCTTTTCAAATAAACCAAAACGTTGCATTAAAATCTCATTAGCAGTATATGTTCTAAGTATGTAAGCCTTATAGTCGTTACGTAATCGTGCAACTAACAAGCAAGAATGTACACACACAAAACACTGTGTCATCTGTTCGCAATAAAAATGTATTCGTAATTTCTGTTTGAATAAGTTCTCTTGGTTCTTGACTGTATATTTAACTTTAAACATTGTTGCATGGTAACAGTTTCTAAAGCATACTAGTAACGTGAAGTGAAACGTTTTATGGCAAAGACAAAGCTAGAAAGCAGATTATCTTATAATAAATGGTTTCACATGTGAAATGTGGTGTAACCCTTTACTCTTCCTAGTACACAGAGTTTCAACTTTAACGCAATTATCATGTGGTATACGTCGGTAAAGAATACTGGAATTTTTCTCAAGGTTAGCGTCTATGTTATTTTTCTCTGAGCCAGCCGGCGCAAGTGGCTGCCTGCAGTGTGAGTCATTGTCTGTTTCTTTGTTGGCGCTAGTCGTTACTGGAATTAGGAGACCTAACTTCTACAAATTCGCCTTGTCGAGAGGGCTCTGCTCTGTTTAAATCCCGCCAGTTCTGATGCAATTCACGTCTGTCGTTACGATCACATCGTCTGTCGTCATGTCGGTAGTTCCTGTAGTTTCTTTCTTGTCGGTTAAGTGGTGGATAATTTCTCCCTGAATTATCACTGCACGGTGGACTGTTGCGTCTGAAGTTATTCTGTCTCCCGTGATAATAATTGATCTGGTTGCCAAATTGTCTGTTTCTATGATTGTCTCTGTCATATTCATTACTACGGAAATGCGATCTTTCTCTGTAACTATTCCTCTGCCAGTGGTTGTCATACGGGTGGTGTCTGTTTCGGTCACGATTTACGTTGTAAGAATAGGCTTGTCGTGTCCAGTTATTGTTTCTGTCGTCACGGAATTGTGACGGATGTGACCTGTAGTGATTGTTTTCCTGTTTTCGCATCCCGTGACTGTCTGTGTCAATTTCTAATTCTTGTAACAGTCCCTGAAAAGCTTCAATGTCGCCTTTGCAACGTCCTGCTAAAATAATATGTCGTAAATGTTCAGGCAGTTTGATTTAGCAAATGCGGATGAGTTCTGAGGGGATGTATGGGTTTGACGGGTACTGATTCTTGTGCAACATGTCTTCAAAATATTTCACAAGACTGGAAAATTCAGATTGTTCGAAATGTTTCATCATAATGATGCTATGTTTTACTCGGTCTTGTGTAGCTTGAGACCAATATGCTGAGAGGAAGGCATGGTAAAATTCTCCTTCACTGTGGCAATCGTGAATGACCAATCGCATTCTTACAGCTGGTTCATTCTCTAAGTAGCCACACATAAATTCTAACCTGTGCTCCAATGACCAGTTGGGAGGAAAACAATGAGAGAATTGATGGTTCACGCTTGTGGATGAATGTCGTTGGCAGAATTCTTAAACGTTTTGAATTTACGTGTAGTAATGAACAGCTTATAGTCAAAATCATCGTGTCGGCGAGTAGCATATCGGTCATTGTTACGTCGTGTCGGCGGTTCCATCTCAAAATTCGGTGTACCTTGCCAATTTCTTTCATAATTACCGAAATGCCCTGTGTTATTATTTTGTGGCTTTCCCGTATTTCTATGTCCCTCTTCCTGTATTGGAGCGCGAGTGTCCTCTGAAATACGTAATTCTTGTATTACCTGTGTCAGCTGATCTTGTACTTCCCGGATTTCTCTTTGGTGTTGTGTATCAATTTGATTCAGATTTTGTTTCAGTTTCCTAATTTGTTCACACTCTTCTGTGTTATTAAAGACTACCGGTTTTGTGTCATTCAGATTATCATCTACCTTCGTAGATAAATTATTTAGCTGATCCGAAAGTTCAACTACTTTCTCTGATAATGAACTAATTTCCTCCATGTGTCTTTCTGAACCAATTTTCAGAGTATCTACTGTGTCCTTTAAGTTTTCTTGAGTTTTTGAAAGTTGCGTAACCAAATTGGTAGATGCAACTGAGTCAATTTTAGCTTGCAAGTTCTCATGATTTTCATGAACAATAGTTTGCAGTTCTTTTATGGCTGATTCATGATTCTGTAATGCATTTTCATGACGCGCAAAAATAGGGTGGAAATGCTCACAAATTTGTGTTTTTACGTCATTACAGACTTTCTGACATTTCGATTCAATGTTATGTAACTCAGCAGTTAAATCTTCACGTGTTTGTTCGAGAGTTTGTTCCAATGAGTCTAACTTTTGAAGCGTTTGCTGTGTTTGTCTCTGATTTTGTTCCATTGTGTGTAACTGTTGCTGTGTTTGTTTCTGATTTTGTTCCATTGTGTCTAACTTTTGAAGATTTTGTTCCATTGTGTCTAACTGTTGCTGTGTTTGTTTCTGATTTTGTTCCATTTTTTACACTAATTGCAATAATAATGTATTAGTGTCTGGAATCTGTTTCTCTATGCTTTTTGGCAGTGCGTTTTCACCGGCAGCATTCACATTTTCTCAAGCAGAAAATGTGTCTTGACTCATTTGAGAAAACGGTGAGGACCAAAAACCTAAGTCTACAGTATTTGCAATATTGTGTTCTGTCATTTCGGATTCCTGAGGCGAGCTGTTGCCGACCGATCGATCGATAATGCTTCCCTTTTCACTACCTGTTTGACTGTCTACACCATTATTTGCCGCCCGCTCCATATCCCTATGCACAATTACCAAATTACTACTTCGAATGTCTGTTAATTCACTACCCAGTGGTGCTGATAAGCTACGCTCGTCGTCACTATTATTTCTCAGTTTACTTTGGAGCCTAGTGTTACGTTTTTCACACGCCATTATTGTCACAATATTTCACACGATAACACAGAAAAGCACAATTTGAATAGCAAAAATAAGAGAACACATTAACATAGCACTGAAAATAATATGTAGTTAATTGCAAGCGCAGCTGCGAAATACTTGGTGCAAATCTACATGCATGCCACAACTGTTTTACAGTACAACAATGAAAGACTGCAACTACAAAGGAGATTATCTCTACAATTACGCGCTAGCAATAAACAAAAGGTGCACTAAATACACAAACTACAAGAAAAAATCAGAAGATTCCAGTGAGGTATCCTAGGCTAAGGGTCGACATATGTAACGTCCCCTTAGAACAATTTATACAAGACTGTGCTTAAACTGACACACAATATTTTTAGCGCAACGCAATCTGACTTTCAATAATCCTTACAAAACAATGGCCCTGACTAACTTTAACCTATACCTTTCACAAATCACTTACCTCACAAAAATCTTCGTTACTCGAACTACTGCAATACAGCCAGCCACTACTGCCAGCTAAATAAAAGATTCAAACTACAGAAGGCACTAACTACTGATAGGGATAGTTAGCAAATGAAAGATATTAATAGAGAACAAACAATGTATTTACCTTAACATCATCACAAGTCATAATATATGTAATTTCAAAACTCCGACATCTCTCTCCTCACATCCACCACTGCTGGCGGCTCACCTCTAACTGCGCAACGCTACGCGCTGTTCACATCCAGCTGCCGCTGCCCAACACTACAATGGCAGACAACAATGCAAACTAGCCACAGACTGCACACAGCACAGCCAGTGATTTTCATACAGAGCGCTACGTAACGTTGCCAATAAGAAAATATAAACAGCCTACTTACATAGTTGCCAATAAGAAAATATAAACAGCCTACTTACATAGTTGCCAATAAGAAAATATAAACAGCCTACTTACAAGTTCAATCATTTCGTTCCTGTTCTCAAGACTGCAATCTTCTTTAGGTCTCTTCCAAAGGTAAGTATGTGGGACAGAATCCCGATCCAGTACAAAAATATACATAACTTCATTTCAAGGCTTATCACGTGCACACCGGCCTAATAAGGGAAATTAACGTGCATTTTTTATGTCTGTTCATGTGTTCTGGTCAAACACGCACACATCTTACTGTTGGTGAGTAAGGAATTGATTCTTAAGCTATATTCGTGGATGATAAAGAAGGACGGTAGGTTTGCGGTTCGATTGTCGCTCAGGCACAAAAATTTGTACCCTTATTTTAGATTCAGTCATGGAGCATCTGGTAAGAGAAACTGATACGTAACATTTGATTTTACTTAGTTAACAATCCTATTACGTGTTGGGATCGTATCTCTGTCACAGAACTTCATATCATGCGTTTCATCTTTAAATGCATGCACACTTTGTTACTTCTGAATGGAGGTATATCAGATATCTTTCATGGTTAGTTAACATGGTGTTTTTAGGAGTCCCGGTTTATTACAAAACTGTCGTGTATTATTTTCAAGATTACATATGGTTAGAGATATTGGAAAAATTTTGGTAATTCATAAATCTCCATGGCTAGTCAGCAATATGATATGATATCATTAGATTAGATATGATTAGATTAATACTTGTTCCATAGATCATGAATACCACATTCCGTAATGATGTGGAACGTGTCATTTTAATGAAAGATTTCTTTACATACCGTGATTCAGTTTCTTTATAACAATTTTTCACTCTCTCTCTCTCATTCTTTATTATTTTTATCTTTCTCTTTCTCTCTCTCTTCTCTCTCTCTCTCTCACTCTCACACACACACACACACACACACACACACACACACACACACGCGCGCGCGTGCGCGCGCGCGCGCGCGTGCACACGCACATACACACACATTTTTATTTCATTTTATTTGTTTGTTGTGCTCGACTATCGGCGAGGCACGAAAACGTCTGTGAATGAGATTCTTAGCTTTGAGTACACTTACGAAAGAAATATAAAAACAACTATGAGAGTTACTGATTTATGATGCTTAGTTTGCAGTCAGTTCTGAGTATTATTAGTAACTACGCTCCAGTCCCTAAACCCAGTTACAGAAATGCGAATCAGACGCATTACGTATTCCAGGCCGTAACAGCTGCGTATTTGAGCCGCCAGCTATGGTCACTACACAACCCGCTGCAGGATCACATCGGTTCGTCTTCTTCCTATTGGTACTGAAACTGAGATTTGGCAACAAGGCAAGGTATGTTTGGCAACTCTGTGATCGACGAGTTACTTCCTGGTGTGCACGGAATTAAGTCTCAAAGTTCACTTGATTTTTCCTGTCATTTCCATTGAATAATGTGAGTTATTATCGAGTGAGATGTAACAAAAGATTGTAAATTTACGGTTTTCAGCCCAGGAAAGTCGTTGCACGTGGAAATCGCATCTAATCTCATCCTTTAAATAGCCGTTTACGATTTCTAGTCACTATTGGCCTCGCAAGAGAAAACCAAGCCTCAAACCTCTTCGCTAGATCTTTGGTAACGTGCTGACCTATAAAAGGCGTATGTTGTGGTTCGCGCTTCCACTGTCGCTGATTGTAACGTTTTTATCCTTTCTGTCAGATCAAACATCGATAAGGAAATCGCAAGAAAATACTTTCGGCTCATAGTGCAATGGTGAAAAACTTACAATGCTGCATAACAGGTAACGCCTCTTTCGGCTGCTGACAAGTAAATTTTTGGTTTCTAGGAATACTTAACTTATTTATGAAATGCCACATTTGCATACCTCTCGATTATGACGCACCATACCAATTAAGCACAGACCCAATCGAAACCTAGTGAATAGTATTTTACTAATTCGTGCCGATAGAGGCACGCTTATGTACAGATACTCAGTTTTGTTAAAACACACGTTCGTAGTAAAGTTATCGTATGTAGTTTTATTTCAGTTCTGATAATAGAGTGCACAACTTATCATCAATGATATATGCGAATTCGCTGATGTTATTTATAACAGTATGACATTTCACATGCAGTTTATTGACTACATACATGTAAAAAAATTGTTCTGAGTTAAAGCTGTCAAACAAGTTTGAAGAAAAATAAAATGCCACTACCACATGACAACTAATGTAGAGTCCAACACATGCACTTGGTAGCCGAGGCAGCTAGTTCATAGCGATTTGGTCTACCAAGTATATGAATGTACTGAACATGCTGCAAACCACTACGGGGAGCCTGTTGGTCATAATTCTCATCCAGTGTGGCGCAACGGAATTACGATAAAAAAAATGAGTGCCAGAGAAAAGGATTTGGTGGTCTGTTTTATTGCTGATAGGTTCATATACTTATGGTCTGGGTTCGATTCCAACTTTTGCCGATGATTTTTTATAGGGAGAGACAGATTCTAGCCTCTTCTGGTTACGCCAAGTGATGAAGGTATAATGGCATTATGGTCTGAAATTCACATTAAACATTATATTCCTTCCCTACCAAGTAGACGTTAGGCTGAACCATAATAAAGTCAGGAGTGGCGACATGTAGAAACTTTATCACCAGTAACCTTTCTTATACTAGTTACTTATTTCTTTTGAATAAATAAATGCTATGTAGGGTCGCAGGACACTTATTCCATCTTTTATTTGAGCTTCTGTACGTCGATAAAATTGGTTCTGAACTGGGAATGCAACTCAGTCCGCCCTTAACGCGGAATTTGATCTCTTCGTGGCAATACAACTCCACTACAATTTGTTGTTTGTTCAAAACTGCAGATTCCTCGACATCTCCACATATTGAGCGTGAATGGGCTCGAATCCCGGTCAAGCACTAAAGTTTTCGTTACGTATTATCAAGCTCTAGCATGAGAACACCTATGTGCTGTTGGATAATAATTTTGATTTTTAATGTATTTTCATTTGTTGTCAACACTAACGATATCTGACTTTTTGACTAACAGGGAGACACAGAACTATTTTCGAGATCACTGTTAGTTCAAGGATGTTATTCCGAGCTGCTGGTGGAGAAAAATTCGGGAGCTGACATCTCTTTGTGTGTAGTCAATAACAATATGTGTGGGGTTTGATTCCCAGTCAGCACTGAGCTATTTGTCATATTATTTCTAGTTCAAACATGCTCACATATAACTGCTGGTGTAACAAACCCATATTTAACGTTCGTGTTCTCTAGAATATAACAGCTATAGGTGCCGGGCTGGAGTCCTGGGAAGGAAAAAATTAATGTTTCGTCTCGTCATTTCACTTAAAACATCTACCTACTGCCGAGAAAATCCGATATGTCACAGTTGATTGTGCTTCGATAACAATCTGATTAGGTTCTGCTTTCGAAACCCTTCCCAACACAAAGCTTTACCTCACTGCATTTCCAGTAAGTTACTTGTGAAGAAGCAATATTTAACATCTCTCGTGGTTCGTTGACAGGGATGATAGATGCTGGTCAGGAATTCGCGTCCGTTAAAAATGTTTACGTTATGTAATTTAGATTTGATATTTGCTAAATGATACTGTCTAAAATCGAGGTATATCACTCTCTGCATGCCTAGTCAGCAATGACTGTTAGTTGCCGTCAGTCACAAAATCTTTGCTTAGTTTGCATGTCCTGGTTTTAAATCCATATGCAGAACGAGACGGTGCGTCGTGTCATTTGAATATCATACATATTCTCAACTAGCTGCTCGTGAATAACTTAAATTTTTAATGTCATTTTCTGTTAAATAATACGTACGGTATGTTACTTTGAAGAGGAAATCATGGATATGACGAACTTACTACTTGCATTACCTGTCTGACGTAATAATGAGAGTAGTAACATTCCAGGTATGTCATTTATTGTAATAAATGTGTGGTTATAAGCCATAAGGACAGTCTTATCTGTGATAATGTGTTCTCTGATATTTGTAGTATCGTGGTAGTACTTTACATCTTGAGTTATTGTGATACAGATCAGTGCATTCTAGTGGTAACTTGTTGGAACCATTTTCCATCGTCAAACGACTGTACCAACGAGCGATTAGAGGACCTGCTAGACAGCTGCGTTATGCGGGTTGTATGCGAATCAGGTGAAATGCAATTCATTTCGTTCGGATACTTTTGAGCACGACTGTACATGGAGGTCCAGACTTTTACGACATAAACGATATTGAAGCCAATGTGGCACACGAGTTGAATTACATCCCAAAGAATGGATTTTCTAACTATTTCACATGGATGTGTGAACGTTCTGTGTGTTGTGCTGAAGTGAGGGGAGACTATGTACAAGAAACCTGCCGAATTGAAACCATCATTTTAATTTCTCTCCTGCTGATGTTCTCCCGGTATTCTAAATAGTCAGTTTCAGGATCGTCAGATTTTATGTATAACTTGTAACTAATGAAGTATACATCATTTCCCTCTTATATATAGTACTAATACTCCTTAGCTCCGGTTGAAAAAACAAACTACTTCATACATTGCGTTTTCTCTATCTATAAATAATTTTGACATGATTAAAGTAAAATGATGTATTGGTGTCGCCAATAAATTATATTTGCTATGTGGTAGCGGAATCAATTATTTTTTGATTTAATACACTCTGATGCTGCGCTAAATCATTACTAACCTAGACTACAAGTGGCCTCTGGTGTACTTTTCCAACATTACAATACACATGTTAACGGATGGTACAAAACTATGTAATATAGGTCAATTGTTTTCGAAGCAATGTTAATATCATCATATAACCATAGCTATTGAAACGTCCCCTTAGAACAATTATACATGACTGTGCTTAAACTGATACACAATATTTTTAGCGCAACGCACTCTGACTTTTAATAATCCCTACAAAAGAATGGCCCTGACTAACATTAACCTATACCTTTCACAAATCACTTCCCTCACAAAAATCTTCGTTACTCGAACTACTGCAATACAGCGAGCGCCACTACTGCCAGCTAAATATCAGATTCAAACTACGGAAAGCACTAACGACTGATAGGCATAGTTAGCAAATGAAAGATTTTAATAGAGAACAAACACTGTATTTACCTTAATAGTCATAATATATATAGCAGTTCATGACATCCAGTGTTACAAAATTTCAAAACTCCGCCATTTCTCTCCCCACATCCACCACTGCTGGCGGCCCGCCTCCAACTGCGCAACGCTATGCGCTGTTAACATCCAGCTGCCCAACACTACAATGGCAGACAACAATGCAAACTAGCCACAGACTGCACTCAGCACAGCCAGTGATTTTCATACAGAGCGCTACGTAACGTTGCCAATAAGAAAATATAAACAGCCTACTTACATAGCCCCCATGCTCCCCACAAAAACTTTTACAAATAGTTTTTGCAATCGGAGGAAAAAATTGGTGATTGAAATTTTATGAGAAGATCCCGTCGCAACGAAATACGCCTTTGTTTTTAGACTGCGACTCCAATTCACGTATCATGTCTATGGCACTATCTCCCCTATTTCGCGATGATACAAAACAAGCCGCCCTTCTTTGTACTTTTTCGATGTCATCCGTCAGTCCCACCCAATGCGGATCCCACACCGCACGGCAATAGGGCGGACAAGCGTGGTGTAAGCAGTCTCTTTAGTAGACCTGTTGCACCTTCTAAGTGTTCTGCCAATGAATCGCAATCTTTGGTTGGCTCTAACCACAACATTATCTATTTGATCGTTCCAATGTAGGGTATTTGTCATTTTAATCCCTAAGTATTTATTTGAATTTACAGCCTTCAGGTTTTTGTTACTTATCGCGTAATCGAAATTTAGTGGATATCTTTTAGTATTCGTGTGAATAACTTCACACTTTTCTTTATTCAGGGTCAATTGCCACTTTTCACAGCATACAGATATCATATGTAAATCATTTAGCAATTCGTTTTGGTCATCTGATGACTCAACAAGACGGTAAACGACAGCATCATCTGCGAACTATCTAAGACGGCTACTCAGATTGTCTCATATGTCGTTAATATAGATAAGGAACAACAGAGGGCCTATAACACTTCCTTGGGGAAAGCCGGATATTATTTCTGTTTTTCTCGATGACTTTCCGTCTATTACTACGAACTGTGACCGTTCTCACAGGAAATCACGTATCCAGTCGCACAACTGAGGCGAAATTCCATAGGCACGCAGTTTGGTTAGAAGACGCTTGTGAGGAACGGTGTCGAAAGCCTTCTCGAAATCTAAAAATATGGAACCCGACTGGTATACAATCTGGACCGGAAGCCTTGCTTTTATTTAAGCTGCTTTGAGACACCGAGGATAGCTATTTCTGTTTCTTATCTTGGCAATTGTTCTTGATTGGAATTCAGGAATATTTACTTCGTCTTCTTTGGTGAAGGAGTTTCGGAAAATCATGTTTAATAGCTCTGCTTTAGTGGCACTTAATTTCACCGAAGGTTTTTCTGACTTTTCTATATGCTGAGTCAGACCTTCTGACAATTATTTCTTTATCGATTTCTTCACATTTTTCGTGCAGCCATTTCGAATTAGTTTCCCTGAATATCCTATTTGTTTCACTAAGAGGTATGTCTAATTCTGTATTCCTTAATTTCCCTGAATATTCTTGTACTTCCTTCTTTCATCGATCAATGGAAGTATTTCTTCTGTTATTCATGCTTTCTTCGCAGTTACCTTCCTTGTACCTACCCTTTTTTCTCCGGCATTTGGATTCCCTTTGTCGAGATATCTGTTTCTTTTTGGCTGAAATGCCTACTGAGCTATTCATTATTGCTGTATCTGACAATCATTTATTTTTCGATTTCTTCACATTTTTCATTTAGGCATTTCATCTTAGCTTCCCAGCTCTTCTTATTGACGCCATTCCGAAGTGACTTGTATTTCTGCATTCCTTAATTTCAGTGAATGTCATTGTAATCCTGTTTTCTGAAATCAAGTGAAGTATTTCTGCTAGCCACGCTTTCTTGGCAGTTACCTTCCTTACACCGACGCTTTTCTCTGCGACTGCCATTTTTAGAGATGTCCATTTCTCTTCAACTCAACTGCCTCCTGACCTATTCATTATGGCCTCAGAGAACTTCAAGCGTAGGTTTTCATTCCTTAGTACCTCCGTATCCCACTTCTTTGTGCATTGATTCTTCCTGACTAGTCTCTTACACTTCAGCCTACTCCTCATCATTAAAAAACTGTAATCTGCGTTTATATTTGTTCTTCGGTACGCCATACAATCAAAGTATCTGATTTCGGGATCTTTGCCTGACAATGATATAATCTCACTGAAATCTTCCTGTATCTCATAGCTTTTCCCAAGTATACCACCTCCTCTCCTGATTTTTGGATATATTATTCGCTATTACCATCAGAAATTTATTTCAGTTAGTCTTTTCCTCTCTTATTCCTGCTTTCTAGCCCATATTCTCCCAAAACCTTTTCTTCTACTCCTTCCCCTACAACTGTATTCGAATCCCCCTTGACTATTAGATTTACATCTCCCTTTAAGCACTGAATTACCTGTACAATATCCTCATATACATCACTATCTCTTCGTCTTCTGCGTGCGACGTTGTTTACCAGAGGTGAACAATGAACCCAATCTGCCAGAACTTTTACAGCACCAGAACTCCCGCTAACTAGTCGTGTGTTTTTATATAGTTTGTCATGTTTTTGTATTGAGGAACTCCATTATCATCTTGTAGTATAATTTCCTGTCATTTACTAGTTTCTGTAACTCTTCATGAGTCCAATAACCTGTGTGAGCACATTTGTACCTAGATTTGAATGGTTTCCATCGTAATCTCTTCTTTATTTTTCAAACAAAGTTCCCATTCCGTCTGAGAGTCCTTCTGTACCTGCAGTATCGTTTTTTGTTTTCTGAGTTCAAAGAGAGAGCTGGTGAAGAATCTTGAAGCTTTCTTTTGATCTTCTCCATCTGTTATACGTATCTAATTTTGTAAGGGTGTTAGATAAATAAACAATACTCAAGAAGTGAACATGTGAAGATTTTGTTAGCGACGAAATTATGGGACGTATTATTTGCTTCATATTCTGCCAATAAAGTAGACCTAACATCCACCTTTCTCATGGTTGTTTGCTTGTAGTTGCTACATTAGATAAAGCCCCGTACAAATACTTGTAACTGCTAACTGAATGGGATTGATGTTAGTGATGCCCATCTCACGTAGCTAAAATAACGAACTATAACCAATGTCTGTATCAAACTAAATTTCAACTAAAAGTTTCCCTGCGTTTAGTAACAATTTTGAAAAGACAGGACGTATGATATCCCCTGCATCAAACTTTATCATTTGCGAGTAGCCTTAGCTAAGCACACTAGACAAACAATTGCTTCCTTCAGGAGTCGTTCCACTAACGCCGTCTCGGCCTCAATAAGGGGCTTAATACAGAGAGGAAAAGAGCCCACAAGATTAGTCAGACGTGGTATATACAACTGTAGCCAAACACTGATGGTATTGCAGCATTTCACGCGCTGTTCCAGACCTACACAAACATTTGGTATTGAATTAAAAGCGGTTGATACACAGGACTAGTATACGTGCGATTGAATGACTGACTGTGGTTTCAAGCCAAGGTCGACCTCATCCAGTCCTGTGAACAGCTGTTGCCGTAATGGAAACTGCTATAGTTCACAACATGCCCATCATTTCTTGGTGGATTGTCTTAACAGGCAGGACCAGTTTTGAAGGGTTGTTGTTATTGTTGTTGTTGTTGTGGTCTTCAGTCCAGAGACTGGTTTGATGCAGCTCTCCATGCTACTCTATCCTGTGCAAGCTTCTTCATCTCCCAGTACCTACTGCAACCTACAACCTTCTGAATCTGCTTAGTGTATTCATCTCTTGGTCTCCCTCTACGATTTTTACCCTCCACGCTGCTTTCCAATACAAAATTCATGATCCCTTGATGCCTTAGAACATGTCCTACTAACCGATCCCTTCTTCTAGTCAAGTTGTGCCACAAAATTCTCTTCTCCCCAATTCTATTCAATACCTCCTCATTAGTCATGTGGTCTACCCACCTAATCTCCAGCATTCTTCTGTAGCACCACATTTAGAAAGCGTCTATTCTCTTCTTGTCAAAACTATTTATCTTCCATGTTTCACTTCCATACATGGCTACACTCGACACAAATACTTTCAGAAACGACTTCCTGACATTTAAATCTATACTCAATGTTAACAAATTCCTCTTCTTTAGAAATGATTTTCTTGCCGTTGATAGTCTACATTTTATATCCTCTCTTCTTCGACCATCATCACTTATTTTGGTCCCCAAATAGTAAAATTCATTTACTACTTTAAGTGTCTCATTTCCTAATCCAATTTTCTCACCATCACCTTATTTAAATCGACTACATTCCATTATTCTCGCTTTGATTTTGTTGATGTTCATCTTATATTCTCCTTTCAAGACACCATCCATTCCGTTCAACTGCTCTTCTAGGTCCTTTGCTGTCTCTGACAGAATTACAATGACATCGGTGAACCTCAAAGTTTTTATTTTTTCGCCCTGGGTTTTAATACCTAATCCGAATTTTTCTTTTGTTTCCTTTTTTGCTTGCTCAATATACAGATTGAATAACATCGGGGAGAGGCTACAACCCTGTCTCACTCCCTTCCCAACCACTGCTTCCCTTTCATGCCCCTCAACTCTTATAACTGCCATTTGGTTTCTATACAAATTGTAAATAGCCTATCGCTCCCTATATTTTACCCCTGCCACCTTCAGAATTTGAAAGAGAGTATTCCAGTCAACATTGTCAAAATCTTTCTCTAAGTCTACAAATGCTAGAAACGTAGGTTTGCCTTTCCTTAATCTAGCTTCTAAGATAAGTCGTAGGGTCAGTATTGCCTCACGTGTTCCAACATTTCTACGGTATCCAAAGTGATCTTCCCGAGGTCGGCTTCTACCAGTTTTCCATTCGTCTGTAAAGAATTCGTGTTAGTATTTCGCAGCTGTGACTTATTAAACTGATAGTTCGGTAATTTTCACATCTGTCAACACCTGCTTTCTCTGGGATTGGAATTATTATATTCTTCTTGAAATCTGAGGGTATTTCGCCTGTCTTACATATCTTTCTCACCAGATGGTAGAGTTTTGTCAGGGCTGGCTCTCCCAAGGCTATCAGTAGTTCTAATGGAATGTTGTCTACTCCTGGGGCCTTGTTTCGACTTAGATTTTTCAGTGGTTTGTCAAACTCTACACGCAGTATCATATCTCCTATTTCACCTTCATCTACATGCTCTTCCATTTACATAATATTGTCCTCATGTACATCGCCCTTGTATAGACCCTCTATATATTCCTCCCATCTTTCTGCTTTCCCTTCTTTGCTTAGAACTGGGTTTCCATCTGAGCTGTTGATATTCATACAAGTGGTTCTCTTTTCTCCAAAGGTGTCTTTAACTTTTATGTAGGCATTATCTATCTTACCCCAAGTGATATATGCATCTACATCCTTACATTCCTCTAGCCATCCCTGCTTAGCCATTTTGCACTTCTTGTCGATGTCATTTTTGAGACGTTTGTTCCCCTTTTTGCCTGCTTCATTTCCTGCATTTTTATATTTTCTCCTTTCATCAATTTAATTCAATATTTCTTCAGTTACCCAAAGATTTCTACTAGCCCTCGTCTTTTTACCTACTTGGTCCTCTGCTGCCTTTTCTATTTCATTTCTCATTTGAAGGATAGACATAGACAAAAACCAAAAATCTGAGTAGCTTAGTTATGAAAATGGCAGCGTCTTTCCCTATCTCAGTTACATGATTTTTTACTGTAGTATATGGAGCTTCCGTATCATTGAACTGGTATTTTACGTACATGGTGTTCCGGCGTAACGTCAAGCGCCGGCACGTCGGCCAGGAACGTTACAGCAGAGAAGAGTGTGAGACGACGTCAGCTAATAGTACGCTGTCGGACCAGTCTCTAGGACGACACCGAGACAGGAGTGGCCTCTGCATATATAAGCACAGCGCCGCCTAGCAGCGCGCCGAGTTGAAGACGAGCTGCCCTACGAACGCTACAGCAGTTGCTTATGAACTGTATTGGTTTGCTTGTATTGGAATTGTATATACTAAAGGACATTGATTATTTGCATGTCCTCATTTGCTTCCGACTCACCTTTGTGAATACTCAAAGTTAAGTATTGTTATTTATCTTACTGTAATAAACTTTATTAATACGATTTGCTTGAATTGTCCGATCCGAAAAAGCAGGTTTCCTAGGCACCTTATATTGGACGTCTGGGTCTAACATGTACTGAGGTTTAGCCCCTCTTCATGTGTTCTAAATTTTCTCCTATTATACAAAGATGGACGAAAGCAATTGTTGGTGAGGATACAAACTCCCCCACCCTTCCTCTCCAATGTTCTCTGAGACTCAAAAATGTGTTCCAGCTGTTAGGGAAATGATAGCTGGTATTTTATTTCACCCTTGCAAACGCCAACATCAACTAGTCAGTTTTCACTCTCCAAGAACGAGGGCATTTTGTAATCTCATGAGTTTACTGAAGCTGCCTTTTCTTTACCCTTGATCCTTACATCGGGGTTTTCTCCACATTAATTAAATGGTGCCAGTGTACAGGGGAGTTATTTTACGCTCTGCTCCGTCAGTGCTATAGCAATATTTCTTTGATCACTATACTAACTGTTGATGTGGGAGTATATTTGGACAATAAGTCACAAATAATTTTCGCACCTAATTTGGAGGTATGTGTTTTTTCGGCATTCTCGCTCTGGTTTACCCTGAGTTCGGGTTTCTTCAAACCAAGTCGCGCGGTTTAGAGATTTCATTGACGAGAACGATTGTTTTGCTCCGCCATGAGGGATTTATTTCGTAGTTTAAAATATTGAATTTTCCGCTCTGTAAGGAATGTATTGCATTTACAGCTACACACAGTTCAGACCGTTTGTTAAGCATGTAATCTGACATACCGTCTCACGCGGAACCATCCCAGATAAGTTCACCATTTCCTTGAACTGTGATGTACCCAAAAGACTGTTATTTCAAAGGCAGACGTAGATTCATTTTAAACTATCGTACCTTTACAACGGTATGTTCCGATATGTATCTGAGCTGGAAGTTAAAATAAACACTGTCGCTCTCTTCGACACATTTCTCGGTTTCTTCAGTTTTTTCTTTCACTTGATTTACTGTTAATTGTCACCCTTATTCCTGTAGCTCCTCCAGACACATCGTTTATGCTTGGAAGAAAAGATTGTTAGAAACCATTAAAAGGTTTATTACTAAGAAGATAGCACAAGCGCAACAACCAGTTCAAACAATATTGACTTGCTAAGTCATCATAGGAAACTAGTTATTAGAACGATTTGATTGCGAGGTCCCTCCTTATAGCAACAGTGTTAGCCCACGATCATTGGATTGTAATGGGACATCTTGTCCGATAAGCAGAACGATACTGGATTTCACTCCTACGATTTTTGTCAATGGAGTTACATGAAGTAGTTGATGTATAAAACTGCAGAAAGAGCTAGCTTGTAAGAGAAATGAGTTGGCGGTGCCATAGTTGTCTGTTCCTGATACAGTGGAGGTCAAGGATGTTGGAAATGATACGAAACTTTTTGCTGCATTTGAAATGAGTCTGGCCTATATAACCTTCAGCAGCTATTATGAAGTTGAATTATTGATATAACATGTAAGTCATTTATGTTAATAAAAAAATCTTTCTACCTTTTCCGACCGTTAGTTCCGGAGCTAAAAGGACTCACATTACGATCCTTTGCCTTCTGTCTAATTATAACCGTGAAGGGTTCTTAAATCTTTTGGAAGGATTAATTACAACTAATTGTACAATAGATCTGAATACAAACATTTCATGTAAAACGTCAGCATGCAGCCATATATTCACTACGCCTACGTCTACATCCACGTGACTATCGTGCAGTGCACACTCATGTGCCTTGCAGAGGGCTCATCGACCCAATTTAACTCATTTTATTCCCTACCACTCCACGCGTGAATAACGCGCGAGAATAACGAACAGTTAAATCTTCCCCTGAGAGCTGTAATTTCTCTTCTTTTATTATGACGATAATTTCTTCCTAGGTAGGTGGGCGCCAACAGAACATTTTTGCATCTGGAGGAGAAATATGGTGATTGAAGGTTCGTGGAAATGTCTCGACGCAACGGAAAACGCTTTTGTTTTAACGATTGCCGCTCCAAAACACGTAACATATCCGTGACAATGTCTCCTCTATTTCTCGAGAACACAAAACGATCTAACCTTCTTTGATCTTTTTCGATGTCTTCAGTCAATGATATCTGGTAAGGATCCAATTCCGCACAGCAGTACTTTAAAGAGGATTGGCAAGCGTAGAGTAGGCACTCTCTTTAATAGACCTGATTCATCTTCTGAATGTTCTGCCAATAAAATGCATTCTTGGTTTGCTTTCCCCAAGGTGCTAGAATGATAATACCTACGCTTTTAGTTGAATTGACAGCCTTTAGATTTGTATAATTTATTGTGTAACCGAAATTTAACTGATTCCTTTTAGTACTCATGTGGATGACCTCTCGCACTTTATTTCATTTGAGGCCAAATGCCACAGTTCGAACCACATAGGTAGCTTGTGCAAATCGTTTTTCCATTAGCTTTGATCTCCGATGAATTAACTAGACGGTAGATGACACCATCATCTGCAAACAACCTAAGAGGGCTCGTCAGATTGTCTCCTAAATCGTTTACGCATTTTAAGAACAGCGGAAGACCTACAAAACTGCCTAGGAGAACGCCAGGTATCACTTCTTTTTTACTCGATGACTTTGCGTCAAGTACTATGAAATGTTACCTTTCTGACAGGAAACGACGACTCCAGTCCCACAATTGAGACGATACTCCGGAGGCATGCAGTTCGATTACAAGACACTTGTGAGTAACGGTCTCAAAAGCATTCTGGAAATCTATAAATATGACATTAATTTGACATCACCTGTCGATAGGACCCATTACTTCGTGTTTCATAAGAACGATATTCTCTGATTCCGTGTTCACTATTTGTCGATAAAACGTTTTCGTCGAGGTAATCGAGGCAATTCATAATGTTCGAATACAGTATATGTTTCAAAATCCTGTAGCAAATCAACGTTACTGAAATGGATCTGTCATTCAGCGGCTCACTCATATTTCCTTTCTTCAGTGTCGGTGTGACCTGACCAACATTCTAGTTTTTAGGTACGGATCTTCTACGAGCGAGCGGTTGTATGTGACTGCTATGGAGCAATTGTATCAGCACACTCTGAAACGAACCTTACTGGTACACAGTGTGGACGAGAGGCCCTGCCTTTATTAAGTGATTTAAGCTGCTTCGATACACGAGGATATCTACGTCTTAGTCTTGTTGGCATTTGTTTTTCATTTGATTTCAGGAATATTTACTTCGTATGTTTTGATGAAGGAATATCGGAAAATAGTGTTTAGTAACTGTGCCGTAGTGGCACTGTGATTACTAACATCATTGTTATCGTAGAGTGAAGGTATTGATTACATCTTGCGCCTGGTGCTTTATAGACGACAAGATTCTCTTCATGTTTCCTGCCAGGTTACGAGACTGAGCTTCGTTGTGGAAACAGCTTTGTTTCTGTAGTGATACAAACATCTCTTCATCTTTTACTGTACTGCTGGGTGTCTTTATGTATCAGGTATGGATACCGAACAGCAATACTCCAGCTGAGTGTAGGCAGTCTTTTTAGTTGACCTGTTGCATCTTTCTAGCAGTCTATGGTTCGCCTTATGCACAACATTATCTCTGTGATGGTTCCAATTTAAGTTGTTCGTAATTTTAATTCCTAAGTCTTCAGTTGAATTGACAGCCTCCAGATTTCCATAAAGTATAGCGCCACCGAATTTTAGCGGATTCCTTCCAGTACTCGTGTGGATCAGCTCGCGTTTTTCAGTCTATGTGCCCTTTTTGCCTGAAATAGTTTAAAAATAATCAGTGGGTATGTAGAACATTCTACATGGGTTTATTGCATTGTCTCTATGTTATAGATCAGGGCAAGGTGTCTTGTTTCACGTCCACGCAGTGCTTCTCATTCAGTTCAATGTTGCGAGTGCTTACGTGCAGTAAGCTTACTTGGAGTATCGGCATTATGCAGAAACCTGTTTGGAGGTTATGCAACAGTAAATAGTAGTGATGGGTAGGAAACGACGACAATCTGAATGCGAAGGAAGACGATATGTCCAATTGTGTCATCGTGTTGTCAAAAATGTGTTACTTACAGGCAGTTGGTAGTTGCCAAAAAGAGCTCATCGACAATTTCTATGCAGATCAAGGTGAAACATTGTAAGGTCATGTCTTAAGTGAATCTACAGTGAAGAACTCTAGTATGCCTAACAAGAAGCTGGTGGTAAATACAAAGAGATTTAGCGAAAATACCTCGGAGTATTCTCTGTGTATTACTGGCACTACGTCGAAAGTATATCGTGCTTAAATGGTAAGCTTGTACCAGATACCTTTCTAAAGACCACGAATCATACAACAACAAGAAACTAGTTAACGATTCGTTTCAGGAAAGAAGGGGCACACATGACAATCGCCCTCACAAAGTAACAGCTGATGTTTCAAAGATCCTAATAGAGCTCTTAGTTGGAATTCGAGTCGACATATTCATTACTGCAAACAAATATCGTATTTAAGGGATTCTGAAAATCCAGCTCTTAATATTAAATCATTGTATGACCTTTTATTACAGAGATTCTTTGAGACTATAGGGGAAATTTTTAAATTGAATTACGTAACCTATGTTAAATATTTCAAGGTAAATTGTGACTCAAGCTTCTAACAACCTAAAACAGATGTCTGTGAGAATTTATTATGCTTCTGAAAGAAACTTTCAGCCAATAATAACGACCCCTTTTCAGCAGAGTACATAAGTCACAAATGAAACCTATTGCCAAAGGAAATTGTTTAAATTTCTAAATATTTTGTTCCGAAATACGAAGCATATTGTCCATCACTAGGCTCAGAAAGATGGAAAGGTCCAAATACATCATTCCGTCTTTGGAAACAGAAATAAAGTACTGAAATACTGGAAAACCTGAAACCATCAACAGTGGCGTTTAGTTCAGTGAAGCCAGAAAAGCGAAAGGATGTCATGGATTTTTTTAAGTACATGGATGAGAAAAGTAGTTTGTCGTTACACAATATGTTTGAAGGTAGTCACCAGCTCCAAGACGTTATTTAGAAAGTAGACATCCGTGCAGAACAGAAAGAAGAAGAAAAGAAGAAAAAATGTTCTTCAGTAACTGGAAACTGTCCACCAAAATGTATGGACCACAGGCAAAACATTGGTATTTCTTTGTGTAGTTCTACTTTGTTATCAAATTATTTTTTTATTTTACTTTTTTTGCCTTTTTGGGTGTTCCCTGATCGTATGTATTATTAAAAATAATGTTACTCTTATGCGTTAATGTGTCCTGGGGGTTAAAGAAACACGTGTTGAAAGAAATGTTTGGTCGTTAGCACCTACTGATACTAATTTATGGAAGAAGGGCCTCAAAATGTGTATTAGAAATATTATTTTTCACATTAAAAATACAGGTTACAATAGTTAGTATTACAGAAACATTTACTTAGCAATAGTACACGTAATAATAAAACATATGTGTTCATTAGAATCAGGTTGGTATTCAAATATATTAAAAGTAACTTTTCAAATTGTCATATCTCAAAGAACTATTTCGTCTTATGAGCCTTTCTCCCAGAAAATTTTTCCATTGGTTTTGATCTTGTGATGACTTTACTAGACAGTAAATGACAGACTTTTCTGCAAACAGTCTAAGAAGGCTGCTCTGATTGCTTTCTAGATCATATAGATTAAGAACAAGAGCGGTTCAATAACAGTTTCTTATTGAACGCCAGATACCGCTTCTGCTTTTCTCGATGACTTTCCATCGAGTACTACGAACTGCGACCTTCCTGACAGTAACACAGCTGATACCACACTCCAGGCGTACGCAGTTTGTATAGAAGCCGTTTGTAAGGAACGGTGTCAAAACCGCTCTGGAAATCTAGAAGTATCGAATTCATTTGCGATCCCATGTCGATAGCACTCATTATTTCATGAGAATAAACAGCTAGTAGTGTTACACACGAACAATATTTTCTGAATATTCGTCTATGTGTTAATAGATCGTTTTCTTCTAGGTATTTATTAATGTCGGAACACAGTATATGTTCCAAAATCCTACTGCAAATTGATTTTAATGTTTTGGGTCTGTAGTTCAGCGGATTACTTCTCTTTCCTTTCATGTCTGTTGGTGTAACCTGTGCAACTTTTTACTCTTTAGGTATGGATATTTCATGGAGCGAGCGGCTGTGTATTATTATTGTTACGAAGCTGTTATATCGATATACCCGAAGAGAATCTAACTGGTGTACAACATGAAGCGGAAGGTTTGCCTTTAATATGGAATTTGAGTTACTTCACTACACCGAGCATATCTACTTCTAAATTACTGAGTTTGGCATCAGTTTTTGAGTCGAATTCTGGAATATGGACTTCGTCTTCGTTCCTGGAGGAAATTCGAAAAACCGTATTTAATAACGCCAAAGGATTTTATGCCAGATTTTGAGACAGAATTCTGTTGCGAAAACTGTTGAAAACATCTCGCTTTGAAAACGGCGCTAAACTTCGAATTTTTGTAAAACTTCGCCAATATTGAAAAGTTCTTTTAAATGTGGCATGCTCTTTCGTTGCTTTCTGACATGTCTTGTGTAGCGTGGTGGATCGGTTACGTCGATCATACATTAGAATTTAAGCCACATCGGGTTTATGCTTACATAGTTAGTTCGCAGTGAATGGAGATTGCTTTAAGGAAGCCGTCAATCTAAATTTTATCTGCTTTGTAAATAGATATGTGTTGTGTATATTTCTGATGTGTGTGAATGTTATGGTAATCTGTCTCACGACAATGACCTAACAGTCTCTAATCTCTAGATCCGTCATAATTCTCACTACTTGCTCAGGATTATATGTTGCCAATTTAATGAAATACTCTCCTCTAACATTACCCTTTCTTTTATAGAGATAACCAATACCATGTATACTATCGATTCTTGCATAGGTTAAAATTATCTCAGTTGTTTCATTAAAAGAATTCATATGATTTTGTATACGACGTATTATATATCAGGCTAAAATGTATAAAAAAGAAATTTATGTATTACAATCGATATGTATTAACAGTTAAAATTACTCTTTTAAAAATATTTGAAATTACGAAATTCCCAGTATACCTAAAACTCATATTATTAATAGCAGAACCTAACGCTAATTATTAAATTTGTTTCTAGATTTATTTACAAAATAATGATATATTTTAGCGAAGATTCTTCTTTGGTAATGAAAATTTGTAAACTCTTTTGCTTTGTAAATTCTTTGGAATAATGTGAGTATCGCAGAATTTAAGTAGTGGTGGGCATATCTCTGATGGAAGTAGACTTTTCTAAGTTTTTCACCAACTATGTAATTATTGTTTGTTTATTCTGGAAAATGTAAAAACGGTGTGATGTTGAAAGAAGTGACAAAGAATAAATTTCAAGAATAATACAGGCAAATCTTCATCAGTTATTTAGCCATCAAGAACCTACAAAATCGAAATATCAGCTGCAAGAATGTACCCTTAGACAACACTTTGAGCCATCGACAACAACAACGAGATAATGAAGATAAGTATAAAGTTATTCTTTTGTATATCTAACGCCTCTCGAAGCTTTCCAAATTTGTGCAAAGACAGAGAATTTTAATAGTTATTTATGCGAGGGTAAGATTACACCAAGACGCGAAGAATCCTTCCATAGACGTTTACACTTCGAGTGGGCTCCTGAACAAATTACTCAAAGTAATTTTTGAAGGTACAGTTTGGTACAATTTCGGACGGAGTTTTGTGCCAAACACCGGCTTTGAACATGTAGACAACTTTAGCCAATATATCTTGGGTCGACTGAAGTCACCAATAACTGTGTCTGTATAAGTAGAGTAACTGTTTGAGATGATACTCAAGTTTTCTTTGAATCTTTCAGCAGCTTATTTTATCCGACTCAGGTATACGGTAAAAGGAATCAATTATTAATTTCTTACGGTTGTCAAGTATAGCCTTTACTCATACTAATTCACAGGAACTATATACTTAAGATTCACTAGAAGATAAACTACTGCAAAAAAGCAACAAACACGCACCGTCAGCTGTATTTAATTTGATTTGATCTGTCCTCTTTAGAAACCGTTAGCTTTAGCGAATTTTCAGTACCAAAAATGATTCTAGTTTTCGTACTTTCTATTAGCGCTTGGAGTTCTGGTTTATTCTCAACACAGTTACGACAATTTGCAACTATAGTACCTCGGGTTTCTAGGTCTAGCCCCATCCTGTTATTAACCAGCACCCTTTCAGACTGAACCCGTTTTCGTTCTTACAGAGATCCTCTAACCCAAAGAACTGCCCAGTCCTCTCCACACAGACCCCGCTCCCGGTGTAGCTGCCTCCTGCGTGTAATGGACGTCTCATATATTTTACGCGGAATCCGATGCACCACCATCCTACGGCGCAAGTCGAGGTATCTGCAGCCTACGTCACAAATCCGGCTTAGCCTCTGATTCAGACCCTTCACACAGTTGTGTACAAAACTTCTCAAATCGGTCCTGTCGTCGACACTTCCTGTTTACGATACTGCAGTTGGTGAGTTCTGATTCACCTCGCAAGCAAGACTGACAGTTTTTACAAATTCAGATAGCCGCTGGAACCAGAGAGAATCTCTTGCGATCCAAAGCGACACAGAATATTAGCACCTACATACGCCACCTCCTGCAGTTGGCTGCTGCACCTTGTTCTCTTCACGGCATCTGGATGAACCCGGTTCACATCTGAGATGACTCCACCCGGTATGTACACAGAGAGCACGCTTTAATTCTTCCCCTCCTTGGTAGCCATATCCCTGATGGGTCCCACCATGTACCCAATAAGAGACTCCCCTATTACCAGTAGTCTCATCCTCTGTGAACGCCCAGATCTTGTGGCTCAGAGGCCTCCTTTGAAACAGGACAAACTACTGCACTTGGTTCAGGGCCTTTATGAGCCATAGACAGCATCTGAAACCTTTTTCTCAGACAAATCGAGAACGCCCTTCGAGCGGCCGAACGGAAAGTCTCTCATTACTTGCCTCATACTGGAATCACCTCACACTCGACCACAGATGAGGAGTCAACCTCGGCTCTGGCAGTAAGCGAGTCAGCCACAGGAGTGCACCCACCGGAGGACACGTGGGACATGCTGGAGGCACCTCAGATATGTTTCGATACAAGGCACAACACACTGCCCACATCACATTGTACACAGTAGTAACACGATTTATTTCGTATATTGTTCTTGCCGCATACGATGCATCTCCTTACATATTTGTGTTGTTTTACTGACCATACAGCAGTGCGTGGGAAGTGCCTTTCCCGAAGCCGCTGTCGATTTTTCTCGTCTGATCTGCAACCTCTTGATGCTTTCCTTTCTTGATGGTAGGTTTTTAAAATCTTGCGACTGAGGCTGAGGTGAAGTGCTGTGACTGAATATTCTTCCCACTACACACGTTGTAAATAACGTGGGACTTTAACACGCAGATGTCTAAGGAGTGAAAAAGGATTTTTGAACAGTTACATTGTTTTGCATACACGTCTCATTGCGCTATGTATCGTGCCGCATTTGTCCACTGCACCAAAAAATTCGCTGAAATACAAGATATTTTAGTTTAAAATTGTCGATATCTTTCCACCTGACTTCATTTCAGTTACATTTCAGTCGTCAAAATACATACATCTCTGTAATTATCCGACATAGTGGGCATGGGGAGGCCACAGTAGTGGCCGCATCAGGGGACATGTGGGACGCATTGGGAGTTCCTTCTCGCCCCCGCCCCCTCCCCCGGTTTACCCCTCTGCAACAGCCTCACGCTGCGTGTCCGATGACAGAATCACTTGCAGATGTGAGCGAAGAATAACCAGCTCTCAGCTCATATCAGAATACAGCAATCACAATATTCACCCATACTAGAGACGGCGAACTATACACTAGATATTAAAACGTCAAACTGTAACTAGCAAGTAACAAAACATGCAGTACACTTAAGAATCAACTTACAAAGCACACAGGTAAACGAAAATAAGGGGATTCGAGTTAGGAGCTCGTAAAATAATTCACAAAGATGTACTCTGCTGTTGTTCTGTGAGAAGGGAAGCAGCCGACAAAGTAGTGAATTATTATTTTAATTCTGTGGCTCAGTTGTCCACTGTAGTGGACCGCTGTTAACGTCGCTGGGCACAGCACAATTAGGGAGTATCCACTGGAGTAGAATGCATGCATTTGCAGCCTCAGGACAGATTAGAAACGTCAAAGAAGCAACATTAACAGCTATCCACTGCATGACACAATTTCACCACAAGGTTAAACCAAGTGAAATATTCATGCCACATGACACTATTATTTTTAAGTTATATTTACGTTGTTCACGTTCCCTGGCTAATTACACAACTGAATCACTGTTTGCTTGTCATGGGCACACGCGTATAGAACACCGATTCCTGAACTGTTGTTAACTAGGAAATCGTTGCAGTAACGACGTCTGTTGCCGAATTTGCAGTTTTCTCCAAATGCTTACTAGTCAGCATCTCCAGTTTGCAAACTTCATCTCACATTTAACGTCTTTACTAACAGCCTAAACGAGATCTGCAGTAAGTTCTGACTACGGTCTGCTTCCAGGAGCATTAAGTACAGGGCGTATTACTAACAAAAACCGTTATGTGGCTTGTGGAGTTTAGACGTAGTAATGTGCTATATGATAGGAAAGTGAAAATTGCTTTTCTCGGCACGGAACCGGAAATCATGTCAAAGAGATTTAGCGCAATAGCGTAGTGCACTCTTTCGACTTCATCTGTGGCATTCTTATGTTTATATGGTTTTTACCCCTTGACAGTAAAAAAAGCACGAAACAAAAAAATAATTAATGTAGAATAATGAAATCTCGGGAATATACGAGTATTTCCCTAGGTAACATGTTTAAATGATTAACATTGCAAGATCGGAGATTAATGCAAGCGCGACATAAACCATTGCAAATATGAAATACTAGTACATTAACAACCGGTGTAGCCGCCAGAATGTTCAATGCAAGCTTGTAAACGCGCATGCATTGTGTTGTAGAAATGCCGAGTGTCAGTTTGTGAGATGTGTTCCAAAGCAGTTGCAGTTGGTCAGTCGGTACGGGGGCCGTTAATGCTGTATGTGGATAACGCTGGGGTTGTCGTCCGATGATGTCCCATGTGTGATCGATTGGAGACAGATCTGGTGATCTAAGAGGCCAAGACAATACATTGACTCTATGTAGAGCATGTTGGGTTACAACAGCTGTACGTGGGTGAGCGATATCCTGTTAGAAAACACCTACTGGAATGCTGTACATGAGCTTAGCACAACAGGTCGAATAACCAGATTATTGTACAAATTTGCAGTCAGAGAGCGTGGGATAACAAGAGAGTGCTGCTGCTGTTATACGGGATCACATCCCAGACCGTAACTCCAGATGTAAGTCCAGTGTGTCTAACACGGGGATGGTTGCACGCCCTCATCTGGTCTCCTCCTGATCAACACAAGGCCATTACTGGCAGCAAGGCAGAACCAGCTTTCATCTGCAGACGCAAATGGGGTGGTTTGGGGTCAAATCAATGCACGTTACAGGGCGTCTGACTCGGAGCTGGCCTTGACGTAATCGATTTGCAATAGTTTGTTGTGTCGCTGTGGTGCCAACTGCGGCTCAGATTGCTGCTGCAGATTCAGTTACAATGCCAGGGGTATGAAGTTCTTCCCACTCTGCAGTGTCACGTGGCAATACAAAGCTCGATCTTCTTGCTACCGTACATTTTCGTGACCACCGTTGCCAGCAGTCAGATACAGTGGCTATGTTCCTGCCAAGCCTTTCTGCAATATCGCGGAAGGAACATTCAGCGTCACGTAGTCTTTTTACACAACCTCGTTCAAACACAATGAGATGCTGGTAACGGCGTCTTTGTCGACTTAAATGCATTCTTGACTAACTTCAGCTCACCACCTCCAATCTCAAATCCAACCAACACACTCTATCATTACAGTAAATATTTAAGGCAAAACCTATTTGGATCGTCATAGTAGTGCTATTAGTGCCACTTTGAAGCGAATTGCGCGTAATTTAAATTAATATCATCTTTCCGATGTAGAAACACGCCTAATAACCTTCCTTTTATATCCCACAACTCCTTCTTCCTGTTAAGAGTTTTTTTTCGTCAGTGTATAATCCGCTGTACGTGTTTCGTTCAAGTGGATATACTAGAGTACTGCACTATCTGCAAAAATTTCGTTTTGGGTGATTTATCTCCAATGAAAATTTATTCGGAATTGGCCTACGTTTCTAAGACCGCTACTTCATTTTCAGCTTCTAAGAAAAGTACTCTGTCCAGACTAAGCGCCTGCAATTCTCGCTTCCCGCGAAGCAGACCGGTACAGCGGGCCCCGGATCGAGTAGGGGTCAGTCTGGCCGGTCGTCCCGGAAACACAGACGCTTCCCAGAGACCACCAGGAGGCGTCCACGGCGCCGCAAGAGGTCGCTCTTGTCTTCCGCTCGACACGTGACTGCAAATAGAGCGAGCCATATCCATGAGCCAAGCAGTATTTAGGCTGGCGCAGGAGCCTGGAGAGGTGATCACGAAGCTTAGCCCCGTGGTCACGGAGGCTGAAGTGTCGGCGGAACTCAACTCCCGGCCCAACATCGAAATCCGCTCGGCCCGTCGCATCTTCAGTGATGCCGGGCCGACTTATCTCATGCGGATATTCACTGAATCCTCCTCCTCCATTGACCGCCTCCTCACCGAGGGAGCCTTCATCTACAATCGCCGTCATAAGGTGGACCCCTCCTGTTCCCCACTCCAGTCCTACCGCTGCCAACGCTGCCTCACATACAACGACCATATTACCTCTGCCTGCAAGAACCTCCCTACTTGACCACACTGCAAAGCTTCCCACTTCCTCAAGAACTGCCCCAACTTCACCTCTCCCCCCTCCTGCAACACCTGTAATGAACCACATCCTAACTACTCCTCGAAGTGTAAAGCGAAACCTCCTCCAGTCACCCCTGAGCTCACCGTCCCTGTCCGTCCTGTTGATGACCCCATCCATCCCAACAACTCGCTCCGCCCTCCATCCACTGCAGAGGACATCATACGTTTCATCACCATTGTGCTCCAAAACATCCACCCCTTCCAGCGCTCCCACATCCTTTCCCAAATCGCCTTCGCTGCCCGTTACATCTTCCATCTTACCATCTATGCCATATACTCCCACAACCAGGCCCACTTCACCTTCACCCCCCTCACCACCCTCGTCTAACTCTCCCCTCCCATGGTATAACAACCCTACCGTATCCTGTACCACAATATTCGCTCCCTGCCCACTCACAAACTCCTCTTCCTCCTCACCCTCCGTCAGCACCGCGTGGATGTCTTCATCCTAAATGAAACCTTCCTTCAACCCAGTATCTCCATCTCCACAGATCCTTACCCCTTCACCGCACCGATAACCCATACCCTGTCCGGCCCCAACCTCTCCTTAACAATCCTGCCGAGCATTCACCCTCAGCCTCTTCTTCCCCACCCTTATCATCACTTGTGCCACCATTTATGTCCACCCTCGCACCCCCATCCCGTACGATTTCCTGGCCCACATTGACCGCACTTTCTCCACCTACATGATTGCCGCCGACCTCAATATCCACAGCCGTGATCCTGCCGACCTCCAGCGGTGGCATGATTTTATCACCATCCTCCAGGGAGACTTGGTTCCCCTCCCTCAGCACACCTGGCCCGAATCCAACACCACTCCCGACGTGGTCCTTGCCTCTCCCAACCTCCTTGGGCGCATCACCACGGATGTCCTTGACCTCATTGGCAGTGACCATGCTTCTGTTCTCCTCACTATCTCTAATGGTTGCCCTGTCCGCAACGCTCCTCGCCCCGACATCCCTCCTAAACTGGTCCATGATTACTCCCATGCCAACTGGGATGCCTACCGGGACTCCATTCATACGCAGGTTGACAGCCACGACCTTACCCTCCAGCCTCCTGATGACATCTCTCGCACTTCTGCTTTCCTGCACCAGACCTTGTCTGACGCCGTCGCCACCCATATCCCCACCAAAGTCATCCACCCTCACCACCCCGCTCTGCCTCCACAGGCCGTCCTTCTCCTTCGAGAGTCCCGCCTCCTCTACCGCTCTTTTCTCCGCACTCGTGACTGGGATACACTTACCCGCCACCGGCAATTACAACGACACATCCGCAACCTGCTTACTCCGAAGAAATGCCTTGCCTGGAGCCAGACATGTACACAAGTCAACACCACGCTCCCCATAAACTGTTGCAAGTATTGGTCTGCTTTCCACCGCCTTACTGGGAACCGCCCCACCCCGCAGTACCCTCTCCTCCTTGATGACCATCCCTTTCCTGACAACCTCAGTAAGGCCAACCACTTTGCCTCTCACCTCTCAGATGTTTTTTCCATCCCCAGTGATCCCCACTTTGATTATTCCCTACTTCCCTGACAACATGGACCGTACGAATACCTCTGTTCCTCCCCTTCCTCCTAGTTTCCAGTACTTGGTCCACACACCATCATCTGCACTTAACACTCCCATCACTACACAGGACATCAGCCTCACACTCTGCACTAAACGCAACACTGCTCCTGGCCACGACTGCATTACCTACTGCCACCTCAAACACAGCCCTCCCTACTTCCAGTGCTTGCCACCCTCTACAGTGTCATCCTTGCCACTGGCTTCTATCCCAACCTATGGAAAACCTCCCGTATCCTGATGTTCTCCAAACCCAACAAGCCTCCATCTGATGCCTCTTCCTATCGTCCTATCTGCTCACATCGGTGTTCAGCAAGCTCTTGGAGTCCATCCTTTGCCGGCGCATCCATCACCAACTCCACCAAAACCACCTCCTCCCCGACACGCAATATGGCTTTCGATCTTCCTTCTCTGCCGATGACCAACTCCTCCTCCTCACTCATCTCCTCTCCCTCCAGCTTAACTCCCCTCGCTCAGCCATTTTTGTCTCCCTCGACCTCGAAAAGGCCTACGACCGTGTCTGGCATCTCGGTATCCTGTTTAAACTCCACACCTACGCCCTTCCTGTCAACTACATCCGTCTGATGGCCTCCTTCCTCTCCTGCCACCCCTCCTATGTTACCATTCATAATGCCAATTCCCACACCTTCTACCCCTCTGCGGGTGTGCCCCAGGGCTCTGTCCTCTCCCCTCTCCTGTACACGGCAGATATTTCCCAACCCCCCTCCCCCCTGCAGTACACCTCTTGCAAAATGCCAATGACACCACATTCCTCGCCCTCGATCCTACCCACCAACGGTCCCAACGCCTTCTCCAGGATCACCTTGACCTTTTTGCTGCATGGTGTAACCAGTGGCTCCTGAAAAACAATCCTTCCAAGATCCAGGCAGTCATCGTAGGTCGTACCACTCGCTCCTTCCAGCTCCTGGATTTCTCCCTTACCGTCTGCGCCCGTCCTGTCCGCCTCACCCCCTCCCTCACCTTTGTCGTGAGAGAATGAATACAAGCGCGTCGGCGACGGGTCTGATTCCGAAGCAAATGATACAAGGAAGTCAGTTTTTCCGCCACCAAAGATCGTGGCTTGGATCGTATTTTCTATCCTTCCATTTGTATTCTTTTCATGGTCGCCGGCTGATGTGGCCGAGTGGTTCTAGGCTCTTCAGTCTGGAACCGCACGTCCGCTACGGTGGCAGGTTCGAATCCTGCCTCGGGCATGGATGTGTGTGATGTCCTTAGCTTAGTTAGGTTAAAGTAGTTCTGAGTTCTAGGGGACTGATGACCTCAGATGTTAAGTCCCATGGTGCTCAGAGCCATTTGAACCATTTTCATGGTCAACAATTTTGCCTTTTCACGCCGAACATCCGCAATTCGCAGAGGGCGTGATCCGCAACATCACAAAGTTCATGCAGGATGGAATAGTAATATTCGTAAGTTCTCCGAAAGTTTCACGCTTTGGCAGCACATAAAAGTATCAAAGTTAGCCTGAGCCTCGGTATTGCCAGTTATGTCTACCAACCAAGGGTGGAAGAGTACTTCCCAGTTGACCGCAGAGTACGCTTCCACAAGGCTCGCATCAAGTCATTGAGAGAGGGGTCAGCTAGGTGAGCAACGTTTAACATCCACGGAGTGGGAACCAATTTGACTCGTTGCCGTTCTAGATTGAGGGTTGTAGTCACAGCGCAGTGATCCGTAAGGGAAGCTGATATGACTTCAACATTAAGAATGCACCACGTGACCACTACGAACTACAACGCGTAACACCTATGCACACATACTTAAGGCACATAATAAGCGTGTAAAAATTCTCCAGCAGTTTTCTCGGAATTGCCTGAGTAGTGCATCTTACTGCTTGCACATTATGTTGTTTTAGTGGTCTGCTGAAGATGTATAAAGTTTGAAGTAAATCTGTAATCCCAATATCGTGGCCTCCCCTTGTTAGTTGCAAAACCTTTGTCATTACATAACTTACTAACTACTTTTCTAATCAAGGGCGCGTTTTTAACCTTTCCTTTTCTCTCACTAACTATTTGGGTTCAGTTTTATTGAATTTAGTCATCCATAATATTTACGCTGGTCACTAGGTTTGCCATCGGAATTTCGATTTCCACGTTTCTCGCCAACGGCTAAAGTGAGTATGTTTTTTCTGATCGCGTGTCAAACATGAGTTTACGTGTTTGTAGTCATACTCACAGCGTCCACCAATCGTTGACACTCAAAGGTGCCACCATGTATCACTGACGCCACGACACTCAGCCACACGCCCTGCTCGGCCGACCTGGCGCGCCCTTCTAGCTGTTCAAACACGCTCATCATCCAGCAGCGCCTGTCTTCCACGTCGCAAACAGGTCGCCTGTCCACAGTCGCGTCTGTTTTTAAAATTTCGCAGTCGTCCTTATAGGAATGTGCCCTCAGACATTTGAATTAACTTCCCAGTCATCCACCGTGAATCCTTCAGTTTAACATTATCTCATATCCACACTGCAACTAGGCATTTTATCACATCAATAAATTTTTACCAGAGATCAAAGACGCGACAAGTGACACAAAAGAATCCTAGCACCCAGTGATGAATTCATACATCTAGGTATCTGTAATCTCAAACTTACCCACTCACTGACCAATAAAATAAATATTTTCAGTTAAAAACTGGGTCTTTTAAGCTGCAGTACTACTGAATACTTTATACATTAAAGCCCATTGCATACATAAATAATTTGTTGGCGTCATATCTCCAAACGATAAAATTAAAATAAATTTACCCTTGAATATTATACATACGAGGAAACTTTCTGTGCCCAAAGAATAACTTCATTCAAATATTTTTTCATGCAGGACCGCACTGAGCATTTGCTGTATGTTACCTGCATCTATCTACACTACGGGTTACACATGACATTTACTTTCTTTTACATAAGGAACTCTTGACCATAATGTCGTCCATATCCCTAAGCTACTGTCACATTGACTGTTGTTGTTGTTGTGGTTTTCAGTCCTGAGACTGGTTTGATGCAGCTCTCCATGCTACTCTATCCTGTACAAGATTCTTCATCTCCCAGTACCTACTGCAACCTACATCCTTCTGAATCTGCTTAGTGTATTCATCTCTGGGTCTCCCTCTACGATTTTTACCCTCCACGCTGCCCTCCAATTCTAAATTTGTGATCCCTTGATGCCTCAGAACATGTCCTACCAACCGATCCCTTCTTCTGGTCAAGTTGTGCCACAAACTTCTCTTCTCCCCAATCCTATTCAATACTTCCTCATTAGTTACGTGATCTACCCATCTAATCTTCAGCATTCTTCTGTAGCACCACATTTCGAAAGCTTCTATTCTCTTCTTGTCCAAACTATTTATCGTCCATGTTTCACTTCGATACATGGCTACACTCCATACAAATACTTTCAGAAATGACTTCCTGACACTTAAATCTATACTCGATGTTAACAAATTTCTCTTCTTCAGAAACGCTTTTCTTGCCATTGCCAGTCTACATTTTATATCCTCTCTTCTTCGACCATCACCAGTTATTTTGCTCCCAAAATAGCAAAACTCCTTTACTACTTTAAGTGTCTCATTTCCTAATCTAATACCCTCAGCATCACCCGACATAATTCGACTACATTCCATTATTCTCGTTTTGTTTTTGTTGATGTTCATCTTATATCCTCCCTTCAAGACACCATCCATTCCGTTCAACTGCTCTTCCAAGTCCTTTGCTGTCTCTGACAGAATTACAATGTCATCGGCGAACCTCAAAGTTTTTATTTCTTCTCCATGGATTTTAATACCTACTCAGAATTTTTCTTTTGTTTCCTTTACTGCTTGCACAATATACAGATTGAATAACATCGGGGAGAGGCTACAACCCTGTCCTACTCCCTCCCCAACCACTGCTTCCCTTTCATGTCCCTCGACTCTTATAACTGCCATCTGGTTTCTGTACAAATTGTAAATAGCCTTTCGCTCCCTGTATTTTACGCCTGCCACCTTTAGAATTTGAAAGAGAGTATTCCAGTCAACAATGTCAAAAGCTTTCTCTACGTCTACAAATGCTAGAAACGTAGGTTTGCCTTTCCTTAATCTTTCTTCTAAGATAAGTCGTAAGGTCAGTATGGCCTCACGCGTTCCATTATTTCTACGGAATCCAAACTGATCTTCCCCGAGGTCGGCTTCTACTAGTTTTTCCATTCGTCTGTAAAGAATTCGTTTTAGTATTTTGCAGCTGTGGCTTATTAAACTGATTGTTTGGCAATTTTCACATCTGTCAACACCTGCTTTCTTTGGGATTGGAATTATTATATTCTTCTTGAAGTCTGAGGGTATTTCACCTGTTTCATACATCTTGCTCAACAGATGGTAGAGTTTTATCAGGACTGGCTCTCCCAAGGCCGTCAGTAGTTCCAATGAAATGTTGTCTACTCCGGGGGCCTTGTTTCGACTCAGGGCTTTCAGTGCTCGGTCAAACTCTTCACGCAGTATCGTATCTCCCATTTCATCTTCATCTACATCCTCTTCCATTTCCATAATATTGTCCTCAAGTACATCGCCCTTGTATAGACCCTCTATATACTCCTTCCACCTTTCTGCTTTCCCTTCTTTGCTTAGAACTGGGTTTCCATCTGAGCTCTTGATGTTCATGCAAGTGGTTCTCTTATCTCCAAAAGCCTCCTTAATTTTCCTGTAGGCAGTATCTATCTTACCCCTAGTGAGATACGCCTCTACATCCTTACATTTGTCCTCTAGCCAGCCCTGCTTAGCCATTTTGCACTTCCTGTCGATCTCATTTTTGAGACGTTTGTATTCCTTTTTGCCTGCTTCATTTACTGCACTTTTATATTTTCTCCTTTCATCAATTAAATTCAATATTTCTTCTGTTACCCAAGGATTTCTACTAGCCCTCGTCTTTTTACCTACTTGATCCTCTGTTGTCTTCACTACTTCATCCCTCAAAGCTACCCATTCTTCTTCTACTGTATTTCTTTCCCCCATTCCTGTCAATTGTTCCCTTATGCTCTCCCTGAAACTCTGTACAACCTCTGGTTCTTTCAGTTTATCCAGGTCCCATCTCCCTAAGTTCCCACCTTTTTGCAGTTTCTTCAGTTTTAATCTACAGGTCATCACCAATAGATTGTGGTCAGAGTCCACATCTGCCCCCGGAAATGTCTTACAATTTAAAACCTGGTTCCTAAATCTCTGTCTTACCATTATATAATCTATCTGATACCTTATAGTGTCTCCAGGGTTCTTCCATGTATACAACCTTCTATAATGATTCCTAAACCAAGTGTTAGCTATGATTAACTTGTGCTCTGTGCAAAATTCTACCAGGCGGCTTCCTCTTTCATTTCTTAGCCCCAATCCATATTCACCTACTACGTTTCCTTCTCTCCCTTTTCCTACACTCGAATTCCAGTCACCAATGACTATTAAATTTTCGTCTCCCTTCACTGTCTGAATAATTTCTTTTATTTCATCATACATTTCTTCAATTTTTTCGTCATCTGCAGAGCTAGTTGGCATATAAACTTGTACTACTGTAGTAGGTGTGGGCTTCGTATATATCTTGGCCACAATAATGCGTTCACTATGCTGTTTGTAGTAGCTTACCCGCATTCCTATTTTCCTATTAATTATTAAACCTACTCCTGCATTACCCCTATTTGACTTTGTGTTTGTAACCCTGTAGTCACCTGACCAAAAGTCTTGTTCCTCCTGCCACCGAACTTCGCTAATTCCCACTATATCTAACTTTAACCTATCCATATCCCTTTTTAAATTTTCTAACCTACCTGCCCGATTAAGGGATCTGACATTCCACGCTCCGATCCGTAGAATGCCAGTTTTCTTTCTGCCGATAACGACATCCTCTTGAGTAGTCCCCGCCCGGTGATCCGAATGAGGGACTATTTTACCTTCGGATTATTTAGTCACATTGACTAATATTTCTATATTCCTGCATATGCAGAATGCAATTGTCATTTCACTTATCGTATTATAATTTGTGGGTGTTCTTCACTACGATTGATATGTTTGGTGCGAGAGCTTTAAACATAAAATCACAGTTTGCAGTCAACCAATTATGTAGCTACTAGTGTACGTCTTATCTAGAACAAAAATTCATTGCTTTTGTGAACTTAACGAAATCAAGTTAGGAAACAAGTACTATTACAAATAAATGTTGCATTGTACAAAATCTGAAAAAGAAAACAAGTAAGTACCTTCGTCCTGTATCTCACATATATGAAAGTAAGTGGAAAATTCTCCATCTAGCACACTGATGGAGGTGACTTCAATCAAATCACGTTCGTCATGCGATATATTTTACGAATAAAGTTAATTCTCAACTTAGTTTGCGGAGTACTTTCATTACTACTGCTTATTTAATGCAAACTGAAGGTATGGCTTCCAGAACAGCAAAAGTCCAACAATTTGACCTCTGAGAAAACCTTTGTTTTTGTATGTCTCTGAAACTATTTAATTTATTATAGTGATATTTTGTGTGCAGCTAATTAACGTATGTATGTATAACCGTGTTTCGTATCAGTGATGGTTACACTATGAAAGCATGCTAGAAATTTTTTGTGCTATTTTAAACACTGTAATCCAGGTTGTGCAACGTCGAAATACGAGAGATCATATTATATTAGCAAGGTGGAAACGGCACTGATTTTGACTTAAATCTGATGAGAGTAGTTTGAATAACACATTCCAAGACTTCCCTTTCTGAATCATCATGTTTCTTCTTTTGCGTCTCATATTTCTGCATCAGTTCTTCAGATTATCGTCAACGAGAGGGGTGTCAATGCATGCTACATACTTCCAAATCTCCATTACCTAGGAGCTTTTATTGGTAACTTATCGTCATAAGCACGAGATTGGAATAATAATAGGGAATTGTGAAGTTGGTTTGATGAACACTCTGCCGGGCACTTAAATGTGATGTGCAGAGTATCCATGTAGATGTAGATGAATCAAACGATGGTTTAGAATACGTTCTTGTCGTAACTGAAATTTGTCAGCGACTAAACCTCTTGAAGTATTGCTTACATTCATACAGTTCTTATTGCACTCAGTTATTTTATATGTCCCCACTTTCCACTTCACTTGATTTTTTTTTCCTAGCTTTCAAATAGGAGATCGAAGTTTTCTAATCTTTGATTATGACTTTCTCAAAATCAACCATGCTTATGTTACTTGCACTTTCCTGGATTGTCTCAATACATAGATTTGGTGTGTAGACAATTATTAAACCTACTCCTGCATTACCCCTATTTGATTTTGTGTTTATAACCCTGTAGTCACCTGACCAGAAGTCTTGTTCCTCCTGCCACCGAACTTCGCTAATTCCCACTATAACTAACTTTAACCTATCCATTTCCCTTTTTAAATTTTCTAATCTACCTGCCCGATTAAGGGATCTGACATTCCACGCTCCGATCCGTAGAACGCCAGTTTTCTTTCTGCTGATAACGACATCCTCTTGAGTAGTCCCCGCCCGGAGATCCGAATGGGGGACTATTTTACCTCTTCTGCTTTCTTTTCTTCAGCTCCAAGAGGACAAAATCACGGGTACAAGGCAGTTATGAGTGGCCTAGTTTTTGTTTCTATGCCGTAATGACCATCATTGCCTCTATAAAAACCCTTACTTGAGAATTTTCTACTGTTATGAGTGTCAATTGTTTCTTAGCGCGGGATGAATACACATAAAATAATATCATGTTGTTGTTGTTGTCGTCTTCAGTCCTGAGACTGGTTTGATGCAGCTCTACATGCTACTCCATCCTGTGCAAGCTTCTTCATCTCCCAGTACCTACTGCAACCTACATCCTTCTGAATCTGCTCAATGTATTCATCTCTTGGTCTCCCCCTACGATTTTTACCCTCCACGCTGCCCTCCAATACTAAATTGGTGATCCCTTGATGCCTCAGAACATGCCCTACCAACCGATCCCTTCTTCTGGTCTAGTTGTGACACAAACTTCTCTTCTCCCCAATCCTATTCAATACTTCCTCATTAGTTACGTGATCTACCCATCTAATCATCAGCATTCTTCTGTAGCACCACATTTCGAAACCTTCTATTCTCTTCTTGTCCAAACTATTTACCGTCCATGTTTCACTTCCATACATGGCTACACTCCATACAAATACTTTCAGAAATGACTTCCTGACGCTTAAATCTATACTCGATGTTAACAAATTTCTCTTCTTCAGAAACGCTTTCCTTGCCATTGCCAGTCTACATTTTATATCCTCTCTACTTCGACCATCATCAGTTATTTTGCTCCCTAAATAGCAAAACTCCTTTACTACTTTAAGTGTCTCATTTCCTAATCTAATACCCTCAACATCACCCGACTTAATTCGACTACATTCCATTATCCTCGTTTTGCTTTTGTTGATGTTCATCTTATATCCTCCCTTCAAGACACCATCCATTCCGTTCAACTGCTCTTCCAAGTCCTCTGCTGTCTCCGACAGAATTACAATGTCATCGGCGAACCTCAACGTTTTTATTTCTTCTCCATGGATTTTAATACCTACTCAGAATTTTTCTTTTGTTTCCTTTACTGCTTGCACAATATACAGATTGAATAACATCGGGGAGAGGCTACAACCCTGTCCTACTCCCTTCCCAACCACTGCTTCCCTTTCATGTCCCTCGATTCTTATAACTGCCATCTGGTTTCTGAACAAATTGTAAATAGCCTTTCGCTCCCTGTATTTTACCCCTGCCACCTTCAGAATTTGAAAGAGGGTATTCCAGTCAACATTGTCAAAAGCTTTCTCTAAGTCTACAAATGCTAGAAACGTAGGTTTGCCTTTCCTTAATCTTTCTTCTAAGATAAGTCGTAAGGTCAATATTGCCTCACGTGTCCCAGTATTTCTACGGAATACAAACAGATCTTCCCCGAGGTCGGCTACTACTAGTTTTTCCATTCGTCTGTAAAGTATTCGTGTTAGTATTTTGCAACTGTGGCTTATTAAACTGATTGTTCGGTAATTTTCACATCTGTCAACACCTGCTTTCTTTGGGATTGGAATTATTATATTCTTCTTGAAGTCTGAGGGTATTTCACCTGTTTCATACATCTTGCTCACCAGATGGTAGAGTTTTGTCAGGACTGGCTCTCCCAAGGCCGTCAGTAGTTCCAATGGAATGTTGTCTACTCCCGGGGCCTTGTTTCGACTCAGGTCTTTCAGTGCTCTGTCAAACTCTTCACGCAGTATCGTATCTCCCATTTCATCTTCATCTACATCCTCTTCCATTTCCATAATATTGTCCTCAAGTGCATCGCCCTTGTATAGACCCTCTATATACTCCTTCCACCTTTCTGCTTTCCCTTCTTTGCTTAGAACTGGGTTTCCATCTGAGCTCTTGATGTTCATGCAAGTGGTTCTCTTATCTCCAAAAGTCTCTTTAATTTTCCTGTAGGCAGTATCTATCTTACCCCTCGTGAGATAAGCCTCTACATCCTTACATTTGTTCTCTAGCCAGCCCTGCTTAGCCATTTTGCACTTCCTATCGATCTCATTTTTGAGACTTTTGTATTCCTTTTTGCCTGCTTCATTTACTGCATTTTTATATTTTCTCCTTTCATCAATTAAATTCAATATTTCTTCTGTTACCCAAGGATTTCTACTAGCCCTCGTCTTTTTACCTACATGATCCTCTGCTGCCGTCACTACTTCATCCCTCAAAGCTACCCATTCTTCTTCTACTGTATTTCTTTCCCCCATATTGTCAATTGTTCCCTTATGCTCTCCCTGAAACTCTGTACAACCTCTGGTTCTTTCAGTTTATCCAGGTCCCATCTCCTGAAATTCCCTCCTTTTTGCAGTTTCTTCTGTTTTAATCTACAGGTCATCACCAATAGATTGTGGTCAGAGTCCACATCTGCCCCTGGAAATGTCTTACAATTTAAAACCTGGTTCCTAAATCTCTGTCTTACCATTATATAATCTATCTGATACCTTTTAGTATCTCCAGGGTTCTTCCATGTATACAACCTTCTATCATGATTCTTAAAAAAACGTGTTAGCTATGATTAACTTGTGCTCTGTGCAAAATTCTACCAGGCGGCTTCCTCTTTCATTTCTTAGCCCCAATCCATATTCACCTACTACGTTTCCTTCTCTCCCTTTTCCTACACTCGAATTCCAGTCACCCATGACTATTAAATTTTCGTCTCCCTTCACTATCTGAATATTTTATTTTATTTCACCATACATTTCTTCAATTTCTTCATCATCTGCAGAGCTAGTTGGCATATAAACTTGTACTACTGTAGTAGGTGTGGGCTTCGTATATATCATGGCCACAATAATACGTTCACTATGCTGTTTGTAGTAGCTTACCCGCATTCCTATTTTCCTATTCATTATTAAACCTACTCCTGCATTACCCCTATTTGACTTTGTGTTTATAACCCTGTAGTCACCTGACCAAAAGTCTTGTTCCTCCTGCCACCGAACTTCACTAATTCCCACTATATCTAACTTTAACCTATCCATTTCCCTTTTTAAATTTTCTAACCTACCTGCCCGATTAAGGGATCTGACATTCCACGCTCCGATCCGTAGAACGCCAGTTTTCTTTCTGCTGATAACGACATCCTCTTGAGTAGTCCCCGCCCGGAGATCCGAATGGGGGACTATTTTACCTCCGGAATATTTTACCCAAGAGGACGCCATCATCATTTAATCATACAGTAAAGCTGCATGCCCTCGGGAAAAATTACGGCCGTCGTTTCCCCTTGCTTTCAGCCGTTCGCAGTACCAGCACAGCAAGGCCGTGTTGGTTATTGTTACAAGGCCTGATCAGTCAACAATCCAGACTGTTGCCCTTGCAACTACTGAAAAGGCTGCTGCCCCTCTTCAGGAACCACATGTTTGTCTGGCCTCTCAACAGATACCCCTCCGTTGTGGTTGTACCTACGGTACGGCTATCTGTATCGCTGAGGCACGCAAGCCTCCCCACCAACGGCAAGGTCCATGGTTCATGGGGGGGGGGGGGGGCAATAACATGCACAGTACTAAAAGGTGGACTTGCGCTGTTTCGTAATTAATGACTTCAATTTAAATATTTTTCGGTTACTAAATAAGAAGAAAAAGCGAAAATAAGTATTCAATACACCATACAAACAGAAAACTTCCTATTTAAAAATGTAGCGAAACTATGCGAAAGGGTAAGAGTTAGAAGGTACATATGCAAGAGGGCCTGGCAGTAAACAATTTTCATACAGAGTGACTACTACTGAAAGAAGGCCAGTAATTGTGAGGAGCGTGTACCCCAAAACACAGTTAGTTTATAATCCAAACATTGGCATATACTTCAGCGGTCATAAACAGGAACATTCAATATAAAACAATATATAATCGCAAACCTCAAGTATTCCGTACAATAGACAGTAATCGCAAAAACAGAATTTTTTAGGGGGTAACAGTTACAGAAAAGTACAACATGAGTTATAAATTAAATGTAGTACCCCGAGAATAAAAGGTTATGCCAGGGTTTCGAGCAGGGACCTATATGAGGGAGATCACATTATCATTAAAATTAAGTAAAATTACTAAAGCAAAACTGGAACCTTTGATTGTGAAGAACATGTAGAACTATATAATTACCATAAGATTGTCTTGTGAATAGCAGGAACCGGAAGGAAGGACAATATAATGTAAAAACCACAAGTTTGCTATAGAGAAGAATGTAACACCAAAAACAGAACTTTTAAGGTAAAAAAATTAAAAAGACATTAACTTAAAACCAGCCTTATTGAGTAACCATCATTACAGGAATCTAAAAATTCTTTAATGGCAGGTAACGCAGAGTGATTAAAAACTTGGTTTTTACTGACCATTTCATCAATTTCAGGACAATTCATTAGCAAGTAAGACATCGTTCCCAGTACATGACTGCTCAATGATTTCAGTTTCTTCCAGAAAGTGAAATCTCCTCCCATCGTAAACGTGGTGCAAAAACATAAGGTTCGCGAGTGTGGGTGGCAGGTGGCTACTAGATGAGAGATACCCAGCGAAGACGGAATTATATTTTATCTGCCCCCTCCTTGTGAGAAAATGTTCTGGGAAACTAGTTTTGAAAGCTCTTCCTGTTTGACCGATTTAAGCCGCATTACACCCGTTATACCCAAGCTTATATACTCCAGAAGCGGCCAAGGAGCCTACATATTTTTACGGGTTCGCTCGGATAGCCAAAGCAGTTCAGGCAGCCGCTCGCATAAAATTGGATATCTGTGTTCGAGTCTCAGTTCAACACAAATTTTCAGTTGTCGCCATTGAATATTTTCAGTGCCTTCATGCGGCTGGCGTCGGTATTTCGCTTTCATCAGGAAAAATGAATTAGTAACCTTTACGACTGTGAAAATCATTGAAGAATTCATTTGTTAGCTTTAAGATACTTTTTTAATGTCTGGCCAATTCCCATACAGTTTTCCCGTACATATGCTGAAAGAAATGCAGAAATATGGGCAGATTATCATGTTTCTTTGTGAATTTCAGGCTGCAACCTGATGTATTTCGGTAGTTTATCTTGTCATGGATTTGATGAGCATCCAGCCGAGTGGTCTGATTAAATGGTTTTATTAATTACAGAGTCCTTGTTTTTGAGAAATCATCGTCAGAGTTAATGTAGTTGAGCATCGCGCTTAGGGTATTTGATAATGAAAAGGTTATGTGGCCACGTATATGTATGTTTTGAATATCAGTTACAATTACTTTTATTTTCACAAAAATTGTTAATTTCTTACCACCGACACTAAGCAAATGGCAGTTAACCTGCAAGATATTTCTTAATGAATTATTTTGAAATGTTTGTGAACCGCAACTGATATCTTCTCATCACAAATAAAGACCATATTGCCACTCTGTCAATAATAATCATAACGCTGCTTTTCTGATCAGTAGTACTTTGCTACTTTGAGAGATATGGGGCATTGGCGTGTGGAGACTTTCTTGTGTTGAATCAGTAAACCGGATTATCTGAGAGCAGTTAGAGCGTTGCTGGTATCAGGGGATGCATAGCCTCCACGCTACACGCAGAAGAAGACAGCATCTGAAGACAGCAGCTGTTGTATGCATGGTATCTGCATTTAGGCCAGTCCCAGACAGGCATCTGTTTGCACACTGACAGCCACTGCCTGTGTCATCGACTGAAATCAAGAGCGAACTCCAACAGAAGTCTTTTATCAAATGACTCAAATAGGGCCTCAGTTTCGGAGTTACTGTGCCTCACAACAGAAACTGGAGTGAAATATTTCAGATTGTCCCTTTAGTTCCACAAAATTTTACGTGGGGCGCGTTCTTATCTTCCTCTGACAATTATCAGTCAGCGATATCAAGTTATTTGTTAGGAACATTTGTTTTTCGAGGCGTCGACCACGGTTCTCATATGATATATATGTCCTTGCTCTGAAAGCGTTCCAGACTAATATTTCACTGACATCTCTTTTGACAGCTGTAGTCTTGGCAGAACGGTGTAGACTTCCCGCCCCCTCACACGCCCCCCCCCCCCGCCCCCCCTCCCCCCTCTTGTGACATGTGTCGTTCCGTGTCTTTGGAATACGCCTTTGCCATTTTGATTGCTACTGAAACAACAAAAGGGTCTTTTACCACAATCTCAGTTCGTCTATTTCATATCTTGTTTATCTGAACTTGGTATTACGTTTAATACAAGTACTAATCATTATCTGTTCCACCTTGAGTATTTTACTTGATATTTATCCCGTATCTTTCATGATCTCTAGAATAGGGAAACATAATTATTTCAATAATCAAACAATAAGATGGAGCCAAAATACATGGCAGTTTATCTTGAGGAATTCAGTATCCCAATAGTGATAGCATTCTGAGAATTTATACGTTGACGTATGTACACACAGTCGATTTATAGTAAAATGATATAATCGAGATTTGTTCCTTAGCCATTTATGAAAAACACATCCATGTATAAAAGAAACGATAGAAAGTCATACATTGATAATGAGGTAAATTATTCAAATGTTCATTCTCGTCACTACATGCCAATGAATCTGATAATTCGGGCCTTGATCTGCTTTGAACGTACGGAAATGTTTCTCTACACTGACAGTGTCTTTATTATTTACTCTTGTTCTCTACCTAAGTTGCAGTCACATCTATCATTAACTCCTCTGGATGCTCCGGTTCGTCACATACCACTTAATGATATCCCTCCATTGATTGTGGATAGCAATGCAGTGCTTCACAGCGATATATTTTCTCCGCTTCTAGACGACGAATTTGAAATTTATTGCGTTCAATATAGGTCTTACATAGTTTCAGCTCTCTTCCTGTAGGCTAACTATGGATGCACATGTCGTTTCCTGCATCATCTTTACCTTCAGTACTTCGTCACTTCGCCCCCCCAAACACTTGACGTCTTTTATCAGTCCCCCTCGGACTACGTCTAAGCCAGTCGCCAAACATATTTCTTTGTTTTCCTAAATACGGTAGCGAGCTGCTGAAGCAAAGGTACCCATTTCGTGATTCGACTGCTTATGAATCTCACCTATTTTAGAAATGTAAACTGCTAGTGACTACTACGTAAGTTATGTCTTTATTTCCATACATTAACTCTTAACTTCTTGACGAGAAACAAAAGAGCCAATTTTTCTGACTCGAGCGTAGAATGCAGAGGTTCTTCCATCTTTCAGTTTTTTGGCTACGCTTTTGTTTGCGCCTGTGCTCCCCTCCTAATCAGTACTACTTGCGGAACTGAAAGTGGCCTTTCGCTGCCCAGAATCAAACATCTCCATGATCGAATCATGCTCGTTACCATAGGCAGGTCTTCCTTCTTCCGACGCTCGACATACAGTATGCAGTGTTGCTCCCATGAGCTCTTCACTCGAGAATTCCAAGTCTCCATTTGACTCCAGCAGTGTTCAGCCACTGTCCAACTCTCATTGGCTGAAGCCAGTTTCCACCAAAAATACATCATTCTTAAGCTCTAAAGACATGATCTTATTGAAACTGGGCATTTCCGGGACCAAAATAATATATTAGAACAACATTTAAACAATGATATTTCATAAACAATCGGTTACACTCAGATTATTTACAATAAGTATAAGTAATAGTTGGTTCATAAATAAATAAGCCAGCATTCTTGTGCACGTGTGATCACCATAAAAGAAGACAGACTGTCCTCAAGTACTGTTTAAAACAATTATTTAGGTCTGCTTTTCAGCTTAGTCTTTCGGTATTCTTTTACAAAGGTGGTGTTTACTAATACATGCGATTGACACTTTTAGATTAGTACCGTTTTCTTAATAAGACTTGCAATTAACATTTAAAAACGTTACTGGCAAAATACTAAACTATACATTAAAGAAAAACACGGGTATGATAATGTAAGAGATATTTGTGTGGTGTAAATATGCAGAATACGATGTTCTGACAAACATTTGCATAACGAAAATGATGTACAAGACGTCGTAAATCAATAAATGAAACAGATACAAATACGTAGCTTTCAGCTATGATGGTTATAGTGTAATGCTGTCACCTGAGATAACGTTTGCTGGAATCGCATGAAGCGACTGAAAGTTGTTAATTCAGAGGGTCACTGTGAAAAAGCTGATTCCCTGTGAAATATGAACTTCGGTAGTTGTAAAGATATTGAGATACTTTTCTGTCACTGGATGCGCTTCATTTTACTGAGATCGCCAGTGTAGTCGGATTTGTGCTAATTTTAATGTGAATTATTGTCGCATCTCAAAGAGCTGCAACTTGACCATCTTTAAGAGTGTCTAACGCTTGGCCATCTCCTGGAACATAGTCTGCACAAAGGCAGTGTGAGCATCAGCAGTCTAAATTTCCAGCTGTGGGATTCACCCGTTTCCGGCGAAGCGCTCGTTGTCTCTGCGCCAGAGCTTGCCTCTGGCGGAACCGATCAAGTAGCCGGATTGGCTGCGACACGCGCTGTGCCCTGGGCCCGCTATCGTTTAGGCGTGCAACAAATTCACCTTGCTTCGCAGCAATTGTAGGTGGCTGATTAGCTTGCCTAGATATGTACAACATACACCCGTCCCTATGGTCTGGGGTGCAATTTGACAGCAGAATCTCTCCTGTGGTTATTCCAAGCACCATGACTGCAAAACTATACGTCATCCAGGTGATTTGACTCGTGCTGCCATTCATGAGTAGCATTCTTGGGAGTTTTCTACAACAGGATAAAGCTCCCCCACACACCTATGTTGTACCCCAACATGCTATACAGAATTATGACATGTTGCCTTGGTCTGCTCGATCACCAGATCTGTCACCAGTCGAGCACATATGGGACATCATTGGAAGACAACTCCAACGTCATCCAGCAACAGCATTAACCACCGCTGTATTGACCGACCAAGCACAACAGGCAGGGAACTCCATCCCACAAACTGACATCCGGTACCTGTACAACACAATGCATGCACGTTTACATGCTTGCATTTAACATTCTGGCGGTTACTCCGATTATTAATGTACCAATGTTTGACTTTTCATGGCTTGTCTGGCGTTTACATTATCCTGTTATCTTTCAACACTAATCACTTAAACATCTTACCCAGGCAAATGTTTTTCCGAAGTTCACTACCCCACATTATTTTTTGGCGTTACGATTTTGTTCCTCCCATATATACAGGGTGATTTCTCTCCGCCGTGTACGAACTCTAGCCATTGATCGATGAGAGAATACAGAATATAAAAGGGTTAATGAATTTTGGTCCGAAATGTATGGTTTCCAGGCTAGAGACCATTTGTTCAATCATACTTTGTTACAGAGACTGCGGTCTAATACGTTGTGCACCATACAGCCACAGTTGCAGTGTTCATGGTTTCCTCCTAGAAGGTAGTACTGTTTCTCATACGGCATGCCCTAGCGTCCTCTCCTGTCATAGTGATTGGTAATGTTGTGTTCGATTCACTTCTCTTGCTGACTCACCTTGTAGTATATCTGATACAGCATTGTAGACAATAACTCCGTATTCGAATTGAGAGCTTGCCGACATGGTGTTTACTTACGGAAAAGCAAATGACAACAGGTGGCGGGTAGTAAGGTTGTATCAGGAGACCTATCCCCACCGACAACAATCACAACATTCAGTGTTTTTCAACAGTGTTTCATCGTTTCAGTAATCAGGAAATCATGAAGAGCTACCCGAAATGTTCGTACACTAGACTTGGAGGAAAATGTGATTAACACTGTGGAAGACGACTGCCGTGTCAGTACCAGACAGTGAGCCTGCCATTACAGGGTAAGACAGACGACCGTGTGGAACATTCTCCATGACAGTTGTTACTACTCTTATCATTTGCAGCGTGTGCAGGACTTACTAGCGACAGACTTTCCACATCGGGATCAGTTTTCTCACTGGTTTCTTCATAAGGCAACCACAATTCCGGGATTTGTGTCATTCATTCTATTCGCTGATGAGGCTACCTTTCCGTGGAGTGGTGTCTTCAACTTTTTTAACAGTCATCTGTGGGATAGTATGCGTAACTCCCATCACCTGGTGACAGCGAATCATCAGCATCACTGCAGCTCGAATGTGTGGGCTGGGATATTTGGCGGCCTTATTTTGGGAGCAGTCCTCATTCCACGTCGCCTAACAGGCCGGAACTAGCGGTGTTTCTTGTGGAGGACTTTGCCTCCCTTACTGGAAGCCGGGCCATTGATGGTTCGAAGGGCTATGTGGCTGCTACATGATGGTGATCAAGCCCACTTCGCCATTACCTCCCGGATGCACATCATTTTTGTCTTCTCTGGTCGATAGATCGGACGAGGCGGTCCAGTTGCATGGGCTGCTCGTTCACCAGATCTCAAGCCGTGCGATTTCTGGTTATGGGGCCATCTCAAAAGTATCTTGTATGCAGAGCCCATTCCAAATGTGGAGACACTGGAGCAGCATATTCATGCTGCCTTTGACACTGTTCTAATGCAGGCTGACCGATGTGAACGCGTGAGACAAAACATCTTGCTACGGCATGTACACGAATGCTTTGAAGCACATGGAAACCATTTTCAACACGTAGTGTAATTTTGTTCCGTATCCTCTCAGAGTTTGTACAAGACGGAAAATATCACCATGTGTCTATCTATATATGAATCGTTCAGCTCTTTTTTCAGAACCATAACTCGGTAGCCGTCACCACAGCGGAAATCAGTTTCCCCAAGATGGTCCCACTGTAACAAGCGGCAGCTGGGATCCACAGCTGCAGCGCCTGATGAATGAGCAGTGGGCGATCGTTTCCACAGTTTCGCCCACTAAGCAGCGGTGAGGCGAGGACAATAAACTCCAAAGATCTGCGCCGCCTGAGGAGCAAATTAGATGAAAACTTGCTTCCCCCGTTCGCCGAGGCCGTGCGTAATTAACGAGATAGCCGCCGCGAATGCGCCTCGCGACAAACACAGTGCCACGGACAGAGACCTTCCAGAATTTAATTAGCCGACCAATTCTGCTAACCTTGAGCCTTTGATACCCAGATTCACAGCGCCGTGTCTAAGGCGGCGACCCGGCTACATCCGCCTCGCGCCGGGCGGGATCTGCTGCCGGGAATCGCTTTAATGACGCGGCCAGGCGTGCAGCGACCGCAGCCTGGAATATTGCTCAGCTGCTGGCGGAAAACGTACGGCCACCACCACGCTCTTTAACTGTGAGAGATCTGCAGTCTATCCTCGACGGTTACACGGTAGACAACGTCGTCTGTGTCGTGTACAGTGTGCTGAACGCAAAGGTTCGAGTAATCTTATAGCTGTCCATATTTGACAAAACTATAACAAACAACATTTTTCCGTTAACTTTCGTCCAGATACGAAACCTGTTGAGATATAGGTCAATCTGCACTGTTACATCCATCTATAGGAGGCATTTTACGAGCTGACAATTACTGAACTATATGCCAAAAAGCCTAAATTAGTTACAAACTACGGCGTGCACACACTTTGTTCAACATGTAAACGTCACTATGGACATTCGCGATTTATGTTATGACATGTTCGATATGCCTGCCATTATTAAAGATGATGTAGAACAGACGAATAGCGAAATTCTGCGCGACCCACTGAAGTGTCGGAACATAGACGCTGACGATGACCTACTGAATGGTTGTTTTCAGTTCAGCAATGATTTTGCGATTATTGCTGTACACCTTGTTTCTAATGTAGCCCACACAAGGAAGTCGCATAACGAAAGTTATGACGATTTTATTTCATATAGTTCAATGTTTGTCACCCTGTGTGTGGTTATCACTCGTATACAATCTCAGATAAAGAAAAGAATAAAATGCACGACGAAGGAGTTATCCTGACGTGGCGGAAATCGTTGGTTGTGATTAACATGTAAAGACAAACAAACGATTGCAATTTAGGAAAAATTGGGTGACTTATTCAAGAAAAAGAGCTTCACAATTTGAGGAAGTCACTAAGGTATTCGTCAACCTCTGTCTCATATACATGCAGTAATTTGACTTGGCATTAATTGATAGCGTTTTTGGATGTACTCCAGAGAGATAATGTGCCACATTCTATCCAGATGGCGTCGTCAAAATCTCGATATGGTTGGAGGGCCCTGTCCATAATCCTCCAAATCTTCTCAGCTGGGGAGAGATTCGGCGACCTTGCTGCTGAAGATAGGTTTTGGCTAGCATGAAGACAAGCAGTAGGGCTCTTGCCATGTGCAGGTAGCATTTTCTTGTTGAAATGAGCCTAAGATGACTTGCCGTGAAGGACGACAAAACGGGGTGTAGAATATCGTCGCCATACCACTCTGCTGTAACAGTGCCGCGGATGACAACTAAAAGGTTTCTGCTACGAAATAAAATGACACCCCAGACCATCACTCCTGGTTATCGGGTCGTATGTCGGGCGACAGTCAGGTCACTGCGCACCGCTGTCTGGGGCGTCTCCAAACATGTCTTAGCTGGTCATCAGAGCTCAGTTCGATGCGGGACTCATCTCTGAAGACAGTTCGAAGGGCATTATCATATAATCCTGGTACTGTAGGTAAGTAACGGACCTGATAGTTACATAATATTAACGTAACCGACATGAACAGACTGTTTTGTGTCCAATAAAAGTCTTATTACTTTGGAGCTACTCAGCTTTCTACAGACTACATATATGCGTCCATCATGTATTCTAAGATGGCAGGAGGGGTACACAGTGTCCAAACAGTATGGCTTTAGACTCATAGACGCCGTCAGGAGCTCTGAAGATAATCTCCTCCCAATCATCCTAGTTAACGTCGATTTTCCATTACATTGACAACATGTCCATTGTTGAGAAATACTTTGCTCCTTTGAAACAGTCTATGTGTCACCAAGAAGAATCAACGGATAGACCTCATTCGTTGGTATCCGACTCAGTAACGCCATGTGCAGTCCTTTTTCTTCACAAGGGCTCTCTGAAGCAGCATCTTCTCCATTTCCTCCCATGTTGCTGATCGTTGAACTGGGGAAACCCTATACGACCGCTGCCTAATTTGTGGACGATCCCCACGCTGACATTGCGTTTCATCAAGGATGCTTGGTCTCTCTTTCCTCCATTCCAGTTTTAAAAGCAGCCATAGGCTGTCACAGGGTGGCAGTCACTCACTGGTATTGTCCTCAGTCAGGTCAGATCCTATCGGCAGTTCGACAGTAGATTCCTCCATTGGTAGTTGGGCATGATGCCATGTCCATGAGACTAAGCTGCCTTCCTCAACTAGTTCTACTGTCGTTTTCATGTAGATTTCTTTTGTGAGCTTGAATAGCTCTTTGCAGTCCACGAAAGCTTCACAGTTTAACTGAGCATATCGACTGACGAAGGAGTAACGCCTCTGAGGATGTCCAGCGCAGTTCTGGACGAAATGTTAGTAGCAGAAGTTTCGTGGACCACAACTTAACACCCGGAAGGTTTATCAACAGCAACGTCCAGAAAAATGTTTTTTCTGGATTCTTGCTGGAATAGCTGCGTCTGTTTGGAGCTCTGAACTTACGCATTTTACGACTGATTGTCAAGCGAGCAAGAAGTGCTATCCGAGAATAACAGTGTGACTACATTCAGCTAAAAAGATAAATTCGAAGAGCTGTGTTTTTATACTGGTGTTTATTCTTGCAAAACGTGTTCCTGATGGCTGGGTGTATTTCGCATTTTCGATTTTCAGCACAGTCGTTTTTGTTTCTCAGAACATAGTGTTCTTCAGCTGACAGCAATATGCGTCTGACACTACAGAAAATCAATTTCCTGAATCGACTAATGTGCAGACAGGTTAGCCATCAATGCAGACGTCATTGAGATTTCTTCACATTTTAGTGGGTGCCGTTCATGGAGAATTTTCATCTGTGGCACTCTCACCTCTGTAAATGGTAGCCGCTCCTGATTTTCATGAAGTAGATTACTAGGCGAGAGGCTTGTACCGTACATCTGTATGGCGACGAGCAAAGGCTGCCGCATGTTGGGGAGCGGTCTCATCCAGGACACGGCCTTGGGCTTCGTCTACAGTTGACTGGTTTGAATAGAACTTTTGCGATGTTTAAGGCCTGGTATCGTAGTAGTCGTTGAAAACTAGCCGTCTTTCTCTGCAGGAGCGTACAACATGTTCAGGGCGTCCATAGTGGAAACACTCCGGCATGTTATCCTGTGTTCTCCTAACGGCTGTAGTTCTACATGGCGTTATACTTGGCACAGGAACCGGTTTTGTCTGCGCGGGCAGGTTGCTGCATTTTCGTTTGGCTACTGCGGCATAAGACCCAGTTAACCGATTCCATTACTTCTGGCACATCCGCTAGTGGCAGTATGGTCCTAAAGATCGGTATTCCTCTTCTTCAACATTTTTTGCCATTTCGGGTCGACATTCTTGCGTGTCATGGGTTCTGTCTCTTGCTTACTTGGTTCGGTTGCTGCAAAGTGCTGTATCTCTCCTCTCACTATCTGGAATATGAGAGAGGTGAGGTCAAGGTGGGCCTTCATAGCTCACATAGGGACAACTTTCTGGATATGATTGTACCTCATTCGTTTGATTCTTATCTGTTGCACTTCCTCCACGGACTGTCATCACTTTATGAGTACCCCGGTTGTTGTGACATAGTTACCATAGTACTTGGCTCGTGCAACTCCCTCATCAGTGTGAGATTTAGTCAGCTTCCGTCAAATCTTGGTTTCACTATGGAGCATAGGATCCCAACATACTGAATGAGGGACTGTGTCGTTTGCCAGAAATGTTAGGCTTTGTTCATCAATTGTTCTTCCGCTAAGCAAATGTACCGCTGATTGATGCCAAACGTTTTCTTCAGTTCGGCCTGGAATTTATCCAAGCTATTGCCCTTCTCTTCGTTGTTCTCGAACCACTACTGTGCTATGTCGTCCAAGTTAAACTTCATGTTTGCCAAACACATCATGCCATCCCATCTGTTGCATTTGGCAATTCAGTAAAATCCTTAGACATATTTCGACACCTGAAAATACGGACTGTGGGAGCGATGTAGTGTTTGTATTCCGGTTCCTGTCCGTCTAGTCGACGTTTTTTACGTTGCCTAGTTGGAACCATGGTGATGTATATGTTCTGAAGTACCCGGCGTCTCCACCAAACAATGTCTCGACGTAAACACAGTCAAGTCAGAAAATGGAGCCGCCAGTGAAATACACCACGTAGCACTTGAAAGCCCGTTTATTACTAACATCACCATACAATCAAAACAGAACTGACCTCCTCCAGGGAAAGAAAGCTATTTACATAATCATCAAGTATTCCAGAACGCTGCTATTTATACAAATATTGCATATTCCACAACATAAAAACATTAAAAACACGACACATTTCAAAGACCTCTCACAAATTATAAATGCTTAATAACAAATACGAGTAACTACTTGCGGTCGGGTCTGAACTACTGACCCAGAACAAGTTATGCAGCGACGTTAACCACTACGCCACACTGCATACACGAGAGTTCGGGGCAGTATTACAGATGGGTGTAGCAAGCACTAATGCCTTTAAACGACCCCATAAACTGAGCTGCTGAAGATTAAGGTCAATTGATCGGGGAGACCAAGCTACTATACCTCCTCGACCATTCTACACGAGGACTGCTGTGTTCAGCTCACAAAATTGTTCTAACGCGAAGTCAATGTCTTACTTAAACAGCCACTCGAGGATATTCTTCTTTAAAAAAGCTACTGTTGTGGTAATTCATTCTGCCACTTTACGTATTTCCCCAGTCGATAATGTACGAGCCGCAAATACCAATTTTCATTTATTAGCTTCAGAGCTCAACAGTTATCCGAAGAATTGCATTCTCCACAACTGTCATCAGTAGAACACTTACAGAGACGTCATTAAGAAATCAGCAACACACTTCACTGGTAAAACACCCTACTCCCTAGAGTATTGAACGTTCCCAAAAACAAGTAAAAATATATTTCTTTCTTGACATATTTTAGTAGACATATTCTTCTATTTTTTATCTATATTACTTCCCAAATACGTTACTTCTCTTATAACACTCTATATACAGCCTATGATCACAGTAAAGAGATTGCTTCAGCGTATAGCAGTTTTTAATCAATGAACTTCTGTGCAACCTCATTTATCTATCAGACGTTTCAGTGAGGCAGACGTTCACTTGAAAATTAAATGCACTAATGCTTTAGAAAATGACAGGACCAAAAAAGATGTATGCAAATAAGACTCATATCACCATGTATTAGGTACAGGATAAGATATCAATGATTAAGATAATATAACAACATACTACTCAGTGCTGGAAAATTCAGTACTGTGTTAAAACCCAAGGTTTTATAATCAGAAGTCAAACGCCAGGACATGGAGTAAGGACGGATCTAGATGACCTCCTGCGGAATATTCCTTCAAGCGTATTACACATGAGCTCATACAACAAGAACTTTGCGGGACAGAGGGCTGCGACAAGCTGCCCACCAACCTCGTAGTTTCTGGATGCTTCGGAAAAGTCACAATCTTTATTTTGAAAATATACAGGTCCCTTACGAATAAAAATTTCACGATTTCTTTCTGTAAAATTTTCATGAAAGTATCAGCGGGATCGTTTGATATTTCTTCTGGGCTGCACAACTGTTGGTGAAGTCACCGAAGTTGTTGCATTTTCGTCAAGGGACGGTCGCTTCCTGATTCAATCTATTTTCCTAAACTGGTAGAAATCTGAAACTGGTGTAAAACATGAACATTCAGAAATTCCCACAATTTGTGATCGACACGACTCATCATGTGGAAGTTTTATTATTTGATTGCTGCTTACAGAAGTTGGGCCAGTAGTAGTAGTAAAATATGGTGTTAATTTTGGTAACTTTTCATATACTTTCTTCATATGCGCAGCTTTTTGCCTTTTTGCAGATCGACTAGGAGATGACCGTTTCGACATTTTATATTATAATTCAGTATTCTCTATACTGAAAATAGTCTCTAACACAAAACAAAACAGGTAAAAGACGATTTAATCAAAGAATACCTCAGAGCACAGTCAGTAACAACTACAAACAAAACAAACGACACAACACCCCAGACTGAGACAGGGGAATTCCGGACCGTCAAGTCGGTTTATGTAAATCGGTCACTTATGTTTAATTTTAAGTCGCTGTTCGCTCCGCGCAAAATTGTGCACTGCGCAAAGCTAATAAGCCAGTAGGTATTGTGGTCAGTCAGTATCGTTCGATTTTTTCGAAATAAATCTGTGTTTCGGTAATAAGTATCGGTTATCATTTGGTGATCTAACAGGAAGTAGGGGGGCGCCTATCGATCGCGGAGCCCTGGGCACGTGGCCAGAGTGCCCAATGATAAAAAGGGGCATGGTCAAATATAGCGAAGAACGTCCTCCCGTTGTCCATAACACTGCCAAATATCGTTTTCGACTGCGAAATGTGTAGGAATCAACGTTGCGGGGAAATGGCTGATTTCATTGAGGTCCTCTGTTTCGTCCCCTGTGGCTTTTTCCTGCCAATTCTCAGCGGCGGTATGTTTGGGATGTTTTTTCTTGGCTACTCATAAGAAAACAGCATGATTTAAATGCTGGGCGCAGTGGTTCTGGCCTTCATCACAGAGGCGGAAAAGAAGGGATGAAATGTAGGTGAGAGCGGGTGTGACGATCTTCCGATCATGTGGCACGTGCGCGCTGGCATTGGGCAGAATTGTGGAGAAATTTGGCGCCAATGTGACATCATTAACCCACCTAACGCGTCACATGAACTTCTGAGCTGAGGCTATCTTCTGCGTGTGTCGACAGCTCGCTGTTTGACACCTGCTGACGTCGCAGGACGGCACACGTTTGTACTATAACACAGGAAGGTTGCATGCATCTTTCAGTGAAATTTCAAACTTAAGCATCGCAATGGGTGTGAATTAGGTTGTTTCGAAAAAGTGATCCTTAGATTCTGTTGCGCAGTGTATGTCAACACTAAACTTTCTGACACCAAATGTCCGACAACATCTTAGTAGCAATTCATAAAATATGTAAAGAAACCGCAGTCATATTCTCAAGAAATGTAAACCCACGATCAATAAGAATATAGATAAACGTACAAGTATCAAGTGACATAGACTCGGAGAAGCGTCAGTAACAACGAATGGAGGGACAGAGTGAACAATATTCCATAAACATAAACACAATACATAAGATAAATTGATGCCTCCCTAAAACCTTACAAAGAGTTCCCTGGGGTCATACCAACACAATAAAGATAGGAGTTGTATAGCCATGTACTTCCTAACTAATAGGATACCATAATTAGAAAAGTATCTTCTTTTACAATAACTCCAAACACGTAAACAGGAAATATGTATAACGCTAACAAAATCAAGTTGCTCCAAATTTCATATAAGAAATGTTATCATCTGAACATCATCAAGGTAAGCACACATAAATACTCATCATAAAAGCACTTCCAAATCATATACATGCAAGCATTTTATCAAACTGGTTCATTAGCTTCACACACAGCAGAATGATATATGACTGTGAGAAGAAAAAAAACAATCATTCAAGGCTGTCCAATTTTGCACTCACCAATTGTTTACTTTGATTGTCATACCTTCAGTCTCAAGATTACACACTCACCCGCATACAAGTATGAAATTTGCTGGTTTGCAATAACTTTCTGTTATTAACCTCAGGACTATAATCTAATTACTCCTGTTGTCGCTACACTTCATTCTTAAATAATTCGTATGTCCCAATTCAAAATAAATACAATATAGTTTTATTCTGCAAAATAAACCTTAATTAGCATCTTACCAAACTTATAGTGACTCAAAAGTTTGGTCTTGTCGCAGCTTAGATGACATAAGTGAGTTAATTAATCGTTTTCTGATCAATGATACTTACACTGAATCCTGTCTTTACACAACCAATAGGCTGCCATACCGCTAGAACCAACACAATGATTCAACTGTCTTTGACTTGGTCCTATCCTATTCAGGAACCAGCATCATCAAAACCTTCAATTCCTAACTAGGCTGATATGTTGCTGACAACAGAAAATACTTCGTATTCATTCCTTCATTATCTCAAGGACAAGGCTAAGTACTATACGATCTTTAGGATTATTTGCCCATCTTCAACCAAGAACCACACAGCACATCCCTGACACCATCTCCATTCAGTGGATAATCAACAGTCTTCATATGCTCAGTATTAAGCTACAACTCAGCACACAAAAGTACAACATATCGACCCTTACTTCAGATTGAACTCATAAATACACAGCTCATTTTAGGCAACCTCATGTTCACATTCAGCACGGACGCAAAAAAAAAAGATCACATCATCTACCTCAAATATTGTTCATTCACCACAGCAATCTAAAGATATCATTAATCATCACATATAATCAACATATACTGAACAGAACCTAACACTTGAACTCATTCAATAATATGTACTCCCCCATATCTTCTGAACGTTCATAACTTGATTCATATCCTATTTACTTTTCATTAACTCAAAATACTCTAATCCATTAATTGATTCATTTTGTAAGGTTTTCTTGAACATATGGCATCAGTTCTAACAGTATTTCAGAAGTTTATTTGAAAAATAATGTTCACTATCGCTTGAGAAAACGACTGAAACAACGAAGACGTATCAAAATAAAACGATCTTTAAGTCACTGAATATTAGTTACATGATAATACAGTAATGCCTAGGATTATATAACAGTTCATTAAAACTGACTGTGGAAATTCAGTACAGTGTTAAATTCCAGATTGTTATAATAAAAAATCAAATGCCATGACATGGAGTAAAGTTGGGTCCCATTAGCTGCACTCTGGGTGATGTTGCCTGCTAGGAAAGGAATGGTACGCATCGTATTTTGAAAGCTCTTTCTCATCCGACACCACGTACGACGGGCCTTTGTCATGCGGAGATAAGGGGAAGGGATTTGTCTGAAACACTGGCAAAATCTTCTTTTCTAAACCTTCTATGGTGTAGCAGTTACTGTTCACGTCACTCCATTACATAGTGACTGAGATCACATGTTGTCTCCGATGATGCTCCTTGATAACGTAGCAGTTAATTCTAAATAGTAACGACGATGGAAAGAATTGCTCTCAGTACGATGAAACTCGTGGAAGAGACCATTCCTTCACCAAAACCCAGAATAACGTTTTTGTTACATATTGGTGTGAATACGTAACCGATGGTGCAAATACACCGCTCTGTCTAACGCCGCTTGCAACAATGGCCCGACCGTCGGTCATCATCACAATATGCGGACGCTATCACATACGCGGAAAAAGTTTTATTGAAGAAGAAAGCGGCCGCGGAACCCTTCACTAGCACATATCTATAGCGTTGTCTACAAAACGACTCACGTTTCCACAAACTTGAAAGTGCTAATTAGGGTAGATTTGACTTCAGTCTCGTTAGTGCTTTGTCAGCATTCCTTTAGGCCCTACGACTAAACGCATTAAATTCTACAAAACTGACATCTGACTTTGCTTTGGTTAGCTTTGGTTATCTGCAGAATTCATGACCATATTCTGAGTTTGAATATAAAAAATTTCCTTGATACCGAAAAGCTCCTCTCCACACACAAATCAACACGGATTTACGAATCGTTGCACGCTGAAACTCATGTTGTTCTTTCCTCACACAGACATCGTACAAACCCTGGATGAAGGGTAAGAAGCAGATTTAAGAAAGCCACTATGCCTCACTGCTGACTGTTGACGAAGGTTCTAAAATACACTCCTGGAAATTGAAATAAGAACACCGTGAATTCATTGTCCCAGGAAGGGGAAACTTTATTGACACATTCCTGGGGTCAGATACATCACATGATCACACTGACAGAACCACAGGCACATAGACACAGGCAACAGAGCATGCACAATGTCGGCACTAGTACAGTGTATATCCACCTTTCGCAGCAATGCAGGCTGCTATTCTCCCATGGAGACGATCGTAGAGATGCTGGATGTAGTCCTGTGGAACGGCTTGCCATGCCATTTCCACCTGGCGCCTCAGTTGGACCAGCGTTCGTGCTGGACGTGCAGACCGCGTGAGACGACGCTTCATCCAGTCCCAAACATGCTCAATGAGGGACAGATCCGGAGATCTTGCTGGCCAGGGTAGTTGACTTACACCTTCTAGAGCACGTTGGGTGGCACGGGATACATGCGGACGTGCATTGTCCTGTTGGAACAGCAAGTTCCCTTGCCGGTCTAGAAATGGTAGAACGATGGGTTCGATGACGGTTTGGATGTACCGTGCACTATTCAGTGTCTCCTCGACGATCACCAGTGGTGTACGGCCAGTGTAGGAGATCGCTCCCCACACCATGATGCCGGGTGTTGGCCCTGTGTGCCTCGGTCGTATGCAGTCCTGATTGTGGCGCTCACCTGCACGGCGCCAAACACGCATACGACCATCATTGGCACCAAGGCAGAAGCGACTCTCATCGCTGAAGACGACACGTCTCCATTCGTCCCTCCATTCACGCCTGTCGCGACACCACTGGAGGCGGGCTGCACGATGTTGGGGCGTGAGCGGAAGACGGCCTAACGGTGTGCGGGACCGTAGCCCAGCTTCATGGAGACGGTTGCGAATGGTCCTCGCCGATACCCCAGGAGCAACAGTGTCCCTAATTTGCTGGGAAGTGGCGGTGCGGTCCCCTACGGCACTGCGTAGGATCCTACGGTCTTGGCGTGCATCCGTGCGTCGCTGCGGTCCGGTCCCAGGTCGACGGGCACGTGCACCTTCCGCCGACCACTGGCGACAACATCGATGTACTGTGGAGACCTCACGCCCCACGTGTTGAGCAATTCGGCGGTACGTCCATCCGGCCTCCCGCATGCCCACTATACGCCCTCGCTCAAAGTCCGTCAACTGCACATACGGTTCACGTCCACGCTGTCGCGGCATGCTACCAGTGTTAAAGACTGCATGGAGCTCCGTATGCCACGGCAAACTGGCTGACACTGACGGCGGCGGTGAACAAATGCTGCGCAGCTAGCGCCATTCGACGGCCAACACCGCGGTTCCTGGTGTGTCCGCTGTGCCGTGCGTGTGATCATTGCTTGTACAGCCCTCTCGCAGTGTCCGGAGCAAGTATGGTGGGTCTGACACACCGGTGTCAATGTGTTCTTTTTTCCATTTCCAGGAGTGTACAAAATAGTTTCTAAGGTATTTTAGCTCCACGAAGACTTCTTAAGTAACAGAACCCAGTTCTTCGTCCTCCACGACGAGTGTTCATAACATCAAGGGTATTGTCAGCAGCACCGCAGAGAAACGTGATAGGACCACCCTTATTGTTATACACGTGAACTATTAGACGTACAGGATAGCCAACAATATGCGACTGTTGACGACGCTGTAGTAAACGAGAAAGTGTCGTAGTTGAGTGACCGTAGAAAGCTACGGGATGATTTAGACATAATTTCTATGCGGTGTGGTGAATGCCAGCTTGCTATCAATGTTGTGAAATGTAATTTAACGCATATGAATAGGAAAAACAATCCCGTAATGTTCGAATACAGTATGTGTGGTGTGCTGCTTGACACAGTCACGTCGATTAAATATTTAGGCCAAAACGTTACAAACCGACAGGAAGTGGAAAGAGCGTTCAAGGACGGTTGTGGGGAAGGCGAATGGTCGACTTCCGCATATTGGGAGAATTTTAGGGAACTGTCGCCCATTTACTCTACAAAAGGAGGTCGGGCACAGGACCTTATAATGCTCGAGTGTTTGAGATCCCCGTCAGATCATATTAAAAAAAGGTATCCAAAAAAGTCAAAGGCGTGATGCTATATTTGTTACCGGTAGGTTTGACCAACATGTGAGTATTACGGAAATGCTCAAGGATCCCACATGGGAATCCCTGGAGGGAAAATGACGTTCCTTTCGCGAAACGCTACTCATAGAATTTTAAACCGGCGACTTCGACTAACTGCAGAAAGACTCCACTGCTGCCTGCGTAGGTTTCGCGTAAGGAGCGCGAATACAACATAAAGGAAATAAGAGTTCGTACGGAAGCATATAGACAGTGGTTTGTCCCTCGTTGCATTAGCGAGTGGAACAGGAAAATGACTGACGAGTTGTATAAGGTACGCTTCACTAACCAACAAGTGGTGACTTTCGGAGTATGGATCAAGATGTAGATTCATCTCACGGTATTATAATTCGCTGATTTACTTCCGTAACAACATATTGCCCTTCGCATAATTTAATTTCATAGAGAGCCATTATTTATCTATTACTAATTACTGAGGTGTTTCGTACCCAGTACGCCCAACGTTTGTAAAATGTTCATGCTGTGTAATGCAAGATGTCCTTTCATTTCTCTTGTTCTTATGTCTAGATTCTATGTTTCCGTTTTTCTTATTTTGTAACTGCGATTGTTAAAGTCGTTTGTAAGACTCCTTAAGGAATTAGTCCTCTTTGAACGCATGAAAAATTTGTGATTTTCTAATTCTTTTAAACGTAAATGAAAATTATTGCTGAATCTGATGATATACTTTCATTCCTTATATTTACTTCTTTAAGACATCATTTAGGTGTCCACATCGAACGCTTCCAGTAACCACTACACCAGGTGGAAAGACCCATGCAATCGGAACATTCGTCATCAGTGGGAATTCCCAAAGCCTTTCTATTTGACCTGTAACAAAACAATTTTGTATCTGTCATTTTCAACGCATTTTCTATCAGTGTACATAGCGTAGCTGAAAAGCTTTAGTCCGCAGCTCGTGGTCGTGCGGTAGCGTTCTCGCTTCTCGCGCCCGGGTTCCCGAGTTCGATTCTGGGCGGGGTCAGGGATTTTCTCTGCCTCGTGATGACTGGGTGTTGTGTGATGTCCTTAGGTTAGTTAGGTTTAAGTAGTTCTAAGTTCTAGTGGACTGATGACCATAGATGTTAAGTCCCATAGTGCTCAGAGCAATTTTTTTTTAAGTTTTAACATAATGGTGGGTTTGTTGAAACAAGTGTCATTTTCTTCGCCAAAATGTCGAGATAAAGTGTGCGCCAAAAATAGAGTAATGGAGATATGCCAAAAAGGCTGTGTACGCTGATAGAGAATTCAATCTAGAATGCTGGCAAAAAATTCCCATCAATACCTTATGTACCTTTCACAAGTTAAGTCTCCTGTCAATTTCGAAAACAAGTTTTCGGGAGAAACGCGTTTAAAGTTTTGAGTTAAATTTTTTGTAGTTAGTCTTGCCTTGGCAGCCATTTGTGTGTGTGGGGGGGGGGGGGGGGGGGAGAGAGATCCTTTCCACTGCTAACATCTTTTCAGTACACTTGTGCCTGGCACACTCCGATGGCTATCATTCTTTTCCATGAACCCACGCCATTGTTGTTAGCGCTTGTGAATCGGCGATGAGACATGATACCCGAAATGAAGTCGTAATCGGATGACGAAACTGACAGAGCAGTGCTCTTTTATAGCAGACATTGCTTTCGATTCCCACTCATTGCGGACGTCTGATCTCGTAAGGCACTGAAAATGGATTGTCAACTGCCGGAGCTGCCGTTCCTTTGTGCGCGGAGGCCACTTGGCGACTTCTGCTCTCCTCAGAAAATTCCGTCAAGCTGCTTGAATATCCTTATAACATAAATTGAATGTCCGTTTCCTCATATTGTTTTCAGCAACTGTGCCGGTTTCAAGAGATCCTCCCTGACTCCCCGTGTCACATGGCCTATGCCAGTGGCTTCATCCTCTATCGCAGCAATATAATACTATTTTTAACAAATGCTATTAAAATTTTAAAATGGGAAGTTTAGGGAAAGATATAGTATCACAGGGCTATTTTATGCCTATCTAAAATGAATCATCATGTTTCTCTTACAACAACTAGGTTTCGCGTAAGTGGGGTAGTAAGGACTATCACCGTAGCGTCTTTGACTAGTAATCAAAACGCCCTATGTTCCGGGTTCGATCCCAATTACTGCTTAAATTCTGAATAAAAATCAACGGGAACGGCGGTCAAAGACTTACAGTGTAAGGGGTCATCATTTTTGTACTGACGGTCATGTCAAAGGGCGCGAAGCTGCACACCAAGGTTTGGGGCACGCTCTTACCTTTGGGACGATAGACTGCCCCCTAAAAGACGAAATAAGCAGCGATGATAAAGGGATGAGGATGTAGAAGTTGACGGAAACCACTGCATTAAAGTAACGTAACGTACACTGATCAGCCAGAACAATATGACCACAATTACTTAATACCTGGTATGCCTACCTTCGGCACAGATATCAGTGGTGACACAACGTGGCGTGGAAACAATAAGGCCTTGGTAGGTGGCTGTAGGAACCCTGTATCACATCTACAAGCACAAGTCACTTAATTCCCATAAATTCCGGGGAGGGGGGCGGTGAGCCACCGTCAGTTACATAACAGATGTATTCGATCGGGTTCAGATCTGGCGACCAGAGGAGCCAGCACATCAATTCTAACTCGTCGCTGTGTTCCTCGAACAACTCCATTGTATACCTGGCCTTATGACATGGTGCATTATCTTTTCGAAAAAAGCCACTGCCGTCAGGACACATGATCTTTATGAATGAGTGTACGTGGTCTGCATCAAGTTTACCATACTCCTTGGCGATTTTGGTGCCTTGCACGAGCTCCATTGGAACCATGGATGCCCGTGTGAATGTTCCCCAGAGCATAACACAGCAGCCGCTAGCTCGTCTCCTTCCCGCAGAATGGGTGTTCAGGAGCTGTTCTCCTGGAGGAAGACGTATTCAAGCCCTTCCATCGGCATGATGAAGAAAGTATCGGGATTCATCAGACCATGCAACGCTTTGCCACTGCTCCAGCGTTCAGTGCCGACGGTCACGTGCCCCTTTCGGTCGTATTTGCCAAAGTCGTGGTGTTAACATTGGCACATGCATGAGTCGTCAGCTGCGGAGGCACATCGTTAGAAGTGTTCAGTGAACTGGTGGTGTTCAGACACACTTGTACTCTACCCAGCACTAAATTCTGATGTCAATTCCGCTACAGTTCGCCTCCTGTCCTGTTTTACAAGTCTACCCAGCTTACAAAATGCGATATATGTCATGACGGGTGGCCGCCCAACCCCACGGCGTCTGGATGTGCTTGCACCTTGGTCTCGCCACGTGTTGAAGATACTCACCACAGCACTCCTCGAACATTCGAAAAGTTGTGCAGTTACCGAAATCTTCGTGTTGAGCCACTGAGCCATCATTATCTGCCCTCGGTCAAACTCAGTTAGATCGCGAGCCTTTCCCATTCTACACACGGACAGCACGCTCACTTATACTGTATACACCGTGCGTGTGTCTGACTATAGTCTTTCCTCGCAGATGACGCTGCTGTCACTTGGACGGGTTTATATGGATAGTAGGTTGGTGGTCATAATGTCCTGGCTGCTCAGTGTATATGCACAGTACATGTGGCTGGTGTCTGGACCTGCTCGCATAGCTTAACGTGAAGCGCGCTGTCTCGAGAGAGTGGAATTAACAGTCGTATGCTACGAGGTAGTACACCGGCCCAACTCAGTGTAAGGTTTCACACGCTTATTTAGGTAACAGCTGGGGTCCCAAATTTTCGCCCAAGAGAATGCGGTACAGTTAAAATACGTAACTCGTAGACTTGTAGAAAAGAAGAAGAAAGCAAAATGTAGCAAAGGAAAACACAGTATCCAATTTGAATTTCCGGGAAAACGCTGTCATGGCGGAGCTGACCATCATAAAATGTTTGTATAACCTGCGGAAGGGCAACATTTTACGTGTCGGAAGGTGGAATGTCAGGTGTCCAAATGTGACAAGGAAACTAGACAATTTGAAAATGGTCTAGATATAGTGCGAATCAGTGAAATTAAATGGAAAGAAGGTATAGATTGCTAGAGAGATGAATACAGAGTAATATCAACAGCAGCAGAAAATGGTGTACCGAGAGCAGGATTCGTCATGAGCAGGATTGTAGTGCAGAGACTTTGTTAGTGTGAACAGTTCTGTTATAGGATTGCTCCCATCAGAATCAACGGCAAATCAACGCCAACAGTAGTCGTTCAGGTCCGCATGTCGATCTCACAAGCAGAAGATGAAGAAGTAGAGAAAGTATGCGAGGATATTGAACATGCAATTTACTACATACAGGGAGACGAAAATTTGGCAAACATGGATGACTGGAACGCCAAGCTAGGGGAAAGAATAGACGAAGTTACGGGAGAACATACGTTCGGTAATGGGAAAGCGAGAGAAGAGAGTCTAACTGATTTATGGAATAAGTTTAAGCTAGAAAAAGCGGATACACAATTCAAAGATTTATGACGAACAGATACACTTGGAGAAATTATGGAGACACGGAAAGATTTCAGATGGACTGTATAATGGTCAGATAGGAATTCTGAAATTAGGTCTAGATTGTAAGACATACCCAGGACAGGACGGACATTCAGATCATAATTTACTAATGATGAAAAGTAGGCTGAAGATTAAAAAAATCGTCAGGAATACTAAGTATGCGAAGAACCAGGATACTGAAAAACTGGAAAATGCTGTGGCATGTGAAGTTCTCTAAGGCTGTAAATATTGCAATAGCTAGTTCAGTTGAACATAAAAGGACACCTCTAAAAAGACAATAACAGGAGTTGTACAGACCAAGGTACTAGTGTACAAAACATACAGACGAAACAATCCTTCGCTTGGTGTGTCGCTGCGAAGTAACGCAGAACTGAAAGGATTACGCGATGACATCATCGTTAATGACACATTATTCACATACAATAACTACACAGAAATCGCCGCCATTGATGATGGTCGCCTGGGAATTAGAGAAGGCAGAACATTGTTCTTAATAGTGTGTTCGAGCACCACGGACGGCATTATGCCCCCATGGCGGCCACAAGGTTGGTAATCAGTTCTTTAGGGCGTTCCATACCTCCACTAGCGCAGTGGACAACTGCTGGGATATAGTTGGCGCATGTGGGCGTGCTGCAATATGTTTACGCAACGCACTCCACACGTGCTCGGTGGTATTTAAGTCGGGAGCACGGGCAGGCCAGCCCATACACCGAATACTCACTCGTTCCAAGAGCTCCTGCAGCTGCGCTGTTAGATGCGGTCACGCACTGTCAGACATAAAATCAAGTCATGACTTAATACACCCCTGGAAAGATGTGCAAGGGGAAGGAGTACAGCATCACAGTAACGTTGACCGGTGGGTGTACCGTGTTCAGAGATCAGGAGGTCAGTACGCCCACGCAACATGAAGCCTCCCCATGCCATAACATCTATCACTCCAAAACTATGGCTTTCGATCATGTTCTTGGTGCATTATGTGTTGCTGCCTCTCACCATAGGGATGGTCCAGTCCCTGTGATCTTGGCACCATCGCAAACGGTGCCGCAAATGTGCGGTTGTCAACGGAACACAACGTACTGGTCGTCGGGGAAATAGACCACTCCCAAGCAGTCACGGCGCCACTGAGGGACGTGAGATCCTGTACCTTGCAGTCCTGTTAATTGTGGTTGCAACTGCACCCGCTGTTTGACATTGGTCACTTCTCACCTCTTGCACAGCGTAGCGGTTATCTGCAGCTGTGTGTCACCGCCGTAAGCCACCTGCTCTTCTTCGGGCAGCTGTGCCTGTGGTTCGGACGTTCCCATGCACGTGAAAAAATGCTGTGAGCAATATCAAACTCCTGCGCCACATTCATCGCACTTCGTCCTACTTCCTGATTGCCGATTATTCTTCCCCGTGTAAAGTCATCCTAACGTTGTCTTTGGGGCATGAAGAACACCATCACAGTGCACCGTGCCTGCCTGCACTCATCTTTTGCTTTCCCCTCTTTGGGGAAGTGTGAGGGGGAGTCTGTAGCCTTTAGGCTTTTACTCCCCTGTGAAAGTGTGTGTGTGATTTTTCTGTAGTTTTTGGTGTCTGTGATTTGTGATGATTGTTGTGAGTGTGTCTGGTACTTGCCTGAGGTGGGCGAGAAGTTTGTTGTTATATGGGAAGGAACAGGATGATGGATTTGGTGTAGGGATTTTCTCTTCGACTTAGTCGTCGAAGATCGTCATAGGGCGCTTGTGCTTATCGCGGGACATGTCATACCGACCTAGGGAGTGGATGAGTGCGTTTCTGGATCTGGAAGAACCCTCATAGAAGGCCCTTGCCAGATCCTGGAAACGCTCTCTCAGGAGTGGGATTTCGGCTGCGGCGTGCAAGTCGTCTGTAGGGAATCCAAGAGGTAAGCGCAGTGCCCTTCTGAGGGCGCGGTTCTGCAGCCTCTGGAGTTTGTCCAGGTGCTGCTTCGCCGCGTATCCCCAGACAGGGCACGCATACTCCATTACTGGCCGGATCAGGGCCTGATACACATTTAATGCTAGTGGGCAGGGAAGGGAGCTTGTTGAGTTCAGGATAGGATATAGGATGGACATTCTGGCGCAGGCCTTCCTGTGGACCTCGTCTATGTGGGGTTTCCACGTAAGACGAGAGTCCAAGGTTACGCCAAGGTACTTGGCGGTTCTGCGCCAGGGCGTGCACCGTAACTTCTCGCTCATTAACACACACTGCCCTTTCCCGTTCATTCAACTACCTCGCGTAGCGAGACGAGCCCCACATGGCACAGCCGCATTAGTCCCGCTGACCTCACGCCGTGTGACGTCCAGCTTTCTGTGTACCACTGGGAACCTCTGGCAACATGTTCCTTCAATTTCATTCTTTTCCGAAGGCTACTTTTTATGTTACTTTATCATCTCACCCTTAGGTTTTGCAGAGCAGTACAGGTACAAGGAAAGTAACTGCGAAGAAAACTTGGGTAACGGAAGTAATATTTCAACCGATTGACGAACAAGATATTATAAAAATGTTCAGGAAAAGAAATGAATGCAATATAAGTCATTAAGGAACAAAATAAACAGCAAGAACAGGGAAGCCAATGTGTAATGGCTGCAAGAAAAATGTGGCAAAATCGAAAAAGAAAAGGTCCTCGGAAAAACTGATTCGGCACACAGAAAAGTAAAAACGACGTTTGGTGACACTAAAAGCAAACGTGTCAACATTAAAGGGTGAAGAGAAATTTCACCGCAGAAGAGGCAGCGAATAAATGAAAGGAGGTCATAGAAGCCTCTACGAGGGGGATGAATTGTCTAATAACGTGATGTAATAAGATGTGGGAGTCGACATGGAGGACAGGGGAGGGCTTCTGCATTACAGTCAGATTTTAAGAGAGCATTGCGATCAAGTAAGGTGGATGGGATACATGGCATTCCTTCGGAATTTCTAAAATGTTTCAGGAAAGTGGCAGCCAAATCGTTCAAGTTGCTAACAAGAGTAGTCCAATATAGAGAAGAATAAAAATGAAATTTGAGGATATGTTAGGTGACCATTAGTTTGACTTCAGAAAAAACAGGCAACAGATAAGTACAGTGAGGTGATTAAAGTCATGAGATAGCGATATGCACACATACAGATGGCGGTAGCATCGCATTCTCAAGGTGTAAAAGGGCAGTTCACCGGCAGAGCAGTCATTTGCATCGCGTATCGTATCGTGTCGTATCAGTCGTTGAAATGGACAGCCGCGAAGAGAAACGTGCGTGCGCGTACTAGCGATGCGGCATACAAGCGCTGCACGCGCAGTCAGCGGCCTCATCTGGCACCCTACTTATGACGAACCACGCTATGGCAACGGACGTGATGGACACGGCTATTGATCTTGTGAAGACCACGCTGTCTGTTCCGCTCCCTGAACCTGAAGACGAGAGCACCTCCGTGCCTTAGCCTCTCGGAAAAAGTAGAAGTAACAAGAGAACAGCACCTGTTACGAATTACGCCGTTTGCAGTTCGCCAAATGGAAAAACGGCAAAACCAAATGACGCACCTCATGCTGACGGCTTCTTTTCGGCCCGCAGCATTGTCAGAAGAATGCAGCTCAACACGTCAACGCCACTAGACGTCAAAAACACGTTCGACATGCTCACTGACGCGTCGTAAGAACTATCTCGAGCTCCAGCGCTAAAAGCACCTTCCTGTACTGATCGGCGTACAGGGAACTGCACCAACTCTTGCGCAGGTGGACAAGAGTAGTATATAACGTGAAGGTGGCTGGGAGTGATTTGTGCAAGGTCACACAAAGTGCAACCTACGATTACCACCGAGTCACGCAGGAAGCACCTGACAGGGGCATACGCTTCTACACACGCACGCCCTCCAGAGCAAACAAGGTCATGAAACTCGTAATCTGTGACTTTCCTTTCAACATGGAAGCAGATCATTTGCATCAAGAGCTAGCCGCCCTGGATTTCCACAATCTGACGGTAGTGAAGATGAAATCTCCGAAATCGAGGGAAGACATGTAACTCTTCCAGGTTACTTGTTCCAACACAGTTCAAAACCGTTAATTGTACCAACTGAATCGCATAGCTGACGTCACCGTGCTGAATGAGGACCTCCGTTCGAAGACGGTTCTATGCAAGGCATAAATCACGTTGGGCGACACTACTCTATGCCGGACATGTGTATGAAATGCTCCAGCAATCACGCTGAACGCGCCTGCACTCGTCTTCCCACCGGGAAACCAACATGCGAGTTCTGTGGCGTCGATCACGTGAACAGCTACCGCGGTTGTGACATGTGGAAGCGCGCTACCGCTCGTCAATGTGAACAAACTTCAGCGCTACGTCCAAAGAAGCCGGCAACGACATGAACTGGTGTCACTTTTGCTGCGGTAGCTACCAGAAGGTCAACTCCCTGACATCAGCATCTGAAGATACTGCTCCGTCTGCGTCGAAGGTCACACCATCACCTGCGATTGCAATTCCTGCACAACAGCCGGCTGTGGATCAACCTCATTCTGCACTGCCTCACTACCGTATCGGACAGGCTCCTTACTTCATCATCGCAGAGGTCGACTCATCGCTGAGAGGCAGACGACACCTTCCCTAGGTTAGCAGCCCCCTATGCACTCTCACAACGAGACAGCTGCTGGCCCCAACTCCAGCGCCGAGGCCACGCATGCTACTTCGAATGCTGACCTCACCAGCCTCATTGCGCAGCTCACGGCCCTCAAGTTCAGAGCGACGAAGCAGACTGAGGCCGCAGCGACTCACTGCTGCAGTGCCGATGGCCGCGCCGGCCGCTACCGGCAGCAATCACCCACATCCGCAGCGTTAGAGGACTGACGATAGTCGCGTTTAGTGCCAACGGCATACGCAATCAAGCTAGATAACTCCGTCAATTTCTCCATGATGTAGCTGTTGACGTTTGCTAAATCAGTGAAACACACCTCAAACTTGGTGTCGACGTCCGATCAGCGATTTTCATCTATTTCCGCACGGTTCGGCCGACAGCAGGCGGAGGAACTGAAGTCTACGTCCGTAACGACACGCGTTACTATCCGATTGAACCCCCACCACTGGCGTCGCTGGAAGCTACTGGTGTGCTCGTCCATACCTTGGCGGGCCAAACTCCCATTTTTTTGTGGCAGACAGACCCCCATCCCGGCCCTGCAACCTGCGGACATTGAGGCCCTGTTCTCCCTGAGAGGTGAGGTCATTGTTACCGAGGACTACAACTGCAAACGCGTTGCCTCCCGCTCAAGGATCACCAACATCGCCGTTCACCGCCTTGTCACTGCTGTTGAGTCATTCCTGTCCCCTGCCGCCAGACATCCTAGCCGCCATAAAGGAAAAAATCGGATGTGCAGGGAATGGCAGAGGAAGAGAAACGCAGGCAGTTAATGCCTCCTTAATTGGACGCGTCTTGACATCAAGGTCGCCATTGAAAACCATGGCAATCAGGACTGGACCAAGAAGCTTGCCACTCTCTGTCTCAGCTGGCCGGAGTGGCCGTGCGGTTCTAGGCGCTGCAGTTTGGAGCCGAGCGACCGCTACGGTCTTAGGTTCGAATCCTGCCTCGGGCATGGATGTGTGTGCTGTCCTTAGGTTAGGTTTAATTAGTTCTAAGTTCTAAACGACTGATGACCTCAGAAGTTAAGTCGCATAGTGCTCAGAACCAACTCTCTGTCTCCGCCTAGAGGACCACGAAGCACTTTCATCGCCGCACGCAACATGTTCCACCATTACTAATTGACAGTCAGCCTGTCTGCACCGGCCGGTGTGGCCGTGCGGTTCTAGGCGCTTCAGTCTGGAACCGCGGTGCCGCTACGGTCGTATGTTCGAATCCTGCCTCGGACATGGATGTGTGTGATGTCCTTAGGTGAGTTAGGTTTAAGTAGTTCTAAGTCCCAGGGGACTGATGATCACAGATGTTAAGTCCCATAGTGCTCAGAGCCATTTCAACCATTTCTGAATCAGCCTGTCTGCAAACAGGACGCGAATGCCAATCCCCAATCCAACGTCTCTGAAGCCGACTTCTTCACAGACGAAGAGCCTGTAGACGCTGCTGATAATGACTTGGTAGTTGATAGGCTTCCCCGCTACTTCGTGGGATGAGATGCCGAAATCGACGACACGTTGGCCGATGAGGTAGCTTCTCTCCTCCGTGACCTCAACCCCAGGAAGGCTATGGGTCCTGATGGTGTCTCAAATGCCCTTCTCAGGAACATACCTCTGGTGGCCGCTACTCACCTCGCTGCCATCTTCAGGGAAATCCTTCGGACCTGCCGCTTCCCCCAGTCTTGGGAGCACGTGGAAATCGTGACGGTACCGAATTTGGGGAAGTATTTGCGCCACACGCAGAATTACTGCCCGATCAATCTTCTGCCGGAAATCTCTAAGGTGTTTGAGAGAGTTTATCTCTGGTGGATGCAGCACCACCTCGACGTCGTAGACATGTAGCCCGAGGAGCACTTCCATTTCCGTAAGGGTAATTCGGCAGTTCACCAACTCCTCTGCCTCGTGGAAGAAGCGTGCGCAGCCCTGGAGCAGCGGCAGTACTTTGGCGCGGTGTTCATGGATGCGTCATGTGCCATCGACAGCGTGTAGTATTATGGCCTCTTGTTCAAACTTTTTGAACTTGTGGTACTAGTGTCACATGTTCGTCTCATCTGTTCCTGCCTCCAGGGCCGGATATTACACGTGACAGCTCCAAATAGGATGTCCACTGTTCGTCGCATTAGAGCGGGTGTGAGACAGGGCTCTGTTCTGGGACCACTCCTGTACTCATTATATACCTAAGGCGTATCGAAGATCTATCGCATGCAGCTCGCGCTCTACGCAGACGATAGGGCGCTGTACAGCAGAAGTTTTAACGCCCCTGTACTGCGCCGAAGATAAAGCTCGTCGTTGATACCCTTATAGCCTGGCTCTCAAGTGGCGTCTCCAATTCAATGGCGCAAAAACGCAGTTCTTGCTGGTGGCCAGGCGCCGTCTGAAAATTCGCACCTGACACGCACATGAAGACGCTACAGACCCAGTGTCACCACATGGTGGCTGAATCTGCTCGCTACGTTGGTAGCAGCGAAGAACTGCTGAAAGGAAGACGAAAAGACGGTCCAGAAAGAAAACACCTGAAACACCACAAGCATGGGAGGCAAAGCAAGTGTTTTATGCGAACTTCAACTGACATAGGAGGGACAAGTGTTCTACGTTATGTTTCGCGAGCCGGAACTGTCATTTGTATTCAGGTGATTCATATGAAAAGGTTTTCAACATTATTATGGCTGCACGATAAGAAGTAACAGACTTTGAACGCGGAATGGTAGTTGGAGCTACGAACATTGCACATTCATTTCAAGAATCGTTAGGGAATTCAATATTCCGATATCCACGCTATCAAGAGCGTGCCGCGAATAACCATATCTGGCCTTACCTCTCACCACCGACAACGCAATGGACGACAGCCCTCACATAACAACCGAGAGAGCGTCGGTTACGTAGATTTCTCAGTGCTAACAGACAAGCAACACTGCGTGAAATCACAACAGGAATCATTATGGGACGCACGAGGAACGAATCTGTTAGGGCAGTGGGACGATATTTGGCGTTAATGGACTATGGTAGTAAACGGCCGATGCGAGTGCTTTTGCTAGAAGCACGACGTCGCTAGCAGCGCCGTTCCTGGGTGCGTGGCCACATCGGTTGGACTGCAGAGGACTGTAAAACCGTGGTCTGGTCATAAGAGTCGCGATTTCAGTTGATAAAGAGTCGATGGTAGGGTTCGAGAGTGACGCAAGCCCCTCGAAGCCAGGGATCCAAATTGTCAACACGACACTGTGCAAGCTGGTCCTTAATGGTGTAGGCTTTGTTTACATGGAGTGGAATGGGTCCTCTGATCCAACAAAACCGATCAGTGACTGGAAATTGTTATGTTCGGCTACTTGGAGATCATTTGCCGCCATTCATGTATTTCATGTTCCCAACAAAGATGGAATTTTTATGAATGACAACGCGCTCAGTCACCGGGCCACGACTGTTCACGATTAGTTTGAACTTTCTGGATAGTTCGAGCGAATGATTTGGCCATCCAGATCGCCCTACTCGGATCCCATCGAACATTTATGGAACATACCGAGAGATCAGTTTGTGCACAAAATCGTGCACCAGAAACACTTTCGCAATTGTGGACTGCTACAGGAGTAGCGTGGCGAAATAGTTCTGTAGCGGACTTCCAACTTCTTGTTGAGTCGACGCCATGTCGAGATGCTTCACTACGACTTGCAAAAGGAGGTCCAACATGCTACAGGTGAGAATTATTGAACTATATGAAAAAAAAATCGTCATAACTTCCGAACGGTTTGCGTTAGGATGTCCAAACTGCGCGGTTGGCCGCGGGGTATGTTGGAAATTAGTATGCGCTGTATTGTTTGGTTTAGCGACTAAGCCCACTTTCATTGGAATGGGTTCACCAATAGGAAAAAATGGCGCATTTGGGGGACTGAGAATCCGCATTTCGAGACCGAGAGGTCCCTTCACCGTCAATGGGTGACTGTGTGGTGTGTAATATCCAATCACGGAATATTCGGTGAGTACCGAAAGGTACGTGAAGGTTTTAGAAGATGATTTCATCCCTATTACACATAGTGACCCTGCTTTCGACAATATGAGGTTCCTGCAAGACGGAGCTCGACCCCATAGAAGCAGGAGAGTGTTTGTTGACCTGGAGGAGCACTATGGGGACCGCATTATGCCTTTGGGGTACCCGGAGACCACTGGCTTGGGCCTCGACTCTCCGCCATATTCTCCGGATCTGAACACAAGCGACTCCATTGTGTGGGGCTTACTTAAGACAAGGTGTACAGCAATAACCCCAAAATCATTGCTGAGCGGAAAATAACCATTCAGGAGGTCATCGACAGCTCAAATGGTTCAAATGGCTCTGAGCACTATGGGGCTTAACATCTGAGGTCCCCTAGAACTGCTTAAACCTAACTAACCTAAGGACATCACACACATCCATACCCGAGGCAGGATTCGAACCTGCGACCGTAGCAGTCACGCAGTTCCGGACTGAAGCGCCTAGAACCACTCGGCCACCGAGGCCAGCTCATCGACAGCGTCGATGTTCCGACACTTCAGCGGGTCATGCGGAATTTCGCTATCCGTCTGCGCCACATCACTGCCAAGGTAGGCAACATGTCATAACTTGAATCCAAATACCTGTAGTGACGTTTACATGTTGAAAAAATGTACACGCCTTAGTTTGTAACTCATTTACTTTTTTTCATGTAGTTCAATAATTGTCACCCTGTATTAGGATATATCCCATGACTTTTGTCACATCAACGTTTTTCTCAAATCGCTTTTGTTAATGGAAGAAAGACACTTTCACAGGGTCCATCGATCTAAAAACGGCATCCAACAGAATGTTGCAATGTGTCAAAAAATTTTAGGTTAATATATCAATAGGTAACGGCGTGTAATATGTATAAGAATTCAGAAGGAATAATAATAATGAAAGACCAAGAACGCATTACTCACATTAGAAATGGATGTTGCATGGGAATCGAAATCAATCCTTTACCCAGGTTCAGGAATAATCACCCAGTATTTGAACATCTGAAGATCTATACAAAGTTTCACATCACTTAATTCGCTATAGGATCTAGTGTCTCTAGGAACATATCCATAGGATATTGTCAAGGTGCGAAATCAATGACCTAGCTTCCAAAATTCAGATCCGGATACATGCACTATCATCGACTATTGGTTTAGGTACTCAACCATACTGGGCACTGGCCACTACATCCAGAACATCATTCAGGCAAAAGCCGATTAGGAGCCATGGGATTGAAACGATTCCGATCTGGGGCCACACGAAGAGATCAATGTCGATCTTGGAACAAACTTGTCTACTAATTGTCAGGTAGCCTGTACGCAGTAGTAAACAAATGACGTCGTGATGTCTTAGTCGCTCTTCCTTTGTAAGCCACGATCTCCCCCCTCACTCTACCGTTCCCTCTCCATTTCCTGTTTAATTTCTTGGAGATAAATTAATCAGAGAATTTCCAAGCCACTGCGTTACAGGAAACATAGATATTTAGTCCAGTTACTGTTCAGTATTATATTGTCGTATTAGCTCGTGGAATCAGATTCCTCAATTCCTTTTTAAGTTACATCTTTTCCAGCATACCCATTTTCATAGAAATAACCCAACAAGAAATCTTCCCGTAGTAGTAATTGCCGGGGTATCACATTATTCTCGTCTATTGGTTCAGGTAATGCATAATGTCTACATGGCGTCGGACATACTCAGGCCATCGCCAACATTAATTCTGTTTCTTTACCCTTGGCTGGGCCCAAATTGTAAACAATTTTCCTGTGACACGTTTGAGTGGACAGTACTGGCTTATTGTGATAGACATTCTTTGTACGATATAGCTATTCGTTGCCTTACGTATGTTGACCTCGCGAGCACAGCGAACAGATGGTATCATAATGCTCTAAAAGGCTATATTTCATATTTCGGCTTTGCGTATGAAAAGTATTTGATGTTGCAGTAATTATCACAGAGAAATCGGTAACATATGTCTGTTTTGTAATATTTGGAAGTGAGTGTTATATATTTGTAAGCAAAATGTGAAACAGTTCGTTTATTACAAAATAAAACTCGGTTGAACAGCCTGGTATGAGTGTACGAAGGACACCTGATCATAGCAACAGGGTCGATTACCGAAATATTGTGTCCTGTGTACACTCACACCAGGCTGTTCACCCGAGATTTATTTCGTCATGAAATACGCCTGGAGAAATTGAAGAATCAGTTCGTTTATTTTCTCTTTGTTACATTTTTGAGCTATTAAATCACTTTAATCCAAGTAAGATTCCCTGAATTCTTATAGTAGTGATGACAGTACTGAAAAGGAAGTTCATAACGATTAATGTTCAAGGAATATTTGGCATTAAAAATTAATTACCAACACCAGGCATAGAAGTTTTCTCGAGGGTGCTTTCCACCAACCACCGTTTTAGGGGAGCAGATGATAACATATAATGTACTACACAAGGGCTAGTTGAAGTAATTTTCCGCTGCTGATACAAAGACGAACTTTCATCACCTGACATTTTTGATGTTTCTTCGTAATCTTTCACTCACCACTCACCACTGAAAATACACTACTGGCCATTAAAATTGCTACACCAAGAAGAAATGCAGATGACAAACGGGTATTCCTTGGACAAATATATTATACTAAAACTGACATATGATTACATTTTCACGCAATTTGGGTGCATAGATCCTGAGAAATCAGTACCCAGAACTACCACCTCTGGCCGTAATAACCGCCTTGATACGCCTGGGCATTGAGTCAAACAGAGCTTGGATGGCGTGTACGGGTACAGCTGCCCATGCAGCTTCAACACGATACCACAGTTCATCAAGAGTAGTGACTGGCGTATTGTGACGAGCCAGTTTCTCGGCCACCATTGACCAGACGTTTTCAATTGGTGAGAGATCGGGAGAACGTGCTGGCCAGGGCAGCAGTCGCACATTTTCTGTATCCAGAAAGGCCCCTACAGGACCTGTAACATGCGGCCGTGCATTATCCTGCTGAATTGAAGGGTTTCGCAGGGATCGAATGAAGGGTAGAGCCACGGGTCGAAACACATCTGAAATGTAACGTCCACTGTTCAAAGTGCCGTCAATGTGAACAAGAAGTGACCGAGACGTGTAACCAATGGCATCCCATACCATCATGCCGGGTGATACGCCAGTATGGCGATGACGAATACACGCTTCCAATGTGCGTTCACCGCGATGTCGCCAAACACGGATGCGACCATCATGATGCTGTAAACAGAACCTGGATTCATCCGAAAAAATGGCGTTTTGCCATTCGTGCGACCAAGTTCGTCGTTGAGTACACCATCGCAGGCGCTCCTGTCTGTGATGCAGCATCAAGGGTAACTGCAGCCATGGTCTCCGAGCTGATTGTCCATGCTGCTGCAAACGTCGTCGAACTGTTCGTGCAGATGGTTGTTGTCTTGAAACGTCCCCATCTGTTGACTCAGGGATTGAGACGTGGCTGCACCATCCGTTACAGCCATGCGGATAAGATGGCTGTCATCTCGAATGCTAGTGATATGAGGCCGTTGAGATCCAGCACGGCGTTCCGTATTACCCTCCTGAACCCACCGATTCCATATTCTGCTAACAGTCATTGGATCTCGACCAACGCGAGCAGGAATGTCGCGAACCGATAAACCTCAATCGCGATAGGCTACAATCCGACCTTTATCAAAGTCGGAAACGTGATGGTACGCGTTTCTCCTCCTTACACGAGTCATCACAACAACGTTTCACCAGGCAACGCCGGTCAACTGCTGTTTCTGTATGAGAAATCGGTTGGAAACTTTCCTCATGTCAGCACGTTGTAGGTGTCGCCACCGGCGCCAACCTTGTGTGAATGCTCTGAAAAGCTAATATCACAGCATCTTCGTCCTGTCGGTTCAATTTTGAGTCTGTAGTAACATCATCGTGGTGTATCAATTTTTATGGCCAGTAGTGTATTTGCACATGGTGATCGTATCATTTGCACAAATGCTGAATGGTAGTTGGAACTAGATACAAGGGACATCCCATTTCGGAAACAGTTGTGTTGTTGTTGTGGTCTTCAGTCCCGAGACTGGTTTGATACAGCTCTCCATGCTACTCTATCCTCTGCAAGCTTCTTCATCTCCCAGTACCTACGGCAGCCTACATCTTTCTGAATCTGCTTAGTGTATTCATCTCTTGGTCTCCCTCTACGATGTTTACCCTCCACGCTGCCCTCCAATACAAAATTGGTGATCCCTCGATGTCTAAGAACATGTCCTAAAAACCGATCCCTTCTTCTACTCAAGTTGTGCAACAAGCTCCTCTTCTCCCAAATTCTATTCAATACCTCCTCATTAGTTATGTGATCTACCCATCTAATCTTCAGCATTCTTCTGTAGCACCACATTTCGAAAGCTTCTATTCTCTTTTTGTCTAAGCTGTTTATCGTCCACGTTTCACATCCATACATGGCTACACTCCATACAAATACTTTCAGAAACGACTTCCTGACATTTAAATCTATACTCGATGTTAACAAATTTTTCTTCTTCAGAAACGCTTTCCTTGCCATTGCCAGTCCACATTTTATATCCTCTCTACTTCGACCATCATCAGTTATTTTACTCCCCAAATGGCAAAACTCCTTTACTATTTTAAGTGTCTCATTTCCAAATCTAATTCCCTCAGCATCACCCGACATAATTCGACTACATTCCATTATCCTCGTTTTGCTTTTGTTGACGTTCATCTTATTCCCTCCTTTCAAGACACTGTCCATACCGTTCAACTGCTCTTCCAAGTCCTTTGCTGTCTCTGACAAAATTACAATGTCATCGGCGAACCTCAAAATTTTTATTTCTTCTCCATGGATTTTAATACCTACTCCGAACTTTTCTTTTGTTTCCTTTATTGCTTGCTCAATATACAGATTGAATAACATCGGGGAGAGGCTACAACCCTGTCTCACTCCCTTCCCAATCACTGCTTCCCTTTCATGCCCCTCGACTCATATAACTGCCGTCTGGTTTCTGTACAAATTGTAAATAAACTTTCACTCTCTGTATTTTACCCCTTCCACCTTCAGAATTTGAAAGAGAGTATTCCAATCAACATAGTCAAAAGCTTTCTCTAAGTCTACAAATGCTAGAAACGTAGGTTTGCCTTTCCTTAATCTTTCTTCTAAGATAAGTCGTAGGGTCAGTATTGCCCCACGTGTTCCAACATTTCTAAGGAATCCAAACTGATCTTCCCCGAGGTCGGCTCTTATCAGTTTCTCCATTCGTCTGTAAAGAATTCGCGTTAGTATTTTGCAGCTATGACTTATTAAACTGATAGTTCGGTAATTTTCACATCTGTCAGCACCTGCTTTCTTTGGGATTGGAATTATTATATTCTTCTTGAATTCAGAGGATATTTCGCCTGTCTCATACATCTTGCTCACCAGTTGGTAGAGTTTTGTCAGGACTGGCTCTCCCGAGGCTGTCAGAAGTTCTAATGGAATGTTGTCTTCTCCGGGGGCCTTGTTTCGACTCTGGTCTTTCAGTGCTCTGTCAAGCTCTTCACGCAATATCATATCTCCCATTTCATCTTCATCTACACCCTCTTCCATTTCCATAATATTGTCCTCAAGTACATCGCCCTTGTATAGACACTCTATATACTCTCTACACCTTTCTGCTTTCCCTTCTTTGCTTAGAACTGGGTTTCCATCAAAGCTCTTGATATTCATGCAAGTGGTTCTCCTTTCTCCAAAGGTCTCTTTAATTCTACTGTAAGCGGTAACTATCTTACCCCTAGTGAGATAAGCCTCTACATACTTACATTTGTCCTCTAGCCAGCCCTGCTTAGCCATTTTGCACCTCCTGTCAATCTCATTTTTGAGACGTTTGTATCCCCTTTTGCCTGCTACATTCACTGCATTTTTAATTTTCTCCTTTCATCAATTAAATTCAATATTTCTTCTGTTACCCAAGGGTTCCCCTTACCCCCCGTCTTTTTACCTATTTGATCCTCTGCTGCCTTCACTATTTCATCCCTCAAAGCTACACATTCTTCTTCTACTGTATTTCTTTCCCCCATTCCTGTCAATTGTTCCCTTATGCTCTCCCTGAAACTCTGTACATCGTCTGGTTCTTTCAGTTTATCCAAGTCCCATCACCTTAAATTCCCACCTTTTTGCAGTTTCTTCAGTTTTAATCTACAGTTCATAACCTATAGATTGTGGTCAGAGTCCACATCTGCCTCTGAAAATGTCTTACAATTCATAAACTGGTTCCTAAATCTCTGTCTTAAAAATGGTGCAAATGGCTCTGAGCACTATGGGACTTAACATCTGTGGTCATCAGTCCCCTAGAACTTAGAACTACTTAAACCTAACTAACCTAAGGACATCACACACATCCATGCCCGAGGCAGGATTCGAACCTGCGACCGTAGCGGTCACGCGGTTCCAGACTGAAGCGCCTATAGCCGCACGGCCACACCGGCCGGCAAATCTCTGTCTTACCATTATATAATCTATCTGATACCTTTTAGTATCTCCAGGGTTCTTCCATGTATACAACCTTCTATCATGATGATTAAGTTATGCTCTGCGCAAAATTCTACCAGGCGCCTTCCTCTTTCATTTCTTAGCCCCAATCCATATTCACCTACTATGTTTCCTTCTCTCCCTTTTCCTACTCTTGAATTCCAGTCACCCATGACTATTAAATTTTCGTCTCCCTTCACTACCTGAATAATTTCTTTTATCTCATCATATATTTCATCAATTTCTTCATCATCTGCAGAGCTAGTTGGCATATAAACTTGTACTACTGTAGTAGGCGTGGGCCTTGTGTCTATCTTGGCCACAATAATGCGTTCACTATGCTGTTTGTAGTAGCTTACCCGTACTCCTATTTATTTATTCATTATTAACCCTACTCCTGCATTACCCCTAATTGATTTTGTATTTATAACCCTGTATTCTCCTGACCAAAAGTCTTGTTCCTCCTGCCACCGAACTTCACTAATTCCCACTATATATAACTTTAACCTATCCATTTCCCTTTTTAAATTTTCTAACCTACCTGCCCGATTAAGGGATCTGACATTCCACGCTCCGATCCGTAGGACGCCAGTTTTCTTTCTCCTGATAACAACGTCCTCTTGAGTGGTCCCCTCCCGGAGATCCGAATGGGGGACTATTTTACCTCCGTAATATTTTACCCAAGAAGACGCCATCATCATTTCATCATACAGTAAAGCTGCATGCCCTCGGGAAACATTACGGCTGTAGTTTCCCCTTGCTTTCAGCAGTTCGCAGTACCAGAACAGCAAGGCCATTTTGGTTAGTGTCACAAGGGCAGATCAGTCAATCATCCAGACTGTGGCCCCTGAAACTACTGAAAAGGCTGCTGCCCTTCTTCAGGAACCACACGTTTGTCTGGCCTCTCAACAGATACCCCTCCGTTGTGGTTGCACCTGCGGTACGGCTATCTGTATCGTTGAGGCACGCAAGCCTCCCCACCAACGGCAAGATCCATGGTTCATGGTTCAGTTAATGAATTCAATATTCTCAGACCCACAGTATCAAGAGTGTTCCGAGAATACCACATTTCAAGCATTACCTCTCACCACGGATAACGCATGTCTGACGACCTTCACTTTACGAACGAGAGAAGTGGTGTTTGCTTAGAGTTGTCACTACTAACAGACAAACAGCATAGCTTGAAATAACAGCAAAACTCGATGTGTTATGTATGACGAACGTTTCAGTTAAGACATTGCGGTGAAATTTAACGTTAATGGGCTATGCAGCGCCTTTCGTGGGCTTGTGAAGATATCGTTTAGTTCCTAGGCTGCTGGAAAACCGTAGCCTGGTTAGATGAGACCGGTTTTCAATTGGTAAGAGCCGATGGTAGGCTCGAGGTGGCGCAGATGCCACGAAGCCATAGAATCTAACTGTCAAACAGGCACTGTGCAAGCCTGTAGTAGCGGCTCCGTAGTGGTGTGGCCTGTGGTTACATGGAATGGAGTTGGTCCTCTGGTCTAACTGAACCCCTATCATTGACTGGAAATGGTTATGTCCGGCTACTTGGACACCATTTGCAGCCATTCATGGGCTTCATATTCCCAAATAACGATGAACATTTTATGGAAGACAATGCATCATGTCAGCCGGCCGGAGTGGCCGAGTGGTTCTAGGCGCAACAGTCTCAAAGCTACCCATTCTTCTTCTACTGTTTTTCTTTTCCCCATTCGTACCATTTGTTCCCTTACGCTCTCCCTGAAACTCTGTACAACCACCGGTTTAGTCAGTTTATCCAGATCCCATCTCCTTAAATTCCCACCTTTTTGCAGTTTCTTCTGTTTTAATCTACAGTTCATAATCAACAGATTGTGGTCAGAGTCCATATCTGCCCCTGGAAATGTCCTACAATTTAAAACCTGGTTCCTAAATCTCTGTCTTACCATTATATAATCTATCTGAAATCTGTCAGTATCTCCAGGCTTCTTCTTTTATGATTCTTGAACCAAGTGTTAGCTATGATTAAGTTGTGCTCTGTGCAAAATTCTACCAGGCGGCTTCCTCTTTCATTTCTTAGCCCCAATCCATATTCACCTACTACGTTTCCTTCTCTTCCTTTGCCGGCCGGTGTGGCCGAGCGGTTCTAGGCGCTTCAGTCTGGAACCGCGCGACCGCTGCGGTCGCAGGTTCGAATCCTGCCTCGGGCATGGATGTGTGTCATGTCCTTAGGTTAGTTAGGTTTAAGTAGTTCTAAGTTCTAGGGGACTGATGACCTCACAAGTTGAGTCCCATAGTGGTCAGAGCCAATGCATCATGTCACCGGGCCACAGCAGTTCGCATTTGGTTCGAAGAACATCCTGGACAATTCGAATGAGTTATTTGACTACCACAACGCTCGACATGAATCCCATCGAAAATTTATGGGTCAAAACCGAGAGTTCATTGGAGCACAAAATTCTGAACCAGGAACCCTTTCACAATTATGGACGGCTATAGAGACAGCTTGGCTCAATTTATCTGCATGGAACTTACAATGACTTGTTGAGTCCATGCCGTGAGGAGTTGCTTCACTACGCCAGACAAAAGGAAGTCCCACGCGGTGTTAGGAGTTATCCCACGACTTTAGTCATCTCATTGAATAGTTTCTCTATTGCAGAACATGATGCATTGTCAACTACTCCCTCTAAAATGGTGATCGTGAATTAACCATTATGTAAAAGCTTCTAAACAACGCCAGGTGACGTAAATTTGTTTTTGTATTACTCTTGTAAATGACCTCCATTAGGCTGGGTAAAACCGAATCTAACTGATGCTATATTTGTCAGTCACCAACGCCGGTTGTATTTTACTAGTGTGGAACGTTATGCATCGCCATCTCATTCCCTAAAACGGTGCTTGGTGAAGTGCGTCTTTCCTCAAAAGACTTCTAGGAACGCCTGGTGGTGATAGTTAGTTGAAGATTTTTGCTGTAACAGATGCTGCCGGTCATCCTCCACCCCCAAACGCTGGCGATACTGTTAACAAATTTGAGTGCATTTCACTTCATAGCGAAGAACTGCAGCAAACACTAAGTAAACATACAGTATACTATTTTAACTTTTGCTCAAAATAAACTGGCTATGGCGATGCAGCGAATAGGCCCAATACCATGCGGATATTATGCGATTGCTAACACACTAGACGAAGGTAATTTTATGTCCCGACCATTCTTACCATAGGAAGCTCTTTTATTTATCTATTCTGATAAAAATATGGATTCGTAGGAACGGGTTTGACTTAATAAGGAGTCGAAAAATGTGGATTGGGCAGTGATATGGCAGTAAAATACTAAGCTGTGACTGGAGTAGTATTGTCCTTTCTATTATTAGTATGAAGTTGTTATCTTTGTGTCTGTGTATTGGTGTGTGTCACTGTACAATTACTATGTGGCCGTGTTGATTGTGATCCTCCAACTGTATGCGCAAAAGTCCCTCTAGTACAGAATTATCTCGAAAGATTATGCAATATGTGGTGTATACGTTTGTATGTCCCATCCACATACTCAAACAGTACGATCGGACATTCAAAGTGTGCTTTATATAAATTGATGCTTTAAATATCTCTATAAAATAACCTTCAAATGTCGTCATTAAACACTTTCGTAGCTGTTAAAGCTATAAAACGTTTACTGATGAGCCAGAACATGAAGACCACCGACCTAGCATCGATGTAAACCCGTCCTCGCAATAGTAGCGTCATCTGGCGAGGAATGACTGCTAGTCAGACACACGCACGGTGCATGTGGTATCAGTGACAGTGCTGTTCGTGTATAGGGAATGGAGAAGGCGCTTATCTATATGAGTTTGACAAAGGACAGATATGATGGCCCAGAGGCTCGGCACTTCGAGGAGTGCTGTGGCGAGTGTCTTCAAAACGTGGAGGAACCGAGGTGAAACCACGTCCAGACATCGTGGGGTTGGGTGGCCACCCCTCATTACAGATATCGCACGTCGTAGGATGGGCAGACTCGTAAGACAGGATAGGTGGTAAACTGCGGCGGAACTAACATCAGACTTTAATGCTGGGCAGAGTACAAGTGTGTCTGAACACACAGTGTAGCGAACAATTCTAACGATGAACCAAGAACCATGCATGTGCCAATGTTAACTCTACATCATCAGCAAATACGACGAAAACGGGTACGTGACCATCGGCACTGGACGTTGGCGCAGTGGAAGAGCGTTGCACGGTCTGAATAATTCGGATGTCTTCTTCATCAATCCGATGGGTGGGGCGAAACCGTCGTCTTTCAAGAAAACAACTCCTTGACACCTGGTCTGCAGGATGAAGACAAGGTGGTGGTGGCTCCAAAATGCTCTGCAGAACATTCACGAGGGAATCCATGGGTCCACTGGAAATCGTGCAAGGCACAATGATGGTCAGGGAGTCATGTACACTCCTTCAGGACGATCATGTTTACCGACGGCAGTGGCATTTTTCAACAAGATAATGCGCCATGTCATGAGGCCAGGAGTGTGATGGAGTTGTTGGAGGAACACAGTGGTGAATTCCACCAGACTTGAATCCGATCTAACACATCTGGGATGTGACTGAATGTGGAGTCAGAGCTCATAGCCTCCCTTGCCGGAATTTACGGAATTGGGTGACTTGTGTGTGCAGATGTCATGCCAACTCTCTCCAGTGACCTACCAAGGCCTCATTCCTTCCATGCCACGACGCGTCGCCGCTGTTATTTCTGCCAAAGTTGGACATATCGGCTGTTAGGTAGGGGGTCATAATGTTCTAGCTGATTGCTGTATAGCAGCAAAGAAACTATCCTTCAGGAGGTTAATGTAAACTGTATAGATTTAGTAATTACTGCACACCAGTAACTACATACACACTTACTGGGTTTGATCATCGATAAAATCATCAATATGAATAAGTAATCTGATCGTCGCACTTTCATAGACACACACCAATAATAACTTGCTTGTGGTAAATCAGTCAGCCTACTTCGCCCCTGTGAAACTTCGATGACTCCTGTAATGTTCTATTATTTATTTCCTTTTATGACAATTATTCATATGGCATGCTTGAAACTACAGCAATCGACGTGGTCCAGTGGCGATCTGCGATGTAGGCATCTGAGTTCGGAAGAATCTATTGAACAGAAAACTTTTAATAGCTGTCGTACTGAGCATTTAACTTCAGATCGCGTAATTAATTGCAAGCTCTTCCGCCTAAACAAAGCATACATACTCCTTTTTCTGCCGTAAAATCTCAGTATGTAAATCAATCAGGTGAAATGGATAGAATAATTACTTTCACGAATCTCTTTTGATGGAATATTATTATAGTCTTCATTTAATGATCCAAAAACAGTGTAAAATTGGCTTCTGTTTGACTATGTCTTAGCAGTTCCATCAATTTAGCAACACTTGTCTAACGGCGCCCAACAATCCGCTTCAATTTTGTGAAATTCAGTACAGTCTTAGTATTACAAAGCTTCACACCATCAGGATTAAAATTTAATAACTCATTACACGCATTACATTTAATTCAAAAGAAGAATTATCCTGTTAGAGAATTCATTGCACTGATGAGCGTCGATCTCGTCGTGTTATTTTTGACTGTTGGAAGCTCATTGCACTTTTATCTGCCCGTCTCACTCGCTCACGGGCTGTATCAGTTCAGACATATCACTTTCCCACCTATATTTCAGCCGGCCGCGGTGGTCTAGCGGTTCTGGCGCTGCAGTCCGGAACCGCGGGACTGCTACGGTCGCAGGTTCGAATCCTGCCTCGGGCATGGGTGTGTGTGATGTCCTTAGGTTAGTTAGGTTTAAGTAGTTCTAAGTTCTAGGGGACTTATGACCTAAGATGTTGAGTCCCATAGTGCTCAGAACCATTTGAACCATTTGAACCCTATATTTCAGCATAAGAATCTGCAATCCATAAACATTCATAAAATTTTAAAATAACCGTACATGATACAGCACGAAATAAATATGATGTATGTTCACTGTAGCTGGCTTAGAAGCTCTCCGATTTACCTACACTCTTACGACAAAAAAAAGTCGCACCAGGAATGATTATCTGAAGAAGACCAAAATCGGTTGATGGAATGTACATCTACAGACAAACAACTGGTAACGATTTCAGAAAACTTAGATGATTTATTCAACAGAAAGAGTTTCAAAAACTGATCAAGTGAACAATACGCTAGTCCGATCCTTACGCAAGCAGTTATTTGGCTTGGCATTGTTTGAGATATTTGTTGGATGTCCTCCTGGGGGATATCGTGCCAAATTCGGTCCAATTTGTCCGTTAGATCGGCAAAATCCCGAACTTGTTGGAAGGCCCTGCCCATAATGCTCGAGACGTCGCAACGTTACGTTGTGTAGGCGAGCTAATCGGCTGCCTTGCCTTGTACAAGTAAGATTAATTTCCCTGCTGAGCTGGGAGTGAGTCGACGAGACGAGGACGTTACGTGGCCGCTCGAGGTGAGCCAGGTGCAAGAGCGTCAGCAAAGGACCGGGTGTGGGGAAAATCCCAGTATAGGGATTTGGACGATGCGTCGACCGCTTATAGGAAGGCCAACTATACTCGCAGTAACGGCAAGCTTTGATTAAAACTGAAAGATATTGTTACAGCTCTCTGAAACTCCATAACAATGTTCAATCACACATTAATGCAAATCTGAATGCATCTGCCATCTCAGAAAAATGAGGCACAGCCAATGACACAACAATAATTACATATCTTTAAAACTGTAGAAGTTATTATTTCACAGCGAATAAACAGTTACACAATGAAGCTCTGAAGTAACAACGTTTAATCACTTCAAGCGATTTCAACAAACAGTATCTCAGATGACAACATTGCACTATAGCTATCATCCCTGAAAGCTACGTGTCGGTATGTATTTTATTTATTGTTTTATTACGTCTTTTATTTCTTTTTTATTATCCAAATGTCTGCCAGAATGTCGTATTCTCCATAGTTACACAGCTAATGAAAAGAGCATGAATACCTCACATATTGTCACACTTGAGTAGTTATTTTATGAACAGTTTACTGTTTTGCCAGTAACTTTATTTAAATGCTGACCACAAGTGCTGATAAAAAACTGTGATAGTTTAAAAGTGATCAGTCGTACGTGTTAGCTGACACCACGATTGAAAAGGGAACGAAAAGAAACTTCTGTTAACAAGGCGTAAATAATTGTTTAGATAAGACTTAGCGGTAATCCGTAGTCATTTAACGTGAGCGCATTTGTGTAAGAATATTGGCATATTTATTTATGAACCAACTGTTACTTACACTCATTGTAAATGATCTGAGTGTAACTGCAGGTTCATAATATTTCTTTCGTCTAAACATTGTTAATAGTACATTAGTTTAGTGCGAGAAAGTGGCCAAAATGTTTGTAGCTCGTAAGAGCGATGCATTTTTCGTGGAGACGACCTCCAGCCAGTGGAAGAGCAGACATCGTCGGAACACAATTGGAGTCGAGTGGAGACGGGGACTTCTCGAGTGAAGAACTCAAGGGAGCGACTCTGGGCACTTGGATGGCGAGTTCTTGACGTCAGACCGGCCTGAAGTAACGTGCATGAACCATAGTGGAGGTGATTGATTATTGGGGGGGGGGGGGGGGTGAACGGTCGCCACCATACTTTAATTTCTCAAGGGACTTTTATATTACGAGAGGTCTAAATGTGCTCCAGTGAAGGAGTCTAACTTTTGCCGCTTCATTTACGGAACTGATAATAAACAGAGTATGAATTACTATTCCTTTTGCATCGCAAGTGTTAATTTGTGAATCATCATGTTGATTTCTGAACTGTTTTCAGCTGGTGAATATTTCGTGTACTGTAAACACGAAATGGACTAGCCTCGCACCCTATCACAATATGAAAAAATTTTAAGAGTGTATGTAAATAATAAATCCATTAGACGGAGAATTTCTCAACTATTGTGAGGAACACAGTGTGACACACTCGTTCTGTTGAATACAGGAGTTCGCAATAGAACGAGTGTGTCGGACGGAAGTATTTTCACTTAAGATTTGAATATTTGTGGTTCATCGTTCTATGTCATCAGTTCTGCTGAAAACCGATTGAATGTGAAACCTGCTGAATAGTACAAACCTCTGAAAAACTCTAAGGTAATGTGTTAACGTTACAAATAGCCAGTAAACCTTAAGAAAGTATTAACCATGCGTAAATCGTTTTTATGTATAGCGTTCACTAAATGAATATTGTAGTTTGATGTGAATGGGTCAATATTGTGAAAAACGAACGTGAAGAAGAAGTGCAGGATAGCAGCATTAAAATTCTGAGACCGGAAGAATGACCTTCGCAGTGCTCGAAAACTGACACGGCGTATCTATCTGTCTGCCCTTTTCTGAGATAAGAATAAGACTGCCGAGTGCTAAGTTCTCAGAACTACTGCAAAATATGATTCCATATGAGTCAAAGTAAGATTTGAGGTCTGAGTGTCAAACCTTAAGGACACTATTCTTATAGGGAGCATAGCAGGCAGCATTTCTGCACAACATACTGAACGTGATACTTTCAAGAAACCATTTGTTATGGTATCTTCACTGGCTGGTTGCCCTGTCTCGTGTTTCACAATACTTATTGTAGTTTTGATCTTATTATTTGCACTATCTCTTCCTGTGAGGACAGGCATATTTATCGATATTCTTACGAATTTTCTCAAAATATTACAGAACATTCTTGTAGAAGCTGTAAGGTGCTACATCGTTTATTTCCGTTGGTTGTGCATCATGATCAGATAGTCAATTAACAATATGGTATACACTAATTATTTCATCCTGAGCACTGTCTGTAAAAAGTTATTAGTCAGAGCTCTGCTTTCTTGCTGTACGCAAGCTGGTAAATTCACTACTGACATCAGATTGAAAGAACCAAATAATGACTCCATTTCATTTCTCGTATCAGAATCTTACAAAAAGTCCCCATAATCGATAAAGAGCGATCAAAAGGTTACCGTTTGAGAGCATTGCTGCAGCTTATATGCAACGTAGTGCGACTCCGATGCAGGTGTATAAGCACCGGCATGTAGGCCAAGGATTAGTGTGGCATCTATGTCTTCCCAACTTGCGGGTGGTATATGTGAAAATGTGAACTATTTTGAAGTTATTGCAAAATGCATCCATACAGGACCAACACAGCGCTATTCTTTTCTTGGCCGCCGAAGGACAAACACCAGCACACATTCATCGGAGAATGACATGTCTGTCGAAAGCCAGCATTGTGGAATGACACGCTGATTTCTGTGCTGACAGTGATACTACACAAGGCGACAGTGGATTTGGAATCCAACTGGGTGACATCGAGCACCTACCCTATTGTCTTCATCCCTCCCCATGCGATTACCAAGCCTTCGTACCTTAAATAAGGTTCTACGAGTCCTGTCGGACGAGGATGTGCAGCAGGCAGTTATGGGCTTCTCCAAACAGCAGGAAACGGAGTTTTGTCAAACGAGTGTCTTCAAAGTGGTGCGTCAGTGGGATGATTGCCTCAATGCAAACGGCAGTTTACCTCGACTGGCATACCAATCCTGGACTGTACCGTCTTCGAACGGAAACTTTTTATTGCCCCTGATGCAGACAGTTTTTTTCCTGTCTGACAGTAACTCAGTAACGCACCGATATACCTCATAAACAGTTTGAATGACGCACGGAGGGGGAGTGTAGACTGTTGGAATGACATATTGCGTTCTCAAAATCATTCGGAAACACTGATAACGAGGAAACTGCCCTCCCGGGAGTGTCTACAGCTGCTGTTAGGTTCGCACGCAGCAGACCGTAAGGCTACAGGTCGTGTCGTTCCCGGGGCAAAAGTCAGCCTTGGCGCGGACGGATCGCCTTCCTGCCGCAGCCACTTGCCACGTGTTGGCGCCGCAGACGCAATTACCGGATAACTGAATTGTCAGCCAGCGCTTTATGGCCAGGGTCACTGCGAGCGCCACTTTTGTCGCTTGTTGCTTCGCCCCAGAAGTTCAGTGCTGTCGACACATGTTGGGAGATAAAGGACCGCTTGAGAGCTGTGTCGCGGCAAAACGAATTTTTGAAATGAAACAACCGCCAACACCGGCTCTTATCGTCGTGTTGACATTGAAAGTGACTTGGGATGTGCAAGGGAAGATAGAGATGTCTGAACGCAACAGGACTGGAGAGATTATCTCCAGACAACATCTCATTGGGAGAGCCGTGTGTAATATGTAGCGGCTACAAAGCTCTTGTTCGAGCAATCCGTCAGTACCCCTGAATTGACTGGGATCTAACTCAGTGGATAGCAGTTCATATCAACCGAATAATTTTAATACGTTTGCGATAGTGTTTCCAGATTTCTGATGGATCTATTTGAAAGATATGAGACAGTTAGGTAAATAGTAAATACACAGTACACTCTACAAGCACGTGCCAGGTGCCACGCAGTATATTCCCTTAACAATTTCCATGACCTGACTTCACAGAATGTTCTAAGAAGGCATTACTCTCACACTGGACAAGACCTTAGTTGGGAAAAAATGAGATTTGTGAAAGTACAGACAATGGTTCAAATGGCTCTGAGCATTATGGAACTTAACATCTTTGGTCATCAGTCCCCTAGAACTTAGAGCTACTTAAACCTACCAAACCTAAGGACATCACACACATCCATGCCCGAGGCAGGATTCGAACCTGTGACCGTAGTGGTCGCGTGGTTCCAGACTGAAGCGCCTAGAACCGCTCGGCCACGCCGACCGGCGTACAGACAATGGTTTTCCGCGTAATATTCAAGAAGTACGTAGTGAGGGCAATAAAGTACTCTCCATCAGTCAGCACGTGGTAGCGTGTGAGTTTCTGTTCGTACGTAAAGCAGTGGGAAAACCTCAGGGCATTGATTCGTCTGCTAGTATATACGAAAACGTACGAAACTCTAAATCATTCAGTTCTATATCACTAGAAGTCTCGTAAAAACAGAGAGAATTATTTTATATTTCTACATTTACATTTGCTTACACACTCAGCAGGCCACCGTATGTTATGTGGCGGAGTGAACCCTTTACCACTACTAGACATTTCCTTTTCCGTTCCACTCCCAGACAGAGCGAGGGAAAAACGACTCTCTATATGCCGCCGTGGGAGCTGTAATATCTCTGTCTTATCTTCATAGTCCTTCAGTAAAATGTAGGTAGGTGGCAGCAGAATCCTTCTGCAGTCAGCTTCATATGCTGGTTCTCTAAATTTTCTCAATAGTGCTCCCGAAAAGAAGGTCGTCTTCCTTCCTGTCCCATTTGCATTCCAGAAGTATCTCTGTAATACCTAAATGGTGTTCGAAACTACCGTAAACAAATCTAGCAGCTCGCCTCTGAACTGCTCCGATGTCTTCCTTTAATTCGACCTGTTGCGGATCTCAAACGTGGATCGCCCTAGTCTCCTTCACCAATTAACCAGTTTCCTAAAATTATCCCAGTAACTAGAGACTACCTTTCGCCTTCCCTACTGCAACCCTTACACGCTCATTCCACTTCATATTCCTTTGCAACGTCACGCCTATATATTTAACAGACGTAATTGTGTCAAGCAACACACTCCTAATACTGTTACCGAACATTACAGGATTGTCTTTTCTACTCATTTGCATTGACTTCAATTTTTCTACATTTGGAGCTAGGTGCCATTATCACACCAACTACAAATTTTGTCTAACTCATCTTATATGCTCCTACAGTCACTCAACGACGACACCCTCCCATACTTCACAGTATCATCAGCAAAGAGCCGAATATTGCTGCTTACCCTGGCCGTCAGATCATTTACGTACATAGAAAATAATATCAGTCCGGTCACACTTCACCGGGGCGTTCCTGACGATACACTTGTCTCTGATAAATATTTGCCATCTCGGACAACATACTGGCTCCTGTTCTTTAAGATGTCTTCGAGCTACTCACATGGTTTGGAACCTATTCCGTATGCTTATACCTTCGTTAATAGTCGGCAATGTGTCACCGGAACAAAAGCTTTACGTAAATCTAGGAGTATGAAAACCGCCTGTGGCCTTCATCCATGGTTCGAAGGATCTCATGTGAGAAACGGGCAGACTAGTTTCACATGAGCGATGGTTTCTAAAACCGTGCTGAGTTTTTGGCTGAAGATTTTCCCTCTCAAGGAAATTTGTTATATTCACACTGAGATTAAGTTCAAGGATTCTGCAGCAAACCGATGTAATTTTGCGGGTACGTGAAAATCTTCGATGGTGGAGACGATCTCGGTCATCAATAAGTGTTCACTAAATGAGTGTTGGCCGTTTTGCATGAATCAAGATTCGGTATCGAGTTTTATATGACGGTATGTGGAAGGCCAATGCTTGCGGGATCCTTTAATAAACGCAACGGGAATTCTGTAACGACAGTACACTTACGAATGCTCATAAAGAGAAACCGGTTAGAATATGACTGCACAAATGCAAAGCATGGTTTTTGTTGGCAAAGTAAGTACCCACGGGAGTTCAGAAACTTTGCATTTACTTTGAAATCATTCATGGCTCTTGATTACTTACGAGCGTTTGGAACGCAAAAATATAATAACTTCTCGTTAATTAAGTAGAAAAATATTTAAAAGCAAACATTAATCTTAGTGCTGCCTTTCTAGCCGCTGGGGCGCTAGTGTCTTCCCAACTGTCAGTTGGTAATAATTTTCATAGCAGATTATCAGTATTTACAGTTAAGCATCAGATCATTATTTCCTCCACGTAAAACTCATTGAACAATGGCAGCATGACACGTTCTTGAATCATTAGGTAATATAATCTTTGTTGTAAATTTTAGTGCATAATAGTGACTTTTGTTCTTTATTTATTTATCAGAAAGCACATTGGTGCAAGGCTACTGGCCGTGACATTCAAAGTTAAGAAGGAAGTTGCATTGGTTTTATGTAAAGGAATTTAACGTTTATCAAGTAATCGATATTATTGTTACTTTATTTAGAACGTGAAAGTGGTCAAGCTTTAATTATTTAAATATGTTAAAACGTAAAACAATGTAGAATAAATTGTAGCCAATCTGACGGGCGGCTTCAGGAAAGTGAACTGTCCTAATCAGTTGAGCGAGGATATTCGGTGCGCGGGAAACGCGGCCGGGGACGGGCAGAGACAGTGCTGGTGGAGACGCGAAAGCGCACTGTCGGTCTTTAGGTAGGTAGGAAGTGAAACGACTTCGAAAATTTCGCGTTGTGTGGTATTGCGGGACTTAGTCTCTGAGCGGTGAGCAGCCGCGCGCCTGCTGTGAACTCTTAACTTTTCGTGAAGATAACGAGGTGGAATATTAGACTTGTATTTCGCGATGAGATTGTGGATGATCGGAACTGTGGCAAATGGATATGCGCTCGAGTGTAATAGTAATTCTAAATACGACCACTTTCGCTGTTAGTCTGCTTTCTGAATAAATGTTATTTTAACCAAATCGCAACTGTGTGGGCTACATCATTTATGGGTCATTAATTTCGTTCCCGATATTGTTATTACTGTTATTAAATGTTATATTAATTTTGCATTTCGCAAACTTGCCATCAGCTATACAATGTAGCAAAAGGGTCACAAGTGTCTAATTAGGGGCGTGCAGTGCGACACGTGCGGTTCAATCTCTAGACGAGTTTGAGCCAAGACATTACGACGAACAGGAACCGCATGTGAGCCCGAACATCTTTGGGGATGTTACCTCGCGGCATATATAATTTGTTGAGTGGTATATTGCCATAAATAGGGCCAGACACCACATGTGCACTTTTTGTCGTAGGCGTCGCGATACTCATCACTGACGCTGAATTCATCACATTTTGCTTCCCTTCGTCGGAAAACGTGACATGTCTCAGAACCACTCGCTCTTATTTCCTTTATTGACTTGGAACATTCTTCAATCGATTTGGTTATATTGATTTTCCACTTCCAGAACTCTTCACAAATTGTTGGCTAATCACATCACTATCAATTAGGATCCTTGTGGAATCCGATACGTTAGCCGGTTGAAAGTTTTACACAGCTTATTGCAATTGTTCATTAACACAATGTGCCACTCTCTCTTCTACAAGAGAATCTACAGTTGCGGTAACATCTTTTACTTCGGTTTGGAGTTCAGAGATTTCCTCAAGAACTTTCTCCTGGGACAGTTTAAGATTTGCCATTTCCGTAGCAAGATCACTTTGCTAAATGCTTAAATGATCCACTTCGTATTTCAAACCCTCAAAATCCTGTTTGGCTGGCAATGACTCAGCCATAGCAATAATATCTTGCATGGTTAGCCTGTATTTCCTTGTTCAGTTACTAGTGCCTCCTGCTGCTTGACAAGACCGTATTGTTTCGCAGAGAGACTTGCCTGTTCTACTGCTGCAGTATGAACTATAGTGGAAATTTTGTCTTGTTCCGCTGCCATTGACTTTTGTGCGGAAGTTATCCTAGACTGTTCAGTTGCTACAGATTGCACTTTAGCAGACATCGATTGTTGATTAGCAGTTAACATCAGCATCGCTTGGGATATACAAAGTAAAAGATCTTTAATGTTAAACTCCTCAGTCCTAGGTATCGTCATTACAGGTACTGAACTACCAGTGGAAGGGACCTCCTCAACTGTCCGTGATAATCTGTTCCCGTTCCATTCTAGACTGGGCGCGTGTCCTAACCATAAATCGCTAAACAAAACAATCTTCACACGACCCACTTATTTTCTATACACATACATAAAATCAGTACAAATCTACACATGAATTTTTTAAAATATATATATATATATATATATATATATATGTATAACTAATAGAAATAGGAAGACTCTACAGAGGAGGACGGTATTAGACTCCAGACGGGTGCTCTGTTGAGATGAACCGTACAACATCAGTCTGCCGGCCCCTCAGTCCCCGCTGTAGTCTCGAACAAGGACAAGGTATGCAACACAGAAGCACACGTTACAGCACACTTTTCACCAATAGCATACATACATGTAAATGATACAAAATCCTAGCAATTTCCGTAACTATGCAAGCAGTCCTGTCAATTGGTTTTCACTCTGTAATGAAATGCTACGTAGTAAAGGAAAATTAATTAACTTGACCTTTAACTTTGACACAGATAAGACAGGTACTGCTTTTAAATTCTCTTTTGATTTTTTGCCTAGATACATAGATTTTAAAATTTTTTAACTGTCTAATATAAAACTCTGTGAAAAAAATTTGACTATAGATATAATATGTTTTCTTAGTGGCTGTTGTAAGGAGAGAACGGTTTAAGTACAGGATAAGTAGGTGGTCGAAGGTTTCGATTTCTCCGGTTCTCAGAGAACGCCATGCAAAGTCGGAGAAAACTGCTACAACTAGCGATGAAAACTCCGTCTCCCGTAGCAGCTAAAGTACTCACAGCCGCCGTAAGATTTTCTGGAAACTTTCAGAATAAGAAGGTTGAACAACAATGGCAGTACGATACCTTCTTACTAACAAACTGGTCGCTTAGGGAACGTCTTTAAACAAGCTGACGTCGAAATATTTCGCGTCGTTCGGACCGTGATAGTATCAGATTGTAATGTTAATTTGAGAAGAAATCACACTGCACTGGATTTTTAAACACACTAATCGTTTTATAAAGATCCGGGGATCCTACATCGAATAAAAACTCGTAGACGAAATTTACCTTCTTTTTTACAAATTAAATTTTTTATTCTTGATAACTGCGATTAGAAGTTGTATCTCCTCTGCACTTTTAATTACGTCTACATGTAAACTTATCTGACCCCCCTCCCCCCCCCCAAAAAAAGTCCAACCGGCATCCTTATCTCCAACAATTACAAAAAGCATAGACGCTCTTTTTTCACTGCAAAGAGCGTTGTCGGCTCGATTACTGTAGCGCATCATCGCTGGTACTCGGAGCCGAAATATTACAATGATATTACATTACGTATGGATATGACAAGGGACATGTTAAACGTTCTAAAGTTACCTATGTCAACTGTGCGTGATGTCACTATGATGCGTAGCTAAACCAAGACCACGCAGACTTCATCTACTGAAAGACAGAGCCAGGCGTTCCCATAGTCCCAAGCTGAAACCAATGGGACCTCTTTGGGATGAGTTACAACGTCGACTTTGCTCCAGGCACCACCGTCCGACACCACAGCTTCTCTGGTTTCCGCTGTTGACGAAGACTGTGCTGCCATTTCCCAACAGAGATTGAGGTGTCTCATTGAAAGTGTGCCCGGCAGAGTTTATCCCGCCATTTTAATGACCATCCTGATACTTTTCATCAGATAGTGTATCACCTCTTCTCTTTTACAAAATAGTTTTCGAGTTTATTTTCCTTGAATAGCCGTTCTGTATAGTTAATCCATTTTTCAATTTCCCCGTTCGTTTTGTAATCGCGTGCTAACTGATCTATTGTGATTCATAAAACTTATTCCGTTTTTCTTTTATCCAAAAAACCCTTTATTTTGCTGTGAACATCATCTATCAACATTCCATTCGCCCTCTAGCCATTACTATTTCGCCATTTTTCAATATCCGTTTGTCTCATTATTTAGACGTCTGTATTCCCTTTGGGAAAAAATGATACAGAAATTAAATGCAAAATACTGTAACGTACTTCCAACGGCTTTATCAAAGAAGGCGGAGGAGTGGACAGAGGTTCCGCATATCTCTTGCCCTTGGGTGGGAAATTGCCCCTAAAAGATGAAAGAATCAGCAATGACCAACGGTACGACGATGCAAAATGCAGTGGAAACCACTGCATTAAAGATACATAATGTGTACTCACAGGACATGTGGCCTGTAATTGAAACAGTGGCATGTTGATCTCTTCATTAGCAAAAGATTGCGGATTATCCCCAATTCGGACCACCGGACCGAGACTGCCAAGGAGGAGGTGACCATCAGAAAAAGATAGAACAACCAACGAAGGGATAAAGTTCAGAAAACCGGAGCATGGAATGTAACAAGTCTGAACGTAGTAGGAAAGCTAGAAACTTTAAAAGTGGAAATGCAAATGCTCAGTTCAGATACAGTGGGAGTCAATGAAGGGAAATGGAAAGAAGGTAAGAAATTATGGTCAGACGAATGTAGGGTAATATCAAGGGCAGCAGAAAATGGTATCACGGGAGGAGCATTCGTTATGAACAGGAAGGCAGGACAGTGAATGAGTTACCGTGAACAGTTCAGTGATAGTGTTGTTCTCATTAGAACTGGCAGCAAACCAACACCGACGTCGCCAGTAAAAGATGAAGAGGTAGAAAAGTGTTTGAGGATATTGAAGGACAATGCAGTATGTAAAGTGAGATAAAAATTTAATGATCTTGAGGGATTGGAACGCGGTTGTAGGAGAAGTAAAAGAAGAAAGAATTACGGGAGAACATGGACTTGGTAGTAGGAATCAGAGAAGAGAAAAACCAGTTGACTTCTGCGCTAAATTTAAGATAGTAACAACGAATACTCTGTTCAAGAGTCTCAGTAGGAGGAAGTGTAATTGGAAAATATGGCGACATGGAAAGGTTCCAGCTGCACTACATCAATGTCATATAGAGATTCCGAAATCAGATACTGGATTGTAAAGCGTACCCAGGGGAAGATATAGACTCAGATCACAATTTAGTAATGATGAATAGTAAACTGAAGTTTGAGGGAATCACCCAGAAGAATCAGTGTGGAAGGAAATGGGAGACTGAAGCGCTGAGAAACAATGAGACGCCCTTACAGATCACTAAAGATGTAGATACCAGATACCAGAGCAGGCATTTCAATTGAAGAGAAGTGAACATCTACAAAAAGGGCAGTCACAGATGTAGAACAGACAAGGAACGTTACAAGGATGGTTACCACACAGAAACCTTTGTTAACAGAAGTAGCACTTTAGCTGCCGACGAGAGAAGGAAGTAGAAACATGCTCAAGAAAAGACTGGAATGAAGCAAAGTAAGTCACTTAGGAATGAAATGAATAGCAACTGCAAGGGCGCCAAGGCGAAATAGCTGCAGAAAAATTATAAGAAAATCGAAAAATAAATTATCGTCGGAAGGACTGAGTCATGGTATAGAAAAGTGGAAACAGTCTTAGGTGAAATTAAAAGTAGCAGTTTCCAGAATGAGATAGGTAGGAGACGAGGTACTGGCAGAAGTAAAGCTGTGAGTACCGGGCGTGAGTCGTGCTTCGGTAGCTCAGTTGGTAGAGCACTTGCCCGCGAAAGGCAAAGGTCCCGAGTTCGAGTCTCGGTCGGGCACACAGTTTCAATCTGCCAGGAAGTTTCAAAAGTAGCAGTTGTAATATTAAGAGAGCATTAGAAATTCCACTGTTAAAAGCAGAGGAGGAAGAGTGTGGGTGGAAAGAGTACAACGAAGGCCTCTTTGAGGAGAGGGGCTTGTCTGAAAACATGATAGAAAAAGAAATTCAAGGAGATATGAAAGATATAGGGGATCCAATATTAGACGCAGAATTAAAAAGAGCCCTGGAGAGGTGAGATCAACTGCGGGAGAAGGGATAGATAATATTCCATTGGAATTCCTAAAATTGTTGGGGAAAGCAACAACCAAATTACTATTTTAGTTGGTATGTATAGTATACGAAACTCACGACGTACCATCAAGATTTCGAAAATACATCATCCATACACTTCCAAAGACAACGAAGGCAGATAAGTGCGACAACAAACGCCGAGTCAGCTTAACAGCCCATGCATCCAAGTTGCTGACAAGAACAGCGTACAGGAGAACGCAAACAAAATTGACAATCTGTCAGATGGTGATTGAATCATGATATGTAAGGAAATCTATCATTAAAATGACATGTTCTACATCATTACAAAATGTATTATTCATGATTTATGGAAAAAGTATTAATCTAATCCAATCTAATGTAATCATATTGCTGACTAGCCATGAAGAGTCATGAATTACCGACATTTTCGCCAATATTAGTAACCAAATCTAAACTTGAAAATAAAAGACGACAGTTTTTGTAATAAACCGTGACTCCTATCAAGACCCTTTCGTCCCTGTTAACTAACCACGAAAGATGTATGATATACCTCCATTCAGAAGTAACAAAGTGTGCATGCATTTAAAGATGAAGTGTATGATGTGGAGTTCTTTGACAGAGATACGAACCCAACACGTAATTGGATTGTTAAGAAAGTAAAATCAAATGTTAGGTATCGGTCTTACGTACCAGCTGCTGCGTGTTTGTATCTAAAATAAGGACACAAATATTTGTGCCTGAGCGACAATCGAACCGCAAACCTACCGTCCTTCTTCATCATCCACGAATATAGCTTAAGAATCAATTGCTTACTCACCAACAGTAAGATGTGTGCGTGTTTGACCAGAAATAACGATACCTATTGCGATTGTTGGCATCACATGAACAGACATAAAAAATGCACGTTAATTTTCCTTAGTAAGCCGGTGTGCACGTGATAGGGCTTGAAATGAAATTATGAATATTTTTGTACTGGATCAGGATTTGGACCCACATACTTACCTTTGGAGGAGACCTAGAGAAGATTGCAGTCTTGAGAAAAAGAACGAAATGATTGAACTATACTGTTCCGAGAGATTCAGATCCTCGAAAGAGTAGATACGAATTCGAATCACAGTCCAGCACCAAATTTTTTAGCGTCTCTAATACAATCAAGTACAAGTAAAATAAGAGCCCTGTTCCTTTAAAAGCATATCGGTTCATCAAATAAAATAAATTTTTCTAATTTAATTAAGTTTACTGGCGACTGTATTTCTGTTTACCGTGACTTCCGCCTATGTCATTTCCCAACGTAAACCAGCTCTGCCCAGTTGGTAATGAAGGAACGTGATGTTTAATGCGGATTCTGGATTATAACGTCTTTCTTTTGAGGTTACCAGAGGTAAAGTAAACCTGCTTGTGCCTCTTGAAAGTAAATGCCTCAACCCACGCATTGCACCTGTGACAGTTCGTTGTACCAGATCATTGTGGCCACATTTCCCAGCCCCAGGAGTGTGCTGTAACGGATGAGGTGCTTAGCTTACAAAATTAGTCAAGGTGGAAAAAATGCGAGTCTATTAAATGGTTAAGTAGAATCAAGCTTCTGATGCGGAGATTATGCTCTTCTCATGTCTGCAGGATGTAAAGACTCTTCTAGGCATCGTAGCCTCGATGTGAAGCCATTTTCAAATTTGCACTCATTCAGCGAATTTCTTAGTTCGAGAAAATCCACTGTGAAGTGTGAAGTTACCGGATAATTCGAGTGTTACCGTCATTATTTCTACCATTTCCTTCATACCGCTGCTGGAACACATGTGCTTGAAGATCATTTAATGCCTTTTGGTCATTGTAGAAGTAGTTGCCCAACAACAGGTTCTTTCTCTGTCTACGGAATCCTTTTCATGTTAATATAAAACATCAGCAATTACTCGTAGATTACATTAAAGTAATTGATTACATAAAGTAATTGATGAAGGCGTTACTTGATAACAAAAACGCGAATACTGCCAAACCAAAAGCCAAGGGGATCTTATTGCTTTCCAATATACGTCGGTGTCAGTTCTTCCACATGACTTGGTCGACGTGACCTATTTCAAGTTGTGTATGACAGAATGTTTTAGAAAGTCAATTGTTTTCCTTTACAATAAACAGAAAGATTTTCGTTCTAAGCCACCCAAGTTAAAAAATTTCGAAATATTAGTTTAAATTTAATATTCGCTTCTATAATGTAGGAAAGTATTTCACAGTTGCAAAACCCACATCCGACTCATTGACGTTACACTTGGTCGCTGACCAAAAAATTCTAGCTCAGAGTGACACAGTTTAAGTAACCTAGTGTAGCGAAGACTGTTTGCCAGTGCTCTTTCTTACCGGATAATACGCAATTCACTCATTGGGCTCCGTAAGTACACTGTAACAGTAATTTCTGTGTGTATGCAATGCATAAAGATTGTAGAAATTAGTGGTCCTCTCTCTTCCACTTCTGTACACAGTATGACTGACCTAAATGGGCCCTCATCACTACAGGCCCTGGGCAGTGCAACATCATACTGACAACAGTAATGTGCTTATACTGACAACCTCACTGTTCGTTTTACCTGATTTTGTAATCATTTTAATAAAACAACATGACTTTCCAGTGGGAGACATTTCGTCCCCCTTTTCCTTCTGTGAAATTTGTCAGTAAGCTTTTTGCCTTCCAACCAGCGACATGCGGCAGAGTACGGCCGGTAAACGATTCACAAACCACGATTTAGTGCCGTACGATTTCTTTAAACATTGTCTTAGCTGAAGGAATTTAGTTTCTTCTTAAATCGTCTTATGCAGCAACGTTAACAGATATCTTAAATAGGAAAAGTTCATTATCCAGGTATGAAGGTTGTAAAAGAAACTTCCCACAGTTTGTATCAGGTTGATCGTTTCGTCTGATAGCACTGCGTAAGTAGTTTGTCTAAGAGGTATCACAAGTAGTGTTCCTGTAGCCGTGGGAATCACTAGTTGAAAACGAGTCTAACGCCAATGGGTAGAATACTGCTAAACATTCAAAATTATTATCAACCTAAGTATGAGTTCATCCACAAACTGAGGCGTATTTATAATATTGAAGCTAAACTGTGTATTCTTTTCTTCCTTGAGTAGGCATTGGAAGGCGTTTACACACACGTATACAATACTGTGAATACTTCAAACTCTATAGTTAACGCTGCTCTCATAAACTAATTTTTTTTAATTCTTCTGGGTCTTCAGCGCGCAATATGCGTTGTAAATACAGTCTTAGACAAAAAAAATTGACCACCAAGTCGTTCACGTAAGGTGGACAGTAGTCGGGCTCCCCTCAGAATTATATGTCCGGCAATATGCTCGATCTGGTAACATTGTAGACTGCGGTACTTCCAGGAGGAAGTCTTGACTGCAGTCTGAGTACATCACTCTTGACTACGACTGTAGTCTTGAGGTAAAACGCGAGAGTAGCTAATACGACGTCCGGCAACCTAAAGCAAACGTCGACAAAACCTTTACCGCCCCTTTCCTCTGGCTGCTGAAGCTAGGAGTGTAATTCAAGCGAATCTACAATATATTTCGCTTTCTGTCACATAGGTAATAACAGTTTGGTTAAACAATATTTTAGCGAGAGATTTCTTGGACGACCATCTGCCTCTGAACACCGTATGCGTCTGAGTTCTCTGGGACACGTTTGTTGCCTACCGGTTGGGGCTGAGAGACTGCACTGCCTCGCCTTCTGCCGACAGCGTCTGCCCCACTCCTCGGTCTCGACGGTGTAAAATGCTTTAATGTTGTTGAGTGGTGACCCATAAAATCTATCTACGATTTGTGTTTCACACTCGATAACAAAGGACGCACAAAACCGTTTTTATTTGATGAGTATTTTATTACACTAGTATGCAACACGTCAGTGTGGCACAGAATTAATTTCATTGTTTCTGATCCAGTGAGCTATAATTAAAGCGTCACATCCTGTTCTTTTTCCTTTCACGGGAGATTCTTCAGAGAATTTATATTTCTCATGGATTCGTATGTGTTAGTCAAGGCACAGAGAGTAAATGCAATGTAATGTGTTGGTTTCTTTCTTTGATTCCGTATGGTAAATGGATGCAAAGTATTGTGTCAATACCTTTCAGAACCTGCTCACAGCTACTCAGGCAATTTTCTTGTTTTGTGGTCCATACATTAATTAATGGAGAAGTGAAAGCTGTTCTAAAGTGGTATTTAAAATATTCAATTGGATATAAGGCGACAAAATTGCCCATATTTGAAGCTACCCAGAGAAAAAGTAAGTTGCTAGAGCCGCTGTTAGCAAATGTCTGCAGAGAGTTCCTAATTGCTACTGTGGGAGTTTAGCATAGAAGGCCTGTAGTAATCCAGAGGTTCACTTCCTTCATACTCATCACCGTGGCATGTGATTCTTAGATGAAGAACAATATTGAAATTCGTATCATTGACGGTCGATCCGAATTTCTTCAGAGATGCTTCTATTGTGGAGCTGCTTGGAAATCAGAAAGCCAAGATCTATGACCATTAACACAACTTACTGAGTCGAGCTACCAAGAGGGCGTGATGTGTAAAGTTTTTCCTCCAATTTTGGTACAGAATTTTGTCTGGAAATTCGCAGCCCCATAAAATAAATCAGAAAAAAATCTCGTACACGCTGTCGCCTACCACGGTTAGAACTTGCTACTCGTTGAGCCATTGCGACATGAGACACATGCGGTACCATGGGGCTATGGACACAGTATAGCCAGCATGCCAGTCTCATCATGATATTGGTCGCTCAGCCTCATAACGCATCGTTAACGATAATAAAAGTTGTTACTTATGTGAAGAATAGTGTTTCTTTAGGCAAAAAATTGAATTTTCTGTCTCAGTGTCTTAGTTTACATGAGGATTATATAACATGAGTCATTCAAATGGAAAGGGAATATCAAGTGAATTTAGCGAGTCAATTCAGTACAATATGCAGAAGTGATTGCACTGTCACAGTGTTGCCAAATGTTTCTGACGATGCTGCCAATTGTCAGCTGTGCTAAGAATGGCTCTGTAGCAGTATGCGAGGAGAATTCCGTGCTCGTGTCATAGGAGGATACGGAAAGGAGGCGCGGGGTTTGGTTAATATGCAGCGTTTTCTGCTACCAGTTGTGTCAAACATTCAGGTGTATAATCTTCCATCACGATTACAGTTTCCCACAAAATATATACGAAGAAAACACTTACCTAGTTACTTTGTTGCAAAAGATTATTTCAGTACAATAAAAAGTCTTTGGAAATCAACTTTGCCCACCTGTCACGAAAAGATAACAAACACCTTGCACCTCGAGAACAATTGCATCTATGTGCAGTTTTGTGATCATACAAGTCGAATTTCTTGAATTACACGGGAATGTAGAAAAATGTTGGTGCGAATGGAAGCTATAAGCAACACAGCTAACTAATTATTCTTTTACAATGAAATGAACACCCTTAGCTGCTTACAGGCGTTGACATACGTCAACGGGGACAGATAAAAATGTGTGCTCCGACCGGGACTCGAACCCAGGATCTCCTGCTTACATGGCAGACACTCTATCCATCTGAGCCACCGAGGACACAAAAAGTAGCGCGACTGCAAGGATTTATCTCTGGCACGCCTCCGGCGAAACCCACATTCTCAACGTATTGTCCCGCACTACTTTCGGACATGTCCGAAAGAACAGATACCATCTTAGTGTGTATATATAGTTAAGGCTCTCCGGCCACTTGATCATCTTCTTCTTCTGTGCAAATGCACAAACAGTGCCCGCACTCTTACGGGAATCGGCAACGCGCCGCGTGTGATGAGCATAATGGGCGGGGGCACTACGAATGTAGTGCGGGACAATACGTTGAAAATGTGAGTTTCGTGGGAGGCGTGCCAGAGATAAATCCCTGCAGTCGCGCTGTCCTTTGTGTCCTAAGTGGCTGAGATGGATAGAGCGGCTACCATGTAAGCAGGAGATCCCTGGTTCGAGTCCCACATTTTTATGTGTCCCCGTTGACGTATGTCAACGCCTGTAAGCAACTAAGGGTGTTCATTTCATTGTAATTTCATTATAACGAGCTGCGTGGTCACCGATGGTATCTGTTCTTTCGGATATGTCCGAAAGTAGTGCGGGACAATACGTTGAGAATGTGGGTTTCGCGCTCTATGGAACTCTCTGCAGACATTTGCTAACAGCGGCTCTAGCAAGAACAGATACCATCTTAGTGTATATATATAATTATTCTGTGCCACGTAATAATCAATTCATTTGAAAATTCAGAAGAGAAGAAACTAAAAATTATGCCCATTAAGACAGAAACTAAAGTGCATATGTGGAAACTGTGCAGATCTGCTCATTTTCATCTTCTGATCTATACAAATAATGTATGCTAAAAAGCGTATTTATTGCTTTCGTAATGTTTACCTCTTGTTTAGTCTTCTAATGATGAACTGGATCTACACCCATGAGTCTGATTGTTTCTTTGTATCCTTCCATCTACAATCTTTGTGTGTTATTGCTCGGTGTTCAAAAAGCAAAATATTATGACTGCTCCCACGAGTTATTAGAACGAGGTCGCAAGAAAGCCAACGAATTGTAATCAAAATATATTGAGACGCCAATTTTTCTGTCGTCATGGTGTTAAGTCGACAGAAATTGTTGGGTATTATTACTTGCATCACCGGCATCCCTTTGTCGTCTTCTCTTACTGAGATTTTCATATTACCCTGAACACAAGACGCCGATATAAATGTGTATATTCTCCGTGACGAAACATCCCACATTCCATTCGTCCTGAGCCATTCGTTACATGCATTGGCAGCAATGAGTGTTAGGAAAGCTGTTGCGAGGTGACGAATAACATTAACAATGGTAGTAATAACAAATCAGTAATCACGGATGTTTACTGCATTACAGACAATTGTTCACGATGAAGAAAATAACCAAGAACGGCTGAGTGTTTAATTGGCGCACTGCATAGGTGTTCTTACCACTTTGTTACTAAATTTTGTTCTGGTTGTTTGCAGAGAGAAATGAAAGAACCCTGTAGCCATACATATCGCTACTACAACGAGATATTACCTATCAACTATCCTTACTTTACGTCACGAGACGAACATGACGTCACCGAGCTGATATATGAAATACATTTCTGTTTTCTCTCTCTGTCTGTCTCTCTCTCTCTTTTCATTTATATTTTTATTTCTTGTGGAAAGCATCGAGAAGCGCGAGTAGTAAGCAAGTAGGCATATAATTTACACTCCTGCAAATGGAAAAAAGAACACATTGACACCGGTGTGTCAGACCCACCATACTTGCTCCGGACACTGCGAGAGGGCTGTACAAGCAATGATCACACGCACGGCACAGCGGACACACCAGGAACCGCGGAGTTGGCCGTCGAATGGCGCTAGCTGCGCAGCATTTGTGCACCGCCGCCGTCAGTGTCAGCCAGTTTGCCGTGGCATACGGAGCTCCATCGCAGTCTTTAACACTGGTAGCATGCCGCGACAGCGTGGACGTGAACCGTATGTGCAGTTGACGGACTTTGAGCGAGGGCGTATAGTGGGCATGCGGGAGGCCGGGTGGACGTACCGCCGAATTGCTCAACACGTGAGGCGTGAGGTCTCCACAGTATATCGATGTTGTCGCCAGTGGTCGGCGGAAGGTGCACGTGCCCGTCGACCTGGGACCGGACCGCAGCGACGCACGGATGCACGCCAAGACCGTAGGATCCTACGCAGTGCCGTAGGAGACCGCACTGCCACTTCCCAGCAAATTAGGGACACTGTTGCTCCTGGGGTATCGGCGAGGACCATTCGCAACCGTCTCCATGAAGCTGGGCTACGGTCCCGCACACCGTTAGGCCGTCTTCCGCTCACGCCCCAACATCGTGCAGCCCGCCTCCAGTGGTGTCGCGACAGGCGTGAATGGAGGGAGGAATGGAGACGTGTCGTCTTCAGCGATGAGAGTCGCTTCTGCCTTGGTGCCAATGATGGTCGTATGCGTGTTTGGCGCCGTGCAGGTGAGCGCCACAACCAGGACTGCATACGACCGAGGCACACAGGGCCAACACCCGGCATCATGGTGTGGGGAGCGATCTCCTACACTGACCGTACACCACTGGTGATCGTCGAGGGGACACTGAATAGTGCACGGTACATCCAAACCGTCATCGAACCCATCGTTCTACCATTCCTAGACCGGCAAGGGAACTTGCTGTTCCAACAGGACAATGCACGTCCGCAAGTATCCCGCGCCACCCAACGTGCTCTAGAAGGTGTAAGTCAACTACCCTGGCCAGCAAGATCTCCGGATCTGTCCCCCATTGAGCATGTTTGGGACTGGCTGAAGCGTCGTCTCACGCAGTCTGCACGTCCAACACGAACGCTGGTCCAACTGAGGCGCCAGGTGGAAATGGCATGGCAAGCCGTTCCACAGGACTACATCCAGCATCTCTACGATCGTCTCCATGGGAGAATAGCAGCCTGCATTGCTGCACTGGCCGAGCACTGTAACCGTTCGAGTTGTCAAGGTGGTAGACGACGATGCTGTCGACCCCACTTAAATCTTGGTCATGGGTATGTTTCAGTCAAATAGCTCTATGTGCCTTTCTGTGTATTTCAAGATATGCTTTTATACACTTGTTACGCTCCCAAATTGATATCTGATAGATCTGTATTTAGCAACATGAATCAGATACGTTTTCCGAGAAATATATCAGTTTCTGTGGTGCTAGAAATGTTTGTGTTTTCCTTGCTTCTGTGATAGGTTTCACCCCACTGAATGCGAGCAAGCTCACGAATAGACTGTCAATAATTGGAATTACGCAATAATACACTTAAAAAGTGTATTTTTGTATTATGTATCCTGATGAAAGTAACTGTAAATACACTCCTGGAAATTGAAATAAGAACACCGTGAATTCATTGTCCCAGGAAGGGGAAACTTTATTGACACATTCCTGGGGTCAGATACATCACATGATCACACTGACAGAACCACAGGCACATAGACACAGGCAACAGAGCATGCACAATGTCGGCACTAGTACAGTGTATATCCACCTTTCGCAGCAATGCAGGCTGCTATTCTCCCATGGAGACGATCGTAGAGATGCTGGATGTAGTCCTGTGGAACGGCTTGCCATGCCATTTCCACCTGGCGCCTCAGTTGGACCAGCGTTCTTGCTGGACGTGCAGACCGCGTGAGACGACGCTTCATCCAGTCCCAAACATGCTCAATGGGGGACAGATCCGGAGATCTTGCTGGCCAGGGTAGTTGACTTACACCTTCTAGAGCACGTTGGGTGGCACGGGATACATGCGGACGTGCATTGTCCTGTTGGAACAGCAAGTTCCCTTGCCGGTCTAGGAATGGTAGAACGATGGGTTCGATGAGGGTTTGGATGTACCGTGCACTATTCAGTGTCCCCTCGACGATCACCAGTGGTGTACGGCCAGTGTAGGAGATCGCTCCCCACACCATGATGCCGGGTGTTGGCCCTGTGTGCCTCGGTCGTATGCAGTCCTGATTGTGGCGCTCACCTGCACGGTGCCAAACACGCATACGACCATCATTGGCACCAAGGCAGAAGCGACTCTCATCGCTGAAGACGACACGTCTCCATTCGTCCCTCCATTCACGCCTGTCGCGACACCACTGGAGGCGGGCTGCACGATGTTGGGGCGTGAGCGGAAGACGGCCTAACGGTGTGTTGGACCGTAGCCCAGCTTCATGGAGACGGTTGCGAATGGTCCTCGCCGATACCCCAGGAGCAACAGTGTCCCTGATTTGCTGGGAAGTGGCAGTGCGGTCTCCTACGGCACTGCGTAGGATCCTACGGTCTTGGCGTGCATCCGTGCGTCGCTGCGGTCCGGTCCCAGGTCGACGGGCACGTGCACCTTCCGCCGACCACTGGCGACAACATCGATGTACTGTGGAGACCTCACGCCCCACGTGTTGAGCAATTCGGCGGTACGTCCACCCGGCATCCCGCATGCCCACTATACGCCCTCGCTCAAAGTCCGTCAACTGCACATACGGTTCACGTCCACGCTGTCGCGGCATGCTACCAGTGTTAAAGACTGCGATGGAGCTCCGTATGCCACGGCAAACTGGCTGACACTGACGGCGGCGGTGCACAAATGCTGCGCAGCTAGCGCCATTCGACGGCCAACACCGCGGTTCCTGGTGTGTCCGCTGTGCCGTGCGTGTGATCATTGCTTGTACACCCCTCTCGCAGTGTCCGGAGCAAGTATGGTAGGTCTGACACACCGGTGTCAATGTGTTCTTTTTTCGATTTCCAGGAGTGTATAACTCGGTCCCAGTACGAAAGCGGCTTTCTTCTGTAGGCCAGTGCGAAATTTAACCTGGCAGCGCTATGTTTCCCTTATAGCATTTCCTTAACGGCCGATTTCCGTCCATACCTTCCTTCCTCGTTCAGCCGACGACGTATGGTCGACCTGTTCACTGTTAGCTGCAGGATATTTTTAATTTCTCTGTTGCTCCTGTATGGGTCCTCAATACTGCAGCGGAGTATACTATTGTCTTCATCCTCTGTGGTAGTCCGTGGGCGTCCACAGTGACGACGGCCGTCTACGTGATCTGGAACTGCCATTCTCTTCACCCAGAGATGAATAGCGCGTTTGCTGTATCCCAGAACAAGGGAAATGGCACTGATACAGTTCCCGTCTTCATAAAGCGCAAGGATACGACCTTTATCCAACTCACTGAGCTGTGACAAGTCGCCTTGTGAGAAGTAAGAACCGACTCTCAAGGCAACAGGAAACGAAGTGCCACACAGGACGCAGAGCACTCGCACGAGCACCGAAGTCAAATTCATTCCCGATTTCAAGCTTTCAATACTGTGACACACAGATTATATTCACAATTTCACTGGAACGTTTAGAGCGATATCATTAACTCAATGCTGTTGCAGACGATTCAGTTATTACAGATAGGTGGGTTCTGTTTATGGGTAAATCTGCCAAAACCACTAGTCTGAAATTGGCAGCTGTTGATTTTACCACATATGTCTTAATAAACAAGAGCTCGAACCATGATAGAACTATTTTTATGAGCTGTATTGGATGACAATTTATATCTGTTTAAGAATATTCACGTTAAACAGAAATAGAGACGTTGAAAAATTTGGGGCTGGGCTGTGATTCGAATTCGCATCTATCTTTCGAGGATCTGAATCTCTCGGAACAGTATAGTTCAGTCATTTCGTTCCTGTTCCCAAGACTCCAATCTTATCTACATCTCCTCCAAAGGTAAGTATGTGGGTCCGAATCCTGATCCAGTACAAAAATATTCATAATTTCATTTCAAGCCCTATGACGTGCACATCAGCCTGCTAGGGAAAATTAACGTGCATTTTCAGTATCTGTTGATGTGTTGCCAACAATCGCAATAGTGTCGTAATTTCTAGTCAAGCACGCACACATCTTACTGTTGGTGAGTAAGCAATTGATACTTAAGTTATATTCGTGGATGATAAAGAAAGACGGTAGGCGTGTGGTCGATTGTCGCTCAGGCACAAAAATTTGTATCCTTATTTTAGATTCAAACACCTAGCAGCTGGTACGTAAGACCGATACCTAACATTTGATTTTACTTTCTTAACAATCCAATTACGTGTTGGGTTCGCATCTCTGTCAAAGAACTTCACATCATGCACTTCATCTTTACATGCATGCACACTTTATTACTTCTGAATGGAGGTATATCAGGCATCTCTCGTGGTCAGTTAACAGGGACGAAAGGATCATAATACGAGGTGCATTCAAGTTCTAAGGCCTCCGATTTTTTTCTCCGGACTGGAAAGAGATAGAAACATGCGCATTGTTTTAAAATGAGGCCGCGTTCATTGTCAATACGTCCCAGAGATGACAGCACCGTACGGCAGATGAAATTTTACCGACAGCAGCGAGAATGAGAACTTTTTTAAATACTTAAAATGGCGACCTTTTCCTTACTTGAACAGCGTGCAATCATTCGTTTTCTGAATTTGCGTGGTGTGAAACCAATTGAAATTCATCGACAGTTGAAGGAGACATGTGGTAATGGAGTTATGGGTGTGTCGAAAGTGCGTTCGTGAGTGCGACAGTTTAATGAAGGCAGAACATCGGGTGACAACAAACCGAAACAACCTCGGGCTCGCACAAGCCGGTCTGACGACATGATCGAGAAAGTGGAGAGAATTGTTTTGGGGGATCGCCGAATGACTGTTGAACAGATCGCCTCCAGAGTTGGCATTTCTGTGGATTCTGTGCACACAATCCTGCATGACGACCTGAAAATGCGAAAAGTGTCATCCAGGTGGATGCCACGAATGCTGACGGACGACCAAATGGCTGCCCGTGTGGCATGTTGCCAAGCAATGTTGACGCGCAACGACAGCATGAATGGGACTTCGTCGGTTGTGACAATGGATGAGACGTGGATGCCATTTTTCAATCCAGAAACAAAGCGCCAGTCAGCTCAATGGAAGCACACAGATTCACCGCCACCAAAAAATTTCGGGTAACCGCCAGTGCTGAAAAAATGATGGCGTCCATGTTCTGGGACAGCGAGGGCGTAATCCTTACCCATTGCGTTCCAAAGGGCACTACGATAACAGGTGCATCCTACGAAAATGTTTTGAAGAACAAATTCCTTCCTGCACTGCAACAAAAACGACCGGGAAGGGCTGCGCGTGTGCTGTTTCACCAAGACAACGCACCCGCACATCGAGCTAACGTTACGCAGCAGTTTCTTCGTGCTAACAACTTTGAAGTGATTCCTCATGCTCCCTACTCACCTGAGCTGGATCGTAGTGACTTTTGGCTTTTTCCAACAATGAAAGACACTCTCCGTGTCCGCACATTCACCAGCCGCGCTGCTATTGCCTCAGCGATTTTCCAGTGGTCAAAACAGACTCCTAAAGAAGCCTTCACCGCTGCCATGGAATCATGGCGTCAGCGTTGTGAAAAATGTGTACGTCTGCAGGGCGATTACGTCGAGAAGTAACGCCAGTTTCGTCGATTTCGGGTGAGTAGTTAATTAGAAAAAAAAATCGGAGGCCTTAGAACTTGAATGCACCTCGTAGGAGTCCCGGTTTATTACAAAAACTCAAAAACTGGCGTCTTTTATTTTCAAGTTTAGATATGGTTACTGATATGGGCGAAAATTTCGGTAATTCATGACTCTTCATGGCTAGTCAGCAATACCATTAGATTACATTAGATTAGATTAATACTTGTTCCATAGATCATGAACACAACGTTTTGTAATGATGTGGAACATGTCATTTTAATGAAAGATTTCTTTACATACCATGATTCAATTTGCTTACAACAAGTTTTTACTCTCTCTCTCTCTCATTCTTTTTTATATTTATCGCCGGCCGCGGTGGTCTAGCGGTTCTGGCGCTGCAGTCCGGAACCGCGGGACTGCTACGGTCGCAGGTTCGAATCCTGCCTCGGGCATGGGTGTGTGTGATGTCCTTAGTTTAGTTAGGTTTAAGTAGTTCTAAGTTCTACATCTACATCTATACTCCGCGAGCCACCTTACGGTGTGTGGCGGAGGGTACTTATTGTACCACTATCTGATCCCCCCTTCCCTGTTCCATTCACGAATTGTGCGTGGGAAGAACGACTGCTTGTAAGTCTCCGTATTTGCTCTAATTTCTCGGATCTTTTCGTTGTGATCATTACGCGAGATATATGTGGGCGGTAGTAATATGTTGCCCATCTCTTCCCGGAATGTGCTCTCTCGTAATTTCGATAATAAACCTCTCCGTATTGCGTAACGCCTTTCTTGAAGTGTCCGCCACTGGAGCTTGTTCAGCATCTCCGTAACGCTCTCGCGCTGACTAAATGTCCCCATGACGAATCGCGCTGCTTTTCGCTGGATCATGTCTATCTCTTCTATTAATCCAACCTGGTAAGGGTCCCATACTGATGAGCAATACTCAAGAATCGGACGAACAAGCGTTTTGTAAGCTACTTCTTTCGTCGATGAGTCACATTTTCTTAGAATTCTTCCTATGAATCTCAACCTGGCGCCTGCTTTTCCCACTATTTGTTTTATGTAATCATTCCACTTCAGATCGCTCCGGATAGTAACTCCTAAGTATTTTACGGTCGTTACCGCTTCCAGTGATTTACCACCTATGGCATAATCGTACTGGAATGGATTTCTGCCCCTATGTATGCGCATTATATTACATTCTAGGGGACTTATGACCTAAGATGTTGAGTCCAATAGTGCTCAGAGCCATTTTGAACCATTTTTATATTTATCTCTCTCTCTCTCTCTCTCTCTCTCTCTCTCTCTTCACACACACACACACACACACACACACACACACACACATTCTTCTTTTAATTTTATTTGTTTGTTGTGCTCGACTATCGAGCAGGCACGAAAACGTCCGTGAATGAGTTTCTTAGTTTTGAGTGCACTTAAAAAATAAATATAAAAACAACTATGAGAGTTACTGATTTATGATGCTTAGTTTGCAGTCAGTTCTGAGTATTATTAGTAACTATGCTCCAGTCCAGAAACCTAGTTACAGAGATGCGAATCAGGCGCATTACGTATTCCAAGCCGTGGCAGCCGCGTCTTAGAGACGCCAGCTATGGTCACTTCCCAGCCCACTGTAGGAACACATCGGTTTGTCTTCTTCCTGCTGGTACTGTAACTGAGATTTGCAACAAGGAAAGGTATGTTTGGCAACTCTGTGATCGACGAGTTACTTCCTGGTGTGCACGGAATGAAGACTCAAAGTTTACTTGATTTTTTCTGTGATTTCCACTGAATAATCTGAGTTATTGTCGCTTGAGTTGTAACAAAAGGTTGTAAATTTACGCTTTCCAGCCCAGGAAAGTCGTTGCACTTGGAAATCGCAACTAATCTCGTCCTTTAAATAGCGGTTTACGAGTTCTAGCCACTATTGGCTTCGTAAGAGGAAGCCAAGACTTACACCTGTTTGCAAGCTGTGTGGTAATGTGCTGACATGTGAAAAAGCGTCTGTTATGGTTCGCGGTTCCAGTCTCACTGACTGTAACGTTGTTATCCCTTCTGTGAAAGAGCTACAAGCAGTCAGATCATACATTGATAAGGAAATCGCAAGAAAATAGTTTCGGCTCATAGTGCAATGGTGAAAAACTTACAATGCTGCACAACATGTAACACCTGTTTCCGCTGCTGACAAGCAGTTTTTGGGTTTCTAGGAATTCATAACTTTGTTTATGAACTGCCACATTTGCCTATCTTTTGAGTATGGCACAGCATACCAATTAACCACAGACCCACTCGAAATCTAAGTGAGCAGTATATTACTAATTCATGCCGATAGAGGCATGATTGTGTACAGATACTCAGTTTTATCAAAACAGACTTTCATTGTAATGTTATTATGGGTAATTTTATTTCATTTCTTATAATACAGAGCACAATTTTCGTAAGGATTCTTTTAGTGTTGTTAAAACAATAGTAAACATGGGAGAGAAATTAATCATCAACGATATATGCAAATTCAGTGATGTTTTCAATAACAGTCTGACAATGCACATGCAGTTTATTGATTACATGCATGTAGGAAACTTGTTCTGAGTTAAAGCTGTCAAACAAGGTTTGAAGAAGAATAAAATTCCACTACCACACGACAACGATGCGCTCTCCACATACATAATACAAAAGTTTCGAGATGAACCTGCTGCCTGGCTGTCTATTAAACCTGAAAAGAACAAATTGTCGTAGGTGGTGGTCCTTTTTCCACATGCAACTATTTTGGGTTGAGAAGTGAAGGGAATTATGTTTAAACTTCCATTAGATTGATAACTGCAGCAGACAGCAGAATTGCGTTTTAAAAAATATGGCAGTTAATGTGTACTCGAACTCCCAATATCTCATTTACAGTGCACGACACTTACCGTTACGCTACTAGCTGACATATAGCTACAGCGGCGCGTGAAGTCAATAACAATTCCTCCAGAGCTTCCGCATTCCACAGTGCTGTAAGATAATGCATATGGCCGGATCTAGACTGCTGAGAGACATACAGTTACAGCTTTTCTTTTGCACTGCACGACGTTTTCAACTAACAGATAGTGCAATAGAGTAGCTCAAGTGGAAAGGAAAACTTCCTATTCAAATTTCTGCATCCTACACAGTTGGCAGTTCTGTGTAGGTGGCAGTTACATGATTTTATTTCGGTGATTACAAAATAGAGTCGAATGTATGCATTGGGTAGCCGAGGCAGCTAGTTCATGGCGATTCAGTCAACCAAGTGAACGAATGTACTGAACATGCTGCAAACCACTACAGGGAGCCTGTGTGTTAGAATTCTCACCCAGTGTGGCGCAACAGTGTTATGATAGAAAAATGAGTCACAGATTATAGTTTTTGATAGTCTGTTGGATTGATGATAGGTTCATATACTTGTGATGTGAGTTCGATTCCAACTTCTGCCAATGACTCTTGATATAGAGAGACAGATTCTATTCTCTTCTGGCTACACCAAGTGAAGAAGGTATAAAGGCACTGTGGTCTGAAATTCACATGAAACATGATATTCCTTCAAAATGGCTCTGAGCACTATGGGGCTTAACATCTCAGGTCATCAGTCCTCTAGAACTTAGAACAACTTAAACCTAACTAACCTAAGGACATCACACACATCCATGCCCGAGGCAGGATTCGAACCTGCGACCGTAGCGAACGCCTAGAACCGATCGGCCACCAGTGGCCGGCTGGTATTCCTTCTCTACCAAGTAGACATATGGTTGAACCACAAAAAAGCCAGGAGTAGCGACAGTTTACCCTCTATCACTAGTAGCCTTTCTTATACTAATTATTTATTTCTAGTGACGAAACAAACGCTGTGTAGGGTCACAGGACACTTATTCCATCTTTTATTTGAGCTTTTGTATGTCGATAAAATTGGTTCCGAACCGGGAATGCAACTCAGACCGCCCTTAACGCAGAATTTGATCCCTTCGTGACAATACTGCTCGACTACAATTTGTTGTTTGTTCAAAACTGCAGATTCCTCAACATCTCCACATATTGCGCGTCAATGGGTCGAATCCTGGGCCGGCACTAAAGTTTTCATTATGTATTATCAAGCTCTAGCATGAGAACACCTATCTGCTGGTGGATAATAATTTTGATTTTTAATGTATTTTCATTCGTTGTCAACACTAACGATATCTGACGCTTTTGACTCCCAGAGCAACACAGAACTACTTGCGAGATCACTGTAAGTTCAAGGAGGTTATTCCGAACTGCTGGTGGAGAAAAATTCGATAGCTCTCAGCTCTTTGTGTGTAGTCAATAACAATATGTGTGGGGTTCAATTACCAGTCAGCACTGAAATCTTTGTCATATTATTTCTAGTTCAAACATGCTCACATGTCGCTGCTGGTGTAAAAACGCATATTTAACGTTCGTTTTGTCTAGAATATAACAGCTATAGGTGCCGGGTTGGAGTCCTGGGAAGGAAACAATTAATGTTTCGTCTCGTCATTTCAATTAAAACATCTTGCTACTGCAGAGAAAATCCGATACGTCACAGTTGATTGTGCTTCGATAACAATCCGATTAGGTTCTGGGTTTGAATCCCTGTCCAACACAAAGCTTTACCTCACGCATTTCAAGTAAATTACTTGTGAAGAAGCAATATAGCAACGTAGTTCGTTAACAGGGATGCTGGGTAGGAATTCGCGTCCGTTAAAAATGTTTACGTTATGTAATTTAAAGTTGATATTTGCTAACTGATACTGTCTAAAATCGAGGTATACCATTCTCTGTATGCCTATTCAGGAATGACTGTTAGTTTCCGTCAGTCACGAAATCTTTGCAGAGTCTGCATGACCTGGGTTTGAATACATTTGCAGAACGAGACGGTGCATAGTGTCATTTGAAGTTCATACATATTCTCAACTAGCTGCTCGTGAATAACTCAAATTTTTATGTAATTTTGTGTTAAATAATAAGTACGGTATGTTACTTTGAAGAGGAAATTATGAATTCGACGAACGTACTACGTGCATTACCTATCTGACGTAATAATGAAGGTGGTAACATTTCAGGTATGTCATTTATTGTAATAAATATGAGCTTACAAGCTTCAAGGACAGTCTTATCTATGGAAAGTGTTCCCTGATATTTGTAGTATCAGGGTATTACTTATTTTTATTTAGTTATTGCGATACAGAGCAGTGTTTTCTAGTCGTGACTTGTTGGAACAATTTTAAATAGTCAAACGACTGTACCGAGGATCGATTAGAGGACCTGCTAGACAGCTGCGTTATGCGGGTTGCATGCGAATCAGGCCAAATGCAATCCAGGTCGTTCGGTTACTTTTGAGCACGACTGTACCTCACGTAAAGGATACCATTTACCGATATAAATCACTATAATCTCTGTACGTGGAATGCCTGCGAAATAAATGTGCGAGTATTTAGGATGCATGAGTTAAATAACGTACACATCGCTTATTAGTCATCGCGGCAAGTAACTGGAAAGATCTCATCTAGAATCTCCAACATTTGGACACTGCGGACCATCTCGAATCGACAACAGAGCACACCGATCAAAGCAGAAAGCAAAGCGTTCAGCAGCCCAGGACAGAACACAATACAATCGAATAGAACTGCGTGAGCCCATTCAAACTACATCGTCTCGTGGTTCGATAATCTGCGAACATTTTCTGTTCACTATTGGCTGAAGTAGCCCCTAGACATACAAGCATACTCCTACTGAGAAACAATGATCTACCTCAAAGAGCTTGGTTCGACTCACCGAAGATGACCATAGTATGAACTGGAGAAAGACTACTGTGAGAAACTTGTGATTTTATAAAGCAAAAATATTGTGGACAATAATGAAAGTGCTACTGAGGTGGCATCTTTCAAGCCATCATTTTTCCTGAGAGCACACATACCTATTCTATGGCTTAATGACGATGGTACTCCCTTGGATAAAATATTCTAGTGGTAAAATAGTTCCCCTTTCGGACCTCCTTCTAGGGACGGTTCAGGAATATGTTGTCAGTAGGAAAAATGAAACTGGCATTCTTCAAGTCGGAACGTGGAATGATAAATCCCTGAATTTGGTAGGTCAATTAGAGAATTTAAAAAGGGAAATGTATAGATCGAAGTTAGATCCAGCGGCTGTTGGTGAAATGCCGTAGATGGAAGAATTGGACTTGGGATCAGATGAATGTAGGGTAATAAGAAACAAACAAGATAGGGGTAATGAAGAAACAGGTATGACAATGGTTAAGAAAGTAGGACTTTGGGTAAGTAATTGTGAAAAACATCATAAAATTTTTACTGTAGCGAAGGTATACACGCAACTGACATCCAAATCAATAATATAACTTCACATGCCATCTATTTCCGAAGGTGATGAAGAGATTGTAAGAATGTGTATTGAAATAAAAGAAATTATTGAGATACTTAGGTGATAAGAAAATTTAATTGTCATGGGTACTGGAACTCGATAGTAGGAAAAGAACGATGACGAAAACAGAAGGAGAACATGCTCTGATGCAAGGGATTGAAAGAGAAAACCGCTTGGTAGAATTTTTCAAATAAATTAATCTTCACTAATCCTTGGTTCAGAATAACATAAGAAAGTTGTAGACGTGGAAGAGACGTAGAGAAAATGCAAGGTTTCAGATTGATTACATAATTGCAAAACAGATTTTAAACTGCAAAATATTTCCTGGCGCAGATGTGGACTCTAACGATAAGTTACTGGCTGTGAGCAACACATTAGGAGTGAACAAACTGGAAAAAAGATAGGAAATTAAAGAGTTGCACCTGGATAAAATGAAGATACTAGAGGTTGTCGGGCGTTTCAGAGGGAGCATTAGACAATGTTTGAATGTAACATAGGAAAGAATTCAACAGAAGACCAATGGATAGTTTTGAGAAATGTAGCAATAATGGCAGCAGAGTACCAAACCGGTTAAATTGTTAGTTATAGGCCGGCCGGAGTGACCCTGCGGTTCTGGGCGCTACAGTCTCGAGCCGAGTGACCGCTACGGTCGCAGGTTCGAATCCTGCCTCGGGCATGGATGTGTGTGATATCCTTAGGTTAGTTAGGTTTAATTAGTTCTAAGTTGTAGGCGATTTATGAGCTCAGAAGTTAAGTCGCATAGTGCTCAGAGCCATTTGTTAGTTATAGTAAAAACTGTTGGGTTACACAAGAGATGCTGAATTTAACTGACGGAAGGAGAAATATAAAAATGCAGAATACGAAGCTGGCTAAAGGGACTGATTTGACGTGGTCCGCCACGAATTTCCCTCCTGTGTTAATCTTTTCATCACATATTATTTAACGTCAAACTTTTTACATCACAGAATCTACATTACAGCTCATAACTGAAAGTATATTAAAGTTACAAAAATTCTCATAGGGTGTTTTGATATAGTCTCTCTAGTGCAGCCCACTGAGACATGATCTGTAGGAATCGCCCAAGGTGATAAAGAATTATTAATTTTTGTAGTTCATGAACATTTAAAGAACTTCAACGTCGAATAGCTTAAAAACAAATATTACGATCGAGGGTAAGTTGATGCACGTAGTTGTCGTAATTTTCTCTTTAGACTGGTATATTTGCTTATTTCCTATCTGTTTTAGGTCAAAAATCAAATGGCCCGAAGCACTATGGGACTTAACATCGGAGGTTATCAGGTCATCAGTCCCCTAGATTTAGAACTACTTAAACGTAACTAACCTAAGGACATCACACACATCCATGCCCGCGGCAGGATTCGAAACTGCGACCGTAGCAGCAGCGTGTTTCCGGACTGAAGCGTGTAGAACCGCTCGGCCACAGCGGCCGGTGTTTTAGGTCATATTTTAATGATTTTGGGTGTGTTCCGTGAATGATACCGTCTCGGTACCATCTCGCGCGAAATGCGCTCCTCTGTCTGACCAGCCACATTGTCCGCTCCCTCGCACCCGCCATAACACCTCAACCCAGCCCAGAGCGGCCGCGCCGCCGGTACTGTCAAAAAGATGTGCGGACATACCAACGTTCGTTTTTAAGGTTCCACTGTTTAGCAACATCTGGCTGTTACCTTACAGGGACAGAACGGGTAACTAATGCGAAGGTATTGAATCGAACTGAGGAGAAAAGAAATTTTGTGGCTTAACGACTAAAAGAAGGAATCGATTGATAAGATACCAAGTTGGAGCATAAGTTCGTAAATTTTTTGTTTTGCATGATGGTATTCCGGTCGCTATGGGTTTATTTATTCAGTGTAATTCTTTTTTTTCAGCTCACTGTTGCTATTTGAGTGTACATATTGTCATTTTGTCATTTGGAGATAGTGAGTGGAGCTGTAAATGATAGAAAATGGAGCTCCAAGTGGAGAAATCCGAACATTTCCGTCATATTCTTCTGTTTGAGTTCAGTAGAAGGTTGACAGCAGCGGATGGAGCAAGGAACGCCTGCACCGCATATGAGAATAATGCCAATGGACAGAGCTCGGAGAGAAAGAGGTTTTTTCGTTTTAAGGAGTATCGTTTAGACGTTACTGATTCTCCACGTTTAGGAAGACCTTCCTGGGATGATGCAGATGTGTGCAATGGTGAACGTTCATGAAAATTATGGACTGTTCCTATCCTTCATTGTTACTGGTGACGACAAATGGTGTATTTATGCTAACGTAAGGAAAAGGTGGGAACAGATGAGCCCAAACAAAGCCGAAGTCCCCTGTATGCGTCCACAGAAGACAATGGTATGCATCTCGTGGAACAGCGACGGTGTGATGTATCATGAGTTGCTTCCCCGAAGTGTAACCATCATTGCTGACATTTATTGTCACCAACTGAGACGGATGGAATCCAAAACAATGACCAGGAAAACTCAAAAAAAATGTTCAAATTGGTGTGAAATCCTATGGGACTTAACTGCTAAGGTCATCAGTCCCTAAGCTTACACACTACTTTAACCTAAATTATCCTAAGGAGAAACACACACACCCGTGCCCGAGGGAGGACTCGAACCTCCGTCGGGACCAGCCACACAGTCCATGACTGCAGCGCCCGAGACCGCTCGGCTAATCCCGTGCGGCCAGGAAAACTGCATGAAGTGATGCTACTCCACAATAACGCCCGCAAGCACTCTCCTACACTGACAAAAAACATTATACAGAAGTTTGGTTGGGCAATCGTTCCACTCCCATCTTTTTTGTCTGACCTTGCGTTCTCAGCCTTTCAGCTTTTCCTCTCTGTATCAATCAACCTTCAAGGAATTTTCTTTCCGGATGAAAATGAGGTCCGAAAGTTGTTCGACGTGTTCTTCGCTTCAAAACTACGTGATTTCTAAAGTCACGAAATCAAAAAGTTACCCCAGCTTCGGAAGACTGTTGTAAATTGTGAATGAGAATATACTGTATTATTAATGACTACCAGTGGTCTGTCACTTTAGTATTGGGGAAATGTGGCAGTCAAAAATTTAAGGGTGGCGCCGAGGGATGTACATTGTAACCTGGTTCAAATGGAGGTGGACTGGAGCAGGTACACCGAGATAAAGAGTGTACCACGGATTAGATCATTGGGGAAGTTGCATCAAACCAGTCTTCGGAGTCATGACCACAAAACTACCACCACAACGACAAAAACAACAGTTACATACTGTGGCTCACTTAATCATATTTTTGTGTTTTATGGCCGTTCCCAAACAAGTGCAGCAGATTATCCGTTTTTCCTACGTTTTCTCAGCGCGCTCTGTTTCTAGTCACTGTATTAAAGTACTAAAATCATTCCGTTAAAATCTTCGCTGAGTCAGAGAAGACGAGAGCAAAGTGCCGTTCTGCCTGCAGCGTCGATATTCTGCAGAACTGTGACTTGGCGGAGAGCAGGCATCTATGCTCGACGGCTGGGCCAGCGTCTGTCCTATAAACTACGAAGTCCTGCCCCTGAAGGCGGCTGCATTGTGTCTGCTGGAGACGTGGAGCAGCCCGCAGTGGACAACAGTAATAGTGTCGCAGCATTGTTGCGGTAGCTGTCTCTTTGGGCTCTCTGGATCTGACAAAGCTAATTAGATAACGTTCAGAAGCAGAAAGTCATCAGCGAAGCATCTTTGACCTATCGTTTAGCAATGATTTGTTCATTAATATTTGCCCTCATTTATGACTGATTAGCACCGTCAAAGGAATGTAAATGAATTCACAGGACCACTTATCATGAGATCAGAATTCACCAATGCTGTAAACAATTTGTACTGCAACAAAGCTACTGGAAGAAATAGCATCCATACTGAGTTAAAACAACAATGCTGGGAATAATTCTAATCAAGAACTTTACAGTTTTTTATGTCTCTCCTAAGAGGACGAAACATTACCAATGAAATTAATAAATAATAAAACGATTAACATACCTAACAAAGGAAATGCCAGTGACTGTTCAAATTAGAGAGCTTTGACATCATTAAGACATGCTTCAAAAATTCTGCTAATTTTAAAGGAATGACAAAGACAAAATTAACCAAAATTTTGGAGAAGACCGATTTAAAGGTAGAAAAGTAAAAGAAACCAGGAAAACTACTATGGGATACAGAAAATCTTATCCTGCATTCGTTGAACAGAAGGCTTTTCATAGAGTAGAATCGAAGATAAAGTTTGATAAAATGAATAAAATTTAAATAACCTGCAGAGACAAAAGGAATTGTTTTGATAATAATAATAATAATAATAATAAACAGTATAAAGAAACAGATATCAGTTGCCACTAAGGAAGAGGCTAGGATCAGAAGAGGTGTCTGACAAGGCTGTTCGCTCGCTCCTTATGTATTTAACTTATTTACAGAAACGTCAATACAAACAGTGAAAAGCAACACCAGACTGATCAAAATTAATGGTAAACAAATACTTTGTATTCAATTTCCTGATGAAATAGTAGACTTGGAAGATTCTGGAAGGATGTGATCTATACGCTAAAAATTTGATCTAAAAAGTCTAAAATAACGGTGACGGGTAACTCAAACAGACGAGTATAGATTAAGACAGGAAAGAAAACTCTAATGTAAGAGAATGACTTTTTCTATTTTTGGAAGCACAATAACTGATGACACCAGAATAATGATGGATATTAAAATAACAATAGCAATAATTAAACAAGCTTTCAAAAATAACAGATAATTATTTCAGAAAAGAAAGAAACAAAGAAATTAATCCGGCCATTTTTTTCCACCATTTAAACTATGAATGTGAATGATAGACCCTAGAGAAACGAGAAAAGAATCAGAAGCAACTCCGATGTGGATATGTTTATGTGGATTAAAATAATATCTGATAAAAGAATTACAAAAGAAATTAAAGAGAACAGTTGAAATTTTTTTCAAGTTGCAGTTAACAGCACATATATTCTTGGAAAAATTCATGTCAAAATGCTGCCTTATAACACTTATTTATTATGATTGGTTTTAATCACTGACTATCCTGCTGGTAATAAAGAATTAAACATAATGTTTTGATCATATTCTTTCTTAGCTGGAGGATAACCAATGGCCGAAACAGGTCGTAATAAACAAGTATTGCAAAACAGCATCGTGTCACTGATTTTTCCAAAGAGAAAAGAACATAGATTAACATGATACACATAAGAAAAACTAGATTAATTGAGCACTTAATTCGACGTAACAGCTACATACAGAAACATCTTTGGCGAAAGAGTCCTGGAAAAAAATCAAAAAGGCCAAGAACATCCATATTAATAGGTGTTATCAATGAATCAACTGCATCAACTAGAAAAAAAGGTACAGATGGTGACGGACAGAGAATGATTGTTATGTCAACAAGGCGTTGGCTTTAGTGCGTGGTGATGATTGCTTCAATAAAGATTTTCTTTTGTAGTCCACTGGAATGATGAAGAAGTAAATTTAAATAGACTTTTACAATCAGTCATAAATGCTCGATAATACCAGGTATTTGAAGACCGAAATAGAATTCAAGTGCTGTTCCACAAGTTCGTCTACATAACGCCAGTAGTAAAGGCGTTACATTATTTTTAAATTAGTCTGATATTATGAGTTAGGTACCCTAAAATCCAATATCAGCACTTGCCAGATCCTCTTTAGAAATTATTAACGTGTCGAACATGGTACTTTAGAACTGCGATTCTACACCACCAATGGTCCTTCCAGACGTACAATGAATCACGTATGTTGCTTAGGTGACCGTCAGAAGTAATGCGGACTATTCTGAGAAACAAGATGTAACCTTGACTCTTGTGTGAATATGCAAACACCTTCTACATTGTCTGTTCATTCGTTGTCACAATCGAGATCTCTTCTCATGAGACATGGCGTCAACTGTCTATTGCAGTGCCCGCATCTCGTGGTCGTGCGGTAGCGTTCTCGCTTCCCACGCCCGGGTTCCTGGGTTCGATTCCCGGCGGGGTCAGGGATTTTCTCTGCCTCGTGATGGCTGGGTGTTGTGTGCTGTCCTTAGGTTAGTTAGGTTTAAGTAGTTCTAAGTTCTACGGGACTGATGACCATAGATGTTAAGTCCCATAGCGCTCAGAGCCATTTGAACCATTTTTGTCTATTGCAGTACCGTTTTGCAGTGGTAAATTTGTGATAAGATCCTATGGTACCAAAATGCTTAGGTCATCGGTCCCTAGATATTGCAGTGCCTGTGCTATTCTTTGGCATGCATGCATGCTACGACGACTACGACCATTACGAAATATATTAAACGAATTCGTAATTGCGAATAATGACAACCATCAGTCGTAGAATGGAATGACGACAATGAAAATTTGTGCAGGACCGAGACTCAAACCCGGATTTCCCGCATATCTCCAGCGGTCGCCTTACCATTTGGCTATCCGTGCACGACCCAGACTTCCATACGTCGTCGCCCGTAGGCCGTAGACCGACAACCTGTACTCGCACATCCATTATGTGTATTCCCTTACACATCAGATGTTGTGCTTGAATGTCACATGCCCGGTATTGTTCACGACATATGGAAGTTTGGGTCTGGCAGTAAGTCGTGCACGGATAGCCGAACAGTGAGATGACCGCTCGCGAAAAGCGAGAAATTCTGGTTCGAGAGCCGCTCCGGCACAAATTTTCACTGTCGTCATCGAGTTCTACAACTGATGGTTGTCATTAGCCGCAATTGCGAATACATGTAATGGAGTCTAGAGCAGTGGTCGTCAAATTGCAGCCCGCGGGCCGAATGCGGTCCGAATCAAGAATTTGTGAGGCAGGCGGTTCTCAGCCGTATTTTATAATTTACTGAAGAGCTAAAGAAACTGTTCCACCTGCCTAACATCGTGTAGGGCCCTTGCGAGCACGCTGAAGTGCCGCAACACGACGTGCCATGGACGGAACCAATGTCTGAAGCAGTGCTGGAGGGAACTGACACCATGGATCCTGCAGGGCTGTCCATAAATCGATAAGAGTACGAGGGGCTGGAGATCTCTTCTGCGCCGCACGTTGCAAGGCATACCAGATACGCTCTATAATGTTCATGTCTCGGGAGTTTGGTGGCCAGCGGAAGTTTTAAACTCAGAAGAGTGTTACTGGAGCCACTCTGTAGCAATTCTGGACGTTTGGGCGTCGCATTGTCTTGCTGTAATTTCCCAAGTCCGATGGAACGCTCAATGGATACGAATGGGTGGGGGTTATCAGACAGGATACTTACGTACGTACTATCTGCGAGAGCTGTATCTAGATGTATGAGGAGTCCCATATCACTCCAGCTGCACACGACCCATACCATTACAGAGCCTCCACCAACTTGAACAGTCCCCTGCTGACAAGCAGGGTCCATAATTCATGAGGTTGTCTCCATAGCCGTACACGTCCATCAGCTCGATACAATCTGAAAGGAGACTCGTCCGACGAGGCAACATGTGTCCACTCATCAACAGTCCAATGTCTGTATTGACGGGCCCAGGCGACGGGTAAAGCTTTGTATCGTGCAGTCGTCAAGGGTACACGAATGGGCTCTCGGCTCCGAAAGCCATTAAGGCTTAGTAGAATGAAAATGATACCACAACAGATTGTAAACATCTGCGATTGCGTCTCACACTACATTTTGCGTTTAAATGTAAGTATAATTACTCATCCGTTCACACAAAAAACATAACATTTCGTCAGGCAGTTACAGAGTCTTAACTTTGGGGTACCCGAGGGTGGTAGCAGTACGAAACAGAGAACAGTCCACACGAACTGTTCCGACTGGTGCCTCCATTACTTGGTGGCCGACAGCCAACTTATCGCACCGTTATGCGTCACTATAGCTATCAATTGGGGGCACGTAGCGTACTAATTTATTCAAATTACTAGTTAATAATAAGATCGGTATATATGCGGCCCGAGGTGCCGTCCACGGCATAGCATTGGCACCTGAGCAAAAAATGTTTGACGACCGCTGGTCTATAGAGATCATACCGCTTTGTTCACATGGTTGTTCAATGTTTCGCGGTTTCACACGTTAATGTGTCTTTGTGATGGTTAGCGGCTTAGAAATTGTCACAAGGCTGACAATGTCCAGTTTCTACTCCCCGTGCCCCTCGTACCCTTTCACGAGTGATATCGTAGATACTGCCACGTCGTAACCACAATCGAGACCAAATTCGAAAACAGGGTCGTCACTTAGTTCTTGAAGCACGTTCATTACGAACACTGACGTACAGACACAAGACAATCGAATTACTGAACGGATCATGCTGCTATTTATATAAACATCGAATCTTCCAAAATACACAAAGCACGGAAAAAAAACAATCACCGTGAGTACTGAGGTAATTATCCCACCGACGCACCAGGTTTAAGATACCCGCTTGGTAAAACACTGTTCCTGCTGTGTGGATAACTCCTTAACTGTCTGTAGCTCATCGTTGTCCGACAGGAATCGTCGACCCTTCAGGACATCTTTAAGGAAGCTAATGCATGATAATCGCATGGGGAAATATCCAGAACATGATTCGGGTGCTGGAGTGTCTCACACATGGGTTGACGTAATTTCTGTGTTAAGACATTTGCGTTGTGGAAACGTGCGCTATCGTGAAGCAGGAGCACCCATTCCTGGACAGTGTTTTTTGACAGACACATTCTTCATTACCCGATGGAAGTCCGCCGGTGTTTGTCCTTCGGTACCAAGAAAAGAATAACAGCATGTTCATCCTGTGTGGACAAATTTGGTAACAACGTCGTCATAATTAATTTTTCCACATGCACCTTAGGAACACGCAAATGCCACACTAATTCCTTGCCTACATATCGGTGCTTATATACTTGAATCGATCAGTGCTATGTTGCATGCACGCTACAGCAGTGCTCTCAAACGAAAATGTTTTGATCGCCCCTTAGACATTAAAACAGGGTTTGGTCGTTACATGTACCGTTCCTTGAATCGACAAATTGTCTAATGTCAAAAGTGTACACCAATTTTATATCTGTCGAGGTGCTGCATCTCTTAATAACACAGGAAATCCGTATTTCAGGCTCTTAGAATTGGCAGTAAAACCAAAACTAAAGACTACATTCCGTGCAAACAGGCCTTGCAAGGCCTAACAATACTGACCGACCACAGCGTCATCCTCAGGCGACTGGCGTCGTCGGAAATAGAGGGATGTGGGGCCGGCAAAGCTCTCACCCGGCTGTTGTCAGCGTTCGTGACCTGAAGCCGCTACTGCAGAGTCCAACAGCTCATCAACTAGCTTCAAGTGGCTTCGATCACCCCAGCAGGTAGATAGCGCATGGCGACCCGGATTCTCAGCCATCTAAGTTTCAACGACGCTGGATGGTGTTTAATTTCGGTTTATTATTCTCGAGTCAGAAACAAACAAATTTACAGTAGCCACACACATCAATATATATTTATACAAATTGTATTTATATTACATGTGCCCAGGTCTTTGCAACCTCCAAGGCGCTTGGAGTGGCTCGCAGGAGATAAATTTTCGTGCAGGATGTAGGGCACAAAAGGCACTGTACCATGTGGCTTGTGGTTTGTTCTTGTCCACAATCACAGGACGTATCTTCTGTTAAGAAGCCCCATCTCTTCAGATAGTCTCTGGATCGTCCAACTCCTGATCGTAATCTGTTTAAAGATTTCCACAACAGCCAGCTCTCGTTGTGTCCAAGTGATAGTTCTTCAGCTTCTGGCGTCTGCAGGTGAGGCGTCGACTTCTTCCATAACTCCAGCCTTGCCTTCTCTGGTGAAATGGTGAGTTTCTCGGATGTTCTCAGGAAGCTCTTTCGCGATCTCAGTCGTTGCTGTGGTGGATTATGTCCGTACAGTGGATGGGCATTGTCCAGTTCCACTTTCAGTCTCTCCTTGTTGGCAGCCACTGTTCTGCGTACCCATGGTGGCGCTATTCCAGCCAGGTAGCAGAGCTTATCAGTTGGGATAGGTCTTAAGCAACCTGTGATCAACCTCCAGGTTTCGTTGAGAGCAATATCTACTTGTCTGGCATGAGATGAGCTGTACCTGACTGGAGAAGCATATTCAGCAGTAGAAAAGCACAGTGCTATTGCAGAACAGCGAACAGTTTGTGGATGTGATCCCCACTGTGTCCCCGCTAGTTTGCGAATTAGGTTGTTTCGAGCGGAGATTTTTATTTTGGTGTTCTTGCAGTGAGTTTTGAATGTCAGAGTTCCATCGAGAGTGACTCCCAAGTATTTAGGTGCGTGATGATGCTGGAGTTGGATTCCTGACCATGCAATATGTAGCTCACGATTAGCTTCCCTGTTCCTTAAATGAAAGGCACACACTTGTGTCTTCGAAGGGGTTGGTCTGAGTTGGTTCCAATTTTAGTAGCTTGATAGTGTTCTAAGTGCTGTTGTCAGGTTTCTTTCCACTCTTTCAAAGCATGAGCTCTGCGTAGCAGGGGCTAGGTCATCTGCATATAAGAATCTCCTTGTGCCTGGGGTCAATGGATGGTCGTTGGTATAAATGTTGAAGAGAAGTGGAGCCAAGACGCTTCCCTGAGGTAGACCATTTTTCTGCGCTCTCCAGCGACTGCGATGTCCTTGAAATTCAACAAAAAACCTGCGTTTTTGGAGGAGGGTGCTGAGTAGTCTAACGAGGTGGGCGTTCTTGGTCATATTGTATAATTTTGCATGGAGTAACCGATGATGGACAGTATGATACGCTGCTGTGAGATCCACGAAGACCGCGCCCGTTACTTGACGGGTTTCAAAGCCATCCTCTATAAACTGAGTGAGATTCAAAAGTTGCCCTGTGCAGCTTCTGTTTGGTCGAAATCCTGCTTGTTCGAGTACGAGAAGAGGGTCTATTACTGGTAGGATTCTATTCAGAATCTTACGTTCAACAGTTTATAAAGGTGACTCAAAAGGCTAACTGGTCTGAAATTCATGGGATGATTTGCTTCCATTCCAGGTTTCAGAAGAGCTATCACCCTGCTCTTTCGCCAGATCTCTAGTATTTGGCACTGGTTCATGCAGTTGTTGGAAAGCTGCAGAATCCAATTTCTTGTTTCTGGGCCGAAATTCTTGATTTGCTCCATACGGATGTCATCTAGACCGGATGCTTTACCAGTTTTGCTCTCCTTAATAGCCTTGTTTAATTCAGATATCTCGAATGGGAGAGTCATATCCCTCGTTTGTTCTTGAGCTTCTTGCTGTACTTTCGGAACTTTGATTCTATGGCTTCCTTTCCAATTCATGAGCAGTTGGCGTGCTATCTGACCTGCATTAATGTTGCAGTGTGCTGTGGATCTGGCTGAGTCATTATTGAGGCGTCTCAATAATCTCCACGCTTTTAACCCAAGAATTCCTTTTCGATTGTTTCAGAAATGCAATAAGTTTATTCCCAGCCAATAGCGTTGTCTCGCCGAATGGATCTTCTTCGAATGGTACCTTATGCTCTGTAAATTGAGCACTGAGTTCTGAAGTTAGACCAGGAATGTATGATGTTCGACAACCCCAAGGAATTGCAATTCTGGAGCACCTCTTTACAGCCCTCACAAATATATCATACGAGTCAGGTGAAGGTTCAATATTGGGAACTGCAGCGTCCAGCGTTTCTGTAAACTTCGGCCAGTTGGCTTTCCTGAAGTTAAACCTCCTTCTGAACGAAACTGTCTGTGGTCTAACTGCTGCGTACATTTCGCACATGATCGGTCTGTGCTGTTTATTTGGAATAGAGTTGCAGACAGTTTTTATGCACTGTAGTGAGATGTTCTCGCTGCAAAATATCAGATCGGGGTTGTATCCGCGTTTCCACCTGCCACTGTTGAAAGATGCAGGTTGCTTAGGGTTATGTATAAGGCTCAGATGATTGCCTCCCGCCCATTCTTGTAATGCTGTACCATTCTCATCATCATACTCATAGTCCCACGTGTTGCTGTGACAGTTAAAGTCACCAGTCACTATTTGTGTGTGTTGACTATAAAAGTTATCAGGTAGATTGATTTTGAGATCAACGTCCGGTGGTTTGTATACGGATGTCACTGTACAGCCTTTGATTTCCAAAGTTAAGATTTCAATATTATTTGCTTCAGTAAAGGCTGATAATATTATCTGTATATCTGGTTGGACAAATATAGCACTGCCGTATTTTGGGTAGGGTCTTTCCGTAGCCAGTCGCAATCCGTTTATTTTTGGTCTGTGCATTTCACAGCTTCTGTGGGTCTCCTGTATGCAGAGTACATCGCACTTGGTTTGTCTGCACAGCTCTTGTAACAGTTCTTCTTTTGGTGATGATATACCTTCTATATTCATCGATATGATGGTCAACTGTGGTCCTGAAAAGGGCCAAGATGATGTTTCTGGTGTGAAAGGATCAGCCGCCAGAGAAACCTGACGCCCAGGGTAAACCCGATTGCAAGTCTTATCTTGGTCGGAAATCATTGCAATCTTCATGGAGGCTCCTTTCATGTACCCCCTTAATTTCGGTGATCTGGCGGGAACCGACGTATCCACCACGTCACGGCCGTTTAAGAATTGACGAGTAACCCGATGGAGTGAGCCAGAAGGAACTTCATTGACACGATACATGAAATTTATTTGCAGTTGCGAATACGAACAATCATCAGCTGTACGAGAGAATGACAATAATGGAACTTTGTCTCAGACCTGGACTCGAACTCGGATTTCCCGCTTATTGTGAACAGGGTCTTACCATTACGCTATCCGCTCACACTTCACGTTCACACTTAAACATCTATATGTCGTCAACCACGTGTCTACCACCTGCTCTCGTACTTCAGTTGTGTATATTCCCGTACAGACAGTTAAATGAAACAACACAGGCAATATCGTATTTCTACGCCGACACTGGGCAAGCGACTTCCAATGAAAATGTCTCTCCTGTACAGGAATATCCATAATGGATGTACGAGTGCAGGCTGTAGACACATAGTTTACGACATAACGAAATTTGGGTTTGACCGTGAATCGTGTGCGGACAGCCAAATAGTAAGGCGACAGCTCACAATTAGTGAGAAATCAGAGTTCGAGTCCCGGTCCGGGGCAAATTTTCAATGTCGCCATTGCTTCGACAGTTGATGGTTGTTCGTATTCGCAACTGTGAATACATTTCATGTATTTCATAACGATTGTACTTGCCACAGTGACTGTTCCTTCGCACGTCCACATGAATACCTTAATGTTCGTGGTCAGTGTTCTTAACAGGCCTGGTAAGGTATACCGGCTGCCCGAGGAGGAATGGTTAGTATTCAGAGGTGTGACAGGACGGATCAATTAAATTAAAAAACTTCATATGCCATATTCAGAATGATTTCCGAGATAAAATACATTTAATATACATTGTAGTTTATTTTCTGTATTATTCAATACATTGTGAAGTTTACACATGTACGCCTGTACAATAGTTAATAAATAAAACAAATAGAGTTTTACACAGTATCAATTGAGAAATGCGTATTTTTAACACACTCTCCTTCAGGTATTATCGTACATGTCACAGTACAGATGTTGTACAGTTCACAATAAATGTTCGAATATTCTATCGTCAACTTAAATTCATTTGTGCACTCTTTGGAGAACAAGTTGTCTTGCTTGTTAAAGTGCCTCTCCACGTTACCTAAAGAAGACAGCATCGTCCATGAAGCAACCAAACAGCTCTTCTCTTGTATTCACCTTTCTTTCGTACACCTCGGTCTTCACCCGACCCCATTAACAAAAATCTTATGGCGCAACGTCTGGCGATCTGAGTGACCCGTTAACTGTACTAACACGACCAACCTAGCGATTAAGGTTAAATGCGGCTGAAATATTCCATCGTACGTCTGGTAAAATGTTGAGGGCTCCATATTTTCGAAGTACATTGCAGTACGGGTGGCCAATGTAATGGTTCAACAAACTACTTTCCTAATAAACGTTAGTAATTCTGACCGCCATTTACCCTTGTAAAATGATTGGACCTATCAACATGTTACCGATCACGCCCCACCAGACATTGATCGAAATACGAACTTCGAAATGGTTTCCACTGTAACGCTGTAATGGTTCTTTATTTACGTGACCATTACGGCACTCAAAACCCAGTTCTCCATACCTGTAATATCGCACTACTTTTCTGCGAAGTAACAGATATATTTTTGTGAGAATATTCACATTTGGTTTTTTTATGTATAGGTACTCCGATGTATCAATATATGACAGTGATAGGGTTCTTGTGTGTATTCATTTCTGTAAGACTTCATAATCTTTGACTCATTTGTAACCGTTTTGGCGCGAATGCACACAGAGCAGTCTTTGTTTACCCTTGTTGAAGTTAAGTTGTTATTTCGTTTGTAAAAGAACAGACAAGTCTTGTGTTTGGTTAATGTGGAAACTAAATATATGAACTCAAAATGTCCACGGGAGTACTGCCGGTCCACAGTGTCCAACGGGCACAATATTTCGGCGATCATACATGTCGCCATCATCAGGTGAACTGACGGACTGAGCTCCTGTGATCGTGCCAGCACGGAGATCCGTACGCTATGGCTGCTCAGAGAGAACTGGGTTTGGTCGCGGCAGCGGACGATTTAAATACCCTCCGCCCGCGGCGCGCACCCTCCGCAGTCCGCGCCCCGCGCCACGGTCGCGCGGTGGAACAGATTGCGGCGGCGTCTGAGATGAAGTCGGTGTGATGGCTCTGTCCGCCGTGGTTGTCACAATTATACGTTTGCTCCATTTACTCTTGATTAACCCAATCGTTGGTTCCAAAGCCTTGCTAAGATTATAGCCACCGTCAGGGTTTATGAGGTCGTCATTGGTGCGAATTTCGATGGCCTCTCTAACAACGCTGTCCCAGTATCTCGACGTCTGTACCAGAATCCTCGTGCGTTCATACTCCATTGTATGATTTTCCGACAAACAATGTTCAGCGACTACCGACTTGCTCGGATACATCAGTCGACTGTGACTCTGGTGTTCACGGCGTCGAACCTCGACGGTACGCATCGTCTGACCAATTTACGACTTGCCACATTGACACGGAATCTGGTACACGCCAGCCTTCCTCAAACCGAGGTCATCTTTGGCGCTCCCCACCTGTGCACGAGTTTTATTCGGAGGACAAAACACAGCTCCGACCCGGTGTTTCTTCAAAATGCGGGCGATTTTCCCCGAGAGTGCGCCTGTATATCGAATAAACGCAGTGCCTACCTCCTCCCTCGTGATTTCATCCATGTCCACAGGTTGTGCTGTGGTGGTTGGGCGGAGAGTACGTTGAATCTGCCACTCTGAGTACCCATCTTTTCGAAATACAGTTCTCAGATTTTCCAATTCCTGGGGTAGACTCTCTGCGTCAGAGATAGTTCGCGCCCCATGTACTAGAGTTTTATGTACCCCATTCCTCTGTGAAGGTTGGTGGCAGCTGTCTGCGTGCAAATACAGATCAGTGTGCGTTGTCTTCCGATACACCCCATCACCTAGGGTGCCGTCAGCCCTTCTCTTGACCAAGACGTCAAGGAAAGGTAATTTACCCTCCGTTTGAGTCTCCATAGTGAATTTTATGTTGGAGTGTATGGAGTTTAGATGCGTAAGGAAGTCAAGGAGTTTATCCATACCATGTGGCCAGATGACGAACGTGTCGTCCACGTAACGGAAAAAGCAAGTAGGTTTCCATTCGGATGACGACAGGGCTTCCCCCTCGAAGTTCTCCATGTACAAATTCGCTACCTCCGGTGAGAGTGGGCTACCCATGGCGACTCCCTCCGTTAGTTCGTAGTATTCTCCAATAATAAGAAAATACGTGGAAATCAAGACATGCCTAAAAAGTTCAGTGGTCTTCTCGTCAGACTTCTGACTAATCAATTCTAGTGACTCTCGTTGGGGTACCCTCGTAAACAAGGAAACGACGTCAAAACTCACCATGATATATGACTCTTCCAACCTGAAGCTATCAACGCGTTTAACAAAATCCACGGAATTACGGATGTGATGTAAACATGACTTCATGATTCAATAGTATTAATGGAAGCAAATGATGATTATCATTTAACTAGTGACAAAATCAAGTCGTGTGGCATTTTCGCCAAAATTATGATTGTGGACAAACAGTATGAGAAATGTGTGCAAATTTTCTTCATGTAATCTTCGCTATGCACATCTTCGTGGGACACGGAGATTTGCAGAAAATCGCCGTGTGCTGGTAGTAGGTCTATGCTGCACAATTTGAGCAATGTGTTGCTGCTCTTGCACAGCTTGTTGAACTACCCATTCAGAAGAAAGATGGGAACTTGGACGATCGCCTGTTTACACAATGTGCTGGAATATTTGTTAAACGTTTGAAGACACAACCAGCTATGGCCTGCCAATCTTGACAAGTGTAGCGCGTGCGAGCCGCGGGTAGGCCCAGGTCAAGCCTGTCACTTCGCTCGGTTCTTCTCGGACAGCGCGACGTTTCATTTAGCATTGTGGCAAGGCATTGCAAGGTAACTTCTTCCTCATTTGATGGGCATGTCTTTAAAAAGAAAATCGCGTTGTGGAAAGGACACAGTCTGACAAAGACAGTCCAGTTCCATAAGCTCACTGGCGCTACAGAAAACGCAGTGTTTGAAGAATTTTTCTTGGCCTTGGCAGAATTACAAGGATAGCGTTATAAAGATTCTGAGGACACTGTCAATCTTACATGTGTTTCCGAGCTGTTTTCGAGACCGTTTGACGTTTCAGTTGAAAGCGCCTCTGTGCAGGTGCAGAGGTAACTGATTGATCTGCAAAGTAATTCCAGTCATTTTACGTTAAAACTGTCCAGGATGTCTACGTTGATTTCCTCACGTAGAATTTCCAAGTCTCCATAATGAGGTTGCAAAAATGCTACAATATTTCGATTGACATATTTGTGTGAAAGCCGTTTTTCAATTATGAAACTGAATAAATTACGATGATGTGGTACCTTCAGTTCGAAACTCTGTGAAATTATTTGCGTCTGTCCATATGCCGACAGTTTATACCAGATAGAAATCATGTTATGTCTTCACCGTGCAAAAAATAATTAAGTAATACTGGAAATTCGTTTTGTTTATGAGCTATTTTGTTGAGAAATGTGAAATATAGAATCGGGTAATAAGCAGTGCGACTGTACTGTCATTTAAATGCGGCGTGTTTACAGTTTTCCCCTCTTTCTCCAACTCGTGTTCAGCTAGCGTGGCTTGGCGGTGGGATAAATAGGTAGCAAGGCTGAGGACTTTAGCACTCATGACCGGGCAGGGCCCGAGAGGCGAAATCTTGACCGCCCCTGCTCTACGATTAGGATTTCTACGTGTTGTAAAGCACCGTCAACATTCTTTGATAGCAGCTGGAGCCTTACTATCGCTGAAGCCGTAGCCATAGACCATAAGTGCATATTCTTCATTAGGTGTAGTTGTGTGTCATAGTAGCCAACACAAACACAGTTAACTGATGCTTCTCTTTGATACATACTCAGTCTCTCAAACTATTTCACTCACAACACACTATGGACAACTGTGCGTTAGATGGGCTGGTTTAATGGCACAAATGCATCCCGAGCAAAGAGGCTGAAAGCAAGGAGGTAGGCTAGGCTAGAATAAAACGTAAGAGAGGGTGGGTGGTTAAGACACGTACGTACCCACAGCAGCCCTGAAAACAATTGTTCATTAAATGTGTTCTATCTCGCAAAGACAATTTGGAATTTTTTTTATCAAATGATATCCCTGTATAATGACTTTTCCTCCTGGGACACACTGTACAAAGGGCGTGAACTGCATCAGATGTTAAGTTATGACCGTAATGGATGCGGAAATACTGCATGCTCGCTTGAAACTGTATTATCAGCACCCGAGAGCTCGAAAGAAGGCTCATTGTTGGTCTCTGTCTGTCTGCCTGGTCGAATTGTCCAATATCCAGATTTGTGAGGCATTCGGATGTGACAACGTCGCGATGTGGGACTGCATGGGAACATGAGGGCAGGCTTACTCGACGTCAAGGTTGCGGTCGACCATATCTGAACGCCGTATTGTGCAGCAAGCACACTGTAATCCCTTCATTTTTGCGCCTCCTATCCGAGAACAAGTAGTAGGCTCTTTGCAATATTCCGTCTCATATTGCACCACTGCTAAGAGGCTAACAGCAGCCAGACTAGGGACTCCCTGTTCCATGCATGGGCTGCTATTAACACCACAACATAAACAATTGCATTTGGATTAGTGTCCTGACTGGGAAACATGGACTGCTGATGAATGACGTTGTATTGTGTTCAGTGACAAATCACAGTTTTCACTACCTCGGATGACTATCTTCAGTGTGTATGGCGCCGACCTTGGGGATGGGCCAGTCTTCCTGTATTTTAGAGAGGCACAGTGGTATTACAACTGGCATCACGTTGTCGGGAGCCATTGTGTATGACATCACGTCATGACTGGTAGTGATTGAGGAAACACTGACGGCACAGCGGCGGCTCATGTACGTCCTATGTCTTCATGTATTACCTCTCACGGCAGTATCATGGTGCCATTTTTCAACTGGACAACGCTTATCTACACATGTCATGTGTCTCTATGGTTCAAATGGCTCTGAGCACTATGGGACTTAACATCTACGGTCATCAGTCCCCTAGAACTTAGAACTACTTAAACCTAACTAACCTAAGGACAGCACACAACACCCAGCCATCACGAGGAGGCAGAGAAAATCCCTGACCCCGCCGGGAATCGAACCCGGGAACCCGGGCGTGGGAAGCGATAACGCTACCGCACGACCACGAGATGCGGGCATGTGTCTCTATGAACTGCTTTAGTGATGCTGAAGTATTCTTATGGTCAGAAGGATCCCCAGATCTGTCCCGGTAAAACATGTGTCGCACCAGCACGGACGTCAATTCTGTCTCAGTGCCAGTATGCAGAATATCAGAAATCAGGTTAAACAGTCGTCTGCCAGCTTGTCTCAGGAGAGGATGTAACAGTTTTTTAACACCCCCATCAACCGAATCAGGGCATACATCCAGGTCAGAGTGGGTGCATCGCCATCCTCATAAGTGGTCTCTTACTGTCAAGCTCTTTTTCAAATTTGACTCGATTGTGTGAGCACTAAAATAACTGGATTTATAGCTTTTTTGTCACTCAGTGTACTTACGTGTTATTTCCCTTCTCTGAGAAGGAGTTGGAAGGTTTAAGACGACTTTTCTCAACTATGATTTTTCTGTTCTGTGGTGGTAAGCTGTAAAAATCTCTTTTATATATTGCATATATTCAGAGTTCAGCGCCGATTTTTTTCAGTTTGTATGAAAGATCATGAGTGGAACTGTCCTGAAGTACTGGCCTACTCTACACCCTACACTAAACTTTCGAGATGATCACTACATCAGTTGCGGTCACCATTTCCACCGCTGTCATACATGCACCGAAGACCTTTACCATTTTGCGTACTTACGGTCACATTGAAGATGTTTAAATGACAATCAGTTTGGGTTTAATAAATAAAGGCACCAGAGAGGCAATCCTGTGATTGAGGTTGGTAATGGATGCAAGACTAAAGAAAAATCAGGACAAGGAATTGGAAACAAGTGTTCAACAGAGTCATACGGTGCAATATGATCGAAATTCTAAGTAAAATAGGGGTCAGCTACAGGGAAAGACGGAAAATATACGATATGTACAAGAGACAAGAGGGAACAATCAGAGTGGAAGACTAGGATTGAAGTACACAGATTAAAAAGGGTGTACGGCAAGCATGTACACTTTCACCCCTACTGTCCAATCTATACATCAAGAATCAATGACGGAAATAAAAAATAGGTTCAAGAGTGTGATTAAAATTCAGGGTGAATGGATATCAACGATAAGATTCGCAGATGACATTTCTGTCGTCAGAGAAAGTGAAGAAGAATTACAGGTATGTTGAATGGAATGAACTGTCTGATGAACAAAGAATATGGAAGAAACGAGAAAATCAAAAACCTTAACACCAGATTTGACGATCACGAAGTAAATTTAGTTAAGGAATTCTGCTACTTAGGCAGCAAAATAGTGCATGATGAATGGAGCAAGGAAGACTGAGGAAGAAATGTTTTAGAATGTACATTTGGAACATGGTAGTGAAACTTGGACTGTTGTAAAACAGGAAGAGAAGGGAATCGAATCACTTGAAAGGTGGTATACAGAGGAATGTTTAAAATAAAACGGACTGATAAGATAAGAAATAAGGAGGTTCTCTGGAGAAACGGCGAGGAAAGTAATAAACGGAAAACACTGAAAGAAAAAGGGACAGGATGGTAAGACATGTGTTAAGACATCATGGAATAACTTCCATGGTAGTAGCGGTCGCTGTAGAGAGTAAAAACTGCAGGGGAGAGCAGTGACTGGTATACATCTATCCAATAACTGATGAGGGGTTCGTGGCAGGCCGCATCAAACCAGTCAGAAGACTGATGACTCAAAAAAATTGTCAACAGTGGACAGCAGACAGAAACCACAGAGTTTCCGACATGGCTAAGTCTATCGAAACTGCGACCAAAGGACGATATTTCATGACTGTCAATTAGTGGCTCTCTGTAGCTGTGATTTACATATAAAGTGTACAAGACGGCTACAGTGAGCCAAAAACGAAGCTTTGTGCCTCTCATGTAACATGCGTAAGCTTCAGTATACAGAAAATCGCTTCATATCTGTGCAATTGGTGGCATCGCTGTAACGTATTCAAGTCTAATAAATTTATCTGGTTGCATGTGAGGCTTTATGGATTGGCTCATGCTCCCCACTGGTGAACCTGTTCGCTCGATGTGAGGAGGCAGGTCATCCTGACAAACCTACACCTGCTTCGTCTCCCCTCTAAAGGGGTCGACAATACCTAACGCTGCTGACTTTGTTACACATACGTGTTCGACGCCCTGATTTCTCTGTACACTGGACAGCAGTTGGTTAGCTGCTTGTAACCTCGTTTTGGTTTATAGGTCAGCGAGAATATTGACACCTCACAACTAGGCTTGGGATCGCTTAAGGGTAAAACATGGGAGGTGGACCCACACATTCGTTATTTGTGGTCTCGTGCATACAGTTTGTTACTCAATGACAATTTTAACATTGCAATTTAAAAACTTATTAAAGGAAACAGAAATCTGCGCAAAACATTTTAAAAACGATTTAAACAATTATACCATTAAAACCAGGACATGAAAATCGGAAGTACAAAAATCCCGAAAACAAAACTGAGCGTGGCTGCAAGCAGGTTCAACTAACAATCGTATCCGTCAGACGAACTACAGTAACAGCAGTTAAAAGTGCAAAAAATTGCTCATTTCATTAACAAAAAAATCAAATTTTATCAATTTTATGGTTAAGAACAGGACTTTAAAATCGGGAACACAAAGTTCCCATAAACAAAGGTTACATCAACTGAACGTGTCTGCAAGCAGATTCATCAAACAGTTTTATCAATCAAATGAATTACAATAACAGCTGTTAAATGTACAAATTCCAAGAATAGCTGACCGTTACACAGTCGAAAAACATTCATCCAAATCCTGTGTTGCTCACAAGACACGCCACTGATGCGAGGTCCGTCTCGCCTCTCACCGCCCGCTGCTACCATATAGTAACACTGACCGATGGTCATACGCTCAAACACTTCTAGTTGTGTTGATATAACAGGCCCCATTCCATATAACACAGGCATGGCCTTACAATATCAAGTGATCAAAGTAAGAAAGCAACGTTCAACTCCACTTACGTGAGAAGTAGCCGCTACTTGCAGGATTCCAGCCAGGGCGTTATTTCTTCCGATCCACACAGACTATCTTCGAGGTGGCGTAAACCTTAACTTTGCAGAGTAGCCAGGGAACTTGTCAACCAGGCTGCATGCGACGTCCGTATCTCCTCGCGCAGCCCGCCGCTACCAATTCTTAAGCGAGACGGCCAGTCTCGCCCCCGATGGATTTAACCTAACACCGTTCCTCGAGATCCGCGCCGGACAGCGGGAGTCCCCAAAAAGTCACAACTTTCCAGCCACTTGCGACTTAGCCAACTGGCCTCCATCCACTAAACCAGCAACGCGCACACCTCCACCAAAGACCTTTGTTGGCGACATACGATCGACTCGACACTGGCAGCCTGAGCAGTTAATGGCGCCAGTGGTCAGCCATACCGCCAATATCAGAGCCGCCACAGCTCAAGTATGTAGATCACAATACGTGCTTCTGGAATGAGGTGACAGGTAATGTTGAGGACGTCGTGTGAATACAATGAGGTGACAAAAATCATGTAATGCCGACATGCACATATACAGAGGGTGGTAGTATCCCTTACAGAACGTATGACAGGGCAGTGCATTGGCAGAGTGTCATTTGTACTTAGGTGATTCATCTTAAAAGGTGTCCTATGTGTTTTTGGTACCACGACGGCGCTTAACAGACTTTGAGCGCGGAATAGTAGTTGGAGTTGGTTGTATGGGACAGTCCATTTCGGATATCGTTAGGGAATTCAATATTCCGAGATCCAGTGGTTCAAAAAAATGGCTCTGAGCACTATGGGACTCAACTGCTGCGGTCATTAGTCCCCTAGAACTTAGAACTAGTGAAACCTAACTAACCTAAGAACATCACAAACATCCATGCCCGAGGCAGGATTCGAACCTGCGACCGTAGCGGTCCTGCGGTTCCAGACTGCAGCGCCTTTAACCGCACGGCCACTTCGGCCGGCCGAGATCCAGTGTCACAATTGTTCCCAGAACACCAAATTTCAGGCATTATCTCTCACCACAGTGGCCGACGGCCTCCAGTCAACGACCGAAAGTAGCGACCTTTTCGTACGGTTGTCACTGCTAACAGACAAGCAGCTCTGCAGGAAATAGCCGCATAAATCAGTGTGGGATGTACGATGAACGTATGCGTTAGGACAGTGCGACGAAATCTGGCGTTAATGGGCTATGGCAGCAGACGACCCACGCAGGTGCCTTTGCTATCAACACGACATCACCTGCATCGCCTCTCCTATGCTCGTCTCTATATTGGTTGGGTCCTACACGACTGGCACCGTGGCCTGATCAGTTGATTCCCGATATCAGTTGACAAGCCGGCCGGGGTGGACGAGCGGTTCTAGGCGCTACAGTCTGGAACCGCGCGACCGCTAAGGTCGCAGGTTCGAATCCTGCCTCGGGCATGGGTGTGTGTGTGATGTTCTTAGGTTAGTTAGGTTTAAGTAGTTCTATGTTGTAGGGGACTGATGACCTCAGAAGTTGAGTCCCATAGTGCTCAGAGCCATTTTCAGTTGATAAGAACCGATGGTAGTATTCAAGTGTGGTGCAAACTCCACGAAACCAGGGGCCGAGTTTGACACAACGCACTGTGCACGCTGGCGGTGGCTCCATAATGGAGCGGGATATGTTTATATGGAATAGATTGGGTCCTCTCGTCCAACTAAACCGTTCATTGACTGGAAATGGTTATGCTGGCTTCTGTTGTGATGGAATTGTTATGAATGACAATGCGCGATATTACCAGGTCACAATATTCCGCGACTGATTCGAAGAATATTCTGGACAATTCGAGCGAATGATTTGGCCACCCAGAACTTCCGATGTGAATCCCGTAAAACATTTATGGCACATGATCGAGTGGTTAGTCCGTACACTCCTGCACCGGCAACGCTTCCGCAGTTATGGACTGCTATAGAAGCAGCGTGATTCAATATTTCTGCGTGGGACTTCCAACGACTTGTTGAGTCCAGGCCACTTTGAGTTGCTACACTACGCCTGACACAATATTACGAGGTATCCCATGAATGTTGTCACCTCATTGTAGAATAAGACATTAATATTCACAACAGCGGTTATTCACTTGCTTATCATTTCCATCGGCAAAAACTGTCTGTATAAATTACTTAACAGTGTAGTACCACAGTGACTATTAGAACCGTTTTGTTGTAGATACGACAATACAATTAGAAATGCATAAATACTAAAAATAATTGACAAATTTCCGATATATTAGTTTCCCTCAACATTTTTCTTGAAAGTAGCGTTCGTTTTTTCTCTTCTTTTTTCCTAGTAGAGTGAGCCGTAGGCATGACCTAAACTATGAATGGAGTAGCGGCCTCACACTGTGTACACTCTGTTAATACTTACAATCATGTCTGAAAGAACAGGCACTATTGAAAATCCACAGTTGTGCGAAACAATTCGAAATTATTTCCCTGAATGTGAATTTCTTGAAACAGCTTAATTAGATTCCGATCTACTACCCAGCGGTGAAATATGAAAATCTGTGACAGACCAGCAGTCGAATCGAGATTTCCTATCTATCGCGAGAGATCGCCTTAACCACTTCGGGTATCCATGCGTGCTCCACGGGTTCGAGTCATAGTCCTGCACAGATTTTCTTATGTCACTGTGGGTAGTAGATCTATACTTAGTATAACTTTCAACGGATTAATTTGGGAATACTCTGTTAATAGTTCAGAATTTCAAATGCCTACTGATACATGAATCATGTATCTTAATGAGTTGGGGTGGCTTTCGAGCTTCAGCAGGTCAGATCTTTCCACCAATATGCAGCCACGATAGAGGGTTATCTGTGGATAGGGTATTCTAAGCCGTGATTCCTGAAGAGGAGCAGCAGCCTATTTAGTACTTGGAGTGCGACAGTGTGAATGACTGATTACATTATGTATTGTGATATTGATCAGCATGACCCTACTCAGCTGGTACTGCGAACTGCTGAAGGCTAGGGGATACTACAGTCGTTATTTTTCCCAAGGGCCTGCAACTCTTCAGTATGACTCAATGATTATAGGATTCTCTTTTGTAATATATTTTCGAGGTAAAATAGTTTTGCGTATTTAATCATTGAAAGGAATTGGTTTAATTATAACAAGACATGATTACACACGTTGGAGAGATCTGGAGACTTTGGAATGTTCAGGTTGATTATACAATGATAAGACAGAGAATCCGAAACCAAATTTTGAAATGTAAAACATGTCCTGGAGCTGTTGTGGGCCATAATTTATTGGTTATGAACTGCAGATTGAATCTACAGAAATTGCAGAATGATGGAAAATTAATAAGATAGGACCAACATAAATTGAAAGAACAGACGCTGTTGAAAGTTTCAGCGGAAGCATTAGGCAACGATGGACTGAAATAGAGGAAAGTACTTCAATAGAAAACGAAAGGATAGCTTTGTGAGATGGAGTACTAAGTTCAGCAGAGGACCAAATGATAACACAGGAGACACTGAATTTAATACACAAAATAGGAAAAAACATTACAACGCAGCTAATGAAGCAAACAAAAGGGGTTGCAGACGTGTAAAACATGAGGTTAACTGAAGATGCAAATGCCTGAACAGCGGAGGCTAGAGAACAAGTGAAAGACTATAGCGGCAGGCAAGACTAGAGGAAAGGTATAATCTGTCTGCAGGAAAATTAAACAGACCTTAAGAGAAACGGAGAGCAGCTGTAGGAATACCAACATCTCAGATGAAAACACAGTGTTAAAGATGGGAAAGCTGAAAGGAGGCAACAACATACAGAATGTCTAAAAAGGCGAACTGAACTCATAGAAAAAGAAGAGGTAACAGATGAAGATGAGACGTGAGATATGCTAATGTAAGAAGAATTTGACTGAGCACTTAAAAATCCGTGGAGCAGATGACATTGCCTCAATATTATCGAAAACTTTGGGAGAGCCACCCATGATAAAACTACTCCATTTGTTGTGCAAGATAATGAAACAGTCTAAATATCATCAGACTTTAAGAAAAATGTAATAATTCAATTCCATAGGAAGCAAGTTCGACGTGTGTACATGTTACCGAATTATTAGTTTAGTAAGTCATGGTAGCAAAATACTAACGTAAAACTTTTACTTAATAATGGACAACATGCCAATATCCGAGGGAGTTCATTTGACTGAATTCATATACAGCTGCAGCACTAGAAGAAAAAATTGACCGCTTAAGGCAAAATATGCTTAAATGCAAGACATTATATTGCCTACCGAAAATCACAGACTTAATGGATTTACTTGTAGTAATACCGATACACAAGTATTTCATATTTCACACCGAGGTCTACAAGGCAGAAAAAATGTCTAGGCGTCAGCTGCTACTTAGCTGACACCTTGATCAATATTTTCCTAATTCATACGGAAAACAAATTATTTAAATAACATGAAAATTAACCAAAAAATTACTTACTATTGGAGAAAAGCTGACGAAGCCATCTTTCTAATACATTTCAATAACAAACACATCAATGAGCTACATCACTGTTACAACGATACATGTGATAGCCTCGCATTTACAATGAAAACAGAGGACAACTGTGCAATAAATGTCTTAAGATTAAGGATTAACACTGATAATGGTGTCCATATATCTGATGTTTAATTTATTAAATAAGATCCTAACAGTTTAATAAAGCGTTTTAAGGCTATGCAGTAGTAGAATAAATGTCACAGAAAAATAGCAGGGGTCAATCGACATATACTACAAATCTCAGCCTCTCACTTATTATACCACACTGGTTTCTCGAATTAATATCAGATCACAGCGTAGTTCTGTTGTCGCCTTCTCCCTTTCGAGTGTGGCATAGCTTTAGTTATAATGCTTTACTGTCTGCCCCGGTAGCTGAGTGGTAGTTGGCCTTTGGCTGTGCTGCGGTGAGGACGCGCTGTTTGTGTTCCTGCCGCGGAGCGAGCGCTCGTGTTGTTTACATAGTATCGGCCGTTTCGCGCGTGCCGTACTCAGCATATAGATCACTATGGCGCACCAATACAGAAAATCGACGCTCAAATTTACGTTCCGCAACGAATTTGCACGGCCTAAAGCACTCGAAGTCGAACGATTTCTACGAGAAGAAGTTAAAATCCCGGCGAGCGACATTCTCGGCATTCACTTGTCCATTGTGAGTAGTATCGTATATGTCAAGATCGTCAACGACGCAACATGTGAACGGATCCTTCGGGACACGAAACAGGGCCTCCGTTTCTGCCATGCTGATGGCAATGTGGGGACTGTGCACGTCGATTATTCTGGCATGGGACTTCGCACGATCAGAATTTTCGAACTTCCTTTCGAACTACCGGCGGAGGACGTCGTGACAGCGCTGCGCCCCTACGGCACGGTCCATGATCATATTGCGGAAAAATGGACGCAATTCCAGACATATCCTGTGCTGAACGGCGTCCGCCAGGTCCGAATCGAACTTAAACGACATGTACCTTCATATCTGACTATCGGTGGCTGCCGTGCCATCGTCATCTACGATGGGCAACCGAAGACCTGCTCTGGTTGTGGGAAGGAGGGACACCTCCGATCAGAATGTATGCAACGTCGAATCACGCAACTGCCGCCGGCTGAAGCGGACCCGCCATCGCAGCCGACGCTGCTTCCTGTGACTTATGCAGCAGCCCTCACGACAGCTACCACTTCACCACGACAGCCGACATCCACTGCTGTGTCGCGGCTCCATGCTCCAATACAGGGCGATGATGCCACACCCGTTCCACAAGCTACGGATTCAACTCCGATGCCGCCGCCTCCGTCGACGGATAACAACATACAGGAAGATAGCATGGCCGTCGATTCGCTTATTGTGCCTACGGCTGCCTTTGTGCCGGAACGTCGTGAATCTTTGCCATCGTCTGACGCAGAAGAACACACCAGGAAGCAACGCTCTCCGAAGCGACGGAAGCGGAGGCGTAGAGCAACTTCCGAACGGGATGCGACACCGCCTCCAGAGGATGACGATTCCACCTTCAATGACGACGCTACCACAGAGGCAGCCGCCATTTGCTGCAGTGTGGCACCATCGAACGATAATGAGGACCAACCACATATATCTACAGTGGCACAATCGGATGCCGAGATGCAGGACAGATGCTGCCCACCACCTTCTGGAGAGCAAGCACCAACGCCGTGTCCTAAGGACGCTAGGGAAGCCGATCTTGCTTTCAGTTCCCCGACGTGGGCGGATGACCACGACGACGACGGAACCATGCAAGTTACGCCAACAGGGCCCACGGCATTGGCGCCGGCTCTCTAGAACGGCCTGCAGGTGAGGTTTGGGGGGATGCGGAGGTGTCAATACAGTCAGAAGCGTCATAGGTAATTCCAGTCTTAATGAATAACTTAACACCTGCGGTTCGTCAACAAGCTTATCGTATCGCCACGCTTAACATCAACACGATACGAACGGCAGTGAAGATCCAGTTGCTGCGTGAGATGCTTCGTTCTTCGGATGTTGACATTGCCCTGTTGCAAGAAGTATATATAGCGGCCCTCCCCGTTTTCTACGGTTATGTGACATATGTGTCACCGGCGGACCGGAATGGCAGCGGTACGGCAATACTAGTGCGCGACGGAATTGCCATCGAAGAAGTGACTTACCTTCCGTCAGGAAGGGGGCTGGCGATCACAGCACTGGGCACGCGCATCATTAACATTTACGCTCCATCAGGAACTGACCAACGCCGCGAACGATCGCTGTTCTATTCTGAGGATATCGCCCCCCTCTTTATCAGCAGCTTCGAGCAATATATCTTCGGCGGCGATTTTAACTGTGTGCTCCACCCCAAAGACCAAGTCCCACATTTCTCGACTTGTCAAGAACTTCGGCTCCTGGTTCGAGACCTGCTTCTCACCGACACGTGGGAGACAGTGCACGGTGACCGTCCCGGGCCGACATACCTTACTAGTCACTCAGCCAGTCGCCTAGACCGCATTTATGTCTCACGAGCTCTAGCACCGGGAGTATTGGACGCCGAACGTTGGCCGCTTGCCTTCTCCGATCATAGCGCTTTCATATGCACACTCACTCTACAACAGCAGCGGATATGGCGCAGCCGAGGACCCTGGAAGCTGAATGTGGCACATCTTCAAGCCCCGGAATGCCGTCAGATTATCGCCAACACATGGCTGGATTGCGAACGTCGTCTTCCCCGATACCCATCGACTCTAGCATGGTGGGTGGACTGTGCAAAACCAGCTTTTCGGCGTGTGCTAACTCAATTCGGAAAAGATACCGCAGCTTGGCATCGTCACACATTGGACTTTTATTACACGATGCTTCGCGAACTCGACAGCCAACCACCATCTCCAAACCGACAAATGGAAAGCCGCCGAATTAAAGGTAAAATATTGTCTCTTACGAGGAAACGTTTGGAGGGGGTCGTAGTGCGATCGCGACGTCAAGACCGAGTGGAAGGAGAAAACCCGTCTATGCATCACATCGTGCTCGACAGCCGCCGACGCCGACAGCAGCTGATCACTGACCTCGTATTGCCAGGTGGTAGGGTCGTAACGACTCAGGCGGCGGTTACAGAAGCCTTCGCAGATCACTATCGCCGGTTTTACGACGAGGTGAATACAGAGGACGAGGAAGCGGACGATCACGACATACTGCAGCATGTGTCGCACACCCTCGACAATGCAGCAGCGGCGACGCTTTTAGGTGGAATTACACGAGACGACATCGAGGACGCGCTTAACAAGGGAGCACTCAACAAATCTCCCGGGCCAGACGGACTGCCGCTCGAGTTTTATCGTACTTTCCGAGATCTCATGATGCCCCGATGGATCATCATGTACCAAGAACTGATGACCCCTGGTTCCCACGTGCCACCTGCATTCGTGGAAGGTCTCCTTATACCGATACACAAGCCTTCCAGAGGTCGGACGGTCGAGGACTACAGGCCCATTACAATGCTTAACTCGGACTATAAAATCTTCGCCCGATTACTCGCCAGCCGCATAAAGAAGGTTCTGCCCCTGCTCCTCTCAATGGAGCAAACGACACAGGGCGGAGTGACCAACATGCAAACGGCAACCAGTGAATGCAGGGATTTAATAGCCATCGCCACATCCTGTCGCCTTCGAGCGGCTCTGATCTCCATTGATTTCGACCACGCCTTCGACAGAGTTCGCCACAAGTTCCTTCTGTCCGCAATGGCCCGCATGGGCTTCCCGCCTGACTTTATCGACATCTTTCAGCGCCTTTTCCGTGGAGCTGCATCCCGTGTACTGGTGAATGGACGGATTGCGGGTCCCTTTCCGATCCGACGGTCAGTTCGCCAAGGATGCCCACTCTCCATGATTCTTTACGCGATCGCACTCGAACCACTTGTCGGAGGGTTGAAAAACAGGCTCTCGGGCATTTCATTGAGGGATCATACCTTTCAGTGCAGAATATATGCTGATGACCTTCTATTACTTGTCCGATCTGATGACGAGGTACGCTCGGTGATACAATGGGTCAATCGCTATGGTTTGGCAGCGGGCAGCCGCATGAATGTGGCCAAGTCGGCAGCGATGCCCATTGGGAGAGGTCTACAGGAGGACGCTATAGCCCCACTCCCACTAGTTAACAAGATCCGGTTCTTGGGCATAACATTTACACAGGATGTGCGCCGCACGGCTGCCATGAACTATGCACGATTACTACAAGCAATACGCACAGAAGTTCGCCGGAACTTACTTCGACGGATGGACCTCCTACAGCGTGTGGAATACCTCAACCTTCACGTGGCGACTAAGATGATCCATATGGCCCAGGTCCTACCGATATCGACAGCGATGGCACACAGACTGCAAGCAGCGTTTGGGTATTACCTTACCGCCGGACACCTATTCAAAGTCCGCTACGAAACACTCACCCTCCCTCCGCTTGATGGCGGACTGGGACTTATAAATGTACGAGCGAGGGCTACAGCATTATACTTGTGCACAATGATGAAATTGTGGACCCACCAAGATGCTTCCCTTACGGGTCGTCTGATAGAGGAATTGCTGCCGGCGTCTCTTATGCCACCTGTCACGGTTGCACACATTACACCCTCACTCTCGCACCTCTCGGCATTTATTCTTGAGTATAGTTACGTGCACCCAGATCTTCCCAACACTCGCACTCCCAAGGCGAGAGACTTTTACAGACTGCTGCTAAGGTCCACCCCTCGCAATGTGATTGAGAGGAAGAGCCCTACGACCCTATGGCCTGCAGTGTGGAGAGCGGTCCAGAAGTCGTTCCTCCCCACGCGGGTACGAGCCGCGTGGTACCAGGTGGTGAACGGGAAGGTTGTAACACGACAAAGGCTGCACGCTATTGGGATGGCGGATTCCCCCCTTTGTCCACATTGCCACCTCGTGGATACTGACGAACACCGTTTTAACATGTGGATCGGCGTTAGAGGTATGGCTGCTAGTGCAGAAGATCCTCGCCTGCTACCTACGTATCGCGCCTCGCACAATTGAGCCACGGCTCCTCCTTTCTCCAGAGGATACTTATTTCCCACCTGCGAAGACTCATGCTATCACATGGTTTAAAGGCATGTCCATATACTACCTCTTTCAAGATGATGAGAAGATGGTGCTTGATTACTGGCAATTTCTCCAGAACAGTCATAGCACACTTGAGTGTACACCCCGATACCGACAACTATTTGCGAACTATTTGCGCAGTGTCTTCGATAAACCCCCTCACAGTTGGGGAGTACCAGGCAGAGGATGATCGCCTTCATGGGGCTCCACACGCTGAGAAATGTTGTACCAATTTGGAACATGGAATCTGTACGCAGATGGGCTATGCACATGGAATGGCGTGCGGGATTTGGTTACATTTTTCTTTCTTTATTATCTATCATCACACTATTGGTTTCAAATTCTATTTCATAGCTTAGAAGGAACTCTTGTTCTGTTGTTGATATGGATGTCCATTCTAATTTTTGTTTGTCGTAACTGAAAGACGCCTTTTTCCATCATTTACAATTTAAAAACAAAAAAATAAAAAAAAATTAAAAAAAAAATAAAAAAAAAACGGCCAAGGTAACTGGCTACGACTTGGAGAACCCGGGTTCTAATCTCCAAGAAACCTAGCGGATGTTGTTCTTTTCGTTTGTATTTTTCCATATATCAATGAATGCCCGTGAAAAAAAAAAAAAAAAAAAAAAAAAAAAAAAAAAAAAAAAAAGAGGTTCCCTTGTGCGTTGCAGTGCAAAAAAAAAAAAAAAAAGTGGTCAGCGCGATAGAATGTCAATCATAAGGGCCAGGGTTCGATTCCGGGCTGGGTCGGGTGTTTTCTTCGCTCAGGGTGTGTGTGTTGTGTTGCCGTAATCATCATCATCGATTTGACGCCACTTTAGCGTTGGTCTACCCGACGGGACGCCCTAGTCACACGACATTTATATTTTTTAATGCTTTCCTTCCATTTTACACTCCGTCTTCAGGCCACGAGTGGCCTACCGGGACCATCCGGCCGCCGTATCATCCTCGGAGGAGGATGCGGATAGGAGGGGCGTGAAGTCATCACACCGCTCTCCCGGTCGTTACGATGGTATTCTTGACTGAAGCAGCTACTATTCAGTCGAGTAGCTCCTATGGCAACAGCGCATGGCGAGCTGGATGGTCACCCATCCAAGTGCCGACCACGCCCGACAGCGCTTACCTGCGGTGATCTCACGGGAACCGATGTATCCACTGCGACAAGGCTGTTGCTTTACTTCCATTTTACACATACACAAATATATAATATTTTTTCATAAGTTGTACTAATGTTAGAACCTGTTTGTTACACGTTCTTACGAGGAGCTTTCTAAACAGTATTCATGTTTCTGAAAACACGTTGGTTTTATACAGAATTCCAATACACCATATTATTTTCTGCTCTTTTGGCTACAAAACCACATTTTGCAACATAATCTCCTTTCAATGTGACAGCCTTACGCCACCTTACTGGAGGGGGGGGGGGGGGGGGAGAGGGATCCTGTGGTCCTGTATGCCCTCACGCTATTATCACTCTACTAGTCTATGACGGAGCCATCGTCTAGCTGCATCTATAACCTTCCCATCATCCACGTACTGCTTCTTGTGGAATGCGTCCTTCATTGGGGAAAACAGACGGTCCTTCGTTGCTCTTCATAGTCTTGTGTCAGGTAGCGAGGAACCCAACAGACACACACCTTTCAGTACCCAAACTGCTGGACGAGTGCGTCAGCACTCCATACAGAGACGTCCCGTTGTGCTACGAGGTATTTAATGGCGAACCGTCGATCACGTCGAATGAGAGTGGCCACATCTGCCAACGGCAAGCGGGCGACCCGACAGGTTTGCGAGACCTTTTTGCTGTGATGATAGATGCCTTGGCCAACGACTCACCGTCATTTTATTCACTGCTAGGTCTCCGTAGACATTCTACGAGCACCTATGAATATCGGTGATTCTCTGGTTTCCCCAAAAGAAATTCGGTGACAGCTCTCTGCTTGGAACGCACTCCATTACAGACGCCATTTTGAAGGCTACGTATGGCGCCACCACCTACCGAAACTTCATGAAACTGAAGCCAAAATATTTAACGATGCCCCACAGCAAATTCCGCCTTTTTCCAACGGTAATAGGCCGAGATTTGCATTACGTATTCAATGCCTCTCGTATATTTCAACTTCAATGTGAATGCATGACTTGTAACTACATTATCTATTTCAAATTGTAGCAAAAAAGGGAACTAATTTTACTACTTTACGTTTGTACTATGATACTTTGGAATCTTACATTATCTACAGCTGCAGTAACAAAAGAAAACCTTTTAAAACGAGAGTAGATTAAATAGTATATTACACTCCTGGAAATGGAAAAAAGACACATTGACACCGGTGTGTCAGACCCACCATACTTGCTCCGGACACTGCGAGAGGGCTGTACAAGCAATGATCACACGCACGGCACAGCGGACACACCAGGAACCGCGGTGTTGGCCGTCGAATGGCGCTAGCTGCGCAGCATTTGTGCACCGCCGCCGTCAGTGTCAGCCAGTTTGCCGTGGCATACGGAGCTCCATCGCAGTCTTTAACACTGGTAGCATGCCGCGACAGCGTGGACGTGAACCGTATGTCAGTTGACGGACTTTGAGCGAGGGCGTATAGTGGGCATGCGGGAGGCCGGGTGGACGTACCGCTGAATTGCTCAACACGTGGGGCGTGAAGTCTCCACAGTACATCGATGTTGTCGCCAGTGGTCGGCGGAAGGTGCACGTGCCCGTCGACCTGGGACCGGACCGCAGCGACGCACGGATGCACGCCAAGACCGTAGGATTCTACGCAGTGCCGTCGGGGACCGCACCGCCACTTCCCAGCAAATTAGGGACACTGTTGCTCCTGGGGTATCGGCGAGGACCATTCGCAACCGTCTCCATGAAGCTGGGCTACGGTCCCGCACACCGTTAGGCCGTCTTCCGCTCACGCCCCAACATCATGCAGCCCGCCTCCAGTGGTGTCGCGACAGGCGTGAATGGAGGGACGAATGGAGACGTGTCGTCTTCAGCGATGAGAGTCGCTTCTGCCTTGGTGCCAATGATGGTCGTATGCGTGTTTGGCGCCGTGCAGGTGAGCGCCACAATCAGGACTGCATACGACCGAGGCACACAGGGCCAACACCCGGCATCATGGTGTGGGGAGCGATCTGCTACACTGGCCGTACACCACTGGTGATATTCGAGGGGACACTGATTAGTGCACGGTACATCCAAACCGTCATCGAACCCATCGTTCTACCATTCCTAGACCGGCAAGGGAACTTGCTGTTCCAACAGGACAATGCACGTCCGCATGTATCCCGTGCCACCCAACGTGCTCTAGAAGGTGTAAGTCAACTACCCTGGCCAGCAAGATCTCCGGATCTGTCTCCCATTGAGCATGTTTGGGACTGGATTAAGCGTCGTCTCACGCGGTCTGCACGTCCAGCACGAACGCTGGTCCAACTGAGGCGCCAGGTGGAAATGGCATGGCAAGCCGTTCCACAGGACCACATCCAGCATCTCTACGATCGGCTCCATGGGAGAATAGCAGCCTGCATTGCTGCGAAAGGTGGATATACACTGTACTAGTGCCGACATTGTGCATGCTCTGTTGCCTGTGTCTATGTGCCTGTGGTTCTGTCAGTGTGATCATGTGATGTATCTGACCCCAGGAATGTATCAATAAAGTTTCCCCTTCCTGGGACAATGAATTCACGGTGTTCTTATTTCAATTTCCAGGAGTGTGTATATATATATCGTTACGGTAGTATGAGGAACAGTTCCTGGAAAGACGTCAGTCACCCACACCCGCAAACGTTTACAGCAATTCACCGGCGACTTGGCGAAACAGCCTCGTTAGCGGGATATCATGGTGATGCTGGAAGATCTCGAACACGATACGATGCCGCATTTGAAGAGATTGTTCTCGAGCGCTTCGAGGAAGCACCTAAAACAAGTATTTCCAGGAGTGTAATATACTATTTAATCTACTCTCGTTTTAAAAGGTTTTCTTTTGTTACTGCAGCTGTAGATAATGTAAGATTCCAAAGTATCATAGTACAAACGTAAAGTAGTAAAATTAGTTCCCTTTTTTGCTACAATTTGAAATAGATAATGTAGTTACAAGTCATGCATTCACATTGAAGTTGAAATATACGAGAGGCATTGAATACGTAATGCAAATCTCGGCCTATTACCGTTGGAAAAAGGCGGAATTTGCTGTGGGGCATCGTTAAATATTTTGGCTTCAGTTTCATGAAGTTTCGGTAGGTGGTGGCGCCATACGTAGCCTTCAAAATGGCGTCTGTAATGGAGTGCGTTCCAAGCAGAGAGCTGTCACCGAATTTCTTTTGGGGAAACCAGAGAATCACCGATATTCATAGGTGCTCGTAGAATGTCTACGGAGACCTAGCAGTGAATAAAATGACGGTGAGTCGTTGGCCAAGGCATCTATCATCACAGCAAAAAGGTCTCGCAAACCTGTCGGGTCGCCCGCTTGCCGTTGGCAGATGTGGCCACTCTCATTCGACGTGATCGACGGTTCGCCATTAAATACCTCGTAGCACAACGGGACGTCTCTGTATGGAGTGCTGACGCACTCGTCCAGCAGTTTGGGTACTGAAAGGTGTGTGTCTGTTGGGTTCCTCGCTACCTGACACAAGACTATGAAGAGCAACGAAGGACCGTCTGTTTTCCCCAATGCACGTCCGCATGTATCCCGTGCCACCCAACGTGCTCTAGAAGGTGTAAGTCAACTACCCTGGCCAGCAAGATCTCCGGATCTGTCTCCCATTGAGCATGTTTGGGACTGGATTAAGCGTCGTCTCACGCGGTCTGCACGTCCAGCACGAACGCTGGTCCAACTGAGGCGCCAGGTGGAAATGGCATGGCAAGCCGTTCCACAGGACCACATCCAGCATCTCTACGATCGGCTCCATGGGAGAATAGCAGCCTGCATCGCTGCGAAAGGTGGATATACACTGTACTAGTGCCGACATTGTGCATGCTCTGTTGCCTGTGTCTATGTGCCTGTGGTTCTGTCAGTGTGATCATGTGATGTATCTGACCCCAGGAATGTATCAATAAAGTTTCCCCTTCCTGGGACAATGAATTCACGGTGTTCTTATTTCAATTTCCAGGAGTGTATTTTGTACGTACAATTTATTACAACTATATATGAAGGAATAATTGGAACTGTGTTTATCGTTGCATCTGTAACAACGTGTAACAGTGGTTAAAGAACTGTATGATAGTCATTCGGAAATTAAATCGACACTAAATTTTTTGTTGTTATGATATTCAATCCGGAAACTGGTTTGATGCAGCAATTGAAGCTGGACCATCATGTTCAAGACTCTTCATTTTTGCATAACTGCCTACACTCATCTGAACCTGCTTACTGTATTAGTTTTAACCCAGTTCACTTCCCTCCATTGCCTAATTGACTATCCTTAATGCCCTACGATGTTTCCTGTCAACTTTTAACTATTATGCTTGATTTGAGCGTAGCCGTCTGCAGAGGAACAGCTTCCAGCAGGCCAGGTAGATTTTTCTTTCAAAAAGTGAAGCTAATTAACCCTGGTAAGTCGAGGAGTTAAACGGTTTAGCCCAATCAGATGGTCGCCAAAAATTACTGCCCAAATGTTGAGAGAAAATCGTTCCTGGTGTCGGTGGACGTACGTGACGTGAGGATTTCCCCTTGACCAGTAATGAACGTTTCGAGGGTTGTAAAGGTCATCCCGATGGAAGGTGCACCCGTCAGCAAACAACACAATGGTAGGGAAGTCGAGATCTCGTGCAACACGTCAAGAAACCACCGGCAAAAGACTAGCCTACGGTCATAGTCCAACACAAGATTTATATCTTGGACATAGTGGAAACTAAATGGATTCTGGAAGTCATCCCTCAAAACCTCCCAGACTAACCGATGAGTGACCCCCATGTCGTGTCCAGCCGCTCGAATACTTGTTTTAGGTGCTTCCTCGAAGCGCTCGAGAACAATCTCTTCAAATGCGGCATCGTATCGTGTTCGAGATCTTCCAGCATCACCATGATATCCCGCTAACGAGGCTGTTTCGCCAAGTCGCCGGTGAATTGCTGTAAACGTTTGCGGGTGTGGGTGACTGACGTCTTTCCAGGAACTGTTCCTCATACTACCGTAACGATATATATATACACACTCCTGGAAATTGAAATAAGAACACCGTGAATTCATTGTCCCAGGAAGGGGAAACTTTATTGACACATTCCTGGGGTCAGATACATCACATGATCACACTGACAGAACCACAGGCACATAGACACAGGCAACAGAGCATGCACAATGTCGGCACTAGTACAGTGTATATCCACCTTTCGCAGCAATGCAGGCTGCTATTCTCCCATGGAGACGATCGTAGAGATGCTGGATGTAGTCCTGTGGAACGGCTTGCCATGCCATTTCCACCTGGCGCCTCAGTTGGACCAGCGTTCGTGCTGACGTGCAGACCGCGTGAGACGACGCTTAATCCAGTCCCAAACATGCTCAATGGGGGACAGATCCGGAGATCTTTCTGGCCAGGGTAGTTGACTTACACCTTCTAGAGCACGTTGGGTGGCACGGGATACATGCGGACGTGCATTGTCCTGTTGGAACAGCAAGTTCCCTTGCCGGTCTAGGAATGGTAGAACGATGGGTTCGATGACGGTTTGGATGTACCGTGCACTATTCAGTGTCCCCTCGACGATCACCAGTGGTGTACGGCCAGTGTAGCAGATCGCTCCCCACACCATGATGCCGGGTGTTGGCCCTGTGTGCCTCGGTCGTATGCAGTCCTGATTGTGGCGCTCACCTGCACGGCGCCAAACACGCTTACGACCATCATTGGCACCAAGGCAGAAGCGACTCTCATCGCTGAAGACGACACGTCTCCATTCGTCCCTCTATTCACGCCTGTCGCGACACCACTGGAGGCGGGCTGCACGATGTTGGGGCGTGAGCGGAAGACGGCCTAACTATATATATATATAGATGCAATGTATGTGTAATATTTAATGTCTTTGCTCATGGTAGCCCTCAGTGGTTCACAGCAGTCCACCCACCCCACCGAACTCAGGGTTATTGTGCCGTTCGGCCCCCAGTGCCCCTCGCCCCCGGGGAACTTCTCATACCAGACGAGTGTAACCCCAAATGATTACGTGGTAGAGTAATTATTGTGTATGCCTATGTGGAAATGGTGTTTGCGCAGCAATCGCTAATACTGTATAACTGAGGCGGAATAAGGGGAACCAGCCTGCATTCACCGGGGTAGATGGAAAACCGCCCTAAAAACCAACCACAGGCTGGCCGGCACACCGGACCTCGACACGAAACCGCCGGGTGAAGTCATGCCGGGGACCAGCACGCCTTCCCGCTCGGGAAGCAGAGCGTTAGACCGAGCGGCTAGCCGGGCGGGCTTATATTTACATATAGTTATATACAGTATAGATGAATGATATGACAGGTTGTTGCCTAGCTGTCACATTAGCCAACATTTTCCTAGATCATCTAGAAAATAATTATTTAACGAACATTAAAAGATAAGTGAGAAAATAATATATATTAAGAGATACGTTGATGATAGTATTATTGTCCTGAATGGCGAATAAGATATTAAAGGTCTCTACACAGGCTTTAATGATACGCGCTGTAGCCTTTTATTTACGATGAAAGTAGAAGATGGATTCGGAATTATTTTCCTACACTTCAGATTAGTGATGACAATGGAACACACGTATCTAACAACCATCATAGCCAACCACTACAGGCAGACCACTACCATTATTCACAGATCCTTTTGTATAAAATGTCAGAAAGAAAACGGAGACTCCCACCATCAAACGACAGTAAATATAGTACAAAAAATTCACAACAGTAAATTCAAGAAGATATGATAAAACGTGCAGAGAAATAATTCTAGAAAATGTCATGGCAAAGAAGTCAAAAACAAAAATGGTCGCTATACTGTATCTAGAAGACATAACAGGCAATCTTGCTCACATTTTTCGTAAAACAGACACAGTAATAGGTTACAGAACACAGAAAACACCAAAAGCAAGTATTCTAAATGGTACTGTTAAAACCAGTTCATTTGCCAAGGGAGGTTTATACAAGATTCAATGTAGAAATTCGTAGTCAGTACTACAATGGGCAAGCAGGACGTAAAAATTGGGTTGTGTAGAACGAGCACTTTAAGATGTGTGATAATAACCAGTCGACGTAAGAATGATCATCTTTCTATAAAAAGCATTGACAATACTTAAAGGTACTCCATATTGCGAAAATGGTCAACTTACGTATCTGCTAGAGTAGATAAGATCCACACGCGTCTAATGAAAGAACAAAGTAACGTACTTAACTAACAAAACGAGTTAAAGAACACAGTTTCTTTTAACTTCAGTAACATTTTCATCAGGTCCTAAACTCTTCCGTCTGCTTCCTCCTTGGCTTTGTATAAATTAATAACTTAAGATAATAAATGAAAAGCGCTAGTTTACATAATAACTTAGTTTAAATAATAACTTAAGAACTAAATAAACAGCGCTGCTTTCAATATTTACATTGGCACTATGTTACATCTTCTTGGTGTGTATGGCATAGCTTTAAGGGAAAAGCATGTCTTTAATAATATTAATGAAACTGGATATCTCCTGTGATGGCAGTAGTACGAAGTTTCCTTTATACATAGTGCATATAGTTGTTTGATGTGATATACTCTGAACACACCAGTTCTCTTCAGCATGAGGTTACGTTCGCTTGATATTTCTTTCACAAAGTTTAAAATAATTACAGATGACTTAAGGAAAGAGTGCTGTGGAACTAATGATGTACAGATTACCAACAGGTACCACGCGCTTCGTAAATTTTCATAAATTCCTATGCAGGATGTTTCCACAACGTAATTTTGGGAAAAACTTCAGTCTTGTACCTTAAATTAAACCAAAGTTCATAAGCATAGCATATGCACCGATTCATTATAGTGCACATTCAAGAGCACTTCTCTTCTTATAAGATGATAACCGTCTAACCTACATTATACATCCCACTCAGATTTATATACAACTCTATTTTAGCAGTTCGCTGATGACAAAAACATAACATTTCTACTAAGTTGTAAATATGTGACGTGCACTCTTCAGTTCGACTAAGCTGTATACAAACGACGTGCCCTTTACCTTAGGAAGCTAGAGTACTATGAAGAGTTAATATTATACAAACTTGTCTAATGCAGTTGCTTTATACGTTTAAACAACCAAGTACTCCTAATTTTTTGGCTAAAGGTAGACTGCTTTAAATAATTTTATGAAACTGTGCATTGTGTCCAAACACTTCTAAATAGGTCAGTTAATAATGTCTCAACTGAGTCATGACACTTGTAGTAGCTGTTGTACAGACTAATATAATCTTTGAAACTGCCATTTTTTTAAAGAAGAATATCCATAAAGCAGCTAAGTCTTATAATGATATTACTATGAAGGCAGAGTGATTTAGACATTACATGTTTCCTTATGAAACGTTTTTAACTAGACTACCAACAAGTGACAAGTTTTCGTAGCTTAATCACATTTGAAGAATGGTTGCTGTACAAACTGATGTTATCTTGGTAGTTTTTCATTATGTAACAAACCTATACACAGTTTGATGTAGTATTTGGCACAAGACGATTACACTAGTCTAGTCTAGGTTTTAACACGAACATTTTAAGACTTGAAAGTCGATGTGACTTCCACTGCTTTGTTATTTCTATTGGTTTTATTCATCGTCCACAGAGCCGGTTTAATGGGAGAGTGGAGTTTAGGGGGGCTCTAGACCCGGGCCTCCAGATGGACAGAGGGCCTTCACTTCGGTCGAGTTCTCAACTGGCTATCTAATAAGAAGTAGTCAAGATACAATCATCAACATTGGATAAAACATGACCAAAACTATGAAACAAATTTATTCGTATGTTACATATACCATTTTAATAAATTAGCATAAACCTGTTTAAAAAGGTTGATCTAATATAGTGCATGGTAATCGTGATTCATATTTTCTCGTTGAACAGAAGTGTTCTGCAGTCTCATGTAGTTATAGAATACCCAATCCCAAACCAGCGAAAAATTAAGTCACTACACAGTTGCGCAGTAGGATATAGTCATTTAATGTCAACAAGTTCCGTTTTTTATAAACCCCGTATGCGTGGAATCGGGTACCATTTTTTGACCCCAGCAACTGGCAGGTTACTTTAAAGACTTTTGTGCGCTGTAAGATACATTCACCCCTCGCCCCTACCTTCTTTTGTTCGCTGCTTTTATCGCTTGTCTGTTTTTGTAGAACTGAACAGTTATTGGTGTAGCAGTATTGTTTAGAGCGTTGTAATGTACAGCATATTTGCAGATTGGCTGTTGTTAGTAGGTGGGGTGAAATTGATTATTCTTTTCAATTAGCGTTCTGGTTTTCGGAACTGGAAGTGGAGCCTCATCGCCTGAGAAAGTCCTACAGTGGTACCAGCAAAAGAAAAGCAGAGAAAAAAGCAGTTTAATTTGTGAAGAAACTGCCGAAAGTGACCTTGTATGTTACGAATAAAGAATAGTACATTGGTAATGTTAGTGAAGTTTGTACTGAACCACGACCTCTTGCACCTGTGGCTACTTCTTCTATGCTAATCTACAGGATCTACAGGAAACGTATTTTGTATTTTCTGTAAATTATCCAGTGATAGCATGGACTTCGACAACATGCATACTCCGTTTTCAACGCTTGGATTTTCTGAGTGGAACAAGGGGAAGGAAACATGCAAACAGAGCTTGTCATCGCAAAAATTCAGTGACGTGGCTTCTGTGTTCGAGAACGAAGGACGTATCAACAGTGAACAGCAGCATATGGATAAAACAAAGGAAAATTACTGGCTAGAGGTGCTGAAGTAGTTAAAGATTTGGAAATAAGAGAACTTGCTTTTTCGTGGTGATAACGCAATTTTTGGAGCACCAAACAATGGTAATTATTTAGGTTTCCTTGAACTAACTGCTAGTTTTCAACCTTTTTTTTAAAAAAAACGCATCCAAGAACATGGCTCTAAAGGTTGTGCCCATTAGTCATTGTGAAGAATTCGTCGGCTTTATGGTAAATAAGGTATTGAGTAAAAACAGTTCGTGAAATTCAAACACCACAATACTATGGACTAGTTTTAGATTCAACGTCGCATGAAGATCAACTAACCGCTGCAGAAAGATATTGTTTCGAGACAAGAGTTTACGAAAGATTTTTGTGTTTTGTTCCCACTGACAGTCATACGAAAGAAAGTATTAGGAAGGTTCTCCTAGATCTCTTTGGAAAATCCAATATTAGGACAGAAGAGTGTCCTTCGCAGTCCTAGGACAATGCCAGTAACATGACTCGGAAATACTCACGTTTAAGTGCGAAGAAATAGGAACTGAATTCATTGGCTCTTTATGTGCCCTCTGTTGCACACTCGTTAAACGACGTGGTCCAAAACAGTGCAGAAGAATCCTTAGACACAGTGGGCCTTTTTCCAATTTTTCCAACGACTACATGACTTTTTTGTAGCTTCTACTCATCGTTGCCACATTCTTGTTAAGAATAATGAGCTACTTAAGAATTTGTCCAATACTAGACGGGTGTGCCTTGAGGAAGCAATATCAGTTGTTCGACAGGATTTCGATGCCGTTTATGTGTCACTTGTCGAGAACAAAGAACAAAAGACAGCGACAAGAAATGAGGCAGTATCGCTTCCACAAAAATTAAAAAAAGAACTGGAGGCAGCAATATTGGTTGTTTCCCGGGGTGAAGTATTGTCTCGAATGGACAAAACTAACAAATACTTGCAAAAACTTGGACGGGACATATTTGGCGGGTACCAAGCGCTGCGATCACTGATTCCGTTTTTCAACCGTGTTCAAGAAAATTTTGATGAACATGACAAACAAGGTAGGAGCTTAAGTGAGCACTCGTATCAATAATACAGCAAAGAGAGAAAACACAAAATGAGAAGATTCCCCGTTGGAGAAAAATCAGAAGAATTGTGTTGATGCGATAAATTTCGTGTGGCACTTATTGTAGTTGTCGATTAACTACAAGCAGAACTAAAATATCGAGAAGATATGTTTTGCGAAGTAGCACATCTTTTCCTGCCTTTAACAAACAATAGAGTAAAGCATGCAACTAACAAACTCTTAACAGAAACGTCAAAATTTTGTGAAAAATATCGAGGTGATATCGATGAGGAAAGTTTTCGTTGGGAAATTCTTCATTTTAGTGAACATTTGAAGCGTTCCCTCAAACAAAGGCTGCTACACATTTCAATAATCAATTATATGAAATACTGGTTGAAAATTATCTTGGTGAAGTTTTTCTAGATGTGATGAGGCTTGCCGAATTTTCCTCTCAGTACCAATTGCGAATAATTGTAAAGCTGAGAGTGGATTCTCCAAACTAGCCCTAGCAGGAACAAAAGACGTACTATAGTGCAAGTTCTCCTCTTGTTGAACATGAGGTGACGAGTTCTCTTGACTTCCAGGGTATGACAGAGGACTTCGCTAGGACGAAAGCGAGGAAAAGTTATTTTTGAGGTACTCATTTCTATTTATTGTATGTAGATAATAGGGTAACTTTATGTGTTTTTAAATCCAATTGAGAAGTTCCATTAGGTATATAATCTTCTAATCCATGGCGTGACGGGTGTCGTAGAAGTACGTATATTCCATTACATGTCCTTTTTACTTTCACTGAAATTTATTAGGCATGCATTAAGTAAGCAGGGGCCACACTCATTTTCTAGCCCTGGGTTTCTACATTGGTTAATCCAGACCTGAGACCTAGATAGTGTAAGTTTTGAAGCTACATCGATTATACCAACTAGTAAGCAATATCGCTGCTCTCGTATGACAACAAACATCAGATAATTAAGTCGTCAGAGTGTGATAAGACTTCGGTGAGGCAGTATGCAGAACTGAGTAGTACAATGTGAATTTGTCCACTTGGTGACAAAAATAAAATATATAAGAAAATTAACGCATGAGTAAATGTCAGGTACTAATGTTTGGTTTGTGTATGCCTATAACGTGTATACTTATATAAACTATGTTTTTAATGTCTTCAGGCACAATGTATTTTTAACTATTTCATGTGGGTGCTGCTACTGACAACGAACATGTAAGTGATGCCAAGGATCTCCCTCTAAACTGATATAATGGTGTTGTAAGAATCTGCTATACACAATAGTTCACCGTAATTTTGACATGGGCTTTTTCTTATACATTTCTGTCAGTATGTAGATGATAGGAAGATGTTCACCTGACCTATAGATAAACACACATTACAACAGTGTTTGGGGGATTTCACGATGCCGTTCTTTAAATTGTGGATTTACTGCTAGCTTTACGCTAAATTTTATTACTCTCCTTCTTCTTCGTCACAGTGTCATTCTATGTTTCTTGTGAATTTTTTACATGATGATGTTTTCCCTCATTATTAATTATGAGAATTACAAGTACCGTGTCATCCAAGATTTAATTACAGCATAATCTGACCTTGGTTTTATTTATTGTTACTTGCAATTAGGTTATTCGCATTCTTGCAAAATAACTGACATCTGGTCAGCAACGCATTTATTGCAACATATTGACATTCCTCTTATTTAAGATTTTGTGTTCCTTTGGAATATATTTTAAAAGGAGTGACATTCAACAGGCTTTCTTCATTTCAACATAATTGTTTATTAAACCATGGCCGACATCCTTTCCGATTCTTATATTGTGACCTGTCCCTAATCATCCCTACGCTAACGGACTGCAAAATGTATCTTCGTTTTCTCCTACGTTTCAGCATATGCAAGACCAAAACTTCGTAGTTCTACCCTGTTTTCTTCTTAGAGCGGGGCCGCTGTGCCAGTGACACGGTTTCGGTGTGGACATTCGACCATACTAGCCTCATAAATTGGCTTAACCCACAATTAGCAGAGTTAAATACATCTACCGTTGCTAAAAAGTAACTGATCAAATACGAGCCAAGCAGATGACAGGTGTCTAACTAACACTTCTCTTTTTTGTCTTCGTTAGTCATTTCATTACCCCTTGTCCACAATAACAAACACACAGTCTTGTACAGCTAAACAAATTAGTGGGACTGAAGTACAAAATAGGATAACTCATTTTTTATTGTTTAGATAGTGCTATGATATATGAGGGTTGTCCAGAAAGGAAGTTACCTTCGCTCGTAAAAATGGAAACCACAGTGAAAATCAGAAACATTTTATTTGCAAGAAAATACAAATGGCTCTAATCACTATGGGACTTAACATCTGAGGTCATCAGTCCCCTAGACTTAGAACTACTTAAACCTAACTAACCTAAGTACATCACATACATCCATGCCCAAGGCAGGATTCGAACCAGCGACCATAGCAGCAGCGCGGTTCCGGACTGAAGCGCCTAGAACCTCTCGGCCTCATCGGCCGGCTATTTGCAAGTGTTAGCTACACTTTGCAGATACTTCTCTACATAGTCGTCGCTTGGATTTAGACTTTTGTCAGAGCGTTACACCAAATTTCCAATACCGTCGTCATAGAAGGCAGCCGCCAGTGCTTACCGATAATTCTCTACGCTGGCCTATAGCGCGTACCCTGCGGTCAAGTGTTGTCTTCATATCCAGCGTTTCATGTCAACATAAATGATACTCATCATGAGCCAATTAGGGCCGTGTTGTGGCAAATCGAACACTTCCTATCGAAAAGGCTGCAGGAGCGTCTTCACTGCCCCTGCAGAGTGTGGCTTAGAATTGCCACGAAGAAGGAAATGTGTGGCAGTTGTGTTAGGTGGGCTGCATTCATTAAGGCGAATTCTCTAAGCGGGACCTATTACTTGGCGGGAGACATCGTTGTTCTAGGCACCTTTACTCGCTCACAGTGCGCTCACAACTGAAAACAGCGTCTTGATGCAATCGATAGTCGTACTAGAGACACTACCCAACACATCTGTGCAAAGCTTGATCGGGTTTTCACTGTGGTGTCCATTTCGCTATCGATCGGAACTTAACTTTCTAGACAACCCTCGTAGAAGACTATGCATTTTTTCGGTGTTCTCATTGCACTTCATGGTGTACAAACACATTTTTGCGTCTTTCATGCTATTTTTCTCACTGCTTAACGCTATTGTTTATTTTCCACTTTTGTTGCAATAATCATATCAATGACAAATAAAAACACCTTAAGTATTTTTGGTTCGTAGTTAGACATTTTCACACATTTTGAACTGTTCACGTTGATGTATATCAACAACTGACGACAGCTTAGGATATTGATTTAATTATCAACTGTACTTGAAGTTTAACCACAGACGTTATATGAATTTTGCTAATTTGTTTGTTCTGGAAATACAGCCACTCAGCCTCTCTTCATATCTCTTAAACAGAAGCTATTGTCTACTTGATTCATCTTATTTTTAACATACTTTTCTTTTGTTAATATATTGACAGCAGCGAGCCAACCAGCAATCGTTTCCACTGTTAAGTTCTTTATTTCTCTCTCGCTCTCTCCTTCTATCTTTCCCTTCTTACTGTCTCGTGTACTTTTTAGTACCGTTTTTTTTTTCATACAATCTTTTCAGGAATTGCTGTCACGATGAGATGCTGACAAAACTATAAATATAAATACTTATATATAATTATTTGCAATAACGAACTACCTTAAGTTCATCTGTAGTACTGGTCTTGAAAATTTGAATTTCTTCACTTATGTAAATTCGGAAGCAGTTAGACACATTCAGCGTCTTGTTTGGTGAACTGTTATCTTACCTTGACAGCCTTAAAAGTTACACAATGCTTCTGACTATTTTCTCCATCTTAACTGAACTGGTATCTTATATTGACTGCCTTAAAAGTTACACAACGAATATACCTATTTTCCCTCTTAACAAAATAATTGAAAGATGCTCGACGTACGAGTACTAGAGTTAATTCTGCAGGGGATATTAACCGTCTAATTGATTTATGCTATTAATTTTCTAATAATGACACTGTACGTTTAACGAGATCTACCGTGTTAGTTGAATACTAAAATTGATTACTTAGGAACTCCGCCATGACAGCAGCCGTCGGTTAACTTCACAATCAGACTACGTCTACAAGGCGTAACTGGGTCTCTAGTTAGTTTTCCCATCCTATGCGTGGCTCAGATCTTGACAGTGTAAAGTCAAACAGTTGTCGCCCCAGTTACGGCCGCCTGCTAATGTAATCTCTTTGGCTGCAACCCTCGGGAGAGGTCGAGACCGTGAAAATGATGTGAACACAGGGATTTCAAATTAGTGTCACTTAAACCAAAACTCGCGCTTGCAGTTTGTAGGTTTCATTCAATGTCAGCAACTTGAAAAGGAGTTTCAAGCTGTCTTTTATTTCATTCCTGTTACGACACTCACTTCGTCTCTGCATATTTATTGCCGGTAATGACTTCATTAGCTTTCATGCAATATTAAATTCTAATTCTCCTTCCATTAGCAAATTATGTCTTCTGCAGTTTCTCAAGATGTCTTAGATTTCCTTGTTATATTCTCCCTTTCGTTCTTTTCTTCGATTGTGTGTGATACTCCTTGTACACTGAGTAGAATCACTTGACAAGTAGTACAGTACCATTTTCAAGGCTCACCGTTCTTGTTTTAAAGTTTAACTCATTTCAAGTTACTTCTATCCACTAGTGTATTTTAATCTTTACGAACAAGTTTTGGAATTATGTCATCTATCAAGCAGAGTAATCTATATAGTTTTGCGTTCGTGTTATTGTTACTGTCCAATATTTCCTGCTAAGGCTAAGGCTAGAATACATCTTTCCCGAAAAGGAATGCTGCAGCATGCCTATGTAAATCCGTCGATATTATTTAATTCAATACTTAAAAATATTGGAATAACTAGGTTCTGGATACCAGTCAAAATCGCTGGAGCTCTCGAGTGCCTCAAAAAGTAAAATAAAAAATTTAAGCTCAAAGAAGAAGTTAGTACCCATAGCCTGATTCGTGAAGATAGATCTCACAGTTGTTATACATTTGTGACTACCTATTCGAAAATTAATTTTTTGCACAAGTTAACTAAGAAATAGACTCGTGAGCAGATAAAGTACTCGTAAATGCTTCACAGTGTGAAGCTCCCTCTTTCAGTCACGTCACGGTATGGAGCCTACAAGACACGGAGGGCGCTGAGGAGCCAGTCTGACTCGTGGCCTGTCATGCGGCAGGACACAGCTCACAGGGATTTGTTGGGCGCGTGTCTCCAAGACTGTGATCTTTGAGGCCGCGCAGCAAACTCAATGGCCGCTAAGTATTCTCCAAACCTATGTGATGTAATTGTTCAGTTACAGGATGGTGCATCGTCTTTCTGAAAGTATTGGTCACGTGAAGGTTACTATAGGTGAAGAAAAGTATGTCACTGACCGGACTTTAAGTTCCTCTTTCGTTCGCCGCATGAGAGACGAAAGTGGACGTATCAGGGGTCCCATTTCCTCCCACTGAGATATTTCTCACAGAAGATTTGCTTCGCCACCCGCATGGACTATGCACTTTTCTAGCAAACTGAAAGTCTCGCCTTATGTGGCTTTCTGTATTCTCGTGTCGGTCACTGGCATATACCAACATGCTCCATACCACTCACTAGTTCTTGCTTCGAGTGTCAGCTGACTTTATCCTCACCCCTAAACTGAGCTCTGTGGTCTGTGAAAACAAACACGTTTGAAGTGATGGATGCGGTACCTAACAGTGAAGAGGTGGTTGTTCAGGGTATGGCTGCTCACCTTTAGTTGCTGTCAAGCGTGAACTGGCGAATGATTTGCTGCACTGTGTCCCGTCTATTCCTTGTTCGGCGGCAATCGACGGAAAGCTTTGCCATCACAATTTTGTTCCTCAGGGGAACTGACTCTGAAGATGGAGGTTTCCCTCCACAGTTCACATAGTCACAGTACACCCTTTATACTGTGGTACATGAGATGCCAAGTTTATTCACGAAGTTTAGATTTCCATGCATCGTGCACCCAAGATTAGGCCACGGTCAACTGCCGTTAATCCACTATGAACGGTATGTTTGTTGTTGGAGATCACAACAGGCCTGCTGTTAAGGGCAGTCACGCCAGCGAGAAGAAGCGTTTCTCTACAAATCGAATCAGTATTATAAAATCATGTCGCAATTGGAATACACCCAGACTAAGAACCTAATTGTTCACAATGCAGCTGAATAAAATTTACCAATCACCTGGCTTGATTCATTATTTTGGCATCATATCATGTGAGCCACTACTTTTGCAGACATCCACAAATCTACGAAGAGCCAATCAAAAATATCGCTTTAACTATACATTATTTAACACAACCTCCTGATAAAATATTCACCTCTAAAATAACATTACTTAAGTAATAATCAAAAGTATAGTAGTCGGTTAATCTATCTAACAATGTCTACTATAACCTTTCTCTTTTATTTTTTATGTATCAGTAAAAACTTGTAATCATTCCTTTCAGCAAAGCAAGTAAATTATTTACCACAAATTTTAATTATAATTTCAGTTAATTAGAAGTTTAATAAATAGTATTTTCTTTATTGGTAATCAGCAGCTCTTTGCAGTGTGGTCTGTACTGCATAATCAATCAATTACTTAGGTGATATAACGGATCGTCCCCGAATGCAGATTCAGTATCGATTGATGAAGTACCATCAATAACTACGAAAATCAGTTAAAGTAGATGATCCGATACTTAAAAGAAAACGCGGAAGACCGAAAATACGTTGAATTATCTCTGTATAGGTTATATTATTTTTTATACTGTCACGCATCAATTACGAACATCTTCATTTCAAGATGGACATCGAACAACGAATAATAGCAAATCCATGATTGGGTAGCGCATAAGACTCCTGTTTCACTCATTATATGCTGTCTGACGCAAGAAATTCCCATAACTTACTTCACTATGTACTATGCTAAAATTCAGATGCCACTACAGCAAATTTTTTCTCATGAAAAATGTATAGTAATATTATGTAAGTAACTATACAACAAAACCATCGAACTCTCAGACTGCTTACAGATCACATCTGAACATTCCAGAGTTTGGAAAGCCAATGGCATAATCCCGGAGAACAAAATTTATTTTCCTTGTGTTGCAGAAAGGCGTTTAAAATTATTGTATCAACGAGCACTGTACACCTCCCTCCCCCCCTCCCTTTCCCTGATCCTTCCTTACATACGCCCATGCACATTACTAGAAACGGCGTTCCAAAACCTGCAGTTTCTTACTTCAATCAGGTGTGTCTGCTTGACCGTACTAAGGTGCCCGGAACAAAACGTTACTTCATTCGATTAATCACTTCTCTTTCCGGCAGTCAGTTACAGGGTACACCTCGTACTGCCCACCCTGTACTGGACTGTTACGCCAATGACCAGTACAAGGTAACAAAAAATCACGGTCACGTGAAATGCTGTGACGTCAGGAACATAATATCTTCAAACGCAGCAAGTGCCTCTATTTCAAATACCCAAGAGCCAAAAAACTGAAATAGACTGACAAACGTGGAACATGATTTCTGGCAGTAACTGAAAAAAATTAACCAGACGTTAATGAAGTTCAGCATCACACTGCGCATAAATTTATTTAATCCACGTTAGTTGTTTCAAGTTCCTGCTGTAATTCTATCTTTGTTTATTACTTTGCTTTTGGTAAAATAATTTAACAAATAAATTTTGAGACCGTCATCGATCCTAGTTTTGAAGCTGACCTCGTATAAATATATCTATCTGTAGAGAATACTTTATGTGACACCCCCAAAAATATACATTTTTCATGTTAGGTGCATTGTGCTGCCACCTACTGCTAGGTACTCCATATTAGCGATCTCAGTAGTTATTATACATCGTGAGAAAGCAGAATGGTGCGCTCCGCGGAACTCACGGACTTCGAACGTGGTCAGGTGATTGGATGTACTTATGTCATACGTCTGTACGCGAGATTTCCACACTCCTAAACATCCGTAGGTCCATTGTTTCCGATGTGATAGTGTAATGGAAACGTGAAGGGACACGTACAGCGCAAAAGCGTACAGGCCGGCCTCGTCTGTTGACACAGAAATCGACGACAGTTGAAGAGGGTTGTAATGTGTAATAGGCAGACATCTATCCAGACCATCACACAGGAATTCCAAACTGCACCAGGATCCATAGCAAATGCTATCACAGTTAGGCGAGAGGTGAGAAAACTTTGATTTCTTGGTCGAGCGGCTGCTTATAAGCCAGACATCACGCCGGTAAATGCCAAACGACGCCTTGCTTGGTGTAAGCAGCGTTAGCATTGGATGATTCAACAACGGAAAAACGTTGTGTGGAGTGACGAATCACGGTACACGATGGGACGATCCGTTGGCAGAGTGTGGATATGGCGAATGTCCGATGAACGTCATCTGCGAGCGAGTTCAGTGCCAACAGTAAAATTCGGAGGCGGTGGTGTTTTGGTGTCGTCGTGTATTTCATGTAGGGGGCTTCTCCCCTTGTTGTTTTGCGTGGCACTATCTCAGGACAGGCCCACATTGATGTTTTAAGCACCTTCTTGCTTCCCACTGTTGAAGAGCAATTCGGAGACGGTGATTACATCTTTCCAAGGCGCTCGAGCACCTGTTCATAATGCACTGGCTATATCCCTGTCATGGACTGACCTGCACAGAGTCCTGAGCTGAACCCTATAGAACATCTTTGGCATATTTTCGAAAGCCGACTTAGTGCCAGGCCTCACCGACCGACATCGATACCTCTCCTCAGTGCAGCATTTCACGAAGAATGGGCTCCATTTGTCAAGAAACCTTCTAGCACCTGATTGAACGTATGCCTGCGAGAGTGGAAGCTGTCGTCAAGCCAAAGGGTGGGCCAAGCCATGCTGAAATCCAGCATTACCGACGGAGGGCGTCACGAACTTGTAAGTTATTTCAGCCAAGTGTCCGGATACTTTTGATCACATAGTGTATTTACAAAAAAGTGACATCTGTACGCAAAGCATGGTACCGAACGTTTTAAAGATTTTCTTTTTGAAAGTTAAATTTTGAAAAGTTCCAACGCTTCAGAACTTAAACACACGGGTTCTAAAGTAAAGGAATTCTCTAAGAAATGCTTGTTCAAAGTGATGGCTGAATTTGCCAAACTACCTCAACATCTGTGGAAGCTTATCGTGGGGTCATTCCAAAAATTTTCAAAAGAAATAATTTCACTTATGTCTGGTTAAAAGTATCCGGACACCACTGTGCAATGCTAAATTGACCACTAGGTGTCACAGGAGGCAGACCCGCCAGTATAAAATGGTGCGGAGAGTACTGATTTGTCAGTGAAGAAGCGGTAACAGCAAAATGGGTTGGTCAGGAGAGTGAATGTCTTCAAATGTGGGCTTGTCACTGGATGTCACCCGGGTAACAAACCCGACACGAACGTTTTAGCTCTTCTAAATCTGCCCCAGTCGACTACTGGTGATGTGATTTTGGAAACCCGAAGTAACAACCACAGCTAAACGACGACCAGGCGGATCCCATGAACTGACGTCAGGGAGCGTCGAACACTGCGGAGGTTGGCTGTAAAAATTCGCATTAAATCGGCGTTAGCAATCACTCATTGTTTCGATGTGCAACCAGCAACCCACAAATGACTGTGCGCGGGGAGTTAAAGAGAATGTACAGTCATCTACATCTATAGCATACTCCGCAAGCCACCTAATACTGTGTCGCGGAGGGTACTTCCGGTACCACTGTGTGATCCCTCCAACCCTGTTCCACTTCCGAATAGTGAATGGGAAGAATGATTGTCGGAAACCCTTTGTATTCGCTCTAATTTCTCGAATTTTCTCCTCGTGGTCAATACGCGAGATGTATGTGAGATAAAGTAATATGTTGTCCGACTCCTCTTGAAAAGTTCTGTCTCGAAATTTCAATAGTAAATCTCTCCGTGACGTGCAACGTGTCTCTTGTAAAGTCTGCCAGTGGAGTTTGTTTATCGTCTCCGTAACGCTCTCTCGCCAGCTTAACAATACCGTGACGAAACGCGCCGCTCTTCACTGGACCTTCTCTATCTCCTCTATCAGTCCTTCCTGATAGGGATTCCAAATAGATGAACAATACTCAAGAATCGGGCGAACAAGCGCCTTATAAGCCACTTCTTTCGTGGATGAGTTACATTTCCTTAAGATTCTTCCGGTGAATCTGAGTCTGTTGTCTGCTTTTCCCACTATCTGTTTTATATGGTGATTCCACTTAAGATCGCTCTGGATAGTTACGGCAGACGCTGTGTCCAGCTGTTTGTCATCAATAGTGTAGCTGTACAGTAGTGGATTTCTTTTACTATGTATGTGCAATATGTTGCAATTATTTACCTTCAGGGTCAACTGCCAGAGTCTGCTCCATTTGTCAATTCTCTACAGGTCATTCTGCAAATTCTTACTATCTTCTGACGTTGCTACTTTGGTATAAAAAACTGCATCATCTGTGAATAGCCTTAAAGAGCATCCGACGCTTTCTACTAGATCATTTATGTATACTGTGAACAGCAACGGTCCTATCACACTTCCCTGTGGTACTCCGGATAATACCTTTATATCTGTCGATTTAGTTCCGTTAAGAGCGACGTTTTAAGTTCTGTCTGCAAGAACGTCTCGAATCCAGTCGCATGTCTGCTCCAATACTCCATAAGCTCGTATTTTTTTCATTAAACGGCAATGCGGGACGGTGTCAAATGCCTTACTGAAATCAAGGAACAAGGCATCAACCTTAGCGCCGTTGTCCACTGCACTGTGGACCTCATGGAGGAACAGAGCGAGCTGAGTTTCGCAGGATCTCTGTTTGCGGAATCCATGTTGATTTTTATAGAGAGATGTTCATTTTCCAAAAAGTCATAACTCTTGATCTTAAAACATGTTCGTAATTGTACAACGAATTGACGTCATATACATAAAATTGTGTGGATCTGTCTTACGGCCGTTGTTAAAAACGGGAATGACCTGTGCTTTGTTGTCGGGCAGTTCCTCATCAGCCACACATTTCTGTAGTCATTGCTAAGTCACGCTTGAGGTGGCGTAAAGAGCGACACCTCTGGACTGTGGTAGACAGGAAATGAGTGATTTCGAATATTGGCTGTGGCAATCCCACTGAATGATTTAGCTTTGCCGAATGCCTGGAGAGCATTACCTGCCATCATGTGTAGTGTCAACAGCGATGTATGGAGGAGATGGTGTTAAGGTGTGGGAGTGTTGTTCGTGGTTATGGTGTCCCTTACTGCGCTTAAGATAACGGCAAATGAGGAAGGATGTGAACACATTTTAAAGCATTCTGTACTGTGTACAGAAGTGGAATAATTCGGAGCCGAAGATTCTTTGTATCAGTAATATAATACATCCTGCAATAAGTAGCACTTGTGAGGCAGTAGTTTGTTGACAATAATACTCCTGAAACGGACTGGCCTGCACGTAATCCAGACCTGAACCCAATGAAACACCTTTGGGATGACTTAGAACGTCAACATCGGTCCAGACTTCAGCGTCACACATCACAACCTTCTGTGGTTTCGGATCTTGGCGAAGAATGAGCTGCCATTTCTCCACAAAGATTCAGACACCTTGTTGAAAGTATCCCCAGCAGAGTTGAAGCCGCCGTAAAGGAGAGGGGTGGACTTACCTCATACTAATGTCCACTAGCAGGTGTCTGGATACTTACGATCAGCCAGTCGCATTCCCCATATGTGAGATGCTCATTCGTTGTACGTACTTTTCCTTCTCGGAAGGCTCCTGCTGTGTTAATGTGGCACAAACACATTTGTTAAAGCGAGTTTCAGATTTCAGTGCATTAATTTATATTTTTCCTCTATGTGCATTACATTATTAACTACATTTCGCATTGTGTATTTTTAAAGAGCACGCTGTTTTGTTTACATGTAATTTACAAGTAAAAAAAGTCACACCAAAGAAACGAACAGACGTTAAGAACAGAAAATATCTAAAGCGAAGAAATGAATCATCATTGCGTAACGCAGTTACCCCAATAGGTAACGATTATGACAAATGTTTCGCACCTACAATTTTTCACACATGGTAACAATCAACACGCAAAGAAAATACAATGGTAAACTATTGTTGTGTTTTACTGATTTTATCAGCTAAATGCCCACAGTACCATACGTTTATGACTACGATAATGTTTTCACTGTGCTGTTCATAGTAACTCGTTTACCAAATGATACTAACAGCACTTGTGTTTTCAGTGCTATGTAGAGCCGGTAGTGCGATCTATAGGCTTTGCAACCAATATAATAAAAGAAAATGAGCTCTATGCCGCTTCAGCAGAGACACCCGATTTGTATCTGTTTGCGTAAATGTTGTATCTAAGAAAGTTGCTATAAAATACGCAACAAGTGCCAGCAGCTGAGATGTTAGACATTTACCTGATGAAATCGGTAAAACACAACAGTGTACCATTGTGTTTTCTTTGCGTGTTGATTATTACTACGTGTGAAAAATTGTAGGTACGAAACATTTGTTATAATCGTTACCTATTGGTGTGACTGCGTTACGCAATGATAATTCATTTCTGTGATTTACGTATTTTCTGTTCTTAGCCTTTGTTCGTCTCTTCGGTGTGACTTTTTTTACAAGAGGGCGCCATCATCATATAACCATACAGTAAAGCTGCATGCCCTCGGGAAAAATTACGGCTGTAGTTTCCCCTTTCTTTCAGCCGTTCGCAGTACCAGCACACAGCAAGGCTGGTTTGGTTAGTGTTACAAGGCCACATCAGTCAATCATCCAGACTGTTGCCCCTGCAACTACTGAGAAGGCTGCTGCTCCTCTTCGGGAACCACACCTTTGCCTGGCCTCTCAACAGATACCCCTCCGTTGTGGTTGCACATACGGTAATACGGTACGGCTATCTGTATCGCGGAGGCAAGCAAGCCTCCCCACCAACGTCAAGGTCCATGGTTCATGGGGGGGGGGGGGGGGGGGGGGCGTCAGTACTGCACTGTATAAGAGTGAAAAACTAAGAAATAGTGTTTTCTGGTGATTCTGACAGCTTTTCTTAAAAACTTTTCGAGTGAATAATTTATTGCAGTCAGTAAGATAAGTAAAGTAAACCTCCCAACTAGGGCAGAGAGTAGGTCGAAAACAACCATTAAAATACTTATACGGAAAAGACTATTAAAAAATTATGTTACAAAACCAAGTCAATGGCGTATCAGGCAACGACATGCTGTCCCTTTTGTTAAATGTTAATGCTGATCAGGGTACAAAATTAGCTAATACGGTAGTCAATAAGCCAAAAATTGATTATTTTCAGAAACTCCTCGAAGACTAGAATTGGTGTTATATTTACAGTGGTCGTGGCATGAATGACATGAACAACAATTTCATTAATAAAGTTCGTGCCTCATTTTAAAGTTATTTTCCTCCAAAACTAACCTCAATTAGACCAAGGCCTATAAAGAAGACATGGTTTCCTCACGGAATAAAGCTACCTTGAAAGACAATAAGGAAAATACAGCTCTGATGTTGATAATATAGCTCATAACAAAACATATTTTAAAGTATTGAAGACAGCAACACGAACATCAAAGTAAATAAATTGTGAGAAAAATATAGTCACACCTGGTAACAAAATAAACACAATGAAGAAGAGGAGCAGATAGTACTATGTGTTAATAATATCATGAAATATTTCAGACCAGCCATTATAAATAGCATCAGTAATATAAATATGACTCTCCACTGTACCAGTAGAAGTAATGTTCACCATAACATTTTTAAAATTAAAAAAAATGTTATGCTTGTGATAAAATATCAACAAAATTGAACAATCAGTGTCCCTCTAAGTTTAGCAGTGCGTTATTTGCGTATCCAGTCATTTGTGATCGAAACATTTCCTTAACAGTCGAAATATAGCATGGGATGAGAAGTTTCGCCTTATGCAAGATACCTTTTTTTTTTTTTTTTTTTTTTTTTTTTGCAACTTTCAACACGATTGAGCACCTGTTCATAATGCACGGCCTGTGGCGGAGTGGTTACAGGACAATAATATCCCCGTAATGTACTGGCCTGCATAGAGTCCTGACCTGAATCCTATAGAACACCTTTGGAATGTTTTGAAACGCCCACTTCGTGCCAGGCCTCACCGACCGATATCGATACCTTGAATCACTGCCGCACTCCATGACTCCATGAAGAATGGGCTGTTATTCACCAAGAAACCTTTCAGCACCTGATTGAACGTATGCTTGCGAGAGTGGAAGCTGTTATCAAGGCTAAGGGTCCGGTGTCCGGATACTTTTGGTCACATAGTGTAGCTTTTTATTCTGATGAAGATTGCCCTATTGCAATCGAAACCGTGCTCAATTGAAAAAATTTTGAGCAACCGAAGTGGCTCTATATACGTCCTGTAATTAGATGTCGAATTTAAATGACGAATTGAGAAAAGATAAAAATGCAGCATATGAAGCAGGGGAAATGAAATACAGACGTCTGAAGAATGAGATTGACAGAAAGTGCAAAATGGTTAAGTAGAAAGGTTAAGTAGAAATGAAAAACTATAAAAGCAAGCAAAACTAGCAGAAAGACAGACAGAGAAAAGAGAATCTTCCATATAAATATCAAGATCACAGATGGAAAACCAGTACCAAGCAAAGAATGGAAAAAGCGAAGCAGTGGAAAGAATATATAGAGAGTCTATATACGGGAAAGAAAGTTGATTACAATATTACAGAAGGCGAAAAGGATATAGGTGAACATGCGATGGGAGATATGACACTGCGAGAAAAATTTGACAGAGCGCTGAAAGACCTAAGTGGAAATAAGGCCTCGGAATAGATGACATTGTCTCAGAATTTAATGAAATACTTGGGAAAGCAAGTCATGACAGTTTTTCCATCTAATGCACAATATATATGAGACAGACGAAATACCCTCAGACTGCTGGAAGAAGGTACATGCGGATAGGTATGAATATCACAACCATCAGTTTAGTTGTGACGGATGCAAAACATTCACGGGAACTATTTACAGTAGAGTGGGAAAACTGATAAGACAAAAACTGGGGGAAGGTGAGTTTGTATTCCAGAGAAATGCAGAAACATGCGAGGCAGTGCTGACCCTAAACATATGTTGGACGATAGGCTGAAGAAAGGGAAACTATGTTCATAGAATTTAGAGAAAGCATTTGGTGAAAGGTTTCGACATAATTAACAGGACAACACTTAATGAAATTTTTGAATGCAGCATGGGTAAAAGAGCAATAGGTTTTACCCAACTTGTACAGAAACCAGATTGCAGTTACAAGAGTTGAAAGGGAAGCCATAGCTGGTAAGGGAGTGAGACAGGGTTGTGGCCTATACAAAGGGTAGTAAATCTGTACGCTAAGGAAGCTCTCACGGAAATGAAGAAACGGCATTAAAAGTTAAAAATAAGAAATTAAATTTTGTGGTTTACTGGGGACGTAAAAGTCTGTCAGAGAAGGAAAATGACTGCCGACAGAAGCTGAATGGAATGGATAGTGTCTTTAAAACATATTATAAGCTAAATACCAACAAAAGTTAAAGAAAGATAATGATATGTAGTCGAATTAAATCAGTAGATGCTGAGAGAATTACGTTAGAAAATGAGACACTAGAAGCAGTATATGTGTTTTTGTATTTGGACAACAAAATAAATGATAATGGCTAAAGTAGAGAGGATATAAAATGCAGAAAGTAAACAGCAAGAAAATCTTTTCTGGATTATAGGAATCTGTTATTATCTAATACTAACGTAAGTGTTAGAAAGTGTACAGGTGGCACCCAGTCGAGGGATATTCTAGCGAAATGTTAAAAATTTTATTTCAAAATACCCCGTCAGGTTTTTACAAGTCTTCTTCCAGAGTAACTTCGACTGTGCCTGCGTCACACAAGTTGCCTGTGTTTCAGAACGGAGACAGTTCTGTCTGCTTAAAAATGCTAACAAGAGACGCCCTCAGTCCTCAGCTGAAGTTTGCTACCAAATTCACGCTATCGGTTTAGCCAATAGCGTGCGTGGGAGGCTGGTCAAGTTTATGGACGCTAGAGAGTTTTGCAGAGCAGAACACATTTGCTTCACTTTCTTGAGATGCAGACCTCGACTAGAAAAGACGTCTTTCTTGGGAGGCAGAGACTCCGGTCGGCAGCAGATCTTAACATGAGCCGCCACATGTCCCTTTACTGCCTCTCTTTAGTTTGTTCGATCTCCTAGAGTGGCTTACAACTGGCACCTTCCGACGCCAGGGGTGCCACATATATATCGTACACCGGAATATATTCTCTTGTTTCACCTGTTTTCCTGTTCTATCATTTAATGTCGACCCTGGACACCAACCTGATACGTCCTGACCGCTCAACCATCTGCACATTGTGATCAGAAGCGGGATACAACTACCTCCGCCCATGTGCACTAGTGTCAGGAGTGGGATCCTGCTTTCAGCAGGGGCACAGAAATTGTGTTCTTAGGAAATATGCAAGAAAATAGGTTTCACCACGGCACGAAAACAATATGGAAGAAAATACCGTGAATGGCTGAGAGATCCTATGCTTCCTAGACACGTTTTTCTAACTGCAAATAACTGGAAAATAATCAAAAACTCTCATAAATATACCTTTAGAAACTTCTCTTCACCACAACTAAACATGAAATACCTCAACGACAACGGACTTTAAAACAAGGGTAAGAAATCTAGGTGAGATTACGCAGGTCTACAGAAATATATGGTATAAACTACCCACCCAACATACATCTGAACCGCTTATCTAGGAACAATTACACATTCAGTTAACCTCACAATAACTATATTCACAAAAATTTAAAGTTCAAATCGTACTTATAAGTAGAGACACCTCCAAAAAAGCCAATAACTGCATAAGATGCAAAATTTAACTCTACGCAATGCGCTTCTAAGTACTGAGAGGCAGAAAGCCATACAAGTAACAACACTAGTGGGGCATAAAACCAAAGCCGAGTATACCAATTTCCAGGAAAATTTTCTCTCTAAGCATATTTGAGTCTGTCATATGGTGTGCTGTGACTTTCTTGGAAAACAGTTCTCCCTCATTAATTGTTTACATTACCGGCAATAGGAGTCAAAATAACAGCATGTGATGCAAAAACTGAACTTTAAAAACCACAGAACATCTTCATTTAAAACTATAATTTAATGATCTGAGAGTCCGTATTTGACCTCTACTTTCTCCTCTGGACAAATGGCTGCAGTGCATTAGTATATAGCAACACTTACAGTACACTCGTCGCGCCGCGACACGCAAAATGGGGTAGTAACGGCGACGGAGCGATGGTTGAGTGCCGCGTATGCATGCAGCGGTGTGGGCTGTGGGGGCGGCTGGATGCACGGCGACGAAAGTAGGCAATCCGGGCGTTGAGGCGTGACTTTGGTTGAGGTCAACAGCCTAAACCGTGACGACAGGAGGGGATGCCTGGTGTCAAACGTCGGCGGCCTCTTTGGACGGCGTGGTGGCAGGTGGGCCATGCAGGTGATTCATCATATTTTCTTTTATCTTTCCTATGAGTACTATTCCTGCATCCTGATGAGAGTAGGCTCTTATGCCTTGCTCCACATATGTGGGAGCAATAATGAGCATATAAAGCCCTTCTGTACAAAAACCGCGTCTGCAGGGTCAGACGCACTACATCCTTGACCTTGATGGGAGTGTATTTTTATATCAGTCACAGACTCGAGAACCGTGTCTAGGCCTTGTAAGAAAAGAGGTAAATCATCCTGATATTGTCCGTCAGATTATAAGTGGGACTAGGAGACTTGAAGCCCCAAGCAAGTGCACAGTCATAATTATATACGACTACCACTTGTTTTGACGAAGCAGCTATGACGCTATGTAACATACCAGATTGCAGCCGAAAGAATTGAACTTTTCTGCCTTCTGTTTCTTTTCTTTCTGCGTCACCCAACATTCTCTCTCCCCACATAGTTTGCATTCATTTTTTGTCCATGCCTTCTGTGTTTCATAAGTAGTTGTTTGTAACAGGTTAACTCAACGCGTGAAGGTACAATGCATCAAATGACGTACCGAACTAAGACTTTTAATGAATGACGAAGGACAATTGATCTGTTGTATCAGAGTATGTTGTTAACTGAAATTGTGCATACTTTTGGCTGCTACCCCCAGAGGACAGCGAAGTATGTTAGATGTGGAGATACGTACGAGATTGTTTTTATTGAAGTTATTTGTCTGTATTCCAGTGGTCCCATGGTTAATGTGGTTGAAAGAAATTATGTACAATCTAGAGTTCCTGTGTCAGTTGTTTTAAGTGTGCTGTATCTGTTGTACAGATAATGTTTTTTGGTACAAGCTGAGGAGGATGCCTTTTCCGATAACGTGGAGATGATTGATTGATGTTAAATGGTCCAGTTTAAGTATTCCTGAGGATTTTGAGGTGTTTGAAAATACCTTCTCATATCTACTGTATAGGTCTTTTTACTTTGATTGATGATCCTTGTATCATTCAGCTTCCCTGTAGAATTTTGGTGCACTGTACGTCCCTTGAAGATCTCTTGTGTTGGGAAGGATTTTGTTCTGTCTTTCGAAAGACAAAATCCTTACTAAATTTTTTCTATAGTGCTGCTTTTTACAAGTCTGCTTTATTGAGAGTTTCGTTTTGCTGTCAAATATAGAATGTACAGTCTCTTTTTACTGTGTCTATTTCTTTTTGTCTTTTGTTATTAAAAAAATACTTCGAATTTTAATCTAACTTTTTTAACTAATGTTCCACTGCTCTGCAGACGAGATAATTCAGTTGTCGGTTCAGAAGCATTTATTTTCGTTATTTTCTTTCAAGATGCCAGTCATAATGACTAAAAATACCTGCGCATTTTTAATTCTACATCCACTGAACTGACCATTTCCCTTCGGTTTCTCTTTATTAAATTTCCCAGGCCTATGTCAAATGAAATTCATATGCACCTTTTTTCCTACCCACGTGTTTTACACGGTATATGAAGTCCGAACCGCAGCAATCTTATCAGACTCCGACCCTTCTGCATCGGAGTTTTCGTCGTCTTGAGACGACTCTGTCACGGTTTTTATGCGTACAACAAATTCCTGAAACGACTGGCAAGCCTTTTCTGAATTTTGGGTTTGCCGAAAGGCAACTCGGAGATGCTCTCTATCATCCTACTTCTGCTTCAAAATTAAAACAAGTATCGTACTAATGATCTGAACGAATCCCTCTTAAACCTCGTTTGCTGTACTGGCTTGCGTTTGGTTTTTCTCATATAATAGTTGAGATTCTTTCATGTTAAATTTGGTGTTACTAATGTGGATTGTTACCGGAGTTCCACCGTCTCTTACTCTGTTTTCAAACGTACTTTCGTGTTATGCCGCCGGTACACTTCACCAGCCGTGCTTCAAAAAGCATGTTTCCTTCAAGGTCGCTTTAACAACCATATGTGTGCTTGCGAAACTTAGTGCTATAGAATAATACTGAAGATTAGATGGGTAGATCACGTAACTAATGAGGAGGTACTGAATAGAATTGGGGAGAAGGGGAATTTGTCGCACTACTTGACTAGAAGAAGGGATTGGTTGGTTGGACGAGTTCTGAGTCATCGAGGGATCACCAATTTAGTATAGGAGGGAAGCGTAGAGGGTAAAAATCGTAGAGAGAGACGAAGAGATGAATACACGAAGCAGATTCAGAAAGCTGTAGGTTGCAGTAGTTATTCAGAGAAGAAGAAGCTTGCACAGGATAGAGTAGCATGGAGATCTGCATCAAACCAGTCTCTGGAATATAGACCACAACAACAGCAGCTACTTTCCACGTGGAAAGCTTTCCAATGGTTCAAATGGCTCCGAGCACTATGGGACTTAACTTCTGAGGTCATCAGTCCCCTAGAACTTAGAACTACTTAAACCTAACTAACCTAAGGACATCACACACATCCATGTCCGAGGCAAGATTCGAATCTGCGACCGTTGAGCAGCGCGGTTCCAGACTGTAGCGCCTACAATGGACAGCTTTAATTGTATCATTCTCCGACATACATATTACGCTCTTCGTTCTTTTAGAATCTCATGAGCGTGATACAACTTTCACTCATTGCTCATCGTCATTTCAAAACACTTACAACTTCCATACAAACCAATTTACTCTTAACTTCATTAAAAATGTTATCGACGGAAGAAGATTCGGACACACAAAACATACGACTTCAACAAATTTGTACAAAAAAACAACTGTTGTTTGTTAAAGCCAGGTTTACATGAAGTGTCATAGAAGCTATTAATCACATGTATGAATCTAATTAAGGTATCTGTTAGAATTTAAGAGAAACGGGTGTTCTCATCTGCTCATCATCGTTTACGTTTTCCGCATGTTCTTTAACTCACGTGATCAGAATGCCATGACAATTTTTACGGATAATTACAATCTAATGCTCATTTTGTAGGAAGTGATGATAATCCCCAGTTTCAATACATGTAATTATTAAAACGCATGCCTCTTAATTTAAGCTAAATGTTATTACTGACATTAAACCAGTAAACGAAAAACTGTTTGTTGCATTCGTCGCGAATTCATGACACAGTTCTTGAATTTATCAGTATAGCCAGTAGCAAAACTTTATGGTTCCCACTGTTATAGGGATATTAATTTGTTAGCACAATACTCACAGACACACGCACACGAGTCGCACGGAACTGCTACACGATGTACCACAAGAGCCGCCCTCTAACAAGGAAGAGCGGCGTGTGGAGCCAGCCACGGCAGCAGGCAGCCAAATGTCAGCTAACTCGGTAAGGGAGCCTTACAACGCACTTCCTGCGAGGAAATGAAAGACGGTAATTGACTTCCTCGCAATTAGCAGGCGCGAGTTCTGCCTACAGCCTCTGCAATATCGCTGCATCCGGTCCATCCGCCTCGCTACCCCAATAACAGTTATGGCATAGCGACAGCACTGCTTCCCCTGAAAGCAATCAGTGAGAAAGCTGCTTTTACAGTGAGAAAGGTGTCGTTCTTAAAACATATCGAAATATATTGGTGTATTATCAGACCATGAGGCTGCTACTAACTGAATCGAGATATAAGGAGGTCCATTTCTCAGCTGTCGACAGAACACAGTGTCAACGATCCTTACTGGATTTAGAGTGCTGATTGTCAACCCATGAGAATTATTTAAATCTGAAGAAGTAGTTCTTTGTGAGAAACGAAGATCGAAATTTATCAGTTCTTAAATTCCAGTGGCACACGTCAAGCAAATGTTTTTTATAGACATCAGTCTTTCGACCTGTTTGATGGAGTCCTCCACTTCCTGCTATGCCGTGTAAATCATGTGATCACAGAGTACCGCCTGAAGTAAATATCTGCAATCAAATTTTCGTCATCAGTTACTCTATTTTCTTTTGTTCTCTGCGTCTGCCTTAGTCAGCAACTCATAACTTTCACTGACTCCATCGTACATTTGTCGTCGAACTGACCCTTCCACTATCTCGAGTGTTCCTAAATATCATGTCTCTCCTGTCTCTTCCACTTCTATACAGTTCAGTTTCATTCCTCCAATTAATTTTCATATACTGTATATCCCTACATCCGATACAAAAGATTTTTTTGTGATGAACTTAGTTTTTGAATATTTGGCAACCTTTGCATACCTTCATATTTTGATGAAAAGCGAATGAGGGTTAGTAATTTGGTACACCTAAAACAACCTTCTCACATCGATTTCATAATGATTTAGGGACACATAAGTAGAAATTTAGTGGCGGTTTTAGTAACACGCTAATCTCTTCAGTGGACAGGGTATCTTGAGATAGAAATGCTCGATTTCCAGTAGCAAATACTCACCGTATTACACAGGGTGCACATCAAGTAAGAAAAAAATTGGAGAAGGAATTTAAGTTAGGGGAGGTGAAATAAAAACATAGAACTTTGTCGATGACATTGTAACTCTGTCAGGGACAGCAGAGGACTTGAAAGAGCAGTTGAAAGAAATAGACAGTGCCTTGAAACGATGATAAAAGACGAGTATCAACAAAAGCAAAGCAAGGATAATGGAATATAGTCAAATTAAATCAAGCGATGCTGAGGGAGCTAGATTAAGAAATCAGACCCTAAAAATAGTATACGAGTGTTGCTATTTTGGTAGCAAAAGAGCTAATGATGGCCGAAGTAGGGAGGGTATAAAACGCAGCCTGCCAATGCCAACAAAAGGAACTATGAAAAAAGAGAATAGAGACTTAAGTGCTAGTGAGTCTTTTCTGAAGGAATTTGTCAGGAGTACCGTCTTGTATGGAAGTGAAACGTGGACAATAAACAGCTCAACTAGAAGCATATAGAAGCTTTTGAAATCTATTGCTACAGAAGACTGCTGAAGAGTAGTTGTGTAGATCGTGTAACAACATCGAGCTGCTGAACAGAACTAGGGAGAAAAAAATTTATGTATAACTTAACTAAAAACAGAGTTCGATTGATAGGACGTATTCTGAGGCATCAAGAGATCACAAACTTAGTAATAAACTGCATAGGGAGACCAAGAGATATATATAGCAAGCAGGTTCATAAGGCTGTAGGTTGCAGTAGTTAATTGGAGGAGAAGAGGTTTGCTCAGGATGAGTAACTTGGATAGCTGCATAAAACCAGCCTTCGCACTAAAGAATGCAGCAGCAACAATATTAAACAAGGAGAGCAACTTCAAGAGGTGTTTCCTGAGAAAAAAGCAAAAAAAAAGGAAGTTAAATCAAGATATCTCCTAATACGAACTACCAGTCTGCAGAGTTACAAAAGATGTGCAAAGCGCCTGCCAAGTGATAGAAAGGGAGTGTTCACTCGTCACTTCATGGACTCGCTCACTCCTCCGGAAGTTCCGGCTGTAACCGAATTACCGTGATAGGCCTTACGGTCACGCTGTTCAAGTCTATTCAAAGCAACTTTTCAGCATACACAATGCTATACAGATGCCCCCACAAGTGACAATCAACAGGGTTCTGAGTCTGATAATCAAGGTGGCTAGGCACAAGGGCTTTCTCATCGTTTCCATTTCTTGAGGAAGATGTTCAGGTGTTGACGAACAGTGTTCTGGAAGGGGACTGGTACTCCACCATGCAGCAGCCACATTACCTGGCTTACGCCAACGACACATTCTACAGCAAAAGAGGTAACGTGTTCTTCAGAAATTCCACACACGTTTGTAGATTAAGGCATTGAGGCAAAGCAAATGGTCCATGTAGGTGATTGCCAATCATTCCCGCCCAAACATTTATTCTAAATCATTGCTAAAGCGACGATTCAGTTATTCCTCAAGGACTTTCTGCTGTCCAAGACGATGATCGTGAAATTTTATGATGCCACCTCTCCAAAGTTTACTTGAACGGTGAATAACACTGACGTCAAAAATCCCGTAATAATAGTAGTCTATTGCAACAACAGTCCACAAAAGATGTATCGTGGAGTAAAACCGATTGCCGATAACCCTAGAGCAGTTTGTATGTTACATGAATAGCACCAATTAAATACGGGATACACAACACCATCTTTCGGCTTACTCTATGCTGGAGGGACACGTCCCTGGAGCTTTAACTATGGCTGATCTCAGTAGATTGTAGACTGTGTTGTTACAGGGCCGGGGTACGAACAACTCACAGCCGTTCAGTTCTTCATCTTACTGAATCGTCCCATGTTCATACAAACTCAGAAAAATGGATTCAATAGTTTTGTGAGTGGTATGGTGCTATAAATCAGGGCTAGTGGCTTGATAAATCTGTACTGCCTCTCCATCGTTTTCACTTGTTTGACTGTAAACAAAAACTATCTCGGCTTGCTCACGGACTAAATAACTGACGATTTTATTTCGATTTAGATAACACAGTCTGCACCACAGAGAAAAATTTTGTTCCCCAGCACGACCTATGTTAGCGAATATGCCAGTGGCAAAACTCGTGCGTTCTGGAAGACGTCGTTTTTACGTGGTTATTACAGGTAGAATTGTGTTGAGGATCAACAACAATCGAAGACTATAATAGAATAATAGGTTTCATGGGAGACCTATTCATTCGGCTAATTCCTAAACTATATCCCATATTAAGATAGGGAGACGTTGTGCAACATTAAAATTCTGTTAAACGCCAGCCGGCCGAAGTGGCCGTGCGGTTCTAGGCGCTGCAGTCTGGAACCGCGAGACCGCTACGGTCGCAGGTTCGAATGCTGCCTCGGGCACGGATGTGTGTGATGTCCTCAGGTTAGTTAGGTTTAACTAGTTCTAAGTTCTAGGGGACTAATGACCTGAGAAGCTGAGTCCCATAGTGCTCAGAGCCATTTGAACCATTTGTTAAACGCCTGTTTTGACAACCAACGGTTTTTCGACTGATGTTGGAAAACAAAATACATACACGAATAAACCTGTAAGCCAAACGCTTCAACTGTATTAATACTACTAATATATTATATCACTTTATGCAAAACTTCTAAAATATACACATTAATGTAAAGTCGTACAAACTTAATAAGCAAAGGAAAAACTTTGTTACTACTAACAAATTAAAATACCAGAGGAATTCCCTTGAGGAATAGTAAAATGAGACGGCCGTTGTGGCAGAGCGGTTCTAGGCTCTTCAGTCCGGAACCGCGCTACTGCTATGGTCGCGAGTTCGTATTCTGCCTCGGGCATGGATATGTGTTTTGTAATTAGGTTAGTTAGGTTTATGTAGTTTTAAGTTTAGGGGACTGATGACCTCAGATGTTAAGTCCCATAGTGCTCAGAGCCATTTGAACCATTTGAATAGTAAAATGTACACAGCGAATTTATGCTGTTGTAATCCAGTTTATTAACCACACGGAGATAAAGCTCGAATCCGTGCACATTAGATAGTTGTTCACACTAAAATCGTCAAAGATATTCGCCGGGCAGGAGCACAGCTCGCAGCCTATAGAGTATTATTCACTCGCACTTTCGTTATCGATAATGAGGTCACCAAATAGCGCTAGTCTTCACGTAGCTTAATTCTGCTCTTAAATACAGCTTTATACTCCATTTTTGTGACCAGGAATTACTTCAGTTGGTGAGGAGAGGGGTATTTTCAAACAGATTTCAGAGAGCTTCTGAAGGACAGTTCATAGTGAATTGAAATAACACTTTTAACTTTTCTCGGCGTCACCTAAACGTAGACGCCACGTTGGCGACGGGGCCTTAAACCACATTCTTCTTTTCTATTTCTTTTCTCGACTGACGGTGTCGTTTCTCGCTCATCCACTCGTCGTTGCTTCAGACTTCATTTTGTGGCTGTCAGAATCAGACACGGTCAGACGGCGACGCCCACTGAGAGCACGTGCTACACGTCAGCCTACTGCTTAATTCTGGTGAAATGAAATATTTATCCATGGAGCTATTATCGTCGCTTTACTGCAGATTTATCACCAAAAATGAAATATTCAGCCGCAGATGTAAAGATGAAAATACCATGCAATGCGTCCCTGATAACGAGATTATTTCATGAGAATACTTACACTTACAATAGCAGAAGCAATGGTAAACGTAATATAGTGACAGGATTTCAAGCCAAACCCCTTTCAGAGCAGGAATATGGAGATACTAGTTTGAAAATATCAAACAGCTTATCTTTATTCATGGATATTCGTGCATTAATTGGAAACAAATAGAGACATCAGTTGCAATTCTTGCTATTCTATTTTCTAATACCAAGACCGGTTTCAGCCATGAAGGTCTTTCCATGTTATGAGCCTCATAACCACTTGAAAATGACATTTCTGTCTGAATGTGGTCGTGGTATTAGAAAATCAAATATCTGGTGGTGTCATTACTTGTTTCCATCTAAATACTATGGCTGCGGACACCCGGAAACATGATTTTCAACATGTTCCATAAAAAATGTGCGTACCTTTGGCAGGCAGCACACGAAAGCAGGAGTCGGTTAATACAGTGATAGTTCTCTCTTAAATAAAACGAGAAAACATGCCGTGGGCCACTCAAAATCGAACAGAATGTTAGCTCTGAAAACTTGTCCAAAGATATGAACGTTGTGAAGGGAAACGATTCAAAATTTATAATGTCTTAATGTTACGAAAATATATTTTATTTACATTGAATATTTCACTCAGTTTTCCAAACGAATTTATATACTTATTACGAAAGAAGTCCATAATAAAGTAGTTATGAGTTTTGTCAGAAGACAAAGGCTGCGATCCCTCATATCACTGCAGCTCAGCTTTTGAAGCGTCCGGCTGTGGATGGGTCACGAGCGGGTTAGTTAGTGCATGAAGTGGAACCGTTAAGAATTTGTATTATGACAAATGAGAGCTGGAAGGTGTCAATTTAATGTGGAGATGTGTGATTAATGGATGATTAACGATGCTCCAAAAGTAGTAGACAGGTCTCGAAGTTGTAGAGAAGGCAATCTGTCTAGGACAGATCAGATCTGAAATATAATCAGCTGTGATGGAAGTTTAAAGGCGGCAGCCCCACTAATGTCTCTTACCCGCGCAATGTTTGCGAGGCGGCCAGGATAACTCGAACGGCTGAAAATCAAAAGAAAAATTCACGCTGGATGTTAGTTATATGCCGACCCATGAAGGAAATAAGGCAAAGCGCAAGCAAAAACGATATATATCAGAAACGTTTAAAATAGCAACGTGTAATGTTAGAGGAGTGTCACTTAAGGAAACAGAACTGGAACAAGATCTAGGCAATGCTAAAATCGATATTGCTGCAATAACCGAAACAAAAAAGAAATTGCAGGGAACTATCGAGTCCCAGAATTATGTGTTGATCTACTGTGGAGTATCGCAAGAACAAAGAGCTGCTGCTGGATTGGGTGCGAAAACCGTTAACGAACAGAATACATTCGTACAGATTTATAAATTAAAAAATAGTAATGCTACGTCTTAAAGGTGAGAAAGGGTACGTCTCCATATTTTGTTTGTGTGCGCCAGAAGAAGAAAGAACACAAAATTCTATTGAATTTTATGACCTGTTACAGAACACTGCAGGAAAAATAAATAAAGATGACTCTACACTTCTCATGGGAGACTTAAACGCCCGAGAGGGTAAGAGACCCTTTAAAGATATAGTAGCTACAGAGGGTGAAAATACACTAAATAACAATGGTAAGAAACTAATGGATTTTGCCACACACAATGAATTACGAATAACAAATACATTTTTAAACATCGTGACATCCATAAATTTGCATGCCAGCTAGAGGTGCAGCTTCAATAATAGACTATGCATTTGCAAATAAAAGGGTATGAGTAAGAATAAAAGATACAAGAGTTTACACAAGCTTGGATGTATCATCAGATCACTTTTGAGTAAGAAGTTACATAAACATCCAAAAAATGGTTCAAATGGCTCTGAGCACTATGGGACGTAACATCTGAGGTCATCAGTCCCCTACAACATAGAACTACTTAAACCTAACTAACCTAAGGACATCACACACATCCATGCCCGAGGCAGGATTCGAACCTGCGACCGTATCATAAACATCCAGTCAGATGTAAGAACTTATAATGTGCATGTACTCCAAGGATATATTACCAAACTATTATACCAGAAGAGTCTATGTGAGAAATGTCAGGTGAAACCATGAAGCAACAATGTAAATGGAGAAAACGTAAGGCACGCAGCTGTTGAAGCATTATGAATGAGGAAAAAGAAATGTTTTAAAAGGGGATTAACAATTTGAAATGACCATACTAGCAAATTCATAAAATACAAGAAGGACACGTACCTAACAACTTTGTCATTACCTAATAATATTAATTTCAGAGAGGATTTTAAAAATTAAACTGCTGCAGTAAAGAAATAAATACTAAAAATTAAACGAGAAAGTTTGGATGGAGATGTGAGTGAAATAGAATATAATATTCATCGAAGGCAAAACAAAGCATATAATATTATAAAGCAGTTGAATAAACAACAATGGTACATCTCCAGGATGAAATTTTCGCTTTGCAGCGGAGTGTGCACTGATATGAAACTTCCTGGCAGATTAAAACTGTGTGCCGGGCCGGGACTCGAACTTGGGACCTTTGCCTTTCGAGGACAGGAGAGCTACTGGGAAGTTTGGAAGGTAGGAGACGAGGTCTGGAGGAAGGAAAGCTGTGAGGACTGGTAGTGAGTCGTGCTTGGGTAGCTCAGTTGACCCTGTCCGCTCCGGTGTGGAGCCATAATAAAAGTCGACACGGGAGCTCAGGGTGTCCAGTCAGAAGGTTAGCTACTCTATGTAATAAAAAACTGAGTTAGTGGATAAACGATGAACCTGAATAAGCGTCATGGGACGTCCACCCAGAAAAAAATAGAACGAACAATAACGAACAAAATGAAATTTAAAAAAAGGTGGAAGAGCACTTCCTCGCTAATGGAAAAGGTCCCAAGTTCGAGTCTTGGTCCGGCATGCAGTGAAACGTCCCCTTAGAACAAATTATACAAGACTGTGCTTAAACGGACATACAATATTTTTAGCGCAACACAATCTGACTTTCAAAAATACCTACAAAAGAATGGCCCTGACTAACATTAACCTATACCTTTCACAAATCACTTACCTCACAAAAATCTTCGTTACTCAAGCTACAGCAAAGCAGCGAGCGCCACATTACACTAAAGACAATAATGCAGACAAGGGAAATGTATATTCACATCTTAATGTCTATATAATTAAAGTGGTGCACCACAAATTATTCTACAAAAGAAATTACCAAGTACTTGAAAAGAAAATTCTGTATGCGATTCCTGTGAAATCTTTTTGTGCTCCTTCGTTTTTTTTTTTTTAAGAACGTCAAAGTTATTCTTTACTGGGTCTGTAGGCATAAAATATTTATATTAGTACATCTATAAAATTTTATTTTAACCAATGCTGCAGTGCAGCTAGGAACTAAATATTAAAGAAAATGAGCAAATATGTACAAAGGAAGGCATGAAACATCATTCATTAGCCATATGGCATTTCATAAGGTAGTAAAAAAATCTCTCAACTCTCGTAGAAAGATACTTGTCATAATCAGGTGTGCAGATGTAAGAATGTTTCCAAGTAATGAGCGTGTCGTATTTGCGGTGATTTCTACAAAGGAATGTCAATAGCGAGGATAATGGCCTCCTTTTTTTTTCTACCTGTGCCTCTGAAAAGGCACACCCTAACGGCTTGTTCTCCAGGCGTCTGACATAGCTGGGTGCCCACGACGCATAACGTGCAGGTGGTCACTTAACTTTCTTACGGAAATATTTACAACAGCAGTTTCTGCTACTGTGACAGTCTCATATACAAAATTTTACTGGTCGAGAATTTGCATTGCAAATGTGTAGAAACAAAATCTTATGAATATAGCAGCGTCCAAAAAATTTTCGGTGGCATTGTGATACATTCACGCATTTACACACATTTCATAACTCTTAAAGTACGATTCTTGGTTTCCAACATCCTTTTTCACAAGTCAGAGTCCCTAACCACTATTCATTACTCCTTACCTTATTAAACATATATATATTCGTCGACACGTCCATCTTGCGACGACACTTCAATATTTCATCATAATAAATACACTCCTGGAAATGGAAAAAAGAACACATTGACACCGGTGTGTCAGACCCACCATACTTGCTCCGGACACTGCGAGAGGGCTGTACAAGCAATGATCACACGCACGGCACAGCGGACACACCAGGAACCGCGGTGTTGGCCGTCGAATGGCGCTAGCTGCGCAGCATTTGTGCACCGTCGCCGTCAGTGTCAGCCAGTTTGCCATGGCATACGGAGCTCCATCGCAGTCTTTAACACTGGTAGCATGCCGCGACAGCGTGGACGTGAACCGTATGTGCAGTTGACGGACTTTGAGCAAGGGCGTATAGTGGGCATGCGGGAGGCCGGGTGGACGTACCGCCGAATTGCTCAACACGTGGGGTGTGAGGTCTCCACAGTACATCGATGTTGTCGCCAGTGGTCGGCGGAAGGTGCACGTGCCCGTCGACCTGGGACCGGACCGCAGCGACGCACGGATGCACGCCAAGACCGTAGGATCCTACGCAGTCCCGTAGGGGACCGCACCGCCACTTCCCAGCAAATTAGGGACACTGTTGCTCCTGGGGTATCGGCGAGGACCATTCGCAACCGTCTCCATGAAGCTGGGCTATGGTCCCGCACACCGTTAGGCCGTCTTCCGCTCACGCCCCAACATCGTGCAGCCCGCCTCCAGTGGTGTCGCGACAGGCGTGAATGGAGGGCCGAATGGCGACGTGTCGTCTTCAGCGATGAGAGTCGCTTCTGCCTTGGTGCCAATGATGGTCGTATGCGTGTTTGGCGCCGTGCAGGTGAGCGCCACAATCAGGACTGCATACGACCGAGGCACACAGGACCAACACCCGGCATCATGGTGTGGGGAGCGATCTCCTACACTGGCTGTACACCACTGGTGATCGTCAAGGGGACACTGAATAGTGCACGGTACATCCAAACCATCATCGAACCCATCGTTCTACCATTCCTAGACCGGCAAGGGAACTTGCTGTTCCAACAGGACAATGCACGTCCGCATGTAACCCGTGCCACCCAACATGCTCTAGAAGGTGTAAGTCAACTACCCTGGCCAGCAAGATCTCTGGATCTGTCCCCCATTGAGCATGTTTGGGACTGGATGAAGCGTCGTCTCACGCGGTCTGCACGTCCAGCACGAACGCTGGTCCAACTGAGGTGCCAGGTGGAAATGGCATGGCAAGCCGTTCCACAGGACTACATCCAGCATCTCTACGATCGTCTCCATGGGAGAATAGCAGCCTGCATTGCTGCGAAAGGTGGATATACACTGTACTAGTGCCGACATTGTGCATGCTCTGTTGCCTGTGTCTATGTGCCTGTGGTTCTGTCAGTGTGATCATGTGATGTATCTGACCCCAGGAATGTGTCAATAAAGTTTCCCCTTCCTGGGACAATGAATTCACGGTGTTCTTATTTCAATTTCCAGGAGTGTACATAGCATAATCAAATTCCTCATATAGCACCAGCTTATTGATTATAAACATACCGCAACAGCATAATACACATAGTAATCGTAATAATAACATCATAACACCTCAGTCAACTCTCAAAATTGTCGTAGCTTCCTCCAATAATTTCAAAACCTAAAAAAATTCTCTGCTCATGTCAAAAGTGTCATTTGCCTCAAACGTACTTTAAAAATCGAGATCCCATACCAAATATATCATTCAAAGCTCTCATAATATCACAATGAGTCTGAAAAAATATGAACAGTTCACAAAGTACAGACAAAATACAATTTCGTAAGTGTGAAGTTATCCAACGGCGTAATTACGTAAACATCTGTCACTGCCATAGTAAAAAAGTTTGTCTCTCTCAGTTAAATGATCAGATAGCTGTGTAATTCTGTGTTAGAGAAATATGGTACCGATGTGTGAAGTTGTATAAGCAAATACCATATTAGCTCCTTGTGCTTGCCAAACACATGGTACACAAAGTAGGCGTGTACCCCCCTGAGGATTAATGTAATTATACCCTCAGGTGTTACAGATTCCAGCAATGGAATGACATGTATCACGGAAAACCTTTGTATCTTTGTAATTCAAAATCTTTAAAAATAAATTTTTTAAGTACAAAATTAATCACTCAAATACATGTACTGTAGCGCTAAACTGTGCGTCTTGTTGTAGGATAATCTCTGTGGAAGTGTCGTAGGTATCGTCCTCTGAATGCTAAGTTCTGCAGAAGTCAATGTACTTACCTCGTAATAAACAAAAGCGAAATGCTATGCATATAGATATCTTAGTTATTACGCTTATTGCCATGATGAAGAAATTACTGTGCTGTAACTTATTGTAGTGCTACGGAAAAGGTTGTCTCATTGTAGCTATACCACAAAAGTTACTACTAGAACTTGTTTTACTTTCCAGAATAATACAGAAAACTGTGCAGACATAAAACAGAAACACCGCAAAAGCAACATTGTAAATTGTCACTCATTAGCAGCGTCGTGATAAAATCGTGTAGCTGTCACACAAACCAACCACTGTGTCATCTGGCATTTCACAGAAAGCACCTCAAATCCAGAATCCACTCTCAAGCAAACCAAAATGTTGCATGAAAATCTCATTAGCAGTGCCGGTATATGTTCCAAGTATGTGAGCCTCATAGTCGTTACGCGATCGTGCAAATAACAAGCAAGAATGTACAAACAACAACACTGCGTCGTCCGTTCACTATAACAATGCATCCGTAATTTCTGTTTAAATAAGTTCTCTAGGTTCTAGACTGGATATTTAACTTCAAACATTGTTGCATAGTAAGAGTTTCTCAGAGTGACAAATTGTACTAGTAGCGTGAAGTGAAAAGTTTTATGGCAAAGACTAAGTTAAAAAACAGATTATCTTTCAATAAACGATTTTACATGTGAAATGTGGTGGAAACCTTTACTCTTCCTAGTACGCAGAGTTTCAACTTCAACGCAATTATCATGTGGTATACGTCGGTAAAGAATACTGGAATTTTTCTCAAGGTTAGCTATGTCATTTTTCTCCCAGCCAGCTGGCGCACGTGGCTGCCTGCGGTGCGAGTCATTGTCTGTCTCTTTGTTGGCGCGCGTCGGTACTGGAATTTGGAGACCTAACTTCTACAAATTCGCCTCGTCGAGAGGGCCCTGATCTGTTTGAAGCTCGCCAGTTCTGATGCAATTCAGGTCTGTCATTACGATTATATCGTCTGTCGTCATGTCGGTAGATTCTATAGTTTCTCTCTTGCCGGTCACGTGTTGGGGAATTTCTTCCTGAATTGTAACTGCACGCTGAACTGTTGCATCTGAAGTTATTCTGTCTCCCATGATAATAATAGTTCTGGTTGAAAAATTGTCTGTTTCTATGATTGTCATATTCATTACTACGGAAATGAGATCTTTCTCTGTAACTATTACTCTGCCAGTGGTTGTCATATGGGAGGTGTCTGTTTTGGTCACGATTTGTGTTGTGAGAATAGCCTTGTCGTGTCCAGTTATTATTTCTTTCATCGCGGAATTGCAACGGATGTGACCTGTAATTGTTGTGTTCCTGTTTTCGCGTTCCGCGATTGTCAGTGTCAATTTCTAATTCTTGTAAGAGTCCCTGAATAGCTTCAATGTCGTCTTTGCAACGTCCTGCCAAAATAATATGTCGTAAATGTTCAGGTAATTTGATCAAGCAAATGCGGATGAGTTCTGAGGGGCTGTATGGGTTTGACAGGTACTGATTCTTGTGCAACATGTCTTCAAAATATTTCACAAGACTGGAGAATTCAGATTGTTCGAAATGTTTTATCATTATGATGCTATGTTTTACTCGGTCTTGTGTAGCTTGAGACCAATATGCTGAGAGGAAGGCATGATAAAATTCTCCTTCACTGTGGCAATCGTGAATGACCGATCGCATTCTTACAGCTGGTTCATTCCCTAAATAGCCACACATAAATTCTAATCTGTGCTTCAATGACCAGTTGGGAGGAAAACAATGAGAGGATTGTTGAAGCCACGCTTGTGGATGAATGACGTTGCCAGAATTCTTAAATGTTTTGAATTTGTGTGTAGTAATGAACAGCTTATAGTCAAAATCATCGTGTCGGCGAGTAGCATATCGGTCATTGTTTATCGTGTCGGTGGTTCCATCTCAAAATTCGGTGCACCTTGCCAATTTCTTTCATAATTTTCGAGTTGACCTGTGTTATTATTTTGTGGCTTTTCCGTATTTCTAAATTCCTCTTCCCGTATTGGAGCGCGAGTGGCCTCTGAAATACGTAATTCTTGTATTACCTGTGTCAGCTGATCTTGTACTTCTCGGATTTCTCTTTGGTGTTGCGTATTAATTTGATTCTGATTTTGTTTGAATTTCCTAATTTGTTCGCACTCTTCTGTGTCAGTGATGGCTACAGGTCTTGTGTCATTCAGATCATCATCTACCTTTGCAGATAAGTTAGTGAACTGACCGAAAGTTCGGCTACTTTCTCCGATATTGTACTTATTTCCTCAGTGTGTTTTTCTGAACCAAGTTTCGGGTGTCCATTTGTGTTGAAATCGTATCTACTGTGTCCTTTAAGTTTGCTTGAGTTTTTGCAAGTTGCGTAATCGAATCGGCAGATGCAACTGAGTCAATTTTAGCTTGCAGGGTCTCATGATTTTCATGAACAATGGTTCGCAGTTCTTTTACGGCTGCTTCGTGATTCTGTAATGCATTTTCATGCCGCGAAAAAATAGGTTGAAAATGCTCACAAATTTGTGTTTTTAAATCATCACAGACTTTTTGACATTTCGATTCAATGTTATGTAACTCAGTAGTTAAATATTCACGTGTTTGTTCAAGCTTATGTTCCACCGAGTCTATCTTTTGAAGCTTTTGTTCCATTGTGTCTAACTTTAGAAGATTTTGTTCCATTGTGTCTAACTTTTGAAGCCTTTGCTGTGTTTGTCTCTGATTTTGTTCCATTTGTTGCATTAGCTGTAATAACAATGCATTAGTGTCTGGAATCTGTTCCTCTACGCTTTTCGGCAGTGCATTTGCATCGGCAACATTCACATTTTGACAAGCAGGAAATGTGTCTTGACTTATTTGAGAAAACGGTGAGGACGCACAAACTGAATCTACAGTATTTGCAAAATTGTGTCCTGTCATTTCGGATTCCTGAGGCGAGCTATTGCCAAGCGATCGATCGATAATGCTTCCCTGTTCACTACCTGTTTCACTGTCTACACCATTATTTGACGCCCGCTCCATTTCCCTATGCACAGTTACCAAATTACTACTTTGAATATTAGTTAATTCATTACATGTTGGCGTTAACACACTGCTTTCGTCTTCACTGTCATTTCTCAGTTTACTTTGGAGCCTAGTATTACGTTTTTCACACGCCATTATTGTCACAATATTTCACACGACAACACAGAAAAACACAATTTGAAGAGCAACAATAAGAGAACACATTAACATAGCACTGAAAATAATATCTCGTTAATTGCAAGCGCAGCTGCGAAATACTTGGTGCAAATCTACATGTATGCCACAACTGTTTTACTGTACAACAACGAAAGGATGCAACTACAAAGGAGATTCTCTCTACAATTACGCACTAGCAATAAACAAAATCTACACTAATTACACAAACGACAAGAAAAAATCAGAAGATTCCAGTGAGGTATCCTCGGCTAAGGGTCGACATATGAAACGTCCCCTTAGAACAAATTATACAAGACTGTGCTTAAACTGACATACAATATTTTTAGCGCAACGCAACCTGACTTTCAAAAATCCCTACAAAAGAATGACCCTGACTAACATTAACCTATACCTTTCACAAATCACTTACCTCACAAAAATCTTCGTTACTCAAGCTACAGCAAAACAGCGAGCGCCACTACTGCCAGCTAAATAACAGATTCAAACTACGGAAGGCACTAACTACTAGTAGGCATAGTTAGCAAATGAAAGATTTTAATAGAGAACAAACAATTTATTTACCTTAATATTCATCAAAAGTCATAATATATACAGCAGTTCATGACATCCATTTTTACAAATTTCAAAACTCCGCCATTTCTCTCCCCACATCCACCACTGCTGGCGGCTCACCTCCAACTGTGCAACGCTATGCGCTGTTCACATCCAGCTGCCGCTGCCCAACACTACAATGGCAGACAACAATGCAAACTAGCCACAGACTGCACACAGCACAGCCAGTGATTTTCATACAGAGAGCGCTACGTGGCGGCGGCGTTACCATTATAGGAACCTCAACAGCCTACTTACATAGCCTACTTACAGCAGTTTTAATCTACCAGCAAGCTTCAACAACGGTGTACTTCACAACTGAATTTAATATCCCAAAGGGAACGGTTAACATGAAACAAAAGTCTATGGATTTATAATCAGGAAGAATCAGAAGTAAACACCAAGACCAGCGACTCCGTAGATGTAATAATAATGGAAGAGCTACAAAATGTGATCAAAGAAACAAAAAGCAGCATGTCGTCTGGCAATGATAATATAAACATGGACCTACATCTGATCAGCAAAAGCACAGACTCTTAAATTTTACTAATGTTTGTTGGTTGAGTGGACGTGCGCTAGACGAATGGAATGAAGCTTTGGTATGCCCTACTGACGAGAAAGGCGACAAGCTACAATACGCAAATTACCGAGGAGTAAGTCCTGCTACAAACTGTATGCTAAAACTATAAACAAGAGATTAGTACCAATGATGGAAGCACGTACGTTAGAGGTATAACATGGTTTTACTAAAGGTAGACCAAGTTCTAAATGTCTTTTCACTTTGGTGCAAGTAACCGAGAAAAGCAGGTAATTTATATTGCCAACTTATTATGTTTTTTATCGACTATGAAACTGCGGGAAACTAAAGTTAAAGTGAGAAATTCTATGGGAATCTCTTAAAGAATTGAGAGTTCCACCAATCTGATTACGGCAATTCAGTCATTACACAACAATAATAACATAAGGATATGTACTGTGAGGAAAGACATTCTGGGAGTTGGAACTGGCTGCCCGCTGTCCCACAACCTTTTTAATATTTACACTGTCGATATCATTCGTAAATTGATGATTTTATTAAATATCACATTAAGCACTGACTCTTTTCTTTGTAAAAACTTTGATGTCACGGTTTGATTCTATGCAATGTAGTGTATCTGTCATTTAAATTCTTTGTCTCATTTGGAGGGAACAAAACTTACTTTATATAACTCTAATTTCTATGTGAATAATTTTTGTAGAAATGTTAATATATGCAAATGTTCTGTTTTATTTAATATGTTTTGTTGCTGTTATGTAAACTGCTGACCTTCACTTAGGGTTCTCAGTTATTTTGTTTGTAAAAGTTGGTGTGGTTCCCCTTGGGAACGGAACTGTGTAGCACGCGCAAAATGTGTTGGGCACGGATAGAAAGGTGGAAGCAAGAGTCAGTCGGGGACGAGCTACCAAACTATCAACTGCTCATGTAAAAGTTGTGTATTGTGCTGGTTCGAGAGAGGCTTTTCCTGACGCTTTCCAATGCTTCGGACGGATGGATAAAGAGCTGGAACTATTCTGGAATTGGTATGTATCATCGCCACCAAGAAATAACAGAGTCCAGCAATTCTACCTGCAAATCCACCTACCAATGTGCACTCACCACCACACTGCGCTATGACTGTAATAGAACAGAAGAACCATAGTAATGTACAGTGAAGGATCAGCTCATTGGATGTTTTAGTGTGCTCAAATATAAGATAATTTATAACTGAATTTATGTACCTACCTTGATTTTTTCCTTATCACAACACCTCTCAGGTTCCTTTCCGTTTTAACTATGTTTACCGCGTGTCCTTGTGGAAAAAATAGAAGCCTCTAAGCCAAACAGTTAATTAAATAATGTTGTTTGATCTTTGGTAAGAAGGGAGTATTCAGATTCACTGTGGATTTGGTAAAATTGTGGGAGGTAGTAAATGTAGCTTAGTGAAAGACTCCCAGCGATTGAAACAGTCCAATTTAAAGTTTTGTGGACTTTCAAAGTTACTTACTTAATCATTGACTTGAAAGTAGAAGACTATAGTAATAAAGACAATTTGCTGTTACTTTTAAAAATTAAAAGTTCTTAAAACTGAGGTTTATAAAGTTTTGCTTAGTTAATGATCATAGTGCTGCTTGTTGTAAATTTTAAAAGGTGAGTCAGTTTTTTTTACAAATTTGTCAATATTGTGTCTTAATGCAGTAAAAGTCGTGCACTGCATTTGTGGAAAGTTATATACTCATGTTTACTAATTGCTTGTCTCTCTTGTGTATTGGAAGTGCATATTCATAGTTTAACAGGATCCACAGTTGGTCTATTGTGCTCATGTTAGATAACGATTAATAGGAAGACCACTAACTATGAAAGTAGTAACTTCTTTATTCAAAGGACGGAAGTAATTTGTTAGTGAGCACCACTTAATTTTCATTCTAAGTAGAAATGTGTTTAGCAGTGAGAGACTTAATCTATGCACGATAACTAATTTTGCCGTGAACCATATCCATATTTCACGTCAGATAGGAATTTGTTTGAAAAGTAATATTAAATCTATTTCCAATTTACGATTCTACATTTAATGTTAATAGTAACGTTATTGAGACCATTCAGTTTCACTAAGTCCTCAAGGTAATTGTGTGTTTTTTTATTTGTTACATTTATGCAAATAGTTTTTTTCTGCTCTGTCATCTCCAACCTTAACGAGAACATAGTGTATGCAAGAGGCAGAGTTCATTGCACTCTCGTGTGACAAAGTATAGGTTGTGTTTGCCCATTGAAGTTACTTATTTTCAGTTTCTTGAACAAGAATGTTACTCATTCTTATGCCTAATTAGGCTGGCGACCGTTTTTATTATCATTTGGACGCCGTGCATAGGTAAATTATTGTTTGTTACTGTTTAAATATTTACATAATGCTGACTTTCACTTCTGATAAGCCACCTCCATTAGGTACATCGCGGTCATCACAACAAAATTCCTTTCAGAGGGTATCACTGTTCTGTTGCTTTATACCATAATTGCTTTTACAAGATAGTTCCATTTTACGATCTGCATCCAACTTTAAAGTTATAGTATAGCAGTAGCACATGGTAGTGTTATATGTGGCTTTTCCATGACAGAACTATTTGTTCTGTTCGGTCATAGTGCGTAATAAACCAAACTTGATATTTGATAGCACACGCTAAGTAAATGCAGTTACAGTGTTATAAGGCGAATCACGGTACACAATGTGACAATCCGATGGCAAGGTGTGGATATGGCGAATGCCCGGTGAACGTCATCTGCCAGCATGTGCAGCGCCAACAGTAAGATTCGGAGGTGGTGGTGTTATGGTGTGGTTGTTTTTTTCATGGAGGGGTCATGCACCCCTTGTTGTTTTGCTTGGCACTATCACAACACAGGCCTACACTGATGTTTTTGCTTCCCACTATTGAAGAGCAATTTGGGGACAGCGTTTGCATCTTTCAACACGATCTAGCACCTTTTCATAATGCACCGCTTGTGGCGGAGTGGTTACACTACAATAACATCCCTGTAATGGACTGGCTTGCATACCTTTGGGATGTTTTGGAACGCCGACTTCGTGCCAGGCCTCACCGACCGACATCGATACCTCTCCTCAGTGCAGCACTCCGTGAAGAATTGGCTGCCATTCCCCAAGAAACCTTCTTACACCTGACTAAACGTATGCCTACGAGAGTGGAAGCTGTCATCACGGCTAAGGGTGGGCCAACACCATATCGCATTACAGCATTACCGATGGAGGGCGCCACGAACTTGTAAGTCGTTTTCAGCCAGGTGACTGGATACTTTTGATCACATGGTGTATGTACAAGCAGAGCACGCATATTGGGAACTTCATACACCAACCTGCAACAATCGTCGAAGAGTTACACTCAACCACCTCGATGGCAACTACACCAAAAAATGGACAATGACACCACAGTCATTACATCATGACAGTGCCTTGGACGAATGGACCATGTAATAGCAGTCATAATCAGCCACTCAGGATTGTAGATGCCGATGATCTTCAGCAACAGCAGAAACTACAACTGACTATCCACATCAGCCACCACCAATCAACAACAGAAGCATCAAGAAGATATCCTGCCCAAAGTTAAAGTGAAAGTGTAACAAAAAAAGTGATGTTTGTGGCAAAGTCTTTGTAATATTATAAAAAGAATGAGAAAGACACTCATTTGAACAAAGAATTGGAATACTAGTATATAATAAATCACACCTATACCACTGCACATTTGTATTTTTGTAAACCATGGTATTTGGTAATTCCACTTGTAAATTGTAATGTAATTGAAAAATGTACCATGTTTTTGTATTTTGTATTTCATATGTAACATTTATTCAGTTAATCTAATATTTGTGTATTGTAGATATTAAGAAAACATGTTTGTAAAGATAAATAATGTGAATGAATGTAAAGTTTGTATTATGCAGAAAATTATTAATTATTGTAGATATGATTACAATGCTATTGATGTAACAGATGTGTTGAGACTGTAGATAATAGAAACAAACACTTCCTTAACATAAATTCATCTTCCATAAGCAACATCATGAGTGTTTGATAACTGTGGAATGCCCGGAATTATAAAAAAAGGGTAAGATAAAGAGTGGATGAACCATTTGACATAAGGTAACAATAAGACAAAGGAAATATTGTAGGATTACATTAATCATAACTGCTGTAAAGGACTGTAAAGACAGAACAGTAATCATCTAGATAGACAATACCATGTAAAGTCAGATTTCAAATTAAAAATGTAGAATATTTATACAAGATCATCTAAAATAAGCTAGACCAGTAGCTGAACAATGATCAAAAATTAATTAAGGTTATAATTTTACACTGCAGTGACCAATGCCTCAACCATTGCTCACAGCAGCACAAAATCAAGTCGGAAAGAACAACATGTGTAAGGTGTCTGCATTTTTCGGGCCTTGCATGAGCTTCATAATCATGATACAGAATAGAATACTTAGAAAATAACTCAATATTCTTAAGAGGAAGCAATTCTAATAATCTCATGTACCCAATAAGAAAATTATATATAGCATTATAACGACAGGGTCATGCGTAAATGAAGTAAAGTGAATGCAGTTTGGAGGTGGACTATGCATGTGGCTAATGGCATTGGGGAAACCCAATTAACATTAACAAAAGAAGGCCCAGCAGCAGCACAGAAACAAATAAGGCGAGAACAATATAATACCTTTTAAATAAACACAGCCGAGACCGTGGGTAAGTGGCTAGACAGCATTTAGAAGGCTAACTGCGACCCGGCAAGAAAAATAAAAATTCAGCTATAACGAGGAAGCGGTTGGCTGGGGCTATACTGTGTGATGTAGAAGAGACATGGTGGGGAGAGTCACGTCATATTAAATCATTTTTGAGAACTAAATTAACAGATCTCTCTCGTCTCGCAGCAGGGCACACCTATGTGTGGAAAAATAGCGAAGATGTTGAGACCTTTACCTCTGCGAAGTGAGGGTGATATGCTTCACGTGTCATGGTGACAGATGTAGAGCAGCAGTTCATATTCCTGTGGGAATTTTTGCGGGAAGAGCATTGTGAACGTTGCTCCATCCCTTAGCGAGTGTGCAATAGCCATTATTTCGACTAGGGAAAATTTAACATTCTACGGAATGCAGGAAAGTAGAGACTGAGTGATTCAGTCTAGACCAGAGTAGGGAATTAGCGTTTCAGATCCAGCATGGAGACAACGCTTCCGCAGATTCTGATTGTTAATGGACCAAGGCGCATTAGGCGACATTAAATGTTGAGTCGAGATTTTGCTCTCTCCAACCTGTGTACACTTTTAAGATAGAATATCAAGAGTTGAATACTAACATCCCCTCCATTGAGTACATGAGAGTTTGATTAGTTTAAAAGATAAAATTTCATTCTCCTCAACTTAGCCCACTGAACAGCTATGACAACGTAGCTGTAAATTTCACTGATGAAGATTTAATTGTTTTGCTAGTTATAACATTCTCATATATAGAGATAAAGATTTAATAATCAAATATTCAATGTCTAAATGTTAATTATTTTGTTGAGAGTTGAAAGTAATTGCACTTGCTTGTTATGTAGCATTTGAACCCTGAAATCTGTGAGCCGGCTGCGGTGGCCGAGCGATTCTAGGCGTTTCAGTCCGGAACTGCGCGGCTGCTATGGTCGCAGGTTCGAATCCTGCTTCGGGCATGGATTTGTTTGATGTTCTTAGGTTAGTTAGGTTTAGATAGTTCCAAGTTCTAGGGGACTGATGACCTCAGATGTTAAGTCCCATAGTGCTCAGAGCCTGAAAGCTGTGATAAATTAAATGTTGAATGAAAAAGGGAGAGGTTGTGTTGTCACTTTAGAAAAAAAAACCGAACTCTCATTTATATCAATTTGTGCATTCTTGTTATGTCACAGCAGAATTTCTAATTCATTTGAGACGATCCACACCTATTTAGCGGTATTACAGGGCCAAAAATAATAGTTATGTACAATGTCTGTTTGCCGCCCTGGGCTTGAGAAGACATTTAGATACGTTATCTACTTGTGCACGATCACAAAATAGCCTTACCCACCACCACTTTACACAAAAGAACTACACGTTACATCATAAAGGACTTTAAACAGGGATCCAGATGTGCGATAACAGCCAAAGGCCACCTGAAGGTTGAACCCAATCGCTGTCGGTACAGGGAGAACTTGCGAGATGTGGAACAATTTTGATGCCACATAACGGTTAAGAAACTCATTGCGTTGAGGTGTAGCCTGGCGACGCAGGAGGTTCTGGAGGACGCTGTTACGGATGACGTGTAACAGGCGACGGAAATTCGTTGCTGCTGGGAGTGAGACCATGGAGGTAAAGGTAATTCCCAGGTACTGGAACATCCCTACAAGCAGCAGGGGTGCCACTTCACATTCCTGGAGGTCTTGTTCAATGCAAATCGCAGAAAATTTGGCGAGATTCGTGGCACTGCCAGCAGCAGCCCCATAACATGTGATCAATTCAAGGACTACTCGAATCTCACAGCCAGAGCAGATGAGGAGGAGGAGGTCATCAGTATATGCCCGACAGCAAAAAGTGTGTTTACAAAGGCTCTGGCCATAGTGTTTGTTTGTCCGGCCCCAAATGAGGGGCTCTATGGCAATGGCATGCAGGAGGGTAGAGAAGGGACACCCTTGCCATGTGGAATGTTAAACGTCCTTTGACTTGGGCTTATAAACTGGCACTGTTGTGAAAACACTGGAGTGTGCAGGCAGCCGCCATCGCAATTAAGTTGCAGCATTCTCCTGTGGCAGACTGTATGTTAACCTGTCCCCCAGGCGTTGTTTGGTCTGGGGAGAGGATATGAGGGAGTATTGTTCGGAGACACATTGTAATCGGCATTGAGTAAGGTGAATGGCCTGTAATTCATGACTGTCGAACCGTGCGCTGGGTCATATAATGGAATGATAATACCTCCAACAAAGTTGAGTGGGATTGCTTGGTTAGATGTCATCAGTTCTTGATACACAGTCGTCCACCACGGTGCCATGAGGTCCCGGAAGTCTCGGGAAAGCTCAGTTGGTAAGCTGTCAATGCTAAAAAAATGTTGAATTATGTGTGAATACCTAAGGGACCAAACTGCTGAGGTCATCAGTCCATAGTCTTACACACTACTTAAACTAACCACCCATGCAGGAGGAGGACTCGAACCTCTGGCGCGAGGGGACGCGCAATCCATGACATGGCACCTCTAACTGCTTGGCCACTCGGTGTGGTCCGTCAATGCTGGGCGATCTGTTGACTGCGCCCTTGTCGATTCCATTGCCGACTTTGCCTTGTGTGACCGCCAGTGTCAAAGTATCCACCTCCATATGGAGGAGAGTGCTCGTAACATAATGCAAAATGGAGTCATCTGCTCCAGTATCGGCATCTTCATCCCTGTAACTACGACGACAGTGTTTGACGAATGTGTGAAAGATGTCATTCTGATTCGTCACCTATGAGCCATGAGGCATGACCAGAGTGTCGATGATCTACTGACGACGCAGTCGTCCGTCGGATTCTATATGATGCATGGATCGAATTTCCAAACCCACATAATCGTGGTGCTGCCTTCATATCACGTGCCGGCGCAAATTATCCTCGCCTTAGTTCTCTATCGTTCCAGTTGGTTGTCTGGGGTTGGCGGCTGAGTGTCCAGGTCTCAGAAAATCGTATAGAAGTCAACAGTGATGCGATGCCAGCCGGCAAAGTCCTTCTCGTATCTCATCGGTGCCCTCCGAATCGCTGGTTTGGCGCAGTCCATCCACCATGTCAGTGTCAAGCGGTACTGAGGAAGGTGCCGTTTGCAGGCTGTCCATGTCTCAGTGACTTGCAGGCGACAAGTCAGGTCATGCAGATAAGAAGTATTTAGTTTCCACGGCGCACGGCTGCACCATACAGTTTGGGGTGGAAGGAGGAGCATGCAGATGTAAGTGCAGTGATCGGAAAAGACCAGTGGCCAGCGTTCGGCGCCACATATCGCATATTTAAGAATCTGTGAGGCACATATCCAGTCTAGAGGGCTTGCGAAATGACTGGTAAGAGAGGTATGGCCAGAACAGTTGCCATGTTGGACTTCCCACGTATCGTGAAGCAGGAGGTCCCGCACCACTATATGTAGTTCATGGCATGTAGTATAGTGTGGAACCTGATCTTTGTGGTGTACAATGCAGTTAAAATCACCTCCTAGTAGGAATTGGTCGTATCGTCCTAAAAAACGTGGCCAATGTCCTCTGAATAAAACTGGGCCCATTCATATTGTTGGTCAGTGCCTGAAGGAGCATTGACATTAATGTAGCGTGTTCCCACGGCAGTGCATACCATGCTCTGAGCTGATGGAGGGAAAGCGACATCAGTGACAGAAATCGCATGACGGAAATCCCAAGGCCCATGGGCAGAATAGCTGTTGATATCCTAGAGGTTGGCCAAGAGAACATCTCCTGCATAAGGTGGATTTTTACCCTGGAACGGATTTATTGGTGTTAATGGTTGCTATCTGGCAGGCCTGGTGGGGGACTGCTGGAGGCTGTTCCACCCTTGCGACAGTGCAAGGGCGCGAGTGTCACAGTGGAACATTATCCCACTCGCCCCCAACGGGTTCTGGGGAGATTATGGTTAGTGGATCGGCCCCAGCGGCGCAGGGTCCCTAACGGGCCCTGCTCCTCGACCGCCCCCTTGTGCCACGCCATGAAGGCGGGCACCAGCGTATCGCCCATTTCGTCTTCAGAAGATGTAGTGTAGTTTCGGCTGTGCTATGTCTATTAAATAGTTCAGCATCCTCACGGGGCGTTGGGGAGACGGGCGCAGGCACACCGGTAGATGTCGCCGCACTCAAAACGTCTTCGTCGGCATTAGCGGATTCAGGGGCGTCGTGCAGGTCGACAGTGGCCTCGTCCTCGACCTGCAACGTCTCTTCTTGGCCAGAAACGGTGCGGCGCCTTCTCAAATGGCTCTGAGCACTATGCGACTTAACTTCTTAGGTCATCAGTCGCCTAGAACTTAGAACTAATTAAACCTAACTAACCTAAGAACATCACACACATCCATGCCCGAGGCAGGATTCGAACCTGCGACCATAGCGGTCGCTCGGCTCCAGACTGTAGCGCCTAGACCCGCACGGCCACTCCGGCCGGCGGCGCCTTCTCTTGCGACCTTTCGGAGAATGTTGTTTGCCTTATGGGACCTTCCGTATCTGACGACTGAAGGGAGTCGCATCGATGTGGCAGGAAGGCCGCCATGGGGACGGTGAGAGAGTCGATCTCCATCGTGTTGCCGAGGGTCGCGTCAGTGGCCTGTCGCGTCGGCACCGTCGGAGCGGAGTCGATGCCTGCCGACGTGGTGGGCCATCCGAGTCGAGAGTCTGGGTATGGTCGGGCTCGTTTGTGGCGTCCGGGCGGCGTCGCGAATCGGTAGGAGAAGCAAGAACAGCGGCGTATGTCACCGGTAGCACAGTAGGTTGCGACGAGGGTGGTCCTTGGGCAGCTGGAAGTTGCTTAATACGCCGTTGTAGGCATTCGGATCTAAGGTGGCCTTCTTTGCCGCACCCGGAACAAGTCCGACGCTGGCCATCATATATAACTATTGCACGGCATCCGCCGATCTGTAAGTAGGACGGGACATGGCTTCGTAAATCAATGGTGACCTATCGGACATCGTTTCGGACAGGATATGTCCGAAACTATGTCCAATTCTCCGCAGTATGGCTGTGTACTGTGTCGTATGGTCGAAGTGCCGCGACAACTTCTTCTGCAGAAAGTTTGAATGGCAGTTCGAAAATGCGTATCGTCTGCATGCCTAAGCCCGCGTGGTCGACGGTTACCGCCCCCACATTGCCATCAGCATGACAGAAGCGGAGCCCCTGTTTGGTCTCACGTAGGATGCGTTCGCACGCCGCGCCGTTAATAATTTTAACACAGATGTTGCTTCCCACGATCGACAAATGTATTCCGATAATATCGGTCGCCAGGATCTTCACTTTCTCTCGCAGAAAACGCTCCACCTAGAGTGCTTTGCGTCGCGCGTAATCGTTGCAGAAAGTAAATCGGAGTGTAGATTTACGGTAACGGTGCGCCATGTATCGTAGAAGGTAAGCCGGCATTTAAGCAACGACCTTCAGAATATAAACAAGGCGAGTACGCGCTCCGCACACGGAAACACGGACGTGTCCGCTCTGTTGCCCTGCCAAGAGGCAGACTGGCCGACTGAGCTACCTAAGCTCGACTTACGATCCGTCCTCACAACTGTACTTCTGCCAGTTTTAATCTGTCTGAAAGTTTTATATCTTCACACTCCCGTTGCAGAATGAAAATTTAATTGTAGATAGAATGTTTGATTTGTAGACGTGGCTGAGAACTTCCATTGCACACTATCACTCCCTAAAGTGTTACAGCGTTATATTATTTTGGATCTGTACCAAATATATATTTTTTGAGTAAATTTGAATTATCACTCAGTTTTCCATATATTGGTCCATACTGGTTCGTACAACCAGTAGTAAAAACTGATACGTCCATTTTGTGATCTATCGATCATCAGCATTGATGACGCAGAAGTTGGACAGTCTGCCCGTGACAAGAGGGCGCGTGGCTGTTTGAGCAAAACTGCACCTCAGTAGAGCTGCGCAACGTGACGCTAGGAAATATTATTTATGTGAAATCGTATGAGACAGAAAGCACTACGCGCCAGTGGAACTGCGTGGCGCTGCACTGTGAGGAAAGGTTGACCAACTGGCCAACTACGACGTGCTGTGCGGCGTCTCGTAGTTGCGTTGTCGCTAGTGCAGTGTAGCAAGTGTCGCGACACTGTTCGTCATTCCAGTCATTGTTCTCTTGCCGTGTGAAACGAAAGTTTGTTTACCAAAATGGCATTAATCGAGGACAAGTTAACTGTATGTAACTGAATATCCAGAGTTGCATTATCTTCAGACTGAACATTATATGAATAATACAAGAAGAAACAGTATTTCCGAAGGAAATGGGAATAAACATAACGTTCGAATACTACAAATTACATACTTTTTATTTTGTGTACGGGACGACTATGTCTTTATATTTTATGACTAGATTCTTATTATTACGTTTTTCTACTACTTATTTTTTCTTCGACGACATCCCCTGTTTATCTTATCGTTTTGCGAGACGAAACGACATTGTGAGGCACTGAAATAATCTTTGAATCTATCCAGTTTCTGACAGCATTAGTTAAGAATTGACTCCTATACTACAAAGGTCTTGTAATTGTGTCTCTTCGGTCTCTTCATTGTCGAACAACACTGCATCGTTCCTCTGAAAACTGTGTAAGACACAAGTGCCTACACTCACGTTCTCTATATATTGTGGATTGAGAGAGAGCTTGAGACAGCAAATCCTGAATTTTTGGCACAGTATTCCAAAAGCGATTTCTGGAACTCTTCAGTCTCTGTTATGTCTGTAACCGAATATGTTTTCCTAACGGTCATCTAACTGTGAACCAGATAAGGTCTCATAAAAAAAAAAAACATATGGCTCCGAGCACTATGGGAATTAACATCTGAGGTCATCAGTCCCCTAGAACTTAGAACTTGGTGCTCATTCCTTGCGGGGCATGTTAGCAAAAATTTTGGTCTATATGATTGCCTCATAATAATATGTAAGTTTAGTGTGTTCCTTTTCTCTGTTATAGAGGTCTGCTTGTACATTGTGTATTGTAAGGTAGATCAGCACATGGAACGCCACATGGACGTATTTTATATGGATGCTGATTACAAAGGAACAAACCTGGTACAAAGTAACAAACGCCAACTTCACTGGTCAGTAGCGCTTGATGCTTGTCTATCTGGCTGAATTAATGAGCAGATACCTTCTGAACCATTCCCCTGTCTTAATGGTTACTTAATGTAATGTTGTGTGTATAACTTTGAGTTTTTCGTAAGTGTAAGATGTGGCCAGAAAAATAAAAGTTCTATTCTGAATAACGTGGGAAGTTGCTTAGTTCTTAAGGATTGTTATCAAGGCTTTATAAATGCCCCTTGTCACAAGTTTAAGTAATTGAACCCTTTCACTGTCTCATGGTTTTAGTAATGATCTAAGGCTCCAAGCTTCACTTTGGTGTAACCGTCCAGAATTATTTAATGGTGATAGGGGATTACTAGAAATTGCAGCAGTGACTGGTTGTTTGATGTTCTGACGTTTAAAGTTTCTTTAAAATTTTGGAATGCTCTTGACACTAACTGAGCCAAGCTGAAGATTGCGCTTTATGTTTTATGGATTCTCTGTCAACTGATTTGTTTTCTTATATTAGTTTTTCTTATCCCAAACGCTAGACAAGACAGAGCGAAGGCCCATGCTTCTCTAAGGGATCTTGTTGTCAATTTTTACCAATGTACGAAAATATTTACTTGTTGTCATTCAATAAATGGTTGGAAGTGAAAATTTGCAAATAAATGTTCAATGACTTGTCACCTACGGATCCTTGCATCCAAGATATCCTGTTCAAAAGCATTTAGAGCATATTAGAAGCAATTTAGCACAGCTGTGAGTTACACAATAGTACACTTCAGAACAATAATTTTATTGTAGCGTTTACCTTCGTGACTAAGAGTGCGGTTTTTCATTCTACCTCCAACGTATTCTACAAGTTGCGGGTTTCAGAAGTTGCTCCTGTTTCGTAGTTTATTTTATTTCCTAAATTTCACATTTACTAGAACTCGACGTAAAGCAGAAGTAATTTGCTGCCTTAAACAGCACAGCAGAATACGATGGCAGCGATTGGAAGCTGATTCTCACGAAGATAGTGATGACGAGTAGACCACATGGCGTGGTAGTGAATCACGGGAATGGGAAGAAATAGGCAGACACTGAGAGCGGATCTAGCTTGGCAGTCAATACGTAGAGAATCATAAGTGATTTGGCATTAATCTCAGAATTTTGTTTATTCCGTATTAGTTACTGAAATCCAATTTTGACATAGCAAATATTAGGACGAGATTTCGGGTCATCAGTGCTTTAACACCATAATATCGCTATTCAGTAGACGAATGAATATTGCTACGTTAACAGAGGTGTCCGAACAGTTATGAAGTTCTACAATGTAAGCAAGAGATTTCAGCAGTGCGTCAATCTCGGCAGTCAGATGCATTCATAGCCTGTTCTTATGTATAGTAAGCTTTACCATGCTCTAGAAATGTATTAACTTCTTCAGATGTAAAGTTTCAGACCATTAAATTGTTACTATTTTACTGTGTCTGATAATAAACACGTCGTAATGGCATCCTGGGACTTATTTCAAGTAAATCATGACGACTTAAAACCACATGTAACCTGCTTGCATCTTCTGCGCAATCCAATGCACTTCAGAGATGCTCCAAGGGACAACACCTATGAGAGGTTCACAGAAAACAGGTAGGAAGAAATCCTATGTGCTTATTCATTAAGATTCATAAGTAAGGTTAGCTCGTGTAGGAAGACTTGACCATTTGTACTGTACGTCATCTATTCCACTCTCTGCAGAACCGCGGCTAACGTGAGAAACTTTTATATTAGTTTATAACAGTGAGGTGATTTTGCATGTTCTCAGAAGATTAGGAAGAAAGTTTAAAGCAAACACTGCTGCATTAATCGATCCTTCGAAAGTTTCTTTGTAGAACAATATAACAATAAATGAATAATGAACTGCTTATAGTCTATAGGATTACCATCACGTAGAACTTGTTTATTCATACAACTTTCTGATTAGCAGTTAAGAACATAAGTCACATTGTACATTTTAAACTAGCCTACACAACTTCAGCTTGTGCATAACTGTTGTTCGTGATGAATTTGTGTTTTGATAAAGGTCCAACGAAGAGTGACACGGGAGCTTTACGTAGAGTCTCAACAAACTCAAGTGGCAGACGTTAAACAGAGGCATTGTCCGTCACAGAGAGCTTTGCTGTTTACATTTCGAGAGAGTACTTTCCGGGATTAGTCGGACAACATATTACTTCTTCCCACATAAATCTCACTAAATGACCATGGCGAAAAAATTCGAGAAATTTAGAGCTAATGCAGGGGTTTACCGACAATCATTCTTCCCACACGCCGTTCGCGAGTGGAACACGGAAGGGGGGATAGTGGTACGAGCTTGCGGAGTATGATGTGAACGTTATTACTCGGCACGTGGTGGAAATTTAACTGCATGTTACCTGTTTTCTTATTAACGGTAAGCATAAATATTATGTACCAATTTAGTGTAGTTATCTGTTAATTCAATGTGAAATACTAGTTTCCAAAAAAAATTTTAAATCTATACATTGACTAGATGAACGTGCCACGAACTCAGCGAACGACTGAATAGGAAAAGACGGAGAATTGACACTCAGTATGGAACGGTAGCTAGAGACGTCTTTGGATTTGTACCAGGAGTGTCCAGTACTTATGAATATTTGCACGCAGTAAACTGTCAGATGTTGGTGAACAGAATGCCAGAGAATGAACCCTGTGACAGTGGTGTTGTCTCAGTACTAAATCTACTCAACTCTGCAGACGTAGTCTTTAGCACGATGTGACATTACGCAACCCTTTACCTTGCTTACGACGTGCCCAATTCCGCTTCCGAAATCAAGATACACACCGTACGCCCTATAGTTTCATAGTACGATAAACAACATGAAGGAAGAGAGGCCTCAAAAACAAAAATAGAAACGTCAAGGAAACGTGATTATTATCTATCAATCTAATTTGTAATTTAGTTATTTGCACCTGTGGTGACAACGAAATACAGTGACCTTTCATTAAATGTTTATCAACGGAAGACAGTTGCACACGAAATTCGATAGTTATGAACTGTCCATCATACAACTCTAACTACTGCTCAAAGAACGAAGTTCACTAAATTAACATAGTTCTTTGATTTTAAACATTTACTAAACTCATTTAAGTATCATGCGCTTTTCATAACATTCTCTCTCCATTTTTCCATTGTGATTTTCTTCTTTTCAAACAGTCGTGTGTGAAACTCCATATTAATTAGCCTCTTCATTAAAACTGGTAAACTACTCCACAAAAACGATGTACTAGAACAAACAGTCTTGGTTTCAAAATCCACTTTTCCAAACAATAGTGTTCTTCATTCCTTATTGTTACCACTTGTTACTGTACCACACCGCCATAGATTGGAAAAAATTCCGCAAAAACTGTTTAGCTTAAACCTGTCTCGCTCTAGACGATATAAAAAAATCACACAAAAATTAATTGTATTTTTTATGTTTTCATCAGATTAGGAATGAAATCAACGTCGACAACAGTAGTACAGGTAACAGGGTATTCCGAAATTCCCGTTACATACTTCTGGGACGTGCAGAGGGGAGTGAGTACAAATTTTCAATAGGAACCCATGTCCGGAAACGTACCCTTCCGGTTCTACGACGGTTTCAGTTTAGATGTATAGAGCGCTCAGGTCTGCTGAGGGAAAGAGAAAAGTCTCACGAGATTCTTGTTCTCCTATGCAACAGGGTAGACTGGACGACGTGCACAAAGTCAGACTGTTACCTGATGTCACTTAATGTAAGCAAAGTTCAGTTTACAAGTATACTTTACAGACAGAGGAAGATCTGTTGGCGCGAGTTCTGGCTGCTGTACTAGAAACTGAACAGACACCAGGTGGGGCGGATAGTGTGTACCAGATCATGCTTCGTAGGTACAGTGTCTGTAACAGGGTTGGTGGGCCAACACATCGAGCTACTGTTGTACTGCACCAATACTGTTCTGTACGTGCGTTGTGCTGGACTCTTTTTTGTTTTGGAATGATGTAAACACATAATGTTTGAGTGATAATGCAAAAAATATGCCTACGTGACAAATAAATGACTCGTTATGTTTCCTTTCGATTGCGTCACGTAGCGTTCTCGCTTCCCACGCCCGGGTTCCCGAGTTCGATTCCCGTCGGGGTCAGGGATTTTCTCTGCCTCGTGATGACTGGGTGTTGTGTGCTGTCCTTAGGTTAGTTTGGATTAAGTAGTTCTAAGTTCTAGGGGACTGATGACCATAGATGTTAAGTCCCATTTTTGATTGCGTCACACCTACTTCAGTTCCTCAAGTAGACTTGGATAAGTTTGAATTGAAACCAGCGCAGAACTTAAACTGTGCGTTTCTGGACATGGGATCATATCCAAAATGTCATTTACACACTCCCCTCTACAAGCGCTAGAGGTTTGTAACGGAATTTCCGAATACCTGTATATGCCGACGTCGTAAGTAGACTATTAAGAGATATAGAAAGTATATGAGGATATTGAATGGGTAATTCAGTATGTAAAGGGGGATGGTAATCTAATAATCATGGAGGATTTGAATGAGGTAGCAGGAGAAGGTTGCAGAATAAAGAGCTGCAGGAGTATATGGGTATGTTAGCAGTAACGAGAGAAGAGGAACACTGATTGAGTTCTGCAGTAATTTCAGTTAGTACCAGTGGATACACTGTTCAAGAATCACAAGAGGAAGAGATATACTTGTGAAAGGCCTAGAGATACGAGAAGATTCCAGCTGGATTACATCGTGGTCAGACAGAGATTCCGTAATCAGATCTTGGATTGTCAGACGTACTCAGGAGCAGAATATCGACTCGAACCGCAATTAGTAACGATCTAGGCTGAAGTTTAAGGAAACCATCCGCAAGAATTTGCATGGAAGGAAATGAGATACCGAACTACTGAGAAATGATTAGACAACTTTAAGTTCTATAAGGATGTGGATACTGCGATAAACAACACTACAGTAATCAGTTCAAGTGACGAAGAAAGGACATCTCCGAAAGAGGCAATCACAGATGTTGCGCAGACCAACAAGGTAAGAAGGCAGCTACGAAGAAATCCTGGGTAACAGGAGAAATAGTTGAACTGATCGACGAAAGAAGAAAGTACAAAAATATTCAGGGGAAGACAGAAATACAGAAATATAAATCACTAATGAATGAAAGAAAGAGAAAGTGCAAGAAAACCAAGATGAAAAGGCTGCAGGAAAAATGTGAAGAAATCGAAAAAGTCAGACGTTCTGGCAAGTTCTGATCTGCGATATAGTCGGATATGACAATTGAACAAACTGTCATTAAAATAATGACGAGTTCTGGTGGGCTGACTCGGGGACGAGGTTTAACGGACAGCATTCTCACTTCCGGACTCCGGTGCGTAGAAGCTATGAGACTAGTGGCGTACCGTCCGACTTTCAGGAAAATATCATCCACACAATTCCGATGACAGCAAGGACAGATAAGTGTCAAAATAAAATTTCAAATTGTTTATAATGAAACAGAACTTCTGCTGTTGTGAATCGGCTACTATGGAACACCATCATGTTATGTGCCGTTCCCGTATCCTCAAGCATAGTAGTGACTTTAATAAATTAGTTCAGCGGTTTTCCAGTCAAAGTCTTTTCCAACTGCTAAATACTTAATTTCAATAAGTAATAGAGTGACTGAATGTGAAAACGTCAATTGTCATCTATCCGGGAAGGCTGATTCTAGAGGAATGAATAGAATTGTGAACAGCACTTCCGAGAACACATATTTCCGACGTGAAAATGGAATGGTGTCTCTAGCAATAGTTACCAACCATATAAACACGGAGAAAGGAAAAGTAGCTCTGAATCTTGTCATGCTTTTCTACAGGATGATCGTCTTTAAGCTGTACGATGATGAGCTGAAAAAAATACTTCGAATACGAACTTGCTCCCTTCCCATTGTCACTTTTTCTAAGGAAGGCGTAAGCCTCTACGCAGGGTTCATTGGAATCAGACCGAATATTTTGCTGCTATTTTTAAACTATTTATGACCTACATAGAGCGGCACCATGGCCAAAATGCTGTGGTAGTTATCGATGGGCGCGCCACAAAAGAAAGTGAAAGGAGCACAAAAATCACCGAAAGATTTCGTTGTGTCGGGTTACAACCTTGAGCAGAAGTTCTCTTTGATGGAAAAAAATCCGCTCCTTCTCATTGCTTCAGAAGGAATTTCAGCGAGCGCAAATGGTCACTAACCAGGCAATAGAATATTATAAGGGTACAGATATCGATCCTATTCTTGAACGACAGAATCTATCCTTATGCTCTTCTGCTACAGTGCGGCGGCATCGCTGACTGTAATGCCCTATCGTTCTACACTCCTGGAAATTGAAATAAGAACACCGTGAATTCATTGTCCCAGGAAGGGGAAACTTTATTGACACATTCCTGGGGTCAGATACATCACATGATCGCACTGACAGAACCACAGGCACATAGACACAGGCAACAGAGCATGCACAATGGCGGCACTAGTACAGTGTATATCCACCTTTCGCAGCAATGCAGGCTGCTATTCTCCCATGGAGACGATCGTAGAGATGTTGGATGTAGTCCTGTGGAACGGCTTGCCATGCCATTTCCACCTGGCGCCTCAGTTGGACCAGCGTTCGTGCTGGACGTGCAGACCGCGAGAGACGACGCTTCATCCAGTCCCAAACATGCTCAATGGGGGACAGATCCGGAGATCTTGCTGGCCAGGGTAGTTGACTTACACCTTCTAGAGCACGTTGGGTGGCACGGGATACATGCGGACGTGCATTGTCCTGTTGGAACAGCAAGTTCCCTTGCCGGTCTAGGAATGGTAGAACGATGGGTTCGATGACGGTTTGGATGTACCGTGCACTATTCAGTGTCCCCTCGACGATCACCAGTGGTGTACGGCCAGTGTAGCAGATCGCTCCCCACACCATGATGCCAGGTGTTGGCCCTGTGTGCCTCGGTCGTATGCAGTCCTGATTGTGGCGCTCACCTGCACGGCGCCAAACACGCATACGACCATCATTGGCACCAAGGCAGAAGCGACTCTCATCGCTGAAGACGACACGTCTCCATTCGTCCCTCCATTCACGCCTGTCGCGACACCACTGGAGGCGGGCTGCACGATGTTGGTGCGTGAGCGGAAGACGGCCTAACGGTGTGCGGGACCGTAGCCCAGCTTCATGGAGACGGTTGCGAATGGTCCTCGCCGATACCCCAGGAGCAACAGTGTCCCTAATTTGCTGGGAAGTGGCGGTGCCGTCCCCTGCGGCACTGCGTAGGATCCTACGGTCTTGGCGTGCATCCGTGCGTCGCTGCGGTCCGGTCCCAGGTCGACGGGCACGTGCACCTTCCGCCGACCACTGGCGACAACATCGATGTACTGTGGAGACCTCACGCCCCACGTGTTGAGCAATTCGGCGGTACGTCCATCCGGCCTCCCGCATGCCCACTATACGCCCTCGCTCAAAGTCCGTCAACTGCATATACGGTTCACGTCCACGCTGTCGCGGCATGCTACCAGTGTGAAAGACTGCGATGGAGCTCCGTATGCCACGGCAAACTGGCTGACACTGACGGCGGCGGTGCACAAATGCTGCGCAGCTAGCGCCATTCGACGGCCAACACCGCGGTTCCTGGTGTGTCCGCTGTGCCGTGCGTGTGATCATTGCTTGTACAGCCCTCTCGCAGTGTCCGGAGCAAGTATGGTGGGTCTGACACACCGGTGTCAATGTGTTCTTTTTTCCATTTCCAGGAGTGTAGAACGAAAATTGACGCCTGGAGGTCTTCTGGCGCGAAGGAGTGAGTCAGTGGAGTCTGAGCAAGCCTCCAGGGCAGATCCTGAGTGCCTGCACTTCTCGCGATCGCTCATAAAATTGAAAGGTTTTCCTTATAGTCACACGACACTTAAAACGCAAGCAGAACATGTGTGTCTGCCAGAAAAGTTAAAATTTTGAAGCTCCGTATCATATTTCCTATCCGGGAGAACTGTTAATGAAACGGCGATCGTGCAGTAATGAACCGGCAATATTAAACTCATACCATCGCGTGATAAATTAGTGAATGCAATTGTAGTGTGAATGCAATTTGAAACGGTACGGACGTATTACTAGAACTTAAAGTGGAATATAATAACTTTATTGTGCAAAAGTGATCACATATTAAATCGTCTTCACTGTTAATGAAATATTTTGGAAGGGAAGGAATCACATAGCACTGTGGGAGAACAGATACGACCTGTGTCGTAGGTTCACGGTCAGAACTTTAGTTAATGGCGCATGTACCTTGGGAGTAAGTTCGCTCACTATCTTAATGGTGTTTGGTGCCCAACTTTTCTAACCAGCCGGGCCACAGCAAGTATTAAATAACTGCATTCCCTAGCAAAATCAATGAAATAGTAGAGGCGGCTTACAAGACGCAGATGTTTTAATTGTCAAAACTTCCATTTCGTTGTCTTTCGAACACGATTCTGTTGTTTTTAATATTGGAGAAGACACTGATCTTTTGGTTTTGCTGACAGCGCTGGCACCAAACAATGTGTACTTTAGCAAATATGAAAGAAGAAACATAGTAGAGGCGTTTTATCCCGAAACGTCTTTCAGATAACGATACTGTAGAAAACATTATATTTCTTCATGCGATAGTCTAAGTGGTTGCAATAACATCTCCGCAGCGTTTGGGCAGAGAAAACTAAATTTTGCATCACACTTGACAGTGATGCTTCCAAGGATAAAAATGTTTCTATTTTCAATGATCCGGCTGCAGAAATAGAGAGGATCGTGAAAATAACTGAAAATTTCATTATGGCACTTTATGGAGGTGTTTAGAACACTTATAGATAAGTTGCGATAGTTTCACTTTTCTAAACCTACAACAATTTGCCACGCCTGCCTCCGACAAGGGGTGAACTTAAGTATCATGCAAGCAGAACTTATATGCAAGTTAAAACATGGATGGGTATGAAAAAGATGCCCTCAACTGTGGGTGGAAGAAGGATACTTGTGGTCTAACTCCTGTATCAATGAATAAAGAACCAGCCCCACAGGCATTGTTATACACGATATGTCAGTGCAGAAATACTTATGGCAAAATACAGTTGCAGAAACGCAGGACTTCGATGCTCATTTGTATGTGTTCATTGTAGATTCGAATCATATGGTAATCCACCAGAGATTGAATGCAACATGGAAGAAGACGAAATTAGACAATTCACCGCCTGTTGATCGAAGTGACGAATTTTACACGTCAACCACATCTGAGCCAAAACTACAAAAAATGATGAAGTTTTAACTTACAATTGTGGATATATTATTAAAATAAAATTTAAGATATATTTTAAACGGTAGTTGATTGAAATATAAGCATATGTATAAGTGTTGAAAATTTGGGTTTTATTTTTCAAAAATACTTATTCCTCAGAAACTACACGAATCTCGTGAACTACATGCATACATTCCACACATAATGGCTTCAAGATGACACTGTATTTAGAAATACCATTTTTGACTGATGATTGTATTTTCAGTATCTAGTCCACTTTCACGAAGATTGTTAGCGCAGCATTTCAAGGTGTGTATACGGAATATTGTGAACAGTGCAGTACAGATCTATTGTGTTTGATTATCGTAATATATTTTGATCTTGAAAGTTAAACTTGGTTCTCGTTGTATGAGGGTCTCCCCAACCTGCCACAACTAAAGAAAATTATCATACATTCTTTGAGAAGCACATTTGAAGCGGGGAGGGCCGGTACCTCAGCAGTATTATCGCTGGGTGTCTTACATTACGGTTCCTAGGTTTTTCTCAGACTGTAAGGATCTCTTTTCTCTTTTGGTTTGAACACCTTTATCTGATATGGTAGTTTCTCTGGATCTATACTTTGTAGATTTTCATTCGATTTCTCTTTGTTTTCATTCAGTTTTTCTTTCATACCACAAATTTTCAAATGTTTCTAATATCTTCATTATATATTTTATCTATGTTTTTGCAACCCTTCCGTGTTCTAAAAAATCTCATTTCTATTCCTTGTATTTTTTCTTGTCCTTTATTCAGTACCTAGGATTGAGTTTCACAACATCGAATTGTATTATAAAATGACAAAGGCTTTTCTTTTCGTGTTTTATGCTTTGAACTAGTAAATGTTCCACAGATACTTTTACGCAAAATGCAATTCACTTAGATTTTCTAGAAGATATTCTCATATTCCAGTCTATACATATTTATTGCACTTCACAAATCCTTTTTTACATCATCCTCTCTTGAAAAACAATCCGTGTAAGATCATCAGAATATAGGAGTCATTATTTTCAGTTTTAACGAGATGTTTAATTGTATCCCAGCATTTCGTCTAGAATTTCATTGTGAACTCCATCTTCAATCTAAAAATTTTCTCGCCCCCTTTACTTGCTTTTATTGGTTCTGTATGTATGACATCTATATGTAAGATTATTGAGTTCCTTTATACAGACTTTTGACGGTTGATATAAGCTGTAAAGGGTAACCTGCGTGCACCATTATTCTCCAACACTTTCTCTAACCACATTGTCGAAAGCTTTCTCAAAATTTATGAAAGCAATATTTGTGTCTCCTTATTAAACTCTCTCTAGTCAAAAAGCTTTCATAAAATGAAAGCTGCATAAGTCTTTGATCGGCCCTTTCTAAATCCCACCTTTTCTTCCATTTTTCTTTTGTTTCCAGTCTTGTGTTTAAGCTCTTGTATACAGTTTATAAGCTATGTCAGGTAAACTTCTCTCTCTGTAATTTTCACATACATTTTTTCTCTTTTCTTATATGCCGATATTACTTTTGCGTTCTTCCAGTTTTGTGGTACATCTCTTTCCTTCCAATATACGTTAAACAAATGTATCAGTTAAAGCTGTAACGATAATCCTCCATGGTTAGCGCTTTAATTCCACTTAAACCTATTCTATATTTCGTCCTTCTCCTCCATGTTAGCGTTATACCACAGGCTTTTATAGCTTTTAATCCACCATCATTTTGTAATATTGTTCACACTACTCCCTATTGTTCTTCAGTGTGTCCTGTCTGTTCTAACTATTTTGATAATTTCTTCTGATATAGCCCATTAATACTTTCACACTGGAGTAAGTATACTTTGTAAACCTCTTCTTACTTCTCTGTAGTGAAAGGTTACGTCTGCTTCCGTTTAACAAAAGCTGCAGTTCGATCATTTCCGCTATCAAAAGTTCTATATACTCTTGTATTTTTTACTTTACCTTGTATTTTTCTGTTCACTCTTACGTAATCCGTAACTAATCTGTACCCCCTACTGGCATCAAGTACTGTATATTGGTGAACATATTTTTTCCTAAAATATGTATTAGTTATTTTTAAATGACTGAAAATAGGAAAAATTGCAAGTAATTGTCCATTCTGACGTTTCTCTGTACAGTTCAACAACAACAGGTATTGAACTGTTTCAAACACTTTAATTTGGGTCACCTTTAGGTCATCAAACAGAACAGCTTGATGATTTTGATTATACTGGTCCATAATTTTTTGAACATAGTCATGAATGATAATTGATTCCTTAGTCGCCCATTTCCCCTGTCATAATTCTTTCGTTTATATATTCATAATTCTTTATATATTTCTCCAATTTTCTGTTTATGAATATTGTTACAAATTTACTTGTTCTTCCATTTAGTTGTATTGCACTATACAACGTTATATACTTTTCAACATATTTATTACCTTTCAATTTCTTCGTAGTTTCTGAGAAAGCTGCAAAATAAACCTTTTTTGTGAGAATATGCTTACTGTTTTCTTTTGTAAGCAGCGCCTCTTTTACTTTTCTTACTTTTCCAGATATCCATTTCCTATTGTCCTTTTCTCTAGCAGGAGATACGTAGACAAACCATTCCATATTTACAAGCAAACGTAACAACCGGAGGTATTTTGAAATGCCCGTGAATGGGTTATCAACCCAGAGAAACCAGTGGTGGTGATAGGTCTCCCTTTTACAAGCTCACCGGTTAAACCTATATCTCTCTTTAAGTGATTATTGGTGCAGCATTTCCCCTGCACTCGATCTTAGAGTTACATCACCGACACTCTGTCGTCAGAGCCTTCTTAGCTTGTAAAAGGTACACCACGGGCAGACAGGTTGATATTCGACTGAGGGATGTTTTATATTCGCACCATTCTCCATTAGTATTGTTATGTAATCAAATAACGACATTCAACCTTTTTAAAAAAATGTTAGTAATTTTCAGGTTATTAAAAACTGCAAATTGCAGTAATTCTTATCCACTTATATTTAAAATACTCTCCCCGTGTGTGCCAGTTACATTATTTACGGGTTCATTCCCCACTCGTGAGTTAAAATCTCCAGGGAATATCACGAATACGTTTTTGTTTTGCTTGTCTGTTTCATTTTTCAAACTAGAATAAGTTTCTTTCATTTCCCTTTCTTTCTTTCTTCTGGAGCATTTTTGCCACTGTTGTCAAGCTTTAATCTTATAGTCATTATTCGTCCAGTAATATAAGTGTATGAGTCTATTTTAGCTGCCCATTTTTTGTCCACAAGTATTGACACACCTACAGGAGCTCTAATGTTTTGCCGTACTCCGCTCTAGAACATTATCACATTATTAGTCATGTTTAATCCTTTCAACTTTTTCTTCGTTTCCGTTGCAGCCACTATATGTGTTTCCTTGTCTTTCATTTCTTTTACTAATTCAGATTTTTTGTTAGCGAGTAACCTGACATTTAAAGTTGCTATTTTAATAGTTTTTATATTTTATTTTAAAGTACTTGATTCCATTCGAAAGCATATGCCGGTGTATTAAAAGGAGTAGCGTTAAAAATTCTTGTTTTCATTTGTCTATTTCATAGAAGTCTCCATTTAGACCTTCACCTGACTAATCAGATTCACAACTTTCTTCAAAAATCTCTTTGAAAGCATAGTCAACAAACGAATTCTAAAGCACTTACCAGCACTCCTAGAAATTTCCAAAATCCGATTCAGATTCTGTTGTCACTACACTCATTCAATTTCTCACTAACCTCCCAACAACAGAACACATAAAAGTAGACCATTTTAGTTTTCCTTAACATCCAGGAATCCTTTCACTGGTACTACTTTCTAGTTGCAGCACCAGAGAATAATATTTAGCTGACATCACCCTTCTTTCATCATCGCCCTGCATCTTTCTCCATAATGCTGGCTCAGAGTTCAGGTGGGTCTCTTTGTTTGGAGATATAATAAATATAAACTTCATTTAAATACATAGAAACGCCAAGCCATAAGATTTTGCCACACCGCCAAGAGTCTTTCATTAACGCTACTTGAGAACTAGGAATAGCGCTAGCTTCCAGCTTATACTCTCATGATTCAAAATGAAACTCAGTGCTATTTGAAATTACTAACATTACCAACATGTTACTCCAGAGGTCCATACGCTTTTACCATTATCCTCACACATAAATCCCTCTTCCATTCCATCCTAGCTTACGCTACGCTTTCCTCAATCCCTCATCTCCTCAGTTCCATAAATCCTTTGAAATCCGAGAAAAACTGCTGTTCACCTCAACTTTTATACGTTCCTACCTTCCACGCCTTACATCTTATATCAGCTATTTTATTTCGTGCAGTTTCTTCTTTTGCTATAGTACGTTCGATCCCTTTACATTAAACAGACAACTCTTGTCCAGTACCACACATCGTAGGCCATAACCAAAACGAGAAACCCAGCTGCACCAAAATAACCATAGTCCCCCTTCTAAGCTTAAGTAACTCCCACTTCTCAAGTATAAAGTCAGCATCAAATATCATATTCTAACACAATTAAGTGCTATGAATAATCTTCATTACTGCTAACAATTTCGAATGTCACAAATCACCAAACGACATTAAATCCCACTCTGTATAACGTCAAAAACGGAAACTCGATATCAGAGCTCAGTAAATAAAATTTAAGCATTATTCAACATATCGGATGTGTTAATAGTTCAATCGTACAGCGCATCTATCCTCTGGACGCTTGCACTGTCAGATATATGCAATAGGTGTTTAACAGAGAATTTTAAGGAGCACTTTGGTTCACCATCATTTCGATGTAGTATAAGTGGATTGTTTCCAGCACGTAGGTACTTCCCGCCATTTTCACATAGAGAAAATGGACTGTGTCTATCACTTGGATTTTTTTCCGCCATAAAACTAGCGACATTTAACAAGGAAGGATGAAAAGAGATATCTGCAACAATGTAGCCATGCCCAGAACATACACTGTATAATTACTTGTAACTGCCTTCCATAAACAGGAAGCACGAAGATACCAGTCTTAATACCATTGTATTGTAAATATTCTCCAGAACTATCAAATCTGTTTGCTTTCGGCCCATCGTTCATACGAAGAAATCTTCTGTCTTTGGTGGTTTCTCTGTTAACAATCTAATCAGCACCAAGAATGTAACATGTGACAACACGAAACATAATTATGATGAATGGTCCAGTGGCGTGAGTGTACTATCATAAAATCCTCATCTAAAGACAGGTATTGCACAGAATTCTTCAGAATCTTTGAGATAAACAGAGGAGTCAAGCATAAGGATGGATAGTCAGCTTTGCTTTTCAAGTGGTTAGAGAATGGAGAAAATCCGACACAACATGCATCAAACTGGAAAACCACAAAGGTTACATCTAATTGGATATCTGGCATTCATAGACGATATTTCCTTGATAGCAGATAAACCAGAAAATGCTAAAAACCAAGTATAAACCAAACTGTGCAAACGGTATAAATTGGTTTAACAGGTTAATTCCCAATGACAGAATTTATAACAAATGTTACAAAGTGTCCTCGGAAATAACGAAACAAAATAAAATCAAGAAAGCCAGCTCATTCTAACATTTAGGTGAGTGACTAAGAATAAAAAGATAGTGTACAGGACAGTTTAGAGAGCAAAGAATATGAAAACTGGTTTCCAGAACAACAAAAACATCTACAAGAACAAGGCTTTATCGTGGAACACTAAAATTAAATGGTGTGATAGAGTAGTGAGACCTGAGGCTCTGTGTGGCGCCGAAACACTAAAACTAGTACAGAATGTGGCATAAGCAAAATCATGAAAACAGAAGGATGGCTGGTTAGAAGCATATTTTGGCTAAGGACAAGAGAAACAGAATACAACAGGCAAAGCACAAACAAAGAAATCTGTGAGCATACGCATAAGAAATACCTCCGGACGTTTGGCTGGAAGGGCTAATGGCAGAGCGACGAAGCGAATCTGTATGAAAGTTATGAAGCTGAAAGGACAACCAGCATGATATACACATGCATGAAATTATCTCTAGGATAAAAACATTAATATAATGCACACACATAAAAACAATTTATTTATTAACATAATCCGGAAAGTGATCTTCACGGACGAACAAGGGAAAAAACAGAGATCAGAACATACGAAATGAATGTGGGTGAAGAGGAAGAAGAATGCGTGCAGCAAGAATTGAAACTTTTTTATTTAACTTGGTCTATAAAAGAGCTATTCGAAAAATTCAGTAAATAAATAAGAAAATATCTGCGCAAATGGCACCAAAACCACCATCTTGTTTTCGTGAAACATGACACAATATGGTGATTAATCTTGAATTACGGCATCGAAGGTTTTTTTTATTTCTATTGACAAAAAGCAATACAAATTAAATTAATTACAACAAGCACTAGACTACTGACATTATCCCTCGTAACATAATGCCAATAATTAAATCAACAACAAAAAAGGTGGTGTACCAAACTTCTCATTGCGTATGACACAAATGACACAGTATACTTTATAACAAATTTATTAATCAGCTTCATCTTGATGGGAACCGCTGTTCCTGTAGTATACAAATTTTGGATTTGTAACTGAAGCAGTATCAGAATGGAATATATTTTAAATTCGTAATAGGCAACAAATGGCAGACACATTTTCCGTAATACATCGAAGTTTTCTGCTCCTTGCTCTGAGTTTTTCAGGCGCGTGAGAGCGGTCCCGGTTTTTCTAAGAAACCCGCGTCATAAAATTCAATTGTTGTGTTAATGGACGCTGGAAAAACTTGGGAACTGCAAATACTTTCTCTGCTGTAATTATCTGAATATTTCATTCAATATAAAGTAGCCTCAAAGTTGTGTCGACAACTGATATACATTTTTCGTAAGAACTGGCGTTGGTACATCTGCAACTTTTTAGTAAGTTGACAGGAGTTTCTGCAATACAAGAGCAAGAATCTTAAATATTATCTGATGTGCTCGTTACGAGTAGTTCTAAAGAATTAACAGAATACGTAAAGTGTGAATTAAAAGATACAAATCGTAAATGCAGCTACTTCAGTTCAGCTTATAGGCAGGAACGTATCGATTCTTTTTCGTGCTTTATGAACAGCACATTATATAACGTTCGTGTTCGACGACGTTGTTGGGGAAGACGGTGTATTCCCTCTCTCTCTCTCTCTCTCTCTCTCTCACACACACACAGACACACACACACACACACACAGACACACACACACTCGTTCTCTCTTTGTTATGTGGCGCAGATGTTTCGAATAAAACACATTTTTATTCCTTTCCTTCGTAAGATTAGTAAAACAAAGAAACACGTTATTGTCTTTCAGTTAACAATCAAATAGATATTTCCTTTTTATCAACTCTCCTACGTTTCCTCTGTTCCATGAATTTGCTGGTCTACCTGAAAGTCCACACCTGACTAATGTCCATTGCTTAATTAAAAAGTGATTTTACTTCCCATTACTGACATATAATACGCCACCGTTTTAATAATCTGAACGACAAGGATGACACATCATCTAAAGTGGGAAAAATTTCATAATTAAGGGTGATGAAACATTGCTCGAAATGGTTTTCGACAAGGGAGAATGGGTGGTAAATGCATAAGTATTACGTGGCAGGTTTTATACGAGTAAATGACAAAGTTATGTTTTACACAACGGTCGCAATATTGTTCTTGGATAAACCGGTGTGTAGAAAGTGTGATAGTGGTGTGCACGTAACAAAGCATCAGCACGGTGTGCTCTGCGCGGAGGGAGACGGAAAATACTTCGCAGCATTGCCAGAGTGCCCTCTCTGTTCCACACATCATACTACAGCTGTCACCTAGCAACCGGCAGCCGACGCATGTTCTAGATTACTTTGAGCTGGGGGAACTCCAACACAAAGTGATACGCACTAAGGCTCTACAGCGTTACACCTCTTATCATATATCGCTCACTCATATCAAAGTAAACGATCTGAATGATACCCATAATAAACTTTCAGGGCATGTTAAGTTTATAAGATAAGTCTTAAAACACATAGGCGCAAAAATACTACAGAGTGTACTTCAGAAATACTGAAACAAACTTCGAGGAGTCGTAGAACGGATCTTGAGGAACTAATCGAGGATAGAAACCCGTGTCCAGAATCGTCATCCAAGAACGCTATAGAACGTCGAAGATACACTAGGCTACCCCTTCGGCAGCAAACGTGACTTCCTAAGCTGACGGACTGTAGGTGAAATATCTCTCGATGTTGTTTGTTATTCAGTGATCCCAAATGATGGCTATGATCGCCAGAGGAGAAGATGGAGCTAGCTGCTACATAGAAAGGCCTTCTCTTCTGAGAATGTGATGGTCTGTTGTCTTGGTCGATGAGGGTTTTGGATACGAGTTTCCACATACTGATTATTTTTCTAGTGTGAAGCGAAAAGCATTGGAGATTTTAGAGGGTTCGTGAGAAAAATTAACTGCATGTGGAAACCCTTGTCTGAAACCGTCATCCGCTGAGGCAACAGAGCATCACATTCGTAGGAGACAAGGCCTTTCTACGCAGGAGAAATCTGACACAAGAAGAAAAGTGTATATTTTAAGTTATTTTGTGCAATATAATTTTTTTCTTGTATCTGAAGTTAATTTAAATTTTATACATAGATAAGCATAGTGTGTACATATACATTTTTAATTACACTTTTATTATTGTAAATGGATTTAAATATTCTCCATAATAAATAGTTAAAACTAACTGTCGTTACTAACGTATATTAATAATGGTTGACTGTATGATCATGAAACGAAAGGGCAATAAATAAAAAAGCACTGGCAACACTTGTATTCTGCTTCTCAGTCACTCTACTAGAATTTATATGCTCGGGAAAACTATCGTTGTCGCTTCTTAACGAAATATTTTTTGCATTTGCTTTATTCTAGCAATAAAGAACACTACAGCGACTATGTAACCTCATTATATCCCAACTAACTTGAAAATCAACGCTAAATGTTCCGTGAACACCTCGAAACATGTTCACACCAAAAGGTGGGCGGTGGGGATATGCACGTATCCGTCTATATCTGCTTAGTTTCCCGAAAGCGACCACATGTTGCATGGTAGAGGGTACCTTTTATAACCACTAGTCATTCCCTCTTCTGTTCCACTTGCAAATGGAGCGAGGGATAAACAATTGTCTGTGTTCCGCTTCACGGTCCTTACGCGAAATGAAAATTGGAGGCAGCAGAATCGTTCTGCAGTTACTTGCAAATGCCGGTTTTCTAAATTTTCCCCCGACGGTTCCCATTTGAGTTCACGAAGCATCTCCGTAATACTCGCATGTTGATCGAAACTAACAGTAACAAACCTGGCAGCCTGCCTCTCAATTGAGTCAATGTCTTCCATTAATCCGACCTGGTCGGGACCATAAACACTCTAGCAGTACTCAAGAATGGGTCACACAAGTGTTTAACAGTCTCCTTTATACGAGGGCTATACGTAAAGAAACTTTCGTCCAAAAAAAAAAATCAAGTTATAGTATCAGTTTTAAAATACCGCGTAAGTACACAATCTAATTTGCTTTCCCATCTAGTTTCCAGCCACACTGAAACATTTCTTGTAGCGTGTGACGAGCTTTGAAATTCCGGAATCGTAGAATTCTGCCACCTACATCTGAAGGCAACCAGCGACCCTGGATTTGTAGAGAAGAGGACGATTAATCTGTGGGCAATGAACACAAAGCCCCGAGATGACGAATCTGCTGTTTTCTCTAACAATTTCGTCAACCAAATGAATAAGGTCTGCGTTCACGACACGCGGTGAACGTATTACTCTTCGTTATGAAGAGTGGTTCGCCCAGTTTTGAGCATATAGCACCATTTCTGACGCCACTTTCACTCATTACGTTTGGGCCACAAACTTCACAAAGATTGCGATAGATTTCACTAGCTTTACAATTTTTTGCCACAAACCCTTCTGTACAAAACTAGCGTCACTAGTTGGTTCTATTCGCAGGTGGCACTATTCTACGATTACGGAATTTTAAAGCTCCTCAGACGCTACAAAAAGTGTCTCAATGTGGGTGGAAACTATTTAGAAAAGCAAAATGTGACTTTCAAATTATTGTAAAACGAAGTCTGTAACTTCATTCATATTTTTTAATAACCAGAGGTTATCTAATGAATAGTTCTTGTAGATAAACTACATCTACCTAAAATACTTACAATAAACCAAAGTCCAGCATGCCCTCCCTATTACCGTCCTAACGTGCTCATTCCATTTCATATCGCTTTGCAGCGTTATGCCTGGATATTTAATCGTCGTGACTAAGTCATGCATCTTACCGAATTGAAATTATGTCTAAGTCGTCCTGTATCCTTCTAAAGTCGCTCAACGACGATAGTTTCCTAAATACTACAGCTCAAGGTACAGTACCGCAGCACGAAGCTAAAGGAGTAAAAAAATGGCTTGTGGACACGTAATAATAACGCTGCGCGACCAGACTGTGTATAGAGCATATGTGACAAAGTATGTTGGGAACATCAGAAGTAATGGCAAAGGGAAGGTTAATCCTCTTTGGACACTTCAGCTGAATGAATGAGCACAGTCTGACACAACACACATTTCTGTACATTTGGATAAAGTCAACAATAGCTACAGTTACACAAATAAGAAAAGAATTAGAAACAATGTGATGAATCAATAATAACACACCGAAGAACAAAAACCAGATTTGGAGGGTTTCAAAGCAGAAAACGTTTAAGATATCTGCTATTACAATTTTGTCCAAAACTGTGTGACTGTCTACAAAATACAGGTTGACTCTTACAGAGGAGACAACAGCAAACAGCCACTTTTTACAATGCTTTTTATTTATTTAAATAGTTCCGTTACCGATTTCGAACCGAAAGGTTCGTCTTCAGACGGCTGGTTCACGTTACAATACATTTTACATTAGCTTTCACTTCTTGTTTTCTCAAATGATGAAATTTCCTTGTGTTGATGGTGTCCTACAACCGAAATAATATGTGAGACAGTGTCTTTTTAATTTTACTTGTGTCTCACATCGATTTTAGATTATGTAAACAAATTATTCTAGTGTAGATGTAACCAAAACATTTCACTAGAATAATTTGTTTACATCCTCCAAAATCGTTGTCACGATTACAGTTAAAAGGACATTGCCTCACATCTTATTTCAGTTGTAGGACACCATCACCCCAAAGAAATTTCAATACTAGGGAAAACAAAAAGGGAAAGCTACTATAAAATACATCGGAACGTGAACTAGTAGTCTGAAGATGAATCTTTCTGTTCGAAACCGGTAACGGTGATATTTAAATAAATAAAAAGCATTGCAAAAAGTGACTGGTTGCTGATGTCTTCTCTGTAAGAGTCAACCTGTAATCCGGTATTACATGGTTGAAAGAAACAGAAAACACAACATAGCCTTAGATGGAGGAGTACAGGAAAAACAGGAAACAACAAAGAAAGAAATGAAAGTGAAGTTGTTACGTTACCTGATTTGGTCAATACAGAGATTTAAAAAATTCCCTAGAGGTATGTAGCGTTGCTAATCCGGCCCGGAATTGCGCGAGAAATTTCGTGGACAGAACTTTGTTATGCGATCCGTTATCAGCTATACTGTAAGCAGCAGTCGATCAGGAAATCTCGTTAATCGTATGAGAGTCGTGACCGTGATATTAAGATTTTATTGAAACTAACGTACAGTTTCCGATTACTGTGCCAATACATTATACTAAGTACATGAGGCGTAAGTGTGGCATTTTCCTGATGCTGCAATCGAGTTTTTAAGCACAGGTAGTTCGTCCACACAGGGAGCAGCTTCTCCTTCAGCATGACAACGCCAGACCACACACACCAGCGCTGCGACATCGCAACAACCCAACGCTTTGGATTCACTGTCATTGGTCACGCTCCATAAATGTCCCGACTTAGCCCAATCAGATTTTCGCCTGTTTCCAAAACTTAAAGAACCCTTTAGAGCACTTCTCTTTGATAGTGACCAAGCGGCGCAAGCAGGGGTGAAGTTGTGGCTCCGTCAACGGAGTCAAACATTCTACAGTGACAGTATCAACAAAATGGTCTCTCGTTGGAAGAAATGTATTCGCCGCGAGGGTGACTATGTTGAGAAAAAAGTATGTTGTTGTTGTTGTGGTCTTCAGTCCTGAGACTGGTTTGATACAGCTCTCCATGTTACTCTATCCTGTGCAAGCCCCTTCATCTCCCAGTACCTAATGCAACCTACATCCTTCTGAATCTGTTTAGTGTATTCATCTCTTGGTCTCCCTCTACGATTTTTACCCTCCACGCTGCCCTCCAATACTAAATTGGTGATCCCTCGATGTCTCAGAACATGTCCTACCAACCGATCACTTCTTCTGGTCAAGTTGTGCCACAAGCCCTTCTCCCCAATTCTATTCAATACCTCCTCATTAGTTATGTGATCAACCCATCTAATCTTCAGCATTCTTCTGTAGTACCACATTTCGAAAGTTTCTATTCTCTTCTTGTCTAAGCTATTTATCGTCCACGTTTCACTTCCATACATGGCTGCACAATATGTAGACACGAAGAATAAAGATATAAAATGCTAATAATGTTTGTTTTATTTGAAAATCTTAAAGAGTTTTCACATAAAAATTCGAAGGCATTACTTTTCAGTACGCAGTTGTGGATCAGTAGGATAAAGGAAAACAAGAAACAAGACAAAGCTGTCGTGAGCCAAGTCTGTACTACCAAGACAGTAGACCACAACCATAATCCAAAATAGTAATATCAGGTTATTGGACCATAACTGTAATAGCACTTGAAGGCATTATCTAAAGACAGTAAGTGACGCCTTGGCGTGTTGTGTGGGACTGAAAAACCGCACGCCAGAGTGTGGTTGCTATAGGGAGTGCCTTCCCTATCCGCCGTTAGCGAACGCTACATCGAAGACGAAGCCTCATAGCGCATGCAGTAACATCATGATTCTGTGGCTGAGGCGAGCAGCTCCATCAGACGTGAGTCACTACCTCTCTCTCTGTTTAAGGAAAAATAGACATGAACACAAACGTGGAAACCTGCTACAGCTAAGGTAGTACCAAGTACTTTGTTGCACTAGTGTCTAAAACAAAAAGAACTCCTAACAGATTATAGTTATTCCATATAAAATAACATGAATCTTTAAAGACAAAACTTCTACAAATATCGAGTTTTATGCGCTTACTCTATCTCCTCCCTGCAAATACGAGTTTACAATTAGGTAACCTTCGACTCAAAGCCTTGTCTTCATAACTGACAATAATTATAATATTCTTTGAAGATGAAAAACACGAGAATCACGAACAACAACAGAATTATTGCTTCAAATTGATGAAGCCTTTATCGGTATTTTTCGCTTAAACAAACAACAGAGCAGGGCAAAATTAGTTCTGTGTGCTTTTCATATGTGCTACTTAATGTTGTGAAAGCATATTGAAAAGTAGTCTTTTGTCTCTCACACATCAACAGTGCTCTCTCTCCTCCCACCCACCCAGAGACCGAGAGAGAGAGAGAGAGAGAGAGAAAGGGGGGTGGGGGACACAATGAAAGAGAGAGGGAGGACAGAGAAGGAGTGACAAGGGGGGAGGCAAAAGAGATGGAGGAAGGGACACAAGGAGGAAGATGAGGGAGGGAGAGAGACTAAATAGTACAAGAAATCTGCACAATAACTTGCTTTATTTGGCAAGTGTTACACTGAAGAGCCAAAGAAACGGGTACAGTTGTCTAATATCGTGTAGGGCCTCCACTAGCACGCAGAAGTGCCACAACACGACGTAGCATGGACTCGACTAACGTCTGAAGTAGTGCTGGAGGGAACTGACACCATGAAACCTGCAGGGCTGTCCATAAATCTGTAAGAGTACGAAGGGGTGGAGATCTCGCCTGACCATACCGTTGCAAGGCATCTCATATATGCCCAATAATGTTCATGCCTAAGGAGATTGGTAGACAGCGGAAGTGTTTAAACTCAGAAGAGTGTTCTTGGAGAGCCACTCTTTAGCAATTCTGGACGTGAGGGGTGTCGCATTGTCCTGGTGGAATTGCCCAAGTCCAACGAAATGCACAATGGAGATGAATGGATAATGGTGATCAGTAAAGATGCTTATGTACTTATCACCTGTCAGAGTCGTATCTAGACGTATAAGTCATCCTCTGACATGCAGGGTCCATGGATCCATGAGGTTGTCTCCATACCCGTACATATTCATCCACTCGATACAATTTAAAACGAGACTCGTCTGACCAGGCAACATATTTCCAGCCATCAACAGTAAAATGTCGGTGTTGAAGGGCGCAAGTGAGGCGTAAAGCTTTGTGTCGCGCAGTTTTCAAGGGTAGACGAGTAGGCCTTCGGCTCTGAAAGCCCATATCGAATATGTTTCATTGAATGGTTCACACACTGACACATGGTGATGGCCCAGCATTGAAATCTACAGCAATTTCTGGAAGGGTTGCACTTCTGTCACGTTGAACGATTCTCTTCAGTCGTCGTTGGTCCCATTCTTCCAGAATCTTTTTCTGGCCACAGCGATGTTGGAGATGTGATGTTATACGGGATTCCTGATACTAACAGCATCCCTGAAATGGTCGTATGGGAAATTCCCCACTTCATCGCTACCTCGGAGACACTGTGTCCCATCGCTCGTGCGCCGATTATAACACCAAGTTCAAATTCACTTAAATCTTGACAACCTGCCATTTTAGCAGCAGTAACCGATCTAACAACTGCGTCAGACACTTGTTGTCTTGTATAGGCGTTGCCGACCGCAGCGCCGTGTTTCGCCTAGTTACATATCTCTGTATCTAAATAAGCGTGCTTATACCAGTTTCTTTGGCACTTCACTGTATTTTGTGAAGAGACTCAGTACGGTCAGAACTTTATCATCCTTTTGTACACTGTTATATTTTTTACGCATGATTTTGTTTCTTCTTGTACAGTTATTTAGCAACATATTTGCACATGATATCTGTGCATATTATAGTCTCCAGCTGTGTTTTCCTGTCTTTATATGGAAGCTAGTCTCAGGAAATACTGCAGTAACAATGATACGGTTTTCACTAGTAGATAGACTAATTCATGAAGAAATTTTGTGTACATATTTCACTAATGTTACGCCAGACAAGTCGTCCAGCTGTACAAACATAGTGCTACCCACGTGAAGATGGGGCATGTTACTGCTTCCCTATAGCCTACAACTCAATGGTGATGCAGTACGCTCCACTGTGTCCCTACTCTCGGGACATCCTTCTACTGCAAAGCAACAACCTGGTACACAGATACTGGCAGCTATTCAGGAAGCTTTTGTGTTATTAAGGAGTTCGACGACACCGAGGAATGTGACAGCGATACATCTACCATATGATCAGCCTCCCGAAGCAGCACTGATCGGGCCCAGTCAGCCGTGGTATGTTATGATATCCAACCTGTGCCGGACGCTGCCATGAAAACAATGGCGTACTTATGGTGCAGCCGCCACCGTAGTCACTGGGCCTCAAACCCCCCGACTACTGCCTGATTGCCCACACACTTTATAGACCTGCTTCATGCTGCCTCCGTGGGGCTATTCGCATGATCCAGTGCTCAGACTCAAGACTCCCCTGTTGTGCAACGCTGGGGCTTGACGCAGCCGGATGTAACGGTCCACCCTTCAGTATGGCGATCGGAGGATTGGGTCGCCCTCCCGCCTTCTTTGTGAAAATAACAGACGTCACAGCTGGGCCGGCGTTCAAGATAGTTACTCTAGATATTGCCATGGGCTTCACACAGCTACGGCAGTGCTTGGTAGGCACTACTGTCGAAAAAGCCAGTGCTGTCAGTTCAATATGCGAGGAGACGCCAATGTCGTGTACTCTTCACTCTCGCTGAAGCTCCAGAGATCAACAGATGTTGTACACAAAGAATTAATGCATGTCAGCATGTCAGTAATAAACTATAAAGCGCATTCGTATCTTCAAGCTGACTTTTTCTGCTGCACTCACCTCCAACTCCAGCACAGAATCACTCACCCACACCAAGCCTCCCTGACTTCTATTTGGTGTCATAAGACGCTACTGAAGAATTGAGTGGACAACCAATTATTTTTTGTTCGTTTCTTTGAGGCATCAGTCTTCTGACTGGTTTGATGCGGCTCACCATGAATTCCTCTCCTGTGACAACCTTTTCATCTCAGAGTAGCACTTGTACCCTATATCGTCAATTATTTGTTGTGCATATTAATATCTTTATCTCCCTCTACAGTTTTTGACCTCAACAGTTCCTTTAGTATCATGTAAGTTATTCTCTGATATCTCAACATATGTTCTATTATCCTATCCCTTCATTTTGTCTGTATTTTCCATATATTCCTCTATTCGCCGATTCTCTGGAGAACCTCCTCGTTCCTTACCTTATCAGTCCACCTAATTTTCAACATTTTTATGTAGTACCAAATCTGAAATGCTTCAATTCTCTTCTGTTCCGGTTTACCCACAGCCCTTGTTTTACCACCATGCAATCCTGTGCTTCGAACGTAAATTATCAGAAATTTAATCCTCAATTAAGGCCTATGTTTGATACTAGTAGGCTTCTCTTGACCATAAATGTCCTTTTTCAGAATGCTAGTATGCTTTTGCCGTCGTCCATGCTTCGTCCATCATTGGTTATTTTGTAGGTAGCAGAATTCCTTAACGTCATCCAGTTCGTGATCATCGATTCTGATGTTAACTTTCTCGCTGTTCTCATTTCTGCTACTTCTCATTACTTTCGTATTTCTTCGATTTAGTCCCAGTCATTATTCTCATAGACTGTTCACTCTATTCAGCACATCCTGTAATTCTTCTTCGCTTTCACCGAGGAAAGCAATATCATCAGCGAATTTTATTATTGATATCCATTCACGATGAATTTTAATCCTGGTCTTAAACTTACTTTTATTTTTGTTATTGCTTGTTCGAGGTATAGATTGAACAATAGTGGCGAAAGACTACGTCCCTGCCTTACACTATTTTTATCCGAGCACTTCGTTCTTGGTCTTCAATTTTATTTTTCCCTCTTGTTTCTTGTACATATTGTATACCAGCGGAAAAATACTTCTGTCGGAGCACAAAACATGGAAATATGTTCTTGTTTATTTAAAAGACTTTGACTGAAAATTGGAGATCAGCTGCTTGATTCTACCTTCCTCAGCACCTTTGAAAATTTTCCCAAAAAATTTGGCATGTCAGCATATTAGATCTTTTTTGTATGCGACTCAATTCAAACTCCCACAAACTCTCCTAACTGTAACTCACTCATGCCCAACAGTCCATCGCTGTAAGTTGTTTATTGCCATCAGCTCCCAGTTGCCCTTTCTCACTCAATCACTCAGTCCAACTAGTTGTCATTGTCTGTGTGTAGCTCTCTGTCGTTGTCTCCCGTGTCACAGCCAGTCTCCTTCGTTCTCTCCTATTATTAAAGTCTCTTCTTACTGCCACTGTCTCCCTCTTGCTCTCCTTTACTGCTAACATCTCATTGCTACCTTCTTACCGCTGCTGTCTCTTCTCACAGTCACTAACTTTCTCTTTCTCGTTATCATTAGCATATACTCTGTCTCTCATTATCACTGGCTCTCACCCACTTCCAATTACTTCTTCTCTTTATTCCTCCACGCCTAGCACTGTCTCTTCATTCTTTTCCTAGCACTATTCTGTCACCATCAACTGCTTTCAGTTGTTAGTGTGTCCCTCTCTTTCTATCAGTCTCTCATTGTCTGCTACACTCCTTCTACGCTGAAGGGCCAAAAAAATTGGTACACGTGCCTAAAATCGTGGAGGGCCTCCACGAGCACGAATAAGTGCCGCAGCATGACGTTACATGGACTCGACTAATGTTTGAAGTAGGGCTGGAGCGAACTGACACAATGAATCCTGCAGGGCTGTCCATAAATGCGTAAGAGTACGAGGGGGTGGAGATCTCTTCTGAACAGCACGTTGAAAGGCATCCCACATATGCCCAGTAATATTCATGTCTGGGGAGATTGATGGCAAGCAGAAGTGTTTAAACTCAGAAGAATGTTCTTGGAGCCACTGTCTAGCAATTCTGGACCTGTGGGGTGTCGCATTGTCCTGCTGGAATTACCCAAGTCCGTCGGAATGCACAATGGACATGAATGGATGCAGGTGATCACACAGGATGCTTACGTACGTATCACCTGCCAGAGTCGTATCTAGATGTATCAGGGATCCCACAGCATTACAGAGACTCCATCAGTTTGAAAAGTCCTCCGCTGACATGCAGGGTCGATGGATTCGTGAGGTTGCCTCCATACCCATGCACGTCCATTTGCTCGATACAATTTTAAACGAGGCTCGTCCGACCAGGCAACATGTTTCCAGTCATCAACAGTCCAATGTCAGTGTTGACTGGCCCAGGTGTGGCGTAAAGCTTTGTGTCGCGCAGTCATCAAGGCTACACGAGTAGATCTTCGGCCCTGAAAGCCAATATCGAAGATTTTTCGCTGAATGGTTCGCACACTGACACTTATTGATGCTCCAGCACTAAAATCTGCTGCAATTTGTGGAAGGATAGCACTTCTGTCACGTTGAACGATTCTCTTCAGTCGTCGTCGGTCCCAATCTTGCAGGATCTTTTTCCAGCCGCAGCGATGTCAGAGATTCGATGTTTTACTGTATTCCTGATATTCACGGTACACTCTTGAGATGATCGTACGAGAAAATGCCCACTTCGTCGCTAACTCGGAGACGCTGTGTCCCATCACTCGTGCGCCGATTATAATACCACGTTCAAACTCAATTAAATCTTGATAGTCTGCCACTGTAGCAGCAGTAAGCGATCTAACAACTGCTCCAGACACTTGTTATCTTATATAGGCGTTGCCGGCCGCAGTGCCGTATTCCGCCTGTTTACAGATCTGTGTATTTGAATGGCTTGCCTACATGAGTTCCTTTGGCGCTTCAGTGTATATCACAATCATTGTCTACTATCTTCCAGTATTTATGACTTCTCCATATCTTTGCCATTGCTATTGTCTTCTTCTCTTTCGGCACGAAAAAGCGTGATTATATTCACAATCGAAAATTTTTGGGAAAATTTTTAAAGATGCTGAGGAAAGTAGAATGAGGCAGCTGGTACCCCATTTTCCGATCAGTTTTTTAAATAAACACGAACATATTTTTATTTCTTCTACTCCGATAAGATTATTTTTCGGCTGGTTCTTTTCTTTTCTCTGCTGCAGCTGTGTATGTAACTCATATAAAAGCTGGTCAGTAGAATTTGTAAAGGTTATTTACGCGAAATTGAAATAACGCAAAATTCATCTTATACCACAGACTGGATTTTACATGCAATAAAATTTTGCATGTGCTTCAGCACTACAACATGGGATTCCCACATGACAACGGACACACTTTACAGCATATTTCTCCTTGCAACGTTGCTTTATAATCTACGTTTTCACCTCACATCGGATTTTACGTGCGTATGGTATCGTATCTCGGAAACAGATAAAAACATGAAGAAAAGTTTCAAAGTTGTTCAAATAGGGACCTTAGGAATACGACGTTAAAATTAAATCCACTTTCTGCACAGCTGTCTCGTAATCCACTGGAATTCGAGATGGCTGACCTGGAATACAAGTGCAGCATGCATTGTTAGCAAGTCTAAGTCTGTCTGTTTGACAATTGATAGTATCCTGATCCTGTAAGCTACATAAATTTGTTTTCCACCTTATGGATAGTAACCAGCCTAGAATTTCCTGCTGACCAACTTGCAGCGCCTTTTTTTCCCCAAGCTATTATTTTCTCAGACATCCAAGGCTGTTTATAACAGTCAGGTCTGTTGTTGTAAGTATAGAATTCGGTCCTTCGTTTAAAATGGCAGGAAATTAAAAAAAATCATTGGTTTTCCTATGATGTTATAACTCACTTGCCTTAAGCTTAAAAGCAGTGCAGCCTGCATGTTTAAACGGTCTCCCCCCCCCCCCACCCCTTCAATCTGTTTGTCAACGGTCCGCAGCTCGTGGTCGTGCGGTAGCGTTCTCGCTTTCACTCCCGGGTTCGATTCCCGGCGGGGTCAGGGATTTTCTCTGCCTCGTGATGACTGGGTGTTGTGTGCTGTCCTTAGGTTAGTTATGTTTAAGTAGTTCCAAGTTCTAGGGGACTGATGGCCATAGATGTTAAGTCCCATAGTACTCAGAGCCATTTCGTTTGTCAACGTAGTTCAAACAGTGAAGTTTGGAGCTGATATGCCTTAAGTTTCAGACCGTCTAGTAAGCGGCTACCACCTCACGGCCTGCAGCAGATGCATGAGTCCAGCACACCACGAACCAGGAGGTGTACCACCATCAGCAGATGACAGTTGGCCGCATTCACAGCTGCACAGCGTCGAGCTGGTCTAGATTGGGCCTGTAGCATTAAGTCTCACTCGTCCTGGAGTCTGCAGAACATCTGCTGGTGACAGCTCCTCGCACAGACACATCAAATACATACTGTCAATTCAACAGGCTAACGCAAAATGCAGAATGGTAGTTGTGATCTCTACTAGTAGCATGCTGTTTGTAATGGCGCTGCAACCACAGTGCACATGACATAGGACACTGTATGAAAAATACAAGAGGCACACTTGTTCTTTAACCCAACTGAAAAACGATGGATTCAAAACACACACGTATGCCGGAAACAACCTATAACCCACGTATATTATCTGCAAGGGAATAGAAAAACCACGAGATGCACTTCCCTCTTACTGGTATTTTAAACTTGTGCAGTGACTCAAAGACCAAAAAACGGGTTCGGGTATTATGCTTGAAAATTCCCAACAACATTTGTATGTGAGATAGGTGACAGCTAGTACACCTGCATTAACCTAGCCACCCACCACAAAGCGATTCTTTTTTCTTTATTATCATTCCAGTCTCCCCACACCAATAAAAGTGGTGTTTGGGCTGTCAGCAGATACAAGTCGCCACTCGTCAACCACATGAGAGCAAACAGTTTAAAACATAGTACAAAACAGAACATGGCAGTTGGAAAAATGTATGTTTGACACAATAAAAAGACATAGATTCAGTCATCTCATTCAAAATAGTAAAAATCCCATGTGAAGCAATGAGTGGGCCTAGACTGTCAGGAGTAGAAGTATCAAGGGAATGTAGCAGCAGTGCTTAAGAAGGTTTCTATATGGGCAGATGGACAGAGGAGGAACTAGGAAGAGTGAAGAGAGATGCCATTCCGGACTAAGGGAGCGCCAGAATTGTCGAAGATATGAAGCGCCTTCCAGACTATGATGTCAGGATGGGAGGTGAGGTCAGACTCCAGCTCCTCCGTCATGATCTCAGGGTCGATCCCTTTGATGACGGTGGTGAGAGGGGAGGGACGGTGAAAGATTGTGGTTGCTTGGTCAGGGTGGTTGTGGAAAGAGTGTGAGGTGTGTATAGGGACCAAAAGTGACATGGAAGATCTTCTGGAGGAATTCGGTGTGGAATTCTGGATCAGGAGATTTGACGAGGATGGATTCTCTTCTAGGGATAGTCTGGGTGATGGGTAAGGAGGATATATTTTTTTTCTGATTTCGAGGACATGAGTTTTGGATTTGAAGAAGTTGGAGTCAGGACGGGAGATGAGGAATGTACACAGTTCCGTAGATATACTGGCAAATGAGATAGCTTGGCGGTAGATGAAGTCTGGGATTTCTGCTTGTTTAGTCGTTTTTCTGGGATCAGCTGATGATGTGCAGTTTGTCATTTCGGTCACTCAGTATTTCTAAGACGAAAGTTTGATGAAATGTATCGCAGGAATGTGGTTGCTGATAGATGGTAGCGACATTACAGTACATCCATTTCTGTCACGGAAGATAAGCAACACACTTTCGCTGGAATTCTTTTGCTGGTTGAGGTTGCAAAGTGTACCAGATGTGACAGAGAACTTTCTTTTAGCAAGCAGGTATAAGAAGTACCACGACTGTATGTCTTAGACTACCATCTCAATGATCTAGATATATTCTAAAATCAAAATAACACAATTCAACATTGCCACAACAGACACTTATTTTGGTAAAAGACAGAACACAGTTCATTATACTGGACTGTGACTGTCACCCATCTCAGTGTACATCAACTACAGACGTAGATATCAAATGGTTCCTTGAGATTTCTAAATAATTTCTGATGAATACCAATGGTACTAGCATTGGTCTGCAGTAGCACAATTTAGTCTGCCACTGGTCATTTATGTGAGTGTTTCTGCAGAAAAATGCGCTATATTAGTTCTTAAAACACATGTGGTCTTATGGCTCAGCTGGTAGCGTACCCTTGGTTGTAGTAATAGCGGCAGTAGTAGTAGTACATTGATTCCATGGAGTCAAACAGTAGGACTCATGACAAATCTAATGTGATGGCAGTAGTAGACGCATACTGTAGACTGAAATAGGTTCCCACATAGTTGAAGTTGAAGATTCATAGCATATATTCCCAACTAGCTGAACTCAACGTCCACACACTGTTTGAAAGAAGGCAGTATTATTCTTTAACTAATATTGATTTCCACTGAACATATGCCTTGATGTATGGAAATTTCATATCAGTGTACACAAAACAAACTTTAATCATCGCTTCTATAAACAGAACATGACCTAATGTCCTTGCTAGCGTTATAGTATTAAGTTATATTTAGGTGACTGATGACATAAATTTTAGGTGATTTGTGACATTAATTGTGTTTTATGTTTACACAAAATATATAACGTCATTTAAAACTTCAGGAAAATAGGCCGTGGTCGATGTATAAAACTTTCTCCTAACACTTCTTTTCCTACTGCAGGAGACATTTTCGGATGTACAGTGGCGAACTGCAACCAGAACTCGTGGGAGCGCCGAAAGTATGGACAGTGTAGACGGTACCACAGTCCATCACGTGACGTCGGCTACGAGATTATCTCCGGTAGTGCCAACATTGTCGACTGAAAATAATCGATCGTCTTTCTTACGTTGCAATGTTGTCCTCCAAATTATGTATAATTTAACATCTTCCTAGTTTCTGTTAAATTTATTATGGTGTTCATAAATCTCATTAGCCTCTCCTTAGATACGGGCATGATAAAGCGAAGTTTTCGATATGTCACTCGTCTCACTGAAATTTATTTCATCATCACCCTCTTCGATGTTCCGTTACCCCAGATTTATCCATGTGTTCCAGGCGGTAATTCTTCTTGTATTCAACCAGACGGATGTTAACACTACGTTATGTGGTACCTATATAAACCAGACAACAACTACAAAGAATTTTAGGATATCGTACATATTTTTCCGATCTTAAATATTATTTTATCTTCCTGGTGGGTTTGAAGGTAGTTTCCACACCATATTTTCTCAACACTTTCCCACTATGATCTGAAATCGTATTCATGAACGGAAGCCTAACTTTCCCTTTGGGCGGCCGTCGTTCCTCGTAGATCCTGATTGTCTCCCTAGGGCGAAGTGCTCGATCTATCTACTTGTTCGAACAACCATTCCTCTTGAATATCGACCATAGATGTTCAAGCTCATCTTGTAAATAAGCCAGTTCACAAATTTTGTGTGCCCTGTCCACCAAGATTTTATCCACACCTCTTGTTTTGTTTGGTGTCGAAATTAGAATCTTTGTGCAGGTAACTGTCAGTATGCGTGGCTTTTCTTCATACCCTATGGCTCAACGTTCCATCCGCTCGCTTGATAACAGATACATCCAAGGAATTCAGCTGACCATTGTTCTACCTCTCCATAGTAAATTGTATTTTTGGATTGATACTGTTCAGATGTATCAGGCAGGCATTCAGTTCCCTCTGCACCGTGTGTCCATACTACAAAAGTATCATTGACTCAGTAGCAGGTCTTTCCCTGGCAGCCTGCAACGCCCCTTGTTAAAAGTTCTCCACAAACAAATTGGCCACAGCTCGACTAAGAGGACTGTCCATAGCCAATCCGTCAACCTGTTCACGAAAATCATTATTGTATTAAAAATACGTCATCGTGAGACAGTGTCTGAAAAACTCCGCAATATCTTCTGGAAAACTATTCCCTAAACATGATATAGCTTCGTTCAGTCGAATTTGTCGCAGTAATTTTTCACAGTAATTTGTCGCAGGCACAGAGAAAGCAGCTGAGGGATATCAATGCAAATAACAACATGTGCTGGGTATATATAAAACTCCTTGTAGTCGTGGGCTGGTTTATATAGATGCCACAAAAAGAAGTGGTAACATCCATCTGGTTGAACACAAGAAGAACTGTAGCCTGGAATATACGGATAAACTTGCTATAGCGGAATATCTTTACCAAGAGGGTGATCATGACACAAAATTCACTGAGACGAGTGTCATATCGGAAATATCGAGACGAGTGTCATATGGAAAACACCGCATTATCATGCCCGTATCTAAAGAGAAGCTATTGAGATTTAGAAACACCATAATAAATTTAACAAAATAATGATAACTTTGGATGTCAACATTGCAACGTAAGAATGGCGATCTATTACTTTCATTCGACAATTTTGGCAGTACGAGAGATAATTTCGTAGCCAACGTCACTTGAGGGAGTGTGGTGCCGTCTACACTGCTCAGATATTCGGTGCTCCCATGAGATTTGGTTGCAGTTCAACACTTTACCTCTGAATATATCTGCCGCAGTCGGAGAAGATACGTTAGGAAAAAACGTTACACATCGACCACGGCCTATTAGTCTGGAAGTTTTAAATAGTGTCAGCAGCAGCCGTGAAAGCTTACACTAACTGAAAGACCATGTAAAATGTCGACTGTATCTCTAAACAGTGACAGTTGAGGAATTTGAATCCGTAAGCGATATGTGAAATGTCTTCATATTTGTAACCAAATGTTGGTGGCAGTGGAACTTTTATTTACAAGCTTCTATGATTCCATAAGGTTTCTAAACCATGTCCAACGAACGCCTGTGTCATTGTTTCAGCAAGGATACGTGTGCAGGAAATCTTTTGCTAGTCACAGTAGCAGACACCAGGAGATGTGATATGAAACGACTGTCCATGCTGACATACAGAAATTTTACAAATCTGTTAGGTTGTAGAATGTTGAGATGTGGTTGACTGCAGTAAAATGTTTCCAACAACCGTCGAATTTAGGTACTCAACACTGTGGTGATTTCATTTTATGAAGGATACTCTGAAATATTTCAGAGGATGATCAGACTTTTAGTATTTTGGATGAAGCAGGAATATGGTCAGAAAACCACAAACTTGGGACAACTTACTGCGAAACTGTAACACAGTGCCTCAAAAATTTAACAGAATAACGAATTACCCTAAAAGCGTAACAAATCGCCCCCAAAACTTATCAAATTACCTCCAAATAGTAACAAAATACCCCTAAACATTAACGAATTACCCAAAATCTGTAATAAATTGTTCCAAGAGCGAAAGAACTAGCCCACCAAACTGTAACAAATTTATTTTCAAACTGTAACAAATTCTCTCCAAACAGTAATAAATTGTCCCCAAAACGTAATAAAATGCCCCAAGACTGTAACTAAATGAGTCAGAACAAAAAATTCCCCCATACTGTAATAATTGTCCCAAACACAAGATGACTGACCTTAATGCAATCTGCAGGGCAAACAATCCGAGATGAGAGTCCTGAGGGCATTGACAAAGTCTGCAAGGCTCTAAGTTCAGAATTCGAGATGGAAATCCAAGACTGTGTTCCAATATGGCCATCCATGACGGCGATTGAAGATGCTAATCCAAGATCTACGATGGTGATCCATAATATCATCAATGATGCCAGAATCTAAAATGGCGATACATGATGGCACACCTGGGGCTATGGCCACAATCAAAAGTAGTTGTTTCAATTTCCATGTGCGTAGTTGCTTACATCAAATATAAATGGATGACTTTCGATAACTTGTTACATTCTGTTATCATGGTGTAGTAACCTACCAGTGTCACCCAAGGTCCTAATCGTATTTACATTCTAAAGGCAGCTTGAGAACTTTTATGAAGAGAAGACAGAGATATATCAACAAAAGAGACATATAGAGAAGCAGTAAAAGAAGTAACAGCAGGTTTTTCACTGAACCGTGAAGAACTGACAATGAATATGAAATAAATTTCAAGATACTACAGTGATTTTGTCAAACAATGGAAACTAATTCCAACAATGACACTAATTCAACAATGCTCAATGTTTACAAAAAGTTGCTCCAGGGTATGCTGAAATCTCAACGAAATATTCAGGAGTAGCAGCTCTTGCTACAAAAAGAGGGCACGCTTAAGTCGATTCAACGCTGGAAAAATCATTTAAACCCACTCCTCAACCTCTACAGAGGACAAACCAAGGTGAAGAGGATGATGTATATGTGGACGTTAAAGCCAAAGCATACAATGTATTTGTGAAAGTGAAAGACAGAGATATTAGAGGAGGAGGAGAAGATGAAAGAGAAGAAGAAGAACATGGTGAGCAGGATGGTGATGGAGACGATGACATCACTGAAACGTAGGCAAGACCATGTACATTGCGCACACAGCATATACGTTTGACCAAGCTTGTGAGAAAGGCAGAGAATAGAGAAGTTGAAAGGATGCCACGTCCACAGCCCCCCAGCATTCTTAAAAACATCATAATTCGTAAGTGTTCATCGAAAGTTACAGAAACATATGGCAATTTTTTTCGTATGATAGAAGACTGTAAGAAACCCAATGGAGGAGCAGAAAAAAGCCTCAGCAGCTCAAAATACAAAAACCTTATGACACTGGAGTTGCAGGATGCACCTTGCCGTGGTGTTATTGACATTCAGGATAAGAAAATTAGCAATCTATCTCCACAATACATCTGCAACGATGACCTCAACAAAATAGTTTGACAATCATAAGTACTCAGAGCGTCTTCCACTGGTGGGAATGCATGTCACTGGAACGAAAATATTTCAGTCATTTCACAGCTTCAACAAAAGAGTGATATCGACAGTAGTTAAAGAGCTTCACAAGACAGCACCCAAGACAAAACACCTAACCATGTTATGAGACTTACACAACTTACACCACGTGGTTCCTGTAGAGAGCCAAGACAAAACAGCTAACCATGTTGTGAGGTTTACACAACTTACACCACGTGGTTCCTGTAGAGATGACACATGGTGATTGTGACAGTCCTCTCGATCATAGATTTTAAGCATCATAATGTTGTCAAAGAATGGTTCTGTAATGAACGTAACCACATTTAAATTCGTCTTCCTAAGGAGTGTGGCAGTTTACGTGGAATTTATGCTACCAATGCCAGTAATAAATCTGTCCAGGTTCACATTATCTGCATCCCAAGAAGTTGACAGATGTTAAGAACTTTAGGATGGGCATGTTGACACATTGTACTACCGTAGACATAAAAGTTTCCCAAGAGACAGGTGACAAGAAACAGCTCGCACTCGCTGTAAGAATGGGCAGCCTCCATCCCACAAATAGTTTGTATTGCTCACCTGTCCTAACTTTTATGTGAACCTGTTTTCATATATAGACTTAAGTGACTGCACCGTCACAGGAATTTTAATAACTACTCTGAACAGAGCTCGTATTCCCAGGAACATCATCTTGGATCGCAATCTCCGATTCTCTTGTCACTGACGAGATCATGGGTCACTATCTTGTATCAACATTATGGATTAACATCTTTCAACCTTCACCATTTTGAATTCTAGACTTAGAAACACGTTGAATGTGACTGTGCCCTCAGGACTGTCATATTTGATTGGTTACCATGCAGAGCTTCCAAGGTCATTTTTTACTCTGTTTTGGGACTAGATATTAAGGTTTTGTGAGCAGTTCGTTAGAGCGTGAGGAGAGAGGGGAATTTGTTATAATTTTGGAGCATTTTTTTCCAATTTAGGTGGCAGTTTGGTACAGTTTTTGGCCAAAATGCTACGGTACTGGGGCATTTTGTTACAGTTTTGGAATATTTTATTACGCTTTTGTGGCAATTTATTAATAGCTTGTGGGCATTTTGTAACGGTTCTGCTATTGTGACCATACACAGAATTCCCATACATGCACCATTGTTCAGGGAATCAGACAGACATTCATCAGACATGATTTAGAAAACCTATAGAAGCATATAAGCTTGTAAATACTACCTTGGTTCATTTAAGTTCCTGGGGTTCTTCCAAAAGTTTAGTAAACATAACAGATACATATAACAGAGACTTAAGTCAACAGTAATATATTCTCCTTCACTATTTAAAAGTCTGTCAATCCTGGGGTAACTTTTCGAGTCTGCACCTGTAGAAATCACATGATTTTGAAGAGAAGAACTCATCGAGCCAGGTCCAGACAGCATTTTCATCCAGAAACCAAGTCCCTCGAAGGCTATCCGATAAAGAGCAAAGAAAGATGAAAATCCGAGACCGCAAGATCAAGTAAGTAAGGTCTGTGGGATAAATTTCTGTACCCAATACCTATATAGTATTTTTTGCCAGACTAGCAGAATGTGGGCTGGCATTCTCGTGGAGTAGCATCCCCTCATAGTCTTCTTATTCGATGTTCTTGGACTGCATCTGCAAGATGTCTAACTTGTTGACAATTAATGTCAGCAGTGATGTTTATACCTCGGGAAAGCAATTCGCAATACACAACATTTTCGCAATACAGTAGTAAAGTTTATATGCCAACTAGCTCTGCAGATGATGAAGAAATTGATAAAATGTATGATGAGATAAAAGAAATTATTCAGGTACTGAAGGGAGACGAAAATTTAATAGTCATCGGTGACTGGAATTCGAGAGTAGGAAAATGGAGAGAAGGAAACATAGCAGGTGAATATGGATTGGGGGCAAGAAATGAAAGAGTTAGCTGTCTGGTAGAATTTTGCACAGAGCATAACTTAATCATAGCTTACACTTCGTTCACGAATCATAAAAGAAAGTTGTATACGTGGAAGAATCCTGGATATACTAGAAGGTATCAGATAGATTATATTATGGTAAGACAGAGATTTAGGAACCAGGTTTTTAAATTGTAAGACATTTCCAGGGGCAGCTGTGGACTCTGACCACAATCTATTGGTTATGAACTGTAGATTAAAACTGAAGAAACTTTAAAAAGGTGGGAATTTAAGGAGATGGGACCTGGATAAACTGATTAAACCAGAGGTTGTACAAAGTTTCAGGGAGAGCATAAGGGAACAATTGAAAGGAATGGGGGAAAGAAATACAGTAGAAGAAGAATGGGTAGCTTTGAGGGATAAAGTAGTGAAGGCAGCCGAGGATCAAGTAGTTAAAAAGACGAGGACTAGTAGAAATACTTTGGTAACAGAAGAACTATAGAATTTAATTGATGAAAGGAGAAAATATAAAAATGCAGTAAGTGAAGCAGGCTAAAAGAAATACAAACGTCTCAAAAACGAGACTGACAGGAAGTGCAAAATGGCTAAGCAGGGATGGCTAGAGGACAAATGTAAGGATGTAGAGGCTTATCTCACTAGGGGTAAGATAGATACTGCCTACAGGAAAATTAGAGAGACCTTTGGAGAAAAGAGAACCACTTCTATGAATAGCAAGAGCCCAGATGAAACCCAGTTCTAAGCAAAGAAGGGAAAGCAGAAAGGTGGAAGGATCATATGGAGGTTCTATACAAGGGCGATGTACTTGAAGACAATATTATGGAAATGGACGAGGATGTAGATGTAGATGAAACGGTGATATGATACTGCGAGAAGAGTTTGTCAGAGCACTGAAAGACATAAGTCGAAACAAGGCCCCAAGAGTACACAACATTCCATTGGAATTACTAACAGCCTTGGGAGATCCAGTCCTGACAAAACTCTACTATCTGGTAAACAAGATGTATGAGACAAGCGAAATACCCTCAGCCTTCAAGAAGAATATAATAATTCCAATCACAAATAAAGCAGGTGTTGACAGATGTGAAAACTACTGAACTATCAGTTTAATAAGTCAGGGTTGCAAAATACTAACGCAAATTCTTTACAGATGAATGGAAAAACTGGTAGAAGCCGACCTCGGGGAGGATCAGTTTAGATTCCATAGAAATATTGGAACATGTGACGCAATACTGACCCTACGACTTATCTTACAAAATAGATTAAGATTGTAGACTAAGAGAAAGCTTCTGACAATGTTGACTGGAATATTCTTTTTCAAATTCTAAAGGTGGCGGGGATAAAATACAGGGGGCGAAAGGCTATTTACAATTTGTACAGAAATCAGATGACAGTTATAAGATTCGAGGGCCATGAAAGGGCTGCAGTGGTTGGGGTCGTCGCCTCTCCCCGATGTTATTTAATCCGTATATGGAGCAAGCAGTAAAGGCAACAAAAGAAAAATTCGGAGTAGGAATTAAAATCCATGAAAACTTTGAGGTTCGCCGACGACATTGTAATTCTGTCAGAGACAGCAAAGTACTTGGGAGAGCAGTTGAACGCAATGGACAGTGTCTTGAAAGGAAGCTATAAGATGAACACCTACAAAAGCAAAACGAGGATAATGGAATATAGTCGAATTAAGTCAGGTGATGCTGAGAGAATTAGATTAGGAAATGAGACACTTAAAGTAGTAAACGAGTTTTGCTATTTGGAGAGCAAAATAGCTGATGATGGTCGAAGTAGAGAGGATATAAAATGTAGACTGGCAATGGCAAGGAAAGCGTTTCTGAAGAAGAAAAAATTGTTAACATCGAGTATAGATTTAAACGTCAGGATGTCGTTTCTCAAAGTATCTGTATGGAGTGTAGCCATGTATGGAAGTGAAATGTGGACGATAAAAAGTATAGACAGGAAGAGAATAGAAGATTTCGAAATGTGGTGCTACAAAGAATGCTGAAGTTTAGATGGGTAGATCACATACATAATGAGGAGGTATTGAACAGAATTTGGGAGAAGAGGAGTTTGTGCCACAACTTGACAAGAAGAAGGGTCCGGTTGGTAGGATATGTTCTGAGACATCGAGGGATCACAAGTTTAGCATTGTAGGGCAGCGTGGAGGGTAAAAATTGTAGAGGGAGACCAAGAGATGAATACACTAAGCAGATTCAGAAGGATGTAGGTTGCAGTAAGTACTGGGAGATGAAGAAGCTTGCACAGGATAGGGTAGCATGAAGAGCTGCATCAAACCAGTCTCAGGACTGAAGACCACAACAACAACAACAAAATTTTCGCTGTTCCATCAGGTGCATAACAACATCTTTGTGGATGTATTCAGGTCTTTGTACATATAGTTGCTACTTTGTTTGGGTTCAACCATTCATTTCCTCTGCTTGTGTTACTATAAAGACACCAGTTCTCATCGATTTTTAGACCTTCCCCATTGGATGGTCACACGGTGGTGGAATGGTCACAGTTCATCACATTTGCCTGTTCTCGGGTACAATGACGTGGATCATTGTGGATTAATGCATTTAAACGATCTTCATAAAATCCCGAAGGTTTTCCTGAACGTGGTGAGTCTATAATGTAAAAACAATCCTCCTTAAAACTAGAAAAACATTTTTTTCGTGCTCTGTCCAGTGGCATTATTCCTATACACAGCTGTTTCTGGCTGCCTTCGCTTCTGTCACCCCTCTATTGAACTTAAACAGAAGAATAGGTATGAAATGTTCCGATGTTTCCATTTGGTACTCCATTGTCTAGCTTCCACAACTCCATTCACTATCTCCAAATGTTAAAATAATTACATGTAAAACAGATAGCGACAGTGAACTACAAATAAAAAATTAGAGTCTGTAAGTAAAACTATAGCAGTTGGAATATGAACATGCAAAACAAAAATGCTGTGCACTGAAGTACAAGCCTAATAAAAGTCCCACTATTCCCACCATTCAATTACAAATATATCTCTTACATCTTCAGATTTATCAACTACCACCATTTAAAGAAATATGCTGGAAATGTTAGATGTCTTACATATAAAGTAAAATATTTACGATTAATGTGAGGAATCACCTAAAAATCCCTTTCAAACATAATGCTAATATGGACATTAGTCCATACTAGCCACTTTCTAGTAATAAGAATGATTGTACAGTGTACATTAATATAAAACTACCATCACACCAAGCATACCTTCAGCGCAAGTCAGTGTTAGTTAAAAAATATTACTACCAAACGCACACTCCGCTTCAGAGTGAAAATGTCATTATGGAAAATAATGCCATCTACCGACAGGTGTGTGGTCATTACAATACCTGGTCCCGGCGGAGGTTCGAGTCCTCCGTCGGGCATGGGTGTGTGTGTTTGTCCTTACGATAATTTAAGTTAAGTAGTGTGTAAGCTTAGGGCCTGATGACCATAGCAGTTAAGTCCAATACAATTTCACACACATTTGAACATTTTTGAACATTACAGTACAGCTAGTTGAGAATCTATGTCATGAAGCTATGACTAAAGCTGTCTGGAAACCTATTTCAGTCTATGGTATGAGTCTACTACTTCTACCATACTGAATTCTGCGTGGCTGCTACTGTATGAGTTTATGGAATAAATGCACTACTACTGCTACAATCACTAGTACACCAAAGAACTAATATAACTCATTTTCCTGTGCTGATACCTTTATAATTGACTGTGGTATAGAAGTAAACTGAGCTACTGCAGACCAATGCAACTAATACTTTTGATCATCATAAATGATACAGAAATCTATTGCAACTATTTATTGTCACTGTCTATAGATTATGTGTAATGAGATGGGGGATATTCGCCATCCATTATAATGAACTATGTTGTGTGTTCCAGTAGAATGAGTGTCTTTGGTAGGAGAGCTGAATGGTGATACTTTGGTTTGAGGATGTACATAGTTCACTTTGATTACCGTCTGTTACATTTAGTCACAATACTTCTTATACCTGCTACGTTAACTGTGTGCTATCGGCTGTAGAGAATGCCCTAATTTGGAAAGCTGATACAAACTTGAAAAACGGTCTTCTCAGTCACATCTGGTACACTTTGCAACCTTGGGCAGCAAACTGAATCGTAACACACATGTGTTGCTGAAGGAATCAAACCTCCATTCACTACAGGGATTTAGTAATCTTATTGTAGCAAGTGATGCCCATGTTTGACAGTTAACTCATCTCACTTCTGTGACACTTTTGAATAGGTGTACTGTGCTGCTACCACCATCCATCTTCAGTTGCAATCCTGCGACTCCTGCCATCGAACTTTGATCTTGGAAATATTCAGCAAGCACTATACTACGTGTGTGTCGATATCCTACATTGACAGAAAATAAAGGTATCAGTCTACACCGATCGTTTACAGTCATGGAAACTTTCGCAATAACTGGACGGCAAAGTGCACACGGTCGTGACATGGTAGCTGGATGGCATCTTAAACGATCGACCTGTGGCAATGTGTGGCGTCAGCCATGAGTGGATGGCGGCAACTGCCTGTCTGCCTGGACGTGTTGACGAATGGGATTGGTTCTATTGTCCATCACTTGACCTCTTTGTTCGGCATTCAATCAGCAGATGAAGCTGTGCTGAGTCACTTGCGATAATTACAGTCATCTCACATCAGTTGGCGCTGCACTCTGTTGCTCATGATAGTTGAGGCTTTTCGTCACAAAATATCTTCTGCCGAACTGTTACAAGCCGACACTCTCATAAAAATGCCATACTTTCCTGTGATATATATTTACTGCATTTTTATGATAACGATTCACCTTGTCAGTCATATAAACGTGGTTAACTGTCAAATGTGTTTCTCGTATGACAGTGCATAAAAATTCACTTGTTTGACGGATCTGTGGCAGCTTGTTAAATTAGTGTAAGTGTAATAGCTGTCATCCCTTCAGTAGATAATTTTTTGTGGCGAATTTTCCGAGCATAATACCTGAACTTAATTTGTGGGCTACTGGCTGTAGGGAATGCCATAATGTGAAACGCTCTTTTTTATCCCATCTGGTACACTTTCCAACCGTGGCCTTCAAACTGAATTCCAACATACATGTGTTGCTGAAGGAATCGAGTCACTGTATAAGTTTCCACCCACAGGAGCATGACTGAGTATTTCTTGGTTTTTCAGTTTCCTTGTGGAACGTATGTGTGGGTTTGGATCTCTGTCATTACGCAATGTGGTTTGAAGTATAAGCGTTCTTACATTTTTCATGTTTACCACCTAATTTAACTCATTTCATGTGGGTTGTGGCTGCAGAACATCCGCAAACAGCATACTACTGGCGAAGATAAGGAACACTATCCTGCATTTTGCATTAGATAAGGTCGACTCAAAAGTATGCAAATGGCATCACTGTGCATGAACTTGTTACCGGCAGATGCTGGTGAAGACACTACGGCGAGTGAGACTTAATGCTCACAGCCCAATCTGGACCAGCCTGGCATTGCTCAGTGCTGAATGCAGCCAGCTGTCATCAGTCGATGGTGGTGCACTTCCTGGCTGGTCGTGTGCTGGACTCGTACATCTGCTGATGGCTGCGAGGCGGCAGCCATACGCTGAATGGTCTGTATCTTACAGTAAATCACCTCCAAACTTAACTGTTTAATCTATACCATCAAAAGGGGGGACTGTCTAAATATGCACGCTACACTGTTTATAAACTTAAAGTAAGTGAGCTGTAACATCAAAGGATGGTTTTTTAAAAATTTCTTACAATTTTAAACGTAGCACCGTATTCTACACTTACAACAGTAGATCTAACTGTTATAAACAGCTCTACAGGTCAGAGTGAATAATTGATTGGGGAAAAAATATGTTTCTGAAAGTATTCTGCAGGCACGTCCAGGTTCGTTACACCCACAGAGTGAAAAAATAAATGTTTATGTAGGCAAGAGGCTCAGGGTAGCATACTTCGTCTAACAGACAGGCTGGGTCTCAAAGTTATTGAAACACCTTTTGTCCTGGTTGCGAGTAGCACACAGACTTGGGCCTGCTGGTGGAAAAACATATTTTGCTTTGGGTGAGACAATGCCCTTTGTACTCAAACGTGTACAGGGGAAGGGAGGGGACTCACCTAAGGAGATGGTGCCAATTGTCCCAGAATCATGGACTCAGACTGGCAGGGTAATAATAACTTTCATCTAACAGTCTGGCTTGGAGCTGCAGAGAAAAAAAAACATTATTTGTGTTAGATGAGTGATGTCAGGGAAAAACCTAGGAAATATGGCAACAGTGCAGGCAGCACTGGTATTCCAGGTCACCCATCTTGAATTCCAATAAGACAGTGCCCCATCTTGGATCTCCCACCAATTTTTACTCAGGAAAACAGCCCTACTTCCTCAGTGACAACACAGTAGTGGGGAAAAACCTATTAGCACAATTGGGCTATTTTTTGAAGTATGTATTAAATTTTGAATTTGACACCAATTTTGAATTTTCCTACAAGTTTTGAATTTCCCTCCGTTTTATACGTAGGCCATTTGGTCTATGTCAAATTGGTGGTGGATGGCGAGAACCTGGCAACAGAATGTGGCATCATATGGGGAAAATGGAAGGGAAAAAATCTGGCAACATTACAGTACACACAGGAACTGTCACTGTCTACCTACTGGTGGAGGCTGCAATGGTGATTCAAGATGGACAGTCAAATCTGTAAGTAGCAGCTTGGACTTACATTTAAAACGACTCATAGGATTCCCTACACCCTTTGACCTGTCGTCACCCTCCTTTTTCCATAATGTCACGAGCAGTTATTGATGTAGTATGTGGTAAATGACTAAGGGCTTAACAGTTAACTTCAGAACTTAGGTAAATTTTAATGATAGGCCCAACAGCCGTAAGGTTTTATTTTTAATAGTAATTTTATAGTGCAGAGTGTATATTTCGAGATAACTAAATGTGATATCGTATCATCAGTCAATTATAGGTACCATTTAAAGTCACAGCTATTGAGTGTAAGTCAGGAACATTACGTTTTGTAATCTGGGATAATTTGACGCCACAGAGAAATAGGTAACTGGTACTGCTTAGCACGATTAGAGAAGTTTTATCTGTGGTATAGCGCCAATGAATTAGAAAAAGAAGAATCATTCCCAAAATTAATGTTTGATGAGGTCTCCCCGTCTTCACACGATGTGGCACACCCCCAAAACAGTTCAGTGCTTGTCAGACAAGTCATTGAAAATGAAGTCATCAATCAGACTTCTCTTGGGCCCTTGAGAAGCAGGATACATGATATTAGTAAATCCACCAAGAATACTGCCAGTGATTTTTCCTTGATGTGAGGACTGGAATGGGCAGCACTCAACCTCATGATGCTGCTTGACCGAATAGTTGCGGCACCAGGTCACTAAAGCCGACAATGGACTGGAGATCGGTGCAATGACCCGTGACCCCTCCATACTACATCCAATGACGCCTTTGGCAAATGATGACATAGTGGGTAGTCAGTACCGATGGGCCCATCAGGGCCTGTGGATGGAGATAATACAGCAGAGGTAGAGCAGATAGTGCTACTGAATCACTGCCATCAGAGAGCTGTTGAAGTGAGCTCTAGAAGTGAGATGAAATAATAAAAAGTAAAAGGAATATTAGCTTAGGGAAGTTCGCACTGATTTGCCAGTCATGATGTCTTGGGAACGCGACTTTAATAGGGCTGCCACGGATTTCGTACTGTCGTAAATATTTTTTTTTCCTAACCACTAATATTTAAAATACCATAAGGCGTTTATGAGGTTTGTATCCTCGGCTAAGGGTCTTCCTTGGTTTTGTCAGGATTATTGCGGGCTTTGGGTCCATGAGGTACAGAAATACGTGAACTCCGAGTTATTAGCCATCACCACTTTACTTCTATGAAGATATTTATAATAACCGGTACTCTTCGCTGATCCGTCATAACTGTGTCTGACGTCCTACCATGAACAAATATTGTTTGACAATACTCCACTGTGAGTCGAAAAAGACATAATTCCGCGACTGAACCATGCTCATTGGAAACCGTTCTGCCAGAGCATGCGGCCAGCGACGCTACGCGACTACTGTGTGTGAGGCGCTCTGTGGCCGGTGTATACTAACACCGCAGTTCATCAGCATTCCACGATAACGTCAGCTCGCGCTCTTTCCCGCATGTGGTGGCTGCGGCCAAGTCTCTCACCCTTGCACCATACCCCCCGAAGAAGATGAGCTATGGAATGTGGCTCAAGACACCCATCTGAGCGTCATGAATCTGTTGCGCGAGTTGTTGCATCAGAAGGCATTGCAACGTTTCTCTCATTTGCAGATACAGTAACGATTGGTACTGATGGTTGGGCTTTCAGAGTTACAACTTGGTGCATGACATACACGGCAGACACAAGACACATTAATAAATGTAAGAAGATCACAATACTCCCGACTAAGTATGGATTAAAATTACTCGAAAATTCATAAGACTTAATCCTATTTGCTGCTCGAATGAAATTCAACACATTGTTAATAGTCATTATATCTTCTTGAATATCCATGATTAAATCATTACCCTTGGGGAAAGTGGGCAGGGAATGATTGCTAGTATGTATGATATGTTATAATAAATTGGTAACATTTCGTTAATTAGAGCTTTCCAGCTGCATGAAAAGTAGTTGGCAATACAGAAGGCATATCAAACAGATCACAATGGGTGGCATTTAAAATTAATCCACTGCCATTTAATTTGATCCAGCATACCAGACGTTGTACATCTAAATGTGACATCGAGAGTCAAATTGAAAGAGTAAATTAGATCTTCAGAACATCATTTAAGAAATAGCTGATGCAAATGTATTAACTTCCTTGGGAAATCGTCTCTTGGAGGATTGTTCATACACAATTCTTTCTCACAGCTATACACACTACTGTCTAAAAATATTGCCTATTCTGGGAAAATTAACTTCTGACTACGTTTACATGTATACAGATCATGCTTATTTAGAGACAAAAAATACCTTCAGTCCTTACTGATTAATAAATAATCCTTTGGCTGATACATGCCGTGAAGGACTGTTTGTTGCCACACGACAGGATAAGTATGAATTTTATACATTTCAAAACTGTGCTTTGATGTATCAATGGGTATAGAAACAATAACAGTTAATTCATATTTAATCATTAAAGAGTATATTGTAGTTAACTTGTAGTACACATATAAATTATAAGAATTAACAAGGTAATTCATAGTAGATGTTGCAGCTAACAAACGTTCAATTAATAGCAAAATCTATAAGAATTGGTCTGAATGCCAAAGTGTACTGCTTAAGCAGTTATTTGAACTGCTTTCTAGGATTGTTCTTAAATTAAGAGCATCAGTTGTCTTATTCGATAGATTGTCAGTAATTCTTTAACTCAGAGTATTTAAATCTATATGAGCACTCGCAAAATTTAAACTTTCAAAGAGCTTGCAGATGGTTGCCTTCATCTCACCATAAAACCTGTCGAAATGTGTAAGAAACTGCTTTAAAATTTGTTCAATAAAAACTGTGTGGTTAGTAACGGTTCTTTACATATTCCTTAATACAACTATTTCATTAGACAGGTTAACTGAATTAAAGGTTTAAGAAAGTTATTCTCTTTTTCATAATTAGCAAAGGTAGACTCTATCTGCATTTTGGCGGTAATCCAATTGTTATATCAAGACGTTCCCATTTCCAGAACTGTGTCATTATTTTTGACTGAACGATCAAATCAATTTGCTTCTTAACAGAATTGAATTGTTGTTGAATCTCAGTCAGATTATATTTAAGGGGAGTATGTATGGTGAAACTGGTCAAAAAATGACATTTTCTGATTATCATCTCTTAATAATATTTGATCTCTCCTGAATAATTTGATGCATCATTTGTTGATTAATTCCAGTTGGAGGTGTTCTTTCTACCACTTCAAAGTTAATAGTGCAAATGCAAAAAAAAAAAAAAAAACGATCTTTCCGCACTGACTTGCTATCTCTGGAACTATTCAATCTACAAGGCTGTGGTTTTCAGCTATTTATTCCTTGAATTCACATTACAAAGTTGGATGCAATGTGCAAACAGAAATGGTGGTATTGCACATGCATTTTGTGGATTTACTTTGTGTGTGTAGTGTTTTATAGGTGTTGAACTGTAAACATTGTGGTTTGGTGAACTATTACACGTTCTTATAACTCTTTTCAACATGACGAAAAGAAAGAGTTCCTTTAAGAAGCGACGTTTCCATGGAAAGCAGTATATGGCTGGATATGAAACCAGTGCTGCTCCTGAAGTAAATGTTTCACAGACACATGAAAAGGACACACCTAATAGTGCTTTGACGAGGAAACTTGAAAACCATGAGAATTTATTTATTGACAAAGTGATGGAGGTAATTAAACCAATATATAGAGAGTTAGCTCATCCTGATCTTCTTTTCGAAGGTCTCCATGGTCGAATGCAAAACCCGAATGAGTCTTTCAATAATGTCATTTCGACCTGCACACCAAAAAAGTCTTTGTAGGCATGAAAACGCTATGCTTGGGTATTTTTGATGCTGTGATAACGTTTAATGATGGCAATAAAGGAAGAATTAGGGTACTAGAGCAACTTGGTAACGCTCCAGGAGTCAACACCCTGCAAGCCTTCCAGCAAATGGATGGACTCAGGATCATGGATGCGCAGCTTGCAGCAGAGGAAATGACTAAAGAAACAAGAGGCAGGAAAAGATGGAAGCTTCTAGGTTTGCAAGATGATCAAGTACTTGGTCCAGATAATGCTGAATGTGGACCTGGCTGTTTCTGGGAGCTGACATGGCTCCATATGAGTTAATATCAAATAAAATGTTTAAACTTGATTTTCCAGAAATGACATTTTTTAAAATATTTGACCCTTTATCTCAGGAACCATTACAGATACAGATGTCTTATTTTACACTATGTTACCTCTTAGTATACTGCACCTGCTGAACCACCAAAACATCTCTACTTTAACGGTTTTTACTTAGAGAAGTAACATGGGACTGTTTAAAAAACTGAACATAATTTTTGAAAAAATCATAACTAACTAGTTATTTGTCTGTATATTCGAATGATTCCGCTTCAGTAATCATAAAAGGAGTGCACTATACGCCCCAAAAATTTCAGATCTCTATCTCTCCAAGGTCCTGAGATATAAATATTGCAAATTTACCACTGTAGGTATAGGATGTATGTACTCCCCTTAAGTACAAGCTTAGCATTATTTGTTGAAACTACCATGTCTGACTGTGGTTCAAACCAAACACCTGTTGTCTGTGGTGCTACTACTATAGCAATAATGGAACACATTATCATCGAAAAAATTAGAATTACAGTAAACATGGCTAATTATTTCTAAACACTAGAGTTAAACAATAAATGTAATACAAATGTGTCTGTTGTGGTATCCTGTGGAACAAGATTTAGTTTCACTAGCGCACTTTATGTAATAGTTGTCATCTATATTTGCATAACACATTCATATATGCACATGGCTGAGAAATAAACACACGTTTTACACTCACTCACATTACATACATCTACGAAGATTGTAGAGTTGTCTGGGACTGGATCTTTTATAGCGACGCCTCGGCCTCGAAGTCTGGACTGTAAACACGCACTGTTCGTGTCCTGGGTTTAGGAACAGCTTTTCGGCCCGTAGGTCGGTCCTCGTCGTCGTCTCGCGATGCTACAGAAAGTCTACCCAGAAATGGCTTTACGCGTTTGCATGAAAGACAATTGAACAAAAGGGAGCTGAAGGTTAAGAGTGCGTGGCGGCAACACCTCCAAGATCGGATATGATCCTTTCCAAAACTTCTTAAGCTTTTTGACGTGACTCTTCTTTATCACCACTTTTCTCAGGTAGATGAATACTCCAACACAGTACTGTGGCGCAATTGATTGGCGATCGTGTTGTTTCGCTTTCTGCAGAAAAGACTGATGATTACGCCATATCGCACTCTTCCATGCCTCCTTTAGCTTGCGCGCTAATTCCTTTATATGTTAATTGCTGATTCCAGTTGTCACTCATGAAAATTCTAAGGGTGAAAGCATCCTTCTTCCATACACAATTTCGTAAGGACTTACGCCAGTTGATGTGTGCAGTTTTGCATTGTAGGCGCTCACAATGTATAGAAGACACACATCCCAATTGTCATGCTTGCTACTTACATAGTGGCTAACCATCTTAATGAGTGTTCTGTGAACTTGCTCAGGTCCATTTCCTTGTGGGTGTGCTGGTGTAGTTCTTAGTTGCGTTATTTGCATTAGATTACAAGTCTGTTTAAGCAATTCACTCATGAAATTTGATCCTTGGTGACTGATTATTCTTAATGGTGATCCAAGCTTTAGAGTCCCCTCCTTTACAAAAACCTTAGCCACAGTCTCAGCACTATTTTCAGGTATTGGTTACATGAGAAGCTATCTGGAGAAATGATCTAACATGATCAATACGTATTTATTCCCTTCTTTAGTCTTAGGCAAAGGTCCAACGACATCAAGTCCAACTCTTTCGAACGGTTCATTAGTCTCTGGCAGTTCTTGTAATGGTGCTTTAGTTTTTCCCGAATTATTCCGTCTGTGGCAGGAATCACATTGTAAAACAAAATGAGAAACGTCAGCTTTACGTCTTCGACAACAACACCCCTCAGCTGTTTTAATTTTTGTTGCTTTCTTGCTGCAGTGTGCAGAAAATCGTGTTGTTCCATCACGATTTGCTCTCTCATGCTTTCCAGAATAACTAGGTGGTTTCCTTTACTAGTGATCTTGTACAGAAATCCATCTCTTTCGACAAAACGTTGATCATTGTTCCATATTTTGCACTGTGGATCCTCCTCCTGAGCTGCTTTTAACTCCTCCTTGACACTTATTTAACACTTGCACATACATTCGGCTCATCCCAACAGTATTTAAGTGTATTTTGACATGTTGATGATAACTTTAAACTGCAACTCACCAACAAAGCCCACCTTGGTGGTCTAGGGCTTGGGTCCCATAAGCTCAATAGCCATTTAAGCACGGCATGGTCTGTAATCACTGTGAATTCTCTTCCTGTTAATAAATGTCTGTTTTGTGTTACACCAAAAACCAAAGCACACAGCTCCTTTTCAGTTGTACTATAATTACTTTCTGCTTTGTTTAACTGTCTGGAAGCAAATGATATTGGGTGTTCATGGCCATTAATTCCTTGAGACAAAATAGCACTGACAGCAAAATTTGAAGCATCTGTTGAAAGAATGAAGGGCTTGCTGAAATCTGCATAGGCTAATAATGGAGTTGAGGTTAGGGCAATTTTAAGTTCTTCCATTGCCTTTGTGCATTCTGTTAACCAATTGAATGTAGTTCCTTTTTTCAGTAGATGTGTCATTGGACACGCTATACTTGCATAACCGGCTATGAAACGCCTTTAGAAATTTGTTAATTCCAACACTGATTTAATTCCTCTAAATTATGTGGTTCTGAAAAATTCTTCACAGCTTCAATTAATTTTTGATCAGAATAGACGCCTTCACTAGTTATAACAAGTCCAAGGTAGTTAACTTGATTTTGTGCAAAGTAACATTTATCTATTGACAAGGACAGATTTGTGCTTTTTATGTGCTCAAAAACTGCTTGTAGTCTCTCAGTACACTGCTTCATGTCTTCACCGAAAATTACGTCGCCGAGGTATACAAGAGACTGAGTTGGCGTGAGTCCTCGTAAAATGGAAGCCATCAGGCGTTGAACGGTGGCTAGCGAATTGCTAAGTCCAAATGGCATACACAAGTATTTATACACTCCTGTAGTTGTAACAAACGAAGTTTTCGCTCGAACATCTGGATGCGTTGTCAGCTGATGATATCATATCATACCACAAACCGAAAAAATTCGACACCTGCTATAAGTAACCCATGGTTTCTACCCGGTTACAGGATCTCTTGGTTCTATAATTCCAGCTTCCAGTTGTTCTTTAACCATTTCTTGTACCAGCTCTCTCTGACTGAATGATATTCTGTAAGGTCTCTGAGTGATCGGTACTGCATTTCCAGTATGTATACATAGCTAAACCACGTGAGTGGCAGGTAAATTTTAACGTTCCCGGAAAAGATCTGCATACTCCTGTAAAACATGCGCTAAAATCTTCTGCTCTCTAACTGTCAAATGTTCTATCTTCTGCCAAATCTTGCCCTTTCTTCCATTAAAAATTTAGACTCCTGATTGCAATTTTTCGGTACCACTAGAAAAATCTGTCTACGTAACTGCGATATTTGAAACTTCATTTGGAAACTGTATGACACCATTTTTACTTATACTCGACACTTCAGTAACTTTCGTTCCTCGTGGCAATAAAACGTCTTCGTTGCTCATGTTCGTTATTGTTATTGGGACTATAGCTACATGCTGTCTCGCCACTGTAGGTATGCCAACGCTTCTGGCAACATAACAATGCATTTTTTTCCAGTAACTCACATTTATCCGACCGCTCGGTCAATAACAAGGTTCCTTCCTTGGATCGAGGTAATTTGACTTCGACATAGATTGTTTTTCCTGTTCCATTGGGAATTTGCTGAGACTGATCAATCTGTACATCCACTCAGAGCGTTTGAAATGAGGCGTCGGTCGGGTTGATCGATCCCTCCACATCGGTGTTGCTGCTCCTTTGAGTACGATCTAAAGAATGATTTCCTAGGTTGTAGTTTCTACGTACTGGTCTGACCCTTCTATCTGCGACAAATATCTCTGCCCCGTTAGCGCACAAGAAATAAAATCCAAGTACAGCGTCATAGAGCGTTTCATTATTTGTAACTACTGTACTTGCACCCTCCTTAGTCCAAAAATACGTCAACCTCCTAGTGGTTGTGTAAATCCCCGCCGTTTAACCTGTGCACCTTTAGCTGTGGCAATCTTAACGTATCCTTTTTGTCAATGTGAAACCACCCTGTGTCAATAAGTAGCTTGATCTGTAGTCCACGATATACAGCGACTATCATAAAGTCCTTGCCGATCTGAGTTTCCGTGCAGCTAACAGGAATCACCTTCTCAGGCAGGGAGCAGACGATTGGTGGCCCGTACGTCCCCGTACTCATTTAACGATCTGACAAGTTATCTGTTGCTCTTAATACTCTTTCTCTTGTTGCGCCAATCTTTCGATATATGGCCCTGTATCCCACAGTTGTAACAAAGTCGTTTTTCCTTACAGCCTTACGTTTATGACCAGGCTTGTTACATCTGTAACATTATGCATTTGTGTTGAATAGACGGCGCTCTCCTTTTCATATATCATTCGGCCCTTTTAATGCTCCCACTAAGCTAAGAGCTGCTTCTACTACTTCCTGAAAGGACTTACATTGCGCCAGTCTGACTGCTGTGCTTACTTCATTGCCTTACAGCCGTGAATAAATGTATCTAAAGCTCTCTGATCGGCTTCGAACAAGTCGTCTTCGAGCAGCTCGTATGTTTGAGCGTTATTGTTTCGAATTCTGTCAGCAAACTGCTCAGTAGATTCGTCCCAACGCATCCGCAGATTATGAGTTGCTCTCTGTAGAATCTAATAGCCTTCTTGTGTTTGAATCTCTTAACAACAGTCACTATGAATTCATTGTAATTTTCTGATTTCACACAAGTTGCCTCTGCGTTGATGAAATCAGTCCACGAGGCTATGGCCGTGTATTCGCTGCACTCGTGGAGGTTCCAGAGGTCCACACACATAACATCCCGAAGACTGGAAGAAAGTAAATAATAAACAGTAAAGAGATCCTGCACCCACGAGCAGCTGCACCCACATCCATGTCTGGTAGAGATTCACTCGTCACACCAAGCCATCCCGATACCTATTGCAATATAATTTATGATGGACGAAGTCTGTACCTGTTTATACAGTTAAATCCAAGAAACTAATGCTTGCCACTATTGTTGGCTGCCACTTTCACAAGTATACTTCTTTGATTTTCTTGCTGTAGCAGCAAAGTTTGCCATTCCTTAAAACTTCTTCGAGGAGATAAGTACACAAAGGAAACACACGTGAATATATCATTGCTTGCGTAAGGCAGTCCTCCCCTGGCGTTTATTACTTTTATACCACCTATTTGCCGGCCACGGTGGTCTCGCGGTTCTAGGCGCGCAGTCCGGAACCGCGCGACTGCTACGGTCGCAGGTTCGAATCCTGCCTCGGTCATGGATGTGTGTGATGTCCTTAGGTTAGTTAGGTTTAAGTAGTTCTAAGTTCTAGGGGACTGATGACCACAGCTGTTAAGTCCCATAGTGCTCAGAACCATACCACCTATTTGGTTCCATTCTTGAGATATGAGAAATTCTTTAAGATATTGTAATGAATTATTTTAAGCACCTCTTATGAACTATAGCCTGATATATAATGGAGTAATGGCCAACTGTTTTCCTCTGTTTAATCAATATTATTTTTATAAACATGGCATATCTCTTACCGTTTTCAGTTCCTGTCTTTGAGCGTACCTGGCGTGTAGCAACAACTGTCATATTGTTGAAAATACACACTTCCCACAGTCTTCCGTCCATCTGAAGTGGGATACGGGGACTTTAAGTGTCAAAATGTTACCATAGTGCAACACATCATCCTTTTCTACTATTTTAGTTCCTTTGGTGCTGCGATAGAGGTAAGCCCTTCCTTCAAGTTATCACAAAAGTGAGGGAAGAGCTGGATTTGCTCCTTTTGGCTAACTCATTTGTTGCAGATGTATTTTAAAAAGTGAACGCTATGAAAAATATAATAAATTAGTCGGTCTCCACAGGACGGCTGTAATTTTTCTTTGGATGATATGGATCATAACGGTAATCAAATCTTTTTTATTACTTTATTGTTTGCTACAGGCCACACCATCTCATATCCGATTGCTTAATTTTCAGTTTTTCTAAGCAGCAGGCATGAAAAGTCTGCAAGTGCTTCTCAAAAACCTACAGCCATATGGACTGATTGAATGTAAGTCGTCTCTCGTCCTCCAATAACACTGGCCGTCCATAAAATGATATGTTGTTTGACCGCTGCTTTTCTGAACAGTGATTCTGTGCTCAGTCCAAAGCACTGACACATGGGTACGCTAATAAGCACAAAATCATTGAATAATTTCCATACCTATGCTGTGATGAACTTTTAGTTATCAAAAATGAAACTTTTTTCAAAACTTTTCTTTCATTTTTCATTTCTGGGTAACTTTTTTAGAAGTTTAGCCAAAATGTCTTCAATACAAGGCAAATTCTCCTCAGTAGGACCCTCAACAATGCCATTGCAAAATACAGTCAATTATTTTAAAGCAGTAGTTACTGCATGAAAGTCACTGTATCTTACCAGCTTGCATTATTGCAGCACCATTAATGAAGGCACTTAGCAATAAATTAACATTTATGACAACATAATGGAACTCATGGATATGGGTCATCGTTCTGCAACACAAGGCACACACTAGTTTATTTATCATGACCCACTCACTACGCTTTTCATAATTGCATTATTTAATTTTACATTTTTCTAAGCTGCTGAATGAATGCCTCTCAGTCGTTTTTATATGTGGTACCACACATTACGAAACAGCTTGTGTGATTCTTTTCTAAACGCTCTAAACAACTCTCTGGATCTTCTTGAGATGATTTCTGCTTTGAAGAATAATATGCATAGAACATGCTGGCAACATTGATGGGAGAGCACCTAATAGTGAAGTGATAAGTAAGGAATTAGCCTGGAAAATCTTTATACTGTACTTACTGGTGTTTGTCATAAACTACTTGTAGTATTGGACCAGTAACAACATCACAGCAAAATTAGAAGAAAATTCAGTTAATTTTTTAAATTGATTAAAAGTATTTTTTGCTAAGCATTGAACAATTATTCACCCATTTCTTCTTATGTTGTCGGTACAAAGGTGCCTTAAGCAGTGTACCAGTTGTTTGGTCATACATGCTAGTACTGATTAAAATGTCATCTGTATTGAAATTCAATTCACTTACGCAACAAGAAGCATATATTTTAATGTTAAAGATTTAATCCAAACTAAAAAAGAAGGAATAGTGACTCAAGAGTACTGCACAGAGAAAGGTTATGTAATGATTTGCTATAGTTTATCAGAATCATAAGTTCTGTAGCATTACATTATTTAGAAAAGAAGCGATATGTTTATCGAGATAAATATATAGACACTTACTATTAATGCTTTACTTAGAACCCAGTCTTTGCTGTCAACTGCCAAAATCCAATTTTGCATTATATGTAACCGTTATCATAAAATCCCCCACAACTGGACGTGTGACACTTAGCTTGTGTTGTTGAAGGATGACCCACATCAAGGGTGATTTATTGCGAAATGACTTCATTACTGACGCTGCGTTAAACCATGTTGGAAACTTGAAGTTACCTATGAAAGAGACTGACTTTCAGGCAGTAAGTAATGCTCTGAAGGAACTTTATGTACTGATTAATGAAGTACCTGAGGCTCACACTGAGGAGAATTTGTCCAGCATTGAAGACATATTGGATAAACCCCCAGAGAAATTGTTCAAAGATGAAAATAAAATTAAATTTTTGAAAGACCAAGTTTCATTTCTGAGATGTAAAGATTCGACAAAGTTTAAGTATGAAAGTGATTCAATGATTTTATGGTCACTAAAGTATCCTGTCAGTCAATATGCTTATAGGGTTTTGAGAAGTACTCACAGTTTTTTCATGCCAAGCACCAAAACTTTATCAAGGTTTTGCAATAATTTTTCAACAATACCAGTCATTGAGCAACAGAGCGACCAGTTTCTTATGTACATCATAAACAAGGTTGGAGATTTATCTGCATGGAACGAAACTCTTCTCTCACTGATCGATGAGATCCATTTGAAATTCCAACTCGATTATAAAGGCGGCTGTATTGTGGGTAGTGATTTAACATCGACAAGCTGTCCTGTGTTTTCATGTGGAGCATATCTTCCTAATTCTCACTATTCAGGCTGTTGTTCTCTTATCAGTCCTAAAAATGTGATTATTAAACTAGAGGCGACTGGATTTGAGGTGATGGGACTAGTAGCTAACAATAACGCAATTTATAAAAAAGGCTGTTTCATATCTTTCTGACCCACCTAACATAAAGAAAAAATACATTGATCCTGTGCTGACCACCCACTTCACTACTTTCTGCATAGTGTTCACTTTTTAAAAAGTATCTGCAATAACACGTTTAACGAAAAGGGGCTAATTCTTTCCTTTCCTGGCTTTAGTGAAGGCTTTGTTGGACCACGGCTCTGTAAGGTCAATGAACTGTCCCATGTCAATTAGGAGAATGATGTCAGCAAAAGGAGAAAGGATTCGTCAGCCTGAATTCCAGGCAACGATACACAACAAGGCGTCTTCATAGTACAAGAGTACTCATTCAGGACGCTGGCGATGAGGAGGGCGTCATCCTGCACCTCTGAAAGGAACTGAGCAAATAAGAAAAGCAGAGGGTATAACGTTATCGCGGCCCTAAGACCACTGTAGTAGCAGATGAAGCACATTCCACGGACTCCGCTAGCTGCAGGCATCCACCTAAGCTGGAGTTCGTATGCAGACAACTTGGCGTCTTTTCACTGTTGTGTCAGCTGCTGGTGACTTCCTTCTGCTAGCGATTATCTGCCTGATGAGCCTGATGAGCTTGCCTGCAGCGCTGCTGTTCACCAGTCCCTGTGGTGCCTTACTGTTGCTGATCACCGCGCATTGTAGGCATACACTTTTGACTTATGCTGGATACTAAGAATGAGGCACCCCCTTCCTACTGTTGGATGTGGCCACCAGGAGGCAGACAAGCCGCGTGAGACTGCACCTATCACAATCGCCACTGGAGTGCATCCATTGTCAGCCTTTTGCAGTCCTGATGACTTCAGCACCCACCACAGTTAGCTCATGCTGCCTCCTTGGCAGGCAGTCCCAGATAACGGCATGCCACATATCTGCACCCACTACATAATTGGAAGCAGCGGCCTTCCCACCAGCTGTGAAACTATCTCCGTATCTAACATAAATAAAGGTCCATAATATTCAGGGATTAATTGGTAACGGTCCACTGTGTGTTTCAAGTCACCTCCAACTCTTCAAACCTCGTCCAGGCCAGGGAGCAGCACTTCATCCTGACCTACAAATGGCCGATTCCTCCGCCGTCCATGGAGTTACTTCCCGACCCAAATAGCTTGAAGCAAGGTATTATTTCGGTCGCAGCAGGGAAGGAACTACACGTACTAGAAAAAAAATGAACTGTAGGAGTATGCTAACATTTTTACACTTCAGTCTCGTTATGCCAGTTCGAGTGAACGGCAAACGGCGTATACTCGACAAAAAGACAGTTTTGCTTTGCACCATTCAGGCTCAAGGAAAGGATATCAAAAATGGGCGAACCACTGCAAATTTATAAAAATATTAAGTCATTGGAGGCATATTGTTAATGTTAAAACATTACTTAGAAGTCAAAGGTTTATGCTTGTTTTCCAGAAGACTGAAACTGTAAATTCACACCATTATCATATTTTTTTGAAAACTTTGTCATGTTTGTGTTCATGGAAAGATTACACTACTGAAAGCTACCTGTCCAGAGAAATACACTTTGCCCTTAAACACACTACTACTGCCCCCTCTGTGATTTTACTAATGGTTTAATAGCTGTGTGAGAAAAAGGGAACATATTTGCTTCTTGGTAAAACACGATCAGGCAGATCGGGCACCCGTCGTGCAGTTTATTTACAGTAAGAAAACGAAAGAAAGTTGTGAAGAACGAAAATTTTGTTTTCGTTTGAGGATTTTTTAAGATTTTTGCAAAGGCCTACCGTCACTTCGCTCAACTTTCGGTAATCAGTCAGCTTGCTAGGTCTGTTTGCAATTGGTTTACTGATTTTCGTCTTGGCAGTTCTTTTGGCGGCGAAAAAAATTCGAGTAGTTCGGCCAAAATCGGTAGTTTGTTCCAAGACATATGGATGGTATGTGTATCATGACTGAACAGAATCAGCATATGACTTACCATCCTTAGGCATATCGACGAAAGGAAACATTCGATTTTTCATGAATATTTAGTTGTGAAGAAGATCTGTTCCAAGGGATTCTGCATACTATGACCGAAACTCAAAATGTGGCTCATGTCAACTGGTATAAGGAAACACTCAGAAATTTAACAGAGGAATTTCAGTATCTGTACACGACATTGTAATCGGAGACGACGCTCGGATACATTCATACGAGGCAGCAGCTAAGCAGCAATCACCTGTCTGTGTGTTCTCAGATTAACCAAAACCATAAAAAATGCTTCGTTCACGAAGCAGTTAAAAAAAGTCTGTTTCTTTCGTTACAATGGCCATGTTACGAACTTAGCGTTATAGTTAATGCTGAATGTTGTACCATATTTTCTTTACGGGCAATCAATTAAGTCAGGAAAATCAATCATAAACGTCGCATCACTTCTCAACATGAGAATGTCAGAGGCCAGACAGAACGTCAGACAACTGATTATGTGAAGTAGAACTCTTCACCTGATTTATCGCCTAAAAACTTAAACATCTCAAGCATTTCGAGTTACATATATATCTTGTACACGCTAGTTTCTGAATTAGTGGATAGTTAATTAATTAGGCGCTCTGACGTTATTTGTGTATGTTGCACTTTTCACAGATGTTAGAATAGGAAACGTTATCTAAATGTACTTATTAATTTACTCAACTAATAAAACAGCTCTTTCAGTTTGTCAGACTATGGTGCTAAATTAAAACCGCTGCTGGTGCAGTTCGTCAACCTGCCGACGACCATGACCAACACGCTTCAGCAGCCCATTTTGTAGCTTGCTCATCACTAACTTTCACGCCTTCAGCTGTAAACTATATATATATATATATATATATATATATATATATATATATATATATATATATATATATATATATATATATATATATATATATAACCCAAAGTAATGGACGCGGCAATTATTTATTTCATTCAGCGCCATATTTTACTCAGAGTACCTTATTCTTAAGCTGTTTGATTGCTTATGACACCTTCAGTAATAATAGGCGGCAAAGATCTGAGTTCTATAAGACTGCGCTAAACTGCTTCTGCCTTTAACGCCATGGTCTCATTTTCTCAAAATCTAAACGTCAAATGTCGTTGACTTTAAAATTTAGTAATGAACTAACGTTATATAAATGAATCCCGTGGACGTATCGACATGACATCTGTTATGGCGCACTTGTTCCATTATGAACTGAAGGTCTCTGTGTTTGTCTGTATCAGACTATGTAATTTTTAACCTAATTGTATTCTTAATTCCCATGAAAATTACCGAACAATCAGTTTAATAAGCCACAGCTGCAAAATACTAACACGAATTCTTTACAGACGAATGGAAAAACTAGTAGAAGCCGACCTCGGGGAAGATCAGTTTGGATTCCGTAGAAATACTGGAACACGTGAGGCAATACTGACCTTACGACTTATCTTAGAAGAAAGATTAAGAAAAGGCAAACCTACGTTCCTAGCATTTGTAGACTCAGAGAAAGCTTTTGACAATGTTGACTGGAATACTCTCTTTCAAATTCTAAAGGTGGCAGGGGTAAAATACAGGGAGCGAAAGGCTATTTACAATTTGTATAGAAACCAGATGGCAGTTATAAGAGTCGAGGGGCATGAAAGAGAAGCAGTGGTTGGGAAGGGAGTAAGACAGGGTTGTAGCCTCTCCTCGATGCTATTCAATCTGTATATTGAGCAAGCAGTAAAGGAAACAAAAGAAAAATTCGGAGTAGGTATTAAAATCCACGGAGAAGAAATAAAAACCTTGAGGTTTGCCGATGACATTGTAATTCTGTCAGAGACAGCAAAGGACCTGGAAGAGTAGTTGAACGGAATGGATAGTGTCTTGAAGGGAGGATATAAGATGAACATCAACAAAAGCAAAACGAGGATAATGGAATGTAGTCGAATTAAGTCGGGTGATGTTGAGGGTATTAGATTAGGAAATGAGACACTTAAAGTAGTAAAGGAGTTTTGCTATTTGGGGAGCAAAATAACTGATGATGGTCGAAGTAGAGAGGATATAAAATGTAGACTGGCAATGGCAAAGAAAGCGTTTCTGAAGAAGAGAAATTTGTTAACATCGAGTATAGATTTAAGTGTCAGGAAGTCATTTCTGAAAGTATTTGTATGGAGTGTAGCCATGTATGGAAGCGAAACATGGACGGTAAATAGTTTGGACAAGAAGAGAATAGAAGCTTTCGAAATGTGGTGCTACAGAAGAATGCTGAAGATTAGATGGGTAGATCACATAACTAATGAGGAAGTATTGAATAGGATTGGGGAGAAGAGAAGTTTGTGGCACAACTTGACCAGAAGAAGGGATCGGTTGGTAGGACATGTTCTGAGGCATCAAGGGATCACCAATTTAGTATTGGAGGGCAGCGTGGAGGGTAAAAATCGTAGGGGGAGACCAAGAGATGAATACACTAAGCAGATTCAGAAAGATGTAGGATGCAGTAGGTACTGGGAGATGAAGAAGCTTGCACAGGACAGAGTAGCATGGAGAGCTGCATCAAACCAGTCTCAGGACTGAAGACCACAACAACAAACAATTCCCATGCTAATATGTAATATCTACCGACTCTCTCTCTTTTTTTATGACAGTTATCAGTTTGTTACATTTGGAATCGTGGATGAAAATATTTATAAGTCGTGACGTCGCCTATATTTGTACACTCGTAGTATTGTCTAAAATATACGCTAACAGTAATTCTTACTGTAAACTTATTTGGGTCATAACAATTTACTTATGTTGGCAACACACACTGCTAGCTCAAAAATAGGCGTGGATTGTTTAAAACTGTAGTACATAATGCCCAATAAATAAATACTGTTGCAGAGAGAGACACGATATAATTACCTACGTAGTTGCACTATTATTCTCACAGTTACATGAATTCTTTGTTTAACGCTGACCTTTTAAACTGTTAGTTACGATATGAGTAATATTCACAGCAGTGAAAACAAGATTTTTAGCAGTCAGCGATTTACTCATTAGCAAGCCTGAGCCTCATATTATTATTTATTATCTTTGTGTTCGTCGTGAACATTTAATGAAAACTCTGCTGCAAAACAATTTTCTTTTCCTGATAGAAAAACACTTAAAGTTTTTTTTCCTGTTATCTCTTACGGGTGAAGTCCGAAAATCATGTAATTAATTAAATTTCAGATAATGACTGATAATGTGCCATTACAACAAGAGAAAGGCAAATGACCAACGATAAAACTTGAATTCTAGAGATAATTAATTATTTCCACTTAATTATATTCACATGAATGGAGAGGTATGAAATCAGATTAAAAGGACAATTACTTTTTATACATAAATTCTGAAAAAAACTTAAGTAGTACTAACAAAATCGTGCGTTCAGAAGCAACCTCGTAAAAAGTGTCTAGTAGGTTCGATGATGATGATGATGATGATGTTTGATTTGTGGGGAGCTCAACTGCGCTGTTATCAGCGTCCGTACAAATTGCCAACCTTTTCTCAGACCAATCTTCATGAATGATGATGAAATGATAAGGACAACACAAATACCTAGTCATCTCGAGGCAGGGGAAAATCCCTGACCTCGACGGTAATCGAACCCGGGACCCTGTGCTCGGGAAGCGAGATCGCGACCGCGAGACCAAGAGCTGCGGACTAGTAGGTTCGAGAGCTGACACCAGAGACGGATCATTTTATTCATTCATGTCTTTATCACCCAATTACAAAGCAATTACATGAAATTATATACTCATAGCCTTTCTTATTTTTAGTATTTGTGCACATAAATGTATTTATTATTAACAATTTTTGTTCAAAATACGTAAAGGTGGAGACTTTCCTCGTTCAAAAATAATATTTCATCACTGACAGCACATTTACATACATAAACACGCATAGTTATGTTCGTTATTGACACAGTTCACTAGTGGTTATCGTAAAACTTTACTACAGTTTTTAAAAGGTTTTCCGGGAGATGGTAAAACGCCCCCTGGAAAGTTAAAAGCATTCTCGTCGCTCAATTCCTGCTTATACGTTTTCACTCAATAATCACTTCATAAAGTTTATGCAGAATCAATAACTTATTATTAATAATTCACAATATGGTTGAAGAACATTCAGAATTTTTAAGTGAATATCCTTTCACTACAATTTATCAATTACTATACTGTGACCAATAAATGTGTCATTTACTGTACGCTGGCCAATACAGTTATCTTGTCATTTACTATACTGTGACCAATGCAGCTAGTCGAGAATTAAGTTAACATTTTGCCAGGGATTAGAATACTTTGTTTCCCCAATTTGGCGAGGCACAGTAAAATCTCAATGTAAAACCCAGGTGGAAGCCTTCAGATTAATTATATCTGATTTTCGCAACATCATAGTTAAAATCAGTCATAAGCATGAGAACATATAAATTCCAAAGCTGCATGAATGTACAACTGCATTTTCATGAAGGATTCATTAAAATAGTTAAGTTGCTCATTGACCCCTGGCACAGTACGTAATCCATGTGCACAGTAATGGATAATTATAGTTTGATTAACGAGACATAAAATGATTTCAATTGTTCTTTGCCCAAAAGCAAGGTATGTAGTTCTTTTGCACAGTAAGGTCCATTTCAAGTTTGATTAACGGCCGACCGAAGTGGCCGAGCGGTTCTAGGCGCTGCAGTCTGGAGCCGCGCGACGGCTACGGTCGCAGGTTCGAATCCTGCCTCGGGTATGGATGTGTGTGATGTCCTTAGGTTAGTTAGGTTGAAGTAGTTCTAAGTTATAGGGGACTGATGACCATAGAAGTTAAGTCCCATAGTGCCCATAGCCATTTTTTGATTAACGTGACATAATTTGTTACACTGTTCAGTGCTCACTAATACAACTCAGTTCATTTATAAAAGTTTTATCGCTGTTATGTTTTTGACGTGACAGTGACGTTCAGTTCGTTACACGCTATAACTCGTTGTTCTAATTTCGTGATATACAAGTTTTACATATCATTAACTTTTCAAATCTCGACGTCGGCGTGTGTCGTCGGCATGCAGCGTCGATGGAAGTAGTCTTCAATCCCCGCCGGTTGGTTGAGTCTGTAGTCCGCCTGGACAGCGGACATGCAGTGCACAGTCAGTGGCGGTGAATGCGAAGTCAGGAACACGGCATCCAGACAGGCTGTACAAGCTCATCACTGCTTCCTGCTGAACTTAGTAACAGCTCATCCGGAACCGCAAACATGAAATTTTCCAAACCGGCATCAGAATTTCTTTATGACAGACTTTGGAAAGATTTCACACAGATTAGTACACTTCACTGTCATACAAAAATGTTTATCACCTCTATTTGCGAAGTTTTTATGTTGTTTGTTAAGGATCTTTGTAGAAATACCGAACTAGTTGGATCCAGTTCATGGAATTTGCTCACGTATTTAAAATTAGATATTAGTTATTACTCTGAGCGCAATGAAAATTAGTTTCACAGTTTTCACTGTCTCTATAAAAATTATTCACATTTTGACTACACATTGATGGCTGCAAATATCTGCACAGTCTTATCGGCCGCAGAAGTGTTTATTTTGCACTCAAAAGTTTTCATAATTCTATTTTCACCAACGCTAAACCCCGTTACCGAGTAGTTTACAAAGCGCCGTTCCACTTGCACCATAACAGTCTAGGAAGATGGCTGCTTAGAGCCAACCAGCTGTTTCTATAAAACGGCGTCCCTAACCTGTAGAATACTGTAGCTGTAGAGTAAGGCTACAGAATTCGGTTTACTTCAGAAAATAAAGCGAAAAGGAATGCTGTGCAAGAAATTTACAAAGGGAGGGATCTCCATGGAGTATTTCATAAATATTATTAACTACGAACATCATCACAAAATTCTTTGAATACACGTGAATGAGCAGAGGATCATACGACTATCTCATCAATAAATTAAATACGAATGGTTTTTTACATGATCAAGAATTTTTAACAACCAATAAATATGGAGGAATGACTACTACATGACTAACTACGCTAAATACAAGTAAATAAGTACACAGTATAATCCCTATTAACAAAAGCTTGTTGTGGTGTAGCGATGCCGGCATGGTAGCTCAGCGTGTTTGGTCAGATTGCTGCTTGGCCTCTGTAATAAAAAAACTGAGTAAAGGAAACAACGATCAACTTGAACGGATGTCTTGTGACATCCGCCTAGACCAAACGCAACGAACTATATAGAAAAAAAAAGGTAGCATATACAGTTCGTGATTGCTTGTTAGGTATGGGTCGTGGGTTCGAGTCTGGGCCGTTCTTATATTTTTACTCACTCAGTTACAATTCTGTATACTAAGTTTTAAGTACAGTGTTTACACTGCATCGCGTAGTATGTTTTTAAGGTCTTGCCAAAGAACTTGATTTCACTCCTGTCTCAGAATATCACACACATTTAATTCCTAATAAATTAAAATGAATCATTATATTTTACAGATCTTTGATGTTGCGAACGCAATTCATCAGCAGACAGTGTTAAGGCCAAGCGTTTCAATTACTCTAAATAGTCTGTAAAAGTAAAGCCTACAAAATTTTTGAAAAGAAAGTCAAACGTTTTGTGTAATGATTTGTCTAAAAGTATGAAATAAAAAATATTATGGAAACGTTTGGTGCAACTCATTTTCTGTTCATGATTTCGAGCATGATTCAAAGGCACGTAGGACGTTTCTCTGATCTACTTATTTCTTTTGCACAAATCATTTCATAAAATATTTGACTGATTTCTTTCTTTTTTTATTCCAAGTTTTATTCAGAAAACATGATCTTACTGACTGTTCGTTTGCCTTCCTAACGTACTTAATTCGAAGGAAGCCTTTTTGATATTTAGATACCACACCAATGTATCTTTTTATGTGCAAAATAGCTAGGTCTTGAACAGATGAAATTTTTGACACTTCAGTTACAGCAGCTTTTCATGAAATATTTCAATTTTTCCTCATTTTCTTAATTAACTTTTCGTTAATTACCCTGGTACCTTTTAAGCACTTAAATATTCTCACACCAAACTAGACCTCATGCTGGTCACTTTGGTACCCCGTTTACCTGTTTATCTCCCATTGTTTGGCAATGGAAATTTGGACAAAACCTCATGGTGTAAGTTATAGGGAGTCTTGTTTTCGCTCTGCTCATGCGTTTGCAAAAACGTATCGAGTGTTAATCATATGATAAAATAGTCCTTTCTGCGTGCTGTCATTTCCAAAATTCGTCGTTTCGATATCTTGAACCTTTTTTACGACCACTTGATTCCCAAAGCGCAGGAAAGGTTAGGACACGCCGCGAGCGACCCGTCCGCGGATATAACAACCAATATCTCAAGAATGAAAAGCGATATCATTCCGGTTTCAACTTTAAATACAATTTAGATATGTTGATTACATTTCATAAGCAATGTATGGCCTTAAATGAACTATACGAAAGTCTACAAAATGTGATTTTACCTCTGCAAATTCTTAATAATTTCGTGCCGCCATGTACTCAATTTTGAGCAGCATAGTAACTATGACGAATAACGAAAATAAATTCAGACCTTTATCGTTTAAAGATATCAAACTATAGGTTGTGGAAGAATCAAATTGTTTCACCGAATAGTTTTCTTAAAATCGGATGTTTAATAATTCATATCTGCTGTCGCGTCCGCTTCACTGCTTTGCCGAGAAAACACACGTGGCTGTCGCTCTCTGTCACGCGTGCTGCAGCGACAAGATTCAAACACGTTTGAATTGAAGCGTCGCCAGTTGCAGCGGAAGACAGGCAGCGACACAGATGTCGCTCACGTAGGACACTTCCGTAACTACACCTGCGCCTGGGGCTGTCGCTTGCTTCTGTCGCTCATGTAGGACACGGCCTAAGTCTCGACACATTCGCTGCACTGCAGCTCATAACGCATCACACTCGATGGGAAATGTCACAGTCACTTTTGTGTTTGTTCACACATCACTGTTGGTTCTTTATCGAACTTATAGTTTCACTTACGTCATTTCTGACACCTTCTTACATACATTCGTGATTACATGTTGCATGTATATCAGTCATCTGAAGGTTATGGTCGCATATTGTAATCATACAGACGTGTACATCACTTTTTCTGGACACACACATGCTCACACAAGCTTACATATGTATCTCTCCCACCATGTTTTATAATCTATTGACCATCTGGATTCTGCCACTCAAGTTCCTGACTTGACGTTTACAAAGTAATGGCAGTGTATCATTTTACATGTTCAAGAGTACTTTTACATCTGTAGAGGACACCAGTGCATGTTCCTATTTACTCAGAAAAGCAAGCTAATGCTGCCTAATTGCGAATAATGTTGCCTCCAAGAGAACATCAGAAACGCGAAAACTAATAGGCAAAATTTCCATTAGATCCGGTAAGAAAAGCTTTATCTCAGAGCAATTCTGGTTCTGATAATCCATGGTGCATCTTGTAATGTTTGTCACATCACAAAATGATATTTAAGTAAATAATAAATAATTGTTTAAATATGTGTGCAAAATGAAACTTGTCCTAACAAACTTATATTTTAGGTATATAAAATGTAATAAAAGATTACTACTCTCATCGAAATTTTAAGGAAAAGAATCTGATTTAAAAGATGGATTAACTATCAGCAATTCTCATTTCAAATAAATAGAGCATTTAATGATGTTCTGTCGCTGTTCAGGATATTATACAAGAGACATAATTAAAAATGAGACTTTCTGGCAGATTAAAACTGTGTGCGAGACCGGGACTCGAACTCGTCACAGAGGTACTGGCGAAATTGAAGCTGTGAGGACGGGTCGTGAGTCGTGCTTGCGCAGCTGAGATGGTAGAGCACTTCCCCGCGAAAGGCAAAGGTCCCAAGTTCGAGTCTCGTACCGTTAAACGGTTTCAATCTACGAGGAAGTTTCGTAACAGCACATACACCGCTATAGAGCGAACTCTCACTCTGGATAGTTTAAAGTCTTTGAGGAACTTTTTGAAGTCAGTTTTTAAATGGAACAGACGTTATTTGGCTAGACCGATTTCTGCTTTAGCTGCCCTCTGGACACCATATTAACAATTACAATAAAAATGTTACATACAATAAAACTCTATCTGCTACTTACATACCAGAAACATTTACATGACGAACAATAATACATATACAAAGAAAACAAGTATTATCTGAACAAGTCTCACACTTCTTTTGCAAGTTAGTCTATTAATTTTTTCAAGTCCTTGTATGAAAATGGCCTTTGACCGTCATACTGTCAGGTTGTGCCAGCCTACAACTGCCCCTGTGGGAAATCTCTAGAACGTTGAAGGGACCAGTGTACAAAAATTGCCAGTTTTGTTCTGTCTTTTAAGGTTCGAAGTCTTGGGATGGGTTTGTAGGAGCATTAATTCTCCAATGTCATATTACCCTCTTTACATTCTTATCATATTTCCTTTTACGTTTTTCTGTATATTGGTAGATTTAATTATGGTTTGACTAATCTTTCCTTCCCAAATTACTTCTGATCCGACTAGCTTAGGTATTGGGATTGTCCACTCATTCTCTTCCTTAGCAACTAATATAATCTCGGCTGGGGTGTACCCAATGGAAGAATAGGGCAATTTATTGTATATCTGCACCCACATGGTCTACCCATAGCGTGCATTGTCTGTCGGTTCATATAACTCTTGTTAAACATGCATTCAACCGGATTACTTTCCAGACGAGATCTTGATATTAATACCTGTTTCACATCCCGTTCATGAAAATATCCCGGCTTGGTACATACTGTTATAATTATCCTGTTAATATCCCTCACATCCAAAACAGGCCTTACACTTCAATCTGCGTTTGCTATAGCGAATTGCAGGATGGTATATGGAGAATAGGGAGACCGACAGAAGAAGAAGAGGACGTTACGACGACAGCAACTGTGTGCCACCACATGAGAGATCCTTCCGGGTTCTCTGGTGACAATGGCCAAGATCCAAACAAGTGGCTGAAGGTGTATGAGCGTATAGCCAAATTATTCTACTTGGAGGGCACTGCCAAGCAATGTTATGAAAATAACGAGGGGAAGTTCACAAGCTGGGAAGAGTTCCAGGCGGAACTGCGCAAGTATTTCGGCGACACACAACGACAGGGCCGGCCGGAGTGGCCGTGCGGTTCTAGGCGCTACAGTCTGGAACCGAGCGACCGCTACGGTCGCAGGTTCGAATCCTGCCTCGGACATCGATGTGTGTGATGTCCTTAGGTTAGTTAGGTTTAATTAGTTCTAAGTTCTAGGCGACTGGTGACCTCAGAAGTTATGCGGCATAGTGTTCAGAGCCATTTGGACCATTTGAAGAACGACAGAAGTCAATGCTGAAGATAAATTAAAGTGCAGGGCACAGCGTCCAGGAGAAACTACAGCATCCTTCATTCCAGACGTCTTGGAGCTGTGTAAAGTAGTGGATCGTAGAATGAAGGAGGAAGGTAAGGTTGCACGTCTCATGAAGGGTGTTGCTGAGGACATGTATCAAGCCCTACTCATGAAGGAGGTTTAGACAGTAGACGACTTCATAAAACGGTGCCAGTATATCGAGACAATGCATCAAAAAACAATTACATGCATGACGTTTGAACGGCTTCCAAACGTCGTATCGATGTCTGTGATGGAGGAAGAAACCGATTTCACAAGTGTACTTCATCAGATAGTGAGAGAGGAAGTTCAGAAGGCACCTGGATTGCACGGCGAGCAAAAACCCGAGACGCCTCAAGAGGTCTTCAGAGAGGAAGTGGAACAGACATTGAACCCCATCTCTCGTCCTTCATTTTTCTTTAAAACGGTGAAACAGTCAAGACCTAGGCGAAGTTACGTTCCTACAATGCCGCATGAGGAACCTGTTTGGGCACCAAGGAAGATTGATGTCTGGAGGACCCAGGATAACCAACCAGTATGTTTCCACTGCAGTCGACTGGGACATGTAGTGCGATATTGTCGAGAAGGGCCGTGGATATTTTATTGATGCCTGCGCCAGAAAACAGCAGATCAATCTTAGCCGACGCCAATTCCGGGACGACGAAAATGAACAAGAAGTTGTGGATGCAGGACGACGTAGGTCACCATCGCCGCAAGCTAGCCACTGGAGAGGACTCTCCCCAACACGCCGATCAAGGTTTCCATCGTCGTTTAGAAGCTCCAGCCGAACACCTAGCCACCGCAACCTAGAAAACTAAAGGGTGCGACCTTACTTGGAGGGCCACCGAAGAGAAAAATCCTCTGCCGTCGATCACTACAAAAATGATAGGAAACTTTGTCGATATCCTAATGGATGTCCGACCACCCCAAGCTCTTGTGGACTCTGGAGCACCACATTCAGTCATTTCAGAGAAGTACCGTCGCTTGTCGCAGAAAACCGTGTTCGTCGACAGCAAAAAATCTCTGCTGAACGTGGCGAATGGGAAATACATGTCGTTCGTGTGGGTATAAGTAGCCATACACAGCCCTTAAAATTCATCGCCTTAACAAGAGTGTAGTCATGACGTCATTCTCGGATGGGACTTTTTGAAAGCTTCTCAGGCAGTTATAGATTGTAGTCGCTCGAAGAGTATGCTAGACGAGATGAGATACTGTGGACAGAAAGATGCACATCCGAGTGTGTGCAGACTATGTGTGCTGGATGAAGTGATCATCCTGCAGTCAGCACTAGAAAGGTATCTGTCACGTGTTATCCCATGCATCAACCCATGGATCTTGTAGTGGAATGTAAGAGAAGCATACCACTGAAGAATAACTTGCTCATCCCAGCCTCTGTCGTCTCGTTTAAGAACAGATTCGGTGAATTGCGGGTAGTTAACTGTCGCCGAGAACCGCAGATCCTTCCAAGATGCATGTGCATAGCAAACGCTGAGCCGTTAATTGCCGAACAGCTGAGCGTCATAGAAACCTCCAATGCCGAGTCTGTGGGCGAAATTAGCGCTACCACTACGAGACAAGATATTCTAGCTCAACTAAGACCAGATCTCACTAAGCAACAACACGAGAAGCTACTTGCCATTCTTCAAGAGTTCTCTGAATGCTTCAATCCACAGGTGAACAGCAAAGTAGACGAATTGACGGTGAAGCACTGGACTAGCACTGGAGACCATCAACCAATAAGCCAGAGAGTATAGCGTCTGTCAGCAACGGAACGTCGAATAATTCACGACGAGGTAGAGAAAATGATGACGAATGACATCATTCAGCCTTCGCAAAGCCCATGGTCGTCACCAGTGGTTCTCGTCAGGAAGAAGTATGGCAGTTGGTGCTTTTGTATTGATTACAGGAAGCTTAATAAGATAACTAAAAAGGACATTTACCCTCTTCCACAAATTGACGATACTCTAGATTGTCTGAAGGGGAGTAAGTTTTTCTCAACCATGGACATGTACTCGGGATACTGGCAAATCGAAGTAGATGAGGCTGATCATAAGAAAACTGCATTCATCGCCCCTGATGGCCTGTATGAGTTTAAGGTAATGCCGTTTGATTTGTGTAATGCACCAGCAACTTTTGAACGGATCATGGATAATCTTCTAAGTCACCTGAAGTGGACGATGTGTCTTTGTTATTTCGATAACATTATAGTGTTCTCAGAGACATTTGATGAACACATAAAAAAAACGAGGGCCGTTCTTAAGTTTCTCCAACAAGGCGGACTGAAACTTGATCCAAGAAAGTGTCTCTGTGAAGCTAAAGAAATCAAAATACTTGGACACCTTGTGTAAAACGAAGGTGTGCGGCCAGACCCAGAAAAGGTGAGATCTATAACGGAATTTCCTATTCCTAAAAGTATTAGAGATGTGAGAAGCTTCCTCAAATTATGTTCTTATTATCATCGTTTCATCAAAGACATTTGTATCAAAGCCAGGCCACTCAGGCCACTCCACGAGTTGTTAAAAGCCGATGCTAAATTTATCTGTGGTGGTGCTCAGCAAGATTCTTTTGATGTGCTGTGAAAAGCTCTGACAACTGACCCTGTACTTGGTCTGTATTATGAGAGAGCACCTACAGACCTACACGCAGATGCCAGGGGGTATGGGATCGGTGCTGTTCTGGTGCAAATTTCGGGCCACTTCTATGCCACTTACAAAAGCCGAGAGAAACTACTCAACTACAGAAAGAGAATGTCTTGCTGTGATCTGGGCCATGTGCAAATTTCGACAGTATCTCTATGGAAGGCCATTCACAGTTGTTACAGATCATCATTCACTTTGCTGGTTGACAGGTCTTACGGATCCAACAGGATGACTCGCCAGATGGGCACTACGCCTTTATGAGTATGACATTACCATCGTTTACAAAAGTGGAAGAAAACACTAAGATGCCAACTGTCTCTCAAGAAACCCTGTGCAGGACCATCAAGACTTTGATGAAGATAGTGACTGTCTTGCTGCACTCCAGGATCTCTCTGCTGAGCAGAAGAAGGACGCCAAGATATCTCAAATTATGTTTGCCTTAAATCGGTCAGAGGATGGGAAAAACAATTTAAGGCAGTTAATGGATTACTTTGCAAGAAAAACTCTGATCCGTTTTGAAAGAGGTAGCTACCAATGGTTCCTAAACACATGCGCTTAGATGCTCTACAGAAATTCTATGACACACCTTTGGCTGGACATTTAGGATTTATTGAGAGATACGATAGGATACGCAAGAGATTTTCTGGCCAGGTTTATTTAAGAGTGTCCATTACTGTGTCGCAATGTCGAGAGTGCCAGAGGAGAAAGGCAGCTCCTAGGAAACCACCTGGCCAACTCATACCAATTCCACCAGCCGAAACGCCTTTCCAGCGTGTTGGGATTGACCTCCTTGGACGATTTCCAACGTCTGCTAGTGGCAATAGATGGATTATTGTTTGCACTGATTATCTGACACGCTGTGTAATTACAAAAGGCATGATAACAGCCGAAGCATTCGAGGTAGTCAAATTCATTGTGGAAGACATTGTATTAAAACACGGTGCCCCAAGGTCGTTAATTACGGATCAAGGGAAAGTTTTTCAGTCGAATCTTGTGACAGAGATAAACCGTCGGTGCAACATTACTCATCACATGACGATTGCCTATCATACGCAAACTAAGGGGCTTACTGAACGCCTTAATAAGACCTTGGCCGACATGCTATCAATGTTCGTCATCGTTGAGCAGAGCAACTGAGATGATGTGCTACCTTTCTTGACGTTTGCCTGCAACACCGCCAAACAAGACACCACTGGATTTACGCCATTTTTCCTGGTGCATGGGCGTGAGGTGACGACGATGGACACTGTGTTTCTGCTTGTCATCGTATGTTAGGCATATACTCGTGGGACACCCCTTACAGGTTCTGAACTGCATGTAGTGTGCCACGTGTACTGTAGATAATTTAGGAAAAAGAATAGTACTGGAATCGATCGCTGCAGGAGAGGTATATGACAAGTATTGTCAGAGTATCTACGTTAAGTATATCTGAACTCATCGTTATACATAAACAGTAATTTACCCGCTCAGGGATACAGTAGATCACGACTTAGTCAAATCAGTGAGATAATTGCCACTAAAGAACTGATTCAACAGAAGGTTGCTGAGTTAGAGCGTTTAGAAGTGCAACAGTAGGCTTAATTAATGGGTTTACCAAGAAATTACACAAAAGTCTTTTCTAAGATGCCAGAAGTCATAACAGGTTATGTTTATAATATGGACATGTATCCACAAGAAACGTATTGCTGCACATTTTATTCAGTCCCTTGGACAACATAGGAAGCAGTAACTAGAGAAACGAGAAAGATATTAGATCAAAATATTGTCATGTAGAAGGTGTAATTAGATGAATGACGAACACTAACTTCACTTAACAAAGGTTTATTTAGCACTTACACCTACAAGAGCATGGAGCGAACTGCCTCCGGCCAGAACACGTAAGGTATATATACAGTTACCTGGAGTTATCCTGGAGGGCCTCCTTACTACGGATCAATTGGAATGAAAGTAAATCTAATCTAATCTGATGTTGCATTCCTCTCTCCGATTAAACCTCAGCCCATGATAAAGGCCACTGATAAATTTTTTATCACCAGGAGCATGCACTTAAAGGCTCCATTTCCCATTAAAATTTCGACCTGCACCCGTGTGTTGACTACCTCTGATTTGGCACTACAACCTTGTACTGGAGAAGCTGGTATCTTATATGTAAGGAGTTCATCACAATTGATGTTGCTTTGTGTCTAAAATCACACTAATCGGCATACTGCCTATCTTAGCATGCAATGCAGCTTGTACCAGAGATTTACCTGACTGACTAGAGACTTTTGGCTCAGTGCATAATTCATTGCATCATCTATAGAAGTGCCTTCACTTTTCTCCATGACCACTACTGGAAAGCATGGGGTGGTCGACTTTAGTTTAAAGTTGTAGAAGGTCCGAGTTAGTCATCATCTAACATTCCCTCGATTCTCACTCTTTGGTCTTGATGCTGTTGCACCATGTGATTGTCTTGTCCCTGCACTTTACTGTGCTCAGGATTATTCCAGTATTGATTGTATCCAGCAGGTGGCCTCCAATTCGGATTAGACTGACCTGCCTGCTGGTTTGTACACCTATCAGAATTGTATCTACTTGTTTTTGACTGCTGGAAGTTGGGATAATTGTTCCCTACGATGTCTCCACGTCTCTTCCTATTACCAGCTTGTTGACTTTTGTTGTATCCACTCACATTTGAATTCTGATACGCAACATTGTTATGTGGTTGCCTATAACCACCATCGCCCCTCCAGTGTTGATATGGTAATTGTTCCTCTTTAGGTTCCCATTACCACTGCCATTGCTTTTGTTATTCCCCCCATATGGTATAGAATAACTACCATTATCTGTGTTATTCTTCTTTTGATCTTCATGTATAAGACCGAGAGAATCTACACCGGATAGAAATTTTTCTTGCAAAGAGTTTTACTGATGCACTCTTCAACATATTTACACATGCTACCAAGTTCAGAGTTGTACATTGTGAGACTGTTCATCTACTTCGTGTAACAAAGCTTCATCACTTCATTTAACTGATGGGTGACGTTTTCATCCCGCAATTTCTCTCGAGCCTCTAACGTCTCATCGCGTTCTTCTTCTCTAAGAGCTAACCTCTCTACTCTTTTCCAGTCTTTAATGGCTGAGTTCCCTTCATGTTCCCTTTCTTTAAAGGATACCTTCTCTTCACATTCCCTTCCTTTAGGAACTAAATTCTCTTCACGTTTCCTTTCTTTAAAGGCTAAATTCTTTTCTCGTTCCCTTTCCTTCAGGGCAAATGTCTCATTGATTTGCTTATCATGATCCTCTAGTTGTTGATTTAGCTTTGTTAAAAGAGCTTCGTCGCGTCCCTTTTCTCTAATTTTTTAAAATATGATGTGAAGAAATCATCATCCGGCATTTCTGCCAGTGATTTTTTAACTACTATGCATTTGACATCGCTTCCGCAGAGGTCGATGCTGCTGATTTAGTATCAACTGTTAACATACTGGTTTCAGACTCGCTGTGTATCAGTTGCTTTAGTTCCGTTCCTATGATGTTTGCTTGCGAAAAGGGTTCGGCTAATTCACTGCCTTCACCTATTCATTCTTGTAAATTACCTAGAAATTAGGAATCAGAGATTTCTGTTTCCTTTCTCGCTATCTGACGTGTTCTAGAGCAGTTCATAATGTCAATAAATACAAAATTTATCGTGCTAGCTGTAGTGTATACATGCAAAATCAATTTTTGAGTCAGCTGTTTGTCTGCGAGCGAGACTCTCTACTATACCCAAGTCGAAATAACGAAGTGACTTGACAGTGAAGCACAGTAGACTATGGAAGCAGCAGCAACAGCTGTGCGATTCCTTACTGGACTACTTTCTCACAGCGCCTTTTAAGATGCAGCACTGAGTTCGCTTTGCAGGATCATAATATCCTTGTGGCTTAACAAAGGCACTCCTGTGTATAAAATGATCCCGTGTTCCTATTATTTCTATTTTCGTATATCTCAGCAAAAGCACCAGGCAGCGCACTGTCTTTTAAGTGATCGGAATGAATCACGTTCAGTTGTTGTATTTGATACGAAAGGAATGTTAAAGTGGATCGGAATTGTTCATGTAAATACAATAACTAACAACACTAAAAATAATATAAACTGCCTGGGTACTTACCAATCACTGCAATGTGTATGCAGAGCGTTACACTTGTGCAGGGGAGTATTTTTTAATAATGAGGTGAGATATATTGTCAGATGCGCTACACACCATGCAGTCAAAAATGCCAATCACAATCACAAAAATAAAGACGAATGACAGGCAAAGGGTAAATGACACTTAGTTCAGAATCACTTTCTTCCTCCATACTGTCGTTATCTGAGGTCTGGTCCATGGACGACTCACTGGAATTGACCAAGAATACAATTACATTTCACTCCACTTTTCCACATCTCTTTAACAACTGAATCGGTGAGTGCAGAAACCACTTCAGTCACAAAATGCAAATTTTTCATGAGAGAGAAAAAACGCCATAACTCCTCCAAATTTTCAAATGTTTTAACCTTTTCTTTCCTCTTTTATAAAATGCAATTATGTTGCTGTCATGCAAAAATTTCCTAATTTCGACATAAATTAGACTCAGGAAAATTTAAAATTTGATCCGGCCTTATGCTGTTTCTGCACTCAACTGGTTTTTACAGACAGCTGCGAACTAGGAAAAAGGTAATCATTCATTTAAAGTCTATATTTGTTCATATTATATTAAAATGAATTTACAGTATTGCAAAGTTATCAGAAAACAGGAATATAACAAAGCAAAACGCCCTTAAAATAGATCATTCTCGACCAATGTATGATTGTCATATGCAATGGTTGGCCAGGTAAATACTGCGTCACAAAAACCTTTGAAGCTTTCAGGAATATGAATTATCATCTTCTTGATGTAGATTGGAACTTTCCCTGATGGATAAGCTGCAGTACTTGAAGGAAAATCAATACCTACGTTCTGGGAAGCAGGTTTCAGCAGCTTATAGCTGTGCTTTTGCAGTCCATCAATGGAAGTATATCCTGCGATTACACCTTTTTCTATAGCGTTATAGCGCAACTCTGTATATCGAGTGGCACCAAACTTGAATTTTGCTTCTTTTGGCAAACTCCTCCCTCGACATTCTCTGGGTGATGGTTTTTTTGTGTAATATTCCTTCCACCAACAATCAAAATCTTTTTCGTCAGTGGTGAGTAGCTTGGTGATGTGAAAGTTGTTACTGGACTGAGCACACAACTCTTCATATTCATCAGGTGTATATATCCGGTCATTTTTACGTATCATCCTCTTAATAGTGCCAAAATCTTCGAACGGGAAAGTAAAGAAACCTTTGTTCAAAACGCCCTGTATCTGCAAGAGCAAGGCAGAATCTTATCATGGTGTGATTCCGATTCTGTCCGAAAGTGCCATCGGAAACGAAATACAGATTTTTAACATTTGATGGAATATTAGTGTCAAAGTATTTCAATAGCATGCTGAATATCTCATTGGCTCCTTTGTGAGCTACTCCTTCACGGTACTGGAATATTTCTGATTTCATTGTTTTTAGATTTATTATCCCAAAACAGATCACCCAAAGTTACCTCACGTAAAATATGTCCTGAACTGGGATTGCTGGAAGAGGGAGATTTTGCATAAAATCAAATGAAAATACGTCTGTGTCTTCACATTCCGCACACAACTTGGGTGACACTTCGAAGTTTATTGTAAAATTTCTTGGCTCGTCTCTTGTGCATAGTAAGTTCAGCAAGAGCAGCCCTTTTAGCTGTATCACCAATAGAGCAGTTCTTCACTTTTACATCAAGTTCTTCACATTTTATGCAGGTTTTTACCTGCACACATCCGAACTGTAATGAAAAGTTGTCATGCAAATATGTAAAACAAAACTCATATTTTACATTTAAATGAGGTCACTTTAAACAAGGAATGGATTTTTTTAACATCAAGGCGCGCATCAAGATAACAAATATTTTTGGAGGCATAGTGGGTAATCTTGGTGGGAAATTATGAAATATGCTCATGTATTTTAGAACAAACTTTGGCAGAAATCGTGTTCTTCTTGAGATCTTTACCTCGTTTATCTTGAGGTGATTTACCCTCTATTAGGAGATCAGTAAGCCTTCGAACCCTGCCCTCAGTAATACGTTACATTGAAATAAACGCTTTCTTACATACTCTTTTCTTTTCTCCTCTGTATAGTAGGAAATACTCGAAACTGGCTGCTGTTTCTCTAGGCTGTTCAGAACGAGGCCTACGGTGCTTAATGGTGTTTTTCAATCAGTTGTTGTAAGAAAATACATTGCTCGTCTTTCGATCTCAGCTTATTCAAATTAGCAACAAATTAAGATTTTTCATCCTCACAAAACTTAGTAAAGCATTGTAATTTAAGGTTACAAGCAGCACCTGTTGTTCTAGACGGGATGAGACGCCCTTTCCAGTTGATGTGTTCAACCCCACGAACTTTAGAGGTTCTATCACGTTTCTTCGATGTTTTTCTTCATTTATCCTCCTCTTCTTAGGAGCTGTTTCATGGTCACTTTAAGTGCTTGTGGTACTCACAGACATATTGAACATAGAACAGGAAATGCTAACCACGAACATAGAACACGTTGAAAACAATCAACAAAACAAAGACTTCCATAAGAGCAGCTGTTTAGGCTGGTGAACACATGACACATGCTCAGTGAAAGGGACATGCAATCTAGCGGTGGGATCAGAAACCACGCCAGTCACTGACTCATGTTATTTCTGCACTCAGCGTCTGAAAAAGACACCCTCTATCTACGAATCTACTCAACAGACTAACGTGGTTCTTGCACTCAACACTCATCTTGCCTTTCTAAGCATCTTTTCATCGAAAACGATTTTTCGCATTTTTGTGACTGAAGTGGTTTCACCACTCACCGATTCCACCGTATCTGTGTGGGATGCAACATTATTCCACTTATCTGGCGTTATTTGTCCCAGAGCTTCCACTAACAGCCTTTGAATTTCTGCCTCAGAGAAGCTGCTGTTACCTGTTGCCACGTAATGTCTAATCTGTGCCCAAATCATGGCGATGCCATGGAATTGTCAATGGTATGGTGGAACCTAAAACCCTATGGCCACATTGTTTAGCTACCTCATCAACAACATACTGTTCAAATTATGGCTTATTTTTTCACTTACGTAAATTGTCCTTCACGTTGTGTTGTTCCAGCCGTACAACAATGTTGGCTCTTTTCGTTGCCATCGTTGGAGCTTTATCTTTCATAACTGAATGATAGGGGGCATTATCCATTGCAATGACATAGGGCCAATTCAGATTTTCCAATTAGTTAGCCCTTGAACCACTTCATAACACCTATTGTGATGCATCTCCTCATTGTATTCGCTTGCTTTTCTCGACTTCTAAACGAGGAGGAGCTAGGCACGAAAGCAGATGCAGTTCCAGTACGCAAGACAATAATTTTTGCGTCCTTTCCCATCAAACAGCGGAACATCCACATATATTCTCATCTGACCAGTCTTTTCCGACGAAATGACTGGAGTTGATCCAGGTTTCGTCGCCGACACAATGTCTTCAAACGACACTTTAGCGATATTTTTTTAAAGTCAACAATGGCACGCTACGATGCCACCTCTCTCCATTATAATTCCCCATCTATTTATTCTTTTGTACCGAAAACCGAGGGCTCTGACAATGGATACCAAAGACGTCTTGCTGTCACTGAACAACTCCATCTTGCAGAAAGTAACGCATACCTTTTTTTTTAAACATTTGTATGTTCTTTTATCTCGTGATAGATATGTCTGTGGAAATGAACAGCATCTTGCTGAAAAGGGTCCAAGTTTGTTATACATGTTTCTGTCCTCTTTTTACTGGGTGTCTGTATTTTGGATGAAACAGGCTCTTCCCCTTGTGCACCGAATTTCTGCTTACAAACATTGAAAAAATTATTTTAAGTATCTTCACAGCATCTACAACTCCTTCGACTACCTATGTTAGAGGTAATAGAGTTTTCGAAATACTCCCGCACCGAGCACACAAACTCACATGTCTGACCACACAAAAACTGGGCAGATCGCTGAACTTTTTGTTTAGCAGCCACACTTTTTTGCGCACTTCCTCTACAGGCTTCAGACAATCTGTGGTACAAAATAAACTCCCCACACAGAGAAATAAAGCATACAGCGAAACGGAACACTGTTGTTTATGTTACCAGCCACGAGTGTTGTCTGCAACTGGCTACAGTAGGTGCTACCTGCAGTAGCAGAGAGATCTGACAACAGTGAACAGAACAGGAGAGTAGTGGGACCACATATGTGTCACTCCTCTCTGCATTGTTGCCAAATGTATTCAAGATGGCGGATCCAAGATGGTGGCAACAGACATGGCAATGTCGCAATGACACCATGGTGGGAAGTTCAAATTTTGGTGGGAAGATATGTCAATTGGGCTACCTCCCCTAACCTTACCTCCTGCCCTACCCCCCCCCCCCAGACAATGGCAGGATTATAGGTCACTTGGGTCAACCCCAATAATCTAAGTCATCCAACCACCATCTCCTCCTGGGAATTGACAGGAAAAGGACTCAGCCTGTGCTGGATAGGATGGATGTAAGCCTTTATTTAGACAGTATTTATTTAAACAGTTTGAGGCAGTAGCTCCATCCAGTATGTTCACCATGAGGTCTGGAGTCCAACTGACATAGTACACAGTGCTGCCACCAGAGGGCACTGTCGTCCCTCCTGTGACGAAATCCAAGATGGCGGTCTGGGGGAAAAGTGGCAGGAAACAATAGCAAACCTTAATCCAGTCACGTGTTAGACTTCAGCCAGTAGGATCACTGTATGTGGTAACGTCATTGGAGGGGGTACAGAGCAGGCTCAGCAGCTCTGGGACCTCAGTCTTGCTCAGTCAGCCAGCAGCAGCAGAAGAAGAACCAGGAAACGCCAACAGCAGTCGCAATCCAATACAGCCCTGCAAAACAGGAAGAAATGTAAAAGTAAGTACCCCCTAACACATCTTCGTCTGTGGTTAGCATTGTTATTATTATTATTATTATTGGTTGTTTTCAGGTCTTGGTCAATATGTAATGCATCCTCATCTGCAGTCAGCAGTAGCCCTCGATGTGCCCAGGCCCACAGGGTCGAGCGACAAGAATGCAATAATCCCAATTCCTGAGAAAGTAGATGCTGACAGGTGTGAATATTACAAACTATGAGTTTAATAAGTCACGCCTTCAAAATACAAACACGAATTATTTACAGAAGAATGAAAAAACTATTAGAAGCCGATCTCGGGGAAGATCAGCTTGGATTCCGAAGAAATTAAGGAAGACCCGAGGCAGTACTGACCCTACGACTTATCTTAGGAGATAGGTAAAGGTAAGGCAAACCTAATACTCTCTTTGGAATTCTGAAGGCAGCAGGGGTAAAACACAGGCACCAAAAGGCTATTTACAACTTGTACAGAATCCAGACGACCGTTATTAAGTCGAGGGGCAGTGAAGTGAAGCAGTGGTTCAGAAGGAAGTGAGACAGTGTTGTAGGCTGTCGCCGACGTTACTCAGTCTACACGTGGAGCAAGCAGTAAAGAAACGAAAGAAAAATGTTGAGCAGGAACTGAAGTTGCGGGAGAAGAATTAAAAACGTTTGAGGTTTGCGATGACATTTTAATTCTGTCAGAGACAGCAAAGGACATGGAAGAGCACTTGAAAGGAATGGACAGTGTCTTGAAAAGAGGATATAAGATGAACATCAACAAAAGCAAAACAAGGATAATGGAATGTAGTCGAATTAAACCGGGTACTGCTGAGGGAATCAGATTAAGAAGTCGGATATTTACAGAAGTAGACGAATTTTGTTACTTAGGCAGAAAAATATCTAATCGTGACCCTTGGTACAGAGGATAAAAAACGTAGACTTGCGATGATAAGGAAAGCGTTTCTGAAGAAAAAAAACTTGTTAACATCGAGTATATATTTAAGTGTCAGGTATTCTTTTCTCAAAGTATTTGTATGGAGTGTAGCCATGTATGGATGTGAAACATGGATGATAAACAATTTAGACAAGAAGAGAACAGAAGCTTCTGAATATGGTTCTACACAAGAATGCTCAAGATTAGGTACATAGATCACATAACTAATCAGGAGGTACTCTACAGTATTGAGTAGAAAAGAAATTTGTGGCACAACCTGATTAGAAGAATGGGTCAATTGACCAGGGTGTATACGGGGACAAGGAAAAAAAATTCCCGGATTATTCCCGGATTTCTCCCGGATATCCCGTTTAAAAAATACGCTTTTTCCCGGGCGAAAATACACTTCTTCTGTGCTAAGTGACAGTAGGTTTTCCGTAGATTTTCCCTCGGAACTGAAAAACTTATCAATTCTTTGAATGGTTAACGTTTTATACAATCGCGTAGAACTTCCCGGAATAAAAAGACGGGCAGAGAAGTTTTGGAGAGACTTTTAATTTAAAAAAAAGGAGAGAAGTGTTGGAAAGATTTGCAGCAACATATACGTTCCATATTTTCGTATTACGAAAGTATAAATTCGAATTACACCAAACACAGCGCGTTAGTTTGCGGAGCGTTGAAACCGAGGTTGCGATGTCCTTTTGTAAGCGAGTCATATCTCAAGCCACGAGATCTCGCCAGACGACGACAGCAGCTATTCAGAGCATAGGACACGTGTTTTAGTCAGCCAATAGCACCATCACTTGTTGCATAGCGCGAACACACAAGAGGAAAAGTTAACGGTTTACATTAATGTACACAGTACCGTATATCTACAAGAAAAGCTAAGCTTTCACATATAATATTAGTCTCTAAGATTAACACGCTACAACAGAAGCTAAGCTTTCACATGTAATATTGATCTTTTTTGCGTGTGTTTCATTTTAAGATACATCACTCAAATGTGCCAGTAAATTTAAAATTATGACATAAATGTCTCGGCTCGAAAAGCTTGTAAGTGGCTGGTCCTCAAACTGTTCAGTTTCGAACGCTCTGTGATTTAGATATCCATCCCACTTTCTCACACGTAACATAATTCATCTTGCGTAAAAAGAAATTTACTTTGAAAGTAACGCTTTTCTAACCACCGTTCGCAATACTATCCGAAGACTGTTAGAAATAGGTTCGATTTACGTTTCCAGAGAGCGCCAGAAAACAGGCATTATTGTGCGTGTGCAACTACAGTGGTGTAGGAAGCCCGTATGTTCGTTTGTATAAAGCACTAAAAGAGCTTACATTGCACCATAAAAGAAACAGGGCATCAGAGGGTGCTCCAAAGAGCATCGGAATTTCGTAAACCATACTAAAATGCATAATTCGGCTTGAAGTGTGAATTGGCTTTTTCCAGATTCACAATGAAGTAGGTCCCATCTGATATTAAGCTTTTCAGTGTCGTTTCTGGGATGTAAATTTTCTTGGAGTACCAGTACTCTACGATCTCATTTTTGGTTATTATGGCATAATGCCATATAGGGCAGAAGATGATAACGTGCACTTGAAATTCAACGAAAAGTTGGAACTAGCCAATACTGTAGAATGAAACAATTCGTTTCAGATAAAATGATTGCCTCTGCGGAAAGATTAATAAAGCTAAATTTCTTTAGCAAACTTGCAAAAATAACTTCACTGTTCTGCAAGGCGATTAATGCTTGACTGCTACTAACTTGGAAATAAAATAAAATCAGAAAACTGAAATTAATAATATATTTCTGCCCTCCGTAATTATGTGAATGTATTTTAATTCACTTGATAGCTCCCGGCCACAGAAATCCGTTTTGTTTTCATTTGACTTGGGAGCTGTACACGAAGAGAAGCAGTGAAATCACTTAACGTAAACTCGTGTCACGTGGAGGTTAACCCCCTCCCCACTACAACTCTGTGCAAGCGTGAATCTCGCAGCTAGGGCGCGCGAGAAAAATTTTTCTCGTTTGCATCTGGCTGCTTGCTGCTGCTACCGATACAGCTAACAGCCAAACTTCAAGTAGCGGGAGAAGGTACTGCTTATACGCGAGTCAAATGCGCATGCGCAACAGACCGCTGGCAACTGGTCAAACGAACCTAATGTGAACAGTTGTGACGTCATGCTCATAGCATGCAGTTTATTGTTACGAAGAATTACAGTCTCCGCCCTACGGCCTTTGACGTATTTTTGCTATTTGCAAACGCTTGTGCGTGCACGGTTTTTTGTTGTTGTAATTGCACATTTCCTTTGTCACTAAAGTTTTATTTTTTTTCCCTCTCGTTTATATTTTATTGCTGCAGTATCATTCTCCAGCAGCAGCAGCAGGATACAATAACACTCTTTGCTAGAGAATCAATTCTGCAGCCAAAATTTAAAAAAATTTAACTGAAAGCTAAAACAATGAAAAATTCCCGGAATTCCGAAAAATTCCCGGGTTTTTCCCGGTTTTCTCCCGGATGAAAAAATTCCCGGGTTTTTCCCGGATTACCCGGTTGTCCCGGGTCGTATACACCCTGATTGACACACATATTGTGAGACATAATAATCATGATCATGATGAGGTCCCATACTCCGGAGAGCGTAAGGAACGTTGCGGTAGACCCACACCGCCGGCTAGGCAAGGTCCTAGCGGAAGGGGTTTGCCATTGCCTTTCTCCAACCGTAATGGGGATGAATGATGATGATGAAGACAACACAACAACGCCCAGTCATCTCGAGGCAGGGAATCCCTGACCCCGCCGGGAATCGAACCCGGGACCCCGCGAGCGGGAAGCGAGAACGATACCGCAAGACCACGAGCTGCGGACGTGAGACATGAAAGTATCGCCAATTTACTATCGGAGAGAAGCGTGGGGGGTGTAAAAATCGTAGAGAGATCAATACAGATAGTAGATTCACAAGTATTTAAGATGCTGTAGTTGTTAGGAGATGAGGCTTGCACAGGATAGGGTTGCATGAGAAGTTGCATTAAGCCAGTGTGAAACTGAAGACCATAACAACAAAGTTTGGATCTCACGAAATGCAATCCGAGGTCGAAATACTTTTCTTAGAAGCATCTTTTGAATGGCAAGTAGGATGTGGAGGCTTAATGTTGCATAATCTGTAATACGATTGTATTTCTCTTTTGTATTTATTAGCGAAATTACAAAATGTGAACAAACATACCTACATCAATGGGCATTGTTATTAGCAAATTATCATTTGCATTTACAAGAATAATTCTTTAGGCAAAACTTTCATGAAGATTAACTATTAAACGAGAGATTTAAAAATAAAACGGGGTACAGAGTGATGCAGTTGTTCCAAGAGTACATGCACTTACGAGATATTGAAACAGCAGTACCAAATAATCAAACAATGCAAGTTACGAAAATTTACGAGGAAAGACTAAAATAGATTCCCTAAATGCGACATTTCACTTTTCTGAAAAGCTAGCGCACATGGCTGAATATTACCTTCTTTAATAAATTCCAAATTACAGCAACGGAAAACCGAAATCAGGCCCTCACGCCAGCACACACATGTGCTTCAGCAAACAGATTCTTTAAAATTACCTTGTTCATTTCCACAGTTTACGCATTACAAACCACAACAAAATACTTAGCTAATTTTGCTACGTCCTGCAGGTTGAAAGCGTTAGGAGTCAAATGTCAGCATCTTCTTCAACGACGATGATGGCTGGTGTTCCGCCGAGCCTGGACGTGGTTTCTTGACAGTTTCCTTCATCCGACTAGATGAATACTAGGCTGGTACCTTAAGTCCGGCCTCAATTACGCTATTCGAAAACGTTCTCGCAACTTTCACATAGGATGACACTAGATACTGACAGATGGAGTGCACGGATTCTGTCCTGGGGAGGACTGAGTGACAACACGAAGGGCATCCCGCTACCCTCTGCCATTAACATTGCCAAATCCAAAATAGCATGCTGACCCGGTGAAGACACGGGATGAGGCCAGGAAAAATAACAGCTTACCTTTCTTTAATCCGGAGTGCTTCCTTTTATTAAACATTCTTTTTATTCTCTATTTTCATTTCATTCCCTCATACGGGGGCGGGATGGCAGCAGTAATTTAGCCGCATTTCGGCCTACTGTTTTAAAAGCAGAACAACAATGTTAGAAGACATAGAAAGATCAACAAAATGTAAAAGTACTGGAAGACATCGGAGTGATGCTGATGTGGTAGAGTTGACATAGTACACTGAGGAAGTCATGAGATACCTCCTAATATTGCGTAGGACCTCAATTTGCCTAGCGTAATGCAACAACTAGCACTACGCTTTTGCGATCTCCTTTTGGGCGGCTTACCGCAGAAACTCGACGTTACATGGAATCAACAATTTCTTGGAAATCCCCTGCAGAACCACTGAGCCATGCTGTCTCCATAACCGTCCATAATTGCGAAGATGTTGCTGGTGCAAGATTTTGAACAAAAACGGACGTTTCGATTATGTACCATAAATGTTCTGCAGGATTCCTGTCGGGTGATCTGCGTGGTCAAATAATTCACTCCAGTTGTCCAGAATGTTCTTCAAACCAACTGCGAACAATTACTGCCCGGTGACAATCCCGTCATCGTTTGGGAACATCAAGTCCATAAATGGCTCAAAATGGTCTCCAAGTAGCCGAACACAACCATTTCCAGTCAATGATCGGTTTAATTAGACCAGAGGACCCAGTTCATTCCAACTAAACACAACCCACGACACTATACTAAACACAGACCCTACCACTATGGAGCCAACACCAACTTGCACAGTACTTTGTTCACAACTTGGATCTATGGCTTTGTGGCGTCTGCGCCACACACTAACACTTCCATCAGCTCTTACCAACTGAAATCGTGACTTATCTGACGAAGCAACGGTTTTCCAATCGTCTAGTGTCCGCCCCAGTAGCTGAGTGGTCAGCGTGACGGATTGCCGTCCTCTGGGCCCGGGTTCGATTCCCGGCTGGGTCGGAGATTTTCTCCGCTCAGGGACTGGGTGTTGTGTTGTGTCCATCATCATTTCATCCCCATCCGGCGTGCAGGTCGCCCAATGTGGCGCCGTATGTAATAAGACCTGCGCCAAGGCGGCCGGACCTGCCCCGCGAGGGGCCTCCCGGCCAATGACGCCAAACGCTCATTTCCATTTCCAATCGTCTAGTGTACAACCGATATGGTCTGAAGTCCAGGAAAAGCGCTGCATGCGATGTTGTGCTGTTAGCAAAGGCATTCGCATTGGTCGTCTGCTGTCATACCCCATTAACGCCAAATTTCGCTGCCCTGTCATAACGGATACATATGTCGTTGGTCCAACATTGATTTCTGCGGTTATCTCACGCAGTGTTGCTTGTCTGCTAACACTGACAACTCTAAGTAAACGCCGTTACTCTAGGTCGTTACGTGATGGCCGTTGGCCACTGCGTTTTCCATCGTCAGACGTAATGCCTAAAATTTGGTATTCTCGGCACACTCTTGACACAATGGATCTCGGAATATTGAATTCCTTAACGATTTCCGAAATGCAGCGTCCCTTGTGTTAAGCTCCTCCTACCATTCCGCGTTCAAAGTCTGCTAATTACCGTCGTGCAGTCATAATCACTTTGGAAACCTTTTCCTATGAATCACCTGAGTAAAAATGACAGTTCGGCTTAAGCAATGCCCTTTAATGCCTTATGTACGCTACTACTGTCAACTGTATATGTGCATATCGCTATCCCGTGATTTTTGTCACCTCAGTGTATGGCGAGCTGCAGAGAGACGACGAGTATCAGAAGATGATGCTGATGTCATTTCTGCTTGATGATCAGATCTAGATAATGCAGAGACGAACGATGTCATGGCAGGCAGTGAACAGAAGATGAGGATAGACAGATGACGTCGAAATTGTGGAAAATGGGAAAAAGTTATCGGATGTGGGTGGGAGAGAGTTGCTACGGTTGGAACTAACTATGCTGTTGCGTCAGATTTCGTGCTGTAATACTTGAAGGACTACTCAAGTGTGAGTGGGAAAGTACTGGGCGAAGCCATCTACTCACTAAATGATCAAGTGGGAATGGTTTTGGGAGTAGGATGCAGAGGCATTTAAATGAAATACAGAACAGCCTGCCAGGTTGACGTGACTGATGAAGTCACATCTGCGGCATATGACATCAGTGGAGGTATGGTTGTTGCCGGAGTAAGTGCAAGAGCTGGTTCTGCTTCTGGACGCAGATGTTGTAATATGGCGATAAAATGGATCAGCAGTAAGGGCTGATGGCGCTACTTATGTTGCAGTTCTAACTTTGGTGGCGGCGGTGGTGCTCGTGGTGGTGGTGGTGACGGCAGTGGCACTGAAACTGTAGCGCAAGCTGAATTAATTTCATCTGCAATTGAGGACTCATTTAAGTCTGGGGACGCAATTTGTGTGAGTGGGATGGCAGATGAAGTCATCTGAATAGTGGGGAAGGTGGGAATAGCAGGAAAGGGCATCGAGTGGCGGGAAGAGGGGGGGGGGGGGGGTAGTAAAGGGCTAACGTAGCAGAATACTGTTAAATGAGCTTTCACAAAACACAAAGAAATTCTGGTCGCATGTAAACCCTGTCAGTGACGCCAAAGTTTGTGTCAAGTCACCCACGGACAACGCTTACACTGTTTTGAAACGTTCCTTTACAAAGGAAAACCCAAGAGTATTGGCCCAATTTAATTCTAGTACTACTGAATTGATTAGTGCAATAGATATTAGTGAAAATTGTCTTGAGACTCACTTGAATCCGTTAAAATTGAACACAGCCCATGCCCAGTGGAATTATTGTTGGATTCTACATCCAATTTGCGGTTCAGTTAGCCCTTCTGATAATATATAGTGTATCGTAGATCCCTTGAACAAAAAACCGTGCTCAGTATCTGGAAGAAATCATATGTCACCCCTGTCTACGAGAAAGGTAGCAGAAGTGATCTAGAAAACTACCGTCCAATATTACTGACACCCATTTGCTGTACAATCTTAGAATATACTCTGAGCTCCGACAGCATTTCTAACAGAAGGACTTCACCCACGCCATGGATTTCGACACCACATCCTGAAAACAGTGCATCGAGGTGTCAGGTAGATGCAGTATTTCTTGAATTCCGAAAAGCGTTTGACACAGTGCCTCACCCACGTTTATTATCAAAAGTACGATGGTATGGGGTATCAAGCGAAATTTGTGACTAGACCTGTGGGTCTCTTCGTAGGGAGGACGCACCCAGTTATCTTATTTCGAAGTAGACGTAACTCTGGGTGTGCCACAGGTGTCATGGGAGACTTGCTATTCGTGTTGTATATTAATAACCTTTCGGACAACATTTATAGTATCCTCAGACTTTACGCTTATGATGCAATTATCTACAATGAAGTACTGTCTGAAACAAGCTACATAAATATCCAGTCAGATCTTGACAAGATTACGAAGTGGTGGAAAAACTGATAAAGTGCTTTAAATGATCAGAAACGCAAAACAGGGCACTTCACAAAACGAAGAGACGGATCATCCTATGACTATGACATCAGTGAGTCACAGTCGGAGTCGGTTAACTCATAGAAATACCTGGCTTGGTGTAACACTTTGTAGGCGAAATGGAATGATCACATAGCCTCAATCGTGGGTAAAGCAGGTGGAATAATTCGATTTATAGAATATTCGGGAAATGCGATCAGTCTACAAAGCAGATTGCTTACGGATCATTCGTGCGATCCGTCCTAGAGTACTGCCCAAGTATGTGGAACTCGTACAAACTAGGACAACTGATGCTGAGGAAACTGAATTGGCAGGCTCTTGAACAGACATAAACTATCCTGAGAAACCATTCTTACAACGTTTCAGGAACCTGCTTTAAATGAAGAATCTAGGAATGTACTACAACCCTCTACGTATCGCTCCAGTTAAATATCGCGAGTACAAGGTTAGATTAATTACAGTAAGTACGGAGACATTTAAACAAACATTCTTCTCGTGCTCCATACATGAATGTAACTGGAGGAAACTCTAATAGCCGGAATAATAGGACATCCTGGTACCCTCTGTCATGTACTTACCAGTGATTTGCAGAGTATATATGTTCCCCACCCCGTGGACAATTTTCTTTTTGTATATGGGTGTTGTAATATTATTGGGATTTCTGTAGTATGAAAGCTGTGAGTACCCTTGGAAAGGCATTCACCTATCTGTATATTAAATGATCAACCTATGAGATGAGACCTATTCTTTGAAAGACATTTGTTTTATATCATTTACGTAACTAAAGATTCGCATCTAGCGCGGACGCTAATGCATCGATTGCGCAATCAAAGAAACATTTTAACAGAAACTGAACTGACGTTCCGCTTCGATCTAAATAAAAGATGACAGTAAAAAACTTTTGTAGATCTTCAGATTTTAATGTACTTCTGCTCGTAATGTGAAAACGTAAAGAAGGTCGACTTTAAGCTAAAAAAGTGAGCGGTCTTGCCAGCGTGCAGACAACATTATTAATTAATAAAATTCAAGTGAATTATGTTCGAAACTGTAAATCGGCAAGTTATTGTTATGAAGGTGTTGAACGGTGCAAGAATTGTCTCGAAGGAAGGAGAAAAGTAATGACTGTAATTTGTGACAAAAACGTGAAGCAAGGAGCTAGTACAGGACAGGCTGAAATCTGATCGCACCATACAGTTAGAAAATTACTTATGTAAGTTATACTGTCTATAAATAAGCCCTAATTGCTTGTGAGAATTGTGTGAATATATTTAGTGTTTACCAGATTTCTTATTCTATTCTTTTCCTTGATACTTTCTAACCTCCATGCCATATTATTTTTATAAATGTCAAACAGCCTTTACTACAGCAGAGAATACTGCGGCATCCTGGTCGTAGACAGAAGGCGGCTCCTTGTCTTCTATACCACTCATAGCTGCCCCATTTATTAATAATTTCATTTGCAAATGCATTTTTTTGTTGTTCATTGCTAAAGGTCCGTTAGGTAATTATAAAATTCATACTGATTACGTAAAGAAATCCGGGTTGTTCTTTTCCAAATCATAGAAGTCTTTGCGTAATCAAAAACTAGCCTCCTCCTGACAACGATCAGGAGCCGACCAGAAGACGGACGTCTTCGACCGCTTTCGTGTCTCCTGTGGCAAAGCTGTGCCAAAGTGGGAACACGACATTCTAGTATGAAACACTTTCAAAAATGACAGGTATATTTGAAACGGTAATAAAAACTAAACGAGCAGCGATAGAAATACACCGTTTGTTGCAATATGCTTGGGACAACAGTACATTTTCAGGCAGACAAACTTTCGAAATTACAGTAGTTACAATTGTCAACAACAGATGGCGCTGCGGTCTGGGAAACTCTATAGTACGATATTTTCCACATATCCACCATGCGTAGCAATAATATGGCGTAGTCTCTGAATGAAATTACCCGAAACCTTTGACAACGTGTCTGGCGGAATGGCCTCACATGCAGATGAGATGTACTGCTTCAGCTGTTCAATTGTTTCTGGATTCTGGCGGTACACCTGGTCTTTCAAGTGTCCCCACAGAAAGAAGTCACAGGGGCTCATGTCTGGCGAATAGAGAGGTCAATCCACGCCGCCTCTTGTATGTTTCGGATAGCCCAAAGCAATCACACGATCATCGAAATATTCATTCAGGAAATTAAAGACGTCGGCCATGCGATGTGGCCGGGCACCATCTTGCATAAACCACGAGGTGTTCGCAGTGTCGTCTAAGGCAGTTTGTACCGCCACAAATTCACGAAGAATGTCCAGATAGCGTGATGCAGTAATCGTTTCGGATCTGAAAAATGGGCCAATGATTCCTTTGGAAGAAATGGCGGCCCAGACCAGTACTTTTTGAGGATGCAGGGACGATGGGACTGCAACATGGGGCTTTTCGGTTCCCCATATGCGCCGGTTCTGTTTATTGACGAAGCCGTCCAGGTAAAAATAAGCTTCGTCAGTAAACCAAATGCTGCCCACATGCATATCGCCGTCATCAATCCTGTGCACTATATCGTTAGCGAATGTCTCTCGTGCAGCAATGGTAGCGGCGCTGAGGGGTTGCCGCGTTTGAATTTTGTATGGATAGAGGTGTAAACTCTGGCGTATGAGACGATACGTGGACGTTGGCGTCATTTGGACCGCAGCTGCAACACGGCGAACGGAAACCCGAGGCCGCTGTTGGATCACCTGCTGCACTAGCTGCGCGTTGCCCTCTGTGGTTGCCGTACGCGGTCGCCCTACATTTCCAGCACGTTCATCCGTCACGTTCCCAGTCCGTTGAAATTTTTCAAACAGATCCTTTATTGTATCGCTTTTCGGTCCTTTGGTTACATTAAACCTCCGCTGAAAACTTCGTCTTGTTGCAACAACACTGTGTTCTAGGCGGTGGAATTCCAACACCAGAAAAATCCTCTGTTCTAAGGAATAAACCATGTTGTCCACAGCACACTTGCACGTTGTGAACAGCACACGCTTACAGCAGAAAGACGACGTACAGAATGGCGCACCCACAGACTGCGTTGTTCTATATCTTTCACATCACTTGCAGCGCCATCTGTTGTTGAAAATTGTAACTACTGTAATTTCGAAAGTTTGTCCGCCTGAAAATGTACTGTTGTCCCAAGCATATTGCAACAAACGGTGTATTTCTATCGCTGCTCGTTTAGTTTTTATTGCCGTTTCAAATATACCGGTCATTTTTGAAACACCCTGTATATATAATTATCAGATTAAAATTGAAAAAAAAATTCAAATACATTTCACCTAATTTTTTTATCATACTAGATGTGGCGCCCGAACAGGGACCTGATAAAAAATTTTTAATCTGTTCTGTTATTGTTTCATGACATCATCTGGTGGACATCTGGAAGCCGTAAAGGAAGTACTGAACGAAACCGAGAAAGTATTTTAAAAAATTTCGAAAAATACCAGCAGTGCGCAGAACGACTGATGTAAGTACGGTTTTCATTACGCATAAAATCTCGCGTCTTGTATAAAAAAAAAAGCTGATTTGCGGAATTTCTTTCCTTACTGCTTCATTTTATCCTATCGCTGTTATTTCCTTGCAGAGTTGCTTATTTACGTAGTTAGAATTCATTTCTGACCATCTCTTCATGCAAAGTTTATTTGTTAGCATTATTAGCATCTTCATTGTTGCTACGGATAAGAACACAAGATGGATGTCATAATAGCAGGATTAAGTGTCTAGTAGGTGTTCGTCACTTATTTTCAAAGTTAGGTGCCATCTTGTCTTCTACCCGGTATAGCTCTGCAATTGTCAGCTACCGCGGTGTGACGTTTGACTATCAGGAAGCGTCGCAGCGTGCGCATCTGAGAGTTGACGATCAGCGTGCTGCGAAAGATTTCTTTGAGCAGTTACGTCAAAAACTTGAAAATAAACATGTCAGATGACAGAGGCAAGCCGACAAACAGCGTGGATGACGTTGATGACACAGTTGTTCCCGTTCGCGAACGGGAACAGGCAGACCCGATTTGCGAATGGAGAGAACGGCAGATGATGATGGTGTGCGCGACGTATCGCCACAGCAATCATCTTCAAAGCAAGCGGGAGAAAATTCGATGGTTGAAATGATGAGAATGTTTTTTCAAGAAAGAGAACAGGAGAAACTGGAAAGGGAAGCTTATAAATTACAAAAACAACGTGATAGAGATCAGGAGAAACGGGAGACAGAGCTAAAATGGTTTGATCTAAATACCACCATTGGTACAATGAAAAATAGGTTAGATAATATTGATGCCAACTTAAAGGCAAGAATAAGGACAGCCACGGTGGAATATATCGCGGGATTAAGTACTAAAGTTAATGAAAGGATAGAAGATATTCTGCAGAAGGTAGATGCATGTGAGAGCACAGTAGGTAACGTGCACAAAGACATCAAAGTACAAATCGAAAGTTGCCAGACAGTTACAACGGAAGTTTCAAAGAAGTCCGCTGAGGTCGGAACTAAAGTAAACAAGCTTGCAGACAATGTCGTCACTCTGCAAGGCCAGGTCATTGACCTGACACAGGCGCTATCCGACATTAACATTGAAAAAAGAGTGAATGATGCTGCCGCAAACGTACGTTCCACGATAGGAAACGAATTTGTAGAATGGGTCGAGACTAAAGAATAGTACATAGAAAACAAGGTTCAAAACGACTTAAAAGAAGCCGTTAAGTCAGCCACAGTTGAAGTTTTAGCTGCTCCAGGTACATCAGGAGATACGCTTCTCAGTGAATTAGGAGAGATTTGTAGAGTTTTTCACCGAGATCTTCCCGAGTGGAAACGACACCTCACTGAGGAAATAGAGCAGTCGAAACAACAAGTCAATGATTTTCCTAATGACAATAGCAGTGAGTATTCACACTTGCTTTCTTCAGAACATGAATACAATAATAATTCCGTGTCTCGTGTAAAATTCTCTCCACTTGTACATGGTCACAGCAGTAAGAATCCGTTAGCACGCAACCAGAATGATCAAGTAGCTCTTGTCGAGGTCATGAATGAAGAAAGCTTTCTAAAGCACCGCGTGTTCCAGCCTTTTCTGCCAGAGAAACGCAACATCCACCCAATGGTTTTTCTGAAGTCATTTAATGGTGTTTTTTCCTGACAAGCAACGTATGCGCTTTATAGTATGTTACATTCAAGGAGAGGGTCCTGTCTGGGGAACAGAAGTAACTGACTTCGAAAAGCAATTTCTGGACAAATTCTGGAGTTCAGGCATACAACAACGCCTTAGAGAGGAAGTATATAATGCTGAACCGTTTAATACGAGAAGTGCTGGTCTCCGTAGGTACTTTGAGAAATACCTGCGAAAAATACAATATTGGGAAACGCCCATTTCCACGAAGGACGTAATTATGTTCCTTAAGTCAAATCTACCGGTATCGATCAGGGAGAAGTTAGTAAATGTCAGTGACGACGACACGGAGGCTTTTCTGTCAGTACTTGACAACCTTGACATGAATCAAGAAGACGTGCGTGCAAATGCGCGGAGTAATTGTAATCTTGGCCCGCACACTACACAGCCGCAGGGCGTAGGCGCAGACTAAGGTATGTAAAGGATTAACATATAGTTAATGTACAAAGAAATGAATAATGGTACTCGCAACTGGAGAGCAACTTTAATTTGTTTATTACTATGAGTCAACCAGTCAAGAAATATGGATTTATAATGATAATTAGGTCCTGTATTGGAGAAACTGCTAGTTGAGGACTGAGATAATCTGCTTATATTCTTCTGCTACGTCCGCATGTCGTGATTTTGAGATATATTTGAAGATTCTTTGGAAGCGGATTTGTGCGACATTTCAGTACTGAAGTTAAGTTATGCCGCTTGGATGACACTAAAAATGGTGGAGCCGAAGAATGAATTTGCTAAACTGATTATTTCACCTATTATCTATCTTCGTATCTTTCATTTCCTTGCACTATCCTATTGTAGTTTTCTTCTTTAGCATTCTTACCTTTCTACCCTACCCGGTAGGGGAATAAATTTGGAAATTGGTTCAAAAGAATTGACGTATGTATATTGTGTGTATTGACGATCGTGACTCGTTGGTTAATGCGTATCTGCAGTTACTTATCGAAACGTGATGTAAATCTGATTTGCTGTGAGCAAAAGGATCCTAGGAAATACGAATAATTTTCCCGATTTCTGTTAGATGAAGTTTTGAACGTGAACTGTTCGGGACGCCAAAGAGGGTATAGTTTACTGATTATTGATGTAACCGAGTAAATGAACAAAGAAACTAAAAAAAAAGCTGTTATAGAACAATAAGAAAAGGAAAAGAATCAGATTTAAAATACATATAAAATCTAATGTGCTTCAGAAGTACCATTCAGAATAGAAAGCACACTTTCGCCAGGTCTTGGACAGTAGTTAAAAAAAAACTATGTATGTTTTGTAAATGATCCTTTTATGATAAGTAATTTTAGCATTACCTGTGCTACTCTGTGGTACAGAGACACCTATGTGGACACGTATGGATTGCTGCGTGTGACTCACTTAGTGACAAAATGATGGACACGTATATATGTGTGTGTAAAATCGTAATTTGACACATGTATGGACACGAAAAACTAGTTATCTCTTGTGTGAATCAAAACTGTAATAAACTTATGGACACGTGTGATGTTTCGCGTGTGAAGTAGCGTTACAAGTATTCCCACGTTGTAACGACGATACTGTGACTATCAGTCAAAGAATAGACAAGCTATTGTACTCACTGCAATAGGTGACAGTAGTCATTTTCATCGATGACTGTTCTTCGTCGCTGGCGCAGTCAATTTACCGTCCAGGTTGACCATGTCGCCTTGACGAGCTGCTCCAGTACCCATGATTCAACAAAATGCACAAGTTAAAAAAAAAGAAGAAGATTCGTAGCCACTGAAAAATCTGCCTCGTGCAGGACGCGGACTGCCAACGCTGTTAAACCGCCAGTTCGTTTCCACGTGACTGTGAAGCACTGTGGCAAAATTAAATGACTGCTCGCCGGCCCGTACTCAACAATAAGCACTCCTCTCCATAACGGGCGCGAGCGTGCCCCAGATTTGAGATGAAAATGGACATACAAATAATAAAACGTTGATAAACTACGCACGATTTCACTATATTTACATGAAAAGGACACTAATGATCACTTTTCCTTAACTATGAAAATTGCTACGGCAATATTGCTAAATACATTGCTTAAGAAAGACGTGTACAACACGAAACGTGTTTTGCTAATGTTTGCTAACGAAAGAATATAAAACATAGACACAAAACATGAATAATATATAATGTATATGTACATAGTCTATGTAGTAATTTTTATTGTCTTAAATTCTTACTCTATATTCCCTTAGATTAAGATGCTAGTTAACAAGTCCTAATACAGATTTTTTTCTGTATTTTCATGTGCTGAAACATGAATTGGAATGAGATTAAGACAGCCACCAAACTGACTCATTCGTCATTGAACCAGTCATCAACTTTCCTGTTTCCCGACATGACCCGATGGATCGTCGAGTCAAGAGATATCACTTCCCACTTCACATAGTGAAATTCCGAGTGTTTTTCACCAGAATGTGAAAAAGTAATCCCCAGTTTTAGTGCAGTGAAAACTGAAAGGTAATGAAAGAATTCCCCTGTGAAAATCACCCGAGTTCATGAGAAATACTCCCAACTACAAAGTGAAGAGTGACGTCGCTACGGGAAAGACTTGTAAAAGATTTATTTTCTGTTCAAAATTGGCGGAAATGCACCAATACTGTATCGAATTTTTTTCTTCTTGTCAATATTTATGTATATATGTATCTGTATGTGTATTTGAATTGTACTTGTATCTATGTTAGTATATCAATGTTTCTATCGATTGAATGAGAGTAATTCTTGAAAGCACGAAAAAAGGAACCTATGTTAAATCCTTGAACACTTATGATGGCATCATGCCATAACCAAGTTTGTTAATGATCAAGCAACTGTGAGTAGCTTTGACGACTTAGTGTGAAACGTATATAATTCTATATGCCGTATGTTATGTTTGTTTTGCTCCCTACAAGGAGAGATCCTTAAATACTTCATTCACTAAGTACGTGAATCCAATAATATTACGACTGCGCGTGAGTCGTAACGATCTTTCAGAATCATTATACCTCACGCGGAAAGCGATGTAATATTATTGCGATTTCCGTAGTATGAAAGCTGTGAGTACCCTTGGAAAGGCATTCACCTATCTGTATATTAAATGATCAACCTTTGAGATGAGACCTATTCTTTGAAAGACATTTGTTTCATATCATTTACGTAACTGTAAAGATTCGCATCTAGCGCGGACGCTGATACATCGATTGCGCAGTCAAAGAAACGTTTTAACAGAAACTGAACTGACGTTCCGCTTCGATCTAAATAAAAGATGACAGTAAAAAACTTTTGTAGATCTTCAGATTTTAATGTACTTCTGCTCGTAATGTGAAAACGTAAAGAAGGTCGACTTTAAGCTAAAAAAGTGAGCGGTCTTGCCAGCGTGCAGACAACATTATTAATTAATAAAATTCAAGTGATTTATGTTCGAAACTGTAAATCGGCAAGTTATTGTTATGAAGGTGTTGAACGGTGCAAGAATTGTCTCGAGGGAAGGAGAAAAGTAATGACTGTAATTTGTGACAAAAACGTGAAGCAAGGAGCTAGTACAGGACAGGCTGAAATCTGATCGCACCGTACAGTTAGAAAATTACTTACGTAAGTTATACTGTCTATAAATAAGCCATAATTGCTTGTGAGAATTGTTTGAATATATTTAGTGTTTACCAGATTTCTTATTCTATTCTTTTCCTTGATACTTTCTAACCTCCATGCCATATTATTTTTATAAATGTCAAACAGCCTTTACTACAGCAGAGAATACTGCGGCATCCTGGTCGTAGACAGAAGGCGGCTCCTTGTCTTCTATACCACTCACAGCTGCCCCATTTATTAATAATTTCATTTGCAAATGCATTTTTTTATTGTTCATTGTTAAAGGTCCGTTAGGTAATTATAAAATTCATACTGATTACGTAAAGAAATCCGGGTCGTTCTTTTCCAAATCATAGAAGTCTTTGCGTAATCAAAAACTAGCCTTCTTCTGACAACGATCAGGAGCCGACCAGAAGACGGACGTCTTCGACCGCTTTCGTGTCTCCTGTGGCAAAGCTGTGCCAAACTGGGAACACGACATTCTAGTACGACGAAACACAATATATATAAAATTATCAGATTAAAATTGAAAAAAAAAATTCAAATATATTTAACCCAAATTTTTTTAATCGTACTAGTGTGTGTCTCATGCAGTGCTCTTACTGTTCTTGTTCCTTTGTGCTCTCTTTTTTGTAATGTGTTGTACTAACTGCAGAAAAGAGCCCGTTTACTTAAATGAACTCGGATAATATTCAGATGTCTTTCTCTATTCATATTAAGTGCCTATTAAGACATATTTCTCTTAAGTATTTTGTCCTACGCGCGTTTTCCTTACTGAAAGGTTTTTTACGTTTTGACAATGCCTCGTTGTTGACTGAATAATTGTTTAAAGGCACCAGGGACAATCGCCATGGCGGTAAGGTTCGTTTTTTAGTTGGAACCCAAATATGGAACAGCAAAATTTGCGCTCTACGTCTGACGAAGACAACCATGGAAGTAGTCAAAATATCGCGAAAAAGAAATCGTGAAAAGAGGTAACGACAAATCGGCTGCAAACACAAAAACTCGTAAACCATCTTCGCCAAGGAAGCCCGAACGACGTACCGTAGCGTCAAATAACTTCTCCTGGATAGTTTATAATATGTAAGCTAGGTTTTAGATAAAATCACTAGAACATAAGGATTTTTACTTTACTCTTAAACCTGGGTGTTTTATAAGTAAAATGAACGGTATTACTGACAATTATTTTCAATTTCGTTAAATTTAAGCCGGTGGGCTCTTAAGTAATCTGTAAATGGCCACCACACACACATTAACACACATCATATATATGAGAGAGAGAGAGAGAGAGAGAGGTTTTAAGGCAATTCGTACCGCGCGATTTGGAAAGAAATTTTACTGACTACTCAACATCGAATTACCTAACTCAAGACTTTCCACAAGCATTCTTTTGGGAAACGATCAGTCTTTCGAAAACTATTTCAGGAATCGCATTGATACGAAAAGTAGCTACGTGTAAAAATAAAGTCACTGTATGCATGAGCAAACACAGTCTTTGACTATCAGAGTACTTCTCATTCTTCATTTGTGTTTCAATGGCATGCTTTTCAAGGCCTCGAACTCTTCACAAGTGACGTGACGCAGTGGTTAAGAAACTGAACTCGTACGTGGGAGAACAGTGGTTCAGATCTTAATCCAAACATACAGATATATCGTTTCAATAATTTTCCAATTCTTTTAACGCAAGTACCGGGATTGTTTCTTTGTAAAAGACATGTCCGAATTCCTTCAACAATCCGTGCTTGTCCGTCGCTTCTAATGACTTCGTCGTTGACAGGACGCGAGCCCAGATTCGATTTCTTTCCTTGAAGTTTTCTTCTTATAAACACGACGATTTTTCCATTAGTTCACAACTATTCTTAAGATGTCGTGATTACGGAACTCAAAATCAGAATTGATGTCAGGTACGTTTAAACAATCAAATTTCAAGTATTCACCGAAAATTCCACCTTCAGTCACGACATTTCAAGAGAGATGCTCTTACTGTCCTCCCAGGCAGGCGTGTAGTGAGCCCTGACGGGCGTAAAGTGTCCGTCGGGAGACAGGCGGAGAACGGCGCTTCTCGTTTTACGGCTGAGTTCGTAGCGTTGGGAACTACCAAGCGAAACGGCAGCCCTTTACGGCAGTCATGAAAAATGAAACGCACGACTGCCACTGAATTTTTCCCACTCTGGTGATAGCTGCGAGCGCGACTCAGTAATGCTGAAAAAACCGCTAACCTTCCACGGGCTGGATCTCGAAGTGGCATCCATGTAAGCAGCATGTATGCTAGCTCCACCGGTGAAACGCTGTAAGCGGGTATGCCAGAAGCAAGGGCTTTTATAGCTGCACATTTTACGTCATTACCGCGCTGTCATTAATGATTTCTGTACAAGTATTTCACTTTTTTATTTTACTGCTGACACATGTACACGTCTAGCAGTTTGAAAACTAGGGCAATTTATTTTCCAGTAACTGTTAAACTCTACCTTACCACTATACTCTTTTTTTCCTGTTTTCCTGATACTGCCGTTCATGGATGTTGCTCCTGTATCGATTTATTTTAATTTTTTCAACATCTCTCCTTTGAAGATAGCATTAGAATGTTAACTAATGCTCAACGATGTGGCATAATTTTTATTCCATTTAAAATGACATTTTAAAATAAAAAATAAAAAATGATGAAAATTATATGTAAGCCTCAAGCATACCACATGAATACCATCTAAAATTATACATATTATCTACATTCTGAATTATTTGAGAATTTCACGTTGAATAGTTTCTGAGCTACGCGTCTGAGAATCACATGATTTTGTTTTAAATTACGGTAACTTTGATCCTTAAGAAAACTCGCCGTCTACTTGACACGCCAGAAAATTGAATTGTTTGAATTTTCAGGAGTATGCAAGTAATATTTAACTTTTATACCTGCCGAATTATAACGATGACTACTTCTTTGCTTTGAAAGAGCCTTTAAGAGTAGTAAAATGACATAACATGTGCGAAAGTGGACAAAATAGTACGGTAACAACATAACATTGTGTAAACCATTGTTCCACTGTCAAGAGACTTCCCTCAAACGTTTGTCCTAACACACCCTGTGCCAGTCACAATATATGGTTTATGTACTTATTATTATAACCATCGTATCAAGTGCTCAAAATGTTGACTTTCAGCTTTGACAGATGCTACAACGTGATTCGGAACAGACTGTACTGCACAATGAATTTTATCTGGACTCTTCACAGCACAGGTCCGTTTTATACTGTATTTCAAGTATTTGAGAGTCTGTTGTTTCCTTGTACCGGTAGACTTGTTGTTTTAAATTTACCCTTCAGAGTAAAAGGCCACAGATGTTAAGCCTGCTGAGCGTTGCACGCTATTCTGTGTTTCCTGAACGACCAATCTTAGGATCACATTTTCAGTTAAGGTCTGTAATTATCTGTGTGGACAGGACGCCATTTCTATTAGTACCACACAGATTACCTTGTGCACAGTAAAATGTTTTTCAATAAAGGTGACAGCTATATATCTGTTAGGACCTGTAGATACTTATAGCTATTTAGGTGTCATCAATAAAACAGCGACCAATACAAGGGTCCTGAAAAGCCTGCACCTCACACTGCAGGACCAATTAGTTGTTTATTCACTTCTCTTGGCCAGAATGGATTTTAAAATATCCAGCAGTGCATATTACTGAGATTTTGTCCATAGTTTTCCCATAATTTGTATATGACCGGGTATGCAAGGGCAAAGATTCGCATTTTTTACTTTTGAAGTTTTTTTCTCAGACGAACATCCTTGTTATTTAAATGGAAAGGGCTACAGTATGAAGCCTGTACATCAAATGTAAATTAAGAACTTTGACAGAAGTGGGGCACTTAGATGTGAAGGACAAGACAATTTTTTTTGAATAACAGTCACTGAGGATGTTTGTCTCACGAGATGATGCAAAAATCAGTGGTGTGGACATTTGCCAAACAGTGCAGAAACTGATTTAAAACTCTGTAAATTCATATTACTGAGTATTGAATCAAAGAAATAAAAAATAATCACAAACCACTTTTACGTTAACTGTCCGAGTTCTCTCAGGTCACTGTATAAAGTAATCTCATCTTGAAAACATTCACAACTGCTTTGAACTGGTTTTGATAACTTCTGCACAATGTCTTCCGTACTGAAGGAAGATTCTTAATTTGTTGCTGATAATCGCTTTATCTGGGGAATTCTCTTCTGAAGTATACCCAAATATCCATCATCCAGACGATCTGTCGCCTTAGTGATGTTGAGACGAAATGTGTTTCTATACACTTTAACCACAGCGAAGTCACCAGCCAGGAGGTCTGTGTGTCCTGTAACTGTCTATTTCATCTCTGAACAAGTTTTGAGGTTATTCACTGCTTTCAACAAGTAACATTCTGGAATTCGATTCAGTATAGCACTCCAGCCCATTTTGGGGTCACACATTTGCTCAGAAAATGCATCTCTTTGCCTTCTTCCTACGCTTTTCCTCTTGTCGATTTCTTTTTTTGATTTTGCCTCTGTATCCATTATGTCTTTATTCGATGTGGATGTGGGGAGAGTAGTACTGAGACTCCTGCCAGTACGTTTCCTTTTAACTGAAAGTTTTGGAATTGAAATAACATTCCATGGTAAAACTGCAGTTGTAGGTTCTTGAATATCGTTTGAAGGCTTAGCTAGAGAATGATCAAATTGGTCACTGGAAGACAAAGAGGTAGTTTCAGAGATTTCTATAGTTGGTTCATCCCGATTAATCTCTGTAACGGAAGGTCCACCTGTGTCTACATGGAGAGTATCGTTATCATTAAGCCTCAGCCCATCTTCAAGTACAATGAGTCGCTGTACATCAGGAACGTTCATACCAGCTGCATCCACTTTCTCTTGGTGTGTCACTTCAGCTGGCAAGAAATCTTCTGCGGTGAAAATATTTATTTATTTATTTTATTTATGCATTTATTTTACCTGGCAAGATTAGGGCCTTCAGGCCCTCTCTTACACCTAACCAGGCATACTCAGATTCAACAAATTTCAGTTTCTACAGAACATTAAGGACATATAACATGTTATACAGTATTAATGTTATAGAAAAAATTAGAGATTATAAAAGTACTACAATGATAATTATAACAATCAAAAAGTAATTATAATAATCAAGAATAATAATAATAGTAATGACTATGTATAGGAAAGTGAACATATTTTTTCTTTTATGAATGTCAGTCCTATTGCTAGTTGGGAATTTTCTCATTATATTCTTGCAGCTTGTGAGTTATTCTCATCAAGCAGAGACATAAGACGATAGAATGGGGTGAAAGAGATATAGAAAAGGTAGATAAGTTGGAGGCGGAGAAATAGAATGGTAAAATTCGAAGCTATGATGGAGAGGAGAAAGAAAAAGATGAGAGGGGCACGACAATGGTGGCTATACCGTCCCTAATATGTAAGTCTTGAGTTCCCTCTTGAATGTTAAGTGGTTCTGGATAAGACGCAGATCACAGGGGAGCGCGTTCCATAGTCGTATGGCTGAGATGGAGAATGACACAGAGAAAGATTTTGTGTTATGTAAAGGTACAGCCAAGATGCTAGATGTATCCGATCTGGTATTGCGGTTGTGGAATGATGATAGGTGTTTAATGTGAGAAGATAAGTATTGGGGGCACCAGTGGCTAAGAAATCGTTGAAGTAAGCACATCGTGTGGAGATCGCGTGCCTTATGTGGGCGTATCCAACCTAGCTGGGAGTATGAAGGACTGATATGATCATACAACCGTATATTGCATACGTATCTAACGCAAGCATTCATCACTAGCTCGAGGCATCTCGAATTTTCACTATTTGTGCCGTGTTGAACTATATCACAGTAGTAAAGATTAGGCAAGACTAGTGTTTGGACTAATTTTTGTTTAACATATTGGCATCAAGTGGGAAAATTTATCACTCTGGACCACTCAGTGGTCTTCCTCGCAGTCACAGAGTTCCGAAAAGCTTGATTTGCCAGGCCAGCAACATGAATTAAGTACCTAACCAGCGTGTGACACTGCCGAGTGATCACACAAGGCATCATAATTACACTTCAAAGGCGTGAAGAAATTCCGGCCAATAGGATGTGGTTTGTAATTGCTATGTGGTGGCAGACAGAGCATGCGAATGTTGTAACATTTTATCCAGGTGATTGCTTGTAGGGGAATGTTTGATATATGGTTATCTAACATCAGCAAGAGTGGGCTATCTTGGTGTGCTTCCTGAAGTGCTCCAGATACACAAGAAATATCAGAGATCAAGTAACCTGAAACATTCACAGCCATACTGGATCCTGTTGGGGCACCTTTAATCAGATTTGGATTCTGTCTTTTCTGTGCAAATATGAAAAATGGTGGACAATATCCTTGCAACATTCATACGGCGTGCAACAGTCACTGTGTTACCTTGGTCAGCTGAAACATTTTTTGACACCTCTCTCTTGCCTACAGGAGCAACATATATATAAGTATATTCTTTGCGCCTGGAGATACTGACAGGTTTCAGATAGATTATATAATGGTAAGACAGAGATTTAGGAACCAGGTTTTAAATTGTAAGACATTTCCAGGGGCAGATGTGGATTCTGACCACAATCTATTGGTTATGAACTGTAGATTAAAATTGAAGAAACTCCAAAAAGGTGGGAATTTAAGGAGATGGGACCTGGATAAACTGACTAAACCAGAGGTTGTACAGAGTTTCTGGGAGAGCATAAGGGAACAACTGACAGGAATGGGGGAAAGAAATACAGTAGAAGAAGAATGGGTAGCTTTGAGGGATGAAGTAGTGAAGGCAGCAGAGGATCAAGTAGGTAAAAAGACGAGGGCTAGTAGAAATCCTTGGGTAACAGAAGAAATATTGAATTTAATTGATGAAAGGAGAAAATACAAAAATACAGTAAATGAAGCAGGCAAAAATGAATACAAACGTCTCAAAAATGAGATCGACAGGAAGTGCAAAATGGCTAAGCAGGGATGGCTAGAGGACAAATGTAAGGATGTAGAGGCGTATCTCACTAGTGGTAAGATAGATACTGCCTACAGGAAAATTAAAGAGACCTTTGGAGATAAGAGAACCACTTGTATGAACATCAAGAGCTCAGATGGAAACCCAGTTCTAAGCAAAGAAGGGAAAGCAGAAAAGTGGAAGGAGTATATACAGGGTCTATACAAGGGCGATGCACTTGAGGACAATATTATGGAAATGGAAGAGGATGTAGATGATGATGAAATGGGAGATACGATACTGCGTGAAGAGTTTGACAGAGCACTGAAAGACCTGAGTCGAAACAAGGCCCCCGGAGTAGACAACATTCCATTGGAACTACTGACGGCCTTGGGAGAGCCAGTCCTGACAAAACTCTACCATCTGGTGAGCAAGATGTATGAAACAGGCGAAATAACCTCAGACTTCAAGAAGAATATAAAAATTCCAATCCCAAAGAAAGCAGGTGTTCACAGATGTGAAAATTACCAAACAATCAGTTTAATAAGCCACAGCTGCAAAATACTAACACGAATTCTTTACAGACGAATGGAAAAACTAGTAGAAGCCGACCTTGGGGAAGATCAGTTTGGATTCCGTAGAAATACTGGAACACGTTAGGCAATACTGACGTTACGACTTATCTTAGAAGAAAGATCAAGGAAAGGCAAACCTACGTTTCTAGCATTTGTAGACTTTGAGAAAGCTTCTGACAATGTTGACTGGAATACTCTCTTTCAAATTCTAAAGGTGGCAGGGGTAAAATACAGGGAGCGAAAGGCTATTTACAATTTGTATAGAAACCAGATGGCAGTTATAAGAGTCGAGGGACATGAAAGGGAAGCAGTGGTTGGGAAGGGAGTAAGACAGGGTTGTAGCCTCTCCCCGATGTTATTCAATCTGTATATTGAGCAAGCAGTAAAGGAAACAAAATTAAAATTCGGAATAGGTATTAAAATCCACGGAGAAGAAATAAAAACTTTGAGGTTCGCCGATGACATCGTAATTCTGTCAGAGACAGCAATGGACTTGGAAGAGAAGTTGAACGGAATGGATGGTGTCTTGAAGGGAGGATATAAGATGAACATCAACAAAAACAAACGAGGATAATGGAATGTAGTCGAATTAAGTCGGGTGATGTTGAGGGTATTAGATTAGGAAATGAGACACTTAATGTAGTAAAGGAGTTTTGCTATTTGGGGAGCAAAATAACTGATGATGGTCGAAGTAGAGAGGATATAAAATGTAGACTGGCAATGGCAAGGAAAGCGTTTCTGAAGAAGAAAAATTTGTTAACATCGAGTATAGATTTAAGTGTCAGGAAGTCATTTCTGAAAGTATTTGTATGGAGTGTAGCCATGTATGGAAGTAAAACATAGACGGTAAATAGTTTGGACAAGAAGAGAATAGAAGCTTTCGAAATGTGGTGCTACAGAAGAATGTTGAAGATTAGATGGGTAGATCACATAACTAATGAGGAAGTATTGAATAGGATTGGGGAGAAGAGAAGTTTGTGGCACAACTTGACCAGAAGAAGGGATCGGTTGGTAGGACATGTTCTGAGGCATCAAGGGATCACCAATTTAGTATTGGAGGGCAGCGTGGAGGGTAAAAATCGTAGGGGGAGACCAAGAGATGAATACACTAAGCAGATTCAGAAGGATGTAGGTTGCAGTAGGTACTGGGAGATGAAGAGGCTGCCACAGGATAGAGTAGCATGGAAAGCTGCATCAAACCAGTCTCAGGACTGATGACCACAACAACAACAACAACATTCTTTGCGACTGTCTGAACACCTATTTCATCAATATTAGAATCCAATTCGGTGGAAAATCAGTCTTTCTAATCACTTCTATTGAAGTTAGAAAATGCAGAGCTACTTTCTTTCTATTCACACCCATTATCCATAGAGTTCTCAGGAACAGATTATTTCTCTTCATGAACTCTCTTACCCAATTCCTTCCAGTCAGTTTTATTTCCTGTGAGAATGGGTGAAATTTTCTATTGCTCTATGCCTACTTAAAGTCAAGGAAATGTAAAGATTTTAAAGTCAGCCCACAAAACCTAGAATCTCGGTCTCTGCAGTGCTTGACCATTTTTTGCTCTTCCCACAGCGTGAATACGCCCTATAAATTACACAATTCGGTCAAAAATCAGTCGCTTCGGAATTGTGGGTTCGTCACGACCACGTGTGTGACCAGTTTCCTTCAAAGACATGCAGTTCTTCTTCATAAGTCGTACTTCATTTATAAGTGCCTCTGTTAATAGTTTTAGCCTGAGATTCTTCCATTTGCAGTTCTAAAATGGACAGAGAAAATGAAATTCATGTCAGATACGATTTTGCGCTTAACGAAGTATTTTCCAAGTGAAGGAATGATGATGGTGTCACGTGGTCCAAAACAGACTGTTGCTACCTTAATGTAACTAACGTTTGCCCCAAATGCAACAGTTCATTTTCATTACACATTCCGGCAGACACTGGTAGAAATGAACTGCTATCACACTGTAACTTTACTATATAATTATACAAGTTTATAGATATCATAATAACCTGTATTTTCACTCTAACAAGTAAGCTGGCGAATACTGACAAATGTACTTGACTCTGCCGTTTTCGTGAGCAATGGCGCGCTTTTATAAATGCAATAACATCTTTGCCCCATGCGGATCTCGGGAGACGGTAGATTCACCTCGATAACACTTCTCCGTTACGTCAGTATGATGTCAACCCGTCCACTTTCGACCGTCGGCGACGTCTATCAACTTTCGTGGTCGTATCGAGTCAAAGTTGTTAGGAGTATGATAAAGATCTTACTCATAATTTCAAATCCTGTATGATTTATGATGCTAAGTGAAGGATCATACACGAAAATATAGTTTTGGGAGTTTTCCTTCTTGATCGAGACACCTGTGCGAAACAAATAAATTCTGCATGTATTATTACGTTATCATCAAACGATTATGAAGCACACGCCCAGCGATGAACTATAATCACGTTAAAGTTATTTAGCTGAATGTAAGATTGTCTTCCGATACACGGGCCTCGCAGGGAACTTATTGTGCAGTAAAGTTCGTTTTAGGTCAGCATGAACATTACAGTTCAGCTTAATACGTAAATATTTAACGAACAATGGATTTGTGCTAGGTGTCCCTGTAGGGTATGATTTCTCATATACGTGATTATACCGGCGGCTGAGCTACGAGCTGTTTAATAATCATTCTCAATTGTTCGTGCTGTACGTCTGTACGTAACATGCCTTGTAAAACAACATGCAATATTAACATTTCGTGTTAATTTATGTAATTTATTAATCAAGTTTAATGCCAAGTAGTGATGAAGAGATGTGCGGCGTTTCTATAGCAAAGGCAAAGACAGTGCGAAGAGGTGAGTTCCCAAAAAGTGAGACACCACGGCACAGGCTTCAATAATATCGCACTGCTTGGGAGAATATCCAGCACTTCGTTCAGTGGATAGCAAAGGACTCTAATAATTGCTATAAGACAAGATATAAACACTTTACTGATTCTATAGTAGCTAATCTAACTGCATTCAAGAATCATGGGCAATCAAAAAACCACTTTAATAAAATGAGTGGTATCACAAGTGGCAGGTCATGAGTATGCTATACCTCCTGGGTGTTTAAAAATTTTTAGATCCAAATAAATATGAGAGTGTGAAATTAATAGCGTCTGCTGGGTAACAGTTGTGTTTATCAACATATTAATACAACTACAGCCACTGCCAATAATAATAAAATCAGTAATAATAATAATAATTATTATTATTATTATTATTATTATTATACTGGAACAGAACCATTATAACAGATAAAACAACACCACATAACAAACCAGACATCATACTCACCAATAAAAAGAAGAAATTAACACAACTAATCGAAATATCCATACCCAATACAACAAATATACAGAAGAAAACAGGAGAAAAAATGGAAAAATACATCCAACTGGCTGAGGAAGTCAAGGACATGTGGCATCAGGATAAAGTTGACATTGTACCGATTATACTACCAACTACAGGAGTCATACCACACAATATCCACCAGTACATCAACGCAATACAGCTACATCCAAACTATATATACAACTACAGAAATCCGTAATTATTGATATGTGTTCAATAAACCGAAAGTTCCTAAATACAATGTAGCATATACTGTACAGTTAAAAGGAAGTCACGCTTGATGAAGGACCGCATCACTTTCCATTTTTAACCAGACCTAAGGTTTGAGAAAAATAGAAATAATAATAATAAACGCACAATTGGAAAGCCCCTGGAAAAGATAAAACAGCAAATTTCTGGCTAAAGAAGTTCACCTCAACACATTCACATCTAACTAAATTATTTAACAGTTACATTGCAGACCTATACACAGTCCCTGATACACTTACAGAAGGAATAACTTGTCTGATCAAAACGACACAGCAAACCCAGCAATATATCGCCCCATAACATGCCTACCAACAATATACAAAATATTAACTTCAGTCATTACACAGAAATTAATGACACACACAACACAGAACAAAATTATAAATGAAGAACAAAAAGGCTGCTGCAAAGGAGCACGAGGATGTAAAGAGCAACTGATAATAGATGCAGAGGTGACATATCAAGCTTAAACTAAACAGAGGTTGCTACACTACGCATACATTGATTACCAAAAAGCTTTTGATAGTGTACCTCACTCATGGTTACTACAAATATTCGAAATATACAAAGTAGATCCTAAATTGATACAGTTCCTAAACATAGTAATGAAAAATTGGAAAACCACACTTAATACCCAAACAAATTCAAATACTATCACATCACAGCCAATAAGATTAAGGGTGGAATATACCAAGGAGTCTCATTAAGTCCTTTCTGGTTCTGTCTTGCTCTGATCCCACTATCCAACATGCTAAATAATACAAATTATGCATATAATATTACTGGAACATACCAACACAAAATCACACATTTGCTATACACGGATTATCTAAAACTACTGGCAGCAACAAATCAACAACTCCACCAATTACTAAAGATAACAGAAGTATTCAGCAATGATATAAATATGGCTTTTAGAACAGACAAATGTAAGAAAAATAGTATAGTCAGGGGAAAACACACTAAACAAGAAAATTACATATTGGATAACCACAGCGACTGCATAGAAGCGATGGAAAAAAACAGATGCCTGTAAATATCTAGGATACAAACAAAAAATAGGAATAGATAATACAAATATTACAGAAGAACTAAAAGAAAAATATAGACAAAGACTAACAAAAATACTGAAAACAGAATTGACAGCAAGAAACAAGACAAAAGCTATAAATACTTACGCTATACCAATATTGACCTACTCATTTGGAGTAGTGAAATGGAGTAACACAGACCCAGAAGCACTCAATACACTTATACGATCACAATGCCACAAATATAGAATACATCACATACATTCAGCAACAGAAAGATTCACATTAAGCAGAAATGAAGGAGGAAGGCGATTTATCGACATAAAAAACCTACATTATGGACAGGTAGACAATTTAAGAAAATTCTTTATAGAACGAGTAGAAACTAGTAAAATACACAAAGCAATCACTCACATAAATACATCAGCTACACCATTGCAATTTCATAACCACTTCTACAACCCTTTAGATCACATAACATCAACAGATACGAAGAAAGTAAATTGGAAAAAGAAAACACTACTTGGCTAGCACCCGTATCATCTAACACAACCACACATCAATCAAGACGCATCCAACACATGGCTAAGAAAAGGCAAAATATACAGTGAGACGGAAGGATTCATGATGGCAATACAGGATCAAACAATAAACATCAGATATTACAGCAAGCATATTATTAAAGATCCCAATACCACAACAGATAAATGCAGACCTTGCAAACAACAAATAAAAACAGTAGATCACATCACAAGCAGATGTACAATACTAGCAAATACAGAATACACCAGAAGACATGACAATGTAGCAAAAATAATACATCAACAACTTGCCATACAACATAAACTAATGAAAGAACGTGTTCCCACATACAATTATGCACCACAAAATGTACTGGAGAATGATGAATACAAATTATACTGGAACAGAACCATTATAACAGATAAAACAACACTACATAACAAACCTGACATCATACTCACCAATAAAAAAGAAGAAATTAACACAACTAATTGAAATATCCATACCCAGTACAACAAATATACAGAAGAAAACAGGAGAAAAAATTGAAAAATTCATCCAACTGTCTGAGGAAGTCAAGGACATGTGGCATCAGGATAAAGCTGACATTATACCAATAATACTATCAACTACAGGAGTCATACCACACAATATACACCAGTACATCAACGCAATATGGCTACATCCAAACGTATATATACAACTACTGAAATCGGTAATTATTGATAAATGTTCAATTACCCGAAAGTTCGTAAATGCAATGTATCATATACCGTACAGTTAAAAGGAAGTCACGCTTGATCAAGGTCTGCGCCACTTTCTATTTTTAACTAGACATAACGTCTGAGAAAGGAAAGAAGCTAATAATAATAACTAGCTTAAAAAAAGAAAACTCGTTTTTGGTTTAGTTGTTTTGTACAGTTTGGGGCAAGAACGAAATAATGTTTAAGATGTCACTACTCTCCATTCTGCCTTTCTATGTAAGTAGAGTTTTCGTGCTTTTTTTTCGGACAATACTACAAATTACATAACACATGCATTAGTTAACGAATTAACTGCTGGGCTGAAAATCAGACATTCTTGCGTTGCACCTACACAACAACTTAACGCTTGTTATACACTTCTTTGTTAAATGTTCGCTTGCAGTCTCGCTTATTTGATTTTGTCACTTTTTCAGTAAATGAATCTGGTCTGGGAGGCCGTAGTTACTTTGCGGTTAAATTTTCCTGGTAATTTTCTTCTCTGTTAGCACTTAAAACAGGTTCAACAGAGTTCATGTTGACACTGCATACGAAAGCCGATTCCTGCACAGTAAACAACCAACTTCAAACTCAAACTGATGTTTGTGGAAATGATTTAATTCAAGTAGTACTGTCTGCCAACATGTTCACCAGACTAGAATACAAATGAGGCGCTGAGAACCATAAGGGAAAAATGCATACCGTTATCGATCCCACATTTAAGTGAATATCAGATAAACCAGTGAGACAGCCTTTCGTGAATGTTCATACATACAATACGGCCCTATAAACCTGCCCTACCATGAGATCAACAGATGTCAGAAACACAAGTAAATGCGCCAGTCTTACAATCGCCTTTGATATGTTTTATGCTTCTTAGCCTTTCAAATGAATTACTGTATGATAAACTTTAAAATGTAATATATTATCTCATTCAGAATCCCACAAAATAGGTTTTTCTATCAGAATGACTGTAACATGTACTGATGTCTGATCTGATTTGTTGTATAGTGAGTGAATTGGCATGTCTGAGGACCATGTAACGTCAAGCGGGATTTATGCCACGCGAAGAGGGATAGAAGTCTGCTGCAGTGTGCCACCATCTGATGGCATTGACGTATACTTGTAGCTGAGTGGTAAGGGCTATCTGTGTGAGCAATTAACATTGCTCACCGTTTATCACATCAGTATGTATTAAGCCCGATAAGACAATTACGTCATGCACAACAAAAGGAGTGCTGGTGGTCCTGAGTCTGTAAGAGTAGCAGTGTAATGTAGAGAATTAGATTTAGTGCTGTGTATTTCAGATTGCCGCATCAGCATTACGTCTAACAGGATTCAAAGTAAAATAACCAATAAACCCGCAACTTGTCAGAAGTTAGCGTGTTCATATGCTCTTGCGCTCTTACACAACAGCCGCCGCTGGGTATCACAGGAAATAATACGAAATTTTTGAAAATGTCTAAATGCACAACAATTCTCGACAAACTACGGAATCCAGCTTAAGGCTACCTCCTTCGTAGCAGCTCGCGATATCCCTTTTAATACAACTGACCATGTGACACGTATTTTAAAAAATTTGGTCCCTGATCCTAAGATACTGGTAGCACAAATTTTCTTATGAAACATAAAAATGATCTTATTCCCAAACTTCAAGAAGTAAAATTCTCCATTTTGACAGAAGGAAGTGCCAATATTGCTCCAGCTAGTTCTGCTTACGCTGTACTACTATGACACGATGGAACGCTAAATATTTAAAACACTCTTCAATTTGATCGAAATAACGACAGTGTATGTAACTGTGGCAACTGGGGCTAAATTGTATGAGAAACCCACTCAAACCTTAGTACAACACAATATTCCATTAGAAAACGTCATTGGTTTTGGTTCAGATGGTACAAATGCTATAGCAGGGAAGTACAATTCTGTATCCAGTCAACCAAAAGACTTTCCTCCTGGAATCAAATTTAAAAAACCATTTGTCATTCAATTCATTTGTGCATTAATAATGGTTGTAAGGCACTTCATTACTGTTGTGAGGAACTTGCACGACATGTACATAATTAATAAAAACTAAGTTACAAACGGCAATTTCAGCTAGCTCAGTTTCAAAAACATATACAGCTTGAAGTACATAAAATACTATATCCAGCACAGACTCATTGGCTTTCACTTCTTTCTGTTGTTGAACAAATGTTGGAGCAGTGGCATGCATTAATTTTATCTTTTGTTGATCAGTGAGCAATAGTAAGTTAACAAGTCCAAAGAGATCCGATAATTGATCTGTGACCCATTTATTAAAGCGTATTTCCAATTTCTAATACTATAAATGCTTACTTCCAATCTTCAGAAGTTCTAGTGCTAAACTTAAAGAAAAGAAATTGAAAATTCTTTTAAAGACATCTTGCTAACCTATATGAAACAGGACTGCGTTCATGAAAAGTCTCTGGATACAATTATTGTAGATCCTGTAGAGGCAGTAGGTGAGACCAATTTTTGAGGAATTAACAGCATGTATTTAGTTGGACATCTTCTAGAAGCAATGAAGTCGAAGGATGTTTTGGCCCTGTCTCATCTTATAAGGATGTTTAATGAGAGACGCCCCAGCTTCTTCCTTTAGGATGTAAAGAAATACAGATGCGATTTAAATTTAATAACCCTTTGCTAGAACATTTATCTGTATTATCTTCAAAAGGAGCCTTGTCTTCTACAGAGATAGAAGTTACACCTACTTTAAAAATGCTAGTAGATCTTGTACCATCTGTTAAAGCACCAGAAATGCAGAAAGTGGATGATGAATGGCGCTCTTTGCCCTTTGATGAGCTTCCAGCAGATGTTTCTTCAGAATCTGAAACTGACAGATTTTGGCAAGCTTTTATAATGATGTGTTCTGAAAGAACTTTTAATTTACATTTGAATCCATACATGAAGGGAATAGGCTATGCCATGCTTTAGATTACACATACAGGCCTAATTAAAGGACAATGTACATGCTGGACAAATCTCATCCGATGACAGTGTGCATTTGTATGGTGATTTATCGGAATTCGCCTTGGCAGTACAATCACTTACCCAGTTCACAGCAGAATGCAAGCGAGTATTCTGGTAAGATAAAAAATCGTTATGGCCATAGTATACTTTGGTAGTTACTTTGGTTGTTACTGTTATTGTTGTGGCGTCGATCCACGGACCGATAGGCCAGAACATCATATGTGTATTAAGTCTTCGAATTGATCTTTGTTTGTATACTTCCAGGACCTCAGTTCCTGCCTAGTCTTCGACCTGTCGTGTAATAAAAGTATTGATGATTAGAAGAGAGAACCGTGGTCATTACCTTACCACCTTGATATCTCCTTCAGTGGTGACCCCGAAGTTCGAATAATCCGTCAAACAGAGGACAAAGTGACTACCGCGCCGGCTACCCCCTTCCGCGTGGACCTTGTCCGTTACGCAATGGCCTTCTACAACATGCCGCCGCCGCCTGGTTTTCACCAGCAACAGCAACTAAATTCAAGCACGCCAGCTGTAGTCGGTGCCCGACGTGAATTTCTGCAGTCCTATAGCCTCGATAACCCAGGGACCTCGTCAGCTGCAGTGGTTTTGAACATGACGCCAGCGGTCTCCGACTCCAGCTTTGTTAGCCCTTAAGTGCTTCAGTTTTCGCCGCACAGCAGTACAAGAAACCACTACACACTGATACCGAACGTTAATGCAAGTACTGTAAATAGTGGGAAGCGTAGTTTTCATAATGTGCCACAACAGGACGCCTTTTTGAATGTGCAAGCTCCACGTGTGTATCACTCCGCGCCGGTTGCACACTACATGAGTGACATTCGCCAGCCTGTTACTCCGAGTGTTCATCAGTGCGGTAATTTGAGGGCGTCAGGTTCCACCAAGCTCATCAGTGACTCTGAGATGCACAATTTCGCTGCAGATATGGAGGACCAACTGCATAATAACCTGTTGAACAACCGCCGTGGCCACTTTGACCTTCCGCCGCAACAACCGGCTCCGCTTTGCTCCATGCCGGGCTTCCTGCTAACGGATTTCGCTTCCCCTCCAGCTATTACGAACACAGCCGGCACGTCTGCTTCCTCTCTACCACCCTCACGACGCAGAGTTAACTTTGACTTGCCTACTCCTGCGTCCGCGAGCGGCTGCCCGCGTTCTTCGACCGCCAGTTCGTCGAATCTACCGAAACTTCCGGCATTCAAACCTGTTCACCCGGAATTCTGGTTCAACCTGGTCGAGCAAACTTTCAGTGTCTGTGCACGCCCGTTTCACATGCCTTATGAACCATCTCCACGACCATGTCGACTTAATTTATGACCTGGTTAAGTCACCTCCTCCGAACGAGAAGTGCGCTACAGCTAAACAAGCAACACTGGAATGTGTCTCCAAGACAAGAAGAGAAAACGTTCGACAGCTCGTCTATGAAGAACGTGTGAGCGACAGATCTCCGTTCCAGCTGTGGCGATGCCTTCGACAACTCGTCGGTGAATGCGACATGCCAGACGCCACGCACACCGAGATTTGGACGGAAAAGCTGCCTCTGTCTGTCCAAACTGCCATCTCCGCCTATGAAGATGACCAAATAATGAACGCTTGCGCGCCGCCGACCGTGCTTAGTCCGCTCTACTACGTGAACGCCGTGCCCAGCAGGACCACTCGCAGGAGCAGACGTCCGCCCATAAATACTGTTTGTTCCAATGCAAAATTCGGGGAACAAGCACGCAATTGTAAGACACCGTGCTCCTACCTAAACTTCAACCGCAGGTAGACAACGGCACCATCTCCTGCGACGTAAACAACAGGCGCCATCCCATGCTCCATTTTGTGTCCAACACTAACTCTTCGAAGGGACGAGTCTACGTCCGCAACTCTGGCACAAACTTTCTCATCGACACGGGCGCAGATGTTTCCCTACTTCCATCTTGTCTTGCTACCGAAAAGATCAGACTACACAAAACTGTCCTATGTACTGTAAACACATCTAGTTTGTCGTGCTTAGGTTCTACTTCATATGCAGTGTCCTTCTCGCCTGAGTGCAACCTGAAGTGGTCCTTCCTGGTGGCTGATATCGACGGTCCCATTTTGGGCATCGACTTTCTATGACACCACAAACTGTGGCCTGACCTCGTCAAGAATACAGTGTTCTACCACCCTACGCAGGAACACATCCCGTGTGCTTTGTTGAGTGTCGATAGTGCTGCTAAACAGGTCCACCTGGCTAGGAAGTGTAATAACCTCTCCTACGAGCTCTTGTCATGGACCAATAAGTGGCGCACGGAGCGTGTCGAGTCTACACGCCTGCGCTTGGGACAACTTGAGCTACGCCGTCGCCTCAATGACTTAAATAACGAGTTATCTTCGGCACGGCAGCAGCTTGCAGCAGGCAACGGCTCAGCAACACACAAGGTTAGTCGGTGCCACTACAGTGTTCTCGCGCCCGAGTGCATTTGTGACCGTGTGCCACATAAACTGTGCAGTGTCCGCGCTCCCGCCAGCTCTAACTGTGTTAATTCGAGCGCACATTCATTCCCCTTCTCGCTTGGGCAGATAACTTCCCAGGCACAGGTTAATGCTTTTGATTTACTGCCATCAGCTGTTCATTCGCGCCCGCTACCGCCACCAAGCTCGACAGCGGCGCCTTCGGTTACTAATAAACAGTGTACCAACCTTGTTTCGCGTAGCTCACTTGTTTGTCACTCCCAGCCACCCAACAGTTGGCGCTAATGTCAACTGTCTGCGCCACAACCCAGCCCAGCGGCCGCCGCGCACACTATACCACTGACAGTCGCCTCGTGTACCGCGTCGCGCGGTTCCGTGGTTACAGACGGCACCGCCCACAAACTTCACTTGCAAGACGGTCGCCTATCTCTTGCCGACCACGCCGTCTCAAGCCAAAACTCATGAAAGTGGCTCGCAAACAAATAGACGATCTCGTAACAGCCGGTGTCATCGAACCATCTGCCGGATGCTGAGCCTCGCCTATCCTCTTCGTCACAAAAAGCGACGGCACCTGGCGTATGGTTGGCGACTATACTAAGTTGAACTCTCGTACTATCATAGACAAGTACCTGGTTCCTAACGTCGCGGATTTTAACCATGCTCTTGCAGGCGCCAAATATTTCTCGGTAGTGGACTGTAGGAGGGCCTATCACAAATTCCGATGGCACCTGAGGATATTGAAAAGACAGCTGTTACAACACCTTTCGGCCTTTCCCAGTACCGGTTCATGCCCTTTGGTAACGCTGCACAAACTTGGCAGAGATTCATAAACAAGGTGTTGTTTCATCTGGAGTTTTGTTTCGTTTACTTGGACGACATTCTTATTTTCAGTCCTACTTTGCAAAAGAACAAGGAACATTTGTAGATTGTTAAAGACACTCTTACTGCTGCCAGTGTTGAACTGAATAATTAGAAGCTCCAGTTGCACCAGACTTCGGTAAGATTCTTAGGCTACATCGTGTCGGCTAAGGGCCTCATTCCTCCCGAGGATAAAATGAAACCTGTTTTGGATGTACCAAGCTCTCACTCGTTTAAGGAGCTGCGCAGGTTCATCGGAACAGTTAACTATTATAGGAAGCACTTGCCTCAGGCAGCCGAGGTTCAGGCTCCCCTATCAGACGCCCTTGCTGGCAAACATACGACCGGTATCCGCCCAGTCCCCTGGACCCCTGCCATGGAACAAGCTTTTGACAAACTGAAGCACCTACTCGCAAACGCAGTGACTGTTGCCCACCCGCATCCGGACGCTACATTTTTTATTACCACAGATGTCAGTGCTACCTTAGTAGGTGCTGTCCTCAGCCAAACCGTCAGAGATACTACCTCTCCTTTGCAGTTCTTTTCTAAGAAGCTCAACGGCACTCAAAAAAAGTACTCAGCCTTGGAAAGGGAGCTCTTGTCAGTTTATGAGGCTGTGAAACACTTTCGCGTCGAGGTTGAGGGAAGAGACTTCCACATTTTAACCGACCATAAACCTTTGGTTGCTGCTGCAAAGAACCCTCCAACTAACCCTCCACCTACACGCTTCCGTCATTTGGACTTAATATTGCAATTTACCTCTGATATACGACACATCAAGGGTGCAGATAATGTGGTCTCAGATTTTTTGTCTCGTGTCGGCACTCTCACACACCTCTGATAAACCTCTCCAACTTGCCTCAGCTACAGTCTGCCGACATGGGCACTATGGACCTTATTTCCGATCACAGCTCGTCACTCAAACCTGTGCGATCCACCTTTCCTGGTGTCATAGGCGAGGTTTGGTGAGACGAATCAACTGGTACGCTGCATCCCTTCATACCCAAAACTCTGCAGAGGCAAGTGTTCAACAAATTACACAACCTAGCTCATCCAGGTGTGGGAGCCTCTACCAGACTTATTTCAGAGCGCTTCCTCTGGCGCGACATGCGTCACGACTGCCAAGCCTGGGCCCATGCCTGCATTCCGTGTCAACAAAATAAAGTTTCGCGGCACACATCGCCTCCACTAGGCAGCTTCACTGCTCCTCCCAGTCACTTCCAGCACGTTCACATGGAATTGGTGGGCCCCCTCACCCCCTTGGAGAGTTACAGATACGTGCTATCTATTATAGACAGAACCTCTCGTTGGGTGGAAGCTGACCCACTACCCAATATTACATCCAAATCAGTGGCACGATCCTTCATAGACACTTGGAATTCACTCTTTGGCTGCCCTGTTTACTTGAAAAACAACCAAGGCTGTCAATTTGAGTCTGCCTTGTTTTCTGAACTATGTAGGCTGATGGCATCAAGAAAATTCATTCTACAGCATACCACCCCCAAGGCAACGGCCTCGTGGAACGTTGGCATAGGACGCTTAAGAAGGCCCTACGTTGCCACGGCCTCCTCTGGACAGAAGCCCTGCCATTTGTCTCACTCGGTTTGCGGACCACTTTCAAGGAAGACCTTAAAGGCTCAGTGGCAAAGTTCGTCTACGGCCAATCCTTTACGCTGCTAGGCAAACTTGTTGCTCCTACTCCAGTCGCCAAACCATTAGAACTGCCATCCTTGGTACAACGGGCGAGGTTACACTGTAACAAGCTTCAACACTCGCCCCCTTCCAGCCACACTCCACTGCACACATATGTTCCCAAGGTGCTTGACACTTGCGAATTTGTGTTCCTTCGCGACAACACTGTAAAAGCCCCGTTACAGCCCCCTTACACAGGCCCATACAGAGTTGTCAAAAGAACCAGTAACACAATGGATATCGCAATTAAGGGCTCAGTAACTACTGACTCCCTCAACAGGGTTAAACCAGCTCGGGTCGAGTTTTCCCCTACCTCACCCACCGTTGAAGAGACCACGCTCTCTGGTCATCCTCGGCCTTATCCTCTGCTCATGATTCGAGTAATCTCACGCCTACACCAGCCCCATCAACGAGCCCACACTCATTCCGGAGTTTTCCTCCTACCGGCTCCCATAGCAGAGGCCCCAGCTCCCAGGACTCTAATATAACAGTTCCATCTTTGTGCAACAGCACACCGCGCCGCTCTCCTAACCGGGGCAGCCCCCAGGTTTCTGCCACACCCACTCAGACCTCACCGTCCGACACTCACCCCTCTACTCGCAGCACACCGCCCTCACCGTGCTATGGTTTCCCCACCCCACCGGCTCAGCATACCTCTCCGTTAGCAGGCGCCACTTACGCGCTCTGTACCCACGTTCATCCTAATGACATTTGTGGTTTATTTGTCGTCGTTAGTGGTGATACCGCATTAGTGCTGCTTGCATGTGACTCGTTAGGTGCTGTGTCACAACGTGTAGTGAAGCGTTTCAAAATCTCTCGAAGTGCTACGTGTGGCAACCTATGTGCTTACGTTAGGCCAAGTGGAAAGGTGATCATTAGGTTCCCTGCTAACGACACCTTTCCACGCCAGTGTTCCCGCACCTGCCAACGACTACGACTGCCGACATCACTTCAAGACTTCAGCATCAGCATTCCAGGATCTGCTCCACACTCTCCTCCCACACGGCCTGTGCCGTTAGACGCGGAGGAACTCACTGTGGCCCACTTAAACTCTCGCCAACCCCCCTCCCCCCCCATCTTCTGGTACGTACTCCATACTGCAGGGGGGGGGGGGGGGGAGGCTATGTGGCGTCGATCCACAGATCGATAGACCATATCATCATATGTGTATTACGACTTCAAGTTGATTTTTGTTTGTATACTTCCGGGACCTCAGTTCCCGCCTAGTCTTCGACCTGTACGTTTGTTGTCTTATAAAAGTATTGATGATTAGATGAGAAAACCGTGTTCATTACCTTACCATCTTGATATCTCCTTCACTATCTTATCGGCAACTAGTGAAATCATTTAAATAACGAGGAACAGTGAGCGATGAGACATCCCAAATTTAAGATTTAGAGTATTATTCATTAAAATAAGTTTCCTTTTTAAATGTTTGTTTTCACCAAGATAGAATAAAAACCTTGTTAAGAAACCTGTTGTCTATATCTACAATGAATGGAACTCTCCTGGTGTCACGCTGCGTCAAATGGTCTGGTAACTGCTGCACTACATTCCAGCTGCGTAAGTCTATGAGTGAAAGAAAGGACACTGCTCATCTTTACCCATTGACGGATGTAGATGAAGTTGATAAGTTCCCAGCTATATCTGATGATTACACTGAAGTCAGTGACAGCGAATAGATTCATCCACACAAGTGCAAATAGTACTAAACGCGACGTTGTTTATTTTTATTCTTATTGTTATTTTGCTTCATAGTTTTAATGTTTTTTGTTAATTATGGAACCTAGGCCAATTAATAATAGCAGCGTAGGCCGAGATAGTAGTAGGTGGGGAGGGACTGAAAGATAAAAACGTACGATATTTTCAGTGCTGCTTCAAATATCGATTGTCCCTAGAAAATGCGTCGCTGTTGGTATAATTTGTTGTAATTAAATATAAGGTAAAAAAGGTAACGACAGCTGAATCTTCACGATGTTTCGATACAAAACAGAGCAACAACATGTGAGTGTCCACAGTGGATAGGGTGTTGGGCTATTTTCAGAGGTTTCGATGGTGCATCAGCAACATATGATGATATGTACATAAAAGAGCGCTGTCTCCCAGGAGTAAGTCGTAATTGTCCAAAATTTACAAATTAAGCCTAGAAAAGTCTGATACATCTGAAATAGAATTAAACCGTAACTTCATCTCAGCAGTCTATAATGTATAAAAGAAGATTTACGATGATGGTGCCAACTCCCAAGTGAAATCGTGAGACTGCAGGTTCACCGCATTGATACCGGTACCTCTAAGTGATGTAAACATAAGATGGGTGACTGTTCGAGACACTCAGATTCGACACAACCTTAAGTCGATAGATGTCCCCGACTGTTGCAACTGGCATGTAAAAGTCATAGTGACACCACAGAAAAGTGTTACCGAGATGAATGTAGCGTCTCCCATGAATGTTTGCCCCTCCATATCCTCCATATCCATCTGTTAGCAAAATCTTCTATAGAAACACTGTCTCTCTTGCAGATACTCGTAGACATCATTCAGGGAACTATAACTGATTCTGAAAGTCGTTGCAAATGAAGTTGTTGATGGAGCAAAATGTGGAAAGGATGAAATGTGTTGAAATGCGTTGTTCAAAGAATACACCTTTAACCTGCGGTGACTATCGATGGTTCACCAAACCACTATGATGACTTTAGTCTGTGCTACATTGTTGTGATGTGCACTTGTACTCTAAGTGTACACAGTTTATTCAGACAATAAAGTTCGCATAGTTTCTCATAATTGAGTTACTTTTCGTATCTAAGACGAGTGTGTGTAAATACCCACATTGGTGACCCCATATTCTTTTCAATGTGTGACTAGCTATTTTCATGCGTTATCAATATTTGTTGTCAGGCTACAAAGTCAGTGGATCAGTTACTGTACAATGTATCATCTGACTCCACCTCCCTGTCTTTGCACCGAACATAGATTGCGAAGCACAGATGTAATTGATAGTGCTAGAACTCTTTTCGTTTGCTCATATACACCTTTTAAAATCAGCCCACATGTACCTAATCTAACCATGACTGTATCACCATGGCAGAAATCTCATATAATGGCGCCACTGCACACCACTGTGTACTCTGGCTGCCAAGTTCTGTTTACCAACACTGCTCGAGGTCTACATCATTTGAAGCAATAAGTCACCTCATAACATCATCACCCACAACAGGCAGGACACTTCTTATACACAATTGCCACAATGCTCAATTCAGTCGCCAGAGCAGTTTCTCCCAAACTTTCCATCTCGTCTTCCAATGACCACGTCCATGTCAGTCATTCACTTCCACACCTGCTGTGCCATGTAGCACTTGTGGTCAACGGTTCACTTGCTCCCCCACAGGGACTTCGGACGTGTGATATCAAGAAGGCCTCCTTCCTTGCATTGAGTTCTCAAACGAGATTTCACTCCCACTGCTGTGGAAATGCCACTGCAACCAGCCAAATCACTGCCCTTCTTCTATCATAACTGAGCCAACCAACTTCTATACAGCATGTCCCTGTAGGAATATTCAGTAATTGATTGGCGACTCCAAGGAGTGTTCTGTGCACCACGACCAGATAATGGATATAATTGGAAGGAGAAACAGCCTTGGTCATTTTTTGTTTGTTTTATTATCTACAAAATCTATTTTCGGTCACTTAGTGACCATCCTCAGTGCTGTAAGATACAATTAAAATTGTTAGGCACTGGTATTCACAAGCTTAGAGCGATCACATAAAGCGATAACATATGGCGTTATAAAAATGGCTACAAATTATGAGGGTAAGCAATAATGGGACACAAACTATTGTTGACAAATTGTAAAAAGTCCAGCCTTTTCAAAAAATATAGAAAAGTACCAAATTTTAAACTTTTAAATATCGCAAGTGTGTCCTACTTTACACGGAATATCTCCACTGAAAAACTAGACTTAGACACAAGTGTGTACAATATTAACATTGCATGTCATCACGTAACACACAATTTTCTTCCATCTGGATGATTTGAGAATGGGTTTTGATGCCTGAAACCACTCATTAATTAAATAAAAAGAACAGTATTTTGCAACTTTTGCTGTTTTCTACATCATACATCAAAAGTATGATGAGATAAAAGAAATTCTTCAGGTAGTGAAGGGATATGAAAATTTAATAGTCATGGGTGACTGGAATTCGAGAGTAGAAAAAGGGAGAGAAGGAAACATAGTAGGTGAATATGGAACGGGGCTAAGAAATGAAAGAGGAAGCCGCCTGGTAGAGTTTTGCACAGAGCATAACTTAATCATAGCTAACACTTGGTTCAAGAATCATGAAAGAAGGTTGTATACATGGATGAAGCCTGGAGATACTGGAAGGTATCAGACAGATTATATATTGGTAACACAGAGATTCAGGAACCAGGTTTTAAATTGTAAGACATTTCCAAGGGCAGATGTGGACTCTGACCACAATCTATTGGTTATGAACTGTAGATTAAAACTGAAGAAACTGCAGAAAAGGTGGGAATCTGAGGAGATGGGACCTGGATAAACTGAAAGTATAAGAGGTTGTAGAGAGCTTCAGGGAGAGCATTAGGGAATGACTGCCAAGAATGGGGGGAAAGAAGTACAGTAGAAGAAGAATGGGTAGCTCTGAGGGATGAAGTAGTGAAGACAGCAGAGGATCAAGTAGGTAAAAAGGTGAGGGATAGTAGAAATCCTTGAGTAACCAAAGAGATATTGAATTTAATTGATGAAAGGAGGAAATATAAAAATGCAGTAAATGAAGCAGGCAAAAAGGAATACAAACGTCTCAAAAATGAGATCAACAGGAAGTGCAAAATGGCTAAGCAGGGATGGCTAGAGGACTAGTGGAAGGATGTAGAGGCAAATATCTCTAGGGGTAAGATAGATACTGCCTACAGGAAAATTAAAGAGACCCTTGGAGAAAAGAGAATCACTCACACAAATATCAAGAGCTCAGATGGAAACCCAGTTCTAAGCAAAGAAGGGAAAGCAGAAAGGTGGAAGGAGTATATAGAGGGCGATTTACTTGAGGACAATATTATGGAAATGGAAGAGAATGTAGATGAAGATGAAATTGGAGATACGATACTGCGCGAAGAGTTTGACAGAGTACTGAAAGACCTGAGTTGAAACAAGGCCCCAGGAGTAGACAACATTCCATTAGAACTACTGACGGCCTTGGGACATCCAGTCCTGACAAAACTCTACCATCTGCTAAGCAAGATATATGAGGCAGGTGAAATACCATCAGACTTCAAGAAGAATATAATAATTCCAATCCCAAAGAAAGCAGGTGTTGACAGATGTGAATATTACCGAACCATAAGTGTAATAAATCACAGATGCAAAAAAACTAACTTGAATTCTTTACAGATGAATGGAAAAACTGGTAGAAGCCAACCTCGGGGAAGATCAGTTTGGATTCCATAGAAATATTGGAACACGTGAGGCAATACTGACCTTACGACTTATCTTAGAAGAAAGATTAAGGAAAGGCAAACCTACGTTTCTAGCATTTGTAGACTTAGAGAAAGCTTTTGACAATGTTGACTGGAATAGTCTCTTGCAAATTCTAAAGGTGGCAGGGGTAAAATCCAGGGAGCGAAAGGCTATTTTCAATTTGTACAGAAACCAGATGGCAGTTATAAGAGACAAGGGGCATGAAAGGGTAGCAGTGGTTGGGAAGGGAGTGAGACAGAGGTGTAGCCTCTCCCCAATGCTATTCAATCTGTATATTGAGCAAGCAGTAAAGGAAACAAAAGAAAAATACAGAGTAGGTATTAAAATCCATGGAGAAGAAATAAAAACTTTTGAGATTCACCCATGACATTGTAATTCTATCAGAGACAGCAAAGGACTTGGAAGAGCAGCTGAACGGAATGGACAGTGTCTTGAAAGGAGGATATAAGATGAACATCAACAAAAGCAAAATGAGGATAATGGAATGTAGTCGAATTAAATTGGGTGATGCAGCGGGAATTAGATTAGGAAATGAGATGCTTAAAGTAGTAAATGAATTTTGCTATTTGGGGAGCAAAATAACTGATGATGGTCAAAGTAGAGAGGATATTAAATGTATACTGGCAATGGCAAGGGAGGCGTTTCTGAAGAAGAGTAATATGTTAATGTCGAGTATAGATTTAAGAGTCAGGAAGTTGTTTCTGAAACAATTTGTATGGAGTGTAGCCATGTATGGAAGTGAAGTGTGGACAATAAATAGTTTACACAAGAGTAGAATAGAAGCTTTCGAAATGTGGTGCTACAGAAGATTGCTGAAGATTATATGGGTAGATGACATAACTAATGAGGAGTTATTGAATAGAATAGAAAGAGAAGAGAAATTTGTGGCACAATTTGACTAGAAGAAGGGATAGGCTGTTAGGGCATATTCTGAGGCATCAAGGGGTCACCAATTTAGTATTGGAGGGAAGCTTGGAGGGTAAAAATTGTAGAGGGAGACCAAGAGATGAATACACTAAACAGATTCAGAAGGATGTAGGTTGCAGTAGGTACTGGGAGATGAAGAAGCTTGCACAGGTTAGAGTAGCATGGAGAGCTGCATCAAACCAGTCTCTGGACTGAACACCACAACAACAACATATGTTGAGAAACTTCCAAAGACTGTGTGCCGGACCAGGACTAGAAATCAGGAGCTTTGCCTTTTGTGGGCAAGTGCTCTACCAACTGAGCTACCCAAGCATGACTCACACCCCATCCTCACAGCTCTACTTCTGCCAGTAGCTTGTCTCCTACCTTCCAAACTTTACAGAAGCTCTCCTGCGAACCTTGCAGAACTAGCACTCTTGAAACAAAGGATACTGCGGCTAAGCCATGGTAGGAGACGAGGTACTGGCGGAAGTAAAGCTGTGAGGACGGGGCGTGAGTCATGCTTGGATAGCTCAGTTGGTAGAGCACTTGCCCGCGAAAGGCAAAGGTCCCGAGTTCAAGTCTCAGTCTGGCTCACAGTTTTAATCTGCCAGGAAGTTCCATATCAGCACACACTCTGCTACAGAATGAAAATCTCATTCTGGAAGCATATGCTGAATTTACTTGCATAAATAGCCACGTCCTCTCAGTCAGGTATAACACACAATTGTTGTTTGTCTCCTATCGCTAACTTGTATTTATGTGACCACACTGACATATATCAGAAAGTGACATTTCCACAGTTGGCAAACTGCAGGTCCAGATATAATCAAGATTGTTATACGGCATTCAGCAAAGAAAAAATTTCAATAACAGGATTTAGATATTTAAATAATTCATAACTAGTAACAAATATGTTTAATTATATGTTGAATTTGAGAATTCATGATTTCTTGCTTTGTACCTGGGAGTAATTTATTGTTCTGCACTGTCGTTGAGGTGCTGAATCAGGTGTTCCTTACACTCTCCCAGTGTTTGAGGCAATGAGCTCTCTGCTTGTTTTGTACTTCGACTGTTCCAAGCACTGACATTGTCATCATTGTGTACTTGGTGGGCATGCTCCAATTATTGTCATCCCAGTCAGTTTCAATAAAATTTTATTGCTCACTTAATTACTATTCTGCTGTATTTATTTTATGTGCCCCATCTGATTTCAGTTATTTGTGGATAACAGATTCGAAATAATCTCACTAGAATGTTAGTAAAATATGTTTACTGTAAGTGGAGCATATTTTTGCCACCATCGTTACCAAGTTCTACTGTAAATTTTGTAAGTTGGTGTCTTTTATTGGGTTCTTTGGCAAAATCATCTATCATCAAAATTTGTGTGCCATCCACATACCATTTGCATCTATAAATGATTAATGTACATATTGGCTTGTAGACTGCCTTGGCAGTCCTCCCATTGCTATCCTGTTTTTTGGTATATAATGTTTGTTATCACAGTTGAAATAGTTGAAATAGTTGTTGTCAACAAATTCATAAGTTTCTGACAAACTATGGTTTTTAGCGCAAAATTGTTTTGTTCACTAATATACAATGAGGTGACAAAAGTAACAGGGTAGCAGTATGCACATATACAGATGGCACTAATATCAGGTATACAAGCTGTAAAAGGGCAGCGCTGTCATTTGTCAGGGAATTCATGTAACATGGTTTCCATCATGATTATGGCAGCGTGATGGAAATTAACATACTTTGAACGCAGAATGGTAGATGGAACTGGACGCATGGGACATTCCATTTTGGAAATAGAGAATTCAATATTCTGAGATTTACTTTGTCAGTGTGCTGAAAATACCCAACTTCAGGCATTACCTCTCACCATGAACAATGGAGTGGCTGACAACCTTCACATAATGACTGAGAAAATAGGCATTTGCATAGCAAGCAATTACACACAAGCAACACTGTGTGAAATCACTGCAGAGATCAATGTGGGGCATGCGATGAATGCATCCTTAGTGTCAGTGCAGCAAAATGTGGCACTAATGGGCTATGGCAGAAGACAACTGACATGAGTGCCTTTGCTAACAGCACAACACTGTGGACGATTTCACATCCTGGACAATTTGAGCAAATGATTAGGCCACCCAGATCACCCAAGACAAATTCCACTACCCTATTCCAGGCACTTAAATGTGATTTGCAGAGTATCCATGTAGATGTAGAACATATATGTGACGTTGCTGAGATGCCAATTCATGCACCACTTTTGCAATTATGGATGGCTACAGAGGAAGTATGGCTTAATATTTCAGCAGGGGACTTCCCACAGCTTGTTGCGTCCATGCCATGTTGAACTGCTGTGCTATGCCAGGCAAAAGGTCAGACACAACATCAGGAGGTATCCTATGACTTTGTCACCTTAGTGAATTTGTATAAAGTTCACTATATCAGAAGAAACAAATCTTGCAGCAATTGATATGGATGGTTCTTGTATACTTTCTGTGAGGTGATAGCTACTGATTACACAAGAATTCCCATCACATGCATAGGTTTTTAGTGAGAGTGGTGTAAGTCTCTTCCTAATTCCAACAATATGAAAAGGAAGGATTGCTCTTTCTAATTTTGTAGAATGTATTTCCTTTTGAGTTAATGATTGGATATGTTATACAATTTGTCTTATGACTCTGTTTCTGAACTGAGACATTCACTAATCTACCTTTAAATTTCAAAAAGATGAGGAAAAGATAAATTTTGAATACTTCTGGAAGATCTGCCTGTAATTTTTGAGAAGGTTTGCCATCAATTTTCTTATTCTGTGATTATAAAAACTTGTATCTTATTCAATCAATGGAAACTCCAGCTAGGAATATAAACGATGTAGGAAAAGATAGACTGCTACTTGCCATAAAGATGACGTGCTAAGTTTCAGATAGGCACAGTTAACAGACACTTACACATAAGCCTTCAGCCACAGATTTCATCAGAAAAAGAACAATACACACCATTCATTCACACAAACAAGCACAGCTCACACACACATGACCACCAGCTCCAGCAGCTTGGGCCAGAATCTCTTCCGATGATGGCTGTAGCCAGAAGTTTATGTGTGTCTTTTAATTGTGCCTGTCTGCAACTTAACGTGTTATCTTTATGGTATATCTTATTCAGACAATACTATTCATACATTATTACTGCAGAGCTTCCTTTAAATATATTTACACTGTGATCTTTATTGTTTTAAAGTGTCTTATTTTAATTTAACAAGAAAGGCACATAAAGAACTACCACAAAATAGTACAGAATGTAACTGAGAAACGTACACAGTAAGATGCAGATCATTCAAAGATAATAATTAAATGTTGGTCACCACAATTTATGATTGTCCCTGGACACTACAAAAGGAGGGACATGGTTCTTGATTCGGTTAGTGATCACCACAGATGCCAATGCATTCTCTGCGATGCACTCCCATGCGGGCCCCAAGATTGAAAGGAGTTCTTGTGGTACGGCATTCCATTCCTATAGCAGTACAGCTGATAATGGTCCATGTGGATGAGCTGCAGCATTTATCTCCACCTCTTCCCACAAGGGCACAATGGTATTATGTCATGGGAATAGGTACATCAGTCCATTTGCTGAATATCCTCTCATTACGAGGGCTTCTCCACCTGTACTGTTTGATGCAGTCATGAACTGTATTCCACAGAAATGAACTCAACACCAAATATATGTCTAAAAAGATGTGCATGGGGAAGGAGCACAGTGCCACAACAATGTTGACTGGTGAGTGCAGCATGTTCAAAGGTTTGGAGGTCAGTATATGCTTGTGATTTTATGCCTTCCCACTGAGGCACCAAAACCATCATGTTCTATAGTGTATCTAGATTCATTATGTTCTTCATATGGTGAGAGGTGTGAACACATAATGCAGTCAGGAATGTTGTTGAACATGGTTGTTATGTCAGTGTTATCGTGTGGGGAGGCACAACGTTGCATACTGACCTCTGAATCTTCCAAGATGCTGCACTCACCTGTGAACAATACAGTGACACTGTTCTCCTTCCCTATGTGCATCTTTTCAGGGGTGCATTTGTTAATCACACTGGTTGTTGTTGTTGTAGCCTTTGGTCCTGAGATTGGTTTGAAGCAGCTCTCCATGCTACTACCTATATCCTGTGCAAGATTCTTCATCTCCCAGCACCTACTGCAACCTACACCCTTCTGAATCTGCTTAGTGTATTCATCTTTTGGTCTCCCTCTATGATTTTTACCCTCCACGCTGCCCTCCAATACTAAATTGGTGATCCCTCGATGTCTCAGAACATGTCCTACCAACTGATCCCTTCTCCTAGTCAAGTTGTGCCACATGCTCCTCTTCTCCCCAATTCTATTCAATACCTCCTCATTAGTTATGTGATCTACCCATCTAATCTTCAGCATTCTTCTGTAGCACCACATTTCGAAACCTTCTATTCTCTTCTTGTCTAAACTATTTATCGTCTACATTTCACTTCCATACATGGCTACACTCCATAAAGATACTTTGAGAAATGACTTCCTGACATTTAAATCTATACTCGATGTTAACAAATTTTTCTTCTTCAGAAACGCTTTCCTTGCCATTGCCAGTCTCCATTTTATATCCTCTCTACTTTGACCATCATCAGTTATTTTGCTCCCCAAATAGCAAAACTCCTTTACTACTTTAAGTGTCTCATTTCCTAATCTAATTCCCTCACCATCACCCGACGTAATTCGACTACATTCCATTATCCTCATTTTGCTTTTGTTGATGTTCATCTTGTACCCTCCTTTCAAGATACTGTCCATTCCATTCAGCTGCTCTTCCAAGTCCTTTGCTGTCTCTGACAGAATTACAATGTCATCGGCGAACCTCAAAGTTTTTATTTCTTCTCCATGGATTTTAATACCTACTCTGAACTTTTCTTTTGTTTCCTTTATTGCTTGCTCAATATACAGATTGAATAACATGGAGGATAGGATACAACCCTGCCTCACTCCCTTCCCAACCACTGCTTCCCTTTCATACCCCTCGATTCTTATAACTGCCATCTGGTTTCTGTACAAATTGTAAACAGCGTTTTGCTCCTTGTATTTTACCCCTGCCACCTTCAGAATTTGAAAGAGAGTATTCCAATCAACATTGTCAAAAGCTTTCTCCAAGTCTACAAATGCTAGAAACGTAGGTTTGCCTTTCCTTAATCTTTCTTCTAAGATAGATCGTACGGTCAGAATTGCCTCACTTGTTCCAACATTTCTACGGAATCCAAACTGATCTTCCCCGAGGTTGGCTTCTATCAGTTTTTCCATTCACCTGTAAAGAATTCGTGTTAGTATTTTGCAGCTGTGACTTATTAAACTGATAGTTCGGTAATTTTCACATCTGTCAACACCTGCTTTCTTTGGGATTGGAATTATTATATTCTTCTTGAAGTCTGAGGGTATTTCGCCTGTCTCATACATGTTGCTCACCATATGGTAGAGTTTTGTCAGGACTGGATCTCCCAAGGCTGTCTGTAATTCTAATGGAATGTTGTCTACTCCGGGGGCCTTGTTTCGACTCAGGTCTTTCAGTGCTCTGTCAAACTCTTCATGCAGTATCATATCTCCCATTTCTTCTTCATCTACATCCTCTTCCATTTCCATAATATTGTCCTCAAGTACATCGCCCTTGTATAGACCCTCTATATACTCATTCCACCTTTCTGCTTTCCCTTCTTTGCTTAGAACTGGGTTTCCATGAAAGCTCTTGATATTCATGCAAGTGGTTCTCCTTTCTCCAAAGGTCTCTTTAATTTTCCTGTAGGCAGTATCTATCTTACCCCTAGTGATATGTGCCTCTACATCCTTACATTTGTCCTCTAGCCATCCCTGCTTAGCCAATTTGCACTTCCTGTCGATCTCATTTTTGAGACGTTTGTATTCCTTTTTGCCTGCTTCACTTACTGCATTTTTATATTTTCTCCTTTCATTAATTAAATTCAATATCTCTTCGGTTACCCAAGGATTTCTACTATCCCTCACATTTTTACCTACTTAATCCTCTGCTACCTTCACTACTTCATCCCTCAGAGCTACCCATTCTTCTTCTACTGTATTTCTTTCCCCCATTCCTGTCAATTGCTCCCTATGCTCTCCCTGAAACTCTGTACAACCTCTGGTTTAGTCAGTTTATCCAGGTCCCATCTCCTTAAATTCCCACCTTTTTGCAGTTTCTTCAGTTTTAATCTACAGTTCATAACCAATAGATTGTGGTCAGAGTCCACATCTGCCCCTGGAAATGTCTTTCAATTTAAAACCTGGTTCCTAAATCTCTGTCTTACCATTATATAATCTATCTGATACCTTTTAGTATCTCCAGGGTTCTTCCATGTATACAATCTGGTAGACACTGGTAGACAAGTGAAATGCCCTACCACAAGCACTCTCTAACAATGTTGTGTCCTTCGTAAGAGCATGTTGCAGAGCATAAACTGTTGCCAGTGGTAATCATACATCCAATTAAGAACCATGCCCAACATCTTTTTATGTCCAACGGACCATCATAAATCTTTATGACTTCAGTGTAATTATTGTCTAAAAAAAGAACAAGTTCTATTTATCTCATTGCATATTTCTTTCAGTTATCTTCTGTACTATAGTGTAGCAGTACTATTTACAAAAGCTTGAAGTATCATTGAGCTATGTTACATGGCAGTGACACATCATGCGAAAGTTATTTTTGTCTGTAAGTTTTGTACACTAGGATAATAAAGTATAAACCACAATACACAAAAAATAGTTCAACACAATCATGTAAATGATCCTTCTGTTACCATAGTTTTCAAAGAAAACCCACTGTAATTGGAAAAGTGACACATTACACATGATAGCAAGAGGCTGCTACAATAAAACATGTAATGAGGAAATAACTGAATTCATTTAAAGCAACAATACAGTTACTGAAGATTCTGTAGCCATTAGCAGTAATCCGTCAATATTTGATGGGCAAATGCCAAAGAACTTCATTAAATACAGAAAGACATCCTCTGCCATATCTACTAGCACTAAAGCATAAACAAAATTCACCCATAAACTCATGATACCTGTAACCTACATCTGAGGAAGAGATAGCCATAATAATATTTAATAAATCTGCTAATAAACCTCCACAGACTTAATTATCTCTCAAAGAAAAATTTTAAGTTAAAAATCAATCAAATGGCTAACCTCCTCATACCTGGAAGAAGTGAATATTCGAATGAAAATTACCAGAGACTTCATCTTTTCAAGAAGGGACAACTACTAATTAATTAGCATTATGCTCAATTCATCATAGTTGTTGTAGACTACATTTGCATTTGTGTAAACATAATCTCAGTTGCCAGAATGAAATTTTCAGTCTGCAGTGGAGTGTGCACTGGTATGAAACTACCTGGCAGATTAAACCTGCGTGTCGAACCAAGAATTAAACTTGGGACCTTTTCTGAAAACATTCCCCTGGCTATGGCTAAGCCATGTCTCTGCAATATCCTTCCTTCCAGGTGTGCTAGTTCTGCAAGGCCTCCAGAGGAGCTTCAGTGAAGTTCTGAAGGTAGATGACGAGGTACTGGTGGAATTACGGCTGCGAGGATGGGTTGTGAGTCATGCTTGGGTAGCTCAGATGGTAAAGCACTTGGATACGAAAGGCAAAGGTCCTGAGTTAGAGCTTGGTCCGGCACACAGGTTTAATCTGCCACAAAGTTCCATAATCTCAGTTAGTTTAAACAAACACTGACTTCTTATGGAAATATTGTGGAATTCATCTTTGACTTCTGATGCTGCCTGACAAAGAAAGTGAATGACACAGCAGGTTAGAAGGAAATCATGAGAGAATGTGATGTATTTTCAAAACTTGCACTAATAAAGAAAATGCCATTATGAGCTCACTTCTCAGTATAACACTGCAACATCCCCACCTCTCCTTGGGCCTGGATTATTTATGTGCTGATTCAGTTGGGAAGCATGTAATGAAGCTATTGTATCCTCTCCTTAGGCTGGGCCCACAACTGTTACCACTGTTCTTTGATATCCTTTGTTACTGGCACTGGACAGAGCTTACTTCTGCATTGGTCACACACATGATCTATTGGTAACAGAACTGGGGACCTGGCTTCCACTGGAGTATCTCAATAGCATGCAGACAGTTCATAGAGATTTGTGCCATGTGAAAAGCCTGTTCAAAAAATTCCAGAACTTTGTCCACAAAATCTTTTCAAGAAGGGACAACTACTAATTAATTAGCATTATGCTCAATTTGTCAAAGTTTCTTGGAAAATAACATTTGCATTTGTGTAAACATAATCTAGTTGCCAGAATCAAATTTTCACTCTGCAGTGGAGTATGCACTGGTATGAAACTACCTGGCAGATTAAACCTGCGTGTCAAACCAAGACTTGAACTTGGGACCTTTTCTGGAAACATCCCCCTGGCTGTGGCTAACCCATGTCTCTGCAATATCCTTCCTTCCAGGAGTGCTGGTTCTGAAGGCCTGCAGAGGAGCTTCAGTGAAGTTTTGAAGGTAGGTGATGAGGTACTGGTGGAATTAAGGATGTGAGGATGGATTGTGAGTCATGCTTGGGTAGCTCAGATGATAGAGCACTTGGCTTTGAAAGGCAAAGGTCTTGAGTTAGAGTCTTGGTCCGGAACACAGGTTTAATCTGCCACAAAATTCCATAATCTCAGTTAGTTTAAACAAACACTGACTTGTTATGGACATATTTTGGAATTTATTTTTGACTTCTGATGCTTCCTGATAAAGAAAGTGAATGACACAGCAGTTTGGAAGGAAATCATCAGAGAATGTGATGTATTTTCACAACTATGGAAACAAATCACACAAATAAAGAAAATGCCACTCTGAGCTCACTTCTCAGTATAACACATGTACTGATTCAGTTGGAAAGCGTGTAATGAAGCTATTGTATCCTCTCCTTAGGCTGGGCCCACAACTGTTACCACTGTTCTTTGATATCCTTTGTTACTGGCACTGGACAGAGTTTACTTCTGCATTGGTCACACACATGATCTATTGGTAACAGAACTGGGGACCTGGCTTCCACTGAAGTACCTCAATATCATGCAGACAGTTCATAGCGATTTGTGCCATGTGAAAAGCCTGTTCAAAAAATTCCAGAATTTTGTCCACAAAATTTTTCTATGCATGCCTTTTACTTATTGTGCATGGTCTCCTTCAAAGTACTCTCCTCTGCAACTGATATTCAGCTCCCAATGCCATTTTCACTTCCAGAAGCTGACTTGGTATGCCTCTTCCTGGATCATGCAAAGCACTGTCTGTGAATTTTCTTTTTTCTTGTCTATCACTGCAAATCTTCATTCTTTCAATGGGATTTTCAACTTTGGAAATAAAAACAGTGGTCTACAGGGCCAGGTCTGGAGGCGCAACAGTCACACACCAACAGCGATGAATGTGCAGGTGTGTTACCATGATGCAAGAGTAATGAATGTTCTCACCACATTTCAGGTTGTTTCCTTCTCAGATTTTCTTGCAGGCATCACAACACATTCTGATAGTACCATCAATTAACAGTTTGTCCCAGGTCAAAGATATAGAGAAGATCCAATGGAGAGCAGCACGCTTCGTTACAGGATCATTTAGTAATCACGAAAGCGTTACGGAGATGATAGATAAACTCCAGTGGAAGACTCTGCAGGAGAGGCGCTCAGTAGCTCGGTATGGGCTTTTGTCAAAGTTTCGATAACATACCTTAACCGAAGAGTCAAGCAGTATATTGCTCCCTTCTACATATATCTCATGAAGAGACCATGAGGATAAAATCAGAGAGATTAGAGCCCACACAGAAGCATACCGACAATCCTTCTTTCCACGAACAATATGAGACTGGAATAGAAGGGAGAACTGATAGAGATCCTCAAGGTACCCTCCCCCACACACCGTCAGATGGCTTGCAGAGTATGGATGTAGATGTAGATGTAGATATAGATGTAGATGTCACAAATTCATGATGAATTAATCCTTCGGAGTCCAAGAAAAATATCAGCATGGCTTTGACATTTGACCTGACCTGAAGAGCTCTGTTGGGTCTTGGAGAATCTTTCCTGACCCCTGTGAAGATAAACATTGGTCTCAACTTCATAACCAAAGACTGACATCTCATCACCAATTATGACTCTCTTAAGGAATATCCCATTCTCATTTGCATGATCCAAAAGTTCTTCACAATTTGAAAAGCTAAGGTCTTTCTGGTCTTGACTTGTGAGCCATGGGATGAACTTGTTGGCAATATGAGGCATTCCAAAATGCTGTATCAGGATTTCACGACATGATCCATCTGAAATATTGCATTCTTCTGCAATCTCCTAGAGAGTCAGCCTTCGACTGGCATGCACAATTTAGTTGAAGTTCCTGACATAAGTGTTGTTGGTAGACACTGAAGGGCTTCCTGAATGAGGGTCATCTTTAAATTCCATTTGGCCATTTTTAAACAACATGAACCATTTGTAACACTGAGTACAGCTTAAGCACTCATCACTATAGCATTTCTGCATCATCTGGCATGTCTCTGTAAAACAAAGTTTAGTGCATATGCGTTGCTGTCATCGCAAAATTCACAAACTGTGCAACAGTACATTCTACTCAATACAGCACTAAACAATAAGTAACAGACATACATGCAACAATGAATCTTCTGGTAGTTACACATTTAACACAGACACATGCAAGGATGCCAACCACATATTGCTCCAACACAACACTTGTGCAAAATTATTAATGTTCTGGAATTTTTTGAAAGGATCTCATATGGATGAGCATTGTCATGTGAGAGGTAACACATGAGGGTTCAGGCTTCCCATGATATACCATTGTAGTATCCAAGTTCCCTCAATCACAACCATCCATGATCCGAACTCTTCTTCAATGGCTCCCTGACCATGATGCCAGGAGGAACACCATTCTGCCTCTCCAAAACATTGGATGATTGGGACCTCTCTTGAAATTATCACCATACTCGTCAATGATGGTCAACCAGGGTAGGGCAGAACCACAATTCATTTTTGAACACAATGTGATGCCATTCATCAGCAGTCCATGCTTTCCTGTTGTGGCACCCTCCATACATAGCTGTCTGTATTGTGGAGCAATGGTAATATTTTCATGCGATGGTAATTTCCTGGTCCTATGGCCACTAATCTCCAAACAATGGTACATGATGACATTAAATGTTGTACAGAGACTACTACTTGCTTTCAGATGACATGTGCAGATGCGAAGGGGCTGTGATGTGCTTGATACAAAATATGGTGCTCCCTCATTGTGGCAGTCAGACGTCGGCCCATGCTGTCCAACACTAGGCCACTATCACATCCAAATGCCCCAAAAAACTGGATATTTTATCATTTGACCATCTGGCCCAATGAAGACCTACTATGAAGCCATTTTCAACCTCTGTGGGATATTGATAATGCTGTCTCTCATTAGTATGTGCCACTTCCCTATCCTTCACAGTGATCACTCAACATCTGTCACTGTCCAAAGCCCTTAAATACCATATAAGGCTTGGTAACAACACTAGCCACAAAAAATATTAATATGATCTGGTAGCCATTCTGCCTGTCCCAGAGAACTGCCACTCTTATCATTTGCACATCCCCCCTATGGTGTCCATCTGTATGAAGTTACACTAACATAAATCAGTGTCTCTCGGATGTTTCACTTTTTCTTGTCAAGCAGTGTGGCTGATCATGGTATCCTAATAAGGATGCTAGACTGAATATGTTCAATGGACGCCCACAGTAAAAATATTGTGTACAGTTGATAGCTGAACTTGAAATACAAAGTGAAAGAACAAAGTGAAAGAATACCTTACATCCACTCCAACAATTAATCAGAATACTTAGACTGAGGAATGTATATTCCTCTTAACTCAGATATTTACAGCATATAGATCTTAACTTAACCATGACAAAGTCTGCTGATAGTGGTCTCTGTGAAGCAAATAAAAATGTTTTGTTTGAAGTTACAGTTAGCAACAGCTGCTGAGCAGTATGGGAGGAGAAGCACTTGCATTTTTCAAAGTAGCCATTTATGTCCTTATGTTATATATGACACACACACACACACACACACAGTGATTTTGAAGCAATTACCATACTTATGAGTTTGAGCAGGAAAGTGCTAATCATAATTTGTAGGTACTATTGATCCAGCAGCAGTCACTTCTGCCTGTATAAATAGACTTATTCCACAATCCTGAAATGTCACCATCAAATTAACTTCAAAACAAAATCTTGCAACTGACTTTACTTGAAGTTCACTGCAGTATGAGATCAATGGAAAATGATATGTGTATCATACAGTAAGTCACAAATAACAGCAATGCCACTATGAACCACAGTTTATTCTTCTTACACATACAAGTTAAATACAGTTCAGAACATAGACACAAACATAGAAACAATCCAAGTACTGATACAAGCTGTTGTTGACAATATGTATGAACACAATATGAGAACGAATTCCTGCTGTACAGAACTTATAAAGAGGAGTGCTCTGGTAAATGGCATAGCAGATGCCATGCCCTATGCACATGTCATGGGGCATATCGAACAACTCTCTGCTGAGGCAAGCGGACTGTTGAAAATCTGTGGCCTCTATGACAGAAGCTGGAGGTAATGATGTTGGCAGCGGAAGGGGGTTCCAGGTTGAACTGGTGATTAAGGGTAGAAATGACACAGTCATGTGTACACACAGTGGCCACTCCCCTGCAAAGTACAATAAGAGAGAACCAGCGACACAGGTGCTGGTAACATCCCAACATCCAGTTCCTTCATGTTGTTGAACTGTGCTGATGATGAAGGAGCATACTGTTTGGTCATGTGTGCCAGAGACGCTGATGCTGCAGCACCTGAAGCCACCGGCCCAGATGATGGCGAAATTGCTGGTGGCAGCAATATATCATGGGAAAGCCTGGCAGCAGGTGTCGAGGATGTTGGACCCCAGACAAGAGGCAGACAGGAACGCCCACAAGGCGGGCAGGTCTGCCCCTGCAGCAGGGATGCCACGCAACGCTGGGACAGGCACTGAGGGAGGAGACTGAGGTAGCAGTCTGAGGATGAAGTTTGTCTCACCACAGTCTGAGGATGAAGTTTGTTGCAGTGGTGCACCACCATACCACCACTTGTGCACAGCATACAAATGTAGTAGCCCTGGCAGCTGTAGGCCATGGCTGGAATCTACTTTGGTCAGTGGCTTAACCTCCTGAGCCCATACAGTGGAGCCATGAGCAAACCATGATGAGGGCCATGCCAATGGGCAATGGTGGTGTGGCGTGAGCAGATGCAGGAAGGTGCATTGCTGGTGGGCATGGAGCATCTCGCCTGGACTCCGATCCCCCACTGACATAAACCTGCAGGAACTCAAGAAACCTCGCAGGAGAGCTTCTGTAAAGTTTGGAAGGTAGGAGACGAGGTACTGGCAGAAGTAGAGCTGTGAGTACCAGGCATGAGTCATGCTTCGGTAGCTCAGATGGTAGAGCACCTGCCCGCGAAAGGCAAAGGTCCCGAGTTCGAGTCTCGGTCGGGCACACAGTTTTAATCTGCCAGGAAGTTTCATATCAGCGCACACTCCGCTGCAGAGTGAAAAATCTCATTCTGGAAACATCCCCCAGGCTGTGGCTAAGTCATGTCTCCGCAATATCCTTTCTTTCAGGAGTGCTAGTTCTGCAGGTTCGCAGGAGAGCTTCTGTAAAGTTTGGAAGGTAGGAGACGAGGTACTGGCAGAAGTAGAGCTGTGAGTACCGGGCGTGAGTCGTGCTTCGGTAGCTCAGATGGTAGAGCACCTGCCCGCGAAAGGCAAAGGTCCCGAGTTCGAGTCTCGGTCGGGCACACAGTTTTAATCTGCCAGGAAGTTTCACTCAAGAAACATGTCAAAGTATTGTCCATGGAGGAGTCTGTGACTTCTTCATTTCAAGCTAGAACATGTGAATGAGACATTTCACCTCGCCATTAGAAGGGGGGCGAAAAGGAGGAGCAGTCACATAGTGAAAGCCATAGCTGGTGTAAAAATCACAGAAGGCATAAGAGACAAACTGTGGATAGGTATCCACATGTAAGGTAATGTCTCAAGAACAAATATTTTGGAGAGGGCCAGAATCGTAGCTGTAGTTGACATCAAAGGACAGTGGACAACATATGGATATTTAGAGAAAGCATCAACAATCAATAACCAGGAAAAATATAGGAAGGGTCCCACAAAATCAAAATGGACACCTTCCCATGTATGCTGCTGTGTGGGCCATGGAGAGAGTATAACCTGCAGTCCCACTTGCTGAAGCACATCCTGACATAGGCTGGTTGGAACCACAACCCCAGGCAATAGTTCATCTGTGCTCAGAGAACAGCACCATCAAATACCGGAAGGTGGTGATGGAGGGCAAAAAAGTTATGCAAAGGATCATAACCTGTGCCTGGAGGCCTGTCCAGCTAACTGTGCTGAATAGAATGAACAATTTAACATGAAACTGAATCAGCAGTGACAGCAGCTGTGATCCAGGTGGCCACAATAGCAAACCTTCCCACTCTACACTGCACCTCAACATCTAACTGAAAACATAGGAGTTCATCCTGTTCAAAAGTAGGATCCAGCTCCATTGGAAACTCGGACAGCACATCAGGATTAGCATGTTGCACATTATGCCAAAAAACATATTTCGTAGTTATAGCAAGACAGAAACAAGGCCAAACGCTCCGAAGTGATGTGGTGCTTTGTCAGGCATCAAAACAGTAGGATTAAATGACGAAACCAAGGGCTAGAAGTCAGTAAGGAGGTGGAACTTGGACTCATACAAAAACAAATTAATCTCTTTGAAGGAAATTGGAAGTTTGCAGTTAGTTCCTATGGGCCCAACTGCTGAGATCATTGGTCCCCAGGCTTACACTCTACTTAATCTAACTAATTTACACCAAGGGCAAAACACACACACACACACACACACACACACACACACACACACACACAGGAGTGAGGGTGGGGGGGGGGGGGGGGAGGTAAAGAGCTGTGTGAACTGCAGCAAGGTGCCTCAGACCACACAGCTCTCTTTGAGGACAAAGACAGTAGCAAGTGCTTCCTTTTCAACTTGGGAGTAGTGCTGCTGAGTGAAGTTATCAGACATTCGTAACAGTCCTCGTACTGATGTACGAGAATGGTGTCGAGTCCATACTCAGAGTGACAGGTGTCTGTAGCCAAAACCAGGTCATGGCCAGGATGAATAGTAGCCAAACAAGGAGCAGAATACAATTAAGATTTCAAAAGCATAAACGTGCACCCTCCGATCGACATCTACAGCAATGTTCCTCTGAATCAACTCGTGGAGAAAATGGGCCAATGTGGCTACCTCTGGAATAAATTTGTGGTAGTAACCAGTTTTAGCTAAAATACTCACCATTCTTTGACTTTGTAGGGTGAGGCAGAGCTGTGACCATAGTGAGAAGATGGCGTACAGGCTTACCAATCTCAAATCCTAAATTAAAAATGGGTGGCTGGAAAAAATGTGACTTGTCCGTATTGAATTTCAACCCTGCAGTTTGTAAGACTGTGAAGAAGTTATATAAGTTATATAATTACTCTTCCATGGAAGAACCCATCGCAAATATGTCACTGAAGTAGTTGAAAACACTGGAACTAACTTTGTAAGCTGCTCCAAAAAATACTAAGACATTGCTGGGGCATTAGCCATGCAAAATTCGAGGCATTGATATTGTTACTTACTGAATGCCAATGTCATCACAAGGAGACATTTAGAATCCTCATCCAACAGAACCTGTAAATAGACTTCACATAAATCAGTTTAGGAGAAAAACTGGGCCATGACTCAACCAAACAGGACAAAGAATAGTTGTCAGTGATAGACCAGTAGTTAACTGAAACTTTAAAGACACTGGACAGTCAAAGCAGATAAATCTGTGTTTTAAAAACCGTAAGGGGTAAATCACTCACTCAATGTAAAGGCTGTACAAAGCACAATTACATCAGCTTATCCAATTCTAATATCACTTGATTACACAAAGCCATTGGAAAAGGGCAAGCACAGAAAAAGTGCGGCCATGTCATAGGTTTCAGGATAATGTGAGCCGCAAAATTAGAGCACAACACAACCCATCTGAGAAGAGATGAGAACTCTAACTGCTGGTAAATGACTTGGTTGGAAAAACCAAAAGCATCGAAAGTGGCAAGACCAAACAAATTTGTGGTAACAGCGTAATCTACTAACGAAAAAGCCAAGGTACAAATGACAGATTTATACATAGTGGGAACCTAAATTTCTACAAAATTGTTATATGCCCATTGTCATAACCGACCAAACATCAGTTAACCAGAGACAAAACCAGAATTTTCAGATCTATGTCCATTTGTGAGTTCAGCAAGTCACAGCTGCACCCATGTCCACTTGTACTCTGAGTGCTTTGACCATTACTTGCACATCAATAAACTGTTCATTATGATACGTAACTACATGGGATATACCATTAACAACCCTGTCCATGTCTGCAGGAGGGGACTGGCAATGACACACAGATGTTGTATGTCATGTTTTCCTACATTTGTGGGAAGTTGCGCAGTGCTTAATGTACGCTGCCCTGTCATCTTGCAAGAAACAGTGTGGGCAAGATGAGAGTGCAGAGTGCTGCTATTGGTGTGGTTGTTGTTTGGCATGTTGCTGCCCACCGCAATGCGAAGGCTGCATTTGTACAGGTGTCAAGTCATACTCCCCCCGAGAACTGACTGATGTCTGATGCCCAGGAACACGAGCCATCACAACTATGTCACACTAAGCCTCAATCTGATCAGCGGAAGCTTGAGATACCTCGAAAGATTGAGCAATATTTAGCACTTTGGCCAAAGATAGGTTCTCATACTGTAGTGTACACTGACACCTCCTTGCCTGGAACCAACTGAAAGATGGCATCACAGGCCATTGACTCAGAATAGGAATCATGATGAGCATCAGTAGCATTGGTAACAACATGATGTTTGTGACTGAGACCACAGAGTTCAGCTGCCCATGCCCAGTAGGGCTGGTGGGCTGTTGATCGCAACGATAGAACTGCACATCCTCCAATGACATGCTTCAGTTTATGGTAGTAATTTGACAATAGCTTACACATTTTGTCAAACAGAAAAGATGCTGGTTACTGGAGCAGGAATAACTAGCACAACAACAGGTAGATCTGAGGAGAAATCCAAGAAACAGACAAAGCCTTACGCAAGTTGGCATCTATGACACCAAAAGTGAGGAAGTGCTGCCAGAGCCACTTCTCATGACTGCCAGCCTTCCGCCACACAAGGGGAAATGGGCAGCAGGTATGCCAGTGGCATGTCAGTCTGCATAGCGGACAACAACTTTGTAATAGCAACTGTAAGAGCCTCCTGCTGCTGCTGCTGCTGCTGCTGCTGCTGCTGGAGGAGGGATTCGGGATGGCCTGCATGGACAGAACAACCAAAGGAATAATCAAGTATATTGAACATGCAGAAGTAAACACCACACTTGGTCCCAAGAGTATTATAATATAAGACACAGCTGCAATGAACCAAAGTTTATAGAGATGACTGGGTGTATAAGCAGACAAGGAAAAAACTTCCCAGATTTTTTTCCGGATATCCCAGTCAAAAAATATACTTTTTCCCGGGCGAAAATACACTTTTTACATGCTAACTGGCAGTACGTCTCCCATCGATTTTTCCTCAGAACTGTAAGACATTTCAATCCTTTGTTAAATGGTTAACGTTTTATACACTGGCATAGAACTTCCTGTCACTTCAGATAGAAAAAGAAAAGGGAGAGGGGGGGAGGGAGGGGGAGGGAGCGAGGGAGGGAGGGGGTGAGGGAGGGAGGGAGGGAGGGAGGGAGGGAGGGAGGGAGGGAGGGAGAGAGAGAGAGAGAGAGAGAGAGAGAGAGAAAGTTTTGGAAAGATCTTTGATGTGCAGCAACATACACACTGCATATTTTCGTATTACAAAAGAATAAATTTGAAATGAACCAAATGCAGCACATTAGTTTCCAGAGCATTGAAACTGAGATTGCGATGCCCTTTTGTAAGCCAATCATATCTCATGCCACATGATCTCGCCAGCCCATGACAGCAGATATTCACAGCATAGGACATGTGTTGTAGTCAGTCAATAGCAAGACCACTGTTACGTAGTGCAAACACACAAAGAGGGAAAGTTAATGGTTTATGAGGGGCATTTGAAAAGTCTCTGCAAAAGTAAAAACTACTTACGTGTTTAGGGTAAACCTTTCTTATTTTACAACGTAGTCTCCTTTCAGACTTATACACTGTTCTAATTTGTAGACCCCTTCTGAATAATAGGAATTGTCCAAGTCTGCAAAATGGCTATTAGTTGCTGCAGTCACCTCGTTGTTTGGAAAAATCTTTGTCCCACCAGCCATTTCTTGGAAGAAATAGTACTCCGAGGGAGCCAAGTCTGGAGAATACAGGGGATGTGAAACGAGTTGGAATTCTATTTCCATTAATTTTGCGACCACAACAGCTGAGGTGCGTGCTGGTGCATTGTCATGATGGAAAAGGACTTTTTTGTGATCCAATAGCCGACATTTTTCTTGCATCTCAGTTTTCAATCGGTCCAATAACGATGAATAATATTCACCTGTAATAGTTTTACACTTTTCCAGATAGTCGATGAGTATTATCTCTTGTGAATCCCAAAAGACAGTCGCCATAACCTTTCCTGCTGAAGGAATGGTCTTTGCCTTTTTTGGTGCAGATTGTCCCTTGGTAACCCACTGTTTAGATTGTTGTTTGGTCTCAGGAGTATAGTAATGTATCCATGTTTCTTCCACAGTGATGAAACAATGCTTAAAGTCCTGCAGATTCTTCCTGAACAGTTGAAAACCACCCTTGCAACACTTCACACGATTCCATTTTTGGTCAAACATGAGCAATCGCGGAACCCATATTGCGGGTAGCTTTCTCATGTCCAAATGTTTATGCAATATATCATGTACCCATTCATTCGAGATGCTCACAGCAATAGCAATCTCAAACACCTGAACTCTTCTGTCATTCATCACCATATCATGGATTTTATCAACGATTTCTGGAGTCGTAACTTCCACAGGGCACCCTGAACGTTCAGCATCACTTGTGCTCATATGGCCACTCCGAAAATTTTGAAACCACTTATAAACTGTTCTAATCAAAGGTTCAGAGTCACCATAATATTTATCAAGCTTCTCTTTAGTCTCCTGAGGCATTTTGGCTTTCATAAAGTAATGTTTAATCACCACACGAAATTCTTCTTCGTCCATTTTTGGGCAATCACTCGACTTCCTTGATTCACACAAATGACAAACACAAAGAAATAGACCAATGCAGCTGAAACTTGGTGTACATTCTCTCAAACCATGCTACTAATTAAACATGACCTTGATATGCGCCAGTGCTTCCATCTCTCGGACTTTGCAAGGACTTTTCAAATACCCCTCATACATTAACATACATAGTGTAGCTACAAGAAAATCTAAGCTTTCACATGTAATATTGATCTTTTTTTAAGTGTGCTATACTTTAAGATACATAACACAAATGTTCCAGTAAATTTAAAATAGTGACGTAAATGTCTGGTCTTCTGGGCTCGAAATTCTTCTGCGTGGTTGGTCCTCAAAGTATTCAGTTTTAAATGAGAGTCAAACGCTCTGTGATTTAAGAAATTCATCCCATTTTCTCACATGTAACATAATTAATCTTGCGCAAAAGGAAATTTACTTTGAAAGTAACACTTTTCAAACCACCATTCGCAATACTATCCCAACACTTTTAGAGATAGGTTCATTTTAGCAGTTGCCAGAGAGTGCCAGAAAACAGGCACTATCGCGGGTGCACAGCTGCAGTGATGTAGGAAGCCCGCATATTCGTATTTATTAAGCATTAAGAGATCTCACATTATGCCATAAAAGAAACAGGACATCAGGGGATACTACAAGAGCATCGGAATTTCATAAACCATACTAAAATGCATAACCTGGCTTGAAGCGCACATTGGTTTGTCCACATTCACAATGAAGTAGGTCCCACCTGATATAAAGCTTTTTAGTGTGGTTTTTGGGATGTAAATTTTCTTGGAGTACCAGTACTGTACTATCTCATGTTTGGTTCTTTATTGTGGCATAATGCCGTACATGGCAGAAGATGAAAAGATGCACTCAAAATTCAGTGAAGAATTGTAACTAGCCAATACTGTGGAATGAAACACTTCATTTCAATTTTAATTCACTTGATGGCTCCTGGACAAAGAAATCCGTTTTGTTGTCATTTGACGTGGAAGCTGTAAATGAATCGGAAACAGTGGAATCACTTAACATAAACATGGGTTCACATGCAGACTACTCCATTCCCCACTAAAACTCAGACAACTCTGCGCATGTACGAATCTGGCAGCTAGGGCACATGAGAAACAATTTTCCCGTTAGCATCTGGTTGCTTGCTGCTACTGCCGATACAGCCACACTTCAAGTAGCCGGAAGCGTGAAAAGGTACTGCACATACGTGAGTCAACTGCGCATGTGCATGAGCCCATTGGCAACTGCTCCAATGAACCTAATGTAAACAGCAGTTTACTGTTCCGAAGTATTGCATACTCTTCACCCTAAGGCCTTTGTCATAGTTCTGCTAATTGCAGACGCTCGTGTGTGCACAGTGTTTTTTTGTTGTAAATGGCACATTTCCTTTGCAACTAAAGTTTTCTTTTTTTTCTCTCGTTTATGTTTTATTGCTGCAGTATTATTCTCCAGTAGCACAATAGTAACATTCTTTGTTAGAGTTCCAATTCCAACCAATCAAAATTACAAAAATTTTACTCAAAACTAAGACAATGAAAAATTCTTAATTCCGAAAAATTCCCAGTTTTTTCGCGGATGAAAAAATTCCAGGTTTTTCCCGGATTACCAGGCTGTACCGGGTGAATGTACAACAGGTGATAAGGCAGACTAAAACAAAGAAAAAGTTCTTATAATGGTACAAGCAGTAGCTGACAATAAGTAATGACACAGTAAGAGAGCAGGTGACCACAGCATAGTGCTCATAATGGAGAGGGCTTCAAAATATGGTGTGGCAAATAACACGCTGTGTGCACAAGTCATGCGACCCACCACGAGTGGCACTGGTTGCTGGCCTGTGTATATGCTGTTGGCAGAATATTTGGAATGTGTCATGCTGGTGGCCTCATGCCATGGTTCATGTCCAAGTATTATGTACGGAATTCCAGTAATATGCTTGGAGGGTATATACTGCAGTTTACTACCACCACATCATATCTATTAGTTTATATAATGTAATAACCCACCACAAAATGAAACTTGTGCTGCAGTACACTCTCATTGTAATAGGCTATTTTTATTGTGAAGTAAGTGGAAATTACTATATTTGATGCCAAATCATAGCAACTGTGTGATACAGTCCATCTCTGGCAGTTTCATGCTGTTGGTTGGCAGTCCAACATAATCCACCACTAGTCAAGTCATTCTGAGCCTCGATACTTATTGTGCCAGGCTTTTATTTATGGTTCTGTTGTCTACACCTCTAACTATAGCACTTCTGATGTTAGTGGGCATCTCCTGTATTTACAAAACTTCTGGCTGGAGGTATGTTGGGTAATGAAATATCGTAATCTGGCATTTCTTGAAGAGCACCACATTCACAACCCCACATCAACCTTTTCCAAATCTTTAAAAACGTTGTTGTGCCTGGCCATTCCCAGTAGATAATTGCACTGTCTCATATTTCAGCCAAAAATATTGCAAACGAATGCTTGCATGAACCAGGGAAAATATCAAAAGTTCTATGATCTGTCTGAGAGTTTTAGTATTGTGAATACTATATTAGATGAATGATAGAGACATTTTCTTGTTTAATAAAAGCTGATTGGCTGTGCCTTCCTTTTTGAAACTCAGTTTTTTTTCCGAATTAAAGGCAGTTTTTAGTCATATTACAGGGTTCAATGGTCACAGTCCAATTACTTCCAACCATGCGTCAATTAAAGTGCTTTTAAATGTCCATTGCTGGAGAAGATGGTGTTTCTTTGCACTTTTTCAAAGGCCATGGCTGTTGTCTTGTGGTTTAGTATATGACTCCACATTACTGGACTACAATACACAAGTGCAACAAATTATCAAGTTTTGTAAAAGTAAAAGGAAGGTGAAAATATTTGTTCTATACTAATATATTTAACAAATACTGCCATGGCATATGACTTGACTGCAAGCCACCATTTCAACTAAACCCAAGATCTGTAAAAGGTGAAAACGTTCACGTTAGTCAGTTAGTTACTTTTATGTTTCATGGATCATTTTCCATGATTAATCGTCATGATGTGAAATGAGTCATTTTACATTCATATTCCAAATTAATTTATACATCTATTTGTACTCTCGACATCACCATATAATCATTTTTCTCCCCAAAATGGAAACAAGATATACAGATTGAGTTAATAATTCCTACCTACTGCCTTTTACACATTACAAATTCCTTATTAATATGTATATTAACTACCAACATTGGCCTGTGGTGATGGACAACATTTTAGTATAAATATATCCATAGGTACCCATCTTATATTTATGTGTGTGTGAGTAAGCCCTGAAATCTCATGACCAGATTACAATTTAATTATCCATATAACATTAAGTAACTTCTCTTTTGGTGAGCACTCAAACATTTTGTGCATAACATCACTGTATTGAATCTATTAGACTTCTACACCCTTCTCTTTAAAAATTGTAAAAAATAAATTTGGATTCTTCTGTTGTTGCTTTTCTGTTTATTTTAGGTGGCACTTAAGTATTCCAGTCACTTTGAGACATAATGTATTCTTCTTTATATTTTTAAACTAAAATGTATTTATGTGAAGTTATTAAAGTCAGATGCTTTAAGAAATATAAACACACTGTGTGACTGGTGTGACTTGGGATACTTACCTTGGAATCTGCTTATTGCCCTGGAGTTCTTGTGGAGAACCGAATTAACATTTCTGGTTCAATCAGCATGTAACGCAACCTTCAAAACAGGTAGTACCCCTCAGTACTTCTCATTGTAGCCTCATTACACATAGTGAAATAGATTTTGCATCACAGAATGTCCAATTAACAATGACACGCCACTGGGCAGACTATAATTATGTTGAAGCATAGTAAACAATGTTTTTGTTATTGCTATTGTAGGTTATTGATATTACAATTAAAAATAATTACATCCAATTGAATTGACTCATGTGCATTATAGTTCCAAGTGCTCTGATTGGTTTTAGACATGCAATTCAACCAAATTACAGTGTTCTAGGAATTCACACTAAATATGTAAAGTAAACAATCAACTTCATACTTTTTGCAATTACATGAAGACAAAATGACATTCAAAATTCCTATAATGTGTATGGCTTGTATTAGAAATATCCTTTTATTAACATATACAGAAATTATGTTTATTTACATAAAGGTTCCATTTTGCCATTTGTTTACATATTTCAGGCTGCATTATTCATGCACTATTTTAATTATATCATAACTTGATGATACACATTACAAACATTTGTCTTACACATGATTTCATTATTTAATAATGATATTTTAAGATATTTTGCATATCACCCAAGTGCTATAGGGTTTGGTGCATTGCTGTTTCAAGATTTTTGGATTGTAGTTTTAGGGTGCAAAACTACTACGGTCACAAGCGCCCATTCTGGGGCTTATTGAAGGGTAAAAAACTGAAATTTACATCAGCAGCAACATATTGAAGGGGGGTTGTTTTCCCCAAAAAGGGCCTCAAATGACAGATGTCAGCTCAGTAACACTGATAAACTCAAGGACGTGATCGGCTGAGCACGTGTCTTCTGCTGAAAGGGAAGATATATCAGGTGATATTTGTAATAGGGTGGGTAGCAGATTAAAATAGGGGCACTGAAGTAAAAGGTGTTTCACCGTCCACGACTGAGAGCAGTGAGGACAATGTGGGGGAGGAGTGCCACTTAAAGGACGTCAATGGTTAAAAAGACAGTGCCCAATCCGGAGTCTAGTTAAAATTACCTCCTCCCAATGACGAGGCCAGGAGGAAGAGATGCAAGCACAGGGAACAGGTTTTATGTGCCATAATTTATTATCAAGAAATGCAGACCAATGTTTGTTTAATAAAAGAGCAACACGAAAACATAAAATGCTCTGTAGATGGACAAAGGGAACCATGCGAACAGTGAGCCAAGGAAGAGACAGCAGCCATTTCCGTGTCGGTTGCCTTGTTTCCATGGATACCAACATGCCCTGGGATCCACAGGAATGCTACAGAGAGGCTCCCCAAGTGGAGCAAGTGGAAGCAATCATGAATCCAGTGGACCAAGGGTGGACAGGATAAAGAGCTTGGAGGTTGAGAAGAGAGCTGAGTGAATCTGAGCACATGATATATTGTATCCACTGATGGTGATGGATGTATTGAACAGCCTGGAGAACAGTGTAAAGCTCCACAGTAAAAGCCGAACACTGGTTGGGGTGCCGAAATCTAGTTGTGGCGCCAACAATATAGGCACTCCCGACAACAATAGAGGCACTCCCGTCACCAAAGGTGGTCTTGGAGCCATCAGTGTAAATAAAAGTGGCATCCTCTATCTGTACGCATAGAGCAGCAAATGCCCAGGGGGGGTACTACCCTTGGGAAGCTGACAAGACACCATGGAGGAGGCAGGTCCGGGGGTGAAGCCAACATAGCGTCGTACCCGCATTTGTCAAGAAAGTCATAGGAAATTGGAAGGAAAGGGGACATAGCAGTTGACGGAAATGGACTACAGGTGGTAGTAGAGAGGAAGGGCAGCCTCCATACCATAAATCCAAGAAGTCATTGAAAAAAAGGGTATTGATCTGATATGCAGATGATGATGATGATTAGTGTTTTAGGGTGCACAACAGCGAGGTTATCAGCACCCGAACTGATATGCAGGCATGGAAGACAGATGACACTAGCGTAATGACTCAGAAGGACAGCTCATCGATTGGACAGCGGAGATTCAGCAGTCTCAGCATTTAGGCTCTCCATGGGGCTGGTGTAAAAACCTCCAGATGCTAAATGCAATCCACAGTGGTGGACAGAGTCTAGATGCTGAAGAAAAGACAGCTGTAAACAGGAGTAAACTATGCTTCCATTGTCCAATTTCGAGCATACTAAGGCACAATAGGCAGAGGAGGACCACTCTGTCCGCTCCCCAGGAGGTACCACAGACACAGGAATCACAGACAGTGAGCCGAAAGATATGAAATGTGGGAAGACCAGAACAGTTTTTTGTCAAACATAAGTCCAAGGATTTGGTGACATCCGCAAACCAAAGGGCAACAGGGCCTAGACATAGGGAATGCATATAAAACTCTGTATGATGCAAAAAATTTACATAGATGGTGTTATTGGGAGAAAATCTGAAGCCAGTTTTGATCCCCATGAGTGGAGGCAATCGAGACAGCCTTGAAGATGTTGTTTAAGAAGGCTGGTTCATTGAGAGCTGTAGTAGATTGCAAAATCATCAACAAAAAGGGAGCCTGAGACATTGGGAAAGAGACAATCCATAATTGGATTTATGCTGATGGCAAACAGTACAACACTTAGCATGGAGCCCTGGGGCACCCCATTTTCTTGGGAGAAGGTACAGGATAGACTAGTGTTCACCCACACCTTAAATGTGTGCTCTGTCATAAATTCACAGATGAAAAGAGGCAGCCGACCTTGAAAGCCCCAAGAGAACAGTGTGTGGAGGATGCCTGCCCTACAACAGGTATCGTATGCCCTCTCCAGATCAAAAAATATTGCTATCGTTTGGCGGTTCCTAAGAAAGTTATTCATGATATAAGTGGAGAGAGCAACAGGTTGGTCAACTGCAGAACCATGCTTTTGGAAACCACATGGGGCAGTTGTTAAAAGGTTTCGGGACTCCAGCCATCAGCCTAAATGGCAATTTACCATACTCTCCAATATCTTACAAACAATACTCAAGAGAGAGATTGGGCGATAGCTGGAGGGGAGATGTTTGTCCTTTTCAGGTTTCAGAACGGAAATGATGATAGCTTCCTGCCATCTTCTGGGAAAGGTACTGTCAACCCAAAGTTGGTTTTAAAGGCAAAGGAGTTAGCACAGACTAGGGTATGATAGATGCAACAACATTTGTACGTGGATACCATCTTGTCCCAGAGCAGAAGAGCGAGAGGACAAGAGTGCATGTCTAAGTTACTGCACAGAAAAAACGGCATTATAGCTTTCATGATTTTGAGAGAAAAAAGCAAGAGGTCACTCTTCCACTACGCATTACTTTGGAAGAAAGGCTGGTGGGTATTTAGAAGAGTTCAAAATCTCAGCAAAGTGTCGACCCAATGAGTTAGAGATTGTGACTGGATCCACTAAGGTATCCTGCGTGACAGTAAGCCCAGAGATCGCGGAATAACTGGATGTGCTGGATAGCTGTCAGGTTCAACTCCAAACTGATGAGGGGGTGAAGATATTAAAGGAACTGGTAAAGATGTCCCAGCTTGCCTTCTTGCTATCACGTATGATGCGATGGCATCGAGCACATAACTGCTTATAGTAGATACAGTTGGTCAAGGTAGGATGATGGCGGAAAATGCGAAGATCACATCTCTGCTTGTGTATTGTGTCAAGGCACACCTCATTCCACCAAGAAACTTGGGGGCGTCAGGGCAAAGGGGAGGTGCAGGGTATTGAACGTTCCGCGGCTGTAAGAATAATTTCCATAACATGAGTGACCTGATCATCAATGCTAGGATATTGATGGTCATCATATGTTGCTAGAAAGGGGAAAAGTGTCCAATTGGCTTGAGAAAACTTCCAGGGCCTTGTGCGCATAGATGGCAGTCATGGCTGTAATGGAAGGACACATGGAAAATGATCACTCAAGTGTGTGTTAGCAACAGTGAACCATTCAAAGCGCTGAGCTAGCCAAACAGTACTGACCAAAATGTCCAAATGAGAGTAGGTTGAAGTGGATACAGACAAAAATGTAGTTTCCTCAGTGTTGAGGGAAACAATATCCACTTGGTGGAAGAGGTCAGTCAACAGGTAGCCTCTTGGACAAGGACGCAGAGCTCCCCAAAGTAGGTGGTGGGCATTGAAGTCCCCAACCAGCATATAGGGGGATAGGAGCTGACCAGGAAGATGAAGGAGATCAGCTCCTGCCATTGGTGTGGCTGATGGAATGTATAAGGTACAAACAGAGAATGTGAATCCAGAAAGGGAGACACGTACAGCAACAGCTTGGAAGGAACTGTGCAAGTGGACTGGTAAGTCCCCCATGTGCCAGAATGCCAGCAACAGAGGGGAGATCAAACTAGACTGACTGGAAATGAGGAAAGTCAAAGCATCTTGGGGACATAGCTTTGTTTGCTGAAGACAGAAGATGACCAGGGAGTAGTATTGTAAGGGGAGTGACAGTTCATCTCGATTGGAGTGAATTCAGCGGATATTCCAATGCATAATTGATATAGGGTGGACGAAAAAAAGGTAAAATCTCACCATGGTTGCCGTCAACTCAGCGACCACCGAGAGCCAGTAGCTGACGGCATGGAATGGCATTCAGCCAGAAGCAGAAGATCCTGATACATAGGTTGTTCAGGGGTAGCTCCTGCCGCCAGTGATTGGCTGCCAGCAGTGTGTCTCAGTGACACGGAAGACAGCTGAGGGTGGCTACTGCTGGGTGGCACTGTAGAAGAGACACGCCAAGGAGAGGAACTGTGTTTCTTATGAGCCTTCTTGGAAGCAGGACATTGAGATGAAGGAGAAATGGAGGGTTGTGAGGTCTTGCGTATGTAAAAAATTTTCACGAGTATGCTCTTTTTTGAATGTCCAAGGGTCCGATTTTGGGGGCATGATTTAGCAGGAGCCAGTGAAGATGGAGCCTTAGAATGAGTGGGTGATAGTGGGGAGGTGGAATAGGCAATCTTTGGGCTGGCCAATCTGACGACTGTGGCACTAAAGGTGAGGTCATAAGTCTGTGTGGCTACCTCCTTAGTATGTAGAGTACAGGTGAGGACAGTGCTATATTTACCCACTGGGAGCACAATGGGCTTTCTACTGGTGAATAACAGCAAAGCCAGACACCTTTTCCTTCAGTCAAATCTCCTGAATAATTCAGTAATCTTTAAAAATAGGACAATCTCTAGAGGAAGCAGCATGGTCGCCCATACAGTTGATGCAGCGAGGGGATGGGGTGGACAATCACCCTCATGGGCATCCCTGCCACAGGTAATGCATTTGGCCCTATTGGAACATGACTGGCTGGTACAATTAAACCTCTGACACAGATAGCAACATGTAGGGTTGGGGATGTAAAGGTGAACTGAAATTATCTCATATCCCGCTTTAATGTTCGATAGATGTTGAACTCTGTCAAACGTCAAGAAGAGAGTGCGGGTCGGTACCAATTCCTTTTCAACCCTTTTCATTACTCGATGTACAGCCGTTACTCCCTGATCCGACAGATAATTTTGAATGTCCTCATTTGATCATCCGTAGAGTGATTGGGTATACACCACTCTGCGCAGTGAGTTAAACATATGGTGCACTTCCACCAGGACAGGGAAGATGTGTAGTAGTGTAGTTCGAAGCAATTTTTGTGCCTGAAGGGCACAGTCTGTTTCTAACAACAAGGTGCCATTTCATAACCGGGAACAAGACTTTACAGGACCTGCAGTTGTGTTGACACCTTTCTGAATAATTAAAGGGTTTACTGCTCAGACCAAGAGGCTACATGGAACTCTGGTACTGAGGGAAGAATTTTCTGTGGCTGAGACTCATCTAGCTTTCTTTTGTGGGTAGAAGTAGAAGAAACCATTGTGAAAGTATTCCCCACGATTATTGGCATTTCCAATGGTGTGCTCCTTCCTAGTGGGGGTGCTCTCTGAGGCCACTCCCACCTTAGGTGATTGTCCACACCTCGGGTCACATCTTGCAAGAAGGTGATGGAGGCATGAATCGGCATGTTCGGAAGGTATCAGCTTGGGTAATCACCCCTCCCTGGGCCTAGCTTTTACCAGGGGTGTGTAAATGTCACTTGTCTGCCCAGGTGGGGAATTACATGTTACCCCGTCACCGACTATGCATGGGAGCATGGGTCAGCCTTCAGACACACACACAAGGAGCAAAGAAAGAGAAAGGAAGGAACAAAGAAAAGGAAAGGAAAGGAAAGAAGGGAAGAATTCTCAAATGCCAAAGCAGACAAGAAGGTAAACAGAAGGATAAAGGAAAAGAGAAGGACAAAGAAAGGACAGAGACTTTCCATTACAACAAAATGGTTCAAATGGCTCGGAGCACTATGCGACTTACCTTCTGAGGTCATCAGTCGCCTAGAACTTAGAACTAATTAAACCTAACTAACCTAAGGACATCACACACATCCATGCTCGAGGCAGGATTCGAACCTGCGACCGTAGTGGTCGCTCGGCTCCAGGCTGTAGCATCTAGAACCGCACGGCCAATGCGGCCGGCTCAGTGATAAAAGAAGAGAAACCATGTCATGTATACACTAGTGTCCATCCTGTACGTAGGCACAAACCATACTCTCAAAAAGAGGGAGATTGGGAAGGGAAAGAGTGGAGGGGGGCGGGGGGGGGGGGGGGAGGGCAGGAAGGGATGTGGAAGGGGAAGGTATGCAGTCTGGAAAGGAAAGACAGCTGCACTAGCTCGGGATGCCATGCATGTATGCACAAAAGAGTTGTGGACCCCCTGGGGATGTGTTTTAGGATTATATACATCTTGTATCATTCACAAGTTGGGGATTACTGTAAAGCATATTGTATTTGCATTATACGGTTCATTGGGATCTGGGTGCTTACATGTCCTAAATGAACTAAGGTTGTAGTACTGATTGATGCCATATACTAACTAAACTGAACTGTTATACTCATACTCAATCCCCCTAATCTCACCAAACCTCCCCCCCCCCCCCCCCCCCCCCACTTCTGCCGTCCCCAATGAGTGTCGTATATTGCCAGGCTGTGCAAGGCTCTTGCAGGCAATCACTGTAGCAGAGAACTAAAACAAGATTCAACTTAGTATTTGACAGCTAAAATCCTTGAACATAAATGAGTGCAATAGTCAAGAGAAGAATAGTACTGCATCAGTATATTAAATTAGATATTTTAACATGATAGGAATTCTGTGAGAAGTTAATAATTTTTTGAGGCAGCCAAGAAATTACATCTTCATAATCTCAATCTATCTTACTCTGTACTATAGCAAGTAACCATGTCTCTTTACAAATCACATTCCATTTTATCCTGGAAAAATTACACAAGACTGATCACTTTTTCTATCAACCAGAGTACTTACATAGAACCACATATCTCTTTACATGTGATTGACAACTCAATGATAATATATAAAGTCAATGTGAATCTCTGAGCTAGAAAATATATATGGTAGAAGAAGCAAGTAATATTGAGCAAAACCAAATGCTATTAGATTTTCAAGGCAAAACAGACTGTGACCCTCACATACAGTTTTGAATGGCCATCATTTTCCCTGTATAAGTTTCATAGAGATGTGTACAAAGTGTTATTTACCACTTTTTTAAAGTTTTGTTTGGGTCATCAGCCTTCTGACAGGTTTTATGTGGCCTGCCATGAATTCCTCTCCTGTGCCAACCTCTTCATCTCAGAATAGCACTTGCAACATATGTCCTCAATTATTTGCAGGATGTATTCCAATCTCTGTCTTCCTCTACAGTTTTTAACCTCTACAGCTCCCTCTAGTACCATGATGTCTTAACAGTTGTCCTATCATCCTGTCCCATCTCCTTGTCAGTGTTTCCTACATATGCCTTTCTGGTTCTGCGAAGAACCTCCTCCTTTCTTACCTTATCAGCCCACCTAATTTTCAGCATTTGCCTGTAGCACAATATCTCAAATGCTTTGATTCTCCTCGTTCCGGTTTTCCCACAGTCCAAGTTTCACTATCATACAATGCAGTTCTCCAGACTTACATTCTCAGAAATTTCTTCCTCAAATTAAGGCCTACGTTTGATACTAGTAGACTTCTCTTGTTCGGGAATGCACTTTTTGCACTGCTAGTCAGGTTTTGATATCCTCCTTGCTCCATCCATCTTTGGTTATTTTGCTGCCTAGATAGCAGAATGCCTTAATTTCATCTACTTCGTGACCATCAGTCCTGATGTTAAGTTTCTTGCTGTTCTCATTTCTGCTACTTCTCATTACTTTTATCTTTCTTCAATTTACTCTCAGTCCATATTCTGTACTCTTTACATTGCTCACTCCATTCAGCAGATCATGTAATACTTCTTCACTTTCTCTCAGGATAGCAATGTTGTCAGCTAATCATATCACTGATATCCTTTCACCTTTAATTTTAATCCCACTTCTTAACCTTTCTTTTATTTCCATCTTTGCTTCTTCAATGTACAGATTGAACAATATGGGCGAAAGACTACATCCCTGTCTTACACTCTTTTTAATTGGAGAACTTTATTCTTGGTCATCCACTCATTATTACCTCTTGGCTCTTGTACATATTGAATATTACCCTTCTCTATAGCTTATCTTTATTTTTCTCATTATTTCAAACATGTTTCACCATTTTACAATTTCAAATGCTTTTTCTAGGTTGACAAATCTTAAGAACATGTCTTGATTTTTCTTTACTCTTGCTTCCACTATCAACCACCAGATCAGAATTGCCCTCCAAACTGGTCATCATCTAGCTCATCCTCAATTTTGTTTTCCATCAGTCTTGTCAGCAACTTGGATGCATGAGCTGCTAAGCTGATTGTGTGATAATTCTTGCAATGGCCAGCCCTTGCACACTTCGGAATTGTGTGGATGATATCTTTCCAAGTCAGATGGTATGTCGCCAGACTTGTACATTCTACACACCAACATTAATAGCCATTTTGTTGCCGCTTGCCACAACGATTTTTGAACTTCTGGTGGAATGTTATCTATCCCTTCTGCCTTATTTGATTTTAAGTCCTCCAAAGCTCTTTTAAATTCTGATTCTAATACTGGATCCCCTATCTCTTCTAAATCAACCCCTGTTTCTTCTTCCATCACATCAGACAAATCATCCCTCTCATAGAGGCTTTCAATGTACTCTTTCCAACTATCCACTCTCACTTCTGTTTTTCACAGTGGAATTCCCATTGTACTCTTAATATTACCACGCTTGATTTTAATATCACCGAAGGTTGTTCTGACTTCTTGTATGCTGAGTCAGTCCATCCAAGAATCATTTTTTTCTTTATTTCTTCACATTTCCCATTTACAAAGAGAAAAACAATAATAGAATAGCTTACTCACATGTTAACAATCGCAAAGTGTTAAATAACAAGTATGTGTGATGTGTTTCAATTGAGCAGCCGATCAGATCACAATGGGTGTGATATCACAAGGTCAATCAAAAACCATATAATGAATCATTAAGTATATAATATTGGAACAGAATATAATCCTGCTATCATATAGGTCATGAAAGCTTATAACAACTTCAAAGAGCCAAATCACTGACTATCGTCTTGCCACACATGACCTATACAGTCATAGGTATAGGTGTTGTTATTCTGATCACGAGAAAACATTTGATAACCATTCTTATGTGACAATGAGCTCTTTTTTAAAATCAGTAAGTGTTAGTAAATGTAGAGCTAAACACAATATTGAAGATCATTCAATGAACAGTAAGGAAACAGTGTAGTGGCTTAGACATAACATTATGTTGATAAAAGAAAAAATATTAAAAGTGTAGGCTGAAATAATATGTCCTAGACAGTTATATTACCATAGGCACTATGTATCATAGCTATAGTTGATGACACGTGAATATTACTAATAGTTTTCCAGACACTAGTGGAGAATTTTGTTGTCTACTGCATAAATGCTGCTTTTACAATACCTTACATATTTATGTGTATATTACTTTCAGTATTCCATGTTACTTTCAGTATTCATGCCACTCTGCACTATTCCTACTGACTTACTACCACTACATTTTTAGAATACTCCATGAGTGTAAATAGCATTTACCTGTTATGAGAATTCATTTCAAACAAATTTCTCTGTGTAACTCCATGAAATGAGGGAAAATATTTCACTTTGATCATCATTAAACTTACCCCAGTATTTTCTTATCCCACTTCGTACTCTCAATGATTTGTGCACAGCTGAACATATGTGGTAGATACGGTAGATAGGTAATTTTAGACTGAAGAGTTTGTATACAGTAGACACAGAGATCAGTATGAGAAAAATGTGACATCAGGAAAATAAGACAGTGGTTGGGGCCCTTGTGTTTGCAACATGCATGATACGCAATAGTGCGTGCCACCCCCTGAGGGATATTACATATATAATTTGTGTATATTAGCTGTACATTTCATGAAAGATTTTGCAAACATAAGATTACTCTCTATTATAATGTTTCAGTACTTGGGTTTTTTTGTTAGTTGGATAGGTTTTAGGAGTGTTACACTCTCAGTCCATAAATTTTCTTTGAGTTTGTGTATACTAACCTGTAAGCATCTCAATGAGAGTTTTTCACTACCTCAAATGACTGAAAGTAAATGTCAAAAAGCATTTTAGTCCTACTACTGAAAGCTTCTAATTTTTCATAACTAACTTTTGTTACTTTACTTTATTGTCATGTTTCTATTCTCTCTCATAATGATACTATTCCATATTTTCTTAACTATCTCCTTCCTCTCATCTGCAGTAAAACTTTTGTATACTAGGTATTCAGTTAACTCATTAATAAGATTAGCAGGTTTCTTATTGTAAAGTATTTCATTTGGTGAGAAGCCTGTTGTTGAATGCTGTAAGAAGTTTAAGGTATCTTCATAGCAACTATTATATTCTATGTAGTGTCATCTGACATACATGTGCCAGTTGGATTGCATGACGGGGAATAAACTGAAATTATTACCAGTATATCTTTTATGTTTTTTTCATAAACAAAATTTTTCCATTTTTTTATATGAATTGAATCCCATCATCAGAAAGAATTGCCCTAGGAAGAGCTACATTTTGAAAATAATCTCATGTGAGCTTTTATATGATTTTCTTCTAGGTTGCTTCCTTTAAGAGGTACAATTTTATAAAATAAGAAAATAAATCCACCATGTCAAATACAGCTGTACCCTAGTTTTGCTTTGGGTAGTTGTCCAAAGAAGTCAGTTCTTACTAGTCCTCAGTCTTTTTAGAGTAACACTATGTAAATATCTGTTTCACATTTGACTGCACACTTTTACATGCTGGCACTTATCACAAGTAGCTAACCCCACTAACTCTCCTAGTGATGTAATTTAAATACATATTTTCTTGAGTACTTTGATTAAATTTCAAAGACCCTCAGTGTCCAAAACTGTCACATGCGTTTTTTATAAGAGTATCAGTATGTTACTACATGCAACGTAGGCTTGTATACCTGAATTATCATTGCCAACATTGATCGCTGCCAAATCTGATAAGTACAACCTTGTCACTGAACTGTTCACAGCATCTCATTCTCTGATCTAATTTCCTACTCTCAACAAACCCTATTCCAGTTTTATCATTTTCTGCTTTGTTGACATTATCTTATATTCATCTGATGAGAAGTTCTACTTTCCATTTCACTTCCTGTCCCCTACTATATCTAAATTGAGCTTCTGCATTTCGTTTTCTAGAACTTCTAGCTTTCCTAATATGTTCAAATTTTTGAAATTGGATGCTCCAACTCACAAAACGCTATTCTGCACTGGTTACTCTATTTTTTTTCTCATGGTCATCTCACCCTTGGCATGTCCCTTGTTGATCTCCAAATGGGGGCTCCCTATTGGCAACCGCCGTGCGGATATCCAAATGCGGAACCAACACAGAATCTTTTGCCAATGGAGAAATCATCACGACACACTATCAGTTTCAGGCCACGTTTCCCATGGATACACATTTTGTATATTTAATGCAATGGTTTCCATTGCCTTCTGCATCATCATGCCATTGATCACTGCTGATTGTTCCACCTTTTTGGGACAGTTTCTCACTGCAACATCAGGAGAGTGCCCCAAACCTGTCGCCTCCTCCACCCTCTTCGACAAGACCGTTGGCAGAACAAGAGTGAAATTTTATGCTATAAGTCTTTGACTGCCATTGTGAATGATTTTTATTCAGAATCTAAGCAGTAGCCTGCTGTAAACCTGGAACCCAAGGCATTTTGATTAGTAGTCAAAGGCACTAACCCTTGACTGCAGCCTGAAAGGTGTGGTGCTTTTATTTAATATTATCATGATTCCTTGGCCTAACAATGATTTTTAAATACTTTTCCAGCTGTTTGTTACAATGGGCAATGAATTACACTTGATATCACTAGCATAGTGATGCTACTGGTCATTTGCCATGCAGTAGCTCTAAATGTACATTGTATGGTCAATAATAGAACTTGTATTCATTCTAAATTCTTCACTTGAAGTCTTATATCTTGTAAACAACCACTGCGTAAAGGCACTGAAATACCACTACTTTTTCTCACTGTCATGCACCACTTTATTAGAACTGAGCCAGTGACTATTGGTTACGTTGATTTGTTTCTTAGCTCACAATATTAAGATATCTGCACTTACTCTACTTGCTAGTAATCAGTACAATCAACCTCTAATATCTAAATGAAGAGAAATTATAAAGTCGATCATAACAGAACTTGTAGATATTTCACATTGTCTGTTTTTGTGTTTTATATCCAATCCCCTGATGGAAATGATGCACTGCAAAATAATTACCATAGAACAGCTGAATGAAGCAGAGAATAAGTAAAGGGACAGTAAATAACTTATGAAAAAAAGGGAACTGTTATCCAGAATCTGCAACACATCACTACTTAAGGTAAGTGTTGTAATTAGGTGTAAGTACAACAGAACCAATAGACTGAACACAACTTCATCCCACAGAAGCATTAACAACTTGAAAATAGTATTTAAGCAACATTCAGCAGGAACCAATAGAGAACTGAGGCTGAGCATAGCTTGACTTGGCTTAAATAGACTGAGGCCCATCATGGACTCCGACATTGATGTCACATGCACAAACACACAGGCCTAAGGCATCCTCTGCAGACAACATAGCACAGTTGCACATGCAGCCTTTTGGAAGTATGTGCACACATCACATCACTACATTCCTCCTCTCTTTTGGAGATCACAGATTCTTGAAACATCCAAGCTGTCTTCCTCGTCCACTGGGCTCTGGCTAAGAAGGCATCCTACAATGGGAGCACACAGTTTCCATGTTGACCATAAGCATCTGCTCTAGTGACGGTACTCATGGTGCTGATGGTACTGGTATCAGCGTTTGCTCAGGAACGGGTGACTGAATCCTTGATTATGGAACCAGAAGCAGTACAGGAACCGCTGGTTTGGGGCCACCAAGGGTGGATGCCCTTGCTCAAGTGGGAGTGGAGAACTGCCAGCAGCAGGTGATGAGACACCCAATGTGGACGGTCTTGGAGGTGATCGTGTGACACCAAGAGGCACCCGGCCATCCACGTGAAGGTGAAGCTGATCATGGTGCCTCGATTAGACACTGTCCTCTGTGCAGATGTTGGAGAAGCACCAGCCCCCACCATCTGACAACAACAGCTGAAATCCTTTTAGGCCAACATCCAAAACCGTGTCCCCAGATAGCTGTACCTGGCTAGAAGAGGTGTGTCGGCTTCTTGGGTTGATGTCCAGATGGAGGACGCAAGAGATGTAGCGGTGTCCTTGGCTGGCAACCATAGAGTTGCTCCATTGGGCCCTTCTTACAGAATGGCTTGAAACAGTACAAGGAGAAAAAACGATTTAAATTAATGTCAGAAAAAGTGTTGGCAACATACTTCCTCGTATGAGTTTTGTATGGTTGCACTGGGTGTCCCACCTCACCTTTAAATTTTGGATCGAACGGCAGGTCCAGGATGTCAGGCACACCATGGGAATCACAAAATTGAGCTAACTCTTGCGATGAAAATTGTGGACCATTATTGGACACTGTCATGGTAAGCCTTCAAGTGAAAAAATTTTGGACAAAGTGATGGTAGCAATTGTGGATGTGGAAATACAATTAATGACATATGGAAAATGAGAATATTGTCAACAACCAACAGCCAATAAGCATTGGGAAAGGGTCAACAAAATCCACATGTATACAGTCCCAAGCATGTAGCATCATACTCTAAGGAAACGATGATGCATAGGGAGCTGCTTGGTGTGTCGCTCACTATGAACAGCGGGCAATGAAGTGTGTAATGTCACCGCCACAGCTGAACCAAAACATGTAGAGAGGGCAAATTTTTTGAGTATGATACACATCAATGATCTGCATCTAATGAATACAGAACCTCTGAATGGAACACTGAGGGCTGCTGATGCTTGTCTAAAAGCAGAACACCATCCACAACAGAGAATTGATGTCTAAAGATTTCATAATTATGGAGGGGGTCACGCGCATGAGAAGTTGGTGAATCCGGCGAACCACATGAAACAAACGCAATGACCTTCCACAACATGGGATTCTAAACTACAGCCTTTGCAATCCCTGTGCTATTTACAGGAAAACCATCAACTGTCTGTTGTGCAGTGACAGCCATGTGGAAAGAAAGCAATGCCTCCTGATCAGATCCTGGTTCTGGACCAGCAGTTAGGTAGGCAGGCAGCACTGGCATTTGCTTGTCAATTCATAGGGTGGAGATGAATGTTGAAGTTGTAATATGAAAGGAAAAGAACCCAGTTTTGAATGCAATGTGCTGCTCTATCTGGTAATGACGCAAGGGACTGAATAAGGAAACAAGTTGTTTGTGATGGGTGACCAGATGGAATTTGGTACTGTAGAGAAAAACATAGAATTTCTTTACAGCATATACAATGGCCAAAGCTTCCTTTTCTATCTGGGAGTACCTAATTTGTATGGAGTCAACATTTCTGAGGCATAAGCAATAGGCCGCTTAGAGCCATCAGGATATCTATGAGCCAATACTGCCCCCAACCTGTACTGTGAAGTATCTCTAGTAAGGGCCAATTGGAGGTCTGGTTCATACATCACTGAGCAGGGCACAGACTGTAACATGGTCTTAAGGGCGGAAAACATGGTTTCACATACTGGCAACCATCAAAACCAAGTCCCTTTATGCAGCAATGCATGTAACGGCTGCGCAACTGTTGCTGCCCATGCAAAAATTTGTGGCAGTAGGCAACTCTGCCTAGAAAAACCTGAAGTACTTTGACCGACATAGGGCATGGAAGCAACTCAATAGGAAAAACATGTTGAAGATGAAATTAAAGACCTTCATGAGGAACTTCCAACCCAAGGTAAACCATAGAACATTGAAAAAAAATTGACATTTTTCTAGATTACCCTTTGACTCGACTGCTTAGAGGATAGATGAAAGAGTTCAGAGATTTTGTAAATGTACCGCAGTGGAGGCACTGGAAACTACAGTGTCATCCAAATAGTTTGCACAATCCAGCACAGATGATGTTAAGCTGTTCCAAAAGACATTGAAAGAGCACTGGCGACACCTTAAGTCAACCGCAAGTACAGGGCGTTTCAAAAAGGACTTTACAGCTTTAAAAATTCATATAATTTGTTGAAAGAAGGTGCAGAGCTGGGTTTAGTGTTACTTTGTAGGGAAACACATTTTTTTTTTTTTTGAGGGGGAGGGGGAGGGGTGAAGATGTCGTATGTGGCTTCCACTGGTTATCCTACACACATCCCATCGGAAGTAAATTTCGTCCCAAACTCGCTGTAGCATTTCAGGTGTAACTTGCTCAGTGGCAGTGTAAATTCTTGCTCTAAGTTCAGGTACACAAGCTGGCACAGGAAGTACAAACACGATATTCTTGATCAATCTGCATTAAGAAAAGATCAAGTTGTGTCAGGTCTGGCTAATGTGGGCATCTTGTTATTGGTGCATCACGGCCAAACCATTGACCTGGAAAGCAGTCACTGCGAAAATTCCCGGCATCAGCCAGATAGTGGGGTGGTGCACCATCTTGCATGAAGTAAACATTTCGTTCTTGATCATCCTGATTGATATGTGGTATCAAAAATTCTTGTAACATATTCAGGTACGCTATTCCATTGATGGTTCTCTCACAGAAAGAAAAGGGGCAGTACACTTGGTTCTTGCTCAATGCACAAAAAATGTTCAGTTTCGCTCTATGGCGAACATGTTTCATTGTTTGATGTAGTTTTTCACTGTCCCAAATCCTACAGTTACATGTGTTAACCTTGTCACTGAAGTGAAAAGTTGACTTGTCACAGAAGATGATTTTGTCCAAGAAGTTTTCATTGCCACGTAATCAGTTTAACATTTCCACATAAAAGTTCTTATGAGCAATTTTATCAGTGGCTTTTATTGCTTGTATGATCGTCAATCTGTACAGTTTCAAATGAAATGGTTTCTCAACATACGCCAAAGAGTAGCATATGGGAATTGCAGTTTGTGTTATGCATACCAGATCAGTTTCATAGGGCTGTTGACAAAACATTGCCCCACTTGCTCAGCATCATCAGATGTGCTTGGATGACATAATGATACCAATGTCTCACCTAGCACCCTTTTTTCTATAAAACATTTACGCTACTCTTAAATTGTAGGCCTAATACGCGGATCGTTAGCATACTTGATACAGAAAACACACTCAACTGTTGTCACCAACTTTGATTCTTCAAACCAAAACACACAGCTAGCATGCTTGGGTTCAGTGAAGGCAGCCATCTTTAACACAACTATTGCTAGTACTCCTTACAGTGCGATTCTGCACTAACAAACTATGTGAGACAAAACTTGATGTACTGTCCTAAAAATTTACACTACAATCATCTATGTAGGTACTATGAATTAATTTATATGAATTTTCAAAGTTGTAGAGTCCTTTTTGAAACACCCTGTGTTGGTACAGTCCAAGAGTGGTATTGACCACTAACATATGTTGTGACTGTATCTAAAGGAAACTATAAATAGGCATCCGACAAGTCAATTTTTTGAGAAATACTGACCACCCGGCAATTTTGCAAAGACTTCATCTGGGCGTATTATCAGGTTTTTATCCATTAACAGATTGTACATTCAAAGAGGCGTAACGGGTCTGATGGTTTGTTTACTATAACTAAGGAGGCAAACCATACACTTGATTCAATCAGCTGAACAATGCCAGATTCTGTGGGACAATCTATTTCATCACTAACTTTTTCCCTGACTGCCACTGGAACTGGACAGGCCTGGAAATAGTGAGGCCAAGCAGAAAGTTCCATGGTAATGTGCACTTGAAAATTGTCGGCACACCCCAATCCACGAGAGAACAAAGGGGAAAACTCTGAACTTATGTGTGTATATGGCACTTGTTCAGACACTAAAATTGCTTCATCTGAAATGGTAAAACCAAACAACTTTAAAGCATCTAATCCAAAAAGATTCTTCATATGTGCGTTATCTACAACAAAGAATGTAACTGAGTGGACTATTGACTCATAGGTCACTGGGGCAGAGAATTGGCTTAGAATAGAAATACTCTGTTTATTGAAATTTACCAACTTTCATGACACTGGGAGAAGTAGTCTGAGAGTTTAACAAGGATACCGCAGCTCCTATATCCACTTGGATGTGCAAAACTTTATGAAAAACCACAATGTCAATGGAAAACTTTTTGGTGCAACAGAGACAGCCAATAACATGTTTACATCTGCATCCACTTCAGAATCATTGCATTATAAACAGAAGTAGTGTGATGTGTTTCTGTTTACTGGCCTGTCTTCTTTGTTGGTGCAGCTGTTGCTGGGAGCAAGGCCGGCTGCACTGACTCTGTGATGGTGTGCGGATTACGAAGATGATGTTTTCCTCTGCAAACTATCTGACACTTGGTATGGAGGAGAGGGTTGGATTGCTGATGTTCCACACCATGACCACTATCTGACAATACAATGAGCTCCTGGAGTAAAGCAAAGTCAAATTATGTCAAAAATAAAATTTTGGAAGGAGTTCATGCCAGATCTTCTCTTGTCATTGAACTTGACGGATCGACTAATGTTGCCAATTCAGCCATTTTGTTGCTTTTCATCAATATGTATCATAAAACTAAGTGTACAATGTGCATATTGCTGTAATTCAGAAACAGGTCCCAGTATGACCAAGGGAGTTATATGGTGTGATAACCCGCTATCCCCCGTCCATGAAGTTTTTATCTGAAGGTGAAGATATAAGGGCTGGGAACTTTTGCCCTCCAGAAATTTCTAGAACATTCAAGACAATTTGAGAACTTTCCAGAATATTTGAGAGCATTCCACAACATTCTAGAATGTTCCACAATGATTTGGGATGTTGTGGAATGTTCAGGATGGAATGTTTAGGAACATCCTGGAACATCCCAGATCGTTGTGGAACATTTCAGAACTCAGTTGTTGTGGAATGTTCTGGAACACTGTCGACTAGTCAAAGACTTTTTGGTAAGTTCTGGAAAGCTTTTACAAATGTGTGAAAGATGATCGTCGTACAGTTATTGAAGAACCTCATTGAAGTTGAACTTACAACTGGAAAATCTAAAGGACACACACTATTTATCCCAAAAATAACTACTGGATTGCCGGTTCATTTTGGAAGATTGCGATTTCCTATCAAATTAGCTTTTAGTTTTACAATTAAAACAGCACAAGGATACATATTGCAGCATCAATATTAAAGGGTCCTGCTTCTCTCACTGTCTATTATATGTAGCTTCTCCTGGTAGTGCAAAAAATTTGTACATATATAGTCCTGATAACAAAATGAAATGTGTTGTCTATAAAAATGTATTGTAAATAGTTAGAATATGCTTTCAATATAATTTTTTATCTATTATACAGGGTTATTACAAATGATTGAAGCGATTTCACAGCTCTACAATAACTTTATTATTTGAGATGTTTTCACAATGCTTTGCACACACATACAAAAACTCAAAAAGTTTTTTTAGGCATTCACAAATGTTCGATATGTGCCCCTTTAGTGATTCGGCAGACATCAAGCTGATAATCAAGTTCCTCCCACACACGGCGCAGCATGTCCCCATCAATGAGTTCGAAAGCATCGTTGATGCGAGCTCGCAGTTCTGGCACATTTCTTGGTAGAGGAGGTTTAAATACTGAATCTTTCACATAACCCCACAGAAAGAAATCACATGGGGTTAAGTCAGGAGAGTGTGGAGGCCATGACATGAATTGCTGATCATGATCTCCACCACGACCGATCCATCGGTTTTCCAATCTCCTGTTTAAGAAATGCCGAACATCATGATGGAAGTGCGGTGGAGCACCATCCTGCTGAAAGATGAAGTCGGCACTGTCAGTCTCCAGTTGTGGCATGAGCCAATTTTCCAGCATGTCCAGATACACATGTCCTGTAACGTTTTTTTCACAGAAGAAAAAGGGGCCGTAAACTTTAAACTGTGAGATTGCACAAAACACGTTAACTTTTGGTGAATTGCGAATTTGCTGCACGAATGCGTGAGGATTCTCTACCACCCAGATTTGCACATTGTGTCTGTTCACTTCACCATTAAGAAAAAATGTTGCTTCATCACTGAAAACAAGTTTCGCACTGAAGGCATCCTCTTCCATAAGCTGTTGCAACCGCGCCGAAAATTCAAAGCGTTTGACTTTGTCATCAGGTGTCAGGGCTTGAAGCAATTGTAAACGGTAAGGCTTCTGCTTTAGCCTTTTCTGTAAGATTTTCCAAACCGTCGGCTGTGGTACGTTTAGCTCCCTGCTTGCTTTATTCGTCAACTTCCGCGGGCTCCGCGTGAAACTTGCCCGCACGCGTTCAATTGTTTCTTCGCTCACTGCAGGCCGACCCATTGATTTCCCCTTACAGAGGCATCCAGAAGCTTTAAACTGCGCATACCATCGCCGAATGGAGTTAGGAGTTGGTGGATCTTTGTTGAACTTCGTCCTGAAGTGTCGTTGCACTGTTATGACTAACTGATGTGAGTGCATTTCAAGCGCGACATATGCTTTCTAGGCTCCTGTCGCCATTTTGTCTCACTGCGCTCTCGAGCGCTCTGGTGGCAGAAACCTGAAGTGTGGCTTCAGCCGAACAAAACTTTATGAGTTTTTCTACGTAACTGTGGTGTGTCATGACCATATGTCAATGAATGGAGCTACAGTGAATTTATGAAATCGCTTCAATCATTTGTAATAGCCCTGTACTTTAAATTTGGCCTTTTATTCCAACTACCACACAACCTCATATGAACTCCCTGGGTGAAGCTGGCTGCCCCAGATAGTTCATTTTTATATCATTGGGGAGTCTGTAAGGAGCAACTACTATTCTGCAGATCTTTACAAGAGAGAACTACAGGAGGAGATACACAAGGGTGGTTTGAAAAGTTCTCAGAATCACCACGAGAAATCAGCACTAGTACAACAGGTGGTTCACGCAATATTCATTGGACTGTTGCCTGTAAACACACGCCATGTCAGTGTTCTTGGAAGAGGGATGTGGTGGCGATGCGGCTCTGTTGTTGTTCCCGCGTAGCGATTTGCGAAGTTGGAAAAAAATCGAGATTCGATCAGTTATTAAGTACTTCATAAAGAAAGGTTTGAAAGCAAAGGACATTCATGACGATTTCCAGAATGCACTGGGGGCTCAGCTCAATCATATTCAACTGTTGCCAGGTAGACAAATGAATTTAAATTAGGTCAGGAGATCTTAGATGCTGATCCGCGCTGCTGTTGGCCAAGATGTGTCACTACTCCAGAAATCATTGCGAAAGTGCACAAAATAGTCTTGGAAGATCGCTGATTAAAAGGGTGTGAAATTGCTCACACTTGCCAAATGTCCTCTGCAAGGGTATATAACACTTAAGTGAAGAATTAGAAATGAAAAAATTATCTGCAAAATGGGTGCCAGGACTCTTAACGGTGAATCAAAAAGGCGCCAGTCTGTGACCAAAGATAAAACTTGGGTGCACTACTATACCTCAGAGACAAAATAAGCAGTGGAATCATGCTTATTCTCCACCACCAAAGAAAGAAAAAGGTCATGCATCAGTGTTCTGAGATGCGAAGGGGATTCTGTTTGTAGATTATCTCCCCACGGGGCAAACAATTACTGGAGAATACTATGCTAACCTACTGGACAAATTGCAATGAAAGATATGTGAAAAAGTCCACGTTTAGTAAGGAACAAAGTCATCTTCCACCAAGACAAAGCACACCCAGACACATGTGCTGTCCCCATGGCAAAATTACATGAACTAACGTATGAATTGTTGCCACACTTGCTTATTCAGTTGATACGGCTCCATCAGACTTAGATCTCTTCCCAAAACTGGAAATTTTTCTTGCTGGACAAAGATTCATTTCAGACGAAGAATCGGTAACCGGAGGTGACAACTATTTTGCAGGTATGGAGGAAACTCATTTTTGAGACGGGATCAAGGCGCTGGAAAATTGTTGGACCAAGTGCATTAATCTGCAAGGAGACTACATTGAAAAATAAAAAGGTATCTGTGATGTAAGTACTTTTTTCTATTCCATTCCAAAAACTTTTCAAACCACTCTCGTATTTAAATTAACCAATGAAAACGTTAACGTAAATTCAATAGAATGGACTCACCATGCAGCCATTTGTTCAGATCATGCAAAATCAGAGTGTTATGCTAGGTTGGTTAGTCACATTTCCAATGTATCATTCAGAGATATGAGTAATTATGTACCTCATTGTTCCTCTTGAACTGTAGTGCATTATTTACAACAAACTTCACAAGAGAATAAATATACTGTGAAGCAGTAGTCAGAATGCCTGACTCCCTAAACAGATGTCTACAACATGATCTACAAGCTAAGCTGCAACGACTGTGCTGCATTCTATGTAGGCATGACAACCAGCAAGCTGTCTGTCTGCTTGAATGGCCACCGACAAACTGTGGCCAAAAAACAAGTGGACCACCCTGTAGCTGAACACACTGCCAAACATGATACCCCTCATCTCAATGACTGCTTCACAGCCTGTGCCATATGGATCCTTCCCACCAACACCAGCTGTTCTGAATTGCGCAGGTGGGAACTTTCCCTTCAATATATCCTACATTCCCGTAAACCTCCTGGCCTCAACCTCTTTAGTCACTGTCCTCGCCCATCCAGCCCCCTCCCTGTTCCCATTCCAGCATTACACAGCAGTCATTTCACTGCCACACCCAGTCTTTTAATTTCTTTTCTTTTTATTTTTATTTCTCTCCTTTCCACTACTTACACCGCCCCCCCCCCCCCCCCCTAACCCCTCCGCACCTTCTCTCCTACCCTCCGTTTAAACTGCAACACTTCACTGTCTGCCACTCCCACCATACTATCCATCCCCCTCCCCACCCCAGCCTCCTCCTTACCCCCACCCAGTCGCCACTCCCATCATGCACTGGTGCTGCTGCTCGCAGTGGACTTTCAGCTCTCTCTCTCTCTCTCTCTCTCTCTCTCTCTCTCTCTCTCTCTCTCTCTCTGTGTGTGTGTGTGTGTGTGTGTGTGTGTGTGTGTGTGTGTGTGTCTACTGCTGACAAAGGCCTTATTGGCCGAAAGCTATGATTGTGTGAATCTTTTTATTGTGCCTATCACGGCTCAGCATCTCCGCTATATGGTGAGTAACAACTTTTCTTCTCTCATATTGGGTCTTTCTAAAATTGATGGTGACACTATTTGCAGAAAAAGAGTCAATGAAACTTTCAAGAACTTCCTTTTCCATTTCTTCTGTTTCTGTATGTATGCTTGGATTGTTTGCAATACTAGTGTCATCTGCTAAAAAAAACAAATCCTGCTTGTTGTATACTAGATGGAAGATTGTTCATATACGAGGAATAGTAGTGGTCCTAAGGTCCTTGGCAATCCCCTACATGATTTCTCCCCAGTCAGAATTATGTCCTTGGACTATATTGCATGAATTACGAAATAAAACTTTCAGCATTACATTCATATGACTAAATAGCCCTTCCATTCATTTCATTAATGGTGTTGTCTTGTTCCAGGGTTTCCTGTCCTCCCTCTTGTTTCACTACATTCCTTATAGCCTTAACTCTGTAGTTGAAAGTATTAATTTCTGACGTAATGTGGATGTCCATTGATTTTTTAATAAACTTTCTCAGTATTTCTGAGTAAGTTTGTAGCATGTAGCAACTGCAAGATGCCTCCTTGTTCTTGCCAAAAGATACATTTCCCTTTTCCTATCACAAGACACTTTAATCCCTGTGTTGAAATAGGTTGTTTTACAAGGCTGTTTACTGTCCTTTCTGATTAGCCTATGCGGAAAGCTATTTTCAAATAATGCTTTGAATTTATCAGGAATATATTAACTTTTATTTTAGCAGTTGGTTCTTTATAAATCACATTACATATCATCTCTTGTAAACTATCTTTAAAAACATTTACCCTTGAGTCATGAATAATTGTAACTGATATCCACTGAGGAATATACATACTGTAAAATGCTATGTTATTTATCTTAATTAACTGTGCATCACTTTCAGAGAGCATTTGTTACTGGATAAACCTCATCAATTAGGGTCCCACTATCTTTATCCATATGTTTTGGAAATTTAATTACCAAATTGTAGGATCCAAATCAGGTTTCCAGATCACTGTTATTATCAGAATTCTTCAGAAACTCTATACTGAAGTCACCACCGACTATTAACTGCTTGCTGGTGTCTGACAGATAGCACAGCAACAAAACCAGCCAGATTCCTCATAATGTTCAAAATTTGCCCAGTGGGGATCTATATACTGCTACAATTACAAGTGAACTATTTTTCAGCATTAATTCACAAGCACGCACCACAATGTGCCGATCACAACAAAACCCACTAGCCTCAAAACAGGCTTAGAATGTCTTATCTTTTCAGAGTTCTCTACATTTTCCAAACAGACGAGCTCTTCTTCTATCTTATTACCCAAACCTCTAATATTTTGAAGAAATAAGTGAACCTTACTTGTCTGTGCACTGATGAGCATTTTGTGTAGCTCTTTTGTTATTTTGACCTATTTCTAAACAGGATGCCTCAATTGTGATTCCAACCTAAAACAAAGGTGAGCCTGTGACACCAGTAACCACAGTGATCTTGCTGTGTGTAATGGTGCATAGGCCATGTCTAGTATATTCCCATCTTCCTACTGCACTCACTTGAGATTTCATCTCTGTCGCCAGCAGGAGCATGCTCAATTCAGTGTTCACAGGGCTCTCAGCAGCATTTACTTAGAGCTGGTCATGGTGCTGCAGGACCTCCACAAAACTCACAATTTTGTGTGTAGTTGCTACTCCTTTTTCATACATGTCACACCTAATGCTGTAATTATTGTTCTTTGCTGGGCTGTTCCCTGCTCGACCAACTACACCATCCTATCCTCTTTGCCAAAATCTTTGCCAAAAAATCCCTATGCCCTCTTGTCACCTGGCCTATACCCCTCCTATGACCACTATCTACTCTCTTTTGGTACTAACCTACATTGAGTTTCTTTGCTACACATCTGCTTCACTCTAAGTGTCCTGCAGCTGAGTGATGCTCTTACCCTCCTACTTCAGGTAACACATATATTTATTCGATACTGTTAGCTCACAAATCGAGGAAGTTCAAGAGCTCTTCCCCTTTCTCCTACTGCTTTTCACCTTTACTCAATTCCCAAGATTCAACACATATATTTATTCAATACTGTTAGCTCACAAATAGATGAAGTTCAAGAGCTCTTCCCCTTTCTTCTACTGCTATTTACCATTACTCAGTTTCCAAGATGTTTTTTCCACTTCAATCTCTCTAGTTCAAATTTTGGGTGATCTAATACAGTCCCTAAGGGCACAAATCTTTGCATCCTTCTCAGTGATTCTCTTGTCTTTTGTGCAAAAGCCCAGAGTTCTGTGGGAAAGATTCATTGAAATCTCTATTCAGATCTCCATTATAATCAACCTTGTGAAATTTCAACCAACAGCCAAGTTCCTCATTTATGATGTATTGCAGCACAGATTAAATGCTTAAAAATAGAATTAAATCACTTAACACACTTTTTGTTACTTTTGAGCAGCAAAATGTAGGCCTACAGTTTAGCACTTCAGGTGTGTGACATAACATAGTTATCCTTTTCCATTTAAAACAGGAACTTAGCATCACTCTAGAGCAATATCCCTTAAATTATCTTAATCACAACAGAATTTAAATCTATTGTATTAAAACTGGTTTGTTTCCAAAGTGCAGTTGTTAATGCTGAAAGCTTCTTGGACATATTTTCTAAGTGCATGGCAAATGGATTGAAATCTGTGCTGGATGATGCAGTGCTTTATAATGGAGAAGCTGTATTACAGATAGGGCAAAAGGGCTGTCAAACAAAGATTTTGGCCAAACAGGGCTCTATCAGAATACGCAACATATTTTGTGTGTGTGTGTGTGTGTGTGTGTGTGTGTGTGTGTGTGTGTGTGTTTGTTTTCTCTAATACTGATGAAGCACTGTTTGGGTAAAAGCTTTGTTCAACAGTCTTTTTGTTGTGCCTAGCTGCGAGTTAGCATCCCCACTTCATTACAGTTTTCATTCACATATTCATGCGAAAGTTGTTTTCATCATATTCCTCTTAATAACAGATATAATGAAACAGATTTTGTGCTGAAAGTGTTTTGAAGCTTTACATAACTACTGTAGTTTCTGACTTCAGAGCAGGTGCAACCTTCTCACTGAATTCCCAGGAAGAGATGAGTAATTACAATGAAAACTTGTTTTTATTATTACAACTAGGAATACAAGTTGTGTAACTTTAAGACATAACTAGAGTAAGTTTATGTCGGGTGATTGGTGTCACTAGTGTCATACGTCTGCACATGGGATTTCCACACTCCTGAACATCCCTAGGTCCACCGTTTCCAATCTGATAGTGAAGTAGAAACGTGAAGGGACACGTACAGCACAAAAGCGTGCAGGCCGACCTCGTCTGTTGACTGACAGAAATCGACGACAGTTGAAGAGTGTTGTAATGTCTAATACTGTATCCAGTCCATCAAACAGGAATTCCAAACTGCATCAGGATCCCCTAGAAGTACTATGACACTTAGGCGAGAGGTGAGAAGACTTGGATTTCATGGTAAAGCAGCTGCTCACAAGCCACACTTCATGCCGATAAATGTCAAATGATGTCTCGCTTGGTGTAAGAAGCATAAACATTGGACAATTGAACAGTGGGAAAATGTTGTGTGGATTGACAAATCATGTAACACAGTGTGGCGATCCGACGGCAGGGTGTGGGTATGCCGAATGCCTGGTGAATGTCATCTGCCAATGTGTGCACTGCCAACAGTAAAATTCGGAGGCACTGATGTTATAGTGTAGTCATGTTTTTCATGGCTGGGGCTTGCACCCCTTGTCTTGTGTGGCACTATCACATCACAGGCCTACATTAATGTTTTAAGCACATACTCACTTCCCACTGTTGAAAAGCAATTTGAGGATGGCAACTGCATCTTTCAACGCTATCAAGTACCTGTTCATAATGTACGGCCTGTGGTGAAGTGGTTACACGACAATAACATTGCTGTAATGGACTGGCCTGTCAAGAGTTCTGACCTGAATCCTACCTTTAGGATGTCTTGGAATGCCGACTTCATGCCATGCCTCTCTGACCAACATCAATACCTCTCCTCAGTGCAGCACTCCATGAAGAACGGGCTGCCACTCCTTTCCAGCACTTGATTGAATGTTTGCCTGTGAGAGTGGCAGCTGTCGTCAAGACTAAGGGTGGGCCAACACCATATGAATTCCACCATTACCAAAGGAGAGTGCCATGAGCTTGTAAGTCATTTTAGCCAGGTGTCCAGATACCTTTGGTCACATAGTGTACATTTAAAATTAGAATGCATAATAAAAGAATTGGTCACAGATCCCATGTTCAAACGAGACAGTTCTAGTGAATCATTAAAGTCAGAATTAGTACAGGTATAAGTTACTTTATTGAGATTTGCCCCAGAGAAGGATGACCAAGTAACAAAGCAAATCACAACTGTGTAATAGGTTTTGTCCTCAGTTACAGGAAAAGTTCAAAGCACCCTACCAACTGCTAACAAAATATGTAGTTAAAATAGTCCTGCCATGTGTCAAGTGAGCACTGGTAACAAAACGAATTCCATTGATTTATTGCCAAACCATGCACTATACAATGTAGGGGTTGCACCTTCACCATACTCTGTCCTCTTTGAAGAAAATTACTTATGCACAGATAATTCCAGGTCTTTTTGCCATATCAACATACCCACATCCATTTTTGTCCATAAAAGCTTTCAGAGGTGTGCTACCTTATTCCTGAAGTGAACAACAAAAGATTCACTTTGCAACAATACATAATCAAGATGACGGTTACCTTCAGGCAACCTAAATGTGAGAATCATGCCAAATGTACATGCAGTTTTTGAGAGCATTTCTGTTTAAATACTGGTGGGCAGGCCTGCAGGAAAGATTCAGGAGTAGGTATTCAATCCTGAAATATTCCATGCTGAACAGGGTAGCATTTTCAGATATCTTTAAAAGTAATTAGAAAACAATTCGCCATTTGGAAGAGCCCATTTCTCCTAAAGACATGTCGAGACCTTTAAAGGCAAAGTCGCCTTTAGGCATTTGCAAAAAAATTTTATATGTAGCAGATGATAATCTAGAACATTTTATGTCAGTACTTGAGTCCATAAACCTGATACCTGGTCATGTAAGGCCGGTCATAATAACAATCATGGCGACAACCGTGTGCCATAATCAAATCACCTAAATACACTGAATCACAATTCATGAAGGGCAAATGGCTATCGCACTGCCCAAGTGACATCACACCTACATCACCCAAGTATGATGAATGACGTACTGAACACCACTTACCAATTCTAAGTAACGATACAATAATTGGTATCATCCTAGTTACCAAGAAAACAGGTGGACAGTCTTGTAGAAGTAACAATGGTTACTGGAATTTAACTAATTCACCATGGTCCATCCGACACTATTTGGCAAAATCAATGCCTTTGGTAAATACTGCTGAAGAGACCAACGAGCCATGCCCGGCTACCAACAACAAACGTTCATCAAGCTAATTCCAACCTCACAAGCCCTTCAGTGATGTTCAATCATGGGATGGAGGCAATGATGTTAATGTGATGAAATATAATGACAGAACTGATATAAGAGATGAAAAGAGTGTAGATCGACACATGTGTTCCAATAAGCCACAAGTTTTAGTTCAAGTTTCAAGTTTTGCCATAGTTGGGAAAATTCCTACTGCAGTTATTCTAGTCATAACTGCCTCTGTTAATGTTATATTACAGAATTTCTTCAATAACATTAAGGAGATAAACAAAGTATCAACATAATCAATACAGAACTGTTGTAGATCTGAAGCTCTAGGTGCAAAATAGCAACCTATCAAGTGGCAGATACAAGTGGTTGTTATACTAGGATACTGAGTTATTTTACACCCGTTCCTAATTTTAAGGGGTCTCATAGTCAAATCTTCACTTGGTATGGAAACATAAGAAAAGGAAACCAAAATTAGGCCATTCTTTGGGCAACAAGGACAAAGGTATAACAGCCAATTTAATACAAACACCAGTATAATATTGTAAATACAACTCAGATATTTAAGATAAAATACTTGAGAATAAAGAGTACACCTGAAAATAATTCAGGTCTCTGTGGTAAGATTCAAAATAACAAAGATTACATCCATGATAAAGTACCAGAATCATTCTTTCTCAGTACAGAACAACTAACATTGAACTTATGACATATTTACATGTATTTGTTGAACAATAAGGTATAATAAATCAGTATATGTACCACATGGATGTGATGTCACATGAAGCATTTAGCCAAAACTCTCACTCCAACCTGTGTGTGAAATGAGTGTCTGTTTCCTGAGGAATAAAACAAATGCTTCATTGGAATGTTATTAAACCCTCTCCCTCCCAACACTGTAGACAATTACTAGCATTAGATCAGCATAATGGCCAAATTCATTTAGTCCTGGATTGATGTGTCATTAACATAATAATTGTGCCAGTTCATACACAATATACGCATTGGGCAGAATTAATTGACTCATTTGAATACATAGTAAGTAATTGGCCAATTTACATAACCCCTTACACACATTAAGATCTGTTAACTAACACTCATGAAGTCATTGACTGAACAAATGCCTGCCAGAGTGGCCGTTCGGTTCTAGGCACTACAGTCTGGAACCGAGCGACCGCTATGGTCGCAGGTTCAAATCCCGCCTCAGAAGCTAAGTCGCATAGTGCTCAGAGCCATTTGAACCATTTTTGAACTTAATAAACTGACTACTATACCTGCCTAAAGGAGAATCATACTGGAAGAAAAAGTAAGGGGTACACTACTTGCACTCAGTGAAGATGCCAGAATTAGAAAGAACACATATGACAACCCATTGGGACACTGAATGAATATTTGGTCAGGAAAACTGTATTGCTTTGATCTCATCCAAACACTTCTGCCCTACAGAAAAAAATTAGTAAACAGTAGTTATTGTATGAAGGACTGTAGAAGACTGTCAGGATTCCACATCCAGCTAGTTACTATTTGGCTTTTTCAACAACTTTACATTCTCTTACATTTGAAAAAGTATCCATGTGGGTAATACAAATAATTCTTTCCTTGAGCTGATAAAATGTGAAAGGTTTAAATCCTTGACTAGTGTTTCATGTGAAAACATACTCTAAGCTAATTCCTTTGTGAATGTAAAGAACAATAAGAAAGGATACAGAATTTTTTTAATGTTTGTGCTGGAGTATGAAGTGCCTGTAAACAAATATCAAATAGTAAACCATTATCTGAGTACTTTTACTGCAGTGTACCATTATCTTTAAGTATAGTGATTGCTGTATAACGTTATGAATTGCGTAACAGAAAATATGTTTACAAATGTGGTACTGCATAGTTAAATCATGAAAGAGGAAAGTGGTATATTGCAAGATGTACTATGTTACTATCCACCAAGTAGTGACTACTAATGGACACTTAAAATGGAGAAGTACTGTTGCACAGAACTAAAATTTTGCCAGTAATGTTGCTCGTACTTTTCTGTGATGTTGACTGAAGTAGTTGTTTTTCTTTCACAGTAAATACTACCTTTATTATGGCATAATTTAGAATATGCATATGAATGTATTAGTCTCGAAATTATATTGTACATGATGAAAGGTTATTTGAGCGTTACATTGAAATGATTGAAGTTTATGCGAGCTCTCAAGCAGTGTACTGAGAACAAAATGTATCTGATGAAATTAATGGGTAGAGCTGAGCTATACTTGAATAGTTAACATTTATGAAATGAACATTCATGACCCTGAATGAGGGAAACTTCTAGTCCATAAACTTATGTATCTGTAAGTAGATCTAGTTAACTGATAGATGGATATTTTAAAGTGAAAGCTGTGTTCTGTTTCATCTGCATGTATTTGGCAGGTATACTTGGATTTCATCCGGCTATGAGCAAATGTAACTACATTTGCATAATAGACACAAATCTGTTGTCCAAGCCTTGAATAGTGCTGAATCTGGCATAATCATCACCTAACCAGTAATTCACTAATGAGCCAAAACATAATCATCACTTGCTTCATAGCCTGTTTGTCCTCTTTGTAACGAAATACATCACTGATTGTTCTTATCATGGATCTGACAGTTTGTTGGCAGGTTTGTGGAGGTATGTGGGATTAGATGTCTACACACAGGTCATCTAATTAACGTAAATAATGGGCCTCTGATTTGTGCATACGTTGATGGTGCCTGGTAGGAGCCCAGATGGGTTCAAAATGATTTACATCAGATGAATCTGGTCATTGAGACATCAACGTGAGTTCACTATAATGCTCCTCAAAACACTGGTTTCAAGACAGATATAACACCACTGCTGAAAGATGATGATGCCTTCAAGGAAGACATCAAGCACAGAGGGATGCAGGTGGTTCACCTCTGTCAGCATGTCTTTGATTACTGCCACAGGTCCCATGCAAGTGCAGGAGAATGTTTCCCATCACATAATACTGCTCCCACCAGCCTGTGTCCATGGCATACTGCTTGTTTTGAGCCGCCATTCACCTTGATGATGGCATCTGTGAAGATGACCAGCAACCTAGTGTAACAGAAATGTTGTTCACCCAAAGAGCTAACACACTTCCATTGACTGATGATCTAATCCTGATGGTCCCATGCCCATGGCTATCTCAATCAATGGCATTGTTGGGTGAACATGTTAACATGTAGGGATGATCTACTGTGGAGTTTCATGTTCAACAATGTACGATGAACAGTGCGCTCGAAAATATTTAAGTGTGCACGAGCATTGCGCTCTTTCTGCAGAGATACCACGGTTCACCATCTATCCTTTGGATGTCCAACCATTCAAGTGTCTAGTGGTAGTTTCTCTGTCCTACCTCTTTCCATAGATGTTCACAACAATAGCAGGTGAACATTCTACTAGGTTCTCCGTTTTTGAGATAATCATTCACGGGCTTTGTGTAATAATACTCTGCCCTTTGCCAATGTCTCTTATCTCAATCATTTGCTGCCTATATCTTTGCTGGGATGATCCCCCATCCATGTCTGTTCCAATTATATGCTTTTGTTACCAGGTCATGTGTCCACCACACCATCAGGCAGCATATGACATAGCATTGGGTAGTGGTCATAATGTTTTGGGTTATCAGTGTACCTGTAAATGACAAGAATATATAAAGATGAATGTAAAACTAATATTCTTTAAGTATATGTTACGAAACAACTTTGCATTTCTTAAAAAAATACAAGATCCGCAAAGGGATGAACTTGAAATATGTCCATGTAGCATAATCAAAAGTGGAAACTCCAATACAGGAATATCAATAATGGAGGAAAAGATAGATTGCTACATATTGTAAAGGAAACACACTACATTGCAGACAGGCACAATTAAGACACTTACACAAAGCTTTTGGCCACAGCCTTCATCAGCAAAGGAGAAACACATGTCATTCATGCACACAAGCAAGCACTCCTCATGGACACATGAGCACCAACTTCAGCAGCTTGGGCCAGAAAGCCAGTGCTGATGTTGATGGTCATGTGTACATGAGGTGTGTTTGCTTGTATGTGAATGGTGCTTGTTTCTCTTTTGCTGACGAAGGCTGTGGCTGAAAGCTTTATGTAAGTGCCTTTTAATTGTGCCTTTCTGCTACTTAATGTGTTTCCTTTACAGTAAGTAATGATCTGTCTTTTCCTACATGTATGTAATACAAATCACAGAACACTAAAGTGAATGTGTGTGTTAAATCTACTGTGAAACCTTTGCATGCTCCTAATAAGAAATAAATATTTGTGACTAGAATAAGGTCAGTTGTAGACAGGACATCATCTGAGTGAAATCTTGTGCCTGGTATGTGCTGCATAATGCAACCAGACAATTTTGCTAATGCAGATACTTCACAAAAGGGAAAACTTCACTTTTCTGGGTTCAATCCCATCAACAGCTACTTGCATGCACTTCAGTGTGTAGAAGAGAGGTTTCCGTAAGCTGATTGACAATGCATTACACACACGCAGGCATGTGAACACAGTAGCCACTACAGGGCACTGCTGGCTGACTGTCAACGTTGCCTGTGCATGTGCATGTGCATGTGCCCAATGAGAATTCCAGTGATACATGACAAATTTGACTCGGTGCTGAGTGTCACGCCTGCGGCTCCATTACAAAATACTGAAATTACATGGTCAATGCAGATACAAAAATAGGTTTGACAAGGCTGTTTGCTGTGCCTGTTATAAACATTGTGAGACTGATTAACATGTTGTATTTCAGAATAACTAAAGAACTAGTAAGGTCCCCAACAACTTGAAACAAAAATCATTACAAAGAAGTCCCAATATATATATATATATATATATATATATATATATATATATATATATATATATATATATATATATATATATATATAAAAAAACAGAGATGATGAGACTTACCAAACAAAAGCACTGGCAGGTCGATAGACACACAAACAAACACAAACATACACACAAAATTCAAGCTTTCGCAACCATCGGTTGCTTCATCAGGAAAGAGGGAAGGAGAGGGAAAGACGAAAGGATGTGGGTTTTAAGGGAGAGGGTAAGGAATCATTCCAATCCTGGGAGCGGAAAGACTTACCTTAGGGGGAAAAAAGGACACGTATACACTCGCACACACACACATATCCATCCGCACATCCACAGACACAAGCAGACATTTGTAAAGGCAAAGAGTTTGGGCAGAGAATATATATATATATAATAGAATAATAGAAGGAAACATTCCACTTAGGAAAAATATACCTAAAAACAAAGATGACGTGACTTACCAAATGAAAGTGCTGGCAGGTCGACAGACACACAAACGAACACAAACATACACACAAAATTCAAGCTTTCGCAACAAACTGTTGCCTAATTAGTAAAGAGGGAAGGAGAGGGAAAGACGAAAGGATGTGGGTTTTAAGGGAGAGGGTAAGGAGTCATTCCAGTCCCGGGAGCGGAAAGACTTACCTTAGGGGGAAAAAGGGACGGGTATACACTCGCACACACACACATATCCATCCACACATATACAGACACAAGCAGACATCTCTGCCCAAACTCTTTGCCTTTACAAATGTCTGCTTGTGTCTGTGTATATGCAGATGGATATGTGTGTGTGTGTGTGCGAGTGTATACCTGTCCTTTTTTCCCCCTAAGGTAAGTCTTTCCACTCCCGGGATTGGACTGACTCCTTACCCTCTCCCTTAAAATCCACATCCTTTCGTCTTTCCCTCTCCTTCCCTCTTTCCTGATGAAGCAACCGATGGTTGCGAAAGCTTGAATTTTGTGTGTATGTTTGTGTTTGTTTGTGTGTCTATCAACCTGCCAGCGCTTTCGTTTGGTAAGTCACATCATCTTAAATGAGATAAAACTTTAAATTTTTGTAAAATGTATGTACACTGGATAGTCATTTGGATTTTATCTGAAAGACAATTGAGGAATCAGATTCATCTTCCTATGTCACTCCCTTTTTAGTGCACCTACTGGCCAAATGGCTAGAGTAAGGTGACACCATCCTTATTTTTGTATGTTGTAAAATAACATATGCTTGAAAGATATGATACTTTTATTTAATATTACACTGAAAACAATCAATTATTGACAAAAGTATTTAATTGTGTGGATAAAAAACCTACTCACCAAGTGGCAGCAGAACACACACATATAAAAGACTCACATAAAAGGCAGTCTTTTATGTGTGCGTTCTGTTGCCGCTTGGTGAGTTGATTTTTTATCTATCCTATTTTATTTAATATTATCATGATTCCTTGTCATAACACAGTTTTTTAAATTCTTTTGCAGCTTTTTATAACAGTGAAAAGCTGGACATTACAGGATGTTGCTATCTGTTGGTCACCTTTGCAGCAGCCCTAAATGCGCATCACATGGTCAGTAATAGAACCTGTATTTATTATAAATTCTTCACACAATATCTGATATCTTCCAAAGAATCATTCCATTGCAAAGCTCATACAGGTATTGAAATACTGAAATTTCTTCTCGTGGTCATGCATCACCGTGTTAGTAGGGAGCCAGCAATTGCTGATTATGCCAATTACTTCCTTAGCGCGCATCATTAACATCATTCTGCTCTCTCTCCTTGCTTCCAATCAGGTATAGTCCAACTTTAACATTTAATTCAAGAGAAAGATAAATTAGTAATCAACAGCAAACAATGAGGTGATACAGGTTCTGTGCAAAGGACTGACTCTTTGAGATGAGTGTGGCTCATTTTCAAGTTTTGCATCAAGATTCAAATAAATTTTCACCTTGGCTCCTCGTGAAGCCCAGAATTATTTTGGATTTCATATATTTTAAGGAAGAATGTTCTCCAGAATTTACAATCAAGTAATTGTTCTGAAACATTTTAGGTAAGGTCATTTTTTTAATGTTATACACTGTTGGTCCAAGGCAAAATGATTTCCTTGGCTGTTTAGTCATGCTCTCCAGCCCCATGAACCATGAACCATGGACCTTGCTGTTGGTGGGGAGGCTTGTGTGCCTCAGCAGTACAGATAGCCGTACGATAGGTGCAACGACAATGGAGGGTTATCTATTGAGAGGCCACACAAACATGTGGTTCCTGAAGACGAAACTATGACATTAATTGTGGTTTCAGGGGAACAGTCTGGATGATTGACTGATCTGGCCTTATAACATCAAGCAAAAGTCTTGCTGTGCTGGTACTGTGAATCGCTGAGAGCAAGGGGAAACTACAGTCATAATTTTTACTGAGGACATACAGCTTTACTGTATGGTTAAAAGATGAGGGTGTCCTCTTGGATAAAATATTCCAGAACTAGAACAGTCCCCTGTTCAGATCTCTGGGTGGAACTACTCAGAATGTCTTCATCAACAGAAAGAAAAACTTGTCTTTTACAAATCAGAGCATGGAATGTGCAATCCTTTAATTGCAGGTTGGTTAGAAAATTAAAAAAGGGAAATGGATAGGTTAAAGTTAAGGAATTAGTGAAGTTCAGTGGCAGGAGGAACAGGACTTCTGATCAGATGAATACAGGGTCATAAATACAAAATAAAATTTGGGTAATTCAGGAGTAGGTCTAATAATGAATAAAAAAAATAGGAACATGAATAAGCTACTATGAACAGGATAGTGAACACATTATTGTAGCCAAGGTAGACATGGAGCCCACACCTACCACAGTAGTACAAGTTTATATGCCAGCTGGCTCTGCAGATATGAAGACACTGAAGAAATGTATGATGTGGTAAAGGAAATTATTGACAAGAATGAGGGAAAGAAATACAGAAGAAGAATGGATAGCTTTGAGAGATGAGGGCCTGTAGAAAGCCTTGGCTAACAGAAGAGATACTGATTTTAATTGATGAAAGGAGAAAATATAAAAATGCAGCAAATGAAGCAGGCGAAAAGGAATACAAACATCTCAAAAATGTGATTGAGAGAAAGTGCAAAATAGCTAAGCAGGGATGCCTAGAGGACAGACGTAAGAATGTAGAAGCATGTATCACCAGAGGTTAGATAGATACTGCCTACAGGAAAATTAAAGAGACCTTTGAAGAAAAGAGAACCACATGTATGAATATAAAGAGCTCAGATGGCAAACCAGTCCTAAGCAAAGAAGGGAAAGCAGAAAGGTGGAAGGAATATACAGAAGGTCTATATAAGGGCGATGTACTTGAGGGAATATTATGGAAATGGAAGAGGACATAGAAGAAGATGAAATGGGAGATATGATACTGTGTGAAGAATTTGACAGAGCACTTAAAGACCTAAGTTGAAACATGGCTCTAGAAGTAGACAACATCCCATTAGAACTACTGATAGCCTTGGGGGAGCCAGCCATAACTAAACCCTTTCATCTGGTGAACAAGATGTATGAAACAGGCAAAATACCCTCAGACTTCAAGAATAATATAATAATTCCCAAAGAGAGCAGCTGTTGACAGGTTTGAAAATTATCAAAGTATCAGTTTAATAAGTCATGGTTGCAAAATACTAACATGAGTTCTTTACAGATGAATAGAAATACTGGTAGAAGCCGACCTGGGGGAAAATCAGAATGGTTGTTGTAGAAATGTTGGAACATGTGAGGCAATACTGACCCTAAGACTTAACTGAGAAGCTAGGTTAAGAAAAGGCAAATCTAAGTTTCTAGCACTTGTATACTTAGAGAAAGCTTTAGACAATGTTGACTGGAGTACTCTCTTTCAAACTCTGAAGGTGGCAGAGGTAAAATATAGGGAGCAAAAGCTATTTACAATTTGTACAGAAACCAGATGGCAGTTGTAAGAGTTGAGGGGCATGAAAGGGAAGCAGTGGTTGAGTTGCAACCTGTCCCCAATGTTGTTCAGCCTGTATCACGAGCAAGCAGTAAAGGAAACAAAAGAAAAAATTGGAGCAGGAATTAAAATCCATTGAAAAGAAATGAAAACTTTGAGGTTTGCCAAAGAAATTGTAATTCTGTCAAGAGACAGCAAATGGAGGATGTAAGATGAACATCAATAAAAGCAAAACGAGGATAATGGAATGTAGTCGAATTAAATCAGGTGATGCTGAGGGAATGAGATTAGGAAATGAGACACTTAAAGTAGTAAATGAGTTTTGCTACTTGGGAAGCAAAATAACTGATGATGGGCAAAGTAGGGAGGAAATGTAGACTGGCAATGGCAAGGAAAGCATTTCTGAAGGAGAGGAATTTGTTAACATTGGGTATAGATTGAAGTGTCAGGAAGTCTTTTCTGGAAGTATTTGTATCGAGTGTAGCCATGTATGGAGGTGAAACATGGACAATAACTGGTTTCAACAAGAAGAGAATAGATCATCATCATCATTATCATCATTTAAGACTGATTATGCCTTTCAGCATTCAGTCTGGAGCATAGCCCCCTTATAAAATTCCTCCATGATCCCCTATTCAGTGCTAACATTGGTGCCTCTTCTAATGTTAAACCTATTACTTCAAAATCATTCTTAACCGAATCCAGGTACCTTCTCCTTGGTCTGCCCTGACTCCTCCTACCCTCTACTGCTGAACCCATGAGTCTCTTGGGTAACCTTGCTTCTCCCATGCGTGTAACATGACCCCACCATCTAAGCCTGTTCACCCTGACTGCTACATCTATAGAGTTCATTCCCAGTTTTTCTTTCATTTCCTCATTGTGGACACCCTCCTGCCATTGTTCCCATCTGCTAGTACCTGCAATCATCCTAGCTACTTTCATATCCGTAACCTCAACCTTGTTGATAAGGTAACCTGAATCCACCTAGCTTTCGCTCTCATACAACAAAGTTGGTCAAAAGATTTAACGGTGCACAGATAACTTAGTCTTGGTACTGACTTCCTTCTTGCAGAAGAGAGTAGATCATAGCTGAGTGCTCACTGCATTAGCTTTGCTACACCTCGCTTCCAGTTCTTTCACTATGTTGCCATCCTGTGAGAATATGCATCCTAAGTACTTGAAACCGTCCACCTGTTCTAACTTTGTTCCTCCTATTTGGCACTCAATCCGTTTATATTTCTTTCCCACTGACATTACTTTCGTTTTGGAGATGCTAATCTTCAAACCATAGTCCTTACATTTCTGATCCAGCTCTGCAATATTACTTTGCAAACTTTCAATCGAATCTGCCATCACAACTAGGTCATCCGCATATGCAAGACTGCTTATTTTGTGTTCACATATCTTAATCTCACCCAGCCAGTCTATTGTTTTCAACATATGATCCAAAAATAATACGAACAACAGTGGAGACAGGCTGCAGCCTTGTCTTACCTCTGAAACTACTCTGAACCATGAGCTCAATTTACCGTCAACTCTAACTGGTGCCTGACTATCCATGTAAACACCTTTAATTGCTTGCAAAAGTTTGCCTCCTATTCCATAATCTCATAGAACAGACAATAACTTCCTCCTAGGAACCCAGTCATATGCCTTTTCTAGATCTATAAAGCATAGATATAATTCCCTGTTCCACTCATAACACTTCTCCATTATTTGCCGTAAGCTAAAGATCTGGTCCTGACAACCTCTAAGAGGCCTAAACCCACACTGGTTTTTGATCCAATTGGTCCTCAACTAATACTCGCACTTTCCTTTCAACAATACCTGAGAAGATTTTACCCAGAACGCTGATTAAAGAGATACCTCTGTGAAGAGAATAGAAGCTTTCGAAAAGTGGTGTTACAGAAGAATGCTGAAGATCAGCAGTGTAGCTCACGTAACTAGTGAGGAGGTACTGAATAGAACTAGGGAGATGAATTTGTGGCACAACTTCACTAGAAGAAGTGATCAATTAGTAGGACACATTCTGAGTCATCAAGGTATCACCAATTTAGTACTGGAAGGAAGGAGATGAAGAGATGAATACAATAAGCAGATTCAGAAGGACCGTAGTTATTCAGAGAGGAAGAGGCTTGCACAGGATAGAGTAGCATGGAGAGCTGCATCAAACCAGTCTCTGGACTGAAGACCACAACAACGACAACAACAACAACAACAACAACAAGAGTGTTGGCATAGCTTTTAAAATTTTGTGTAGTGTCTGGGCTCCAGCATAAGCTGTTAGTCTGGAGTTCTTAGTGTCTTGCAGAGTGGCTGGCTTGTTCTTTTTTTTATTGCAAGGGTCACCCAGTCACATGTATCTGCTACAGTCCTTTAATTTTAACTACTGAACTTCTCTTTTTTAGTACTGACTAAAAGTGACTACTGCACTTGTGTTTGTGTGTGTGTGTGTGTGTGTGTGTGTGTGTGTGTGTGTGTGAGAGAGAGAGAGAGTTTTTTGGGAATTTTTTAAATTTTTTGTTGAATTTTTACCATTCTACTACTTTTAACCACACGTCATAGAAGATTTCAGCATGGATCATCATCAGTAATTTTTTTTTTTAATTGGTAATTTGTGGTAAGCACTATGGGACCAAACTGCAGAGGTCATCAGTCCCTAGGCTTATGCACTATTTAATCTAACTTATGCTAAGGACAACGCACAACCCACACCCGAGGGAGGACTTGAACCTCCGATGGCGGGAGCCATGCGAACCGTGACAAGACGCCTCAGACCCCATGTCTACCCCATGCGGCTATTATTTAACAGATTCTGTATGAATTGATATTTATACAATTAGTGATAACTGTCATATTTCCCAGAGATATTCCCTGACACTTGAGTATCTATTCTGCTTACTGCAATGCACATGTTCCTAGCTGCTCTGCTACTTTCAGAGTATTATGCTCATGGAAAGTAGTGTAGACACTTTAAGCTAGAAAAAATATTTGCCCGTACCTGTAGGCAACTTTCTAAACTCAACAGACAATGTGCTGCATACCTTGCTGGACAAGTAATTTTGAAATGAAGTAAGGGAGAGGTACTGGCAGAACTAAAACTGTGAGATTGTTTCTGAAGAAACTACAAGATTTGACTTCTTATGTGGTACTACATTTTTATCTGTTATGAAATTTCAAATCAGTACATTGCTGCAGTTATTCATTCTGGAATAATAAAACTAACCAAAGTTGACTTAAACAACTATCAGAAGTTTCTTCAAATTGTATATTCACAAACCAGTACATGTATTTATTGTTCAATGTGATAAAGAGTTGTGCATGTAATAAGACAACAGGTTTATCAACAATTGTCACATATACTTTGAAGGTTTCTCTGAATGTAGGTGTATATTCTAGTGGTATGCCTTTGACAAAGTTGCAACACTGTGGGTGGATCCAGAGTTTACTCGTGTTTTGCAAACCACCCATTATGAATAGATCTCAAGGTAACTTGTGTTTTCTATATGCTGTACTATGTTTTAAATACTTCATCTGTTTAGGTTTTTATACCAGTAGGCAATGTATGAAACTTGATTGCTTTCATGTACTTTTTGCTTATTTAGCATTTTGATAATGCAATGATATTTCAGTTCTTCCTGCCTTTAGAGATGACCTATTCAAATGACAAAATGAAATGATGAATCTGATATACTTTTGAAGATTTTTGATGATTATTATTCAGATGTTTCTAGTAATAATGACAATCTGAATGATGGTGTGAATGAATGTTTTGTGTGCTTCTGAGGACAATTAGAGTGTCAGGAGCATCATGAGACCTGAAAAGAAGCATCAGGTGACAGTTTTTTCAAGTGATCCTGACAATAATGACGGAGTTTATTCTGTCCTCGTGAATGGTTCATATTGTCATATTGTTAAAACTTTCAAGCAGCTCACAAGTGTTACATGGGTACTGGCATAGTCAAATGTGTTAAACTGCCACATGCTATGAAAGTTTCCTTTGAGAATCCACTGCTATTTCCATAACTGTACGCCATTTAATATACAGACTGGAGAAGCCAAACTTTATTATTACAGTTTATTAAAGACAAGAGTTTAGCAGTCTTGTAAAATTTCCCAGTGTTGTTATGCACAAACTTTTCAGTTTATTGCAAAAAATTAATTTTATAAGGATGTTAGTATTTAGTAAGCATGTCAGTATACATCATAATCACTTTCACCTTCCACTTTCTTTTACAAGACTTGATAATTTCTTAAAACCATGCATTTATAAGATACCCATATTTGGTTTCCTTTCCTGTCTTTTATATGTAAAGTTTAAAACATATGTCATGAGAAAGAGGACCAAAGAGTCCACTACTGATGTTTAACTTGCTGCAGTAAGAATGCCTATAAACAAAGGAAGGTGCAGCCTTCACTTTTTTCTATAAGTGATAAGGAGAAGCCTTGTTTTGCTCTACCTTTCTCACTGCAGCTACCATTGTGTAAGCATCAATAGGTTAGTCTCTAACAAATAATATACCAAATTCTTGAACATTTACTTGGTCAATTTATTTGAAACCCAGACCATGCCCTGGTACATTAATGCTACATAGTTATCAGCTTTTCATTTACAGCTGCTATGTGAAATGAGACGCAAAATTACAGACATGGGACTTGTCTGCCACTGGCATAATATGAAATGCTAATTCACCAGATAATTTTCTTTTATATGTGCACAAATGAACCTGCTGTCTCTCAGAAATGAAGTCTGATATTTAATTAACCACACAGCACGACATGACTGACTAGTCAAGTTATTTATATAAATTTTCAAAATTATGACAGTCCACATCTTTACTGTAGTGAATCCTTGCACTATAAGTTTGAGGTAAATAACAATGACCAACATCAGCATTCTTCATGAGTAATATTCTTTGTAGAGTGTACGTTTACCAGAAAATTAAGTAGTTGACCCCTGAGAAGGCAAAAGTAATTACTTTCTTCATTCCTTACTTCTTTTATCTTCCTTCTGCTTTCCCAGTAGCACTCAACTCAAACTGGTGACCAATCCTGCACCATTGTTAAAATAGCAATATACGTGCATAAAATTGTAATTATTTCTGTGTATTAACTGTCTGTATTTCTTTTCCTGATCACCGAACTGTTGAAAACACGACATGCAAATGAAACTTGTAATATCTCTTTATATTCGATGAATTATTCTGATACAATTCTACCCTTGAATGACGTTTACAAATTTTCTATCTTCATACTCGCAGAATCCATGCGCAAAATAGTTTCATACAATAGTTATGCCATGAGCCCATAAGTATTCTTTGTAGTACTCTCTCTGGTGGTTGTTAAAAAAAAAAAAGAAAGGGAGCTTCCGGGATTGTCTTCGTGCCGATTAGCCTGAGCTTGGTTTCGAAGAACTGTAATCTGATTATTGAGATTTATCACAGAAGATAACTGATATGAACTGTACGATTAAAAGGAAATATATATTGATGGCTCCTTCAAATAAAAGGTGTGTATTTGAAATTTGAGAATTAATGATATTTATCGATATATTGCGTAGTTGTTAATCAGAAGGGACTTCCGAAAGACTGGATACGAACCTGCATTTAATAATCCAAGAGCTCCATTACTTCTTCAGAAGGTTAAACTTCATCAAAGCGAAATATCCGCTTGATCTGAGGTTTCCCGACTGATTATACAACGCTCCCAAAATTATGAGGCATTTTATTTGTACAGATTTGCAGACTGCCGCAAAGCACAAGCCTGCAGAGAAGAAGAATCATCGCCTGATTTCATTCTAACAAGTAAAATTTCAGAATAATTTTGAGTGACTGAGCTATGACTGTGTTTCCTATCATGAATGACTGATTGCTCGAACGAATTGAGAGCTACAGAATTACGTAGATAGGAGGAAAAATTACAGTGGCGACAGTGTCACAGGACTCTCTTGGATTGTTATATAATATATGTATTTTTTGTTTCATGAAAACCAACGAGAATGAGAGGTAACTAATCTGAAGAGAGATTCGGTGCCCATAGTAAAAGATTGCTGGTACCAAGAAACGATTTCAACTATTGGACAACACCGAGACTACAGAACAAGGCCAGAGAAATCTAATTTTTTTTATCCTGTAGTTAAAATCGTTTGAAAACAATTTAGAAAGAACTTTTTTCCAGATAGTAGTTAGATTGTAGAACTGTATATTGTGTGATTTTCGTATCTGGACATTGAACTTTATACCATCTGTGAAGTAATTTGAAAGTTAAGTGTGTCTACGACAGTAAATTTGAAACTGTATTTAGTGATTAGAACCTGATATTGACAGTTATTTAATGCTATTAACTAGAGCGGCATTTAAAATGTCATTGTATCAGCAACGAGATGTGCAACAGTCTTCAGCTGTTTGCGCAGAAGCAGAGACCAGTAGACCACGGATAGCAATTCTGAGACTGTTGTGGCTAGCGGTAGCAATATAAATAATCCCGCTGGTTCAGAAAACATTCATACAACAGCTGATCAGAGGGTTGTTGAAACATTAGTTGTTATTATGCAACAGTTGTCTCTATTAGCGGAAGGCCAAGCGGAGGTAAAACGAGACTTATCCGTTATACAAAATGAACTCCAAAATCAATTAGCCGTAAATCAAACAGAATTACAAAATCAATTAAGAGCAACCTTCACCGAATTAGATCAGAGATTAAATACCCAGACACAGGAAATAAAGGCAGAAAAGACCGAACAGAATCTGATTGCTCAAATTGAGCAGGTCCGCCAACAATGCCAAGAAAACAATAGTAAATTAAAAGCGGAACTAACCGAATATGTATCCGTCAAAACTGACACGATACAAAAACAAGTATAACTGTTTCCTCAAGTAATACAAGCTCAAGAGGACATACAGTGTTCCGTAGCTATGATACCAGAAATTGTAGAATCCCAAGATAATCTAAAGAAGCAATTTGACGAAGTGAAGGAAAAACAGACGACAGTGGAACATAGAATGAATGTACTTGCGGGAAAGTTTTCAGAAATGACATTAGAGCGGCAAAATTTTCCTTCGGAAACGATAGAAGAAACTGTGAAAGTAGCTTTACAGTCAATTTCGGAGAATTCCGAGGAGAATTTTTTCAACAAAGGGTTAAAGGAAATTCGAGAACAACTCGGCGAAGAATTCTCACGTTGGAAAGAAAATATTGAAAGATCACTAAATCTCTCGCAGGGGGATTTAGAAACACCGAGAAGTAGGAAACAAAACTCTCAATCTGTGCGTGACATTCCATCCACGTCAAGATCCGATGTAGACAGAACTGGAACGTCACAAGTTAGATTCGATATAACGGAGAGCCACAGGGAAAAGTACGAACAGGATGATTTTTGGAATCGTAGTACCGTTGAGGAAAAGATGATTAAACAAAGACAATTTCAAATCTTTAATCCTGACAAAAAGAATGTTCATCCTGTAGTCTTTATTTGAAGTTTCAGAGGTCTATTTCCATGATCTTGAACAGAATGGCAAAAGATTAGTTTTGTATCCGGATATATACAAGGATCAGGAGCATTGTGGGCATCCGAACAAACATCTTCTTGCAAATGTTACAAAGAATTTGAGCAGGCTTTTCTAGCAAAATATTGGTCTGCTGGAATACAAGAAAGACTTAGGCAGGAAATATTATATCCTGAGCCTTTCTCATTTTCTAGAGGATCTCTAAAGAGAAATTTTGAGAAATACATTAATAAATCTTTGTATTGGGATGTACTGATTCCTTTGCCAGATATAATTAGAATACTCAAGTCCAGACTACCCACCAGTATAAGTAATCAGCTGTTATATATAAATGATAAGGATATAGACTCATTTATGATTACGCTTGATCGTATTGATATAACTGAGGAGGACAATAAAAGGGCAAGAGAAATGTCATATCAAAGAAGAGCAATAGAAGTGAATCCGAGCTGCAACTCGTGTGGGAATGGCAGTAATGGTAGCAGTAACAATAATCATAACCAACTACACTCTCCGAGGAGACTTAGCAATGGACAAAATGCAAACAATAATTATTACCATAATGGAAACTTTAGTAATGGTGCAGCTAGGGGCTATTTTGGGAACAGTAGGAATTTTAATCGATATAATACAATGTATGGCAACACAGGACAGTTCTACCAACACCAGCAGAACAACAACAATAATTACACGAATCAAGCAAGACAACATAGACAGAATTCACAACAACAACCGATAATCACTGAAGTAGCTGAAGAGACAAATACCAATCGGACCAACAATCAGTCAAACTAAACATGACCGTATCGTGCACCGGAGGAGCGGTCAGGGGATCTGTTAGGGGCGAAACAGTAAAATTACAATTGTTAAGATATAATGATGGTGAGCTGTTGACTGAAGAGTTAACAAAGGATTTAATAACGTGTCATAATGACAGATCGAGTGTTCCGGTATCGGAAGTATTTGTTGAAATAGAGGAAGTTCCAACAAATGTGATATTAGACACCGCCGCTTCCGCCAATGTCATCTCAGGCGCTCTTTTTCGGAGAATTATTAGGAAGAAGAAGGTACCAATTTTGCCAGTACAGAATTGCAAAATCATTGGAGCTGCTGGAGCACGCTCTCCCAATGTCAAAATACAAACACAATTAGAGATGAAAATGGGAAATGTAGCAATAAAATGCATGTTCCTTGTAGTGGAGAAGTTATTAGTGGACTGTATTCTTGGTATTGGGAGTATGCAGGAGTACGATTATCAGATTGATTTTTTGGAAGGAATAGTTAAATTTAGATTAAATGGAGATGAGATAGCACTGGATTTAAATATAAAGGAAACGATGCATGAGAAATATTGTCGCGGTGCCATACTTCAATTAATTGACACTACAAACAGTCGTTGGAAGGAGTTTTCAAAGGATTTGATAAAACAGGAGGACTTTAACCAAACAACAAAGATAAAAGCTAGTGAATCAAATCAGCTTACCGGAGAACAAAGGCAGCAGCTTCATTATTTGTTAGAGGCATATGAAGAGATTTTTGATGAGAAACCAAGAATTATTAAAGGGTATATTTGTCACCTACAAGTGAAGCCACATCAGACTTACTGTTACACACACTATCCGATCCCCTGGCATTTAAAACAATCCATTCAAAGGGAGATAAATAGAATGTTAGAATGGAACTTGACTGAGCCATCAACTAGTCCATATTGTTCTCCACTCTTAGTCGTCCCAAAACCTGGAGGTAACGTTAGATTAGTTCTGGATGCGAGAGAGATTAATAAAATAATAGTACCCGTAAGAACTCATTCGGAAAATATAGATGAATTTATTCAAAATTTCCAGGATGTTTCGTACTTAACTAGTGTTGATTTGAGAAGTTCGTACTGGCAGGTCCAAATAGATGAAGAATCTAGGAAATATACCGCATTTATCTATGCTGGGAGAAGTTACCACTTTAGAGTTGTCCCGTTCGGACTTAATATTAGTGCTGGAATATTTATTTCAGCGTTGGATTATGTTCTTGGACCAGAATTACGTAGTCGTATAACTGTGTTTGTTGACGACTTATTAATAGCCACGAAAACATGGGAAGAGCATTTGCATATTTTGGAAAGGATTTTTGCTGTTTTCAAGAAAACCGGAAATACAGTAAACTTACAAAAGTCTCATTTTGCTTTACCACAAATTAAGTTCTTAGGACATATGATAGATGCGAAAGGTATCCTGCCTACCGAGAAGAAGATAAGACAGCTGAAGGGATTTATAGGTATGGCATCATTCTTCTGTCGTTTCATAAAGACTCAAGCCATGAATTCTGAGGCATTAAACCAGCTTCTACGGAAGGATGTGCCATGGCAATGGACTGAAGAATGTGAACTAGCTTTTCGAGACATTAAAGACCAACTCGTTAACGCATCCTTATTATATCACCCTGATATGAATTGTGAGTTCTGTCTGTCCACGGATTCATCGGATGTTGGATTAGGTGCTTGTCTCTTCCAAATAAGGAAAATAAAAGGGGTACCAACATTCTGTCCGATAGCATTTGCTAGTCGAGTGTTATCGCCCTGTGAAAGAGCCTATACGACCACAGAACTTGAAGCACTTGCGGTTATCTGGGCATTCAAGAAGTTTAACTATTATTTATATGGTTCAAAAACGATTGTGTATTGTGACCATCAATCACTAACCTTTTTGCAAACATGTAAATTATTACATCCTAGACTGTCACGTTGGACAATGACACTACAACAGTACCAATTTAAAATTATTCATGTGTCTGGCAAAGAAAATATTATTGCGGATGCACTGTCAAGATCCCCAGAAGGTTTAACGCCGGAAATAGAATCAGTAAATACTTCGGATTTTCCAGTATTACTGTTGCAGGACAATATCTACAAGACTTATTATGTACATCTTTGTAGAGATATGGGAAATTTACAACGAAAAGACCCTCGATGGAAGAAGATAATTCAGCTAAAGGAACAACAAAATTCAAGGGCTAGTTTAGATCACTATAAATTAGTAAATGGAGTATTATTCTTCAGATGTGGGAAGGACAACAATCCGCGGTGGTGTGTATGTATCCCGAAGGAATATGAGGAAAAATTAATTTGGTTTACCCACTTATCATGGGGACATTTTGGTATAATTAAATGTGCCAATAAAATAGGAGCATACTGTTATTTTCCGAATATTCGGAGAAAAGTGCACCAAACAATACAAAACTGTTTACTCTGTCAAAGGGCAAAACCGGATAATAGAGGTAGTAAGCATGTTCTGCATTCAATTATTCCATGAGAGCCAAGGGCGTTAATTTCGTGTGATATCTGCGGCCCTCTCCCACGATCAAGAGGAGGAGTCAAATTCATTGTTGGATTCTTTTACGTGTTTACAAAATATGTAAAACTATATCCATTAAAGTGTGCTACTGCCAGAGCTGTTGTAGTGAGATTGGTGCGTGACTATCTTCCGCATGTAGGTTTACCGAAATCCATAATTACAGATAATGCCAGAATTTTTACTGGATTTAAATGGAAGCAAATACTAACTTTACTCCAACAGAGCTTATGTTTAGTCAGATTGAAAAGAACTTCTGGATAAACCATGTGGCAAAGTATAAGGACCAGAATTTAAAATGGGAGGAAAAGATTCGACTCGCATTTGTCAATTTAACTAAAAAGGCAATACAACGGAAATTGACGTATGATAAACGGATTCACCGGATTCAGACGTTTCATCTTGGAGAAAAGGTTTTATTGAGGCAACACATCCATTCCTCGAAACTGATGAAGAACACAAAGAAATGGAATCTTATTTATACCGGACCATATGTTATTGTAAATATACCAAATCCTGGATCATACTTGTTGGCATATCCCGAATCGAAAAGAATAAAGGGATTATTCCCGCATAACGATATTAAGAAATTTTTTGAAGGGTCGTAGATCTGTGATACCAAATATGGAGAAGAATTTAGAGTGGAATTTGACTATGAGTCGAATGTGTATATAAATATCAAGAAGTTTATGTTGTCTAGAGGTTAAGAGACAGTGAGACTACTCCTGTGATAGGTTAAGAGACAGTGAGATTGCTCCTGTGATAGGTTAAGAGACAGTGAGATTACTCCTGTGATAGTTTAGCACAAAAATTTTAAGATAGGTAGAAGAATTTGTTAATTACTAGTGTTTGTAAGTGTGGACTATGAGCAGAAGCAACAGTGATATACAATGAAAGTGCATCTACATTTCCTCAAGACACGGCACTTATGTGAGAATTGCGTGTGAAAATTGAACAGTGTGGGATATGTAGGTAAATACGTTGTGTGTATAATGTGCACTGTTTGCGCAAGATAACAAATGAACTGTGAAATGAAGCAACAGTCGATAATGTCACTGTTGCAAACAATTAAAGAAACTCTCTGGTTGCGTGAGAGAAAATTATTATAATTTTTAGATTTTTTCATTATGCCTTCTTTACCAGGAGAATTAATTTAAGAGTTTTAATTAACATTTTAAGAATAGCAGTTTGTGTGTTTCATATTATGGACATAATTGTTGAAATATATTTCCATAAATGTTCATGAGAGGATGAAGAAGATTCTGCGAGTGGATGATTTGTTAAATGAACATACGTCATCATTAATGATATTTATTTACAAGTGGATCTATAAATCAATTAATTATAAGAATAATGAAAATTTTTCAAATTATTCCTTTTGTGGAGTCAGTGTCATATGCCTATGTTTAAAATTTTTCATCAGGTGTAAACTTAAATTTTATCCATAATTTCGTAATTGAAAGCAAACCTCGGACAGATTCAATGCTCTACTTCCACCTGCACTATAACAAACCGAAGATTAGATTAAAAAAAATTGAGAGGAATAAATCGATATGAGCTACAACAAAATTTAAATGCCCACAGTCTATTTGGCAATATTTTGGACAATCAGCAGTTGTAATTGGTATTGAGGAAAAAAAAAATTCGCAATTGTCAGGACTGATGGATGTTCCAGTCTAGTACAGATGGAAGAATATAAGAATCCACTCCGATTTTGAGTTCAACGATGAAATATGGTCTTCGTTGCCTTAATCCACTCTCTTCCATGAATTTATTCAGTCAGAACCTTTTCTTATTCCGCTTTAAACCTGTTTCATGTTCACGTCCCTGACCATCTGTTCCTGATATCATCTTCCTGTTTCTACGGCACACTACCAGCTTCTATCCTGTACCATAAGCCATCGCCTGTCCTCCGTGCCGCCTCCACCAAACGCTGTACGTCGCCTACCCGGTGTCCGTACCCAGTGTTCCTGTTCCATCAACTTCACAACGAGATTGCCGGCTACATCGTTGAAAGAAGAATTTTGAAAAAATTTTTTGAGCAATATTGTAAAATTTTTTTTGGCTATGAGGCACTTTTCCTTCTATCTAATCTATGGAGCTTTTATATATTTCAAAATTACTGGATTTAGGCTTCCCTATCTTCTTTAATACCTGAGCTGGGGTCTATTCTTCCGGGTTTTCCAGGGTTTCCCTGTGAAGGCCAGTTCCCAAATGGGTAGACCTTTTTCATAATTACACCGATCTACATCTTCCCTGGTTATGTACTCGGGATGCGGGTATACCCCGGTACATGTAAAAGCTACAGCTTAGGTATTCTCTTAACTTATTGTCTTAACATGTTACCCATACTCTCTATAGTAAAATTCTACTAATTCAAAATATTCCCCTTTTGAATAAACAACCCAACAAATTTTTTCTGTTAGCTCGCAAAGTGTATTGTCATTAACTTTGCTCGCTGCTAGGGGCAATTGTAATATCTCTTTATATTCGATGAATTATTCTGATACAATTCTACCCTTGAATGACGTTTACAAATTTTCTATCTTCATACTCGCAGAATCCATGTGCAAAATAGTTTCATACAATAGCTATGCCATGAGCGCATAAGTATTCTTTGTAGTACTCTCTCTGGTGGTTGTTAGAAAAAAAAGAAAGGGAGCTTCCGGGATTGTCTTCGTGCCGATTAGCCTGAGCTTGGTTTGGAAGAACTGTAATCTGATTATTGAGATTTATCACAGAAGATAACTGATATGAACTGTACGATTAAAAGGAAATATATATTGATGGCTCCTTCAAATAAAAGGTGTGTATTTGAAATTTGAGAATTAATGATATTTATCAATATATTGCGTAGTTGTTAATCAGAAGGGACTTCCGAAAGACTGGATACGAACCTGCATTTAATAATCCAAGAGCTCCATTACTTCTTCAGAAGGTTAAACTTCATCAAAGCGAAATATCCGCTTGATCTGAGGTTTCCCGACTGATTATACAACGCTCCCAAAATTATGAGGCATTTTATTTGTACAGATTTGCAGATTGCCGCAAAGCACAAGCCTGCAGAGAAGAAGAATCATCGCCTGATTTCATTCTAATAAGTAAAATTTCAGAATAATTTTGAGTGACTGAGCTATGACTGTGTTTCTTATCATGAATGATTGATTGCTCGAACGAATTGAGAGCTACAGAATTACGTAGATAGGAGGAAAAATTACAAACTGTAGAATGGAGATAGATGGAAAAATTAATCTATTACAAAGAAGGCTGGTAAATATATTAAAATTAATAGATGCTGCAGCAGTGAACAATTATTTCAGGTAAGAGATGAGTTATAATGCGCTTCATTGCTTGAAGTTTTGATTGGTTTTATTTGCAAATTCAGCAGTGCCTTATTCATACTGTCTTAGACAGCTACATACTTTCTCATTATACAGTTTACAGTTAACAGCAGTGAACACAATATGCAGTTTAGCTGATATAAAACAGACAACATTCATGAATCTTGCATACAATGGAGTGTTAAACTATTTAAGTAAAAGTTGTGTTGTAGTCCCCTGACAATTACAGTACTGATATTTTTCACTGCAAGTTATCTTAAAAGGAAAAAATGGAAAGAAAAGAAAAAGATAAACACTTCACTGTGATTTTTTAATTTATAAATATAATGCTGAAGATAAGAAACAAACAAATAAATAATGGGCAAATAAAATCTTAGTAAAATACTTTCGGACAAAGAAAGCAGTGAATTAGAAATTCATACTATTGTGGAAAATGCCACAGTGTGCAAAATGAATACATCAGCTGAAAATAATACAATTCTGCCACATATTCAACTGCCTACATATCACAGACAGATGGAAAATGCAACAGTTCGACCTTCAGCTGACATGGTATTTCTGCCAACACAAAATTCTGGTGAAATCACGATGCAGGCAATGATGCAAATAATCCTAGAAAACATAAATAATGTATCACAAGAAATCACTACTAAACTAGTCTACAATTACAGTGTCGTAACATTCCAACTGATGTCGACAAACATTCCAGACAAAATACAGATTTAGACATACGAGAGATGCTGACTTGTAATGTGTTGAACTTAAGTAATGTATGCTGGAGTGTCTAATAATGCATACAAACTTGCTGCAGAAACCAATATGCTCAGTGTATTTGTATGCACCTTACAGGGTAGAGTATAAAATTTTATTACAGAGGATGCTACTGACCTTAAACACCAATTTAATGAACAAATGCATACATTCAGTATCATTTGCTCAAAACAGTTAGACAATATGAATAATCAGACTGATGAAAGTATTAACAAGGAATTACTGCACGTCTGTCAGAGAGAACTTCATACACCATGAAATTTCAAATACTGAAAATAGTCATGAGTACAGACAGCTTAAACAAGATACTGATATCGATCTGCCAACCTCTTAGCACAGTATGATCTTGCTGCTGTCTCAGTTATAAGAAGAAATGAAACAAGTTTAAGAGGGTGTGATGCTTTCTTCACCGACTGTTGCACCCTTCCAAGAAATTTACAGTCCTTTACAAACAGCATAAAACTATGGCAATGACAACATTCCACTTAATTAAACTTCATCAAATTCAAAATAATTCTGAGCCTCATTAGCACCCAAGGTGAAGATTTGCTTGAATCTTGATGGAAAACTTGAAAATCAGGCACACTCGTCTCTAACAGGCAGTTCTTTGCAGGGATCCTACAGCATTTCATTGTTCGCTGTTGATTACTAAAATGTCTCCCAGTTCATGGTATAATTTATCTTTCTCTTGAATTAAATATTAAAGTTCGACTATGCCTGATTGGAAGCAAGGGAGAGAGAGAGAGAGAGAGAGAGAGAGAGAGAGAGAGAGAGAGAGAGAGAGAGAGAGAGAGGAGAATGATCTTAATGATGTGAGCTGACAAAGTAATTGGCATAATCAGCAATTGCTGGCTCACTGCTAACATGGTGATGCATGAACACGAGAAGCAATTTCAGTATTTCAATGTCTGTATGGGCTTTGCAATGGAATGACTCTTTAGAAGGTATAAGATATTGTGTGAAGAATTTATAATAAATACAGGTTCTATTACTGACCATGTGATGCACATTTAAGGCCGCTGCAAAGGTGACCAACGAATAGCAACACCCTTTAATGTCCAGATTTTCTCTGTTACAAAAAGCTGCAAAGGAATTTAAAAAACTGTTATGACAAGCAATCATGATAATATTAAATAAAACAGGGCAGATAAAAAAACCCACTCACCAAACGGCAGCAGAAAACACACACACACACACACACACACACACACACACACACACACACACACACAGAGAGAGAGAGAGAGAGAGAGAGAAGACTGCCTTTTATGTGAGTCTTTTATATGTGTGTGTTCTGCTGCCACTTGGTGAGTAGGTTTTTTATCCACACAATTAAATAATTTTGTCAATTATTGATTGTTTTCATTGTAATATTAAATAAAAGTATCATATCTTTCAAGCATATGTTATTCTACAACATACAAAAATAAGGATGGTGTCACCTTACTCTAGCCATTTGGCCAGTAGGTGCACTAAAAAGGGAGTGACATAGGAAGATGAATCTGATTCCTCAATTGTCTTTCAGATAAAATCCAAATGACTATCCAGTGTACATACATTTTACAAACATTTAAAGTTTTAGAGAGAGAGAGAGAGAGAGAGAGAGAGAGAGAGAGAGTGAGAGAGGGGGGGAGGGGGGGACAGTAGATTTCCTGAGAAATACACTTAGCATTAGCAGATCTATGTATTATCATCTTGGGACTTCTCACAGCTTATTTTTCATAATGATTTTTGCTTCATGTTGTTAGAGAGCTTCTGCAATACAACATGTGCTTCAGCAAGCACCCTCGTCAAACCTATTTTTCTATGTAGGCTGATCAAGTTATTTGAATATTTTCTTATGGAGTCACAGGTGTGTGACTCAGCACCAACAGTCAAGTTCATCATGTGTCACTGCACTTGCACAGGCAGTGTTAACAGACGGCCAGCGGTGCTGCATCGTGACTACTGTGTTCACATGCCTGCATGTGTTGAATGTGTTGTCAATCAGCTTACGGAAACCCCTCTTCTACACATCAAACTACATGCAACTAGCTGTGGTAGACATCTTGTCTGCTCTGCAAAGCAGAATACACGGTGAACTGTGGCATCTCTGCTGAAAGAGCACAATGCTTGTGCACACTTTAATATTTTGAATCACACTGTTCATCATATAGTGTTGAACATGTTAACATGTTGACCAAATAACTCCATCAATTACAATTGAAATGGGCATGGGACCATCAGGATTAGATCATCAGTCAATGGAAGTGTGTTAGCTCTTTGGGTGAACAACGTTTCTGTTACACTAGGTTGCTGGTCATCTTCACAGATGCCATCATCGAGATGAACGGCGGATTAGAACAAGCAGTATCCCATGGACACAGGCTGGTGGGAGCAGTATTATGCTATGGGAAACATTCTCCTGCACTTGCATGGGGCCTGTGGAAGTAATCAAAGACATGCTGACAGATGTGAACCACCTGCATACCTCTGTGCTTATGTCTTCCACGAAGGCAACATCATCTGTCAGCTGTGGTGTTATATCTGTCTTGAACCCAGTGTTTTGAGGAGCATTATATTGAACTCACATTGATGTCTCAATGACCAAATTCATCTGATGTAAATCATTTATTGAGCACCATCAGGGTGTCCACAAATTAGGGGCCCATTATTTGTGTTAATTACATGACCTTTCTGTGAACATCTAATGCCACATACCTTCAAAAACCTGCCAACAAACTGTCGGATACATGATATGCACAATCAGTGAGGTATTTCATTACAAAGGGGACAAACAGGCTATGAAGCAAATAGTCATAATGCTCTGGCTCACTGTTGTATATTTACATTGCGTGATAGTACCTTCCTGTTGGTGAATTACTGGTTAGGTAATGATTAGGCCAGTTCTCTTTTAAGGACTCGTTACTGTACAGACTCAGCACTATTGAAGGCTTGGACAACAGATTTATATTTGTTCATAGCAGAATGAAATCAAAGTATATCTGCCAAGTACATACAGATCAAACAGCATACAGTTTTCACTTTACAATATTCGTATATCACTTAACAAGATCTCCTTAGAGACACATAACTTTATGGACTAGAAGTTTCCCTCATTCAGGGTCTTGCATGTGCATTTCATAAATATTAACTATCAAAGAATAGCACAGCTCTATCCAAACCATTAATTTCATCAGATACATTTTGTTCTCAGTATACTGCTTGAGAGATCATATCAACTTCAATCATTGCAAAGTAACGATCAAATAACCTTTCATCACGCACAATATAATTTCAAGACATAGATATGGATATTCTAAATTTTGCCATAATAAAGGTAGAGTTTACTGTGAAAATAAAACTACTACTTTAGTCTCCATCATAGAGAAGTACGAGCATCTTTACTGACAAAATTTTAGTTTTATGTAACAGTACTTCTCCATTTAAGTGTCCATTAGTAGTCACAACTTGGGGTATAGTAACACAGTACATCTTGCAATGTACCACTTTCCTCTTTCATATTCTAACTATGCAGTACCACGTTTGTAAAAATATTTTCTGTTAAGCAATTCCTAATGTTATGCAGCAATCACTATACTTAAAGACAATGGTACACTGCAGTAAAACTACTCTGATAATGGTTTACTTTTTGATATTTGTTTACAGGCACTTCATAATCCAGCACAAACATTAAAAAAATTCTGTATCCCTTCTTATTTTTCTTTACATTCAAATAGGAATTAGCTTAGAGTATGTTTTCACATGAAACACTAGTCAAGGATTTAAACCTTTCACATTTTATCAGCTCAAGGAAAGAATTATTTGTATTACCCACATGGATACTTTTTCAAATGTAAGTGAATGTAAAGTTCTTTAATTTTGTTTGTTTTTGGAAAAGCCAAATGGTAACAAGCTGATTGTGGAATCCTGAGTCTTCTATGGTCCTTCATACAATAACTGCTGTATACTAATTTTCTTCTGTAGGCCAGAAGGGTCTGGATGAGATTTAAGCAATACAGTTTCCCTGACCAAATATTCATTCAGTGTCCCAACGGGTTGTCATATGTGTTCTTTCTAATTCTGGCATCTTCACTGAGTGCAAGTAGGGTACCCCTTACCTTTTCTTCCAGTATTATTCTTCTTTAGGCAGGCGTAGTAGGCAGTTTATTCAATCAATGACTTCTTGAGTGTTAGTTAACAGGTCTTATGGTGTGTAAGGGGTTATGTGAATTGGCCAGTTACTTACTATGTATTCAAATGGGTCAATTAATTCTGCGCAATTTGTATGTTGTGTATGAACTGGCACAATTATTTTGTTGATGACATGTGAATCCAAGACTAAATGAATTTGGCCATTACACTCGTCTACTGCTAGTAATTGTCTACAGTGTGGGGAGTGAGAGGGTTGAATAACATTCCAATGAAGCATTTGTTTTATTCCTCAAGCAACAGACCCTCATTTCACACACAGGTTGGAGTAAGAGTTTTGGCTAAATGCTTCATGTGACATCACGTCCATGTGGTACATATACTGATTTATTATACCTTATTGTTCATCAAATACATGTAAATGTGTCATAAGTTCAATGTTAGTTGTTCTGGACTGAGAAAGAATGATTCTAGTACTTTATCATGGATGTAATCTTTGTTATTTTGAATCTTCCCACAGAGACCTGAATTATTTTCAGGTGTACTCTTTATTCTCAAGTATTTTATATTAAATATCTGAGTCGTATTTACCATATTCTACCGGTGTTTGTATTAAATTGGCTGTGATACCTTTGTCTTCATTGCACAAACAGCATTTTCCCAAAGTATGGCCTAATTTTGGTTTCCTTTCCTTATGTTGCCATGCCAAGTGAAGATTTAACTACGAGACCCCTTAAAATTAGGAACAGGTATAAAACAACTCAGTTTCCTAGTATAACAACCACTTGTATCTGCCACTTGACAGGTTGCTATTTTGCACCTAGAGCTTCAGGTATACAACAGTTCTGTACTGATTATGTTGCTACTTTGTTTATCTCCTTAATGTTATTGAAGAAATTCTGTAATATAACATTAACAGAGGCAGTTGTGACTAGAATAACTGCAGTAGGAATTTTCCCAACTATGGCAAAACTTGAAACTTGAACTAAACTTTGTGGCTTGTTGGAACACAAGTGTCGATCCATACTCCTTCAATCTCTTATATCAGTTCTGTCATTATTTTTCATCACATTAACATCATTGCCTCCATCCCATGATTGAACATCACTGAAGGGCTTGTGAGGTTGGAATTAGCTTGATGAACCTTTGCTGTTGGTAGCTGGCTGTGGCTCGTTGGTCTCTTCAGCAATATTTACCAAAGGTGTTGATTTTGACAAACAGTGTCAGATGGACCATGGTGCATTACTTAAATTCCAGTAACCATTGTTATTTCTACAAAACCTTCCACCTGTTGACTTGGTAACAAGGATGATACCAATTATTGTACCTCCTTCTGTCATTACTCAGAATCAGAGTATGGTAGTCAGTACATCACACATCATACTCGGGTGACAAAGGTATGATGTCACTTGGGTAGTGTGATACCCATCCAGCCTTCACGAATTGTGATTCAGTGCATTTAGCTGTTTTGATTTTGGCACACTATTGTAGCAATTATTGTTATTATGATTGGTGTTTATATATTCAGATATCAGATCTTTGGAGTCAAGTACTGACGTAAAACGTTCTAGGTTATCATCTGTTACATATAACAATTCCTTGCAAATGTCTAAAGGTGACTTTACCTTTAAAATTCTCAACACATCTTTATGAGAAATTGGCTCATCTGAATGGTGAATTGTTTTCTAATTACTTATAAAAATATCTGCAAATGCTACCCTATTTAGCATGGGATGGTTCAAGATTGAATACCTACTCCTGAATCTTTCCTGCAGGATTGCTCACCAGCATTTAAACAGAAATGCTCTCAAAAACTGCATGTACATTTGGCATGATTCTCACATTTTGACTATTCAAAGGGCACCATCACCTTGATTATGAATTGTTGCAAAGTGAATCTTTTGCTGTTCACTTCAGGATTAAGGTTGCACCCCTTTTGTGGGGCGGCGGTTAGTTCGTGAAAATTAAAATAATTGCTGTATAAATGTTTGAATGTTGAATCAGTTTCAGGCTTTTAGAATGTTGTTAATGCTGTCTTTCGCCGTTCTCAACACTGGCTCTCTATTTACTTTTTTAGCTCCCAGAAAGTGATTTAACCAAACATGAAGCCAGTATTTAGAGATCCTAGTGCCCACTTCATCTGAGAATACCATTATAGCTGCAGCTTAAAGCTCTGAGGAATTAGGAGATTGTCCGGGATTTCTAATCAAAACGATTTTCCAAAATAGTTGAGTATATTCTGAAATTCACTGATAAAAAACACAAGTATCCCTACAACCTAACTAACAGAGCAGTTCAGAGTCTAATGCGCTGATGCAACTATAAATGTCCAAATTAAATGTTAAAAGAAATGCTCGCCAAAATTTGATGAGAATATTTCATCAAACGCCACGCTAAATAATTGGTAGAATGTCTGTCCCGCGACGGCACGTGAAAATACGACAATACGCAAACTGAAGCTAGATAATGAAAATCATCCCAGAATTAACCCTTCACTTGAAATGATTTCATGGTTCCGCGTATCTCTAGCAACTTAATACGGCACCCGTGGCTGTTTGTAGCAGTGCTACCGAAGCGACGCGACTCCCGACACAGCTGACGTGCTATTCAGCGTCTGGAGAGAACTGGGGCCTTCCTTCCTCGCGCAGTGCTCTTATATATATAGCCGCGGTGCGGACGGCTAAGGGAACGCCTGATCAAATCGGCTCTCCCGACTAGCCGCTGGGCTAGTAACGTACCACTTCAAGTTACATAATAATTTATAGCTTCTTTTGCTGATGGCCAATGAAACTCTTAATTTAAACGTGCATTCAGCACGCAGATAAGTATTGATAATAAAATTTTGACGTGGCTAAGTTAAATATTTTGGGCGAGAGAATTAATTAAATTACACTGCACGCAGTAGATGAGCTCTGAACTGGCCCTTTTGAGATCCGCTATCGCTATAATTTTATAGGTATTCAAAAGAAACTTTTCACATCTTCACAGTCATAGCGGACCTCCAACCTATTTAAATCTAAACATCCTAGCCTTATTTATTAGCCTACTTAATCTATCTTGCTTCCTTCAGTTTTGAGATGAAAACCAGAAAATCATGAATTTCCACTAAAGTCTTAATTTGTGAAATCCAAAGTACTGTTTTTATTTAATCATTATGAAAGATGAATCTAAATATAAATTTTGAAGTCTCTATCTCTTTTCTGTTGCGCCAATGAGTTTCTTAGAAAAACGTCCAAATTTCGAAAATGGCTGAAGTTATCGAACTGATATTTAACACACATTAATTTAGTATTATTCCTGACATGCTAGAAAAGTTTTAGGTCATTTGCTTGATTTTTAAGGTATTGCACAACATTTATGACGTCAGAGCTAGTTACAGCAGACTGGCTAGCACACAATGGAAACTGATGTGAATTTACTACAGCGTGAGTAGGCTGCTTCCCTACACTTTGAGAGCTTTTATGGACAAAACTCCATTGTGGGATATGTTTATCTGGCAAAAAGACCTGGAACTGTCAGTGCCTAAGTAATTTTTTTCAAATACGACAGAGAATATTGAAGTTGCAACCCCTATATTGCATGGTACATGGTTTGGCAAAAAATCAGTGGTATTCATTATGTTACCAGTGCTTGCGTGACACACAGCAGGACTGTTTTAACTACATATTTTGTTATCAGTTGGTAGGGTGCTTTGAACATTCCATGTAACCAGAGACAAATCCTGTTACACAGTTGTGATTCGCTTTGTTACTTGGTCATGCTTTTCTGGCAAATCTTTACTTAAAGTAACTTTTGACTGTGCTAGTTCTGACTTTAATGATTGACCAGAACTGTCTCGTTTGAACATGGGAACTGTGACCAATTCATTTATTAAACATTCTAATTCTGAATGTAGTTTGCTATTAAATTCTGCATCCTTGTATGAAAGCCTTTGTGAAAAGTAATTCCTTGCTCTCATTGTAAATTTTTACTGCCTCTTCCATGAAAGTACTGAGTATTTTCTAATTTTTCTAGAGAATATTTTGTTCTTGTTCTTTAGGCAATTTGTGAAATTGCAGCTGGTAAGGCATTAACTGGAGTGTTAAAATTTGTTGTCAATTTTGTTATGTCACTGGATTGTTTTTTTGATTGCACCAAAATGTTATTAAAGTTCATTTGTTGTACAGTTTTTGAGACCTTTTATAATTTTTTCCATTGCTTGTAAAGTTTGTTAACAATGTTATTGGACAATGGCCTGACTACTTACTTGTACATTTGATTCACATGAAGTCGAAAAACTACATTAAATGAAGGATTGTCTGTGAGAAAATCTACTTCCCATAAATGTTCCTCAATTAGAGCAGTGACTTCCAATGTTTTTCTAGTCATGAATCCCTTCGACAAGGATCTGAGTTGGGTGAACCACAGACATTTAAATACAGATACCATAGAAATACATAAACTGTAATTCCAAGCAAAAGATGTAATGACCTTAAAGTAACTTATCCCTTATCGATTAAAATCTAAACTTACTCTAGTTATGACTTAAAAGTTACACAACGTGTAGTCCTAGTTGCAATAATAAATACAAGTTTTCATTGTAATTATTCATCTCTTTCTTGGAATTCAGTGAGAGGGTTGCGTCTGATCTCTACAGCATAGAGCTCTGCAGTCAGAAGCTACAGTAATTAAATAAAGCTTCAAATCACTTTCAGCACAAAATCTGTTTCAGTATTCCTGTTATTAAGAGGAATATGATGAAAATACTAACTCGCAGCTAGGCACAACAAAAAGACTGTTGAACAAAGCTTTACACACACACACACACACACACACACACACACACACACAAAATATGTTGCACATTCTGATAAAGCCAAGCCCTGTTCGGCCAAAATCTTTGTTTGACAGCCCTTTTGCCCTATCTGTAACACAGCTTCTCCATTATAAAGCACTGCATCATCCAGCACAGATTTCAATCCATTTGCCATGCACTTAGAAAATATGTCCAAGAAGCTTTCAGCATTAACAACTGCACTTTGGAAACAAACCAGTTTTCATACAATAGATTTAAATTCTGTTGTGATTAAGATAATTTAAGGGATACTGCTCTAGAGTGATGCTAAGTTCCTGTTTTAAATGGAAAAGGATAACTATGTTATGTCACACACCTGAAGTGCTAAACTGTAGGCCTACATTTTGCTGCTCAAAAGTAACAAAAATTTGTGTAGTGTAAAGTGAGTTAAGTGATTTAATTCTATTTTTAAGCATTTAATCTGTGCTGCAATACATCATAAATGAGGAACTTGGAGGTTGGTTGAAATTTCACAAGGTTGATTATAATGGAGATCTGAATAGAGATTTCAATGAATCTCTCCCACAGAACTCTGTTCTTTTGCACAAAAGACAAGAGAATCACTGAGAAGGACGCAAAGATTTGTGCCCTTAGGGACTGTATTAGATCACCCGAAATTTGAACTAGAGAGATTGAAGGGGAAAAAACATCTTGGAAACTGAGTAATGGTAAATAGCAGTAGAAGAAAGGGGAAGAGCTCTTGAACTTCATCTATTTGTGAGCTAACAGTATTGAATAAATATATGTGTTGAATCTTGGGAATTGAGTATAGGTGAAAAGCAGTAGGAGAAAGGGGAAGAGCTCTTGAACTTCCTCGATTTGTGAGCTAACAGTATCGAATAAATATATGTGTTACCTGAAGTAGGAGGGTAAGAGCATCACCCAGCTGTAGGACACTTAGAGTGAAGCAGATGTTAGTACCAAAAGAGAGTAGATAGTGGTCATAGGAGGGGTGTAGGCCAGGTGACAAGAGGGCATAGGGATTTTTTGGCAAAGGTTTTGGTGAAGAGGATAGGATAGTATAGTTGGTCGAGCAGGGAGCAGCCCAGCAAAGAACAATAATTACAGCATTAGGTGTGACATGTATGAAAAAGGAGTAGCAACTATACACAAAATTGTGAGTTTTGTGGAGGTTCTGCAGCACCATGACCAGCTCTAAGTAAATGCTGCTGAGAGCCCTGTGAACACTGAATTGAGCATGCTCCTGCTGGCGACAGAGATGAAATCTCAAGTGAGTGCAGTAGGAAGATGGGAATATACTAGACATGGCCTATGCACCATTACACACAGCAAGATCACTGTGGTTACTGGTGTCACAGGCTCACCTTTGTTTTAGGTTGGAATCAGAATTGAGGCATCCTGTTTTGAAATAGGTAAAAATAACAAAAGAGCTACACAAAATGCTCATTAGTGCACAGACAAGTAAGGTTCACTTATTTCTTCAAAATATTAGAGGTTTGGGTAATAAGGTAGAAGAAGAGCTCGTCTGTTTGGAAAACATAGAGAACTCTGAAAATATAAGACATTCTATGCCTGTTTTGAGGCTAGTGGGTTTTGTTGTGATCGTCACATTGTGGTGCGTGCTTGTGAATTAATGCTGAAAAATAGTTCACTTGTAATTGTAGCAGTATATAGATCCCCACTGGGCAAATTTTGAACTTTATGAGGAATCTGGCTGGTTTTGTTGCTGTGCTATCTGTCAGACACCAGCAAGCAGTTAATAGTCGGTGGTGACTTCAGTGTAGTTTCTGAAGAATTCTGATAATAACAGTGATCTGGAAACCTGGTTTGGATCCTACAATTTGGTAATTAAATTTCCAAAACATATGGATAAAGATAGTGGGACCCTAATTGATGAGGTTTATCCAGTAACAAATGCTCTCTGAAAGTGATGCACAGTTAATTAAGATAAATAACATAGCATTTTACAGTATGTATATTCCTCAGTGGATATCAGTTACAATTATTCATGACTCAAGGGTAAATGTTTTTAAAGATAGTTTACAAGAGATGATATGTAATGTGATTTATAAAGAACCAACTGCTAAAATGAAAAGTTAATATATTCCTGATAAATTCAAAGCATTATTTGAAAATAGCTTTCCGCATAGGCTAATCAGAAAGGACAGTAAACAGCCTTGTAAAACAACCTATTTCAACACAGGGATTAAAGTGTCTTGTGATAGGAAAAGGGAAATGTATCTTTTGGCAAGAACAAGGAGGCATCTTGCAGTTGCTACATGCTACAAACTTACTCAGAAATACTGAGAAAGTTTATTAAAAAATCAATGGACATCCACATTACGTCAGAAATTAATACTTTCAACTACAGAGTTAAGGCTATAAGGAATGTAGTGAAACAAGAGGGAGCACAGGAAGCCCCGGAACAAGACAACACCATTAATGAAATGAATGGAAGGGCTATTTAGTCATATGAATGTAATGCTGAAAGTTTTATTTCGTAATTCATGCAATATAGTCCAAGGACATAATTCTGACTGGGGAGAAATCATGTAGGGGATTGCCAAGGACCTTAGGACCACTACTATTCCTCGTATATGAACAATCTTCCATCTAGTATACAACAAGCAGGATTTGTTTTTTTTAGCAGATGACACTAGTATTGCAAACAATCCAAGCATACATACAGAAACAGAAGAAATGGAAAAGGAAATTCTTGAAAGTTTCATTCACTATTTTTCTGCAAATAGTGTCACCATCAATTTCAGAAAGACACAATATGAGTGAAGGAAAGTTGTTACTCACCATATAGCGGAGATGCTGAGCCGTGATAGGCACAATAAAAAGATTCACACAATCATAGCTTTCGGCCATTAAGGCCTTTGTCAGCAGTAGATACACACACACACACACACACACACACACACACACACACACACACACACACACACAGAGAGAGAGAGAGAGAGAGAGAGAGAGAGAGAGAGCTGAAAGTCCACTGCGAGCAGCAGCACCAGTGCATGATGGGAGTGGCGACTGGGTGGGGGTAAGGTGGAGGCTGGGGTGGGGAGGGGGAGGGATAGTATGGTGGGAGTAACAGACAGTGAAGTGTTGCAGTTTAAACGGAGGGTAGGAGAGAAGGTGCCGGGGGGGAGGGGGGGGGGGCGGTGTAAGTAGTGGAAAGGAGAGAAATAAAAATAAAAAGAAAAGAAATTAAAAGACTGGGTGTGGCAGTGAAATGACTGCTGTGTAATGCTGGAATGGGAACAGGGAGGGGGCTGGATGGGCGAGGACAGTGACTAAAGAGGTTGAGGCCAGGAGGTTTACGGGAATGTAGGATATATTGAAGGGAAAGTTCCCACCTGCGCAATTCAGAACAGCTGGTGTTGGTGGGAAGGATCCATATGGCACAGGCTGTGAAGCAGTCATTGAGATGAGGGGTATCATGTTTGGCAGTGTGTTCAGCTACAGGGTGGTCCACTTGTTTTTTGGCCACAGTTTGTCGGTGGCCATTCAAGCAGACAGACAGCTTGCTGGTTGTCATGCCTACATAGAATGCAGCACAGTGGTTGCAGCTTAGCTTGCAGATCACATGACTGGTTTCACAGGTAGCCCTGCCTTTGATGTGATAGGTAATGTTAGTGACCGGACTGGAGTGGGTGGTGGTAGGAGGATGTAAGGGACAGGTCTTGCATCTAGGTCTATTACAGGGGTATGAGCCCTGAGGTAAGGGATTGGGCGCAGGGGTTATGTAAGGATGGATGAGTATATTGTGTAGGTTCGGTGGACGCTGGAATACCATGGTAGGAGGGGTGGGAAGGATAGTGGGTAGGATATTTCTCATTTCAGTGCATGATGAAAGGTAATCGAAACCCTGGTGGAGAATGTAATTCAGTTGCTCCAGTCCCGGATGGTACTGAGTTACGAGGGAAATGCTCCTCTGTGGCTGGACTGTGGGACTTTGGGATGTGGTGGGAGACTTGAAAGATAAGGCACGGGAGGTTTGTTTCTGTACAAGGATGGGAGGATAATTACGGTCAGTGAAGGCTTCAGTGAGACCCTCGGTATATTTAGAGAGGGACTGCTCGTCACTGCAGATGCAACGACCACGGGTGGCTAGGCTGTATGGAAGGGACTTCTTGGTATGAAACGGGTGGCAGCTGTGAAGGTATTGCTGGTGGTTAGTAGATTTGATATGGACGGTGGTACTGATGTAGCCATCTCTGAAGCGGAGGTCAACATCTAGGAAGGTGGCTTCTTGGGTTGAGTAGGACCAGGTGAAGCAAATGAGGGAGAAGTTGTTGAGGTTCTGGAGGAATGTGAATAAGGTGTCCTCACCTTCAATCCAGATAGCAAAGATGTCATCAATGAAAATGAACCAGGTGAGGGGTTTAGGATTCTGGGTTTTTAGGTAGGATTCCTGTAGATGGCCCATGAATAGGTTAATAGGATGGTGCCATGCGGGTGCCCATAGCTGTACCATGGATTTGTTTGTAGGTAATGCCTTCAAAGGAGAAGCAATTGTGGGGGAGGATATAGTTGGTCATGGAGACTAGGAAGCAGGTTGTTGGTTTTGAATCCATAGATGTCTGGAAAGGTAGATTTCAGTAGCAGTAAGGCCATGGGCATTAGGCATGTTAGTGTACAGGGAGGTGGCATATTCAGTTCTGCACATTTAGAGGTACTACTCCACCAATAAGCAAAACGTGATGAGGAAATGATAGTTAGTGTAGAAACTTTAAAATTCATAGGGGTCTGTATAAATGAGAATTTAAATTGGAAAAAAGCACTTTTTGAAACTCTTGAAACAACTTTGTTCAGCCACATTTGTACCTAGAATCATTGCAAATCTTGGAGAGATACAAATCAGTAAGTTCAATTTTTTTCATATTTTCGTTCAGTAGTGCCATGTGGAATAATGTTCTGGGGTAACTCATCTTTAAGAACTAAAGTCTTCACTGCTCAAAAACATAGTGCAAGAATAATATGTGGAGCTTACTCATGATCATGTTGTAGATATCTGTTTAGGAGTTGGGCATTCTGACTACTGCTTCACAGTTTGTTGTAAATAATCCACTACAGTTCAAGAGAAAAATAAGGTACATAATTACAATACCAAAAGGAAAAGTGACATTCATACCTCCACATTAATGTTATTTTCATCACAAACAGGGTGCACAATGCTGCAACAAAATATTTGATTGCTATCCAGTGATACAAAATATCAGACAGCAAAGTAAAATACGATAAACTGATAAAGTGCCTTCTTGCCAACTCGTGCTATTTTGTAGAAGAAATGCTGTTACTGTAATGTGTAAATGAATTAGTAACTCACATCTCTGTATGATACATTGAACATGTAACTAACTAACCTAGCATAACACCCTGTCATAGATTTTGCACGATCTGAACAAGCGGCTGCACAGTGAGTCCAATCTATTGAATTTTCAAGAAAGTATTCATCAGTTAATTTAAATATGGGGGTGGTTTGAAAAGTTCTTGGAACGGAATAGAGAAAAAGGACTTACGTCACTAAAACTTTTTTTATTTTTCAATGTAGTCTCCTTGTAGATTAATGCACTTGGTCCAACCATGTTCCAGTGCTTGGATCCCATCTTGAAAATGAGTTTCCTCCAGGCCTGCAAAATATTAGTCAACTCCGACTATCAATTCTTCGTTTCAAATGAATCTTTGTACACCAAGAAAAATTTACAGTTTTGGGAAGAGATCTAAGTCTGATGGAGCTGTATCAAGTGAATAAGGCAGGTGTGGCAACAATTCGTATCTTAGTTCATGTAATTTGCCATGGCGACAGTACGTGTGCGGGCACACATTGCCTTGTTGGAAGATGACTTTGTTCCTTACTAAACGTGGATTTTTTTCGCATGTCTTTTGATGCAATTTGTCCAGGAGGTTAGCATAGTATTCTCCAGCAATTGTTTGCCCAATGGCAAGATAATCTACAAACAGAATCCAATTTGCATGACCTTTCCCGCCGAAGGAATTGTCTTTGATTTCTTTGGTGGCGGAGAATCAGCATGTTTCCAATTCTTTGACTGTTATTTTGTCTCTGAGGTATAGTAGTGCACCCAAGTTTCATCTGTGGTCACAAGCCAGTGCAAAGGAAGTTGTTCGTTTCTCCTAAAATGGGCCAAACATTGTTCCGATATGTCCATTCTCATACGTTTTTGATCCACCGTCAAAGAGGCGTGCACCCATCTTGCTGCTAATTTTTTCATTTCTAATTCTTCAGTTGCAGAGGACATCTGGCAAGCATAAGCAATTTCATGCACTTTCAATCAGTGATCCCCCATGACCATTTTGTGCACTTTTTCAATAATTTCTTGAGCAGTGACACATCTTGGCCAACCACTGCGAGGATCAACGTATAAGCTCTCCCGACCAAATTTAAATTGATTTGTCCACTTGTGAACACTTGAATATGAAGGAACAGGGTTGCCCCAGTGTATTCTGGAAATTGGCATGAATGTCCTTTGTTTTCATACCTTTCTTTATGAAGTACTTAATAACTGCTTGAATCTCGTTTTTTTCCCATCTTCGCGAATCACTACATGGGAACAACAATGGAGCCATATCGCCGCCACAGCTCTCTTCCAAGAGCACTGACATGGCACGAGTTTACAGGCATCAGTGCCACGAGTATTGCATGAACAACCCGTTGTGCTAGTGCTGATCTCCTCCTGTAGTTCTCTCTTGTAAAGATCTGCAGAATAGTAGATCTCCAATAACATAATGAACTACCTGGGGTAGCCAGCTTCACCCAGGGAGTTGATATGAGATTGTGTGGTAGTTGGAATAAAAGGACAAAATTCAAAGTATAACAGATAAAAAACTATATTGAAAGCATATTCTAACTATTTACAATACATTTTAATAGACAACACTTTCTATTTTGTTATCAGGATTATATAGTGTGTGTCCTTTAGATTTTCCAGTTGTAAGTTCAACTTCAATGAGGTTCTTCAATAACTGTACGACTATCATCTTTCACACATTTGTAAAAGTTTTCCAGAACTTACCATAAAGTCTTCGACTAGTCGACAGTGTTCCAGAACATTCCACAACATTTGTGTTCTGAAATGTTCCACAACGATCTGGGATGTTCCAGGATGTTCCTAAACATTCCGTCCTGAACATTCCACAACATCCCAAATCATTGTGGAACATTCTAGAATGTTGTGGAATGCTCTCAAATGTTCTGGAAAGTTCTCAAATTGTCTTGAATGTTCTAGAAATTTCTGGAGGGCAAAACTTCCCAGCCCTTATATCTTCACGTTCAGATAAAAACTTCATGGATGGGGGATAGGGGGTTACCACACCATATAACTCCCTTGGTCATACTGGGACCTGTTTCTGAATTACAGCAATATGCACATTGTACACTTAGTTTTATGATACATATAGATGAAAAGCAACAAAATGGCTGAATTGGCATCAGTCGATCTGTCAAGTTCAATGGCAAGAGAAGGACTGGCATGAACTCTTTCCAAAATTTTATTTTCTACATAATTTGACTTCTCTTTATTCCAGTAGCTCATTGTATTGTCAGACAGTGGTACCATACTGACTTATTTTGTGAAAGAGTCTCCAAACATGTACTGTACTCCATCATTTATATAACACTGCACTAAATCTTCAGCTACTGAAGAGGTTTTGCAGTTTCAGCAGTTCCATAGCTACTGCCTTAAGATGCTTCAAGAGCATTCTCATTTTCATGATTGGCAGTGGATAATTTAGTAGTTAAAACATTTTTCCACTTGTTAGCTTTACATGTAAGAAAATTGGCAGATTAGTTTAGATGGGTGGGGTGTTTAGTTTCTATATGGTGTTTAAGTGGAGAAGGTTTCAGACTACTTTTAGCAAGAATGTCGCCACATGAAACACACTGTTATCTTGTGCAGTACTTGTCACCTATATATGAACTAATGTAATTATCATTGTACTTTCTTTTCTTCACACATGATGCACATTTGTCAGATTGATACACATCACTAGACGTTGAATTACCTGTTGACACAACACTAAGTTGGTATTCTGTTAAATCCTATTTCCCTTTCAAACTTCCACTTTTCTATAAGTTTTCCATTTATTGTGAGTAGAAACTACTCCATTCACAACTGACAACTCGTTGCATTCACCACAAGGAAAGAAGATGTAGGCTGTTGCCAAAAAAAATCAAAGGCCTGATGCCCATGTTAACTGTTCATTAGTGGGCTCACGGTACTGTGAAATTAGATTAGATTTTGTTCACATTCCATAGATCCTAAAGTGAGATGATCCTTCTGGCTGTGGAACATATCAGAAAGTGTAACATAAAAAACATAAAACATTTGAATATAATACTCACATCCCTGACTATTGTCAAAAAATGTGATTACATTACAGTAAACTGAAACTGCTAAAATTTAAAGAATTAATTCACTGTCAGAATGTAACACAGTTATGCACTTTAATAAATTTATCATACACAAAATACCTAATCTTGATTGTTGTGACCAAGTGGTGTTAAAATTGAAGTCTAAAAACATTTTTATTTAAGCTGGTATATGAGTCACTGTTAAGATATTCATCTATAGAGTAGAAGGAGTTGCCAACAAAAATGGCTTTCAAACACTATTTAAACTGTGCTTTACCTGAAACCAAATTTTTAACAGTTTGCTGGAAATTTACTGAAAATTTGTGTTGCTGAATATTGAACCCCTATCTGAACCAAGGTAAATTCTTTTATTTCTTTATGTAAATTGATCTTATTCCTAGTACTCATATGTACTGCGCTATGGTTACAAAGAGAGACATTATTTACAACAAACTTGATTAAATATACTGAGATACAGGCATTAAAATACCCAGTTGCTTGAAGAGATTTCTACATGATGTTCTTGAATTTACACCACAAATGAGTCTTATTACAGGTTTTTGCTCTCTAAAAACATTTGCTTGGTCTGACGTGTTATCCCAGAATATCATCCTATATTACATAACAAAATGAATGAAAGTAAGCAAAGTATGCAAGTTTATTTTATATATATTTGTCTCTCCTACATCTGATATCTTTCACATTGCAAATACAGACTTTTGTAGGCACATCATCAATTCTGTGGTATACCCTTCCTAATTCTGTGGTATGCCCTTCCCAATTGAATTTATTATCAAGTTGTAATCCCAGAAATGTAACACTGTCAACATATTCTACAGGGTGACACAGAATAATGGGAATGTTTGAAATAAGTAGTAGCAGCCATGGGCAGGTGGCAGCACTGAGGGTTCATGACAGTTAGCGAGTGGAACAGACAACAGTGTGTGTTACCCATAAAATTTTTTTATAAAAACAATGGTAGTTTGGTAGCAGCATAGTGGGAGTTTCGACATTTTTATAATATGAGACGTCATGATGCCATTCTGTCAAAACACGCTATAAAATGTTGTGTTAATAACTTTGAACCCAAGGCGTTCAATTCATAAGCAAGCAGCAGTGGTTGGAACATCCCGGGAGAGTGTTAGAAGAATTCTTCATCTTGATTTACAACTTCATCCATACAAACTACAGATGGTGCAACAATTGAAGGACAATGATTACTGGTTATGATTAGGATTCTGTCAACAAATGATAACAAAAATAAACAGTGATGATGAGTTTCTAAACAAGCTGTTGATGTCAAAGGAGGCACATTTTCATCTCACAGATTATGTGATTAAACAGAACTATCGTTACTGGGCAAACACAAATCCTAAAGACATTCATGAGTGCCATTTACACACTAGTAAAGTGACAGTATGGTGTGGTGTCTCATCACATGGGATTAACATACTGTATTTTTCCACAAATGAACAGGGAAACATAATAACTGTCAATGCCGATCGTTAGAGATGTTTCCCTCTAGATGACCAGATTTATCCATTTGTGATTTTTTTTCTCATAAGGCAACCTCAAGAGCAAAGTCTACAAAACTCGCCCAAGAACCCTGGATGAGGTAAAACAGACAATTTGAAATGCAATTCACAGTATCCCAGCTGAGATGTTGCAGCAGTCAATGAGGAATCTCAACAGCAGATTTCACGAATGTATTCTTATAGGAGGACGCCATTTAAAGGACGTAATTTTTAAAAAATGATAAATGCCATCAGTGTTTTGTAAACGGCAAGGTTGTAAGGTTACAATTACTATGAATGCAATTTCTTTCCTTCATCACTTCTTGTTTTATTGGATTGTGGAAATGTTACCATTTTTCTGTGTCATCCTGTATATGCATGTTATCTTATGTTACACACCTGCTGGAAGGATATCTCCAACACGTTCTGCACTGCATATAGTGTGTCTTCCCGAAGTTTAATGACAGCCAATTAGCTTCAAACAATTTATTAATGTCACTGAAAATTTGATTACCAGCCACTTCTAAATCTGCAATTGACTTGTTATGTATTACAATGTTTGTGTCATTGGCAGAAAAAAAAATCCACATAGCATGTAGCATGTAGCATTAATGCACACAAGAAAATCAATGAACCCAGGGTGAAACCTTGAGGAACAACACATGTAATAAATTCCCAACCAGATGAAGGCTGACTGTTTAGTCCTTGAGTATTTTGCATCAACATCCTTTGTTTCCTGTTACGTAGTTAAGGATCAAACCATTTTGGGGCACTTCCAGTGACACCATAATGTTCTAATTTACTTAAGAAAGTGCTGTGAATCACAGTCAAAAGTCTGTAGGTCATAGTCTAGTGGCTAGCTTTGCTGCCTCTGTATCTCTGGATCCCGTGTTTGATTCCCAGCCGGGTTGGGGATTTTCTCTGCCTGGGGGCTGGGTGTTAGCGTTGTCATCATCACCATCATCATCATTCATAACAGTGGCTAGATTGGACTGTGTAAAAATTGGACTGTGTAAAATCTGGAAATTTGTACGGGTGCTGATGACTGCGCAGTTGAGTGCCCCACAAACCAAACATCATCACGAAGCAAACACAATACAAGGTTTTTGAGAGGTCACAGAAAATTCCAGTGGCTTGTAAATTGTTATCCAATGAATGAGGTACAGTCTCACTGTACATATAAATAGCTTCCTCTACATCAGAACCTTCAAGGAATCCAAACTGTGACTTGGGCAATATATTATTTGTAGTCAGGTGATTAATAAGACACTTGAACACAACCTTTTGAAATATTTTTGACAAAGTTGGCAGAAGTGAAATTTGTTGATAGTTTGATGAGCTCTTATTATCCCTCTTCCTGTAAGGAAGTTTAACTTCAGCACTTTTTAGGCAGTCAGGAAACTTTCCATCAATAAGAGATAGATTACACAAATAACTTAAGATAGAAGTCAACTCACATGAGCAGTCCCCAATTAACTTCATTTATATGTTATCATAACCACCAAAATAGTTTGATTTCAAGGATTTTATGATGGATGCTACTTCTTCGGAAGAAGTGAGTGTTCTTTCCATTTTATTGAAGTTATTTGTAGAGACTGGTTTCAGACAGTCCATTGCACTATGTACTGAACCTGATAAGCCCAAGCTGTCAGTAATAGAACAAAGTACTTGTTTCAGAGGTTTGCAACACTACATGCACTTGTTACAAATGTCTCATTTATTTTTATAGCTATCTGTTCATCATTCTTTCTGGCCCAGTCTGTCTCTGTCTACACTACTGTTGTTAGTATTGTCAGAACAGAAAGAAGTTGGCAGACTCAATTTTCATTGTTGCAAAATCAAATGCAGTCCTAATGTTGTTACATGCCTATAAATCTGGCATTCATGGTAAACATTAATTTACTGCAGCAGTAATATCATAAATTCCCAATGTTACACTTATGTAATGATGGGCATTATACAGTTAATTTAATTTCAAAAACACAACAACAACAAAAATTGAGTTTTGGTGAACACCTTAAAATGTTTTATGAACACCCTAGGGGTTCGTGAACCACAGACTCAGAAGCAATGAACTTGAGTATTGGTATCACTTTCAGAACAAGATCATACTCTGAAATATGTGGATTTTAAATTTGGGTATTAGTGAATTCGCTTTGTTTTGTGTTAATCTGCATGTTCATGTTTTGTTCTGTAGCCGTTTTAGTAAACCTCCATATTTTTACCATAACACATCTATAAGTAAAATTTGCTAAACGAGAATTTTGAATGTATTATTATCTGTAAGAGCGTCCACTTGGCAGCAAAGCTTAGCACTCATGCTCATGTGAATCAGTAACTAATTGCTGTGGATATGACAATGTTGCACGACTTTGCCATTATGAACCACATGTTGCAAAAACAGCTATATCAATGGCCAAAAACCAGCAAATAGCAACAATTATATTGACTGAAGTTACAAATATATTTTATTTGTAATAGACGAAGGTTTAATTTTAATTTTTAATTTTATAGGCTCCACACATGTGAAAGAGGAGCTTTTAGAGCTGTTGTCCCTACTGCAAAGGCGCATGCATATACTTTCAAAAGGCTAGGCAAGCAGCAATTCTCTGTCATTACTTATGTACTGTGGAATAAAGTTGTGTTCAGTCTACTATTCATGTTGTACTTTTATATAATTAGAACATGATTGGTGATGATTGCAGTCCTATTCTCCATGAAAATTTCTACTCTGGTTGGTCCTGCATTTATTCTCACAATGGCTGATTATGTAATGGAGGGCATTTTATGTCAGTTGTTGAAACAGCAAGAATCATTCACTAGGTGTTGCACCACCAATCACAAATGCTGGACAATCAAACTCTGGTACTTCAATCATTAGCTTCTGTTTTGTCTAGTCAGTGTACTCCTCAGTCTGTGTCACTGTTTTGTTGTCCACAGACCCCACGATTTATTCACCTCCGTTTTCTACATACGGTGAATCTGTTGAGTAATGGGATGCATATGAGAAACATCTGTGACAACACCTTCAAGCCTTTTGGTTTTACTGACGCTATTTCATGCCATGCCTTGTTCTTCTCAGGGATATCACCAAGAATTTATCAAAACCTATGTCAATAAGCCCCTGTGCACAATCCATCTTCTTTAACATTTGACCAAATGTGTGAACTGCTGTAAGTGCACCCTTGTTATTGTATCCTGTGTTGAGTTCTACTGCTGTAGGAAGCAACCACATCAATCCTACTGAGCATGGTAGTTTGAACTCAACTCCATGGGTTAAGTCATCACCATCATTTTGTGTCCAATGTGCATAAAGAGCCATCTGCTGGTCAGATGGTGAGACACACTATAACTTGTTTAGCTCTGGATTGTGAGGTGAGAGAACATGCCCTCCAATGTGAAATTCCATCCCTCTCCTTGGGTCTAGCTACTGCGCAGTCATTCTAAGTGTCACGAGCTGAGGGTATTGAATGAGTCATGGTGTGGAACATCAGCAATCCAACCCTCTCCTCCACACCAAGCTTCAGATGATTTGCAGAGGAAGACATCATCTTGGTAATCTGCACACCATCACAGAGTCATGGCAGCTGGCCTCACTCCCAGCAACAGCTGCACCAGCAAAGAAGACAGACCAGTAAACAGAAACAGATCACACTGCTTCTGTTTATAATGCAATGATTCTGAAGTGGATACAGATGTAAACCTGGTAGTGGCTGTCTCTGTTGCACCAAAAAGCTTCCCATTGATGTTATGGTTTTTCATAAAGTTCTGCGTATGCAAGTGGATATAGGAGCTGCGGTATCCTTGTCAAACTCGCAAACTTACAGGAACTTGGGCTCCCCTCTGCTTCTCCCAGTGTCTACATCTACATCTATATCCGTACTCCGCAAGCCACCTGATGGTGAGTGTCGTGGAAGATAGTAAATTACAATAAACAGAGTATTCCTATTCTAAGCCAATTCTCTGCCCCAGTGACCTATGAGCCAATAGTTCACTCACATACGTCCCTTGTTGTAGGTAATACACTTAACAAACTTTTTGGATTAGTTGCTCTTAAGTTGTTTGGTTTTACTATTTCAGATGAAGTGATTTTAGTGTCTGAACAAGGGCTGTATACGCAGTTAGATGCATTATGTTCAGAAGTTTCCCCTTTGTTCTCTCATGGATTGTGGCGTGCCGACAATTTTCAAGTGCACATTACCATGGATCTTTCTGCTCAGACTCACTTTTTCCAGGCCTGTAGCACTCAGGAAACAAGTTAGTGATGAATCAGATTGTCACACAGAATCCGGCATTTGCTCAGCCGATTGCATCAAGTGTATGGTTTGTCCTCATAGTTAAAGTAAACAAACCAATGGGCTGGTTACAACTTGGTGACGATTTTAACGTGTCTATGAATGCACGATCTATTAATGGAACAAATCTGATACTATGCCAAGACAAACTCTTTTCAAAGTTATTAGGTGGCCAATATATCTCGAAAAATTGACTTGTCGGATGCCTATTTATAGTTCCCTTTAGATACAGAGTCACAAAATATGTTAGCAGTCAATACCACTCTTGTACTGTACCAATAAAGGGTGTTCCAAAAAGGCCTTCACAGCTTTGAAAATTCATATAAATTAATTCATACTACCTACAGAGATGATCGTAGTGTAAATTTGTAGGAAAGTACATCAAGTTTTGTCCCACATAGTTCGTTAGTGCAGAATCACACCGTAAGGAGTACTAGCAGTAGTTGTGTTAAAGATGTCTGCCTTCACTGAACCTGAGCATGCTAGCTGTGCGTTTTCATTCGAAGAATCAGAGTTGGTGACAATAGTTCAGTGTGATTTCTGCACCAACTACGCAAATATCGTCATATGAGGCCTCAATTTATGAGTGGTGTAAATGTTGTGTAGAAACAGAGTGCTTGGTACGACACTGGAAATCATCAGGTCATCCAAGAACATCTGATGATGTCGTTGAGCAAGTGAGGCAAGGTTTTGTCAACAGCTCCATGAAAATGACCTGGTATCCAACTCGCAACCTGCAAATCCCACATACTTCTCTCTGGCGTGTGTGGAGAAACCATTTGCATTTGAAACTGTACAGATTGACGATCGTACAAGCCTTAAAAGCCACTGATAAAATTACTCATGAGAACTTTTATGTGGAAATGTTAAATCGATAACGTGAGGATGAAAATTTGTGGGACAAAATCATCTTCTCTGACAAGCCAACTTTTTACTTATGTAACAAGGATGACACACATAACTGTAGGATTTGGGACAGTGAAAAACCACATCAAACATTGCAACATGTTTGCAATAGAGCTAAACTGAACTTTTATATGTTATAAGAATTTTTGATACCACAGATCGATCAATATGACCAAGAATGAGAAGTTTACTTCATGCAAGATGGTACACCACTCCACTATCTGGCTGATGGCTGGAATTTTCTCAGTGACTGCTTTCCACGTCAATGGTTTGGCCGTGATGTGCCAATTGCAAGATGCTCACATTACCCAGACCTGACACCATTCAATCTTTTTTTAATGCGGATTGATCAAGGATATCGTGGTTGTACTTCCTGTGCCAGCTGTACCTGAACTTAGAGCAAGAATTTACGCTGCCACTGAGCAAGTTACACCTGAAATGCTACAGTGAGTTTGGGAAGAAATTTACTTCCGATGGGATGTGTGCAAGATAACCAGTGGAAGCCACATTCAACATCTTTAGTTTAAAGTTAAAGTTGTAAAGTCCTTTTTCAAACACCCTGTACTTGCGGTTGTCTTTTGGGGTCACCAGTGCTCTTTCGAGCTTAAAATCATCTGAATCATCTGTGCTGCTTTGTGCAAACTCTTTGGATGACACTGTAGTTTCCAGTGCCTCCACTGTGGCACATTTCCATCCGCCAAGCAGTTGAGTCAAAGTGTAATTTAGAGAAATGTCAATTTTTTTCAACGTTCTACAGTTTATCTTGGGTTGGAAGTTCCTCAAGAGGGTCTCGAATTCCATCTTCAACATGTTTCTCCTATTGTGTTGCTTCTATGCCCTATGTCAGTGAAAATACTTCAGGTTTTTCTAGGAATAGTTGCCTACTACCATACGTTCTTGCCTGGGCAGCAACAACTGCACTTCCATTAAATGTATTGCTGCATAAAGGGACTTTGTTTTGATGGTTGCCAGTTTATGAAACCATGTTTTCCACCCTTAGCACCATGTTAATTTTGGTGTCCTGCTCAGTGATGTACCAACCAGGCCTCCACTTGGCCCTACTACGGCACTTCACAGTACGGGGTGGGGGCAGTACAGAGTCATAGATATCCCAATGGCCCTGAGCAGCCTATTGCTTATGCCTCAGAAACGCTAAGCTAGATACTCCCAGATAGAAAAGGAAGCTTTGCCCACTGTATATGCTGTAAAGAAATTCTATGTTTTTCTCTATGGTGCCAAATTCACCCATCACAAACAATCGCTTTCCTTATTCAGTCCCTCTGCATCATTACTGGATAAAGCAGCACATTGCATTCAAAACTGGGTTCTTTTCCTTTCATATTACAACTCCAAGATTCTTCTCCACCCTACGAATCAACATGTAAATGCCAATGCTTTGTTCTGCCTGTCTGTTGGTCCAGAACCAGATCTGATCTGGAGGAATTGCACAACAGACAGTTGATGGTTTTCCTGTAACTAGCACACAGATTGCCTGGGCTGCAGTTTTGGATCCCATGTTGTGGAAGGTCATAGTATTTGTTCAACATTGTTGGCTGGATTCACCAGCTTCTTTTGCATCTGACCCCCTCTGTAATTATGAAATCTTTAGACATCATTTCTCTCTTGAGGATGGTGTTCTACTTTTAGAATATGATCAGCAGCTCCTTGGGTAGTGATCCCCTCAGTGTTTCGATCTGAGGTTTTCTGTTCATTACATGCAGATTATTGGAGTGTATCATGAATAAAAACTTCGGCCGGTTGACAGATTTTGGCCCAGCTCGGGCAGTGACATTATCCACTTCATTGCTCCCTGTTCACAGTGAGTGATGCACCAAGCAGCTCCCTATGCATCGTCGTTTCCTAGGTCTATGACGCTGCATGCATGGGACTGTATACATAGGGATTTCATTGACCTTTTCCCAATGCTTATGGGCTGTTGGCATATATTCTCATTTTCCATATATCGTTCATTGTGTTGCCACATCCACAACTGATACCATCACAACCTTGACCAAATTTTTTTCACTTGAAGTCTTGCCCATGACGTTAGTGTCCGATAATGGTCCACAAATTTCATCGCAAGAGTTAGCACCATTTTGCGATTCCTACAGTGTCCATAACATCCTGGACCTGCCGTTCGATCCACAATTTAAAGGTGAGGTGGGACACCCAGTGCAAACATATAAAACTCATATGAGGAAGTATGTTGCCAACACTTTTTCTGACATTAAGTTAAATCAGTTTCTCTCTTTGTACTGTTTCAAGCCATTCGGCAAGATGGGCGCAGTGGAGCAACTCTACAGTTGCCAGCCAAGGACACCACTACATCTCCTGATTACTCGACCTGGACGTCAACCCATGTAGCCGCCACACCTCTTCTAACCAGGTACGGCTGTCTGGGAATGTGGTTTTGGATGTCGCCCTAAAAGGATTTCAGCTGTTGTTGTCAGATGGTGGAGGCTGGTGCTTCTGCAACATCTGCACAGAGGACTGTGTTTGCTTGAGGCACCAGGAGCAGCTTTGCCTTCGCGTGGATGGCCAGGTGCCCCTTTGTGTCACACGATCATCTCCAAGTCTGTCCACATTGGGTTTCACATCACCTGCTGCTGCCAGTTTTCCACTCCCACTTGAGCAAGAGCATCCATCTTTGGTGGATGAACCAGCAGTTCATCTAGCATGAGTACCATCGCCAGAGCAGATGCTCATGATCGACAAGGAAACAGCCCTGACATCACTGGTGTTGCCATTTTGTTTGAAACAGGAAAAGTGGACAGAGTAAGTGTCAATACCTAACGTACTTCAAACTGAATGCTCCCATTGCCTACTTAGCCAGAGCACTGTGGATGAGGAAGACAGCATGGATGTCTCAAGAATCTGTGAGCTCCCCAAGAGAGAAGGAATGTAGTGATGTGTACACATACTTTCAAAAGGCTGCATGTGTGGCACTGCTATGTCGTACACAGAGGGTGCCTTAGATCTGTGTGTTTGTGCATATGACATCACCGTCAGAGTCCACGATGGGCCTCCGTATATTTAAGGCAAGCCAAGCAATGCTCAGCCTCAGTTCACCATTGGTTCCTGCTGAATGTTGCTTAAATACTATTTTCAAATTGTTAAAGCTTCCATGGAATGAAGTTGTGTTCGGTCTATTAGTTCTGTTGTACTTACACCTAATTACAACACTTACCTTAAATGGTGATGTATTGCAGATTCTGAATAACAGTTCCCTTTTTTTCATATATTATTTCCTCTCCCTTTACTTGTTCTCTGCTTCACTCAGCTGTTCTATGATAATTATTTTGTAGTGCGTAGATTACATTGGATTAATACTAGTTCCATGGATCATGAATACGATATTTCGTAATGATGTGGAACGAGTCAAATTTTCCAATACATGACATAATTAAGTTAATTTAACAACATAATTAAGTTAATACAACAACTTTTTTCTTTTATTTTTTTTTCTTTTTTCATTATGATTTTTTTGTTTGGTTTTTTTTCTTTTTTTCTTAATTTATATCTAAAAATTCCTCTATGGAGTAGGAGGAGTTGTCATTCAGAAATTCTTTTAATTTCTTCTTAAATACTTGTTGGTTATCTGTCACTTACCAAATTGGTAAGCGACCAAAGACTTTAGAGGTAATATAATTCACCCCTTTCTGTGCCAAAGTTAGATTTAATCTTGAATAGTGAAGATCATCCTTTCTCCTAGTATTGTAGTTATGCACACTGCTATTACTTTTGAATTGGGTTTGATTGTTAATAACAAATTTCATAAGAGAGTATATATACTGAGAAGCTACTGTGAATATCCCTAGATCCTTAAATAAATGTCTGCAGGATGATCTTGGGTGGACTCCAGCTATTATTCTGATTACATGCTTTTGTGCGATAAATACTTTATTCCTCAGTGATGAATTACCCCAAAATATGATGCCATATAAAAGCAATGAGTGAAAATAGGTGTAGTAAGCTTATTTACTAAGATGTTTATCACCAAAATTTGCAATGACCCTTATTGCATAAGTAGCTGAACTCAAACGTTTCAGCAGATCATCAATGTGTTTCTTCCAATTTAATTTCTCATCAATGGACACATCTAAAAATTTTGAATATTCTACCTTAGCTATATGCTTCTGATTAAGGTCTATATTTATTAATGGTGTCATACCATTTACTGTACGGAACTGTATGTACTGTGTCTTATCAAAATTCAGTGAGAGTCCATTTACAAAGAACCACTTATTAATTTTCTGAAAGACATTATTGACAATTTCATCAGTTAATTCTTGTTTGTCAGGTGTGGTTACTATACTTGTATCATCAGCAAAGAGAACTAACTTTGCCTCTTCATGAATATAGAATGGCAAGTCATTAAGATATATTAAGAACAACAAAGGACCCAAGACTGACCCTTGTGGAACCCCATTCTTGATAGTTCCCCAGTTTGAGGAATGTGCTGATCTTTGCATATTATGAGAACTGCTTATTTCAACTTTTTGCACTCTTCCAGTTAGGTACGAATTAAACCATTTGTGCACTGTCCCACTCATGCCACAATACTTGAGCTTGTCTAGCAGAATTTCATGATTTACACAATCAAAAGCCTTTGAGAGGTCACAAAAAATCCCAATGGGTAGTGTTCGGTTATTCAGATCATTCAAAATTTGATTGGTGAAAGCATATATGGCATTTTCTGTTGAAAAACCTTTCTGGAAACCAAACTGACATTTTGTCAGTACTTCATTTTTACAGATATGTGAAGCTACTCTTGAATACATTACTTTCTCATAAATTTTGGATAAAGCTGTTAGAAGGGAGATTGGACGGTAATTGTTGACATCAGATCTATCCCCCTTTTTATGCAAAGGTATAACAATAGCATATTTCAGTCTATCAGGGAAAATGCCCTGTTCCAGAGAGCTATTACACAGGTGGCTGAGAATCTTTCTTATCTGTTGAGAACAAGCTTTTAGTATTTTGCTGGAATGCCATAAATTCCATGTGAGTTTTTGCTTTTAAGCAAGTTTATTATTTTCCTAATTTCAGAGGGAGAAGTGGGTGAGATTTCAGTTGTATCAAATTGCATAGGTATGGCCTCTTCAATTAACTGCCTAGCATCTTCTAATGAACACCTGGATCCTACTATATCCACAACATTTAGAAAATGATTATTAAAAATATTTTCAACTTCTGGCTTTTTGTTCGTAAAGTTTTCATTCAATTTGATGGTAATACTGTCTTCCTGTGCTCTTGGTTGACCTGTTCCTCTTTTGATAATATTCCAAATTGTTTTAATTTTATTATCAGAGTTGCTGATTTCAGACATGATACACATACTTCTGGATTTTTAATAACTTTTCTTAATATAGCACAGTAGTTTTTATAGTGTTTGATAGTTTCTGGGTCACTACTCATTCTTGCTGTCAGGCACATTTCCCTTTTCCGGTTACAAGATATTTTTATACCCTTAGTAAGCCACGGTTTGTTACACGGTTTCTTACGAGTATATTTAACTATTTTCTTGGGGAAGCAGTTTTCAAATGCATTTACAAAAGTGTCATGAAATAAATTATATTTTAAATTGGCATCAGGTTCACAGTACACCTCATCCCAGTCTAACTGCTCTAGGCTTTCCCTGAAATTTGCAATTGTTAAATCGTTGACTGAATGTACTACTTTGGAGGACTGTTTAGTACTGCTGAATGGAGCTATGTCATATATTGTAACTAGCTGTGCACCATGACCAGAAAGACCATTCTCAACAGGCTGAGCATTTATCTGGTTAAACTTATATTGGTCTATAAAGAGGTTATCTATCAGTGAGCTGCTATCCTTTGCTACCCGAGTAGGAAAATCAATAACGGGTGTCAAATTGAAAGAACCGAGTGATACTTCAAGGTCATTTTTCCTATTACCCTCTTTCAGAGAATCTACATTGAAGTCCCCACAAATAATAATTTGCTTCCCCCTGTCTGACAGATAGCACAACAAGGAGTCCAAATTTTTCAGAAATATATGAAAATTTCCCGATGGGGACCTATATACAGTTACAATTATAAATGTGCCTTTATTTAATTTAAGCTCACAGGCACATGCTTCTATATGTTTCTCTACACAAAACTGTTTTGTTTCTATACTTTTTGCACAAATGATAACTTTTGACATGTATGGCAACTCCTCCTTTCTCCATATTCTGTCTAATTACATGTGCAGAGAGCTTATATCCACTTACATTTACCTTATCCATATCAGTAGCTATGTAATGCTCAGACAGGCATAGTATATCTATTTCATCCTCAGTTTCTAAATCTTCTAAACAAACCAGAAGCTCATCTATTTTATTCTTTAAACTCTCAATATTTTGATGAAATATACTTACATTATTTTTAATTATACTTTTATGAGAACCTTCCCTTATTCTAACATTTGCAGTACTCTCCTGTCTGAGTTTCTCATTGTGCTTAGGGCTAGTTCCTATACCAGTGTTCACATGGTGTTCAGAGAGGCAGATTATGTCAACTGTGTTGGGTGACTTTAATTAATCAATGCAATTACCTAGGACTGAGATACAACTTGGTGGAGATAAAATTTCTGGTGATTGGTGAAAATTTATAATTGACAGCTGTGATTGGTGATCCAATGTGCTAGAATTGTGTTGTTTAATTTCTTTCCTGAACTGAAGATTTGTTTCAATCCTGACCTCTCGTAGAACTTGACATCTTTCTGTCTTACCTATCCTAAAAAAGGTGCTGCTCCAACACCTGTAACCACTGGTATTTTACCATTCATGGCAGTGCCTCCCCCCCCCCCCCCCTCCCTTAAATTTCCTGCTATTACCCCAACCAGTTTACTCTTCTGTTTACTGTTGAGATGTAGGCCGTGCCTGGTATGGTCCCACCTACTGAGACAATCAACTAGAACCACACCAATATGAGCCCCCGCACCTGACCCAAGCAGCCGTTCCAACTCCAAATTAACTCTCCCAACAGAAGAGTTCAAATGAGGCCGGTCATGGCATCTCAGGACAGATACAAATTCAACATTGGTGTGTCTCGATGCCGACACAATCTTTACCAGGTCACACTCTATGCTGTACCCAGGATCTCTGTCGATACTGTTCCCTGGCTCTCCCACAATAACCACGGTGTCTTCCCTGGTAAATCCTTTACAGAGGGAACCTAAATCCTCTGTCACCTGATCCAGACTAGCACTTGGTTTGAAAAAATTTGTGACCTGGTATTCTGGTCCTAATTCCTCCTGCAGAACTTGGCCTACACCTCTGGCATGAGAACTGTCATTTCCATCAGTGGATTGGATACAAAACACAAAAGCAGACAATGTGAAATATCTACAAGTTCTGTTATGGCTGACATTATAATTTCTCTTCATTTAAATATTAGAGGTTGATTGTACTTGATTACTAGCAAGAAGAGGAAACACAAATATCTTAATGATGTGAGCTAAGAAATAAATCAATGTAATCAATAGTCACTGGCTTATTGCTAATAGTGTGATGAATGACAGTGAGAAAAAGTAATGGTATTTCAATGCCTTTATGGGCTTTGCAATACAATGGTTCTTTACAAGAGATAAGACTTCAAGTGTAGAAGAATTTAGAATAAATGCAAGGTCTATTATTGACCGTACAATGTGCATTCAGAGCTACTGCAATAGCAAATGACCAATAGCATCACTATGCTAGTGAAATCCTGTGTAATTCATCACCCACTGTAACAAACAGCTGCAAAAGTAATTATAAATCAATGTTAGCACAAGCAATCATGATAATATTAAATAAAAGCATCACACCTTTCAGGCTACAGTCAAGAAGTAGTGCCTCTAAATACTAATCAAAGTGTCTTCAGTTCCATATTTGCAACAAGCTACTACTTAATTTTTAAATAAATACCATCAACAGTGGCAATCAAAGACGGTGGAGGAGCTGACAAGTTCAGGGCAGTCTCTTGCCCTTGCAGTGAGAAACTGCCCCTCAAAGGTGGAACAATCAGCAATGATCAATGGCATGATGATGCAGAAGGCAGTGGAGACCATTGCATTAAAGATACAAAATGTGTATCCATAGGAAACATGGCCTGAAACTGATAGTGAGTCGTGATAATTTCTCCATTGGCAAAAAATTTCCATGTTAATCACCCATTTGGATATCTGTGAGGGGACTGCCAAGGGGGAGATGACTATCAGAAAAAGATGGAATAACCAGTGCAGAGTAACATTTAAACGAATTAGGGAAGCTAGAAAATCAAAGGGAAATGCAGCTCAGTCTAGATATAGTAGGGTACAGAGTAGTGATAGGGAAAGAAGGATTTCTGGTCAGACAAATATAAGATAATGTCAACAAAGTAGAAAATGATATAACTGGAAAGGGTTTTGTTAAGAGTAGGAAATTAGATCAGAGAATGAGCTACTGTGAACAGTTCAGTAATAAGGTTGTTCTCATGGGATTTGGCAGTGAATCAACATTGGGAATGATAATTCAGGTATACAAGCCAACAACGCATGTAGAAACATATTGAGACTCTTACAAAATACATATGTGACAGTTTTGGACACTGTAGCTCTTTGAAATGTATTCAAAATACTCAAGAAAATATGTATTTAAATCACATCGCTAAGAGAGTTAGTGTGTTTAGCTACTTGTGATAAGTGCCAGCATGTAAAAGTGTGCAGTCAAATATGAAACTGAGTGTTACTCTACAAAGACTGAGGGATCTAGTAAGAACTGACTTCTTTGGACAACTACCCAAAGCAAAACTAGGGTACAGCTATATTTGACATGGTGGATTTATTTTCTTATTTTGTAAAATTGTACCTCTTCAAGGAAGCAATCCAGATTAAAACCATATAAAAGCTCCATGAGATTATTTTCAAACTGTAGCTCTTCCTAGGGCAATTCTTTCTGATGATGGGATTCAACTCATATCAAAAAATGGAAAAATTTTGTTGTTGATAAAACCATAAAAGATATACTGGTAATAATTTCAGTTTATTCCCCATCATGCAATCCAACTGGCACGTGTGTGTGTGTGTGTGTGTGTGTGTGTGTGTGTGTGAGAGAGAGAGAGAGAGAGAGAGAGAGGGGGGAGGGGGGGGGTTTCATTATGCAGAACTTCTTGTAGTAAAAATCATTCAGACTACATAGAGTATATTATTTGCTATGGAGATATCTTAAACACCACACAGTATTCAACCATTGGATTCTCACCATATGAAATACTTTACAATAAGAACCTTGCTAACCTTATCAATGAGCTAACTGAATACCCAGTATACAAAAGCTTTACTGCAGATTAGAGGTAGGAGATAGTTAGGAAAATGTGGAACAGCATCATTCTGAGAGAAAATAGAAACATGACAATAAAGTGAAAGTAACACAATTTAGAGTCAGTGATGAAAAATTAGAAGCTTTCAATAGCGGGGCTAAAATGTTTTTTGACATTTTCATTGGGTCATATGAGTCAGTGAAAAACTCTCATCCAAATGCTTACAGGTTAGTATATACAAACTCAAAGGAAATTTATGGACTGAGAATGTGACACACCTAAAACCTAACCAGGTAACAAGAAAAACCAAATACTGAAATATATTGATTGTAGTTTTATGTTTGCCAATTATTTCTTGAAATGTACAACTAATATACACAAATTAAGCATGTAATACCCCTCACGGGGAGGCACACATATTATTGTGTATCATGCATGTTGCAAAAACAAGGGCCCTTACCACTGACATATCGTTCTGTATTATTTTCCTGATGTCACATTTTTGTCATACTGATCTCTGTGTCTACTCTATACATACACTTCACTTTAATTACCTATCTACCATATATTTTCAGCTGTGCACAGATCATTGAGAGTATGAAGTGAGATAAGAAAATATCTCGATAAGTTTAATGATGATCAAAGTGAAATATTTTTCCTCATTTCATGGAGTTACACAGAGAAATTTGTTTGAAATGAATTCTCATAACAGGTAAATGCTGTTTACACTCATGGAGCATTCTAAAAATGTAGTGGTAGTAAGTCAGTAGGAATAGTGCAGAGTGGCATGAATACCGAAAGTAACATGGAATACTGAAAGTAATATACACATAAATATGTAAGGTATTGTAAAAGTAGCATTTATGCAGTAGAGAACAGAATTCTCCACTAGTGTCTGGAAAACTATTTGTAATATTCACATGTCATCAACTGTAGCTATGATACATAGTACCTATGGTAATATAACTGTCTAGGACATAATAATTCAGCCTACACTTTTAATAGTTTTTCTTTTATCAACATAATGTTATGTCAAAGCCACTAGACTGTTTCCTTACTGTTTATTGAATGATCTTCCATATTGTGATTAGCTCTGCATTTACTAACTGCTACTGATTTTAAAAAAGAACTCATTGTCACTTATGGTTAGCAAATGTTTTCTTATGATCAGAATAACAACACATATACCTATGGCTACATTGGTTATGTGTGGCAAGACGATAGGTAATTTGGCTCTTTGAAGTTGTTATAAGCCTTCATGACCCATATGATAGTGGAATTATATTCAATTCCAATTAATGATTTATTATATGGTTTTTGATTAACCTTGTCATATCATATCCATATCCATTGTGATCTGATTGGCTGCTCAACTAAAACACATCACACGTACTTGTTATTTAAGATTTTGCAATTGTTAACATGATTAAGCTATTCTATTACTGTTTTGCTCTTTGTTAATGTGAAATGTGAAGAAATTAAAAAGAAATGACTATTGGAAGGACTGACTCAGCATACAGAAAGTCAAAACAACCTTCGGTGATACTAAAAGCAAGAGTGGTAACATTAAGAGTACAATGGGAATTCCACTGTTAAATGCAGAAGTGAGAGTGGACAGGTGGAAAGAGTATGTTGAAAGCCTCTATGAGAGGGATGATTTGTCTGATGTGATGGAAGAAGAAACAGGAGTCAATTTAGAAGAGATAGGGGATCCAGTATTAGAATCATAATTTAAAACAGCTTTGGAGGACTTAAAATCAAATAAGGCAGAAGGGACAGATAAAATTCCATCAGAAATTCTAAAATCATTGGGCCAAGCGGCAACAAAGTGACTATCCATGATGGTGAGTAGAATGTACAAGTCTGGCAACATACCACCTGACTTTTGGTAAGATATCATCCACACAATTCTGAAGTGTGAAAGGGTTGGCCATTGCAAGAATTATCACACAATCAGATTAACAGCTAATGTATCCAAGATGCTGACAAGACAAATATACAGAAGAGTGGAAAACAAAATTGAGGATGTGCTAGATGATGATCACTTTGGCTTTAGAGAAGGTAAGGTCACTGGAGGGGCAATTCTGACCTGGCAGTTGATAATGGAAGCACGACTACAGAAAAACCAAGACATGTTCCTAGGATTTGTCAACCTGGAAAAAGCATTTTACAGTGTAAATTGGTGCAAGACGTTCGAAATAATGAGAAAAATAAGGGTAAGATATAGAGAATGGTAATATACAATATTTACAAGAGCCAAGAGGGAATAATGAGTGGATGACCAAGAATAAAGTAATACAATTAAAAAGGATGTAAGACAGGGATGTAGCCTTTCGCCCATATTGTTCAATCTGTACGTTGAAGAAGCAATGATGGAAATAAAAGAAAGGTTAAGAAGTGGATTAAAATTAAAGGTGAAAGGATATCAGTGATATGATTTGCTGACGACATTGCTATCCTGAGAGAAAGTGAAGAAGAATTACATGATCTGCTGAATGGAGTGAGCAATATAAAGAGTACAGAATATGGATTGAGAGTAAATCGAAGAAAGATAAAAGTAATGAGAAGTAGCAGAAATGAGAACAGCAAGATATTTAACATCAGGACTGATGGTCATGAAGTAGATGTAATTAAGGAATTCTGCTATCTAGGCAGCAAAATAACCAGAGATGGATGGAGCAAGGAGGATATCAAAATCTGACTAGCAGTGGCAAAAAGTGGATTCCTGACCAAGAGAAGTCTACCAGTATCAAACATAAGTCTTAATTTGAGGAAGAAATTTCTGAGAACGTACATCTGGAGCACTGCATTGTATGATAGTGAAACAAAGACAGAGGGAAAACTGGAACGAGGAGAATCAAAGCATTTGAGATATTGTGCTACAGATAAATGTTGAAAATTAGGTGGACTGATAAGGTAAGAAAGGAGGAGGTCCTTCGCAGAACCGGAAAGGAATATGTGGGGAACACTGACAAGTAGATGGGACAGGATGATAGGACAACTGTTAAGACATCAGGGAATGACTTCCATGGTACTAGAGGGAGCTGTAGAGGTAAAAAACTGTAGAAGAAGACAGAGATTGGAATACATCCAGCAAATAATTGAAGATCTATGTTGCAAGTGCTTTTCGGAGATGAGAGGTTGGCACAGGAGAGGAATTCATGGCAGGCCACTTAAAACCTAAGTCTGATGACCCAAACAAAATTTAAAAAAAAATGGGAAATAGCACTTTGTACACATTTCTGTGAAACTTATACAGGGAAAATGATGGCCAATCTAAACTGTGAGGATAGCAGTCTATTCTGCCTTGAATATCTCATAAAATTCATTTTTGCTCAATATTACTGGCTTCTTCTACCATATATATTTTCTGGATGAGTGATTCACATTGACTATATGTATTTTTCATTGAGTTGTCAATCACATGTAAAGAGATATGTTGTTCTATGTAAGTGCTCTGGTTGACAGAAAAAGTGATCAGACTTGTGTAATTTTTCCAGGATAGGATGGCATGTGATTTGTAAAGAGAGATGATTACTTGCTATAGTACAGAGTAAGGTAGATTGGGATTATAAAGATGTAATTTCTTGTCTGCCTCAAAAAATTATTAACTTCTCACAGAATTCCTATCATGTTAAAACATCTAATTTAATATACTGATGCAATACTATTCTTCTCTTGTCTATTGTACTGATGTATGTTCAAGGCTTTTAGCTGTCAAATGCTCAGTTTGTTATTGTACTAGTTCTCTGCTACATTGATTGTCTGCAAGAGCCTTGCACAGCCTGCAGCCTGGCAATATATAACACTCATTGCGTGAGGAGAGGGGGGGGTTACAGGTTTTTGTAGGAGGGCTATTGATGTGTAACATAGTTGGCATACTGCATCAACTAATACCAAGACCTTAGTTCATTTAGGACATGTAATCACCCAGATTTCAATGAACTGTATAATGTAAAGACAATATTCTTAACAGTAATCCCTAACTTGTGAATGATATGAAATGCATATAATCTTGAAACAGCAATGCCTCAAAACCTATAGGGCTTGGGTGTTCAGTAAACTATTTTAAAATATCACTTTCTGTTCTAATTATTGAATAATGAAATCATGTGTAAGACAAATGTTTGTAATTCGTGTTGTCTAGTATTAATACTATTAAAATAGTACATAAGAAAATGCATCCTGAAATTTGTAAACAAACTGCAAAATGGAACTTTATATACATAAACAGAATATTTTAATAAAAGGATTTTTCATATAAAAGCCATACACATTATACAAACACTGAATGTCATTTTGTCTTAATGTAAGTACCAAAACTATGAAGTTGATTGTTTACTTTACATATTTAGTGTGAATTCCTAGAACATTGTAATTTTGTTGAATTGCATGTCTAAAACCGATCAGAGCACTTGAAACTATAATGCACATGAGTCAGTTCAATTGGATGTAATTATTTTTAATTGTAGTATCAAAAACCTACAATAGCAATAATGAAAATAATGTTTACTATGCTGCAACACAGTGATAGCCAGCTCATTGGCATGTTATTGTTGATTGGACATTCTGTGATGCAAAATCTATTTCACCATGTGTAATAAGACTACAATGAGAAGTACTGACCATTACTACCTGTTTCGAAGGTTGAGTCACACGCTGATTGAACTGGAAATGGTACTTCGGTTCTCCACAAGAACTCCATGACAAGAAGCAGATTCCAAGATAAGTATCCCGTGTCACACCAGTCACACAATGTGTTTATAATTTATAAAGCTTCTGACTGCAATAACTTCACACAAATACATTTTAGTTTAAAAATGTAAAGAAGAATACATTATGTCTCAAAGTGACTGGAATACTTAAAAGCCACCTAAAATAAACAGAAAAGCAACAACACAAGAACCCAAATTTATTTTTACCATTTTTAAAGAGGAGAGTGTAGCAGTCTAATAGATTCGAGACAGTGATCTTATGCACAAAATGTTTGGGTGCTCACCAAAAGAGAAGTTACTTAATGTTATATGGATAGTTAAATTGTAATCTGGTCATGGGAATTCAAGGCTTACTCACACACACATAAATACGAGATGGATACCTCTGGATATGTTTATATTAGAATTTTGTCCATCGCCACAGGCCAATGTTGGTAGTTAATATACATATTAATAGAGAATTTTCAATGTGTAAAAGGTGGTAGGTAGGAATTACTAACTCAATCCGTATATCTTGTTTCCATTTTGGGGGGAAAAATGATTATTTGGTGATGTTTAGAGTACAAATAGATGTACAAATTAATTTGAAATATGAATGTAAAATGACTCATTTCACATCATGACGATTAATCATGGAAAATGATCCATGAAACATAAAAGTAACTAACTGACTAACGTGAACGTTTTCACCTTTTACAAATCTTGGGTTTAGTTGAAATGATGGCTTGCAGTCATATGCTACGGCAGTATTTACTAAACATATTAGTAAAGAACAAAGATTTTCGCCTTCCTTTTACCTTTACAAAACTTGATAATTTCTTGCAATCCTGGATTGTAGTCCAGTAATGTGGAGTCATATACTAAACCACAAGACAACAGCCATGGCCTTTGAAAAAGTGCAAAGAAACACCATCTTCTCCAGCAATGGACATTTAAAAGCACTTTCATTGATGCATGGTTGGAAGTAATTGGACTGTGACCATTGAACCCTGTAATATGACTGAAAACTGCCTTTAATTTAGAAAAAAACTGAGTTTCAAAAAGGAAGGCACAGCCAATCAGCTTTTATTAAACAAGAAAATGTCTCTATCATTCATCTAATATAGTATTCACAATACTAAAACTCAGACAGGTCATAGAACTTTTGATATTTTCCCTGGTTCATGCGAGTGTTCGTTTGCAATATTTTTGGCTGAAATAAGAGACAGTGCAATTATCTACTGGGCATGGCCAGGTCCAACAACATTTTTAAAGATTTGGAAAAGGTTTATGTGGGGTTGTGAATGTGGTGCTCTTCAAGAAATGCCAGATTACGATATTTCATTACCCAACATACCTCCAGCCAGAAGTTTTGTAAATACAGGAGATGCCCACTAATATCAGAAGTGCTATATTTAGAGGTGTAGACAACAGAACCATAAATAAAAGCCTGGCACAATAAGTATCGAGGCTCAGAATGACTTGACTAGTGGTGAATTATGTTGGACTGCCAACCAACAGCATGAAACTGCCTGAGATGGACTGTATCACACCATTGCTGTGATTCGGCATCAAATATAGTAATTTCCACTTACTTCACAATAAAAATAGCCTATTACAATGAGAGTGTACTGCAGCACAAGTTTCATTTTGTGGTGGGTTATTACATTATATAAAGTAATAGATATGATTTGGTGGTAGTAAACTGCAGTATATACCCTCCAAGTATATTACTGTAATCCCAAACATAATACTTGGACATGAATCATGGCACGAGGCCAACAGCAGGCTACATTCCAAATATTCTGCCAACAGCAAATATGCAGGCCAGCAACCAGTGCCACTTGTGGTGGGTCACATGACTTACACACACAGTGCGTTATCTGCCCCACCATCTTTTGGAGCCCTCACCACTATCCAGTGGTCACCTGCTCTCTTACTGTGTCATTACTTATTGTCAGCTACTGCTTGTACCATTACAAGAATTGTTTCTATGTTTTAGTCTACCTCATCACCTGTTGTACATTCACCCAGGACAGTCGGGAAATCCGGGAAAAACCTGGGAATTTTTTCATCCGTGAAAAAACTGAGTATTTTTCAGAATTACGGAAATTTTTCATTGTCTTAGTTTTGAGTAAAATTTTTGTAATTTTGACTGGTAGGAATTGAAACTCCAACAAAGAATGTTACTATTGTGCTACTGGAGAATAATACTGCAGCAATAAAACACAAACGAGAGAAAAAAGAAAACTTTAGTGGCAAAGGAAATGTGCCATTTACAACCAAAAAACTGTGCACGCACAAGCATCTGCAATCAGCAAAACTATGTCAAAGGCCTTAGGGCGAAGAGTACATAATACTTCGTAACAGTAAACTGCTGTTTACATTAGGTTCATTTGAGCAGTTGCCAATGGGCTCATGCGCATGCGCAGTTGACTCACGTATGAGCAGTACCTTTTCATGCTTCCGGCTACTTGAAGCGTGGCTGTATCGGCAGTAGCTGCAAGCAACCAGATGCTAACGAGAAAATTTTTTCTCACATGCCCTAGCTGCCAGATTCGCACATGCATAGAGTTGTCTGAGTTTTGGTGGGGAAATGGGTAGTGCATGTGACCTGTGTTTGTGTTAAGTGATTTCGCTGTATCCTCTTCATTTACAGCTTCCACGTCAAATGACAACAAAATGGATTTCTGTGTCCAGGAGCCATCAAGTGAATTAAAATACATCCACATAAACACGGAAGGCGAAAATACATTATTGGTTTCAGTTTTCTGATTTTATTTTGTTTCCAAGTTATTAGCAGTCAAGCATTAATCACCTTGCAGAACAATGAAGTTATTTTTGTCAGTTGGCAAAGAAATTTCTCTTATTAACCTTTCCCGCTGAGGCAGTCAATTTATTTGAAACTAAGTATTTCATTCCACAGTATTGGCTAGTTCCAGTCCTTTGCTGAATTTCAAGTGCACCTTATCATCTTCTACCATGTATGGCACTATGCCATATTAAAGAACCAAACACGAGATAGTACAGTACTGGTACTCCAAAAAAATTTACATCCCAAAAACAAGACTGAAAAGCTTTATATCAGTTTTCACCTACTTAATTGTGAATGCCCCCCCCCCCCCCCCCCCCATGAACCGTGAACCTTGCCGTTGGTGGGGAGGCTTGCGTGCCTCAACGATACAGATAGCCGCACCGTAGGTGCAACTACAACGGAGGGGTATCTGTTGAGAGGCCAGACAAACGTGTTGTTCCTGAAGAGGGGCAGCAGCCTTTTCAGTAGTTGCAAGGGCAACAGTCTGGATGACTGACTGATCTGGCCTTGTAACACTAACCAAAACGGCCTTACTGTGCTGGTACTGCAAACGGCTGTTTACTGTGGGCGTCCATTGAACATATACAGTCTAGCATCCTTATTAGGATACCATGATCAGCTACACTGCTTGACAAGAAAAAGTGAAACATCCGAGAGGCACTGATTTATGTTAGTGTAACTTCATACAGATGGACACCATAGGGGGGATGTGCAAATGATAAGAGTGGCAGTTCTCTGGGACAGGCAGAATGGCTACCAGATCATATTAATATTGTTTGTGGCTAGTGTTGTTACCAAGCCTTATATGGTATTTAAGGGCTTTGGACAGTGACAGATGTTGAGTGATCACTGTGAAGGATAGGGAAGTGGCACATACTAATGTGAGACAGCATTATCAATATCTCACAGAGGTTGAAAATGGCTTCATAGTAGGTCTTCATTGGGCCAGATGGTCAAATGATAAAATATCCAGTTTTTTGGGGCATTTGGATGTGATAGTGGCCTAGTGTTGGACAGCATGGGCCGACGTCTGACTGCCACAACGAAGGAGCACCATATTTTGTATCAAGCACATCACAGCCCCTTCACATCTGCACATGTCATCTGAAAGCAAGTAGTAGTCTCTGTACAACATTTAATGTCATCCTGTACCATTGTTTGGAGATTAGTGGCCATAGGACCAGGAAATTACCATCGCATGAAAATATTACCATTGCTCCACAATACAGACAGCTATGTATGGAGGGTGCCACAACAGGAAAGCATGGACTGCTGATGAATGGCATCACATTGTGTTCAAAAATGAATTGTGGTTCTGCCCTACCCTGGTTGACCATCATTGACGAGTATGGTGATAATTTCAAGAGAGGTCCCAATCATCCAATGTTTTGGAGAGGCAGAATGGTGTTACTCCTGGCATCTTGGTTGGGGAGCCATTGAAGAAGAGTTCGGATCATGGCTGGTTGTGATTGAGGGAACTTGGATACTACACTGGTATATCATGGGAAGCCTGAACCCTCATGTGTTACCTCTCACATGACAATGCTCATCCATATGAGATCCTTTCAAAAAATTCCAGAACATTAATAATTTTGCACAAGTGTTGTGTTGGAGCGATACGTGGTTGGCACCCTTGCATGTGTCTGTGTTAAATGTGTAACCGCCAGAAGTTTCATTAATGCATGTATGTCTGTTACTTATTGTTTAGCGCTGTACTGAGTAGAATGTACTGTTGCACAGTTTGTGAATTTTCAGACAAGGCGGCAGAGTTAGAGGAGCAATGCATCTGCATTTAACTTTGCATAAAACTCAAGAAATCCTTTACAGAGACATACCAGATGATGCAGAAAGGCTATGGTGATGAGTGCATAAGCCATTCTCAGTGTTACAAACGGTTCATGTTGTTTAAAAATGGCCAGATGAAATTTAAAGATGACCATCATTCAGGAAGCCCTTCAGTGTCTACCAACAACAATTATGTCAGGAACCTCAACTAAATTGTGCATGCCAGTCGAAGGCTGAATCTCCAGGAGATTGCAGAAGAATGCAATATTTCAGATGAATCATGTCATGAAATCCTCACACAGCATTTTGGAATGCATCATATTGCCACCAAGTTCATCCCACGGCTCACAGGTCAAAACCAGAAAGACCTTAGCTTTGCAATGTGTGAAGAACTTTTTGATCATGCAAATGAGAATGAGATATTCCTTAAGAGAATCATAACTGGTGATGGGATGTCAGTCTTTGGTTATGAGGTTGGGATCAATGTTAATCTTCACAGTGGGTCAGCAAAGGTTCTCCAAGACCAAACAAAGCTCTTCAGGTCAGGTCAAATGTCAAAGCCATGCTGATAATTTTCTTGGGCTCCGAAGGATTAATTCATCATGAATTTGTGCCACTGGGACAAACTGTTAATTGATGGTGCTATCAGAATATATTGTGATGCCTGCAAGAAAATCTGAGAAGGAAACAACCTGAAATGTGGTGAGAACATTCACGGCTTTTGCATCATGATAACACAACTGCACACTCATCGCTGTTGGTGTGTGACTATTGCACCTCCAGACCTGGTCCTGTAGACCACTGTTTTGACCATATTTCCAAAGTGAAAATCCCATTGAAAGAATAAAGATTTGCAGTGACAGACAAGAAAAAAGAAAATTCACAGACAGCGCTCTGCATGATCCAGGAAGAGGCATACCAAGGCAGCTTCTGGAAGTGAAAATGGCATTGGGAGCTGAGTATCAGTTGCACAGGAGAGTATTTCGAAGGAGACCATGCACAATAAGTAAAAGGTATGTGTAGAAAAATTTTGTGGACAAAGTTCTGGAATTTTTTGAACAGGCTTTGCACATGGCACAAATCTCTATGAACTGTCTGCATGCTATTGAGATACTCCAGTGGAAGCCAGGTCCCCAGTTCTGTTACCAATAGATCATGTGTGTAACCAATGCAGAAGTAAGCTCTGTCCAGTGCCAGTAACAAAGGATATCAAAGAACGGTGGTAACAGTTGTGGGCCCAGCCTAAGGAGAGGATACAATAGCTTCATTACATGCTTCCCAACTGAATCAGCACATAAATAATCCAGGCCCAAGAGGGGGTGGGGATGTTGCAGTGTTATACTGAGAAGTGAGCTCATAATGGCATTTTCTTTATTAGTGCAAGTTTTGAAAATACATCACATTCTCTCATGATTTCCTTCTAACCTGCTGTGTCATTGACTTTCTTTGTCAGGCAGCATCAAAAGTCAAAGATGAATTCCACAATATTTCCATAAGAAGTCAGTGTTTGTTTAAACTAACTGAGATTATGGAACTTTGTGGCAGATTAAACCTGTGTGCCGGACCAAGCTCTAACTCAGGACCTTTGCCTTTCTCGTACCCAAGTGCTCTACCATCTGAGCTACCCAAGCATGACTCACAACCCATCCTCGCAGCCGTAATTCCACCAGTACCTCATCATCTACCTTCAAAACTTCACTGAAGCTCCTCTGGAGGCCTTGCAGAACTAGCACACCTGGAAGGAAGGATATTGCAGAGACATGGCTTAGCCACAGCCAGGGGAATGTTTTCAGAAAAGGTCCCAAGTTCAATTCTTGGTTCGACACGCAGGTTTAATCTGCCAGGTAGTTTCATACCAGTGCACACTCCACTGCAGACTGAAAATTTCATTCTGGCAACTGAGATTATGTTTACACAAATGCAAATGTAGTCTACAACAACTATGATGAATTGAGCATAATGCTAATTAATTAGTAGTTGTCCCTTCTTGAAAAGATGAAGTCTCTGGTAATTTTCATTCGAATATTCACTTCTTCCACATATGAGGAGGTTAGCCATTTGATTGATTTTTAACTTAAAATTTTTCTTTGAGAGATAATTAAGTCTGTGGAGGTTTATTAGCAGATTTATTAAGTATTATTATGGCTATCTCTTCCTCAGATGTAGGTTACAGGTATATGAGTTAATGGGTGAATTTTGTTTATGCTTTAGTGCTAGTAGAGATTGCAGAGGATGTCTTTCTGTATTTAATGAAGTTCTTTTGCATTTGCTCATCAAATATTGACAGATTACTGCTAATGGCTACAGAATCTTCAGTAACTGTATTGTTGCTTTAAATGATTTCAGTTATTTCCTCATTACACGTTTTATTGTAGCAAAGTCTTGCTATAATATATAATGTGTCACTTTTCCAATTACAGTGCATTTCCTCTGTGAAAACTATGGTAACAGAGTGATCATTTACACGATTGTGTTGAACTATTTTTTGTGTATTGTAATTTATACTTTATTATCCTAGTGTACAAAACTTACAGACAAAAATAACTTTTGCATGACGTGTCACTGCCATGTAACATAGCTCAATGATACTTTGAGCATATGTAGAAAGAACTGCTACAGTATAGTACAGAAGATAACTGAAAGAAACATGCAATGAGATAAATAGAAATTACACTTATTTTCAGACAATGATTACACTAAGTCATAAAGATTTATGATGGTCCGTTGGACATAACAAGGGGTGGGACATGGTTCTTAATTGGATGTATGATTACCACGGGCAACAGTTCATGCTCTGCAACATGCTCTTACACAGGACACAACATTGTTAGTGAGTGCTTGTGGTAGGGCATTTCATTAGTCTACCAGCATGATTAACAAATGCACCCCTGAAAAGATGCACATATGGAAGGAGAACAGTGTCACAGTAATGTTGACGGGTGAGTGCAGCATGTTCAAAGATTCAGAGGTCAGTGTGCAACATTGTGCCTCCCCACGCCATAACACCAACATAACAACCATGTTTAACAACGTTCTTGACTGCATTGTGTGTTCACACCTCTCACCATATGAAGGACATAATGAATCTAGAAACACTATAGAACATGATGGTTTTGGTGCTTCAGTGGGAAGGCATAAAATCACAAGCATATACTGACCTCCAAACCTTTGAACAGGCTGCACTCACCAGTCAACATTGTGGCACTGTGGTCCTTTCCCACACACATCTTTTTAGACATATATTTGGCGCTGAGTTCATTTCTGTGGATGACAGTTCATGACTGCATCAAACAGTACAGGTGGAGAAGCCCTCATAATGAGAGGATATTCAGCAAATGGACTGATGTACCTATTCCCATGACATAATCCCATTGTGCCCTTGTGGGAAGAGGTGGAGATAAATGCTGCAGCTCATCCACATGGACCATTATCAGCTGTACTGCTATAGGAATGGAATGCCATACCACAAGAACTCCTTTCAACCTTGGGGCCTGCATGGGAGTACATCACAGAGATTGCATTGACATCTGTGGTGATCACAAACCGAATCAAGAACCATGTCCCTTCCTTTGTAGTGTCCAGGGACAATCATAAATTGTGGTGACCACCATTTAATTATTATCTTTGAATGAAAGTGTAATTTCTGCATCTCACTGTATACGTTTCTCAGTTACATTCTATACTATACTGTAGTAGTTCTTTCTGTGCCTTTCTTGATAAAATAAAATAAGAGACTTCAAAACAATAAAGATCACAGCATAAATATTTGTAAGGGAGGCTCTTCAGTAATACTGTATGACTAGTATTGTCTGAATAAGATATACCATAAAGATAACACACAAAGTTGCAGACAGGCATAATTAAAAGACACTTACACATAAACTTCTGGCTACAGCCTTCATCGGAAGAGATTCTGGCCCAAGCTGCTGGAGTTGGTGGTCATGTTATGTATGAGCTGTGCTTGTTTGTGTGAATGAATGGTGTGTGGTGTTCTTTTTCTGATGAAAGCTGTGGCTGAAGGCTTATGTGTAAGTGTATGTTAATTGTGCCTGTCTGAAACTTAGCACGTCATCTTTATGGCAAGTAGCAGTCTATCTTTTTCTACGTAGTTTATATTCCTACCTGGAGTTTCCATTGATTGAATAAGATACAAGTTTTTATAATCACAGAATAAGAAAATTTATGGTAAACCTTCTCAAAAATTACAGACAGATCTTTCAGAAGTTTTCAAAATTTAGCTTTTCCTCATCTTTTTGAAATTTAAAGGTAGATTAGTGAATGTCTCAGTTCACAAACAAAGCCATAAGGCAAATTGCCTGACATATCCAATCATTAACTCAAAAGGAAATACATTCTACAAAATTATAAAGAGCAATCAATCCTTTTCATATTGTTGAAATTAGGACGAGACTTACACCACTCTCACTAAAAACCTATGCATGTGATGGGAATTCTTGTGTAATCAGTAGCTATCACCTCACAGAAAGTATACAAGAACCATCCATATCAACTGCTGCAAGATTTGTTTCTTCTGATATAATGAACTTTATACAAATTCACTATGGTGACAAAAGCCATAGGATACCTCCTGATGTTGTGCCTGACCTACTGCCTGACACAGGGCAGCAGCTCAACATGGCATGGACCCAACAAGCTGTTGGGAGTCCCCTGCTTAAATATTAAGCCATACTGCCTCTGTAGCCACCCATAATTGCAAAGGTGTTGCCAGTGAAGGATTTTGTGCATGAATTGGCCTCTCAGCTAAGTCACATACATGTTCTACATCTACATGGACACTCTGCAAATCACATTTAAGTGCCTGGCAGAGGGTAATGGAATTTGTGTTGGGTGATCTGGCAGGCCTAAATGTTTGCTCAAATTGTCCAGGATGCCAAATTGTCCATGTCAGTTGTCTTCTGCCATAGCCCATTAACGCCAAATTTTGGTGCACTGACCTAACGGATGCATACATCATATGCCCCACATTGATCTCTGCAGTGATTTCACACAGTATTGCTTGTGTGTTATTGCTTGTTATGTAAATGCCTCTTTTCTCAGTCATTAAGTGAAGGCCGTCGGCCACTGCATTGTTCATGGTGAGAGGTAATGCCTGAAGTTTGGTATTTTCAGTGCAATGACAATGTGAATCTCAGAATATTGAATTCTCTAACGATTTCCAAAATGGAATGTCCCATGCATCCAGTTCCATCTACCATTCTGTATTCAAAGTCTGATAATTTCCATCATGCTGCCATAATCATGATGGAAACCACGTCACATGAGTTCCCTGACAAATGACAGCTTGGCCGATGCACTGCCCTTTTATATCTTGCATACCTGATATTAGTGACATCTGTATATGTGCATACCGCTACCCCATTACTTTTGTCACCTCATTGTATATTAGTGAACAAAACAATTTTGTGGCCAAAATCATAGTTTGTCAGAAACTTATGAATTTGTTGACTACAACTATTTCAAATGTGGTAACAAACGTTATATACCAAAAAACAGGTTAGCAATGGGAGGACTGCCAAGGAAGTCTACAGGCCAATATGTACATTAATCATCTATATATGCAAATGGTATGTGGATGACACACAAATTTTGATTCTGTGCAGCTGAAGATCAAATAGATGATTTTGTCAAAGAACCCAACAAAATGCACCAACTTACAAAATTTACAGTAGAACTTGGTAACGATGGTGGCAAAAATATGCTCCACACACAATAAACATAATTTATTAACATTCTAGCGAGATTATTGCAAATCTGTTATCCACAAATAACTAAAGTGGTGAAATCAGATGGGGCACAAAAAATATGCACAGAATAATAATTAAGTGAGCAATAAAATTTTATTGAAACTGACTGTGACAACAATAATTGGAGCATGTCCACCAAGTACACAATGATGACAATGTCAGTGCTTGTAACAGTCAAAGCACAAAACAAGCAGAGAGCTCATTGCCTCAAACACTGGGAGAGTGTAACGAAACACCTGATTCAGCACCTTGATGACAGTGCACAACAATAAATTGTTCCCAGGTACAAAGCAAGAAATCAGGAACACTCAAATTCAACATAAAATTAAAAAATATTTCTTACTAGTTATGAATTATTTAAATATCAAAATTCAGATATTGAAAATTCTTCTTAGCTGAATGCCATATAGCAATCTTGATTATAACTGGACTTGCAGTTTGCCAACTGTGGAAATGTCACTTTCTGATATATGTCAGTGTGGTCACATAAATACAAGCTAGCAGTAGGAGACAAGCAACAATTATGTTTAATACCTGAATGAGAAGCAGTGGCTAGCTTCGCAAGTAAATTTAGCGTATGTTGTTGTTGTGGTTTTCAGTACAGAGACTGGTTTCATGCAGCTCTCCATGCTACTCTATCCTGAGCAAGCTTCTTTATCTCACAGTACCTACTGCAACCTACATCCTTCTGAATATGCTTAGTGTATTCATCTCTTGGTCTCCATCTACAATTTTTACCCTCCACCCTGCCCTCCAATGCTAAATTGGTGACCCCTTGATGCCTCAGAATATGCCCTACCAGCCGATCCCTTCTTCTAGTCAAGTTGTGCCACAAATTTCTCTTCTCTCCAATTCTATTCAATACCTACTCATTAGTTATGTGATCTACCCATCTAATCTTCAGCAATCTTCTGTAGCACCACATTTTGAAAGCTTCTATTCTCTTCTTGTCTAAACTATTTATCGTCCTCGCTTCACTTCTTTGCATGGCTACACTCCATACAAATACTTTCAGAAACGACTTCCTAACTCTTAAATCTTTACTCGATGTTAACAAATTTCTCTTCTTCAGAAACACATTCCAGTCCACATTTTATATCCTCTCTGTGGTGTCACCGCCAGACACCACACTTGCTAAGTGGTAGCTTTAAATCGGCCGCGGTCCATTAGTACATGTCGGACCCGCGTGTCGCCACTGTCAGTATTTGCAGACCGAGCGCCACCACATGGCAGGACTCGCCCCAGTTGTACGAAGACTTTGCTAGCGACTACACTGATGAAGCCTTTCTCTCATTTGCCGAGAGACAGTTAGAATAGCCTTCAGCTAAGTCCATGGCTATGACCTAGCAAGGCGCCATTAGCCTTGCAGTGTTTGTATTTAAAGAGTCTCATTTGTATTGTCAAGAGCGATGTACCACAATGATGGATTAAAGTTAAGTATTACAGCAGCTACGTACTTTTCTTTATAGCATTCATTACGCATCCTGTTTCAGACCTCACGCCAGCCGGCGTGTGTAACGCGTGCATTTCGGCTACTTCCAAGTGGCGTGGCTGTCTTGATACGCCACAACACTCTCTACATTGAACATCATCAGTTATTTTGCTCCCCAAATAGCAAATCTCATTTACTACTTTAAGCATCTTATTTCCTAATCTAATTCCCACAGCATCACGTGATTTAATTCGACTACATTCCATTATCCTCGTTTTGCTTTTGTCAATGTTCATCTTATATCCTCCTTTCAAGACACTGTCCATTCCGTTCAGCTGCTCTTTCAGGTCCTTTGCTGTCTCTGACAGAATTACAATGTCATCGGCGAACCTCAAAGATTTTATTTCTTCTCCATGGATTTTAATTCCTACTCCAAATTTTTCTTATGTTTTCTTTACTGTTTGCTCAATATACAGATTGAATAACATTGGGGATAGGCTACAATTCTGTCTCACTCCCTTCTCAACACTGCTTCCCTTTCATGCCCCTTGACTTATATAACTGGCGTTTGGTTTCTGTTTTCAAATCGTAAACAGCCTTTCGCTCCCTGTATTTTACCCTTGCCACCTTCAGAATTTGAAAGAAAGTATTCAAGTCAACATTGTCAAAAGCTTTCTCTAAGTCTACAAATGCTAGAAATGTAGGTTTGCCTTTCCTTAATCTATTTTCTAAGATAAGACGTAGGGTTAGTATTGCCTCATGTGTTCAAACATTTCTACGGAATTCAAACTGATCTTCCCCGAGGTCGGCTTCTACCAGTTTTTCCATTTATATGCAAAGAATTCATGTTTGTATTTTGCAGCCGTGACTTATTAAATTGATAGTTCGGTAATTTTCACATCTGTCAACACCTGCTTTCTTTGGGATTGAAATTATTATATTATTCTTAAAGCCTGAGGGTATTTCGCCTGTCCCATACATCTTGCTCACTAGAAGGTAGAGTTTTGTTAGGCCTGGCTCTCTCAAGGCTGTCAGTAGTTCCAATGGAATGTTGTCTACTCCCGGGGCCTTGTTTCGACTCAGGTCTTTCAGTGCTCTGTCAAACTCTTCACGCAGTATCATATCTCCTATTACATCTTCATCTACATTCTCTTCCATTTCTATAATATTGTCCTCAAGAACATTGCCCTTGTATAGACCCTCTATCTACTCCTTCCACCTTTCTGCTTTCCCTTCCTTGCTTAGCACTGGGTTTCCATCTGAGCTCTTGATATTCATGAACGAGTGGTTTTCTTTTCTCCAAAGGTCTCTTTAATTTTCCTGTAGGCAGTATCTATCTTACCCCTAGTGATATGTGCCTCTACATCCTTACATTTGTCCTCTAGCCATCCCTGCTTAGCCATTTTGCACTTCCTGTCGATCTCATTTTTGAGATGTTTGTATTCCTTTTTGCCTGCTTCATTTACTGCATTTTTATATTTTCTCCTTTCATCAATTAAATTTAATATCTCTTCTGTTACCCAAGGATTTCTATTAGCCCTCATATTTTTGACTACTTGATCCTCTGCTACCTTCACTATTTCATCTCTCAAAGCTACCCATTCTTCTTCTACTGTATTTCTTTCCCCCATTCTTGTCAATCGTTCCCTAATGCTCTCCCTGAAGCTCTCTACAACCTCTGGTTCTTTCAGTTTATCCAGGTCCTATCTCATCAGATTCCCACCTTTTTCAGTTTCTTCAGTTTTAATCTACAGTCCATACCCAATAGATTGTGGCCAGAGTCCACACCTGCCCCTGGAAATGTCTTACAATTTAAAACCTGGTTCCTGGATCTCTGTCTTACCATTATATAATTTATCTGAGACCTTCCAGTATCTCCAGGCTTCTTCCATCTATACAACCTTCTTTTATGATTCTTGAACCAAGTGTTAGCTATGAATAAGTTATGCTCTGTGCAAAATTCTACCAGGCGGTTTCCTCTTTCACTCCTTACCCCCATTCCATATTCCCCTATTACATTTCCTTCTCCTCCTTTTCCTACTATCAAGTTCCAGTCACCCATGACTATTAAATTTTCATCTCCCGTCAATATCTGAATAATTTTTTTTTATCTCATCATACATTTCATCAATCTCTTCATCATCTGCGGAGCTAGTTGGCATATATACTTGTACTACTAAGTTAGGTGTGGGGTTCGTATCTATCTTGGCCCCAATAATGCATTCACTATGCTGTTTGTAGTAGCTTACCTGCATTCCTATTTTCCTATTCATTATTATACCTACTCCCTCATTACCCCTATTTGATTTTGTATTTATAACCATGTACTCACCTGACCAGAAGTCTTGTTTCTCCTGCCACCGAACTTCACTAATTCCCACTATATCTAACTTTAACCTATCCATTTCCGTTTTCAAATTTTCTAACCCACCTGCCCAATTAAGGGATCTGACGTTCCATGCTCCGATCTGCAGAATGCCAGTTTTCTTTCTCGTGATAACAATGTCTTCCTCAGTAGTCCCTGCCCGGAGATCCAAATGGGGTCTATTTTACCTCTGGAATATTTTACCCAAAAGGATGCCATCATCATTTAACCATACAGTAAAGTTGCATGCCCTTGGGAAAAATTACGGCTTTAGTTTCCCCTTACTTTCAGCCATTCACAGTACCAGCACAGAAAGGGCGTTTTGGTTAGTGTTACAAGGCCAGATCAGTCTATCATCCAGACGGTTGCCCCTGCAACTACTGAAAAGGCTGCTGTACCTCTTCAGGAACCACACATTTGTCTGGCCTCTCAACAAGTACACCTCCATTGTGGTTGCACTTATGGTATGGTATCTGTATCGCTGAGGCAGGAAAGCCTCCCCACCAACGGCAAGGTCCATGGTTCATGGAGGCATATATATGCGCAAAAAGTATATTGCGGTGTAGTGGTAGTGTAACTGCAAATACAGTATCTACAGGGTGAGGCAACTAATACAAGCCACCAAAAATGTATTCAGTATTAGTAAGTATAGAAGGACTGAACAGCACTGCAAACCTTTGATCTATTGTCTGCAGATGAGGTCCCACAAATGTTTGAACTACTGTACCAAATGCAAGCAAACAGATACCATTATTGTTCATGTGTTTCCCCATGAGCTTGAAAGTTATCAGTTGGTATTTTGATTTTGCCATAATTAGGAAACTTGTTTGTGAATCTATTCAGACTTTCACAATGCCTGAACACCAGTCAAAGAGTTAATATCGTTAGTGCGAATCTCACCTAACTTAGAGCAGCAGTGAAAGGTATCCTGATTATACCAAACCCTCAAGATTTGTATTCAAGAATTTGGAAGTGAGAGGAATAAAATTGGCAACTGAAACAGATCCAGAAGTGCAAATAATGAGATAAATACAATTATTTTAGCAGCTCCAACACACAATCCCCACATCAATAACGAGACAGTGTTAATGTACAAATGGCAAGAGTCTGTAGGCGTTTATCCCTATCCTTCACAGAGCTAAGAGAATTAACACAGCTGTAACAAACAACATAAACTTTTTTGTCTGAATAAAGTGTATAGATGAGAGCACAAGTGTACATCATAAGATCATAGCATCATAGCACAGACTAACAGTCCCAACATCTTAGTGTTCATCATCATAGAGGCTTGACATAGGACACACAGTATCAGGATTAGGTCGTAAGGTCCTGTGACCAGGTGGCATTGTAAGAAACAATCAAAAATATTGCATGACCAGTTGCGTCATGTCAAGTACCCAAGGGAGACACAACTGGACCATTTCAGAATGACTGGCAAAGATGGGAAGTCCAGATGTTCGAGATCACATAGCCTCTTAACAAACTGGGTGCCGCAAGTATTGGCCTGCATGGGAAAGGCTGATCTCTCTATGTGTGCCTGGTTAGGTAGCTGCACAAGTAGTGGGACAGTAATTGGTGAGACTACCACAGCCATCAGTAGTGACCACAAGGTTGTCCTCAATGGCATCACTTGATAACTGAAGTGAATAAAGAAGGGTAAGCTGTGTGATGGGCGAGTCATCAGGAGAATGAGGAGAAGTAACAAACACAAAGATCACTTCATCCCAAAGTTGAAAGGACAGACTTGATGCAGTAGTCCTAACCACTTCTTCAGGAGGGGAACCGTAACATTAGACACCAGTGTCAGGAGATGCTCTGGGGTAAATAGAGCTCTGGAGAGGAGTTATCATTCTACACAGTGAGGGTATCGTCTGTCAGTACTGCAATGTTCGTAGAACATTGCTCATTCAGAGTTCAAGCAGGTTTGATTCTGTTTAAGAAAACTGATATTTCCCTTTGAATAGAATATCCATTGTTTGATGTATGATGTAGAAAACAGCAAAAGTTGAGAAATTCTGTTCTTTTTATTTAATTCATGAGTGGTTTCAGGCATTAAAACCCAGTCTAAAATCACCCAGATGGAAGAAAATCGTGTATTCCATGATAACATGCAATGTTAATATTGTACACACTTGTGTCTAAGTCGTTTTTCAGTGGAGATACTCCATGTAAAGTAGGACACACTTGCAATATTTAAAAGTTTAAAATTTGGTACTTTTATATATTTTTTGAAAAGGCTGGACTTTTTACCATTTGGCAAGAATGGTTTGTGTGCCATTATTGCTTTTCCTCACAATTTGTAGCCATTTTTATAACGCCATATGTTTTTCATGTGATGAGAGTGTGAATTATTCGAGATTTTGGGCCTTCATTTCAACTAATTGGCAGGTAAGAATTAGCATATCATTATTTATATTACTGTTACATACCCTAATGTATTGCATAAAGAGTATGAAACTGAAGTAGGTAAATTATAGGATGGAGTAAACCATGTAATACAACAGCATTATCTTTTATGTAACATGAGCCACTTTCATGTAATTAAGTTGTTATAGTAAGAGAGATGTTAGAGATAACTTTATCTTACTTCTTAGCATAAGTGTGTAACTAATATCTCTGCTAAAAATTTCCCAATTTCTACCAGTGTTGTAAAAACAGAAAATTAAATGTTTAATGTGAGTCACATAATCGAAGGCACAGCTGTATTACTTTAAGATTAGAAGAAAAAGATGCCCTTAGCAACAGCAGAAAGACAGAGTAGGAGGAGGGAAAACGAGAGTGAAGCAAAATATGAAGAATTTAAGAAGAAGCATCTGGAAAAAGCTCGAAAAAGCCAGCAGAAGCAGAAGCAGAAGCAGAAACAGAAACAAAAGTTTCTACAGCTGAGTCAACATAAGCAAGTACTGTTATTAGAAAAAAGAAGAGCTAAATATACGGAGAGAGTTAGAAAACATAGGCAACATAGGACGCAAGATCAGCAACATAGTAAAGCAATTTTTTTACCGTATTAGTCAGATAGTGCTCTGGATAAAGCCATGACTCGAGTGCTGCAATTACATACATTGGCAAGGTACTGTCAACTATACCTGAAAATGTGAAGATATTTTCAATCTGGTCAGACGGACCTGCCTCACAATTTACAAACAAACATATTACTGCTGCTGTACCTCAATTTCAATTATTTCACAAAGTAAATATCTATTGGAACTTAATTGCTACATCCCATGGTAAAGGAGCCATAGATGGAATTGGTGCAGCTGCAGAATGGCTAGTGGGGAATGCAACAAAAAAAATGAAAATTCATAGTAGGTGATGCCTCAACTTTCGCTCAGTTAGCTGCAGGTACCACAACTACACAGGTTTTTCATGTGTCTATTGATGAAATTCAAGGAATCAATGTAAAACTTAATGTGGCTCAAATATTTTCTTCAGCACCATCAATACCAAACATAAAAAGGCATTCAGTGCTTTCACTACAAGAAAGGAGTACTACTAACATATCTGCTGTCTCCAAAGAATTTTGTTGCTGCAGATCATCGTACTGAAGAAACTATAGAAAGTGTGAAAATTGGACACTGGTACAAAGTAGAATATGACAGTATATTCAATGCTGGAGAAGTATATGCAGTTTTTGGAAATTCTTACTTAATCAGTGCCATAGAGTGTGCTGGTAACTATTGGAAATGGCCTGTAAAATGTGAAGAAAAAGAAAATTAATCCACTTGAAGTTGTCAGTGCAAGAGGATATTTTCAGTTCTCTGACTTTTAATTGAATTTACAATTAATTTTCCCAGATGTCATGCTCTTATAATTTTTCATGGTGTTTGAAAACTGAAATATTAATGTTTAGTTTATTTTATTTGGCATATAATATCATATTTTCATTTCTCTGCTTGCAGGAAAAAAAACTTTTTCAACAAAAAGTAGCAAGTAACATGAGACACATAACATTGAGTCACATGCCTCTTTCAATATTTTACAATATTTCACATTGCATAAATATTTTTAGAAATCTCTAACACTGCCATTTACATGCCAATCTAATATGAATTTTCTGTGATAAAAACCAGATCCATACTCCTAATAGTTTGAGGACATTTCTGACCTAAAATGCACTTTAGGAATAGGATGTCCAAATTTTGTAACATGAGTCACAACATAAATTACATTCTTGTTCTTCAATTTTAATGCTCTTCCCTGCTTATATAACACTTCTAAATCTATGCCAGAATAACGCAATTTATAATGATGATTTACAAAAGAAAGTATGGCTTTACAGACTGATAACAATTCAACATAATCAAACACTGATTTCAAAATGTATGTGAGTCACCATGGAATCTCCCAGTGACCATTGGCAGGACAAACATACAACTTAATGTCTGTTGTACTATTTACATGTCTAAGGATCCTATACAGACTAGAGTATGGTCATTGAAGAGACACACAAATGATGATGTTGCTTATCGTCATAAACTCACAGGGTGCCAGATCGCTAGGTGTGAATCTCATGGCAGGGTGTGAGGAGGCAGTGCTGGTGTACTTATATTCATAATGTGTGACAGAAACATTAGACTACAATAGGCAACTCGTGTTCAGGTGGAAGTTGAGTGTCCACTAGTCACCACACAACTGGAACACACCATCCTTCTTAGGGATTAGATGTATAGATAAAGACCAGTAACTTTCTGAAGGGTGTACAATGCCCACATTTAAAAGTTAATTAATAATTGTGCTCGCATGGTACAATTTCTTAGGAGTGAGTCAGGGTGCCTTATAGAGCACTGGAGGACCCTTTGTTGTCATTTAATGGTAGGCACTGTTCATAGCCACACCTAGGTGTACTGCCTGCACAGACAGAGTAGACAAGCGCAAGTTATTCCATGCAAAGGTGGTTCAACAAGATGATATACTTGTAGGAAGAATGTCATTGACCTTAGCTTGTGGAAGCCAAAACCTCACTGGGGCAAGGCTGTTGTGGTGAACATGTATGCGATGTGAGTCGGCCATGAACTGATGAGGCTGCTGATGGTGTGGTGAGCACATGCTAGTTTGTGTGACATGTCACTGATCAGCTGTTGAAGTTCCAAGTTGTGTGTTCATAGAGTGTCACTCTCGGACCACTGGGTAGTAAGCTTGAACAGGAAATTGGTGACGTCAGCAGCAAACAAGAAGTGCTCAGAGAGTGACTAGAAGTAGATCACTTTTCACCAAAGGAGAGGGGGCTGAAGGAGCCTTCCTGTTGCATGGGGTAAAAATGATGCCAAATATAGGCCTGGAGAGAGGCCAATCATAAGAACGAGGCTGTCCACATCAGCTACATGAAAAGTCCAAGGAAAGTGCAATGTCAGTGTAACTTAGAGCCAAAGTTCCCATATTCCGTAGACGTTGATGTGAGAACTGTTGCCGGCACAAAGGGTGAGTTTCGCTGGGAGAATATGCATGAGGGCACAAGAGGGAGGAGTGACACTGGAATTCATCACAGTGTCTATGAGGGAATGAAGGATGTTAGTGTGGTCTAAGACTTAAGGTCTTCCACTAGGAGAGCATGTCACGGTAAATGAATGTTGTATGTAACAGTTTCATAAGAGCTGGGGCACCTAGACCAGCCTGCTTGTGGAGTATGGATGCTCCACACAGAGGCTGGCAGTTGTGTCACTGACAGTGGTGTGAAACCAACACAGCAGACAGACAGGCTGAGGAGTAAGGCATTTGTCATATGCACCATCTGTTGTGCTTCCACCTCGCTGAAGGTGGCATGAAAGCGACACACTGGGTAGACAGGCTGGGAGTAAGGCATTTATCACCAACATCATCTGTTATGCTTTGCTAAGATCTGCCATGTGATTGGGTGAGGATTGATGGACAATGTTGATGGGTGACGAACTGGTACAGATAGTGCATGTTACTGGCCAGCAAGTGGCAGTATGACGTACTACTACATCATGTGAGCTCTCATGTGACATCTGCTAAAGGGTTTGTGGTTGGAAGTAGTTGCTGATGCTGTATGATTCTATGTGCCTAATCTGCCAGCCGGAGTTAAGCTGCTGAGAGTTAGAGCAACTGGAGTTGTAGATCATATGGTAGCATAACAAGCCATCATGCCAAAGGACGATGTCTGGCATGACCTTGGGGTTGCACTGTGCCCAGAGGTGTTGACACAGCTGCAAAGGCGATCTGTAGCCAAGTTACTCCTTGTGGATGATATGATGAACTGAATGTGATAGGCATTCAGTGATAATGGACATTGCAGTAGCATACTTGGGATGTGCAGGAGGACCACAACCAGGTCGCTATTGAGATTGGTATGTTCATGAAGGTAAGAGACCAAGCAATTGAATCGAGCATTGTCATTAGGATGCCATGTGTATTGAGAACGTTTTCCACCAAAGTGAACCACATCTACAGATTTTCCTTCTGGAGCAGTGATAACTTACTGAATCTGCCTACAGGGACATGCTGTATAGAAGCTGGTTGGCTCAGTTACGATGGAAGAAGGGCAGTGATTTGGCTGGTTGCAGTGGCATTTCCACAGCATGGGAGTGAAATCTCATTTGAGAACTCCATGCAAGGAAGGAAGCCTTCTTGATATCGCATGTCCAAAGTCCCTGTGGGGGAGCAAGTGAACCGTTGACCACAAGTGCTACATCGCACAGCAGGTGTGGTCGTTGGATGACGAGATGGAAAGTTAGGGAGAAACTGCTCTGGTGACTGAATTGAACATTGTGGCACTTGTGTATAATAAGTGTCCTGCATGTTGTGGGTGATGATGTTGTGAGGTGTCTTATTGCTTCAAACGATGTAGACCTCGAGCTGTGTTGGTAAACAGAACTTGGCAGCCAGAGTACACAGTGGTGCCATCATATGAGGTTTCCACCATGGTGATACAGTAATGGTTAGGTTAGGTACGTGTGGGCTGATATTAGAAGAATGTACATGAGCAAACAAAAAGCATACTAGCACTGTCAATTACATCTGTGCTTCGCAATCTGTGTCCGGTGCAAAGACAGGGAGGTGGAGATGGATGATACATTGTACAGTAACTGATCCATTCACTTTGTAGCCTGACAACAAATACTGATAACGCATGAAAAAAACTAGTCACACATTAAAAAGAATATGGGGTCACCAATGTGTGTATTTACACACACTTGTCTTAGATACGAAAAGTAACCCAATTATGAGAAACTATGGGAACTTTATTTTCTGAATAAACTGTGTACATTAGAGTACAACCATACATCACAACAATGTAGCACAGACTAAAGATTTCAGTTTGCCATCATAGTGGCTTGGTGAACCATTGATAGTCACCACAGGTTAAAGGTGTATTCTTTGAACAATGCATTTCAACACATTCCATCCTTTCCACATTTTGCTCCATCAACAACTTAATTTGCAACAACTTTCAGAATCAGTTATAGTTCTATGAATGGTGTCTACAAATATCTGCAAGAGAGACAGTGCTTCTATAAAAGATTTTGCTAGCAGATGACATGTACTGCAGGGTATGGAGGGGCAAAAATTCATGGGAGACGCTACATTCATCTCGCTAACACTTTTCTGTGAGGTCACTATGACTTTTACATGTCAGTTCCAACAGTCGGGGACAACTATCAACTTTACTGGTTGTGTCAAATCTGAGTGCGGTGAGTGTCTGCTGTCGTTACCTTTTTACCTTACATTTAATTACAACAAATTCTACCAACAGGGACACGTTTTCTAGGGACAATCGATATTTGAAGCAGCACTGAAAATCTCGGCCTATGCTGCTATTATTAATTGGCCTAGGTTCCATAGTTAACAAAAAAACATTAAAACTCTGACGCAAAATAAAAATAAGAATAAAAATAAACATTGCATTTAGTACTATTTGCACTTGTGTGCATGAATCTGCTCCCTGTCACTGGCTTCAGTGTAACCATCCGATATAGCTGGGAACTTATTAACTTCATCTACATCCGTCGATGGTTAAAGATGAGCAGTGTCCTTTCTTTCACTCATAGACTTACACAGCTGGAATGTAGTGCAGCAGTTACCAGACAATTTGACGCAGTGTGATGCCAGGAGAGTTCCACTCATTGTAGATGTAGACAACAAGTTTCTTAACAAGGTTTTCATTCTATCTTGTTGAAAACAAACATTTAAAAAGGAAATTTACTTTAAAGAATAATACTCTAAATCTCAAATTTGGGATGTCTCATTGCTCACTGTTCTTCATTATTTAAATGATTTCACTAGTTGCCGATAATATGTTAACAGTAACAACCAAAAGCTTAAAATACTGTGGCCATAATGATTTTTTATCTTACCAGAATACTCGCTTGCATTCTGCTGTGAACTGGGTAAGTGATTGTACTGCCAAGGCGAATTCCGCTAAATCACCATACAAATGCACACTGTCATCGAATGAGATTTGTGCAGCCTGAAAAATATGTAAATTGTCCTTTAATTAGGCCTGTATGTGTAATCTAAAGCATGGCACAGCACATTCCCTTCATAAATGGATTCAAACATAAATTAAAAGTTCATACAGAACACATTATTATGAAAGCTTGTGCCAAAATCTGTCAGTTTCAGATTCTGAAGAAACATGTGCTGGAAGCTCATCAAAGGGCAAAGAGCGCCATTCATCCTCTTTCTGCATTTCAGGTGGTTTAACACATGGTACAAGATCTACCAGTATTTTTAAAGTAGGTGTAACTTCTATCTCTGTATGAGACAAGGCTCCTTTTGGAGATAATACAGATAATTGTTCTAGCAAAGGCTTATTAAATTTAAATCGCATCTGTATTTCTTTACATCCCTAAAGGAAGAAGCTGGGGCATATCTCCCTAAATAGCCTTACAACATGAGACAGGGCCTAAACATCCTTCGACTTCATTGCTTCCAGAAGCTGTACAACTAAATACATGCTGTTAATTCCTCAAAAATTGGTCTCACCTACTGGCTCCACAGGATCTACAATAATTGTATCCAGAGACTTTTCATGAATGCAGTCCTGTTTCATATAGGTTAGCAAAATGTTTTTAAAAGATTTTTCAATTTCTTTTCTTTAAGTTTAGCACTAGAACTTTTGAAGATTGAAGTAAGCATTTATAGTATTAAAAATTGGAAATATGCTTTAATAAATGGATCACAGATCAATTATCAGATCTCTTTGGACTTGTTAACTTATTATTGCTCACTGATCAACAAAAGATAAAATTAATGCATGCCACTGCTCCAACATTCGTTCGACAACAGAAAGAAGTGAGAGCCAATGAGTCTGTCCTGGATGTAGTATTTTATGTACTTTAAGCTGTATATGTTTTTGAAACTGAGCTAACTGAAATTGCCATTTGTAACTTAGTTTTAATTAATTATGTACATGTCTTGCAAGTTCCTCACAACAGTCATGAAGTGCGTTACAACCATTATTAATGCATAAATGAATTGAATGACAAATGCTTTTTTTTTAAATATGATTCCAGGAGGAAACTCTTTTGGTTGACTGGATACAGAATTGTACTTCCCTGCTATAGCATTTGTACCATCTGAACCAAAACCAATTATGTTTTTTAATTGAATATTATGTTGTACTAAGGTTTGGGTTGGTTTCTCATACAATTTAAAAGATGTACATGGATCTGAAATTTATGGTTTTTCTCTGGTTAACTGATGTTTGGTGGGTTACGACAAGTAGCATATTCCAGTTTTGTAGAAATTTAGGCTCCCACTATGTATAAATCTGTTATTTGTACCTTGGCTTTTTTGGTAGCAGATGCTGCTGTTACCACAAATTTGTTTGGTCTTGCCGCTTTCAATGCTTTTGGTTTTTCTGACCAAGTCCTTTACCAGCAGTTATAGTTCTTATCTCTTCTCAGATGGGTTGGGTTGTGCTCTAATTTTGCGGCTCACATTATCCTGAAACCTATGGTGTGACCGCACTTTTTCTGTACTTGCCCTTTTCCAATGGCTTTGAGTAATCAAGTGATATTAGAATTGGATAGGCTGATGTAAATGTACTTCATACAGCCTTTACATTGAGTGAGTGGTTTACCCCCTTATAGTCTTTAAAAAACAGACTTGTCTACTTTGCATGTCCAGTGTCTTTAAAGTTTCAGTTAACTATCGGCCTATCACTGACAACTGTTCTTTGTCTTGTCTGAGTCATTGGGTGAACCCACCGGGGGGCCAGTTTTTCTCCAAAACTGATTTATGCGAAGTCTATTTACAGGTTCTGTTGGATGAGGATTCTAATTGTCTCTCTGCGATGAACACACCATTTAGTTTATACCAATATCAGTGCCTCCAGTTTGGCATGGTTAATGTCCTAGCAATGTCTTAGCATTTTTCTGAGCAGCTGAAAATGTTTGTTCCAATGTGTTCAACCATTTCAATGACTTCTTTGTGAAGGGTGCTTCCATGGAAGAGTAATTATGTGACTTACATAACTTCTTCACAGTCTTATAAACTGTAGGGCTGAAATTAAACTTGGTCACGTCACACTTTTTCCAGCTATCTATTGTGTATTTAGGATCTGAGGTTTCTTGTGATGATGGTAAGCCTTTACGCCACCATGTCATTATGGCCACAGCTCTGCCTCACCCTACAAATGTCAAAGAATGGTGAGCATTTTTAGGTAAAATTGGTTACTGTCACATATTTATTCCAGATGCAGCGTCATTGACCCATTCCCTCCACTACTTGTTCCACAAAAACATTCCTGTGGATGCCAGCCTATGAGTGCAAATTTGTGCTTTCGTAATGCTAATTACGTTCTGCTCCTTGTTTGGCTAGAATTCATCCTGGCCACCAGGTTTTGGCTACAGACACCCCTCACTCTCAGTATGAACTCAGTACCATTCTCATACATAAATACGAGAACTGTGTGAAATGTCCAATAGCTTAGGCAATGGAAACTGTGAACTCCGCTTAGCAGAGATAATTCCAAATTGAAAATGGAAGTGTTTGCTGTCTTTGCCATCAAAGATATTCATTTGTTTTTGTGTGGGTCCAAGTTGCACCTCATTACTGACCACAAGCCTTTGGTTTCATTACTTGATCCTACTGTTTTGTTGCTTGGAAAAGCAGCACATCACCTCCTGTGTTGGGCCTTGTTCTGTTTCCTTATAACAATGACATACATTTTTGGCATACCATATAACTTGTCAATGCTGATGTGTTGTCCAGCTTCCAATACAGTTAGATCCTATTTCTGATCAGGATGAACTCATTTGTTTCTGCTTAGATGTTGAGGTGCAGTGTACAGTGGAAAGGTTTCCTATTATGGCTCATGGGTCACAGCTGCTCTCTTTTCTTATCCAGGTTTGTATGAAGTTGTTCACTTTGTTCAGCACAGTTATCTGGACAGACCTCCAGGTACGGGCTCTGATCCTTAGGGTAACCACACTGCCCCCCCCCCCCCCCCCCGCCCTTCACTACTTGATGGTGTTGCTCTCTTATCTAAGATGGGCTGTCACCTACGGCCTTGATCCCAGCTGCCCTATGGCATAATGTTTTTCAGCACCAACATCAAGGACACTGTGGAGTTTCTTGTAACAAGTTATTCACCAATTGGCACTTGTTTTAACCCAGAATCGAAGCTGACATTGTATCCCTTGTCACAGACTGCTCTCAGTGTGCCTCCCAACCGGTGGTACTGCAGGTAATGCACTCTTTATGGCCCACACATGTGGGCAAGCATCCATTTTGATTTTTGAAGACACCTTTCACATATTCTTCCTATTATTTTTTTGTTGATGCTTTCTCTAAATTTCCATACATTATCCACTGTTCTTCAATGTCAGCTGTAGCTACAATTCAACCCCTCTCCAATTTTTTGTGTGTTGAAGAACTGCCTTACATGCTTGGGCTGATAACTGTCCACAGTGTGTCTCGGACCTTCTATGATTTTTACACCCATCACAGCATTCACCATGTGCTGCTCCTCTTATTCACCCCCAATCTAATAGTGAGGCAGAATGTCTCATTCCCATGTTCTATGCTGAAATGAAGAAGCAAGTTGCAGACTCCTCCATAGACGATATCTTGACATGCTTCTTGAGTTCCTACAGGTTTACACCAGTGGGAGTTCTGAGTCCGACTGAGATGCTCTATGCTCACCTGCAATGCACCCTCCATCATCAGATCATGCCACCCCACCACCGCCTGTGGGCATGGTCCTCATCATGGTTCACTTCTATCTCCACAGTCTGGGCTGAGTGGGTTCAGCAGCTGAGTGAAGTGGATACCAGCCATGGCCTATAGCTACCAAGGCCACTGCATTTGTTTGCAGTGGTGCACCACCAGAACATCACTGGTGCAAAGTGAAGAGCTGCATCCTCACATCATCGTGATGACCATGAGTCCTTCACTGTCACGTCCACCTCCTCCCTTAGCATCTGTCCCAGCCTTGCAGAGCATCCATGCTGCAGGTACAGACTCTCCCTCTTTGTTGATGTAGCAGCCTCTTGCCTCTCCTATGGGGCACATGCTGCCATCATCTGGGGTAGTGCCTTCAGGCCCTTCACCGCCACCTGTCCTTGACATGCCCGATGAAAGTCTGCACCTTTATTGTCAGTGCAGTTTAACTATCATGTCAAGGAACCAGTCATTGAGATTTTAACACCACCCTTGTCACTGGTTCCCTCTTATGGTACTTTGCAGGGGAGTGACTGCTACACATGTCCACGACCGCACCACTTCTGCCTCTACTCACAAGAGCTGCCCCAGAATCTCCTTCTGTCATCCCCATCATTACCTTTCGGCGTCCACCAAAGAGGCCAATGATGTTTCAACAGTCAACCCAGTGCCTTTGACAGAGAGCTCTTTCCCCGGGGGGATGGGGCATAAGTGCTATAACCCTGTATAGAAAACATGGATGTGTGCTGCCGCACCAGGCTGCCAGTGTGCTACACTTTGAATACTCCACCAATGGCATCTGTGGGGATGGTCATCAGAAGCCATCTGTGGTGTGTAACATGGCTTCACATGGCATGGCATTTGCTATGCTATGTACAGGAGGGCTCCTCTTTTTAAGCACTGTGCTGCAGGCACACTCTCATATTGTGTTCATACATATTGGCAACAACTGATTTCATCAGTATCTGGATTGTTTCTATGTTTGTGTCTATGTTCTCAACTGTATTTAACTTGTATGTGGAAGAAGCATAAACTTTGGTTCATAGTGGTTATGCTGTTATTTGTGTCCTTCTGTATGATACACATATTTTGCATTGATCTCATACTGCAATGAACTTTAAGTCTAGTTACACAGGCAGAAGTGACTACTGCCAGATTCTTCTCTAAAGGATACTATCTACAAATAATGATTAGCACTTATTCATTCAAACTTATAACTATGGTAATTACTTCAAAATCACTGTACATGTATGTATATATACACACATATATATAGGTAAGGATATGAACAGCTACTTCGGAAAAAGCAAATGCTCCTCCTCCCATACTACTCAACTTCTGTTTCTATCTGTTAGTTCAAACAAAGCATTTATGTAACTTCACAGAGACCACTGTTAGCTGCCTTTGTAGTGTTCTAAGATCTATGAAATGCAAATACTGGGATTATGTGTTTTGTACAGTCCTCGTTCAAAGCATTCTGATAAATTGTTGAGTGGATATGAGGTATTCCTTCACTTTGTTTTGGAGTTTCTGGAACATTTCAATTTCATACCCGATAAACATTGTCAAAAATCTTAGGGACTTCCACAGCAGAATATGAAACACCCCTGTGAACCCTCAAGAGGAATGTATAGAGTTTATAGAAAATAGAAATACTTCTATGACTGAGCCTGTGGATTGCAGAGTTTATCCCATATTCAACTCTTGTTTTTTAATCACAAGTATTATTAGGTACTATATGTACTGGCATGTATGTGGAAGAAATCATGAGGTGAAATGATAATTAAATTGACACCCTAGCTGCAAGCAGGCATTGATATACTTCATTGGGGACATGTTGAAAATGTGTGCCCCGACTGGGACTCGAACCCAGGACCTCCTGCTTACATGGCAGATGCTCTATCCATCTGAGCCACCGCAGGCACAGAGGATAGTGCGTCTGCAGGGACTTATCCCTTGCACGCTCCCCATGAGATCCACATTCCCAACATGTCCACACCACTACATTCGTAGTGCGCCTTATAGATGTTTGCCCATCATACTCATTACTCGTGGCAGATTAATCTACCAAGTCCCGTATGAGTTCGGGCATAGCGTGTGCGTTCGCACAAGAAGGTCAATGGCCGGGAAGCCATATTTTTAACTATATATGACAGTAGTACCTGTTCCCGAAAGAACAGTTACCGTGGATGACCATGAAGCTTTGCTAGAAATGAAATGATAATTAAATGGACACCCTAGCTGCAAGCAGGCACTGATATACTTCATTGGGGACATGTTGAAAATGTGTGCCCCAACCGGGACTCGAACCCGGGATCTCCTGCTTACATGGCAGACGCTCTATCCATCTGAGCCACCGCGGGCACAGAGGATAGTGCATCTGCAGGGACTTATCCCTTGCCCGTGGTGGCTCAGATGGATAGAGCGTCTGCTATGTAAGCAGGAGATCCCGGGTTCGAGTCCCGGTTGGGGCACACATTTTCAACATGTCCCCAATGAAGTATATCAACGCCTGCTTGCAGCTAGGGTGTCCACTTAATTATCATTTCATTTCTAGCAAAGCTGCATGGTCATCCACAGTAACTGTTCTTTCGGGAACAGGTACTACCGTCATATATAGTATAAATCATGAGGTCCCCTGGAAAGAATTCTGCAAGATGTTCTGTTATAAATTTTACACAATACTCTTACTGTGAGCTTCTGTTAAACATATATTCTTTATATCTTGCCTACAGTGCCCCAAAAGATTATTGCACAGGTAACAACTGAGTGAAAGTATGCAAGGTATAATAGCAATCCTTTCTGTAGGTAAACACAGTGAGAAAGATTTTTCAGTGCAAAGCAGACATCAACATGCAGGTGCAACCCCCATTTATAAACCAGGTGAAAACCCAGTAACATCACACATGGTGCCTCATCCAGTGTATGCCTTTGGATGTGAGAGTTTGGAACCTAGGGGATGGCCTACAGGGGTGAAGTGCAGTGGGGACTGAAATGATAGGTGTGAAGGCCCTGTAACAACTCCAAAGAGTGATGGTGGTTAATGGGGCTCTGGTGAAGCTGTGATAGGCCTACCTAGCCAATAGCAGATTAACAAGCAGCTTTGAACAACAGCAGTAGCCATTCAAAGAATGGGTATAAAAGACAATGATCTGGCAAGGCAAATGGGCCAAGGGTACTAAAATGTACTGGAAGCAGAAGGATGGGGAAGTAGAAATGGAAGAGAATGCAGGAATTTTGCAAGAGAAATGGTTTGGTGGTATGTAACTCATGCTTTCATAAGAAAGAGAGCCACAAAGTAACATGGTACAGCAGGAATCTAGTGCAGAAATCTTTGGTGGATTGTGTGCTCCATTATTTGGTTGTGAAGGGGACTACAATGAATATAAAGCTATCTGAGGCATTGGACAGTGACCACCAGCTACTGCTGATGAGCATGAGAATCATGCAGGAATGGAAGAAGACGGAACTAGGAAAGGAAAATTAGAGCACAAAAATGGAAGGAAACGGAAGTCAAGGAAGAATATTAGGAGATTACAAAGGAAAGGCTACCCAAAAGATGAGATAAAAACAGGAGAAGAGGAATGGGGATAGTTTCAAGTGATATGGTAGAAGCTCTAGTAGTTTTATGTTGAAGGAGAAGTGACAAAACAGAGGAAGGAGACGTCATGATGGAATGAGAGTTTCAAAGAGCTATCTGGACAGAAGGAAATGCCTTCAGCAAGAGAGGAGTATAAGAAAAAGAAGAAAGAGGCAAGTAAAATAGTGGCTAAGAAGAGAAGAAAGTGGATGGAAGAATGGACAAGAAAAACGATGGAGGAAGATAAAAGAAGCAGCAAGACAGTACTATATGGAATAGTCAAAAGTAAGAGGAGAGGTCAGAGAGGATGCAGCAATGATAGACTGAAATAAGAATGAGGTTAATAACAAAGAGACAATGAAGATAGTGTGAAATGAGTACTTTGAGCATTTGCTAAATCTGAACAGACTTGGAGGTGAGAACAAGAGGCTAAAGAGGATCGAAGCAAACTCTGGGAGGGAAAAAGATCTGACAGGGAAAGAAATGGAAATGGTACTGGACATGAAGAAAGGAGGATAGGCACCAGGCATGGATGAACTAAGTGTCAAAATAGTGAAGGTTACAAATGTAGGTTGGGAAACAGTAGCTGTATCATGTGATGAGGGTGGCATAGAATGGGAAGAAGACTCCAGAATATAGGAGGAGGGCACTAATTGTTGCTATAATCAGGAAAGGGAGTACAAAGGATTGTCGAAACTACAGCAGAGTCACACTGATATCACACTGTGCCCAATGTATATGAAAAAATCCTGAAGATTAGAATCAAAAAATGGTCAAGAACAAAGAGGGAGAGGAACAGCATGGCTTCAGACCTGGGAGGTTAACTATTGACCTCATATTTGCAGTGTGGCAGGTCCATGAGCACCACTGACTTTGAGGAAGGCCTTGTGATGGCCTTTCTAAGTATAGAAAAGGCATCTGATAGCATATGTAGAAAAAAAGGTCTGTGGAGCATTAGAAAAGAAGGGAGTAGAAAGAGAGACAGCAAGCAGAGGGGTAAAAATTTACTATGGAAGTATGAGTTGTGTGGAAGTGGGAAATGAAAGGACATATTAGTTGCAGTAAACAAATCATGTGAAACAGGGCAGTGCATTGTCACCTCTCCTCTTCATTGTGGTCTTGGATGAGAATGACTAATGTGGCAGAAAAAAACTGGAAAAGACAAAATGAAAGCGATGGTGTTCTCAGATGAGTTGACAATCTGGAGAAACAAGGACGAGGAGATTGAGAAACAGGTGGGAAGAAACTGTGAGACAGCATGGGATGAAATTTAATGTAAATAAATGTGAGATGTGAAATTCTGATTTCAACTAGAAAGAAAGTAGACCAACTAGCTGAATTTGGAGTGGAGCTGAACAGTTGAAGAAGTGGAAAGTTTCAAGTATTTGGGAAACATAAGAGAAAAATGGATGAAGTGAGGAAGATCAGTGAACATTCAGACAGTCAGAAGCATTCCTGCAAAGTGTGAGGAGCCTGATTTGCAACAAAGATGTCTCACAAAACAGCAAACAAGTGATATATAGAAGTTATTACATCCCATTATTGCCTATGCATGTGGCAAATTGGTAATGAAGAAAGGAGATGTAAATAGATTACAGGCATGTGAAATGAAGTTCCTCAGAAGTAGCACTGGAATAACAAGGAGAGGTAGCATGAGAAATGAAAGGGTAAGGGAAACAATGAAAGAGGAGCCCTTGTACAGCAGGACAGAAACATCATGGCTAAGATGGTATGGGCACTTAAAGAGAACAGACAACAAGACAATCCCAAGAATAAGATACACAAAATAGAGATGCGAAGGAAACAGCCATGAGGAATACCATGGGATAGATGGCTGAAAGGTGTTGAGGAGTGTTTGGGGAAGGTGGGGGGACAGGAAGGGGGTGACGATTGTACCACAGTGAACGCAAAGATGGTATGAGAACACCACTAGATGGTGAGGCTTGTGTTCCAAACAGACCCATCCTGGGGCTGAAAACTGTTCAAGATAATGATGATGATGGTTAAGTCTGATTATCCTCTTGGTATTTTCTAGTATGCAAGCTTTATCAATACAATTGTATCATCAGCAAACATTATATACTTTAAAGTGCCCTCCAGTATCTTGGGTAAATCATTTAGGTAGACCAAGAATAGGAGAGGGCTAAGTATCAAATCTTGGGCTCATCATATTAAATATTTTCTCACTGAGAATATAATCTTATTCTTCTTTTATTATATACTGATGTGCACCTATGCTTGCTATGGTGGGGATATGACTCATCCAAGCATGGGTAACATCTTTAATGCCATACTATTTTAGTTTCCCTAGCAGTACTTTAAGATTTACTGTATCAAAAGCCTTGGCTACATCACAGAAATTTAGTGGTGTGCCAAAGGTGTATGTAAAACAAACTCCAAACAAGAAGAGAGCTCTTGACTAGACTGGGTTGCAATAGAGTGTGGAGTCCTGTCTCACAAATTCCAAGATTGGTTGTCCAGAAAAACTGCATATTTAGTGCTGAGTGTAACCATAAAACACAGAAATAAAAAAAACAAGTTTTCTGGAGTGGTACACTACTTCTTAAATATAATCCTTGAGTGTTAAACACAACTGAAGTTTCTTCTTCAGTCCATCTGATCCAATGTTTACAAGTGAGATTACTTCTTAGAGCTTTCCTTAGACACTCCTGCTGTTAACTAATATTACATTAACATTTTATTTTTGCAGTCTGCAATGATCAGTTCTAATTAAGTGTAAAATGTACAGAATATGGTTTTACTAATTAGTAGGTCTTTGTGTTGATGTAATTTTAAGTTTCCTTGTTATTTGACATGCAAGGTTTCATTTTGTGTGTGACCTTACAAAGTGTTAATTTTTAGTTGACAGGCCAATTCATGTTCCTGAATTGCCCGAAGTTGGTAGACATCAGAAGGCTTTGGCCAACCATCATTTCATTTTTGGCTGCAGCAAACATTAGGTAGCTGTTAGTATTTTGGGAGGTAGCCATTTTCATTTGTTTTGTTATTGTTTTGCACTTCATTGTTTTGAGTGTTTTTTATTCTGAAATACATTATCAAAATGAGTGACGAGACAATTCCTGGCACTTCCCATTAGTCATCTACAACACCTATTTTTAGAAGTAAATAAGTGCTAAATAGCAATGCATGCAAAATTAAGCTGCATGTAATTGAATGGTGCAAAATGGAAAGGGAGTGAAAAGAATTACTCCATCCCATCTACAAGAGCTGTTACTTGCACAGGACAAAGCACGTGCAGCATTTGGCAGTTCAGTTTCCAAGAATCATCCTGGCTAATCTCCAAAATTTCCAGGAAGATGAATTTTCATTTCAGATATTTGTTTGAGATCACTTTGAAGGAGCCCTCTTTTTCATCCAAATTACCTTATATTGTACCTACCATTACTGCCCTATTACTCTGTATGGAAACATTGCTTGTTATTGTATTATTTTGGATTGCAGTATAGTCCCACTGTCAATTAAATAGTCACTAATACAGCCTCATCAGATGTGAGGAAGAATCAGACATGTAAATGGAAGATTGTATTTTGGGTAGGATGTCCCTCATTTCATGGCATGATAAGTAATCAAAGCCTTGATGGAGGATCTTGTTCAGCTGTTCCAGTCCAGGGTGGTACCGGGTGATGAAGGGGACACTCCTTTATGGCTGGTTCTTTGGGTGTGGGAGGATTGGTGGTGTGAGGGTAAAATGGCACAGGAAATCTTTTTGCAGTCTAGGCATGGGGAATAGTGCCTGTCTGAAGGCCTTGGTGAGACCATCAGCATACATAGCAAGGGAGTTCTTGTCACTGCAGATACGCCATCCCCAGGTGGCAAGGTGGTATGGGAGGGATTTTTTGGTGTGAAAGGGATGACAGCTGTCAAAATACATATATTGTTGGTGGCTGGTGGGTTTCATGTAGGCAGAGGTGCGAAAGGAGCCCTCAGAAAAGGAGGTGGTCAACATCAAGGAATTAGGCATGCTGGGATGAGGAAGATCATGCGAAGTGGATGGATGAGAAGATCTTAAGGTTGTGAAGGAAGGAAGATATGATGTTTTGGCCCTGACTACATAAGTCAATGAACCTTAACCAGATGACTGGTTTGGTATTTTGGAAGGCTAGGAATGTCTCCTCTGGGTCTCATAAAAAAGTTGGCACAGGAGGGTGCCACACAGGTGCCCATGGCAGTGCTGTAGTTTTGTTTATGTACCGTCCCCTCAAAGGAGAAGTAGCTGTGGTTTCAGATAAAGTTAATAAGGTGTATGAGGAATGAGGTAGTGAGTTGGGAATCTGAAGGATGTTGGGAAAGAACTTCCCTGCTCTGTATGCTGAGGGTCTCGCATAGGCCATCACAGACAGGCACTATCCCCAGGCCTTGTCCACAAAAATATTTCCTGTGCCATTTCCCCTCACATCCCACAATCCTCCCACCATCCCCATGAAAGACACAAAGGAGTGTCCCCTTCATCACACAATACCACCCTGGACTGGAACAACTGAACCAAATCCTTCGCCAGGGCTTTGGTTACCTATCATCATGCCCTGAAATGAGTGACATCCTACCTGAGATACTTCCCACCCCTCCTGAAGTGGTGTTCCATCACCCACACAACCTTCCCAACATCTTAGGCCATCCCTATGCCATTCCCAAATCCAAACCCAAACCATTTCCACAAGGATCATATCTCTGTGGGAGACCCAGGTGTAAGATTTGACTAATCCACACACCCACTACTTACTACTGTAGTCCAGTCATAGGGTTATCCTACCCCATCAAGGGCAGGGCCAGCTGTGAAACCACCTGCCCACCAGGTAAAAAGGCCACCATCAAACTGTGTTAAGAGCAAAGTAGACCACCATATGACACAACATGCAGCTGAACATGACATACTTTATTTCAATGGCTGCTTCACTACCTGAGCCACCTGGATCCTCCCTTCCACCAGTGGCTTTTGTGAACTGCACACATGGGAGTTATCCTTACAACACATTCTCCACTTCCGTAACTATCCTAGCCTCAACCTATGGTTAACATGATGTCCACACACCCTCCACCCAACAATTTCATCCCCTCTGTCCTATTATCTCCTCCAAATTCCTATCTCCCACCCTGTTTATTTGCTCCCCTGTGCAAATACACTCGCCTATCTTTCCCCATTCTCCCCTATTTTTGCTTCTTTTGTGCCCACCTCCCTATCCCACAACCTCTGATGCTACACCTATTGGCCTTTTAGTCCCTGCACACTCCACGAGACAACATTTGTCTCTCTCCCCACTTGTACACTACTATCCCTTCCCCCTTCACTGGCCCCTCCAGATTACTGCTTGCATCCCTTCTGATAGTTGCATTCTGACCTGGAATTCTGGAGTTGGTGCTTATGTGTGCATGAGGTGTGATTGCTTGGTGTATGAATGGTGTGCATTTCTTTTGCTGATTAAGGCTACAGCCAAAAGCTTTATGTAAGAGTTGTAATTGTGCCTATTTTCAACTTAACTTGTCTTCTTTATGGTAAGTAGCATTTTGTCTTTTCTTACACAGATGATCATTTCAGTTTGTTAAGATCAAGAGCAGACTGCAGGCCACCCTTAAAAAAAAGTCATTTATAAATTAAATGAGATATGCCATAAGTATCACCAGATCACCAGTGTGAAATACATACCAAAAATTAGGAAATTTCAATTGTGTCAATAAGACTGTATACAAAGCATTGGAGGGTGGGAAGAGGAAAGAAATCCTAATAAAACTTCAATAAACAGTGGCAATGTGATCTGAAAGCTGGTCCTTCTCTTTCATACAATAAGTGTGGAACATAATTTTGTAATTTGGGCAGTTCGCTGAATTTAAGACTGGGAAGGAGAGGAGGGATTTTGGAGAGCATATTCTTCAGTTTAGTGCGCAAAGAATGGCAGGCAAAAGTTGTTGGTGATTATGTCCACTTACTCAAGTCAAGTATGGTACTGTCTGATGAGAATGTCTCTTCTTGTGCAGGTTAGCAGAATTAGCTGGTATATTATGAGTATGTACTGACATACAAGACAATTAAAATGAGTATAGCAATTTCAAATGCATATGAGGGTTTAATGCAGATACAGTAATAAGAATACCAGATAATGTGAAAAGGCAAAGGTCCAAAAGGCAAAGGTCCCGAGTTCAAGTCTCAGTCTGACACACAGTTTTAATCTGCAAGGGAGTTTCATATCAGTGCATACTCTGCTGCAGAGTGAAAATTTCGTTCTGAATGAAAAAATGTTCTACATTTTGATCATTGTGAAACTACAGTGAATCAGAAGCCTGCACACACTTGATGATGCACAAGTGAAAAGTTCCAAGGATAAGTGAAAAATGGACAATCACATAAGTTATTTTGCTTGTTAGAACATAACAATTGTCATGCTGCAGCCACAACACAGAGAAATTTTCTCACCAATACTATCAAGCACCTCCAAATACTAACATTATTTACAAATGGAAATGGCTGTTTGAAAAAAACAGAATACATGTGCAAAGAAAAGAAGGCCTGCTGGCCACATCTTCCGATAAACACATCCTATTTGAGCAATAGCTGGTGCGAAAGCTTAATACAGTTTCCACAGATTATATCTTTCAGGAAGATGGATGTCTGCATACTCTTATATCAACATCATCTAAACTGTTGAAGTGTTTTATCACGCTGTGTTGTTCTCTTGACATCTGTATCTCCAGACCTAATATCTGTAGATTTCTTTTTATGGAATTATGTGAAAGTCTCTATGTTGTTATTCGCTGAAAAATATTCCAGAGCTCAAAATGCTTGTTTGTAGTGGGCTTGCTTCTGTGACCACATAAGCTTTTAACGTTGCACGGCATTACCTTTTTAGTAACGGATTAACGATAAGAGAAGTTAAATTTGTGACTAATGTTGCGGTACACAGATATGTTACAGAACCGCATCACCCCTAGCCTATGGGATAAATACCTGCTGGAATGTATGACATTAATGCAGGATGGCAGCAGCAGACCATATTATTCGTTTCGGACCTCTTGATAAGTATGGAAGTGTGATTACACATGTCAGTCACATCGCGATTATGGGCAGCATGGGGTTCACACCTGAGCCTCAGGACGTGCGCTAGCAGCGCATGTCAGGTGTTTCAAGCGTCAAGCGTAGGATGCCCTACTTCATGCTACTGTTTCCTCTTTGATGGCTGTACAAGCATCAATAATGCGTTGCTTCATGTCCTCTGGTGTTGTTAGTTCATGTTGGTAAACAGCATCCTTCACTGCTCTCCAAAGAAAATAATCCAGCGGTGTAAGGTCCAGAGATCGGGCAGGCCACCTAACTGGGCCACCTCGTCCAATCCACCTACCAGGGAACTTATGGTTCAGAAGTCGTTGTGCTCGTAAGGCGTTATGTGCAGGGCATCCATCATGCTGATACCACATGACCATTCTCCGGTTCAGAGGTACGGTGTGCAATGGAACAGGAAGATTGTGTTGTATAAATCTGGAGTATTGTCGGCCATTTTGGATGCCATGTATAAAGAAAGGTCCGATAATGGTATATCCAATAATCCCACACCAAACATTAACTTTCCACGGACGTTGATGCTCTACCTGATGGAGTCATTTTGGATTGTCTGCGGACCAATAATGCATATTCCTCATATTGACAATTCCTTTGTTGGAGAATGATGCCTTGTCGGTAAAGAGAACATCTGCAAAAAATTTGGATTAGTCAGAAGTTTTTGCTGAGCCCACCGACAAAATGTTACCCTATTGTGGAAGTCATTTCCATGAAGATCCTGGTGTAAATGAACATGGTAAGGCTGAAATTTATGACGTTTAAGAATACGCTGTGCAGTTGATTTCGACACACCAACTTCACGTTCAATTTCACGTGTGCTGATTTGAGGATTCACAGCTATGGTAGCGAGCACAGCAACTTCAGCAAGTTCATCGCGCTTGTTCTAGGACGATGTCGAGGTCTTGGATTTAAGCTTCCTGTTTCACGTAGACGAGATGTGAGATGACCAAACATCTGGCGCGAAGGGGATGGCTTGTCAGGGAATCGTCTTCTGTACAGTCATTCTGCCTGAACAGCATTTCGTCCACCTACAACAGGGTACAGTAGAGGTATGTGGAGTAGGGTAGAAAACAGACATATTAACTTAATAATCATAATGTTCGCTGACAGTACTACCAACAAACAGGCAATCTCATAACGTATTTCCCATCAACGTACATTCTCCATAGATCAGCAGCATTTCTAACATATCTTCATGTGTGTACATTATACTGTACAGTATAAGTTCCACAACACAACGTTTATTCACAATGTGTACTACTTCCGTGCCATCACTAGGTTACTCTCCTGCATGACTACACTGGCAAGCGGTGTACTGCACGCCAAAGCAACAACAAATGGGATGCTCGGAGGGTGGTGGAGTACAGGAGTTTGCATGGGTTGCAAATCATAAACAAGACGAAGTGGTAACTGTGGCAGTAGTGGGAACTACGTTGGACACTTGATTAGGTAGAGCCAGGCCCTGCGCGACAGGCACAATGGGTCATACAATGCATTAGATAAACATTATTTTGGGTGTGCAGGATAAATAAGACAACCTGACGGGTGTACACCAATCGGTACTGGTTCATATTATGTACGTAGATACGTAAAACGTGCAAGAGGGAAACCATTATGTGCTTATGAGAGTTGATGGCAGCAGACCGTATTATTCGTTTCGGACCTCTTCATAAGTATGGAGGTGTGATTACACATGTCAATCACATCGCAATTACGGGCAGCATGGGGTTCACACCTGAGCCTCAGGACGTGCGCTAGCAGCGAATGTCGGGTGTTTCAAGCGTCAACTTCGCGTCTTAATATCTCGGGATGTAATGGGAATATTGTGATGCAATCAATGCCATTGTGTATGTGCTTTGTCATGCTATGGATTGCTGAAGAAAAAGTATAGGAGGTCCATTTAAAAAAACGTATGTTTGTGTTAAAAAACACACATGCTTTCGTTTTAGAATATTTCCAAATATGTACATTCGTGGGCCCCAGTCCTACATTGATACCGGTGAAAGTCGTTTTCCAATAGCTGTTATTGTTCCAGAGATATTTTGGGTGGACAAGATAGCTGGGACACCCTGTATTTAGGGCTATTTGACAGATGTGTATCTTTGGTCAACAGGACTATCTTCTAAATGTGATGGAATCCACTTTTCCACTACCACAATTACTCTCAGTTCATATCACTTATTTAACTGTATTTTGTGGCAAACAGTGTCAAATGTTTTAGTTAGATCAAGGAATATACCTGCTGTATAGTTCCCTTTATGTAATGCTTCTAGCACATGTTTTGTAAGCTATAGTGTTTCCTATTCAGTGCCTTTCTGAAATGATCACTGGAAGGTCGTATTCATTCAAATAGTTTGTAAGTATATCTTTCACAATAGCTTCTATTATTTTTGCAAGCATGGGTGTACAGAGAAAGGCCTATAATGTTATATATTTTCAATGTCACCCTTTTTAAAGACAGGCAGTAATTTAGAATATATTAAGTAACAACCCAGCTCGTATTATTGATTTAGAATGTCAGCTAATGGTGGTGATAGACTCTATACAGTCCTTAATCAGACAGGTTGGTACTTTGTCCAAATCTGCTAACATTTTATTTTTCAGCTTTATAGTTGCTTAACATACTTCATCTTTGGTGTAGAAAGGGTGACAGTTATTAAGAGTGCAGATGTTGCTGGTTATTGCATGGGTTAAGGTAGGACATAGTTCTTATGGAGCCATCAAAGAGTTGGCAATTGATGTCTGAGATTTTAAAACTGGGTGTAAGATACAGAAGGGAAATGGGGTGAGATGGTAGGTTTGTGGAAAAATAAGGACAGAGTGTCTTAGTTCTAAGTCCAGGCCACAACACAAATATTAGATGTATCAATAAGGTAGGAAACTGGACCAACTTCACTGTCTTTGAGTGAATGGTTTATTTCTCTGTAACTAGTTTCAGGACTAATGCCAATCATCAGACAGCAGTGATCATTTCTTGTAGAAATTTCGCATGTGTAGTCTACAATGTACTAGACCCTGTAGGATCACACAAAGAATTCAGTCTCATTTGAGCATTCCTTCTGATCTTCCATGAGTCTCACATTTTTCCTTTATGGAGTCTGTCTTCAATTCACATTGCCCCTGGTTTCTTAGGGACTTCATTCTCTGACCTAAGATTTCATTTGTTTTCTTGTCTCTGTATAATTTCTGTCCTCAATTTCTATTAGACCAATTTGTGCATTTTCAAGGTCAAGTTTGGCTTGTGTGGACCACAGTATTGTTAACTTCACTTCTTGTATGTATGTTAGAATTCTGTTGAGTCTTGTTGGTGGTGGCTGGCTCATGTACCCATAGAATTTTAAACTTATTTTTCTGACATCTGCTGCTACATTTGACGTCTTCTCTTTGGTTTCCCTAGAGTGTAGGATCCCACTTCTGTCAGTTTTGTCCTGAGAATTTCTCTCATGATTTGGTGTTCTTCCATTGTTATGATTTCCATGTTGCTTTTTGTATGGAGTGTTAGTGTCTCACTTGCACGTACTGTTTCAGGCTTGATTACTATCTTGCAGTGTCTGATCTTTGTTTGAATGGACAGGAATTTCTTATTATTTTGTCTTGTTTTGCCTTAAGCTCTCTTCATTTTTTCTAGTCAAGTGAGATATTTTGTTCTCCTGTGGATTCAAGGATTCCATGTAGATATTTGAAATGTGTAACTCTTTATATTGCCATATTTTGTGTGTAATTTTTGTGTGTTTAATTTTGAGCATAATATTTCTAATTTGTGGAAACAGATTTGCATGCCAACTTTTGCTGCAAATTCTTTTAGTTGTTCTGTTTGTTTCATTGCTGTTGCTTTGTTATCTGAGAGTACAGCCGTGTCACCTGTGAAAGCTACATTTGAGATTTCTACCTCGTCCTGGGATTGTCCTAGTCATGTTCATTTCCAGTGTCCTTGAATTTTCACTTCTTTTCCCCATTCCCTCATTTTTTCCAGAGCTAGACTGCAGAATAGTGGAAATAATCTGTCGCCTTGGTGTACTCAATTTTGCTCATGAAGGAATTGAAGATTTCTCCCACAAATTCAACCACCAATGATGTGCTAGCAAATGTTGGTTTGATTAGTGGTTGTGTCTTTGAGTAAAGTCCCTGTTGTTCTAAGATATTGAAGGATGATTGTTGGTCAACAGAATAATAACCTTTCTTGAAATCTATTCAAGGGCAAATGATGAGTATTCCTGATAACTTTGTATTTTAGAATTATTTACAGACTGAAGATTTGTCTTGCACAAGAATAAACAGGACAGCAGCCTGCTAGGTATTCACCAGTTTTGTATTGTAATTGTACTTGTGCTCTCTAGAGCAAGCATGCTGAGAAAATTTTGTAGGTGAGTTAACAGGGGGATTCCGCTGTAGTTAATCACATTCTCCCTATCTCCTTTCTTGTGCAGCAGATAGGTAAGCTAACATTTGCAGTCACTAAGTTTCTCTGTTTGTCTTATGGTAGTGATTATTTGTGTAAGTACCTGTAAAAACTACTGTGAGGCTCTTTACTACTGTTGCACTGATGCCATCTTCACTGGATGTCCTATTGTTTTCTAATGTAAGTATATGTTTGCTGAAATCTTCACATGTTGGTGGGAGTTTTCTGAGTGAATGGAGGTGCAGTCCTATGTTGAGGATCTTTTTCAGGTTCAGGGCAGTTAAGGAGATCAGAGAAATAAAATGCCAGTTCCTGACAATACTCTTATTAGTTAATGTGAGTTTTCCATCTTGTTTTATAGAGCAGATGTTGCAAGTTGTGAACCCATGGAAATTTCTTGCAAAAGTCCTTTATAATTCTCTTGTGGTTGTAGAAGTTTTCCTTATAGCATCCAGTTGTTCCTTCATGTACTTTCTCTTGGTTTGCCTAGTGAGTTTTCCATCTTGTTTTTCAACTCTGGTGATTTTTTTTACTGTTGTAGTCCTGTACAAATTGTTTGTGTCTTTCTAGTGGATTTTCATATTTGGAGTCCCACCATGGGTATTTAGTGTTTTTCTTCCATGGTATCAGTTCTTCGGCTTTTTGTGTGATCTTCCTATGGAATTATTCTCCTGTGTTTGCGTATTGTCTTTCCCATTCCCTCTTTACATTGGATTCTGTAATGTTTTCATGCCAAACCTCTCTGTGTGCTCTTTTCTTAGGAAGTTTCTTTGGTGTGAATTTCATTGAGTTAGCTAGTGGTCTGAATCAACTTTCACACCTATGTCATGGATCTTCTTTGTAGACTGAGTAGGAAATCGCAAGTTGGTCTCTTTGCAATTCTTCCATCAGCTGTACACATGCCCTTCATTTTATGTCTTCATGGGACTTTCCTGAGGGATGTTGATTATCTTAAAGTTATTCTGCTAGCATTGTTTGATGGGTATCATGCCATTTTTGTTTGTACATTTGTGCACAGGAAACTCTCCCACTGTTCTCTGGTGATTTTTTTCTCTGCCTAGCAGAATTTTTATGTCACCTTCGAGGGCCTTGGCCATCACAGTCTCTAATGCTGCCCAGAATTTATCATCTGAGTTGGAGTCTTTTTTTGTTGCCTCAATTAGTGGGGGCATGCATGTTTGTTGTGTATTTCTTGCGTGCACACTGTAGAAGTTCATATTGAAAGTTCCAAGAAATGTAGAAGTTTTGTATGGAAGTTGGCCAGAGAACTCACACTTTCTCTGTGATCATGTAAGTCCAGGTTCCCCAGAACCTGAGTTGCTGGTTGCTGTCTGATCATCATGGATTAGTTACCACCTGGAGTACTGTTTTTACTGCTTGCTCAAGTAATGGTTGGTGCAGTGTTTCCACAGGGAAACTAAAACCAGGGATTGTTAGTTCCTGGGGCACTTATCTGCATGCCTCGAAAGATGGGCGTCAACCATACATGTAACTGCCACATAGCACAAATATTAAAGACAATGGCTACTGCAACAACGAAATAACTTAGCTGCCATGGCACCAGATGTAAATATAACTCTCGCCCATTAACTTGTTTGTTCATGGTTCATCATGTCATACATCCATGAAACACCCCATTGCCATACCTACATATTGAAATGTGGTACATGAGCTCAGATGAGAGGGTCTAGAAGAACTAGGTCTCAAATGTCACACTTAAGAAATACAATTTCATTAACCATAAAGTTTATGATATATATGATATTAATTCACTTAATACAATCCAAATGTCAGCAAAAGTCTGGTTAAGTTGAATGACAATACACGAAATGAAGCAGGACTCAACCATGCCCAGTTGCAGGCAGTGGGTGCCATTTAAAAGGAGGCTACCAATTCAGTGCATTAGCAACTACTTTTGTAATATACAGAGAAACTATTTAAGAACCTTAGTAGAAAACCATCAATAATAAAGACAAAGAGAATCACAAAACCTTTAAGCAACATATTAAGAAGCCTGCAAGTGTGGGCAGGGGTCGGGGATGTTGGCTGATTGCCTGTCTTGTAATGATGTTTACAGTAAGGCCTTAGTCCAATATATATATATATATATATATATATGTGTGTGTGTGTGTGTGTGTGTGTGTGTGTACAGCACACACACACACACACACACACACACAAACACACACAAGCGCACGCGCGCACGCGCGCACACACACACACACACACACACACACACACACACACAGAGAGAGAGAGAGAGAGAGAGAGAAAGAGAGAGAGAGATTTCATTTGCTTAATACAATCCAAACGTTAGAAGAAGTCTGATTATGTTGAATGGCAATACAATAAATGGAGCAGGACTCTCACCTGCCCAGTAGTTCCAGGCAATGTAGAATATGAAATCTTATATGAATATAATAATAATAATCACAAAACCTTTTGATACATACATGCAAAGTATAAGAAGACCCATCAAGAGCTAAATCTTTTAGACAGTTTTGATTAAAGGATCTAGGTGCACATTCCTAAAGAAACAACTGTTAAATGACAACCTGGTACTAATTAACACAAACTGACTGACATTTGTGCAAGAAACAAAATTAAAAAAACAACATCATAAAACACATCCACCATTGCAAAACCAATGTTAATTACCACCTGCACTCCTCTTTCTTTGACAAGACCAACTAGCTGTGTCACCAAAATGAACACGTACATTTACATCCATTAACAGAAATACAACAGGATACCGTATAACCTTCGTTTCCCATGCCTCTGAAGTTACATCAGTGCTTCACAGATTGACCAAGTAATAACCAATTGAACCTAAGGTGTGGCAGATTTAGTTATGTATAATACAACTAATCTGCCTTGACTTGCAGTAGTAGCCATCAATTTAAGAGTGCAATCACATGAGTCACTTCCAATTGTTGATAACAAACCAATGGTAGCTGTGTGAGCTGGGTGGGGAGGGCAGGTTGGTGGTGCTGAGGGTGTACATACACCACAATCCAAATGTTGGGAGAGGTGCTCACCAACACACCAAATTCAAATGTACTGAGTACTCCGGCACAGCTATGGACAGAACCTAACTGCAGGTCTTTCTCCAATACCTAAGACAGACATGACCTCTTAAGTCTTCCAATGGTAGGTAGCAGTTCAGTGGCATATGGTCACTGACATCTTCCACTGGTAGGAAAGGAGCTCACTGTCCACTGCTGAAACGAAGAATGACTTCCCACAGTACCGCTCACCTGCAGCAGAACTTTGAAATATGTCACATGCCACTCTGAGCACATGACAAGCCAAGTGCTAGCCATTGAGATTACACATACAGCCTATCAATATGAGGCACAATGGCTCAAAATCACCCCCTCCCCCCCCTAAACTACAGCACCCCGGGATGGAGTTCACAAGAACAATCTTTAGTACCAAGACCCTTCTTCACCTGATGCAGATGTATTCTTTTTTCTCTGGTAGTCAGGTTCTGAATCAACAGCTAACTGGAGTAAGTAGTTACCCAAGTCTGCAATTCCCCAGTCAATGGGTTAACAACTTGATGACAATTTTATCGTTGCTCTTACCCTGCACCAACTTCCTTAACAAAGAACACATCCCCAACGTAAAAGTTGGCTTGATGACTACCCTTGTTATATTGCACTGCCTCTCTCTGAAGCATCTGGTCAATATTAGATTTACCTCACTTGCAATTATCCTGGATAGTCTCAGGACTACCCGTTTGTGATGAAGCAAGCTGGGATCTTTTTACTTCTTCTCCTGTTTTGCCAGCTGCCTCCTTAAATTCATTTTATATTTAGTTTTTGTCTAATTAACTTTAACATGCATGAGTATAACCTGCATTTTCATAAAAGAGTAAGGTTGGCCCTCAGTCTTAAGAAATAGAGCACCAGGTCTAATTTTGTGCTAGCTTTCTGTATGTCATTAATTTCCTAATTTATTTTGACCATTCTTGGTTAACGTCTTTTGTTAAAGGGTGACATCTGTAATTGTTTTGTGACAAATTCTATTGTTGACTTATAAACAAACATAAATTCTGAACCAATTATAAACATTTGGAAGAAGAACTACTATGTTTCTTAAAGTATTTATTTGGCTTCATTCGAAAACATATTAGCAAAGTCAGCCCTTCATTAATTCCAAAATAATTACCAGGTTTGTCAAACTATTGTTTGTATAATTATATCTGTTAATTTCATTATTTAAACAAATAATTCAGCCTAAACTTTGTGGTAGGAGAAACCATTGAAAAGAAGGAATTTTTCGATGTATTCAGTTAATTGAATGAGTTATGTTTTAATTGTATATCTGTATCTTAAATATCAGACAATTTATAGTTTCTATGTCTATTATTGTGAGGGTACATAAAGGACAGATTTTTGGTCCTGAGTCAAACAGGTCACAGCTGATTTTTAGAGGGGAATTATGTACTATTTCAAGTAACACAAATAGGCCATGGGTTAAAACAATGACAGTGTCTTTTCAATTTATTTGAGAAATAGTGTCAATGTACCTTATTATTCTGCAAGGACTGTGAACTATGTTGTTAGGTATTTACTGCTCATAGATGTTCAACAGCAAACTATTGTAGCAGTATGCTGATGTTTGCCTGCAAACTATTAATGATGCTTATCAAATGTTAACCAATAGTGAACTGGCCATATAACTGTGTAATACTGGGCAGTTGTGAGCAGTGAAAGAAAAGAACTGTGAAATGCAACTGAGTAACTGTCGGCTACATCATTTATAGTAGTCAGTGTTGAACTTCCACCCGCCCCCCATTTATCAGCCAGTATAACAATGCAGTATGTCAACATTGAGGACTATCAACGAAGAAATAAAGCAAGTGAACATCAAACATTCTCGGAGGAGGTCATTCACCAATCACAAATTAAGACAATGCATAGTTGATTAGATAGGTGAATATTAAGGTTTCAGAAGGTACCTTGCGATTCTCATGGGTTGTGGTATTAAACGTCAGATTCAGCCAGGGGATGGACTTTTCCCACCTGGTATGGGTTGTGAATGAAATGTTATTAGTGCCACCTTTAGGTTGCGGTTTACCATTTCAGCAATACATGTTTGAGGATAATTGGGGATAGTGGTTGTATGAGATATTCCATTCCGAAAACAATCCTCTGAAACAAACCATGGAGCAGAGTCACTGACCACGGATTTTGGTGGTCCAAATACCAAGAAAATTTTACTGAGAAGCCCTATCTTTACTCCAGCTGTCATTCTTTTGCTAGGCACCATGAACAAAAAACACAGAAATCAATATCCACTAAAATATACTTATTATCCACCTGGGTTTGCAGTAACAGGCTGACATAATCAATGAAGATTTCATCAATGGGGCTCTCCAAATGCATGGAGCAAAGAAACCCTCTTCACATATTAGTGTTGGGTATAGCAGTCTTACAGATCACACATTGGCCCACTATCCTTGTTTATGGATGGACAACTCAATTCAGAAAATCTTTGATCCTTTTGATTGTCTTAAATATTCCTAACTGATACTTAAAGGCTATGGGGGCTTATTCAAGGGGCAGACAGATTTTCATTCAATTGACCCTCCAAGGTTATGTAACAGAGCAGCCCTTGTGTAACTGACAACCCAGTACTTCATCCTCGCAGCAAGTTTCTGTCTCATCTCCTGAGGCTCAGAATCCTGCTCTTCCTTTTCTTTAAGATCTCTCAACAGTGAGGGTATTTTGATTAATATACTGAAACTTTAAGCTCACACTGCTCTTCCGGAAGATCACCTGGGTGCCTCACCACCTCTTCAAACATGTGGCGTAACACTTCTGCAGCTGGATTTTTGGAACCATTTACATGTTTAACTGGAAACCAAAAGGCTGAAATATGCAACACACAGCTTGTGTTTTGAACAATTTTACCAGGTCACACATACAATAAGCTAAACACTTTGTTATCAGTCTGGAGGCAAAATTACCAGTGATCAAGGTAGATTTTAAACTTTTCTTATGTGAAAAGCATACCAGTGCCTTGAGCTCAAACTGAATACTTCATTTCAGTTGGAGGTAATAATTGCAAAATATGTCCAACAGGACACCTATCACCAACCTGCTCTTGAAAGAAAATGGTTGTGATGCATGAGAGGCACAAGTTTGAACAATGAATGGATCATAAAATTTCAGAATAGCTAGGACTGCAGCGTTGATCAATGTGGATCTTAATGCTTCAAAAGTGGCCTGCTGACAGTTCGTCCAATCACAGGGTTCTGCTTTCTTACACAGCTGATTCAAGGGTGCTGCTAGCTCAGCAAATCTGCACGCAAATTTTGTAAAAGAATTAACTTTGATGACAAAATGAGGAATTTTTGGGGGTGTGGAGGAGGCGGGGCATAAAGACTCTAATCGCCTTAGCTCAACCTTCACTTGTGGACACTAAATATCCTAAAAAGGAAATTTCCTGCTTGGGCAGTTTCATCTTATTACATGTAACTGTGAGGCCAGCACACTGTAGATTTGTTAAAACTTGACACACATGCTTCACATGTTCAGAAAAGGTCTTGCTGTACAGGATGACACTCTCCAAATAATTGAAAATCATCATAAATTTTAGATCACCTGAAACCAAATGCAAGAGTGTGAAAATAATCACAGCTCTCATTGATTAATCAAAGGAGATTCTGTTAAATTCACACAAATTCCAATTAGTACTAAATACAACAACCAGTTTGAAATCCCCCATCAATATGATTTGATGATATGTAGCACGCTCCAGCAAACGAAGTAAAACAATTATGGAGATTCAATAGGAGGGCCAATTCCAGCACAACCTTTTGGTCTACAGCTCTATAACTGATGAGTGATCTGCATGCAACATGATTAAGCTTAGGCATCAAAAACAAAGGTGACATATACAGCAATGTAAATGGCCTAATCACACTGTAACCCATAATTTCATTAAGAAGCTGACACAGTATCTTCATTTTAGGAAGCAACAGTTGGTGAGGGGCCTGGCGCACTTGTACCTGATCAGATAACTATCTAGTACTTGATTTCATCAGTAATCCTCAATTTGTCAGTAGGCACACTGGGAACTTGTTTGAACATTTGAAGTAACTGCTGTGTTTTTTCAGTGGACAAATCACAAAGATCAAATTCATCAGAACCATTGGACCTCTTGTTTAAATCTGATGCCTCACTATGATCGCACAGTTTATACCATTTGTTCAGCTGAAATTTAACATGGAACTGCCTATCACTTCAGTCCAATACTAACTCCATACGCTGGATAGAATCACAGCCAAAAACAAGGGGAATGTTTAATCCCTTGGATATCAGTAATTTTAATGGCCTCAATAAATTATCCATCTTGCAATAAGCTCCCACCCACCCAACCAGAGGTAAGAGATGACCACTGACAGTTCGACATGCCTCAGTCATTGGCTGCAGTGAAGAAAACTTCCATGGATTCTTACTTCTCATTTACCAATTACAGTCAAGAATGGAGACAAAACTCCCTGAAACCAAGAATGTGCACACAGGTTCTTAGGTGATAATGGCACACACAGATGCAAGTTCGTGCTTCATCACCACCTTCACCCTGTTACTGTTTTTGGGAGAATTCTAAACTGCCCCCCCCCCCCCCCCCCCCCGCCCTCCCCCCAATTCCTTTTCCTTTGGTGTCAATTACTCCCTGACGGCCTTCCTTTTGAATGTCAATCACAGACAAAATATCTATCTCTGTGGCAACAATATCAAATGTCTCACATGGAAAACATTTCCTTTAACTACATGCACCCATTACAAAGAGCTCTCAACCTTACTGGTCTCCATATAATCACACCTCTCATAACCTAGCCTGATGCTTTCAGCCACTAACATGTACAACTCAGCAAAGTTCCTTGGTTTTTCAGAAAATACTATACAAGAATGGTTTTCAAGCCTAATATCTTTCAACAACTCCACCTCCTTTGGTGAACTGAATATTCAAAGTGGTCCTACCTGCCCAGATTTGCTGTATATATTTTGCTGAAGATTCCCTGATTCTCTTGCATATGGAAGCAAAGCCTATCTTTTAAGTCTGTCTTAACCGTTATGGATGGTTTCTAGGGTACAATTCTCTCCCACAATCCTGTCAGTGTGCCCCATTTCTTGAAAATAGCAGTAATAATTTGACTCAAAGACGTATGAAACAGGACATACAACATTTGCAAAATCACAGCATGATCTATTTTATGATCCACAGTTTGCCCTTCCAATGTATCTGAGGACCATAAAAATCTGAATGTACCCAGTATATTCTCAACAGAGGGATCCTTGATACAGTGGAATACAAGCAAAATTGGATTTGATTAACTTAGCAAAATAATGAACTCTAAAAAGTTAACATCACTAGCTTGCATACCACTCCTTTCTTGCCCTGTTTCTTTCACCAGCTGGAATGACCTGCTCAGGAACACTAAATTAAGCAGACCCCCACTCTAGCACATTTATCCTCACCTGCAGTTCTGTAACAATATTGTGAAGTTCACTAATAACAGGAACCTGTTCTGGTTTGGAGTTAATGAGCTACAAACCCTTCACATCATTGTGCCAGTAATTAATTTGCACTTGCATGTGGTATATCTATGTATGGGAAGGACCCCATTCCAGGAATTGATGGTTTCTCTAAACACTTGAGAGTTGGTGCAAACAAACGAGGTGGCACTTACCTTGCCAATAGTGTTCGCAGTAACTTACTGATGACGGGCCACCACAACATACAGCCAAGCAACCAACTGAGCTGCTCCTCTCCCCAAACTAGCCGCACTTGAGATAAATCTGTAAAACACCACCTTATGAGATACTGATGATAATCTCGAAACTTTCTAATATGCATACAAAGTGAAAGAAGACCGACAAAGGCACAATTAATCCTTGAATTTCATTGAAGGGTCCAGCTGCATACCCCTAGAGAAACAACTTAACGTCTGAAACAACTTCCGTTCCATACCAAGAAGTCCCTTCCATTCAGCCTAGCCACCCAGGGTCTCACTGAAGCCTTCACAGACTGCAGTTATCCTCCCAACCTTGTACGAAAACAAATCTCCCATGCCTTATCTTTCCAGTCTCCAACATCATCCCAAAGTCTTACTGTCCGGCCACAGAGGAGCATTCCTCTTGTAACTCAGCACCACCCAAGACTGGAGCAACTGAATTACATTCTCTGCCAGGGTTTTGACCACCTCTCATCGTGCCCTGAAATGAGAAACAACCTGCCCACTATCCTTTCTACCCCTCCCACAGTGGTATTCCACCATCCACCAAACCTATGCAATATGCTTGTCCATACCTACACAACCCATGCTTCCAATCCTTTACCTCACAGCTCATATCCCTGTAATGGACATAGATGCACGACCTGTCCCACACATGCTCCCACGACCACCTACTCCAGTCCAGTTACAAACATCACCTATCCCACTAAAGGCAGTGCTACAAGTGAAACCAGTCATGTGATCTACAAGATAAGTTGCAACCACTGTGCTGCATTCTATTTGGGCATGACAACTAACAAGCTGTTTACCCGAATGAATGGCCACTTGTAGTGTTTCGAGAATTTTCGCGTAAATTCTAGAACCACTCAGCCTTCCACAATCTTGAGCACATGATATTTTAGATGTGAGTGGGAGAAAGGAACCCTATCTACTGTGCATCACGTGTCTGTGTGTGCAGGTGTGAAATTAGTCGCAAGCAAAAGGTTCATGCGGCAGTTGAACAGCACTGGCAAGTATTTGTCTGGCCATCCATGGAAGTCATAGGGAAAGCACACAGAAGAACCAAGGAACTTCTGTGTTATTCTGTGCTATTTGTAATTGTGACTATTGTTAGTGACAAAAGAACAACTGAGATTCAGAATTGTGAAAAAACTTTTAACCCAGACTTGCTAGAGGCAAGATATGTTTATGATTTCTGTGGATGTTAAACCAACTCTGCATTAAATGTACCTTAATTGTATCTAATGTCAGATGACACGGGCAAGTTACATGGAGTCAAATATTTATGTGATAACTGACAATTTGTTCTTTATGAAAGCTGAAATATACTGACAGTGAACTAAAAGTATTCTTAGAATACCTACTTATTTCATGAGTAAAGAGAGAGTCTTATATATTCCTTTAACTAGCATCATTCTTCAGAGAAGAAGTTTTTGGAGATTGACATAGCCAGCTATCCAGAGAAGAAGATTGGCTGCGCATACCAAGTAAGTCGATGCGTCTAAAAGAAGTGAGAAGGTTGCAATCCAACTTCACACATTCTTGTCGTCAAAAGAGTTTGAACGTAGCAACCGGTGTGAAAGGACTAAAAAAAAAAAAAAAAAAAAAAAAAAAAAAAAAAAAAAAAAAAAAAAAAAAAAAAAAAATTACACAGGAATTTTAAGGCCAGAAACGAGAAAGGTGGATGTTGTATGTGGCCATAGCAACCAAACCAAACGTGATAAGGAATTTGCTCCGAGACTTCTGAACATGACTGAGTATTCAAAAGAGAAAAACATTTGAATTGAGAAATATTGAAGAAGGTTCCACTGTGTTCCTCTAAGAAGAAATATGCCGAGATCATGCTGACTAAGAAGATCTGGTGTAGGGAGTATACAGCTCTCAGATGCCTCGTGGGGACGCATATGTGGAAATCAACATCGGATGCCACTGGCACCAGTTGCTATTCACCGGTGCTGACCTGCTGTCACACCCGCTCACCTACACTGCGAGAATTCCACTCCAATTCTATTCAGTACCTTAGTGAGAAGTTATACAAACTATTTAATGGACTTTACTAGTGTAGTTATTACACTTAACGTTAATTTTTAAATGCTCACAAGGTCTAAAGCTTGTAAAATCATGGATCCTGTTCAGCAAGTTGGAGAGATGTCAGAACCAGACAGGGCTATGAGAATTACTTAAGAAGGGCCTGACTGGTCTGAGTTAGTAAATCTAATCGAAGCTCAGAATCTTAAGATAGGCTCATTACAGTCTAACTCAAATGCTTAGAGGGAAGCTTTGAATGCCCAGAATATTAAGTAGTAGTTGTTGTTGTGGTCTTCAGTCCTGAGACTGGTTTGATGCAGCTCTCCATGCTACTCTATCCTATGCAAGCTTCTTCATCTCCCAGTACCTACTGCAGCCTACATCCTTCTGAATCTGCTTAGTGTATTCATCTCTTGGTCTCCCTCTACGATTTTTACCTTCCATGCTGCCCTCCAATATTAAATTGGTGATCCCTTGATGTCTCAGAACATGTCCTACCAACCAAACCCTTCTTCTAGTCAAGTTGTGCCACAAGCTCCTCTTCTCTCCAATTCTATTCAGTACCTCCTCATTAGTTATGTGATCTACCCATCTAATCTTCAGCATTTTTCTGTAGCACCACATTTCGAAAGCTTCTATTCTCTTCTTGTCTAAACTATTTATCATCCAAGTTTCACTTCCATACATGGCTACACTCCATACAAATACTTTCAGAAACGACTTCCTGACATTTAAATCTATACTCGATGTTAACAAATTTTTCTTCTTCAGAAACGCTTTCCTTGCCATTGCCAGTCTACATTTGATATCCTCTCTACTTCGACCATCATCAGTTATTTTGCTCCCCAAATAGCAAAACTCCTTTACTATTTTAAGTGTCTCATTTTCTAATCTAATTCCCTCAGCATCACCCGAATTAATTTGACTACATTCCATTATCCACGTTTTGCTTTTGTTGATGTTCATCTTATATCCTCCTTTCAAGACACCATCCACTCCATTCAACTGCTCTTCCATGTCCATTGCTGTCTGACAGAATTACAATGTCATCGGCGAACCTCAAAATTTTTATTTCTTCTCCATGGATTTTTAATATTAATTTTATATTAATATCTTATATTAATATTAAGTTAGGCTCTGTAAATGCTGCTCTAAGTGAAAAACTAGATGCACAGAGTTGGACTTTAAGTAGAGAACTAGACTCGGTGAAGTCCCAGCTGAATGCCCAAACAACGAATTTAGGATTGTTAAATGCTAAAGTCGACTCACAGAGCAAAGAATTTGGTAATCTACACGAAGGCATGGATGCTTTAAAGACTGCATTTGACACCTTGAATAGTAAAGTATAGGATTTGAAATTAGACTTAAAGAAAGAATTAACCAATTCATTGGACATTTGTGTAAATCAACTGTTCACTGACTTTAGTCTGAAACAGAAAGATCAATTACAACATTTAGGAAGAAAGTTAGAATTTGATATTGAGGGAAAAGTAGTACTGTAGAATCATAAATCAATGAAAATTTAGGATCATTTGAAAATGTATGCAATGTTAAGTTTGATGCTGTAAAGCAGGGATTGCATACTTGAATAGTGAGTGTTGAAAAGCAAGATACCGTATTTACCCGAATCTAAGCCGCACTCGAATCTAAGCCGCACCTGAAAAATGAGACTCGAAACAAGGGAAAAAAAGGTTTCCCGAATCTAAGCCGCACCTGAAATTTGAGACTCGAAATTCAAGGGGAGAGAAAAGTTTTAGGCCGCACCTCCAAATTGAAACAAAGTTGGTCCATTGTAATATGAGACACAATTTAGGTCGAATGAATGACGATACAGCTACAGTAGTTTGGTTCGAGTTGTAAGCTTTAGCAGGTAGCCATTGCTATGCGTCAGGCGCTCCGTCCGTATTTATACGGGTACCCTTCCTTTTTCATGTGCTTCGTCTGGTTTGAATTGATTGCTTATTTTGTTTGATCTGATAAGTGCAGTTTTCTCTGTTATAGGTGTTTACGTCACTCTAAGCTGAATATGCATCACTGTACTGTGTCATGCATTGTTTGTCGCATTCTGATAGTGCGTGTTTACGGCCTGTCGCCGTTCGCGGCATGGCTTGCTTTTGTGCGCGCTACCGCCGCTTACAACTAAAAAGAGGCGAATCGTCTCATTAGCGAAGCAATGTCAAGAGACTGCTATTTGTTGTTACTTACACTGCTGCTTTCTTTGAGAATGATCAACAAGAACCAAATAATAGGCTGCGTATGATAGAACATGTTCTGAACGAGAGTTAGGGGAAAATTTTTCTCCGTTTGAAAATCTTTGCGGCCGCTTCTTTAGTACATCAAATTCTGCACAGAAATTAGAGTCATCTTAGATTTAAAAATCTAGTCAGTTGCCGTGGTTCATTTCTGACTGACACGATAAGTGTATTCTTCCGCGTTTGCTGTTGTCTCACTCTAGTTTCGTAGTTAGGAAGACAGGATTTAAATGAGATAGCAACAAACACGGAAGAACACATGGCAAAATGTTTATATTCGTATTATTCTTATTGTGAATGGTGAAGAGAATACTGCTTGTGATTCACATTTCATAAGGTTACTATTAGCAAGCAACCATCTCTTCTCACAGGTAGGAAAAAATTCAGAACGTAGAGTTGGCCATATTGAAAAACATCCCAAACAGTCTTGCCAGTCGGATTTTCGTAGTACATTGAAATTCTAATACATTCGAAGATGAACAATACGGAATTTGTATTTACTTCGTTGGATAATGTATGAAAATGCAGTGGTCGAAACTCGGGGCGGAGAAAAAAAAGCTCGTCTTCCACCTTTTTTTTTAATTTATTTACTGACGCAGAGGTTTTGGCGCCAGTATTTATCTTTGTGCCTACAAAGCATGTCTGTGTAGCGCTACATATATTCGATGGCAGAAGTTAGTTGTGGCGGCACCTACCAACATTTTCCAGAACTTCCGCTTGCTTTGCACTCGATTCTAAGCCGCAGGCGGTTTTTTGGATTACAAAAACCGGAAAAAAAGTGCGGCTTAGATTCGAGTAAATACGGTAAGTTAATATGTGATTGCAGTCTTTCTCAGCATATTCCACTGATGAATTCTTCTTGGGTTATCAGCCGAGTGGTGGCGTTGTCTTGTCGCAATGTTTCAATGAGTTTTGTACCCATCATCTTCTGGCTGATAACCTGAGAAGAATTCATCAAGATAAGTTAATGCCAATAATCCAATTGCACATTACAGGTGTAAGTACACGAGTGGATAATGTAGAAAGAAGCTTCCAAGAGAAGATAACAAACTCTCATATAGTAAATATAAGTAGTTTGGAGGAACAATCTGAAGGGAACATAGATTGAAAAGTCACCGAGAAAATGACATCCAGGAACGTATTGCCAATTGTTACTTCCAAACTATCAGATACCCGAAAGATTATAGATGACTTGTGGAAAGAATTTAAACTTATCCAGGATAAAGTGGAAGAATGGGTAACTTCATCCAATGTTGTGTTAACCAGTGAAGTAGTTACTGATTTTCAATGGGGAGTGAATTAAGGGTTATTGAGACAATTCCTTAAATTCAAGCCCGATGGAGACGTGCACCTGACACATTTCTTGAAAATGTTTAACCAAGCTTTGCCAAAAAATTGGGAGAACTCTAAAAAGATTGAATTTGCTGTGGGTTACCTTCTAGGAGAAGCCTCCGAATGGGGAACTGTAAATACTGAGAACTTTTCCTCTTGGGGAGATTTCCAAAAGAAGTTTAAAGAGAAGTCTTTGTCTGCAAGTGCCCAGGAAAAACTAATATCAGATCCATGGGATCCGGGTGGAGTCATATATCCCCCAGGGACATTAACATTCTGAGTTAACGGGTGGAGTGACGACCGTCAGATCCCGAGTTGTTTTCAGTGTTTCTTCCAAAATAGTTTTCCTGCACCGAATTCCTTTGAAATCATAAATCATTCTGTCATCTATTCCTAAAATCCTAAACTATCCTGTAATCTTATATTTAGAAAACACAATATGACAGTCAAATAAAAAACAATCCTAGAGAATCACAGGTAAAAAGTGATAGATAGATAAAGTAAACTGAATGGAATATTATGTTTGTTGAAAATATAATATTGTGTGACTAGTTGAACAACTAATATATTGTAGTATATATATTTCTATTTTGTATAGAATATTTTATACCTTTCGTGAGATGTAATATAAATGGGAGGGTTTGTGTTAAGCTTGAAAGGGGTGGGTGTTGTAGATAAAAGCATGGTTTACAAGAGCAAATAAACCATGGCTAACACAAAACACACATCACACCTTCCAGACAGCCCTTGCCTCAAGGGTGAAGGTGAGAATGTCCGTTCTGTAGGAGATGATTTAACACCAAATCTCCTCCGGCGTCTCACTCACGTACTTGAGGGGTAGGGATCCTGGCGAACGGGGGTGGGAAGGGTTTCCTGTCTCTGGGGCTATCTTCTTTCTCTTCTTCAATCTTAGCAACCATTTCTATTTATTTCCTTTCTTACTTCTCATTTGAGGACCTATCAATTTTTTCCCTCTTTCCATATTCACCTACTTCTGCCTTCCTAGTTTCCGTAGTTTCTAATAACCTACATCTTATCTTTTGACAAGAAGGCTGAAGAATCAGACTACACGAACACACATCCACATACACACAAGAAGACATTAAAACACAAACACTGAAATTACAGACTAGAAACCTGTTGCTATGTGAGAACTGCCAGGTGTTGTGGGGGAAAGAATGTGTGTACATAAGAAAATATGCACTACATATACATAAATATCTAAAAACTAGGATGATTCTACATCAAGTATACATGAGAAGGAGGCGTGGGTGAAGACAAAAAAAAAAAAAATGCTAGCAAGAGTAGAATTGGTCATGGTAGTCATCTAAGAAAAGTCAGTATAAGAAATACTCTGATAAAGTGACGAATTGTAGGATAATGGTACTCGAATAGCCTAAGTAATCGTATTATCTATTGAATAGTGTATACAGGTGTGGTGTGTACTGGAAGTATAGAAGCTGATAAGTAGAGAAGGACTCTAGGGATTAGTTGAAGTATTAAAAAGTATATGTGAAGGGTAGAGTAGATTTGTATCTTTACCAGAAAATACTTAATTATAGTATACATAGGAAGGTATACTGGGGTAATGAACTATGAGGCCTACTCAGACAGGATGAGGGGGGGCATACCTGGGATTGGCTAAGTATGTGGGGCAGGCATACCTACTTGGAGACAGGACGACCTGCGACCAGAAAAAATAGGAATGTTTTATAAAGGGGCGTACCTATCAGAATAGAAAGAGGAAGTGCTCTCATTAGATCAACCCACAAGCATGGTATAGGTACTCATCACATGGAAAAGGGCCAGTATCGTGACGAAAGTCACAAAATTTTGTAGGGATTATTCTGGAAAGTTTGAATTCTATGCACAACGAGCATTATTACATCCTATGTAAGTTCACGAATGTCAAAAAGAACACTTTCATTTGCCCAGAGTTCCTCCAAACTACAACAGATAATGAAGCTAGTACATACTAAAGAAAAGGTAGTACAGAGGATAGAAATAGAAAATGGAATACTCAAGTGTCATGAATACCTGCAGTTTACGACTGGAAATAAGGAAAGAGTCCTCACAATTCTTAAATACTATAAAAGATGACTAGAAACATGGAAAAATGTTCAGGTCTTGATGTCAAGGTGAAATAAGAACAGAATAAAGGAACGCTCAGCTAAAGATTGTTCTAGAAAAAATAAAAGATTGTTGTTGAAGTGAAAGATGTATGTAGAAACATGTATAAGGAAAGTATATTGTTACGATATGAAATGATGTTGAGTGATGTTATTTACAGAATGATTATGTATAAAATATCACGTGTCTGATCTGAGGGTGGGGTGGATATGTAGTATTTCGCCAAGAATTTCTGCGCAAATTAGAGAATCACTCAGCCTTTCACCGTCTCAAACACATGATATTTTAAATGTGAGTGGGAGGAAGGAACCCTATCTACTGCGCATCACCTGTCTGTGTGTGAAGGTTTGATGTTTATTGTATGAAGACGCAGCTGAACGGCACCAACAAGTACTTGTCGGTCGGTCCATGGAAGTCTTAATGGAAGCACATAGCAGCACAAAGGAACTTCTTTGTTATTCTGTGCTGTTTTGTAACTGTGACTGTTGTTAGTGATGAAAGAACAGTTGAGTGAAAAAAGATTTTTAGTAACTTTTAACTTGAACTTGCTGGAGGCAAGACGTGTATGATTCCTGTATAATAGGGTCATTGTTATCAAGCCAACTCTGTTGTACATGTAACTTAATTGTTTCTAATGTGAGACAACATGGGTGACTTACAAGAAGTCAATCGTTTATGTGAGAAGTGTGAATTTTGTTCTTTGTGGAAGTTCAAATATACTGATAGTTGTTGAAAAGTGTTCTTCGAGTACCTCATTATTTCACAAAGAGAGAGAGAGAGAGAGAGAGAGAGAGAGAGAGAGAGAGAGAGAGAGTCTTAAAGGTTCCTGTGACTAGCATCATTCTTCATAGGAGAAGTTTGCAGAGATTCCAGAAGTTGGCTATCCAGAGGAGAAGATCGCTGTGCATTCCCAAGTAAGTCAACTCGTGTAAGAGAAGTGGGGAGTTTGCACATAGAATTCACACATTCTTAGTCGTCAAAAACATTAAATACTTACAAACTGTGGTCAAGAAACAAGTGGACTACCCTGTTGTTGAGCATGCTGCCCAGCACAAAGTCATTTCAGTGACTGCTACCTGGAGCTCCTGTTGAATACTCCACCTGGACTGCTTGAGAATGTGCCTTTGATAATACAACATGTTATGTGGCTTTGGCATGATGCAGCACCAAAACAGTTCCACATGAGAGTTTGCAAACACCTCAACATATTCCCCATACATTGAACAGTGTGCAGAGGCCCTGTAACTTGGCCTGCTAGATCACCAGACTTAAACCCCATGGTTTTTTATCTCTGGAAGCATCTGAAAATCATTGTGTGTGCTGAACCAATTACTGATGTGCAGACCCTTCAACAGCATGTTCACTTCACGTGTGACGCTATTTGGAAAGAGGTCAGAATGTGTAACGGAGTGCAGAAATCCATGATGCAAAATGTGAATGCACACATTGCACCCCATGTAGACTACTTTGAACATCTGTTATAATGTGAATGTGATGCAGCTTTCTACTCTGTTAGAGGACGATGTGTTCACTTTGCGTGCAGAGTGTTCATTTCTGGACATGTTAAAGAGGACCTTTTTTCCTCCATTTGCAGTCAGGTGTCTGTCACTGCAGAGAGTGTGTGTGTGTGTCATACTTACTGCAGTAATTTTTATATTTATTTATTTTTACTCACAAGATACTATTTAGTACTTTTTGTTGAACAACTGAAAGTCAAAGTATGTCAGTATACATAATTTCTATATCATATAGAATTTTAAGAGAGGAAAAAAACTAGCAGGAACATTTGATGTCTCAATGAAGGAAATGGAAGCAGTTATCTACAAAAAAGTATTATTTGAAAACATTTTTCCAAATATCCAGTCAGATCTTGATAAGAATTCAATGTGGTGCAAATAAATGAAATATTATTTACTTCACAAAAAGAATCATGTCCTGTGGCTACAACACCATTAATGAGTCACAACTGGACTCAGTCAACTCATGGAAGAAGTTGTTATGCATAAGAAATGAAATGATCACATTGGCTCAAGCACAGATACTGCAGGTGGAAGACATCAGTTCTTTTACAGAATACATGAAAAATGCAGTGAAGGAGGCCACACACAGAACAGTCGTAAATCCTGTCTTAGAATATGGCTCAACTGTTATGGATGCATACCAAAGTGTACTATATACCTGGGGATACTAAATATACTTAAAGAAAAGAAGCATGAAGGGTCACAGGTTTGTTTGATTCATGGGTGAGCATTACAGATATGCAGAAAAATTTTGATTTGGAACAAATTTGAAGACAAACACAAATTATCCCCCTAAAAGCCTCTTTTACAAGATTTCTGCAACCAACATTAAGTTACAGAAAACCCAAAATGAAATAATGACAATATTATGAAAAGTGGAGATGTTGAGTTGCAGACAGGCACAACAAAAAGAACACTAAGCAAGTAAGTTTATGACCCAAAGGACTACTTCTGAATTATTAGATTGGTTACTGCTGTTAATGGCAGGTTCTCAAGATTTAGGTGAGTTTGAATGTGGTGTTAGTATTATATTCAGCACACAAGCAATGGGACGCAGCACCTCTGAGGTAGCAATAAAGTGGTGATTTTTCCCATATGACTATTTCATGAGTGTTTTGTGAATATCAGGAATCTGGCAAAACATCAAATCTCTGTCATTGCTGCGGCCAGAAAAAGATCCTGCAAGAAAGGGACCAACAATGACAGAAGATAAGTGTTCAACATGATGGAAGTGCAACCCTTCTGCAAACTGCTGCAGATTTAAATGTTGGGCCATCAACAAGTGTCAGCATGCGAACCATTCAGTGAAACATCTTCGATATGGGCTTTTGAAACTGGAAGCCCACTCGTCTACCCTTGATGACTGCACGACACTAAGCTTTACACCTTGCCTGAGCCTGTAAACACCAACATTGGACTGTTGATGACTAGAAACATTATGCTTGGTCAGACAAGTCTCAGTTCAAATTGTACTCAGTAGACCAGGGCTTAACAACTGGCTGGTTTTGAGCACGAGTACTCGCGTCTGCTCAGGCACGTGCTTGCGAGCAGGTGCAAGGTCGCAGAGTAGGAAGAGAGGGGAGGGAGGGGAAATGTGCGCACACATTTAAATAGGGCCGCAGCGTGCCTATTGAATTCGCGCTGACTGTGTAATGTTTAAAGCACTACGATCAGCTCTAACAGCAGGAGAACTACGAACATGTGCAATGTAACTGGCCAGCAGTTGTGCATGCCTAACCTGCAACGGAGGGCTCTGGCTTCCACCAGGATGCTGGTCACCGGACTCGTCCTAAAAGCTCCTGTTGCTAGGCAAACACCTCAATGGTGCACTGGGTCGAGTAAATGCAATGCTGAGCGCGCTGCCAAAATATAAACTAGACTCCCATAGTCAAGGCAGGATTGAACAAGGGCTCTGTAAAGCTGCAGCAGCGTAGAGCGATCTGCACCCCCGTTGGTGTTGCTCAGGCAGTGGAGGCCATTGAGGTGCTGCCAGCACTTCTGCTTAAGCTGATGAAGGTGATGAAGCCAAGTCAATTGTGCACCGAAAATCACCCCTAAGAATCGATATGTCTCCACTACAGTGAGTGGATCATCATTAAGGTAAAGTTCTGGTTCTGCATGAATGGTATGACACTGACAGAAGTGCATAACACACGACTTTGCAGCCAAAAACTGGAAACTGTGGGCTAGAGCCCACGACTGCACCTTGTGGATGGCTCCCTGTAGGCGCCCCTCAGCAACACCAGTACTGGTGGAGCAGTACGAAATGCAGAAGTCATCTGCTTACAGAGAAGGTGAGACAGACGGATGGCCCTACAGCTGCTGCTAGGCCATTAATGGCCACTAACAATAGAGAGACACTCAATACAGAGCCTTGTGGGACCCCATTCTCCTGGATGGGGGAACTATGGGAGGCACCAACTTGGACATGGAAAGTACGAAGCAACAGGAAATTTTGGATAAAAATCGGGAGCGGGCCACAGAGATCCCACTTGAACAATGTGGCAAGGGTATGATGTCACCAGGTGGTGTCATACAATTTTCGTAAATAAAAAAAGATGGCAACTAGGTGTTGGCATATGGAAAAGGCTGTTCAGATGGCAGACTCAAGAGACACAGGATTATCAATGGTACAGCGACCCTAGTGGAAACCGCCCTGACATGGAGCCAGTAGGCCACATGACCCCAGGACTCAACCCAGCTGCCAACACACCATATGTTCCAGCAGCTTACAAAGAACGTTGGTGAGGCTGATGAGCCGATAGCTATCCACATCAAGTGAGGTTTTACCAGGTTTGAGCACCAGAATGATGGTGCTCTCCTGCCATTGCGATGGAAAGACACCATCGTACCAGATCTGGTTGAAGATGACGAGGAGACGTCACTTGTAGTCAGATGACAATGTTTAATCATCTGACTGTGGATTCAATCTGGCCCAGGAGCTGTGTCGGGGCAATGTGCAAGGGCACTGAAGAGCTCCAACTCTGTAAATGGGGCGTTATAGGATTCACTGTGACATGTAATGAACGAGAGGACTTTCCCTTCCAGCCACCGTGTGAGAATGCGAAAGGCTGGGGGTAATTCTCCAACACAGAGGCTCGAGCATAATGCTCACCAAAGTTCTCGGCAATCATGTTTGCGTCAGTAAATAACATGCCACTTATGTTAACACCAGGAATGGCTGTTGGGGTCTGGTACCCGAAAACACATTTGATCTTTGCCCAGACTTGGGATGGTGATGTATGGCGCCCAATTGTCGAGACATATCTCTCCCAAACTCCTGCTTCTGTCGTTTGATAAGTTGGCGAACACAGGCAGGGAGCCGTTTAAAGGCTATGAGGCACTCCAGGGAGGGGTGCCACATCTGTCGCTGTAGAGCTCGCTGACACTCCTTAATTGCTTCAGTGACTTCTGAAGACCACCAAGGGACTGCCTTTCGGCGGGGGCACCCTAAAGAGTGAGGGCTCATGTTTTCTGCCACAGAAACAATTGTTGTAGTCACATGCTCAACCATCACATCGATGTTCCCATGTGGGGGAGGTTCAATGGTGCCAACAGAGGTGAAAGTTTCCAGTCCATCTTGTTTAAAGCCCATCTGGGCAGGCGTCCGTGGGCCTGATGCCGGGGCAGTGACAGGAAGATGGGAAAGTGGTCACTACCATACAGGTCATCATCATGTGTTTTCCAGTGGACATATGGGAAAAGTTCTAGGCTGCAGACCAATAAATTAATGTCCGAGTAACTACCATGAGCCACATTGAAATGTGTGGCGGCCCCATTATTTAAGAGGCAGAGATCAAACTGAGATGGTAAAGTTTCGATACCTCTGCCTTGTCCAGTAAACACGGTGCCACCCCAAAGGGGTTATGGGTATTACAATCTCCCAAAAGTAAGGAAAGGTTTAGGGAGCTGATCATCAATGCAGTTAATACATTCAGGGATACTGCACCATCTGGAGGAAGATACACATTGCAGACAGTTATTTCCTGAGTCGTCCTTATTCTGACAGCCACAGCTTCAAGAGGAGTTTGAAATGGCACAGGTTCACTACATACTGAATTTAGGACATAAACGCAAACTCAGCCTGACACTTGGTTATAGTCGCTACGGTTCCTGTAGTATCCCTTATAGTCGTGTAGGGCAGGGGTCCGCATTGCCTGTAACCAGGTTTCCTGGAGGGCAATCCAGAAAGCAGGTGTAAAGCTTAACAGTTGCCATACCTCAGCCAGGCAGCGGAAAAAACCACTGCAATTCCACTGGAGGATGACGTCATCATGAGACTGGGAAGGCATGGAATATTCAATGAGGCATTTACCAACTTTTTGCCTGAGCAGTCTATGTCCATTGTATCTGAGGGTCCAGCGAGATCTAGGTCCTCAGCAGATGCCAGAATCTCCACCTCATCCGCAGACACAGAGCTTATATGTAGCGGTGGTGTGGGTGCCACCGTAATTCACTTGGTCTTGGGGACCTTCTTTTTGGATTTGTCTCACTGCTCCTTGCATCTCCCTGGCTGAGAGGACTTCGCTGATTCATTCTTCGGGACTGAGGATGAGCGTGAAACCCTATAACCAGATGCTTTTGGGCTCTTCAGCCACTGACAGGTGTCATCTTCCCACTAGCAGAAACCTGCGAAGGGAGTGACCAAAGGAACCCCTTCTTAGCGATAGAAGCTGAAGAAGACTTAAGCTCCACCGGCTCAGAAGTGGGGACTGATATCCCCAGTGGTTGGGGGGGTTTGCTTCCGAAGTAGGTCATGTGGAAGCAACTGGGACAAGTGCCCCCCACCATCAAGGGGCCAGTTGTAGTCCTCCGGTTCTGAGAGGTAAGGTGACAGGGATGCGAGGAACTGATGGAATGATGGCTGTTCTCATAGCAGCAGCGTAAGAGGAGGTCATAGCCACAGGACGTAGGTGCTCAAATTTCCTCTTAGCCTCAGTGTAGGTCAGTCGGTCCAGGGTCTTATATTCCATGATTTTCCTCTCTTTCTGTAAAATCCTGCAGTCTGACGAACAAGGTGAATGATACTCTCCGCAGTTGACGCAGATGGGAGGCGGGGCACATGGAGTATTGGGATGTGACAGACGTCCACAATCTCAACATGTGACTCTGGAAGTACAGCGGGAGGACACACGGCCAAACTTCCAGCACTTAAAGCTTTGCATCGGGGGAGGGATATATCGCTTGATGTCACAGCGGTACCCCGTGACCCTGACCGTCTTGGCCAATGTGTCACCCTCGAAGGCCAAGATGAAGGCACCGGTGGCAACCTGATTATCCCTTGGACCCTGATGGACATGTCAGACGAAATGAGCACTTTGCTGCTCTAAATTGGCACACAGCTTGTCATCAGACTGCAAAAGAAGGTTCCTGTGGAATATAGTACCATATCTAAGTTCTTATGGGGTGTGATGGCAACAGAAACATCCCCCAACTTGTCACAAGAAAGTAATGCCCAGGACTTGGCAGAGGATGCTGTTTTTATGAAGACTGACCAAGAGCGCATTTTGGATAAGCCCTCCACCTCCCCAAAACTTGTCCTCCAAATGCTCCACAAAAAACTGTGGTTTCATAGACATGAAAGATTCCCATCAACTCTTGTACATATGAGGTACACTGCCATCCTTAGATTGGCATTCCTCCCATGGTGTGGCCAAGGAGGGGAACAACTTGGGGTCATTATTTCTTAGCATTGAGGTTATACTTTGCCTGCTTAAAGACTGCTGGCGGCGGACCACCAGCAAGAGACAACGTACTACGCTTCATGGTGTGTCATCCGCCCTGATGCCACCCACTCCGACCAGGGGCCCTTCCCACGGGCGCCACCCAGCCTCAGCAAGGGCCACCTGGCACAATGGTCATTGCCAGGTGTCCCAATGCACCAGAGAGATGGGCGTCTACTCCATGGCATGTGTGGGGAGCTAATAGCGCAGGTATTTGCAGAGCGATCCCTACGTTGCCAGAGGGCTACAACCAACAGGGTGCATGGCAGCCCCACCATAACGGTCTGGCTATTCTGCTGGATGTGGTGCTACTAAGTCCATGGTCATCATCAGCACAGAAAGCGATGCTGCATATTGCAGGGTGGAAAATGCACCCAGGAAGGTGTCCTCGCCCAAGAGATGGAGAATGACTGGGACTGCAATGCGACAACGAGAAAGTGGGCTAAAGATCTGAATGCACGATGGACACATGCACAATGTGAGGCGCCCTTCCCCAATTGGCTTGCTCTTCAGAAAACGTTAGAAAGATGGAGGTCAAACTCGACAGGGAATCATCACATAAAGGCTGAAACATGTAAGACTCCTTTTAGTGGCCTCTTACGACTGGCAGGAATACCTTGGACATATTCTAACCCCGGACCCACAAGGGGGATGCAAAATGGTTCAAAGGGGCTCTGAGTACTATGGGACTTAACTGCTAAGGTCATCAGTCCCCTGGAACTTAGAACTACTTAAACCTAACTAACCTAGGGACATCACACACATCCATGCCAGAGGCAGGATTCGAACCTGCGACCGTAACAGTCGTGCGGTTCCAGACTGTAGCGCCTAGAACCGCTCGGCCACTCCGGCCGGCAAGGGGGATGCACAATGGACATGAATTTAAGCAGGTGATCAGACAGGATGCTCACATATGTATCACCTGTCAGAGTCATATCTAGATGTATCAGAGAGCCCATATCCCTCCAACTGCACATTTGCAGAGCCTCCGTCGGCTTTAACAATTCCTTGAAGACATACAGGGTCCATGGATTCATGAAGTTATCTCCATATCCATACAGGTCCATCTGCTCAATACAATTTGAAATGAGACTCGTCTGACCAGGCAACATGTTTCCAGTCATCAACAGTTCCAATGTGGGTACTGACGGGCCCAGGCGAGACATAAAGCTTTGTGTCATTTAGTCATCGAGGGTACATGAGTGGGCCTTTGACTCCAACAGCCCATATCAATGATGTCTCATTAAATGGACATGCTGCCACTTGTTGATGCCATGCACTGAAATCTGCAGCAATTTGCAGGAGGATTGAATTTCTGTCACCCTGAATGATTATCTTTAGTCGTCATTGCTCCCACTCTTGCAGGATCTTTTTCCAGCTGCAGCAATGTCAGAGATTTGATGTTTTACCGGATTCCTGATATTCATGGTGCAATCGTGAAATGGTCATACATGAAATCCCCACTTCATCGCTACCTCAGAGATGCTGGGTCCCAGCACTCATCCGATGACTATAACACCATGTTCAAATTCACTTAAATCTTGATAACCTGCCATTGTAGCAGCAACAACCAAACTAACAACTGCACCAGACACTTGTTGTCTTATATTGGCACTGCTGACTGCAGCACCATATTTGCCTCTTTACACATCTCTGTATTTGAATACACATGCCTATACCAGTTTCTTTGGCACATTGGTGTATTTACATAATCTGGCAGACACAGTAAGCAGTTGTCTTTGACTTTTGTTGATGATGTGGTATATGGGAAGGTATCATCATTGAGTGACTGTAGGATGAAGCAAAATGACTGAGACAATATTTATATTTGGTGCGATTAATGGCAACTGGTTCTAAATGCAGAAAAATTTAATTTAATGCAGATGATTAGGAGAAACAAATTCACAATGTTCAAGTACAGCTTAGTAGTGTGTTGATTGACAGGGTCACATTGATTAAATATGTAGGTGTAATGCTGCAAAGCAATACAACATTCAGTGAGCACGTAAGGAATGTGGCAGGGAAGGTGAGTGCTCAACTTTGGTTTATTGGGAGAATTTTAGGAAAGTGTTGTTCATCTGTGAAAGAGACTGTGTATAGGACACTAGTGTGACTCACTGTTGAGCCTTAGCATTTTCCTTTTCATATTTTCTTACTGCCCTACCACTTTATGACTTCTGACACTGCAAGCCCCAACTAATAATTCATTACCCCATTATTGATTATTTAAGTCTTTTTCATCATTCTAAATAATCTAAAATAGCATACACAGAACAGTGTTCAGCAATATGGAATACATTTCCTACATGAATAAAATACTCGGTTGGCAGCTCTGCTTATACTGTTGAATAAATTTGACATGTTACCTGAAACAGGAGGGGAAGAGCCTCATATGGCTGCAGATCATAATAGGGTGCAGCAGACTTCTAGCAAATGTGGACATTGACAAGACAACATTCCGAAGTGTCAAACGGTCTTGATGCAACTTTGAGGGTGCCTAGACGGGGAAAAATAGTGTTCCTTGTTTGTGCACAATTTTGCTTTCAGGGGGTTAAAACACACCCCAAAAGATAACGGCAGTTCAGGTTTAGAGAGAATATCTTCAAACTATGACATATAAAAAATGTTTTTCATTTGAAGTTGATATGTAATTAAAATTCTTTTGAACTGTCTAATCAACTTTTGTAATTATAAATTATGCAACATATCCCACCACCATTAGTTTTGAAAAATGAAAATGATTGTTATAACATAAAGGACCTTTCAAGCCACATACATCCCTGTGCAGTAATACCATTTTTGGAAAAGAAGCTGTACACAACATACTTACGCAGCAATTTCAACATACATAGTTAAAATAGCTAAACTCTCATTACTATTATAATTATTTTATTTACATCTGATTTAGAGTAGAGGACAAGGACAGTGTTCTGCTCATGGGTGATTTTAATGCCAGGATTGGAAATCGAACAGAAGGGTATGAAAAGGTTATGGGTAAATTTGGAGAGGATATGGAGGCCAACAGGAACGGGAAACAACTCTTGGATTTCTGTGCCAGTATGGGCTTAGTAATCACAAACTCCTTTTTTAAACATAAGAACATTCACCGGTATACTTGGGAAGGCAGGGGAACCAGATCTGTCATTGACTATATAACAACAGATCAGGAATTCAGGAAGGCTGTGAGGGACACACGTGTATTCAGGAGATTCTTTGATGACACTGATCATTATTTAATCTGCAGTGAAATTGGGATTGTGAAGCCGAAAGTGCAGGAGGTCAGGTCCTTATGTAGGAGGATAAGAGTGGAGAAACTTCAGGATAAGGAAATCAGGCACAAGTACATAACAGCGATCTCAGAAAGGTACCAGTTAGTTGAATGCAGTTAATTACAGTCATTGGAAAAGGAATGGACAAGGTACAGGGACACAGTACTAGAAGTGGCTAAAGAATCTCTTGGAACAATAGTGTGTAAAGGTAGGATGAAGCAAACAGCTTGGTGGAATGACACAGTCAAGGCAGCCTGTAAAAGGAAAAAGAAGGCGTATCAAAAATGGCTACATACTAAACCTCAGGTAGACAGAGAAAGTTATGTTGAAGAAAGAAACAAAGCCAAACAGAGAATAGCAGCATCGAAGAAGAAATCTTCGGAAGACTTTGGAAACAGGTTGGAGACTATGGGTCAAGCTGCTGGAAAACCATTCTGGAGTGTAATTAGCAGTCTTCGAAAGGGAGGTAAGAAGGAAATGACAAGTATTTTGGACAGGTCAGGAAAACTGCTGGTGAATCCTGTGGATGCCTTGGGTAGATGGAGGGAATATTTTGAAGAGTTGCTCAATGTAGGTGAAAATACAATCAGTAATGTTTCAGATTTTGAGGTAGAATGCGATAGGAATGATGATGGAAATAGGATCACATTTGAGGAAGTGGAGAAAATGGTCAATAGATTGCAGTGCAATAAAGCAGCTGGGGTGGATGAAATTAAGTCGGAACTCATCAAATACAGTGGAATGTCAGATCTTAAATGGCTACACAGGATAATTGAAATGGCCTAGGAGTCGGGACAGGTTCCATCAGACTGGACAAAAGTAGTAATCACACCAATCTTTAAACATGGAAACAGAAAAGATTGTAACAACTACAGAGGTGTCTCTTTAATCAGCGTTGTGGGTAAAATCTTCTCAGGTATTGTTGAAAGGAAAGTGCGTGTATTAGTTAAGGACCAATTGGGTGAAAATCAGTGTGGGTTTAGGCCTCTTGGAGGTTTTCAGGACCAGATCTTTAGCTTACGGCAAATAATGGAGAAGTGTCATGAGTGGAACTGGGAATTGTATCTATACTTTATAGATCTAGAAAAGGCATATGACCAGGTTCCTAGGAGGAAGTTATTGTCTGTTCTACAAGATTATGGAATAGGAGGCAAACTTTTGCAAGCAATTAAAGCTCTTTACATGGATAGTCAGGCACCAGTTAGAGTTGACGGTAAATAGAGTTCATGGTTCAGAGTAGTTTCAGGGGTAAGACAAGGCTGCAACCTGTCTCCACTGTTGTTCATATTATTTATGGATCATATGTTGAAAACAATAGACTGGCTGGGTGAGATTAAGATATGTGAACACAAAATAAGCAGTCTTGCATATGCGGATGACTTAGTTGTGATGGCAGATTCGATTGAAAGTTTGCAAAGTAATATTTCAGAGCTAGATCAGAAATGTAAGGACTATGGTATGAAGATTAGCATCTCCAAAATGAAAGTAATGTCAGTGGGAAAGAAATATGAACGGATTGAGTGCCAAATTGGAGGAACAAAGTTAGAACAGGTGGACAGTTTCAAGTACTTAGGATGCATATTCTCACAGGATGGCAACATAGTGAAAGAACTGGAAGCAAGGTGTAGCAAAGCTAATGCAGTGAGCACTCAGCTACGATCTACTCTCTTCTGCAAGAAGGAAGTCAGTACCAAGACTAAGTTATCTGTGCACCGTTCAATCTTTCGACCAACTTTGTTGTATGGGAGCGAAAGCTAGGTGGATTCAGGTTACCTTATCAACAAGGTTGAGGTTACAGATATGAAAGTAGCTAGGATGATTGCAGGTACTAGTAGATGGGAACAATGGCAGGAGGGTGTCCACAATGAGGAAATGAAAGAAAAACTTGGAATGAACTCTATAGATGTAGCAGTCAGGGTGAACAGGCTTAGATTGTGGGGTCATGTTACATGCATGGGAGAAGCAAGGTTACCCAAGAGACTCATGGATTCAGCAGTAGAGGGTAGGAGGAGTCGGGGCAGACCAAGGAGAAGGTACCTGGATTCGGTTAAGAATGATTTTGAAGTAATAGGTTTAACATCGGGGGCTATGCTCCAGACTGCCAGACTGAACGCTGAAAGGCATAATCAGCCTTAAATGATGATGAATATGATGATGATGATGACATATGATTTATGTTTTAAATTGTTATTTCACTTTTTTTTTTTTTTTTTTTTTCTTTTCGTTTCATGCTCGTGAAGTTTGTTAGTCGAAAATAATAAGTATTACAATAATGATAATCTGTGAAGAAATACATAAAATACTGTTTTTTTTTGTAAACCAAGCATATAAACTAAAATTACTTTACGTAATATACATGACAGGGAAAACAATATAAAACAAATTCAGTAGGATTTGAAATTGTCACAGGTGATGCAATTTGTATCAAGCATATTTCTGTACACTGGTATGCTGTGGCGAAGAGCTGGTTATGTACTACTGCCTGCAGCTTTATTATATTGTTTCTCAAGTGGAGATTGACACCATGAGTGTTCAATAGAACTAACCCTGAAAATAAACTCCCAAAGTCCCTTCAACATCGAAAGCTGCATATATCTTGCAGCTGTATGTGTGCTGTTGGGTGTTTTGGGACCACCAGATGAACAAGGTCCTTGTCCTCAGGTTCAAGGCTCTAAATGATTCTTTCACATTGACCACCTCAAGAATCTAACAACAATACAAATATCTGTCCATCACTATCTTTCAGGTATCTTTTCACTTGGTCAGACATTTGTTTACCAGGTTTAGATGCTGTTAAGATGACATTTGGGGTTTCATGAAAAAGATTCCCACATTCTTGGTCCAAAGACACAATTTTTTCTTTTAAAGTGTGAGAAGGTGGATGGCCAGTGTGAAAAATCCGTTTTAGGCATTGTACCCAAGGACAAGAAGTTTCTGGTGATACCAAAGGGTTCAGTGGCACAGGTATGGTTGAGGAACATACACTGCTTTCGATGTTGGAAGATCTTTGTGAGAAGATTTTCAGATTCAGTTCTGCTGGAGGATTATGATGTCAGTGTCCACTTGAGAAATCCTACAATCAAGCTGCAGTCACTAGTACATAAACAATTCTCTTTTCTAAAGTTTACCACTGCACTGAAATATGCCTCATTCAAACAGGATATCTAGAGGGCCGTCTACGAAATTTGAAATCCTGCCAAAATTTGTTTTATATTGACTTCTCCGTCATGTGTATGTGCATAGTGTAAAAGACAGATGTTTTATGCTTTCCTTACACATTATTATTGTAATTATTTTCTATCGTAATAGTGAGTTACTTATTTTAAATTAACAAAATAGACATATGAAAAATGGTAGATCAAGACACAAAATAAATCATGAGTTTAGAAGATAAAATAACAATACAGAACATGATAAATTAGTAAACTAAATACTTGGAACAGTAATGAATGTTTAGATATATTAATTACATATGTTGAAAGTAGTCTGAAAGCATACTGTATATAGCTTATTTTCCAGAAATGGTATTTCAAAAAACAACTTTACTACGCCGGGATATATGTGGCCTGAAAGCTTCTTTATTTTATGTTGTAACAAAAGTTGCTATTTTTCAAAATTATTTACATGGGGTGGGATATTTTGCAAAATTTCAAATTATTAAAAAAAGTTGACAGATTTTAACAACATTAATTAATATGAACTTTCATATGAAAAACATTTTTATATATCATTTCAAACATGTTCCCTCTAAACATAAAATTCCAAATTACCTTTTGGTGGCTGTTTTATCCCTTGAAAGTGAAACTGGACAATAAATAAATAAATATTGCACTACTTTTCCCCTTCTACACATCCACCAAGTTTGATTATGATTGTGCATTGACACTTGGGAATGTTCTCTTGTAAAGGCAAAAGTGGCTGAACTAGGTTCTTTTAGGAATTGCAAAATTTGCTTTCTACAGTGTCAAATTTTCAGCAGTATTGGACAGCTAAAAACTTAGATGTTTCAACCATATTTATTATTTCCTCACCATGTGTTAAGCTTAACACTTGCATAGTACCCCTATATGTGCCAAAATTTTTAAAATTGAGAGTGAGGCCATTAGCAGGAAAAAATGGTACTTTTAAGAACACTTTACCATTTCTTCTTTTTCTGTATGTATCCTCGACAATATAATGTAATTGGATAGATAAAAAATCTACTCACCAAATGGCAGAAGAACACGCACATAAAAAAGGGTATGAATAGGCAAGCTTTTGGAGCCAGTGGCTCTGAAAGCTTGCTCAATTATAACCTCCTTTTATGTGGGTGTTGAGTCGCTGCTTGGTAAGTAGATTTTTTTATCTGTACAATTACATTCTATGTCTGCTTGGATTGATTACAATAACTGTCATCTGCAGAAAGAACATTCTGCTTAATGTTTATTAGACCACAGATCATACATACATGTACGACCTGGACCAAATATTGAGCTTTGGGGAACCCCATATGTGATTTCTCCCCGGTCAGAATTACATATCCAGACTATATCAGTTGGATTATGATTTAAAACTCCCACTCAATCAGATACCTTAGATATGTCACAATATATACCAACTGCTCTTATTTCGTTATTTAATGCTTGTAAAATTCAGTGAGTGAATACAAACATGGTGTTCTCATATAGCAACTCTTCTGAAACGCAAACTATGATTTGCTGCAGATGTTTTGTTGCTGTGTGTGTGTGTGTGTGTGTGTGTGTGTGTGTGTGTTGTTAATTTCAGAAGGATAAGTTTGTGATACATTCATATGATTGAATTTTTGAGAGTTGCTTTCTCGATTTATGAGGGGCGTTTGAAAAGTCTGTGCAAAAATAAAAACTACTCATGTGTTTGGGGTAGACCTTTTTTTATTTTTTGACACAGTCTCCTTTTAGACTTATAAACTTCATCCCACACTGTTCTAATTTGTTGATCCCTTCTGAATAATAGGAATTTCCCAAGTCTGCAGAATAGCCATTAGTTGTTGAAGTCACCTCCTTGTTTGAATAAAATTTATGTACCACCAGCCATTTCTTCAAATTGGGGAACAAATAGTAGTCTGAGGGAGCCAAGCGTGGAGAATAGGGGGAATGTGAAACAAGTTGGAAACCTACTTACATTAATTTTGCGACCACAACTGCCGAGGTGTGCGCTGGTGCATTGTCATGATGGAAGGACATTTTTGTGGTCCAATCGCAGGCATTTTTCTTACAGTTCAGTTTTCACTGTCCAATAACGATGAATAATATGCACCTGTAATACTTGTATCCTTTTTGAAATAGTCGATGAGTATTACACCTTGCGAATCCCAAAAGACAGTTGCCATAACCTTTCTGGTCGAAGGATTGGTCTTCACCTTTTTTGGTGCATTATTGTCCCTTGGTAACCCACTATTTAGATTGTTGTTTGGTCTCAGGAATATAGTAATGTATCCATGTTTCATCCACAGTGACGAAACGATGCTTAAAGTCCTGCAGATTCTTCCTGAACAGCTGCAAACCATCCTTGCAACACTTCACATGATTCCATTTTTTTGTCAAGCGTGAGCAGTCGCGGAACCCATCTTGCGGGTAGCTTTCTCATGCCCAAATGTATATGCAAAATATCATGTACCCATTCATTTGTGATGTTCACAGCACTAGCAATCTCACACACCTTAACTCTTCTGTCATCCATCACCATAACATGGATTTTATCAATGATTTCTGGAGTCTTAACCTCCACAGGGCGTCCAGAACGTTCAGCATCACTTCTGCTCATATGGCCACTCCGAAAATTTTGAAACCACTTATAAACTGTTCTAATCGAAGGTGCAGAATCACCGCAATGTTTATCAAGCTTCTCTTTAGTTTCCAGAGGCGTTTGCTTTCATAAAGTAATGTTTAATCAACACACAAAATTTTTCTTCGTCCATTTTTTGACAATCACTCGACTTCCTTGATTCACACGAATTCAATTCACAAAGAAATAAACCAATATGGCTGAAACTTGGTGTGCGGTCTTTCCAAATATGCTACTAACTAAACATGACCTTGATATGCACTGGTGGTGCCATCTCTTGGACTTTGCACAGACTTTTCAGACGCCCTCATACTGCTGTCTTTTTCTCTTGAACTGTTTGTCCCTATACATTCTACTATATTTATGAAATGACAAATATATTAGCCACCTGTGGCTCATCATTTATGACCCTCTCATTAAGTTCAGTAGTGATGTTTTCCTGTACTGTGGTTAGTTGTCCTGTCTCTGGTTCCACCACGTTCCACTGTCGGAATTACTAATTTCTTACATTATGTGATGTTCCTTGACTTTTAAGTAATCTTATGTAATAATTTTGAGTAGTTGTTTTAGTGTAAAACTATTGTAGGATGTCTACTTTTTCTTGCCAACAGATACATTTCTCCTTTACTTTCTCTAGAGACTTTGATCCCTCTAGTGATAAATGCTTTCTTACATGACTGTTCAGCGTCTCTTCTGATCAGTTTATGTAGACAGCTGTTACCAAATAATGACACAAATTTGTCATGGAACTTATTATTTTATGTAAGCATTTTGTTCATTATAAATTTCATCCCAGGTCATCTCTGTGAATTATCCTTAAAAACATTTACCCTGGGGTCTTAAATTATTGTAAATGATACCCACTGAGTAGAATGCACAGTGTAAGGCAAAATGCTGTCCTAACTAACTGTGCATTATGATCTGAGAGAGCATTTGTTGCAGGGTGAACAGTTACTTTATTGCTTTGAGTTTCACCAAAGAAATCACCACTTAGGATCCTACTGTCTATATGCATCCATGTTGCAAAGTTAATTACTGAGATCAGACTGTGGGATCCAAACAAGGTGTCCAGATCATTTTTCTTATCAGGATCCTTTGAATTCCACACTGAAGTGACCACAGATGTCTTGCTGATGTCCAACAGATAGTGTAGTAAGGAATCCAGATTCCTCAAACAGTTAAAAATTTCCTTGGGAGGATCTGTATATGGTTACAATTAAATGTGAACTATTTCAGTATTAATTCGCAAGCACACACTTCTGTATGCTGATCACTATAAAATCCAATTGTCTCAATGTTTTTGAACTTGTGTTCTGTCAAGCTGCAGTCACTAGTATAAAATCATTTTTCTTCATCAAAGTTTAAAAATGTACTGAATATGCTTTAACATTTTAATTAGGTGCATTGAAACTACTCCATAAGCACAGTTTACAGCATATTTTCCAAAAATAGTAATTCAAAAACCTGCTTGACTACACACGGATTAATGTGGCTTGAAAACTGCTTTGCTTTATGTTGTAACAAAAGTTTTCATGTTTCAAAATTACTTAATGGTGGGATATTTTGAAAAATTTCAAATTATTTCAAAAGTTGATTATACAACTTTCAAAAACATTAATTAAATATCAACTTTTACAAGAAAAACATTTATATACATGTATCATCTTATTTCATAAAAGTACTGGAAGATAGATAGGTAAGGTAGAAGAGCTGCTTTTCTGTTTGGAAAACTTAGAGAGCTCTGATAAGATTGACATCCTATGCCTGTCTAAGAGCCACCTAACCAGAGGGATAGGTAAGTTACATATTAAACATCACAGTAACAGCTTACTCTTACACAACTAATATGGGGAAAGGAGGACTTGTAACATGCATTATGACAGAGCACAAGTTCAAAAACATTGAGCCAATAAGATTTTGTAGTAATCAGCACACAGAAGTGTGTGCTTGTGAATTAATATTGAAAGATAGGTCACTTTTAAATTGTAAATGTATATATATCCCCAATGGGGTATTTTGAACTGTTTATGCTATCTGTCAGCAAGCAGTTAAGAGTGTGGTGACTTCAGTGTGGAATTTTTAAAGGATTCTAATAGGGAAAGTGATCTGGAAACCCTGTTTGGGCCCTACAGTCTGATCTGAGTAATTAACTTTCCAATATGGATGCATATAGACAGTAGGACCCTAAATGATGTTTTCTTTAGTGAAGCTCAAAGCAAGAAAGTAACTGTTTACTCTGCAACAAATGCTCTAGTTAGTTAGGATAACATTGTGCCTTACAATATGGACACTCCTCAGTGGATATTAGTTACAGTAATTTATGACCCTCAGGGTAAATGTAAGGCTACTTCACAAGAGATGACCTGGGATGAAATTTATAATGAACTAAGTGCTTACATAAAATAATACATTCCATGATAAATTCATATCATATTATTTGGTAACAGCTTTCTGCATAGACTAATCAGAAGAGACATTGAACAGTCATGTAAGAAAGCATTTATCACCAGAGGGATTAAAGTCTCTTGTGAAAGTAAGGGGGAAATGTATCTGTTGGCAGGAACAAGTAGACATCCTACGGTAGTTTTACAATAAAAAAACTACTCAAAATTATTACAAAAGGTTACTAAAAGGTCAAGAAACGTCACATAATATAAAGAATCAGTAATTCCAACAAAGGAATGTGGCGGAACTAGAGACAGGACAAGTAGCTGCTGAACAGGAAAGCATCACTACTGAACTGAATTGGAGAGCCATAAATGATGAGTCATACATCGCAAATATATTTGTCATTTCACAAATATAGTACAACATATAGGGTAAAACAGTTCAAGTGCAAAATGACAGCAGTATGTTGAAAAACCAACAATCAAAAATTCAATCATATGAATGTATCACCATCTTCTCCTCCTGAAATTAACAAAATCACACACACACACACACACACACACACACACACACACACACACACACACACACACACAAAAATAGAAGTTCATTTGGTCTTCTTGGTGTTTCCAATAGAGTACTGAAGGTTAAGTTCCCTTATAATAAGCCAGATCTCATCTGAAATATTCACTGCATCACTTAAAGCATTTTACAGGGACAAATGCTGTTAAATTCCTATTTGAGGAAGGTCATGGAAGGGATGTCAATAACCATTGATTGTTTCACTGTTATCCTCATTTTTCAAAATTTTTGAGTTGGTGACGTGTTACATCTCACCTTAGCAAAATAATATCCTCATCAAATCATAGTCTCTGTTTCAGGAGAGTTGCTCTGCCGAGAACTCCATTTGCATATTCACTCATGAAATTTTACAAGCATTTTAATGCTTGAATTGTGTACGTTTTACCAGTAGCGGGGCTGGAGTAAGTGGTTGTGGGGGGATGCATGGGGCAGGTTTTGCAGCGAGGTCGGTTACAGGGGTAGGAACCGCTGGGTAGAGAAGGTAGTCTGGGAATATTGTAGGGTTTAACAAGGATGTTACGGAGGTTAGGGGGCCGACGAAAGGAAACTCTGGGTGGTGTGGGGAGAATTTTGTCAAGGGATGATCTCATTTCAGGGGTTGACTTGAGAAAATCATATCCCTGGCGGAGTAATTTGTTGATGTTTTCGAGGCCAGGATAATATTGGGTGACAAGGGGGATGCTTCTGTGTGGTCTGGGGGTAGGAACATTGTTGTTGGACGGGGAGGAATGCATTGCTCGAGAGATCTGTTTGTGGACAAGGTCTGCAGGATAGTTGCGGGAGAGGAAAGCACTGGTCAGGTTATTGGTGTAATTGTTGAGGGATTCGTCACTGGAGCAGATACGTTTGCCACGAATACCTAGGCTGTAGGGAAGGGAGCGTTTGATGTGGAATGGATGGCAGCTATCAAAGTGAAGGTACTGTTGTTTGTTTGTGGGTTTGATATGGACAGAGGTGTGGATGTGAGCTTCAACAAGATGAAGGTCAACATCCAGGAAGGTGGCTTGGGTTTTGGAGAAGGACCAGGTGAAATTCAGATTCGAAAAGGAGTTGAGGTTATGGAGGAAATTAAGGAGTGTTTCTTCACCATGAGTCCAGACCACAAAGATGTCATCTATAAACCTATACCAGGCCAGGGGAAGCAGCTGTTGGGTCTTCAGGAAAGCCTCCTCCATGCGGCCCATGAAGAGGCTGGCATAGGACGGAGCCATCCTGGTTCCCATGGCCGTTCCCCTGATTTGTTTGTAGGTCTGGCCTTCAAAAGTGAAGTAATTATGGGTGAGGATGAAGTTGGTGAGTGTGATGAGGAACGAGGTTTTTGGAAGATCTTCGGGTGGGCGTTGGGAGAGGTAGTGCTCAAGGGCAGAGAGACCATGGGTATGTGGGATGTTTGTGTAAAGGGATGTAGCATCTATGGTGACAAGAAAGGTTTCAGGTGGGAGAGGAGTGGGAATGGATTTGAGGCGTTCTAGGAAATGGTTTGTGTCTTTGATGTAGGATGGGAGTCTGCGGGTGATAGGTTGGAGGTGCTGGTCTACCAGAGCTCAAATCCATCCCCACAGGGCGGATGGTAACTGGACCTGTTCGACAATGCAGTAAGTCTTGTGCAGTGAGGAACGCATGAGCTTGCAAGCATGCAAAAGCTGATCGTTGTAGCTGATATTCCCCCTGTGTGTCATTAAACCTTGACTGATTAGCCACCATGGAATGAAGTTCATTAAATGTATCCCCTAATTTACGGATTTCCTCTTCAACCGCCCAAATATTACAGTCCACCCTTAAGGTCCATTAATGTCCAGTCATAATTACGTCCCCTTGTCGCGAGAACAAAACACCACTTGATATAGGACGTACCTTCAAGGCTTCAGCTAAGTTGCAACAGCAAAACAGAATAACTATGCTGAGAGATAGTGCACACCTTTCCTCTTCCCTCTTTAGTGCAACCCATGACGCTGGAACTGTTGGTCTAACCAGAACGTCACGCCTTCTCAGAAGCAAAAGAAAAACAACTCTCTTTAGCTCTTCCTTTTTATGCATGGCCCAAGAGCATAATAGCATGTCTGATTGCTTGTGCAATTAACTTGGTTCTCTTGTTTAACTACTCCTTTCTTATTCTTTTTCCTAAATTCATCTTTCTCTCCACTAGAAGTTAGTGCAGACAATGAAGGCAATTCCTCAAAATTCACCTTGAAAGGCCTAATTCGGCTCACATGCACAACAGTAGGGCAAGTTGGAAGCTGTAATTTGACATTCAACTGTGAGGTCATCTCGATCGCCTGGAAAGGACCTTGATAACGGGATACAAATTTTTTTGTTTTGCCTTTTGGCACATATGGATTAGTCATCATCACCCATTATCCTACATGATATTTGGGTAAAGCCGCCTTTTTATTGTGAACTTTGTCCTGTCTCTCTAATGATTTAGTCTTAATTTTTTCACCTGCTGCCAGATTGTTTTCAACTTTGTGGATAAATCCTTAACAGCCGAAATATCGGTTCCTGGTGGGGCCTTGAGCAATTCAAACAGAGATGGCATCTTCTGACCGAACAGTACTTCATACGGAGACAATCCTGTACTTTCATGCACTTTTGAGTTATGCGCCATGGTTACAAACACCAATAGGGTATCCCAATTGTTGTGTTGCGAATTTACATAATAACTTAACATCTTAGTTATTGTACAATGAACTCTCTCGGCCCCACCATTAGCCTGCCGGTGTAACATGCTCATTCTAAATTTCTTTACATGCAACAACTTACATAACTGTTTCATCAAATCGGACATAAAGTTTGATCCTTGATCTGTAATTATAGTTTCAGGTGTTCCGAATTGCAATACCCATTGATGTACCAAGGTGTGAGCCACTGTTTCCCCACTGGTCCGAAATAGCTGTCATAGACACATAGCGCAAAAAATGATCTATTATTGTTCAAACATAGCGATTACCCACTGGTGTTTGCACAAACGGTCCCAATACGTCTACGCCAAGGAATTGGAAAGGTCTATCCACCTCTGGTAGTCGTTGCAACACAATTTTCTGATGACTCAATTCCGCCCTTTGAGCACACGGAATGCAATTCTTTATGTACTAATCAACGTCTTGCCTACGTGTTGGCCACCAATAACTCTGTGCTACCGTCCTTTCCATTGCTCTTCGACCTGAATGACCAGAAAACATTGAATCATGTGCTCGCCTTAAAATTTCGCTTCGCAATTTTTCTGGTACAACTATGCGTGGACCGTTCCTAGTTTTACGGTACAATATCCTGTCTTCCACGAAGAACTGTCACTGCGAGATAAATCATTGACAATCTGTGTTGGTGGTTTGTGCCTCCACCCATTCGTTCTCATTTATTCCTGTGCATTCCATGGTGCATACTTTACTGCTCAGACCATCCGCGTTTCCGTGTGATTTACCTGGTCGATGAATCACTTCAAAATTGTACTCACTAAGACGCAAAGCCCACTTAGTTGATCTACTCATTGGGTCTTTAAGCCCTAACAACCACTTAAGTGCTGCATGGTCAGTAATCACCTTGAAACGTCGTCCATACAAATAACACCGGAAATAGGTTATTCCGAAAATTAATGCCAGTAACTCCTTCTCGGGTCTTGAGTCATTTTTTTCTGCATTGTTTAGCTGTCTGGAAGCATATGCTATCCGGTGTTCCTGCCCATCTACTTCCTGAGATAATACAATACCGAAAGCAAAATTGCTAGAGTCACAACATAATATAAACTGTTTACTAAAATTTGGAAAAGCCAAAACCAGACTAGAAGTTAACAAATTTTTTAACTTTTGAAAAGCCTCTTCACATTCTGCTGACCAGTGAAATTTTACTCCCTTCTTCAACAACTGCGTGAGGGGCCTTGCAATTTCCGCAAATTTTGGAATATACCTCCTGTAAAAATTGGCAAGACCTAAAAAAGACTGCAACTCTTTTACTTTTGTAGGTGTCAGAAAATTCATTGCCACCTCTGCAAGTTTTGGATCCGTGTGGACACTCTCCTGTCCTATAATATGACCTAAATAATGGACTTCTTGCAACAAAAAATGACATTTTTCCATATGAAGAGTTAACCACTCTGCTTTCAGATGATCGAAAACTTCGCACAAACGGCGCACATGTTCTTGCACGTCCTTTGAGAAAACAATTACGTCGTCCAAAAACACCATACACTGATTAGGTTTCAGCCCTTGTAACACGCTATCTAGTAACTGTTGGAAGGTTGCTGGAGCATTTTTGAATCCGAAAGGCATTTGCTGATACTGAAAATTACCTGTAGGTGTTGAAAAAGCTGTCTTTCGTCTGTCTTCCAGGGCGACCTCCAACTGGTGGTACCCGCTTCGAAGATCCAAGGTCGTGAAGTACCGACACTGATCCAAATTATCCAGAGTGTCAGTGATATTAGGCATTGGGTATGCATCCGATACAGTAATCACAACAAAAATGATATGCCTTGCCCCCATCGGGTGATTTTTTACCCACTATTATGACAGGAGTGGACCAGGGACTACTACTGGTTTCTATTATCCCATCCCTAAGCTGTTGATTATTAAATTCTTCCATGACAGGCTGTAAACTTTTTGGAACATGATATGGACGTTTATACACCGGTGCTTCATTCCCAGTGGGAATGTAATGCTGAACTAACGGTGTGGCGGGCAGTGGACCATGAGAATTAAATAACTCTTTTTATTCCGTCAAAAGGTTCTCCATGACTACCGTATTTACTCGAATCTAAGCCGCACTTTTTTTCCGGTTTTTGTAATCCAAAAAACCGCCTGCGGCTTAGAATCGAGTGCAAAGCAAGCGGAAGTTCTGAAAAATGTTGATAGGTGTCGCCACAACTAACTTCTGCCGTCGAATATATGTAGCACTACACAGGCATCCTTTGTAGGCCAAAGATAAATACTGGCGCCAAAACCTCTGCGTCAGTAAATAAAATTAAAAAAAAAAAATTGGAAGACGAGCTTTTTTTCTCCGCCCAAGTTTCGACCACCGCTTTTTCATACACAATCCAATGAAGTAAATACAAATTCCGTATTGTTCATCTTCAAATTTCAATGTACTATGAAAATCCGACTGGTAATACTGGGATTTTTGTCAATATGGCCAACTCTACGTTCTGAATTTTTTCCTACCTGTGAGAAGAGATGGTTGCTAATAGGAACCTGATGAAATGTGAATCACATGCAGTATTCTCTTCACCATAAGAATAATATGAATATAAACATTTTGCCATGTATTCTTTCTGTTTGCTTCTATCTCATTTAAATCCTGTCTGCCAAATAAACTACGACACTAGAGTGAGACAACAGCAAACGCGGAAGAATATACGTATCGTGTCATGTTTATATTCATATTACTCTTATGCCTAATAGTGATACAGTCAGAAATGAAGCACGGCAACTGACTAGATTTTTAAATCTAAGATGACTAATTTCTGTGCAGAATTTGATGTACTAAAGAAGCGGCCGCAAAGATTTTCAAACGGAGAAAAATTTTCGCCTAACTCTCGTTCAGAACATGTTCTATCATACGCAGTCTATTATTTGGTTCTTGTTGATCATTATCAAAGAAAGCAGCAGTCTAAGTAACAACAAATAGCAGTCTCTTGCCATTGTTTCGCTAATGAGACGATTCCTCTCTTTTTTAAATTGTAGGCGGCGGTAGCGCGCACAAAAGCCTGCAATGCGGCGAGCAGCGACAGGCCGTAAACACGCACTATCAGAATGCGACAAACAATGCATGACACAGTATAGTAATGCATTTTCAGCTTCGAGTGACTGACGTAAACACCTATAACACAGAAAACGGCACTTATCAGATCAAAGCAAAATAAGCAATCAATTCAAACCAGACGAAGCACATGAAAAAGGTAGGGTATCCGTATAAATACGGACGGAGCGCCTGACGCATAGCAATGGCTACCTGGTAAAGCTTAACTGCTAAGCTTTCGACTCGAACCAAACTACTGTAGCTGTATCGTCATTCTTTCGACCTAAATTGTGTCTCATATTACAATGGACCAACTTTGTTTCGATTTGGAGGTGCGGCCTAAAAGTTTTCTCTCCCCTTGAATTTCGAGTCTCAAATTTCAGGTGCGGCTTAGATTTGGGAATTTTTTTTTTCCTTTATTTCGAGTCTCATTTTTCAGGTGCGGCTTAGATTCGAGTGCGGCTTAGATTCAAGTAAATGCGGTACTCTGTCTTGCCCTTCTCAATGTGCTACTTTACCCCTCAGTGCGGACCAGCTGACAGACTCTCCCGGCATTGTGTAATCTGCTGCGAAATCCTTATCCAGTTCATCTTCCCCTGTTACCTCCAGATTCGCTATTACAGTACCCCGTGCTAACTGCACCTCTTCAAGGCCAAAATTATCAATACTGATAAGCACAACCTTTTTTCCTTCTATCTCCCACACATAGGACACACTACAGCATGTAAAACACTTCATTTTATCCAGCATATCATTCTCAGACAAAGGTTCAACGACACACAATGAATTACCAGCACCCTAGCTCCAACATCTGCCCAGATTATTTTCCCTGTACCCTTCGGTATAGTATCCCGTGAATTAACCCTAAGGGACCTTGTACACAGTTTAGGTGGCCCACCCAATGTCTAGGCAGTTCCTTGTGTCAGTAATGGTTTTTTGGCCGCAGAACCTAGGCGAAATTGTATTCTGTCCAGTTCTACTGTACGCCATTCCAGGTTAACTTTTGCGTGATGCGCAACCAGGAAATCCGATCTGAGTATGACCTCATAGCTGCTGCCAACAACTGGAAGAACTTCTACCTTCACCTGGAAGTTCCTCATTTCCACTCTGAAGTTTAACACCACTGATCCGAGTGCCTTCACCTGTCCCCCACTCACGCCACACACCTAGCATGGCGGTTTTAATTCTACTTTACTGAGTACACTTCTACTCGTCGCGGATACCTGGGACCTGGTATCCAATAAAAAATTTGCACTGTCTGCCCCTCACCAAGCCGGTCAGAAAAAAGTATGCCACTGATTCTGCACTAGCATTAATCCTTACCGGGGATGTTGCACAATGGACACACCACCCCCTGCCCCGTTTAACTGATGGGGGTGAGGCCCACCTTGCGGTTTCCTATCATGATTCTGCCAGGACCCATTGCAATTATGCTCCCGATGACCCCAACGTCTGCATTTCTTGCACTGCACTTCCTTGCAATCATGTCTAATGTGTCCCATCCGACCACATCTGAAACATTTTATTTCTGCATTAAATACTGCTTTCCTGCCCCGTGTTTTTGTTACTGCTTCAATTTCCTCTAACGCCACAGCGATTCTGACTGCCTCATTGAGAGTCTTAGGGAATTCCATCCTAATCTTGTGGGAGGTTTCGGGTTGTATTCCCCGCAAAAATGTGTCTAGTGCTCTCTGCTCAGCTTCCTGCAGAATGGCTTCATTAACCCTATCGGAATCCGTTAGCTCATAGGTATTAACATTAATTTTTCGAATTCGATCTACAAAAGCTTTATTGATTCCCTTTCCTTTGATACATTCTATTCAATTGTTCCCAATAATATCTAGACGTATTTTTCCTCTGATACCTTTCCAGCAACCCTTTATTGAATACTTCAAATGTCTGAGCATCCCTTAATTCTTCATGGCATGTAATGTACGCTCAGGCATCCCCAGTTACTTTCAACTTAGCCACATGCAAAGGTGTTTCTGCACCACAATTTCCCAATTCAGCAGTCATGCTAAGGTTCTAAAAAAAAAAAAATCATAACATCCTCCCCAGCTTTTCCCGAGAAAGGGGTGACCAAAGACGTTAGTGTTAAGAATTACTGCATTAACAGGAAACCGTTCCTTGCTTGCTTCTTTAGACCGAGCTAGCTCTGTCTCTAATTTTGACACTCGCTCAATTAGCCGCTGAATAGCCACCTCAGCTGACACAGACTTCTACATCACTACCAGCTATCGAATCAAGACTACAGTAAGCCCAGAAAGAAGAACAGGAAGGGAAGACAGTCTATGCTACAGGTTCACAAACCACCAAACGAAAAATTGGCACTTACTTGTCATGATACAGGGTTTGCTGATCCATTGTTGCCCTTCTCAGGTGCCACATATCCTCGTTGATTACCAGCCACAATTTCCTCCAAATTCAGGGAGAAGACCACTACTGTCAACAATCGTAACCGGAGTGTGTGATGCGCAGGTTGCCCGACTGACACCATTTGTAATGGTATGGCCGTAGAGGGTTACGTGGGCAGGGTTGTAAGGCATGGCTGGGTAGAAGAAGGTGGCTGTTTTTAGCAATCTTTCTCTTTATTGTTGGTTCTCCCAATACATTTTCCGGTAGCTCAACCCCACCGCTCGTGTCATGGTGGAGACGAGCTGATGCACGCAGTCCGGGGAACACGATGCCGCGCTCGGTCAGTGGCTGCGCAGGTGGTAGGAGGTCAGTGGCCTAGGCGTGGCCCAGCTCACAGTCGCAGTGGCTCGTGATGACGCTGGGAGTCGCCGATGCAACAGCGGGCAACGCCCCCCGCCGACCGGTCCTCGGAGACAGCGTCACTGATGATGACGACGTGACAGCAACCGAATGCCCAGTCAGTCGAACTGAATGCTGACGCCCACCTCTGATGCCCTTAAATAGTGCAGACCACTGCTGAATCTAGCTGTGGTATAGTAGTATTAATACAAGTAGTTGCTTTCTTAGCAGACAGAGAATTTCGAGACCATTATTATTAGTTCTTAACAGTTACATACCAATGGGGGGATGGGTGGGGGTTAGTAACTGACCCCAACGAAGCTTTTAGGCTAAAACTCCTGTTGCGTTCAGTAGTTTATTTAATAAATACATGACATTTATCTTAATTATAATTGCTACAATCGACAATAAGAAGAGCTTTTGGTTTACACTCATTGTTGAGTTATAGCGATTTTTTTTTCTTTTGAAATTATCCTAAGGACAAACACACAAACCCATACCCTTGGGAGGACTCGAACCTCCGCTGGGATGAGCCACACAGTCCATGACTGCAGCGCCTTAGATCACTTGGCTAATCCCGCGCGGCTATAGCAATTGTTATAACTGAAGGTGTAGCAGGTCAACAATCACCACTCGTAGTCAACTGGTAAACAGTGTGGTGAGTGGAAGGTAATATCTTTGTGGCACTTGACAGAATGCACAAGAAGATGAAATTGACACATGACGAAATTAGAAATTTGTTTGAGAGTTCAGACAATGAATTTAGTGGTGAACTATCCGAAAGCTCAAGCAGTGAAACTGAAGATGTAGTCATGGAAATTCCAGATCAAGTAGTTTCTGACAGCAGCAAGTTGGATGAAAGTGAACAGGGTAAATATTGATTTTTATTACTTTTTACTGATATTTTGGAGTATATTAGGATGTGTGTCACGGTAGAGTGCTTAGTTTGCTAGTGTTCGGTTCTGTTTTCATATTTTTATAGATATTCAACCAACAACAAGACGACACAGGCTGAAAGCACAAATTGATCAACTTGAAAAAGACATGGTGGCCCCGTCAAGTATGATATGGAAGAGAAGCCCTTACATAAATCAAAGGAGGAGGTCTGTTGCTAATGTAATGAGAACCCTGAAAGGAACTAAACCAGGGATAAAACCTGATACACCAGGTAAAGTTTTTCTCATGTACTTCGATGATAACATCCTGGACAACATTTTGATGTGTGTCAATCAAAAGCTTGGAAATCTTAGGGAATCATCTAAAGATATTTTCATAAAAAATTCGAAAGCATTTGAAAGGGAATAAATTGTGTCAGCAATTGGAATTCTACTGAACTGTGGAGTCCATAGACAGTTTACGTGATATATTTAGTAAGGAAAACTTTCCAATGTACCAAGCTTCATTTTCGGAGCATAGACTGAGGCTCTTACTGAAGTGCTTGCGTTTTGATGATGCTCTAACTCAAGCAGCTAGAAAACAGACCGACAAATTTGCTCCTATCAGGGATATATGGAACATGATAGTTAGTAAATTTCCTGAGTTTTATAATCCTAATGAGTCAGTCATAGTGGATTAAGAACTTGTGACCTTCCATGGGCGATGCCTATTCAGGCTATATATTCCAACAAAACTAGGAAAATATGGAACAGAGGTGAACCTGTTATGTGATTCAGATATACGATACACTGCTTCGCTACGGATCCCAATGCTGGAAAGCACGCTAGTGAGAAGAACCGTAACAATGGCCCTGAAATAGTTAGAAGATTGATTGAAATGTCTAACTTGAAACAATCTGGAAGAAATGTTACCATGGACAGAAAGTTCACTGTTGTTCCACTCACATCTGATCTTTTGAAAGAGAAAATAACTACAGTTGGTACTATTCGAAGTGATAAACGTGATGTTCCTACAGAACTCCGTCCTGTTTCTCTAAAAAAAGCTACACCGGGAACAATCTGATTTGCCTTTAATGATGATGCCACTTTAGTCAGTTACGTGCCTAAGAAAGGAAAGGTTGTTACAGTATTGTCAACCCAACATCATGGTATGAATGTGATGGAAGAAGCCAGACATCATCCTATTCTACAACTGTACAAAGTCAGGAGTGGATACATTCGATTAGTGTGTAAGAACATACAGCTGCCTTCGAGCAACACGTCGATGGCCAATGGCGGTGTTTTTCAACTTGATTGACATTGCAGCATACAATTCATATGTTGTATTTCAAGATACACACAAGGAATGGACAAAGAATTACCCGACAAAGAGTTCTGGAGGAAAGAAGTACCTGAAAGATCTTGCTCGTGAACTTTGTGACCTCAACATGAAAAAACGTGCTCAAAATGCTGTAGGCCTACACTCAAAATACACTACAGCATTATTAACTTTTGGGTATGAGTGTAATCAAAATCAAGGTGCTGCGAGCAGAGGAAACAACATTACTGAGCCACGACGGAAAGTAACACGTGCAGCTGTGCATAATCTGCCAAAGAAAGGACGCTGTTACTTATGTGCCAGAAGCAAAGACCATAAGTACATGAAGGCATGCACTTCTTGCAGGAAGTATATCTGCCCTGCACACACCTAGAAAGAAGAAGTAGTTCATATTGTAAAGTGTTCTGAATGTGAATCTGAGCAATCCTTGTAATTGAGAAATTAATACAAATTAATACAATTAATACAAATACTAGAGAGCAGGGGAACAGTAGCACAGCCACAGACAATATTTTTATTCATTCTTCATTATTAGATGGGCATTCTGTTAGTAAGAGCATGAATGGACTTTCAGACCATGATGCACAAATTTTGACACTAAAGGCTTTTGTACTCAAACCAATGTCATATTTAATTACAAACTACATAGGAAAGTTAATTCAAAAACAATAGAGAGATTTTTAAAACTTGTCAAGGAACAAGAGTGGCAGGATGTTTATAGTGCCGATAACATAGATGATAAATACAATGCTTTCCTTAACACATTTTTCATGCTCTTTGAGAGTTGCTTTCCATTAGAGCATTCTAAACAGGGTACTAGCAGTAATGGGCAGCCCGGGTGGCTGACTAGTGGGATAAGGATATCATGTATAACAAAGTGGGAATTATATAAAAATGTTAGAAGTAGTCACAAACGAGCAACAGCAGCCCATTACAAACCGTATTGTAAGGTGCTTAAAAATGTTATTAGGAAGGCAAAGAGTATGTGATATGCACATAGAATAGCTAATTCACAGGAGAAAATTAAAACCATATGGTCAATCATGAAGGAAGTGTCTGCTCAGCAGCACAAGGTTGACAATATAAAGTCAGTTCGCAGTAACAATATTTCCGTTACTGATAAATCAGATATATGTACAGTATTTAATGATCATTTTCTGAGAATTGCTGGTGAATTAAATAAAAATTTAGTTTCTACAGGAAATCATATAACTTTCTTGGCAAATACTCCATAATAGCAGCAGTTGATATATTCTGTGATCTATCTAGGGCATTTGACTACATGAATAAAATTATTCTCCTAAATAAATTGAAGTTTTAGGGAGTGATGGTGTAGCTAACCAATGGATAATGTCTTATCTAGCCAAAATAATACAGAAAGTTGTAATTTGTAATCCAAATAATGTAGTGCAGGGACGTAATTCTAACTTGGGAGAAATCACGCACGTTGTTTTTCAGGGCTCAATATTTGGTCCACTATTGGTTCTCCTATGTATACGAGCTTCTGTCTGATGTACAACACGTGGCATTAATTCTTTTTCCAGATGACACTATTACTGTGATAAATTCAAGCATATATACAGAAACAGAAGAAATGGTAAACTGTTCTTAGAAGCATCATTGGCTTGTTTTCTGCAGATGGTCTCACCATCAATTTTAGAAAGACAACATATTCATTTCTGCACATCTAGGGGTATTATACAAATAAATGTAACACGTGTTGAGAAAATAAGAGTGTTGGAACATCAAAATTCTTATGTGTCCACACTGATGAGAATTTAAACTGAAAAAAGCACATTTTGAAGCTCTAAAAGAATCTAGTTGAGCCACATTTGTACTTAGAATCATTGTATATCTTGCAGAGATACAAATCAGTTGACATATTTTGCATATTTTCATTCAACAATGTCATACGGAATCATATTCTGTGACATCTTATCTTCAAGTAAGAAAGTCTCCATTGCTTAAAAATGAGTTGGAAGAATAATATGTGATGCTCGCTTGCAATCATGTTATAGATGTCTGTTTAAGGGGTTGGTCATTCAGATGCTTCACAGTATATTTATTCCCTCATGAAGTTCATTGTAGGTGATCTGCTGCAATTCAAAAGGAACAATGATGTACATATTACAAAAGCTGAAGTAAAAAAAGACAGTACTATGAAAACAATAGATTATTAGTCACCCTATAGTGGAGATGCTGAGCTGGAGATAGAGAACATCTAGCTGCCGAGTTTGGCCTCAGTGGCCAAAGGCAGAGAGAGAGAGAGAGAGAGAGAGAGAGAGACAGAGAGAGAGACAGAGAGAGAGAGTGTGTGTGTGTGTGTGTGTGTGTGTGTGTGTGTGTGTGTATGTGTGTGTGCGAACAATACTTTGATCCAATTGTAAATATAAAGAATGAAGTACACCACAAACCTCGAGATTACACACTTACCGTATTTACTCGAATCTAAGCCGCACTTTTTTCCAATTTACGTAATCCAAAAAACCACCTGCGGCTTAGAATCGAGTGCAAAGCAAGCAGAAGTTATGAAAAATGTCGGTACATGCCGCCACAACTAACTTCTGCCGCCGAATATATGTAGCACTACGCAGGCATACTTTGTAGGCACAAGAATAAATACTGGCGCCAAAATCTCAGCGTCAGTAAATAAATTTAAAAAAAATTGAAGACGAGCTTTTTTTTTCTCCGCCGCGAGTTTGGACCATTGCATTTTCATACATTATCAAACAAAGTAAATACAAATTCCGTATTGTTCATCTTCGAATGTAGCACAATTTCAGTGTACTACGAAAATCTGAATGGCAAGACTGTTTGGGATGTTCGTCAATATGGCCAACTCTACGTTCTGAATTTTTTCCTATCTGTGAGAAGAGATGGTTGCTAATAGGAACCTGATGAAATTTGAATCATATACAGTATTATCTTCACCATAAGAATTATACGAATGTAAACATTTTGCCATGTATTCTTTCATGTTTGCTGCTATCTCATTTAAATCCTGTCTGCCTAATAAACTACGAAACTAGAGTGAGACAACAGCAAACGTGGAAGAATATACGTATCGTGTCATGTTTATATTAGTATTATTCTTATGCCTAATAGTGATACAGTCAGAAATGAAGCACGGCAAGTGACTAGATTTTTAAATCTAAAATGACTCTAATTTCTGTGCAGAATTTGATGTAATAAAGAAGCGACCGCAAAGATTTTCAAACGGAGAAAAATTTTCGCCTAACTTTCGTTCAGAACATGTTCTATCATACACAGTCTATTATTTGATTCTTGTTGATCATTATCAAAAAAAGCAGCAGTGTAAGTAACAACAAATTGTGGTCTCTTGCCATTGTTTCGCTAATGAGACGATTCCTCTTTTTTTTTTTTTTTTTAATTGTACGCGGCGGTAGCGCGCACAAAAGCAAGCCGTGCCGCGAGCCGCGACAGGCCGTAAACACGCACTATCAGAATGCGACAAACAATGCATGACACAGTGCAGTAATGCATTTTCAGCTTAAGAGTGATGCAAACACCTATAACAAAGAAAACGGCAATTATCAGATCAAAGCAAAATAAGCAATCGATTCAAACCAGACGAAGCACGTGAAAAAGGTAGGGTATCCGTATAAATACGGACGGAGCGCCTGACGCATAGCAATGGCTACCTGGTAAAGCTTAACTGCTAAGCTTTCGACTCGAACCAAACTACTGTAGCTGTATCGTCATTCATTCGACCTAAATTGTGTCTCATATTACAATGGACAAACTTTGTTTCGATTTGGAGGTGCAGCCTAAAACTTTTCTCTCCCCTTGAATTTCGAGTCTCAAATTTCAGGTGCTGCTTAGATTCGGGAAACTTTTTTTTCCTTTATTTCGAGTCTCATTTTTCAGGTGCGGCTTATATTCGAGTGTGGCTTAGATTCGAGTAAATACGGTAAATGGTCTGCATACACAATAATTTATATCTGACCAACTGCCAGGAGTTTCAACATATGAAAGAGAAAACAGGCTAGACAACTGAAATAAACAAACATCTACTGTCCATATAGTCCAATGAGGACACGTAGATAATGGTACTGTATATCCATTAGAAACATTACATTTTGTTGGGAAAGCATGTAACACCTCGGTTCAGTGTACAGTGATAAAAGCTATTGAAAGAATAATTTAAAATTAAGAATAGAATTTTTACAGAGGAAAATAGTGTAGAATCAGGGTTCGGTAATTGCAGATCAAAATTATAGTATATCAGCAAGTAGTTTAATGTCTAAGTACAGCAAAGCCATGGAAGCTCCATCATGGAGAAGGCAGGGACATTAAACTCTTGTGATGAAAAACCTATAAAAAGGCCTGATCATTATTATTGCCGCCTTTATCCCTGAATGTTTCGTTAAAGGGTGGGGAACCCGTATCAGTCAGCGAGACAATAACTAGATCGGACTTTATTGTGTTAAGATTGACGATAAACTGTTAGAATATTACGGAGATTAAAAGTGATGTAGTGTACGATCTCTGACTGTTGGTAGCAATGGAGTATTAAGGGGATTTTAGGACTTTAGTGCTAGATTGGAACTTTACGGACATATAGACGACAGAAAATCAAATTATCTGCTGATACGAGTGAATTCAGAGGTACTGGTATTCAGATATTAACGTGTGGACTTTTGAAAGTGTCGTGTGCCATTAGTTGTGAATCTGGATGTAGTGCACATGCATATTGGCATTTTCGAACTATTTAGATTACTCCAGGCTAGGAACCTTTTAAATAGACCATCATCCATCACTATCTTAATCCTTGAATATAGAGTGAAAGTGAAATACAAGAGTGTTGTACTTATTTCATTTACCTAGTACTAATCAGTGAAGGTTTTATGGAACCAAAGCTATTCAGCAGTATGTCTGCACCATCTAGCGGAAAGCATAGGCATTAACTAACACGCTAACTGAAGTGAACATTTACGTGTTTTATGGACTGCTTATTATGAGCTTTTGTGATGCTTTGACGTCCCCACTCCCTCCGAAAGGTGGCACAGCCTGTCTTAATCATAAAAGGGGAGAGTTTTAGCCGGACAAATTACTAAGTAAAAGCAATATTTACAAGACTCACAGTAATAGCAAAACACAAGGCCCGTGCCTCATCGGAGAGTCATCACTGTCACATCGGGAAGTAAAGCCGGAAAACCTACCGACGATAGGTATCTACGAGCAGACGTTGACGTGGAGTACCTAAAAAGGGAACCACATGAGAGTTGGGGATGCTTGAAGCAGTACAGGTGAATTTTTTGGAAGAATTAGAAATCCATAACCACAACTGCTACTACCCTGACTGCAACTTTACAGACAAACTAGAGTTAAGACATCAAATATTCCTACAAAAATTTTTTTCACCTCCTACAATCTTGTACAGATGGAGAAATTATATGTACTGCCTTAGTCTACTTAGTTATTCAACAAAAAATGGTAAATATTGTTGTCATTGTTGTGGTTGACAATCTGAAAACTGATTTGATGCAGGTCTCCACCCTAATAAATCCTGTGCAAGCAACTTCCTCAGTGCATAATTGCTGCATCCTACATCCATTTCAATCTGTTTATTATACTGAAAGGTAATGAAAATGTTGCCACAACAGTTTCTTCAACAACTAATGTTGCTATGATATTTTGCTCTTTGGATGCCTTGGTCACCCACAACAGTTTTTACCTCTCAAACTTCCCTCATCCTATAAATGAAAAGTAAATAAATGAAAACAGAAATAAATACTGCTGTATGCTGCTTTGAAAATAAGAATGCTCTATAGCATATATGTCATAAAAGTGAAAAGTATCCTCTATTGCTGGAACAACAAATCAAATCACTCACCCGATATGACGCCATATGTAAATTTAAGACATGATACATGCAACTCTTGTACTTCCCTCAGCCAGGCTAATGGTTCAGCATATTACACAGCAATGAAACAGACTGCTATGTTGTAACACAAAGAAAATTTTTGTCTCATCATCATCATCATCATTTAAGGCTGATTATGCCTTTCAGCGTTCAGTCTGGAGCATAGCCCCCTTATAAAATTCCTCCATGATCCCCTATTCAGTGCTAACATTGGTGCCTCTTCTGATGTTAAACCTATTACTTCAAAATCATTCTTAACCGAATCCAAGTACCTTCTCCTCGGTCTGCCCCGACTCCTCCTACCCTCTACGGCTGAATCCATGAGTCTCTTGGGTAACCTTGCTTCACCCATGCGTGTAACATGACCCCACCATCTAAGCCTGTTCGCCCTGACTGGTACATCTATAGAGTTCATTCCCAGTTTTTCTTTGATTTCCTCATTGTGGACACCCTCCTGCCATTGTTCCCATCTACTAGTACCTGCAATCATCCTAGCTACTTTCATATCCGTAACCTCAACCTTGTTGATAAGGTAACCTGAGTCCACCCAGCTTTCACTCCCATACAACAAAGTTGGTCAAAAGATTGAACAGTGCACAGATAACTTAGTCTTGGTACTGACTTCCTTGTTGCAGAAGATAGTAGATCGTAACTGAGCGCTCACTGCATTAGCTTTGCTACACCTCGCTTCCAATTCTTTCACTATGTTGCCATCCTGTGAGAATATGCATTCTAAGTACTTGAAACCGTCCACCTGTTCTAACTTTTTCCTCCTATTTGGCACTCAATCCGTTTATATTTCTTTCCCACTGACATTACTTTCGTTTTGGAGATGCTAATCTTCATACCATAGTCCTTACATTTCTGATCTAGCTCTGAAATATTACTTTGCAAACTTTCAATCGAATCTGCCATCACAACTAAGTCATCCGCATATGCAAGACTGCTTATTTTGTGTTCACATATCTTAATCTCACCCAGCCAGTCTATTGTTTTCAACATATGATCCATAAATAATATGAACAACAGTGGAGACAGGTTGCAGCCTTGTCTTACACCTGAAACTACTCTGAACCATGAACTCAATTTACCGTCAACTCTAACTGCTGCCTGACTATCCATGTAAAGACCTTTAATTGCTAGCAAAAGTTTGCCTCCTATTCCATAATCTTGTAGAACAGACAATAACTTCCTTCTAGGAACCCGGTCATATGCCTTTTCTAGATCTATAAAGCATAGATACAATTCCCTGTTCCACTCGTAACACTTCTCCATTATTTGCCGTAAGCTAAAGATCTGGTCCTGACAACCCACACTGATTTTCAACCAATTGGTCCTCAACTAATACTCGCACTTTCCTTTCAACAATACCTGCGAAGATTTAACCCACAACGCTGATTAAAGAGATACCTCTGTAGTTGTTACAATCTTTTCTGTATCCATGTTTAAAGATTCGTGTGATTACTGCTTTTGTCCAGTCTGATGGAACCTGTCCCGACTCCCAGGCCATTTCAATTATCCTGTGTAGCCATTTAAGACCTGACATTCCACTGTATTTGATGAGTTCCGACTTAATTTCATCGTCCCCAGCCGCTTTATTGCACTGCAATCTATTGACCATTTTTTCCACTTCCTCAAATGTGATCCTATTTCCATCATCATTCCTATCGCATTCTACCTCAAAATCTGAAACATTACTGATTGCATTTTCACCTACATTGAGCAACTATTCAAAATATTCCCTCCATCTGCTCAAGGCATCCACAGGATTCACCAGCAGTTTTCCTGACCTGTCCAAAATACTTGTCATTTCCTTCTTACCTCCCTTTCAAAGACTGCTAATTACACTCCAGAATGGTTTTCCAGCAGCTTGACCCATAGTCTCCAACCTGTTTCCAAAGTCTTCCCACGATTTCTTTTTCTATGCTGCAATTATCTGTTTGGCTTTGTTTCTTTCTTCAACATAACTTTCTCTGTCTACCTGGGTTCTGGTATGTAGCCATTTGTGATACGCCTTCTTTTTCCTTACAGGCTGCCTTGACAGTATCATTCCACCAAGCTGTTTGCTTCATCCTACTTTTACACACTACTGTTCCAAGACATTCTTTAGCCACTTCTAGTCCTGTGTCCCTGTTCCTTGTCCATTCCTTTTCCAATGACTGTAATTAACTACATTCAACTAACTGGTACCTTTCTGAGATCGCTGTTATGTACTTGTGCCTGATTTCCTTATCCTGAAGTTTCTCCACTCTTATCCTCCTACATTTGGACCTGACCTCCTGCACTTTCGGCCTCACAATCCCAATTTCACTGCAGATTAAATAATGATCAGTGTCATCAAAGAATCCCCTGAATACACGTGTGTCCCTCACAGCCTTCCTGAATTCCTGATCTGTTATTATATAGTCAATGACAGATCTGGTTCCCCTGCCTTCCCAAGTATACCGGTGAATGTTCTTATGTTTAAAAAAGGAGTTTGTGATTACTAAGCCCATACTGGCACAGAAATCCAAGAGTTGTTTCCCGTTCCTGTTGGCCTCCATATCCTCTCCAAATTTACCCATAACCTTTTCATACCCTTCTGTTCGATTTCCAATCCTGGCGTTAAAATCACCCATGAGCAGAACACTGTCCTTGTCCTTTACTCTAACAACTACATCACTGAGTGCCTCATAAAAACTATCCATCTTATCTTGATCTGTCCCTTCACAATGCGAATATACTGACACAACCCTAATTTTCTTGCTAGACACTGTCAAATCTATCCACATCAGTCGTTCGTTTACATACGTTATTGCAACTACGTTGGGTTCCATTTCTTTCCTGATGTAAAGCCCTACACCCCATTGTGCTATTCCTGCTTTGACTCCCGACAGGTAGACCTTGTATTCTCCCACTTCCTCTTCTTTCTCACCCCTTACCCGAATGTCACTAACAGCTAAAACGTCCAGCCCCATCTTACTTGCAGCCTCTGCCAGCTCTACCTTCTTCCCAGAGTAGCCCCCATTGATATTAATAGCTCCCCATCTCATTACCATTTGTTTTCCAAGTCGTATCTTACAGTGTAAAATCTTTAATAAACTGTAAAATCACCCATACTCTCTGATGTTAAAAGACAAATATGAAAAATTTATGTAAGAAATCCTCAGTGCCATGTGACAGTCGACCTATGCATGAAACTATTTGGGAGAAATAAACTGTTCATTTAAAACAGTGTGACTGTTTTGAAAAGAGCGACTGTGTTCTTAATGCATCATGGATAAAAGAAAATGTCAACGGACCTCAACCAGTTGAGAGACCTATTACTTTGAACAGCAGAATAAAATATTATTTATATAAAAATAACAAAATGCAGATGCAGATTTACTCAGGCAGACATTTTTCACATCCCTGCTAGACATCCCTTTAAAAACTGTTACACCTAAGAAGGTTACAAAACTATTTGCCCATAAGAAGAGTGGTATTTTATCTGGCTAAGTTGGTATCTTCAACAGTCATCTGGTTTTCATCACATTTCTAAGAGTGTATTAAAATGTTGTGCAGACTTAGTAATATCTCCTTATATTCTACTAATTATCCCTTCACAATTCTATGATTGAATTATGTTTCCCACCTGACCATCTATATACTCGCAGAGTTGATGCGCAAAGTAGTACAGTACTATTACTATTCCATGAGCGCGTAATTACTCTTTGTAATATTCTCTCTGGTGTGTTGAGAGGACTTCTAGGATCTTCTCCATGCCGAATAGCTGCATTGAATAATTGTAATTTTGCTATCGAGATTACTGGAAGAAAGAGATTGAAAATATATTGTACGCTACTCAAGAAAATATATACTGAGCATTTACATCAAAGGTGTGTAAGGAATTTCATTATATATATACTCCCTAATTGGAAATTTGCACGGAGGTGTCGTTTCGTTGGTAATCAGAAGGAAACTTCCGATGAATTGGAAATGAACCTGCAATTATTAGATCCAAGAGCTCCATGATTTCATCGGATAATTCAACTCTATCAAAGCAAACTTTCCACTTGATCTGAGGTTTCCCGACTGACTACGCAATGCAAGAAAACCAAAACATTTTATTCACACAGGATTGTGGATCGCTTTGAATCAAGACTGCGGACAAGGAGAGTCATCGTCCGATTCTGTTTAAACAAGTAAAGCTTAATTATAACTTTCTTGAGCGACTGTGATGACTGTGATATGGCTGCTTATGAATGAGATCATTAATAAAATACTAATAACTAAGCTTCCTCCTCACCAGCAACCAGTAAAAACACAATATTAATTAAAATTATAACTTGATAAGATAGTTATTAAGGTATCTTTTGTAATGAGTGTATGACTCAAAGGATATTTCCTGATATACTAAAATAAGATTTAATGACACCCATCTGTAAATAAAGCATAAGAAAATCACCTTTAACTACAGACCAATTTCTTCCAGTCTTCCTAAAACTGTATGGAACGCATTTACAATGCAAAATTATTTCATGTTTCACAATGTAAGCTGCTAGCTGTCTTCCAAAAAGGATTTGTTGTGGAGAAAGTTACACATAAACTCCTCACTGAGATTCTGGCACAACTAAAAATAAAAAAAAAATAAATAAAAATGTTATAGCACTAACGCATTGCCATAGGACATGTTGTTGTTGTTGTGGTCTTCAGTCCTGAGACTGGTTTGATGCAGCTCTCCATGCTACTCTATCCTGTGCAAGCTTCTTCATCTCCCAGTATCTACTGCAACCTACATCCTTCTGAATCTGCTTAGTGTATTCATCTCTTGGTCTCCCTCTACGATTTTTACCCTCCACACTGCCCTCCAATGCTAAATTGGTGATCCCTTGATGCCTCAAAACATGTCCTACCAACCGATCCCTTCTTCTAGTCAAGTTGTGCCACAAACTTCTCTTCTCCCCAATCCTATTCAATACCTCCTCATTAGTTACGTGATCTACCCACCTTATCTTCAGCATTCTTCTGTAGCACCACATTTCGAAAGCTTCTATTCTCTTCTTGTCCAAACTAGTTATCGTCCATGTTTCACTTCCATACATGGCTACACTCCATACAAATACTTTCAGAAACGACTTCCTGACACTTAAATCTATACTCGATGTTAAAAAATTCCTCTTCTTGAGAAACGCTTTCCTTGCCATTGCCAGTCTACATTTTATATCCTCTCTACTTCGACCATCATCGGTTATTTTACTCCCTAAATAGCAAAACTCCTTTACTACTTTAAGTGTCTCATTTCCTAATCTAATTCCCTCAGCATCACCTGACTTAATTTGACTACATTCCATTATCCTCGTTTTGCTTTTGTTGATGTTCATCTTATATCCTCCTTTCAAGACACTGTCCATTCCGTTCAACTGCTCTTCCAAGTCCTTTGCTGTCTCTGACAGAATTACAATGTCATCGGCGAACCTCAAAGTTTTTACTTCTTCTCCATGAATTTTAATACCTACTCCGAATTTTTCTTTTGTTTCCTTTACTGCTTGCTCAATATACAGATTGAATAACATCGGGGAGAGGCTACAACCCTGTCTTACTCCTTTCCCAACCACTGCTTCCCTTTCATGCCCCTCGACTCTTATAACTGCCATTTGGTTTCTGTACAAACTGTAAATAGCCTTTCGCTCCCTGTATTTTACCCCTACCACCTTCAGAATTTGAAAGAGAGTATTCCAGTTAACATTGTCAAAAGCTTTCTCTAAGTCTGCAAATGCTAGAAACGTAGGTTTGCCTTTTCTTAATCTTTCTTCTAAGATAAGTCGTAAGGTCAGTATTGCCTCACGTGTTCCAACATTTCTACGGAATCCAAACTGATCTTCCCCGAGGTCGGCTTCTACCAGTTTTTCCATTCGTCTGTAAAGAATTCGCGTTAGTATTTTGCAGCTGTGACTTATTAAACTGATAGTTCGGTAATTTTCACATCTGTCAACACCTGCTTTCTTTGGGATTGGAATTATTATATTCTTCTTGAAGTCTGAGGGTATTTCGCCTGTCTCATACATCGTGCTCACCAGATGGTAGAGTTTTGTCATGACTGGCTCTCCCGAGGCCATCAGTAGTTCAAATGGAATGTTGTCTACTCCCGGGGCCTTGTTTCGACTCAGGTCTTTCAGTGCTCTGTCAAACTCTTCACGCAGTATCTTATCTCCCATTTCGTCTTCATCTACATCCTCTTCCATTTCCATAATATTGTCCTCAAGTACATCGCCCTTGTATAAACCCTCTATATACTCCTTCCACCTTTCTGCCTTCCCTTCTTTGCTTAGAACTGGGTTCCCATCTGAGCTCTTGATATTCATACAAGTGGTTCTCTTTTCTCCAAAGGTCTCTTTAATTTTCCTGTAGGCAGTATCTATCTTACCCCTAGTGAGACAAGCCTCTACATCCTTACATTTGTCCTCTAGCCATCCCTGCTTAGCCATTTTGCACTTCCTGTCGATATCATTTTTGAGACGTCTGTATTCCTTTTTGCCTGCTTCATTTACTGCATTTTTATATTTTCTCCTTTCATCAAGTAAATTCAATATTTCTTCTGTTACCCAAGGATTTCTATTAGCCCTCGTCTTTTTACCTACTTGATCCTCTGCTGCCTTCACTACTTCATCCCTCAGAGCTACCCATTCTTCTTCTACTGTATTTCTTTCCCCCATTCCTGTCAATTGTTCCCTTATGCTCTCTCTGAAACTCTGTACAACCTCTGGTTCTTTCAGTTTATCCAGGTCCCATCTCCCTAAATTCCCACCTTTTTGCAGTTTCTTCAGTTTCAATCTGCAGTTCATAACCAATAAATTGTGGTCAGAATCCACATCTGCCCCAGGAAATGTCTTACAATTTAAAACCTGGTTCCTAAATCTCTGTCTTACCATTATATAATCTATCTGATACCTACTAGTATCTCCAGGATTCTTCCAGGTATACAACCTTCTTTTATGATTCTTGAACCAAGTGTTAGCTATGATTAAGTTATGCTCTGTGCAAAATTCTACAAGGCGGCTTCCTCTTTCATTCCTTCCCCCCAATCCATATTCACCTACTATGTTTCCTTCTCTCCCTTTTCCTACTGACGAATTCCAGTCACCCATGACTATTAAATTTTCGTCTCCTTTCACTACCTGAATAATTTCTTTTATCTCGTCATACATTTCATCTATTTCTTCATCATCTGCAGAGGTAGTTGGCATATAAACTTGTACTACTGTAGTAAGCATAGGCTTTGTGTCAATCTTGGCCACAATAATGCGTTCACTATGCTGTTTGTAGTAGCTAACCCGCACTCCTATTTTTTTATTCATTATTAAACCTACTCCTGCATTACCCCTATTTGATTTTGTATTTATAACCCTGTAATCACCTGACCAAAAGTCTTGTTCCTCCTGCCACCGAACTTCACTAATTCCCACTATATCTAATTTTAACCTATCCATTTCCCTTTTTAAATTTTCTAACCTACCTGCCCGATTAAGGGATCTGACATTCCACGCTCCGATCCGTAGGACGCCAGTTTTCTTTCTCCTGATAACGACGTCCTCCTGAGTAGTCCCCGCCCGGAGATCCGAATGGGGGACTATTTTACCTCCGGAATATTTTACCCAAGAGGACGTCATCATCATTTAATCATACAGTAGAGCTGCATGTCCTCGGGAAAAATTACGGCTGTAGTTTCCCCTTGCTATCAGCCGTTCGCAGTACCAGCACAGCAAGGCCGTTTTGGTTAATGTTACAAGACCAGATCAGTCAATCATCCAGACTGTTGCCCCTGCAACTACTGAAAAGGCTGCTGCCCCTCTTCAGGAACCACATGTTTGTCTGGCCTCTCAACAGATACCCCTCCGTTGTGGTTGCACCTACGGTACGGCCATCTGTATCGCTGAGGCACGCAAGCCTCCCCACCAGCGGCAAGGTCCATGGTTCATGGGGGGGCCATAGGACATATGGAGTTCTAAAAGGAAGCAAACTCCAAATAAGAATGAAACTAATCTGAGAATGGGGCTACATAAAATAAGTATTCTCAAAGTATTGGCACTGGGCCTATTCCTACTTGTAGTTTACGTTAAGTTATTTTTCAATGGTTTTAAAATACTTTTCCATATATTTAATGTTTTTGGCACTTTTAGCATTCTCATCAAGGGCACAAAGTTGACGTACACATCTCATATGACAGCTGAACATGCAAGCAGTTTAAGTCTTAATCTTACAAAGACTCTCATAAATCCAAACAAGTGAAACTTACCTCCTTTTACCAGAAATGCCCATAGAGTATTTTAATGACAAGTGTAAAAATAAATTAAGTGGGTAACTCAGTGCAATATATTCTGAACTCTGAGTACTTCTCTTCATGTTTTCTATAACAGGTAGGTGCTGGGTAGTTTAATATATCTATCACTTCTTCAAATTCAGAATAATATTCTTGGGCAGTGCAAATAAAGTAAACTACATGCTCATTCAATGAAAGCAAGCACTAAGAATACTACTATACAAAGTAGACTGCTAAACATTTTTCACACTTGCTCACAAGTTGAAATGTAGCATGTATAACTGAACCATTAATACACTACAGGCACTGCTTATTATCTCATGGTAACTACAAAACCGTGACTGCACCGTAAGTGTGGATGTGTTAGTCAACTGTTTCAATTCATACATTCTTATTACTACAAGTATAATTTCTAGGCTCCTAAGCATTATTTAGATTAGATTAAATGTACTTTTCATTCAAACAGATACAGTAAGAGAATAATTCGACAGAGTGTTGAAAGACCAAAGGGGAATCATGGCCGCTCAATATAACCAACAGTCCTTCAGGATTATTGAGATCCTTGGAAGAGTCAGCCATGACAATTGCCGATATGCAAGACATACAAGGTAGGTGAAATACCCTCCGACTTAAGGAAGAATGTAACAATTCCAATTCCTAAGAAAGCAGGTGTTGACAGGTATGAATATTACCAAACTCTCAGTTTAATAAGTCAAGATTGCAAAATACTGACACAGATTATTTAGAGAAGAAAATAACCCAGGGTGTAAAACGTATAACCACAATGCAATTGTCTTCACTTTAGTTAATTAGATCAGGAAACAATGCAAGAATGTGTGTCTCAAAATTGAAGCTTATGAATCAATAACCTACTCAGTGTTTAGGCGCACTGTTCCTCATATGGAGTCAGTAACACAAGTGATTTATTACTGAAAATCGGATATCAATGACACTATCCATTTTCGTACCTGTTTCGATAATATTGTAGACCAAAATTTTATGACCTGGGTGATGTTTGTGCCCAGTGCCCACATTGTCGTGGTAGAGCTACTGGCATGGCGTAAGTGCTGAGGTTGAGGGTGTCACCAAGTGTTCAGATCTCAGCATTCAGCATTTGGCCCCACTTGCACCTGTGCCACTACACTACATGTCTCCATAACCCAGACTGTCCCCCCTCCCTACTTCTGAGATCAGCTTCTCATCTTCTACCAGTTGTTCCATTCTTCTCTAAATAATCTGTGTCAGTATTTTGCAATCTTGACTTATTAAACTGAGGGTTTGGTAATATTCATACCTGTCAACACCTGCTTTCTTAGGAATTGGAATTGTTACCTTCTTCCTTAAGTCGGAGGGTATTTCACCCACCTTGTACGTCTTGCATATCGGCAATTGTCATGGCTGACTCTTCCAAGGATCTCAATAATCCTGAAGGACTGTTGGTTGTATTGAGGGGCCATGATACCCCTTCGGTCTTTCAATGCTCTGTCGAATTATTCTCTTAGTGTATCTCCCATATCATCCTCACTACTTCTCTTTCTGTAGTATTGTCCTCCAGTTTGTTTCTCATGTTTAGACCCTAAATAAATTATTTCCACATTTCGGTTTTTCTTTCTTTACTTAGTATTGGTTTGCTAGTCATAGTCATATTGGCACATTTCTCTGAAGATCTCTTTCAATTTCCTACAGACAGCATCTATATTTTCATAAAGAGATGCATGCTTCTACAGCCTAGTATTCATCCTCCATCCACTCCTGCTTAGCCATTTTGCAATCTGTCAGTATCATTTTTAGACATCTATATTACCCATTGCTTCATTTTTATATTTTCTCCTTTTGTCCGTTTAAGTCAATATTGCTTGTGTTATGCAAAACTTTTTGTTGTGTTTTTTATTTGTATGATCCTCTGATGCCTTCACTATCTCACCTCTCAGAGCTATCCTTTCATTTTATATTGCATTTCTTCTCCCCGTTTTAGTCTGCAGTTGCATTACGCTTCCTCATTCAATAACCTCTGGTTACTTCATTTTATCCAGGTTCCATCCCATTAATATCCTATCTTTTTGTCTCTTCTTCAGTTTTAATTTGCAGCTAATAACCAATAAATTATGGTCAGAGTCCACATCAGCCCATGGAATGTCTTACATCTTAAAATCTAGTTTTGAAATTTTACCATAATATAACCAATACTAGGGTACCCAGGTATCATCCACTCATACAGTCTTCTTTCCTGATTCTTAAACCTAGTGTTAGTAATAGTTGAATCACGCTCTGTGCTTAATTCTACCAGGCGGTTTCCACTTTCCTTCATTTTACCCAGTCCATGTTGTTCTACTGCTTTCCCTTCTCTCATTTTCTTACTACTGAAATCCAGCACACATCACAATAAAAATTTTACTTCCTTTAACTATGTGAATAATTTCCTTTACCTCTCATATTATTTTGATCTCATCATCATCTGTGGAGGTAGCTGACATCAAAATTTATTCTACAGTGATGGTTGTTGGCTTCTTGTCTATCTTGGCTATGGTAATTTGTTCCCTATGCTGTTCATAGCATCATACTCTTCTTCCTATTTTTGTATTCATAATGAGAGTTATTCCTGCATCACCTCTATTTGATATCCTTAACTATGTGAGTAATTTCCTTTATCCCATCATACTTACTTTCAATCCTTTCATTATCTGTAGAGCTAGCCTATAAATATGTACCACTATTATGGGTGTTGGCTTCACATTTATCTTGCTATGACAATGTGTTCACTATGTTGCTCACAGCAGCTACACAATTTCCTTTTTTCTTATTCATTATTAAAGCTACTACTGCTTTACCCCTTGTGCTGATGAACTTGTACTGACCTGAGCTGAAGTCTTGTTCTTCCTGCCATAAAGTTTCATTAAATTCTCACTATATCTGACTTCAAATTATCCACTTCCATTCTAAAATATTTACCATGCTACAACCTGTACAACGCCAGTTTTGTCTTTTCTGACATCCTCTGGGGTAGCACCTGCCCAAAGATCTGAATGGAGAACTGTTTTACCCAAGAGGCTGTCATAATTAGTAAGCCATGCACTACAGCTGCAGGCCATTAGGAAAAAAATGCTGTAGTTTCCCTTTGTTTCAGCCATTCACAGTACCAAATCAGTGAGGCCATGTTGCCTACATGAGAAGCTCAGAGCGCTCATCCAGACTGTTTCCCCTCCAACTACTGACAAGGCTGCTGCCCTCTTCAAGAACCATGTGTTAGTCCAGCCTCTGGATACACACCCTTTTGTTGTGGTTGTACATACAGTATGGTTATCTGTAATGTTGAGGCCAGCAATCCACCCTACATCAGCAAGGTTCATGGGGGATAGTTCCTCTGAACAGGCCTTGGAAGGCCCAACAGTACCAATTGGCCCCTGTGTCATCCTCAGCCCACAGGTGTCACTAGATGCAGATGTGGAGGGACATGTGGTCAGCACACCGCTCTCTCGGCTGTATGTCAGTTTATGAGATCAGAGCTGCTACTTCTCAATCAAGTAGCTCCTCAGTTTGCCTCACAATTTTCTCAAGTTTTCAAATCTCATCTGATGCAGTCAGCAAGAATCAGTGTTTCCTTCTTATCTTATCTGGTAAGTCTCCCCTGACCCATAGCTCTGGCTGACTTTTCCAAAATCTATCCCTTTGCCTAGACCTTTCCAGCCCTCTCCTTCACCCCTCTTCCTGCCCCTTCAAACCTTCTGCCTGAACAAGCCACTAGCCCTAAAAATTTGCCTAATTAGAACCACCTTTTATGCGTGTGGTCTACCGCAACTTGGTTGGCAGATTTTTTATATATCCAATTATGTTTTATTGTCAAAAATTGATTATTTTCGCAGTATTTTTTCTGCTGATAGCTTTTTTTTTTACTTTTTTCTCACAGAAACAACACCAAAGTTGTCTCTCTTCACTACACGAGATGCATACATTGTGATCAAGTTTTCTCCAGAAGACGTCACATTTGTCAACTGTGTTTTATGCTCAAGAAAAACTGTCACCAGCCTTAGTTGTGTCACTCAGTGTGACTAAATAAAGGTGTCCCTGCATAATATGAAACTCATCAACATCCACCACAAATGAAAAAGAACTGAACAACATTAGTTACATCAATGTTTTTCTCCAAAACCAAGGAGAAAGGAAATCTAATCTTAATTCGTATCCGACTGTGCTTCCATGTGCATGATCTCCTCAGTATGTCTACAAACATATTCCTTCACAAGACAACTGTTTTAAACAGAGGATATTTCCCCTAAACAAAAAATTTTTGTGGCATTCACGAAGAATTCTTCCGCAAATTCTCCATTGCCGGAATGGTCTGCCGCTTTCACTGTGTGAGAGATCAGTTTCATTAAAACAGTATTATATATGACACTGTTTTCTATGAGTAAATAAGTTACATGGATGAAGATGTGCTGTTATGAAACTTCAAAATGACAAAGCTTTATCAATAATAGTAATAATTACAATTTATTAATTTATACAATAATAATTTCATCTATCTATACAAATGCTACTTCTCTCTTTCCACTCTGCCTTTTAGCTTTCCTTTCTTGAGTATTCAACTTCATGGCAAATTTCTCATAAAGCAGTCACAAATGTCACTTCAAACTTCTTTCCATCATAGGGTGATATCTAAAGACTCATCAAACTTCTGCACTGATGATCTTAACTCCTGTTAGGCTGTTTTCTTCAAACTAATTCTGTCTTATTACCACACACAGGACATTAATAAAGACAATGCTACCAACACCAGGTCAACATGTTGCCTCTTTCATCACTGAAAATATTGGGGCTAGAAGGGTTCTACATGAGTGTAGAGGGAACTCCTGGTTAACAGAGGGAAGTGGAGGGGAATGGAGGACGGACAGGTGGAGTGAAAAGGGGTGATCTACAGGTGGGGAGAGTGAGCCTCTGTTAGGTGCCTGCACCTGTATTCTTTTCACTTGCCCAGTTATGGCCTATAGGATTGATTTCAAAATGAATTTTCACTCTGAAGAAGGTGTGCTGATATGAAACTTCAAAGCAGTTTAGAACTGTGTACTCGGTCATGACTTCTAGTCCTGCAACATTTGCTGAAGATGATATGTGAGGTTCAGAAAGTTGGGGAAGAGAACTTGACAGAAGTAAAAATGTGAGGGCAATTCTAGTTGTGAGACCTCATATGGCACACACAATTTACACAGGAGTTTCAAATCAGTGCTCACATTGCTGAAGTGTGAAAATTCATTCAGGAAATATTCCTACAGGTTGTGGCTATGCCATTTCACCATGATATCCTTACATCCAGGAGTGATAGTCTAGCAAGGAATAGAGGAGAACTTCTGTTAAGTTTGGAATGCAGTTCAGAAGTACTGATGGAGGTAAAGCTCAGTCCATGAAACATATGGCTGTAAAGACAAGGGTTCCATTTTTGAGTCCCAGTCAGGCACACTAATTTGCCAGAATTTTCAAAACAGTGAACAGGCGGCTGAAAATTCATTCTGGAATTTATGCCACTGTTTGCCACCAGGATACATTTTTATTAATGTGCTGCTTTTATTTGTAATTCTGGTGGGAAATATGACAACACACTCATTTTATAAGTGTTATGTAACATTTTTGATCTTATTTTTGAAATTCAAGAAATTAATATTAAAATCTCCATTGACCCTCCTTGCTTTTATGTGTCTGCTATATGGTATAAATAATGACAAACTTTTGATGGTTTCCCAGTGAGGATCTTATGTACTGTAGTAACTGTAAATCAGTTTTCTGGTACCAATTATTCACATCAAAGCCAAACAGTGTTCATATGTGGTGATCACATGCACAGGCTTCCCATTGTTGATCTAAGCAGAAACTACTGGTATCAACATATTTACATACCTGTCAACTCTTATTTCCATACTGTATCTACCAAAATGGGGTGCTAATTAACTCCTATAGTCCTCTGGGTATTAAATGTGGATTCCTGTATTTAGATTTTGCTCAGACACAATACATCAAATTCCTTTACACTTTTGGAAGGTTTAAACAGATAAGATGTTCACTAACTTTTTTTTACTTCTGATGCATAATTGCAAGATTATTCAAGCAAGTTTTTATTTATTTTTTATTTATTTTTATTCATACATCCATAGTTGAGATGGAGGACAGTGGGATGTCAACTGGTATAATTTATATTAAAAATGAAGAAATTTCTCCAGCTGTATTTAAAGTGTCGACTTTATTTTGGCAACTAGTTTCAACATTGTGACAGTGTCATCTTCAGGCCCATACACTTGTCGACGTCAACTGCGTGCATCTGATACTAGAAGTCAGTCAGTGGTGAGATATGGCCGTGCTCCGTGTGGAAGGTGGGTAGTAACTAGTAGGAAAGGAGATAAGGTGATTTTTAATGTCTAAAGCAGAACATACAGTCACCAGTGATCTTAATTTTACAATTATTATTGCCTACTTTAGCCCATCCAAACAGATACTCGTCTGCATTCAGCTTCTTCATTCTTCTTGTACACAGAGTAAACGGCTTGTCTGGCACCAATGTCCCATAAGGAACCTTAGCCAGCAGTCCTGTACTCTCTGTTATACTCCATGTCTTCCAATCCAAAATGTTAGCATCTGGAAAAGCTTCAAGGCCACCATAGTCAGCGTGGTTGCCCCATACAATTGCCAAAGTAAGCCATGTACTGCCTCCAAAGACAGCTCGTACATCACAAGTGAACTGCATTTGTAGTCCACAAAACACATTAGGACCTCCCATCAGTTGTTGCTTATTAAACTGTGCAGCAAGATCAATATTGATCGCCCTCAATGTCTTGTAAATAGGAACACCACGCCACCAGCGATGACGATATCCATGTCACAGAGGCATTGCTGAGGCATGTTAACACACTGGTCTAGGCCCACGCGCAGCTGGCTCTGGCTGTGGTTGCAGGTTGACTACATGTGTGTTGCCCAGCAGTGGGGCCTCTAGTTTTACTAGGCTCCGCCGGGGTTGAAAGTCGGCGACTGGAAGTGATAAGAGGCATGACGTCAGCAATAAGCGGCCTGATAGGAGCAGCCTGCACCGCAGCACAGAGCGTCATTCACTGTGCAAACATCGAGGAGTGCGGAAGCTTAGCTCTGGGCATTCACTAGGTGTTGGCTTGCTACATTCACTGTGTGTTAACATGCCTCAGCACTGCATCTGTGACATGGATATTGTCGTCACTGGGGGCGCAGTGTTCCTATTTACAAGACATTGAGAGTGACTGATATTGATATTGCTGGACAGCTTAATAAGCAACAACTGATGGGAGGTCCTAATGTGTTTCGTGGATTAACGTGCCTCAGCAATACCTCTGTGATGTGGATTCGTCATCGCTAGCGGCGCAGTGTTCCTATTTACAAGACATTGAGGGCGACTGATATTGATTTTGCTGGACAGTTTAATAAGCAACAACTGATGGGAGGTCCTAATGTGTTTTGTGGACTATCAATGCAGTTCACTTGTGATGTACAAGCTGTCTTTGGAGGCAGTACTGGCTTACTTTGGCAGTTATATGGGGCAACCAGACTGACTATGGTGGCCTTGAAGCTTTTCCAGACGCTAACACCTTGGGTTGGAAGACATGGAGTATAGCAGAGAGTGCAGGACTGCTGGCTGAGGTTCCTTATGGGACATTGGTGCCAGACAAGCCGTTCACTCTGTCTACAAGAAGAATGAAGGAGCTGAATGCAGATGAGTATCTGTTCATATGGGCTAAAGTAGGCAATAATAATTGTAAAATAAAGATCACCGGTGACTGTATGTTCTATTACAGACAATAAAATTACCTTATCTCCTTTCCTTATCTCCCGGGACATTATTTTTTAAAATAAAAACATTGATCCACTTATGTACTGTGTCGCGCACTCTGAGGTACAGCGTGTCTTTGAATGGGACTTAGCCGCTGGTGGGGCTTAAGTCTCTGGCCCACGCCCAGCCAGCTCTGGCTGCTATTGCGGGTTGCCTACATGGGCGTTGCCCGACGGCAGGGACTCTAGTTTTACTAGGCCCAACTGGGGCTAAAAGTCGGCGGCCAGAAGTGATAAGAGGCATGATGTCAGTGATAAGCAGCCTGTCAGGTGCAGCCTGTACTGCAGACTACTAGTTACTACGCACCTTCCACACAGAGCACGTCCATATCTTACCATTGCCTTCTAGTATCAGTCGCACGCAGTTGACGTCAACAAGTGTATGGGCCTGAAGATGATATTGTTACAACGCTGAAACTAGTTGCCAAAATAAAATCGACACCTTATGTGCAGCTGGAGGAATTTCTTCCTTTTAATGTAAGTTTCTTTTGTGGCTGACACATTTACCTAAACTCACTATGAAGAAATTCATCTAAGTGAGGCAGGCCTCTTAAGCCTAAATAACCTCACACCTGTAACCACAGAAATTCTACCACTGGTGACAGTGAGAGGGACAGATCAAGATAAGATGGATAGTTTTTATGAGGCACTCAGTGATGTAGTTGTTAGAGTAAAGGACAAGGACAGTGTTCTGCTCATGGGTGATTTTAACGCCAGGATTGGAAAGCAAACAGAAGGGTATGAAAAGGTTATGGGTAAATTTGGAGAGGATATGGAGGCCAACAGGAATGGGAAACAACTCTTGGATTTCTGTGCCAGTATGGGCTTAGTAATCACAAACTCCTTTTTTAAACATAAGAACATTCACCGGTATACTTGGGAAGGCAGGGGAACCAGATCTGTCATTGACTATATAATAACAGATCAGGAATTCAGGAAGGCTGTGAGGGACACACGTGTATTCAGGGGATTCTTTGATGACACTGATCATTATTTAATCTGCAGTGAAATTGGGATTGTGAGGCCGAAAGTGCAGGAGGTCAGGTCCATATGTAGGAGGATAAGAGTGGAGAAACTTCAGGATAATGAAATCAGGCACAAGTACATAACAGCAATATGAGAAAGGTACCAGTTAGTTGAATGTAGTCAATTACAGTCATTGGAAAAGGAATGGACAAGGAACAGGGACACAGTACTAGACATGGCTAAAGAATGTCTTGGAACAGTAGTGTGTAAAAGTAGGATGAAGCAAACAGCTTGGTGGAATGATACAGTCAAGGCAGCCTGTAAAAGGAAAAAGAAAGCGTATCAAAAATGGCTACATACCAGAACCCAGGTAGACAGAGAAAGTTATGTTGAAGAAAGAAACAAAGCCAAACAGATAATTGCAGCATCGAAGAAGAAATCGTGGGAAGACTTTGGAAACAGGTTGGAGACTATGGGTCAAGCTGCTGGGAAACCATTCTGGAGTGTAATTAGCAGTCTTTGAAAGGGAGGTAAGAAGGAAATGACAAGTATTTTGGACAGGTCAGGAAAACTGCTGGTGAATCCTGTGGATGCCTTGGGCAGATGGAGGGAATATTTTGAAGAGTTACTGAATGTAGGTGAAAATGCGATCAGTAATGTTTCAGATTTCGAGGTAGAATGCGATAGGAATGATGATGGAAATAGGATCACATTTGAGGAAGTGGAAAAAATGGTCAATAGATTGCAGTGCAATAAAGCGGCTGGGGTGGATGAAATTAAGTCAGAACTCATCAAATACAGTGGAATGTCAGGTCTTAAATGGCTACACAGGATAATTGAAATGGCCTGGGAGTCGGGACAGGTTCCATCAGACTGGACAAAAGCAGTAATCACACGAATCTTTAGACATGGAAACAGAAAAGATTGTAACAACTACAGAGGTAGCTCTTTAATCAGCATTGTGGGTAAAATCTTCGCAGGTATTGTTGAAAGGAAAGTGCGAGTATTAGTTAAGGACCAATTGGATGAAAACCAGTGTGGGTTTAGGCCTCTTAGAGGTTGTCAGGACCAGATCTTTAGCTTACGGCAAATAATGGAGAAGTGTTATGAGTGGAACAGGGATTTGTATCTATGCTTTATAGATCTAGAAAAGGCATATGACCGGGTTCCTAGGAGGAAGTTATTGTCTGTTCTACAAGATTATGGAATAGGAGGCAAACTTTTGCAAGCAATTAAAGGTCTTTACATGGATAGTCAGGCAGCAGTAAGAGTTGACGGTAAATTGAGTTCATGGTTCAGAGTAGTTTCAGGGGTAAGACAAGGCTGCAACCTGTCTTCACTGTTGTTCATATTATTTATGGATCATATGTTGAAAACAATAGACTGGCTGGATGAGATTAAGATATTTGAACACAAAATAAGCAGTCTTGCATATGTGGATGACTTAGTTGTGATGGCAGATTCGATTGAAAGTTTGCAAAGTAATATTTCAGAGCTAGATCAGAAATGTAAGGACTATGGTATGAAGATTAGCATCTCCAAAACGAAAGTAATGTCAGTGGGAAAGAAATATAAACAGATTGAGTGCCAAATAGGAGGAACAAAGTTAGAACAGGTGGACGGTTTCAAGTACTTAGGATGCATATTCTCACAGGATGGCAACATAGTGAAAGAATTGGAAGCGAGGTGTAGCAAAGCTAATGCAATGAGCGCTCAGCTACGATCTACTCTCTTCTGCAAGAAGGAAGTCAGTACCAAGACTAAGTTATCTGTGCACCGTTCAATCTTTCGACCAACTTTGTTGTATGGGAGCGAAAGCTGGGTGGATTCAGGTTACCTTATCAACAAGGTTGAGGTTACGGATATGAAAGTAGCTAGGATGATTGCAGGTACTAGTAGATGGGAACAATGTCAGGAGGGTGTCCACAATGACGAAATCAAAGAAAAACTGGGAATGAACTCTATAGATGTAGCAGTCAGGGCGAACATGCATGGGAGAAGCAAGGTTACCCAAGAGACTCATGGATTCAGCAGTAGAGGGTAGGAGGAGTCGGGGCAGACCGAGGAGAAGGTACTTGGATTCGGTTAAGAATGATTTTGAAGTAATAGGTTTAACATCAGAAGAGGCACCAATGTTAGCACTGAATAGGGGATCATGGAGGAACTGTATAAGGGGGGCTATGCTCCAGACTGAACGCTGAAAGGCATAATCAGTCTTAAATGATGATGATGAAGATGATGATGATGATGATGATGATGATGGTGGCAGTGAACCCTACCTGAAGTCAGAAACAATCCTGTCAGTTCCTGGTTAATTTGCCTGATGACTCTGCTCATTCAGAGTTGATTGTGACGCTGCAGAACCTCAAGTAAGTCCACCCATCTGTGTGAAAAGATTGATCAAAGATTGAAGTACTAAATGAATGACAAGGGATCAGCATAAAGTGCATTTTTGAAGTACATGTAGTTTCACAAGCAGTTACCACAGCAGCAACTAGAGGATATTTATTCAGAAACAAGCAAAAATACAAAATCATACAAGTTTCAAATTGAAAATCGAGCAAACATTTCCTGAAGTATTACATTCAAGTTAAACATTTAATAGAAAGATGTGGGTGTCTCAAAAAGTGAGCTAGTATAGATAACAGTAAGATAAAGAAACAAAAATTCAGTATTCTCTTTGGAAAGAGATGAAATTTCACAGGGAGACTAGGATGTTGGTGTGAATGGTTGGGGGGGGGGGGGGGGGAGAAAGGTGAAGCTGTTTGGAAGTACTTGCAATGAAGTTTCATGATAGCTAAAACTTGCAATAAGACTTGTGTAAGAAGGCTGAATATGTGGATGGAGCTTGGCTACACTGGAACATCTCATAAGGACTATGTGGTGGTAAATCAGAGATTTAGAAATGAAATTTTAAAATGCAGAACATTTCCAGGAGAGGATGTAGAATCTGAGCATAATGCAGTAGAAATGAAATGAAAATGAAGCAACAGAAATTGGAGCAATCTAGGAATAAAGGAAATTGGAAATGGGTCAATTGAAACAGCCAGATATAGTTCAATTTTACAAGGGAATATTAGACAATTCCCGCCTGAAATAAATGAAATGAACATATTAGAAAATCAGAGGGTAGCTATGAGGGTTGAGGTAGTGAAGACAGTAAAGAAACTACTACACAAAAAGACAAGGTCCAGCACAGACCTCTGGCAAAGAAATAACTAGGCAAAGACAAGGCCCAGTAGTCATCTTTGGCAGACACATGAGGTATTAAATGTGACTGATCAAAGAGGAAAATAGAAAAATGTAGAAATGAAGCATGCGAAATGAAATACAGACATCTGAAAAATGAGACAGGCAGTGATAAATGACAAAACAGATACGACCAGACAAGATATGCAAAGCTACAGAAGGATGCTTGACTACAATCACATAGATATGGTATATGGTCCAATTAAAATAAAATTTAGAGAAGCAACTATCTGGTCACCGAGAGTTCATATGGCAAGCTAGCACCAAGTAAAGAACGAAGTGAAAATCTGAAAAAATATCTAAAGGGCTATACAAATGAAAATAAACCAAGGAAAATATTATGGAAAGAGAATAGGAAGTTGAGGAAGATTAGATGAGAATGTGATTCTGCAAGAAGACAGAGCACTGGATGACTTAGTCTAAACAAGGCACCTGACAAATAATATTTCTTCAGAATTATTAAGGTCCTTGGAAGAATATAGCAGAAGAAAACTATTCCACCTTATATGAATATGTATGAGGCAAGCAAAATATACCAGACTTCAATAACAAAGTAATAATGTCAATTTGCTAGAAGGCAGTTGCCGACAGTCATGAGTATTACAAAACTTCCAGTTCAGTAAGACATACTAGAAAATACTATCACCAACTATTTACATAAGAATGGAAAGATGACAGAACCCAACCTCATGAAAGATCAGCTTCAGTTCTGGAGAGATATAGGAACATGCTACACTATAATGATACCAGGAGTTATCTCAGATGATTGATCTCAAGAGTAGCAAATCTACATTTACAGCTTTTGTAGCTTTAAGGAAAGCTTTTAACAATTTGGTTGGGATATGCCCTTGGAAATTCTGAAGGTAGTTGGGACAAAGGGGGCAAAGGATAAAGAAACAATACTAACATTATAACATTCAAGCGATATGAAAGGAAGGCAAAAATTTAGGAGTGAGACAGGACTGTAACCTACCACTGTCACACACAGAACAAGTACTAAAGAAAAAGAGGAATTCGAGAAGGGTACTAAAGTTTAATATCCCAGGAATTTTTAAAAGAAAAGCCAAGATCTGTCAATGACTTTGTAATTTTGTTGGAGACAGTAAACATAGAACAGTTGAATGGAATGGATAGCATCAGAGTGTAAACATATCAGATACTGCTGTGGATATTAGATTAGGAAATAAACTGCAATTAGCAAATGAGTTTGGCTATGTAAGCACCAAAGTAACTTATGATATATAATCAAGTATTGGTTTTAGTACAGAGGATATAAAATGCCGACAGGCAATAGTGAGGAAACTGTTTCTGATAATGAGAAATTAGTTAAAACTGAATATAAATTGATGTATTAGAAATTCCTTTCTGAAAGTACTCATATGGATTGTAGATTCAGTGTGTGTGTTCTGTAGATGGTAATCAGTTGAGGCATGAGGAGAAAAGTTGCTGAAATGTCATATTACACAAGAATGTTGAAGATTTGATAGGTAAACTGAACAACTAATGTATATGTAGTAAGCTGTATTAAACTGGGAGGAAAAGAGCCTTATGGTATAACTCTACTTTAAAAAAAGTGGACAGGTTTATAGGAAATATCCTGAAGCATTAAAAAATAGTTAATTTAGTGATTGAGATAAGTTTGGGTGATACACTATGTAGAGGTACGCCACAGCTTGACTGTATTAAATAGGTTTGTCAGCTATTTAATACAACGCAACTAATGTGATGCATCGCGAAATATGAGACATCTGCAGTTTAATTTTTTTGGAAATTTCATACTGGTCAAACTTTGAGATTCTCTCTTTCCGTAATCATAATATCCATTTATTTAATGTTTTCTATCAGTACAATAACATTTGGAAGCCAACTGTTTAAGCACATCCTCATGGATGTTACACTTCCCTCTTACTTACTTATTTATTTGGTGTTGTATTGATCCCTGTTTCCAGTAGTTCCTTTTTTTTTTTTTTTAATTGAGAAATATTTTTGCTAGAATATATGAAAATTTTATATGCATACAGACACAGCATACAGATACTGTTAAAATGTGTAGCAGTTCGAATTTTAATCTACAGCTTGTTTGGCTTCTCACATGGGTCATTATTAGGATAGCCATTTCTTGCATGATTAGTATTTTCTTTGCATTAATAGAGGTCTATTCCACATGGCGTGATGAGGTAGAAGTGTGCAAGTGCCAAACAATGAAAGCAACATGAATGCAGCTACACTGTAAAAACAGGTTCGATACAACACAAAACGGAGTGGATATGGGTTGTAATACATATTTAGAGATTAAAGACTTGCATAGGTAGCATGGAGAGCTGCATCAAACTGGAGTCTGAGTGGAAGAAAACAACAACATTTAAACTCTATGACCAGTGATATTTTGCAAACAAGAATTTCAGAATTCTAGCACCAGTGACATAAAATTTACTAGAGTAGCACAGTATGTTAAAAACACAGTGTCTAAAGGGTTACATAAAGAATAAATATGAACATTAAAAGTCTATGTAAATGTAAGTGAAAAGCCCTTAGCAGCTATGATAAATGGATTACCTTCCTAATTAAGTCACATGAGACTGTTCATAGGAGGTAAAAAAATTGATGGTCAGTCTGATTTCTATTAGTCTTATTGAGAAAAGGAAAGAAAAATTTAGGTGTATCAGTTACTTTAACTGTTGTAACCTTCTTTGTAAAAAGAAATGTGGGTTCAGGCTTCAAAGTAACAGAATCCAAAAATCCACAGGTTACAAATTAATTCTAAAAGTCTTGAATATGGACATTTTATGAACTTTAAATGCAACTTTTGATTCAGCAGATTGTAGGATAATGTCAAAACTGACCCCACGAGAATGGCAGATAAAGTGAAAATGAGTTTTGATGCAACACCTTAAACAGTACAACAAAGGATTGGAATACAGGGCTATTACAAATGATTGAAGCGATTTCATAAATTCACTGTAGCTCCATTCATTGACATATGGTCACGACACACTACAGATATGCAGAAAAACTCATAAAGTTTTGTTTGGCTGAAGCCGCACTTCAGGTTTCTGCCGCCAGAGTGCTCGAGAGCGCAGTGAGACATAATGGTGACAGGAGCCGAGAAAGCGTATGTCATGCTTGAAATGCACTCACATCAGTCAGTCATAACAGTGAAACAACACTTCAGGACGAAGTTCAACAAAGATCCACCAACTGCTAACTCCATTTGGCGATGGTATGCGCAGTTTAAAGCTTCTGGATGCCTCTGTAAGCGGAAATCAACGGGTCGGCCTGCAGTGAGCGAAGAAACGGTTGAACGCGTGCGGGCAAGTTTCACGCGTAGCCCGCGGAAGTTGACGAATAAAGCAAGCAGGGAACTAAACGTACCACAGCCGATGGTTTAGAAAATCTTAAGTAAAAGGCTAAAGCAGAAGCCGTACTGTTTATAATTGCTAGAAGGCCTGACACCCGATGACAAAGTCAACGCTTTGAATTTTCGGCGCGGTTGCAACAGCCCATGGAAGAGAATGCTTTCAGTGCGAAACTTGTTTTCAGTGATGAAGCAACATTTTTTCTTAATGGTGAAGTGAACAGACACAATGTGCGAATCTGGGTGGTAGAGAATCCTCACGCGTTCATGCAGCAAATTCCCAATTCACCAAAAGTTAACGTGTTTTGTGCAATCTCACAGTTTAAAGTTTACGGCCCCTTTTTCTTCTGCAAAAAAAAACGTGACAGGACACGTGTATCTGGACGTGCTGGGGAATTGGCTCATGCCACAACTGGAGACCGACAGCGCCGACTTCATCTTTCAACAGGATGGTGCTCCACCGCACTTCCATCATGATGTTCGGCATTTCTTAAACAGGAGATTGGAAAACCGGTGGATCGGTCGTGGTGGAGATCATGATCAGCAATTCATGTCATGGCCTCCACACTCTCCTGACTTAACCCCATGCGATTTCTTTCTGTGGGGTTATGTGAAAGATTTAGTGTTTAAACCTCCTCTACCAAGAAACGTGCCAGAAATGCGAGCTCGCATCAACGATGCTTTCGAACTCATTGATGGGGACATGCTGCGCTGAGTGTGGGAGGAACTTGATTATCGGCTTGATGTCTGCCGAATCACTAAAGGGGCACATATCAAACATTTGCGAATGCCTAAAAAAACTTTTTGAGTTTTTGTATGTGTGTGAAAAGCATTGTGAAAATATCTCAAATAATAAAGTTATTGTAGAGCTGTGAAATCGCTTCAGTCATTTGTAATAACCCTGTATTATAACACATGTGAATGAACTGAGAAGTCTATCTGAGACTGTATCGAATCTGACACTGTTTCTAATTTACATAAACAATTTACCATAATATGCAACACTGGGGAAATTAATGTTTTCACATTATAACAAACATTTTATTTCATAATGAAGCAAAAAACAAGTAAAGCAGAAAGCAGAAATCACTGTAAATTTGTATCAGACTACAGATGGTCAAAATTAAAGTAATACTGAACATAATAAAGGATGTTAACTACTGCAAAAACAGTATATCCAAGCTAATAAACTTAAAAAATAAATAGATTGTGAAATGCCTTAATCATTAAATATTTGGTTGACTATACTGAGTACCACATGAAACAGGTCAAGGGCATCCACATGCTGGGGAAGAGAATCCCTACAACACATTGCTACCTATAAACATTAATGTCACAGCTTATATCTGGAAACACATAAAGTGCCAGGGGAAAAATCCAGACAAGTCACTTTTTTTCAAGACAGTTATTGGTAGGTCTCAATTCAGACTGATCACACATGGCTGTTGAGAGGCTAAAAAAAGTGAGTCCAGAGATATTACAGGGTGATTCAAAAAGAATACCACAACTTTAAAAATGTGTATTTAATGAAAGAAACATAATATAACCTTCTGTTATACACCATTACAAAGAGTATTTAAAAAGGTTTTTTTTCACTCAAAAACAAGTTCAGAGATGTTCAATATGGCCCGCTCCAGACACTCGAGCAATATCAATCCGATACTCCAACTTGTTCCACACTCTCTGTAGAATATCAGGCGTAACAGTTTGGATAGCTGCTGTTATTTCTCGTTTCAAATCATCAATGGTGGCTGGGAGAGGTGGCCGAAACATGATATCCTAAACATACCCCCATAAGAAAAAATCGCAGGGGGTAAGATCAGGGCTTCTGGGAGGCCAGTGATGAAGTGCTCTGTCACGGGCTGCCTGGCGGCCGATCCATCGCCTTGTGTAGTTGACGTTCAGGTTTCATAACTAACCTTTTTCGTAGGACTCTCCATATACAGTTGATTGTGGAATTTGCAGCTCTCTGCTAGCTCTGCGAGTCGATTTTCCTGGGCTGCGAACAAATGCTTGCTGGATGCGTGCTACATTTTCATCATTCGTTCTCGGCCGTCCAGAACTTTTCCCTTTGCACAAACACCCATTCTCTGTAAACTGTTTATACCAACGTTTAATACACCACCTATCAGGAGGTTTAACACCATACTTCGTTCGAAATGCACGCTGAACAACTGTCGTCGATTCACTTCTGCCGTACTCAATAACACAAAAAGCTTTCTGTTGAGCGGTCGCCATCTTAGCATCAACTGACGCTGACGCCTAGTCAACAGCGCCTCAAGCAAACAAATGTACAACTAAATGAAACTTTATAGCTCCCTTAATTCGCCGACAGATAGTGCTTAGCTCTGCCTTTTGTCGTTGCAGAGTTTTAAATTCCTAAAGTTGTGGTATTCTTTTTGAATCACCCTGTAGTATTTAAAATGTTGATTTAAGATGAACGAATCGTGTCAGTCGATTTTTCAGAGAAAAGAAGTAGGTAAATTACTGGTGACTCATTTGGCCATGAAAAGCACAGCAGAGTAAAACAGTCTCCCCGCCAGTAAACTGAAGACAAGAAACACAAAAAGAAGGTCGCTATCTGCATAAATTTGGCAGAAATCATGTGAATGAAACCCTGCCAAATATGGAAACCAATGATGCTCACTTTATGTGGCAACTTTCAACATTTATATGTTTATCCTCAATTCTTTGTGAAAAATGGTGGAAATTAAGTGATGTCATTCCTTTTCCACTTCATCAGTCATGCCATTGGTGAGGAAACTGAAAAGCTCCATAGGTGTGTCCCAGAAGAAATGGTCAATATTCACACATGACAGGAATGATAATTTGAAGCAAAAATGTCTAATAAAACATGTGCTCTAAAAATGACTGTCTTAGGAGCTATGAGAACTTTTTTCAAGAGCTGTTTCACATAGTGGAGATTAACAAGTGCTCATAGATTCACTTTAGAGCCAATGTTTACTAGGCAATTTTTTCTTGTTCTGGTCCATAGTACCCTTTCTCAACATATGGAAAGCAAATAGCTTGCAGTAGAAAAGATTTGATTCACAGCAACAAAGCTGCATCAGTGCTTATACCCTTTAAGGTGTGTGTTTTGGAGCCTATGCTTACTAGACATTTTTGCCGTCGTATCCCTAAATATTGACTGTTTCTCCTATTTTGTAGGTCTACTACAGGCAAAAACGAAAATTTCACCATCTTCCCTTACATTCATTATTTAACTCTCAATCAAATTAATGGCCTCATAATATTAATATTACATTCCCTGTTTGTGGCCATTTGTAACTATTGTGCGATAAAAATGTTGCATTATGGAAAAGAAGGCACTGATGGAAACACCGGAAGATTTCTAGGAAATGATCTAAGCATCCAGATACACTTAGATTAGATTAGATTAAATTAGATTTACTTTCATTCCAATTGATCCGTAGTGAGGAGGTGCTCCAGGATGTGGAACATGTCAGCACACACACACACACACACACACACACACACACACACACACACACACACACACACACGGCAAGTTATTGAAAATGTGTGTTCCTGAATAATGCACACCTTTTTGTACAAGACTAAGTGACTATAAATCCTTGTGAAGATTATTCTTATTTCTAGTATTGATTCCATGAATTGAGCTATTGGTTTGAAAAAGTGACATATTTTTAATGACAAATTTCATTAAGGAAGAAATATATTGGGAAGCAGTAGTTAGTATCCCTAGTTCCCTAAACAGGCTTCTGCAGGATGTTCTTGTGTTCACACAACATATAACTCTTACTGCACATTTTTGTGCCCAGAAAGCTTTAGCTTGGCTTGATGAATTACCCCAAAAAATAATCCCATATAACATTATGGAACGAAAGTAAGCATAGTATGCCAGCTTTTTCATTTTTATATCCCCTATGTCCGACAAAATTCACATTGCACACAGAGATTTGTTTAGACGCTTCAGCAGTTCTGTGGTGTGCTCCTCCCAGTTGAATTTATTATCAAGCTGTAATCCCAAGAATTTAACACTGTCCACTTCTTCTATCTTCTTGTCATCGTATGTTAGACATATACTCGTGGGACACCCCTTACAAGTTCTGAACTGCATGTAGTGTGTTTTTTCAAAGTTTAGTGACAAAGAATTGGCTAGGAACCAGTGATTAATGTCCACAAATATTTTATTGGCTGATCTTTCTAAGACTACACTTGATTTGCTATTTATTGCAATGTTTGTATCATCAGCAAACAAAACGAACTTGGCATCTGGTAATGTTACTGATGAAAGGTCATTGATATACACAAGAAAAAGTAAGGGCCCCAAAATGGAACCTTGTGGGACCCCACATGTAATTAGTTCCCAGTTTGATGATGCCTGATAGCGTGATACATATCTCTTTCCTAATAACACCCTTTGTTTCCTGCCAGAGATATAAGATTTGAACCATTTTGCAGCATTTCCTGTTACACTATAATATTCTAATTTACTTAAAAGGATATTGTTATTTACACAGTCAAATGCCTTTGACAGATCACAAAATATACCAGTTGCCTGCAATTTTTTGTCTAATGAATTAAGCACATTTTCACTGTAAGTGTAGATAGCCTTCTCAATATCAGAACCTTTTAGAAATCCAAACTGTGACTTTGACAGTATGTTATTTGAGATAAGATGGTTATAAAGCCAACTGTATATTACTTCTTCGAAAATTTTTGAGAATGCTGGCAACAGTGAAATTGGACAGAAATTTGATGCTATTTATTTATCTCCCTTCTTAAACACTGGCTTAACTTCAGCATATTTCAGCCATTCAGGAAATATTCCACTGATAAACAACTGGTTACACAGATAGCTTAATATGTTACTTAGCTCAGAATCACATTCTTTAATTAATTTTGTTGATATTTCATTATAACCACTAGATGTTTTTGATTTTAAAGATTTTATGATGGACATTATTTCTGTTGGGGTAGTGAGGGTCAAATTCATATTATGGTAGTTACTCGAAATGTGTGGTCTGACGTATTCCATAGCAGCTTCACTTTGATAGCTGCCATCCTTTCCACATCAAACACTCCCTTCCCTACAGCCTAGGTATTCGTGGCAAACGTATCTGCTCCAGTGACAAATCCCTCAACAATTACACCAATAACCTGACCAGTGCTTTCCTCTCCCGCAACTATCCTGCAGACCTTGTCCACAAACAGATTTCCCGAGCAATACATTCCTCCCCGTCCAACAACAATGTTCCTACCCCCAGACCACACAGAAGCATCCCCCTTGTCACCCAATATTATCCTGGCCTTGAAAACATCAACAAATTACTCCGCCAGGGATATGACTTTCTCAAGTCAACCCCTGAAATGAGATCATCCCTTGACAAAATTCTCCCCACACCACCCAGAGTTGCCTTTCGTCGCCCCCCTAACCTCCGTAACATCCTTGTTAAACCCTACAATATTCCCAGACTACCTTCTCTACCCAGCGGTTCCTACCCCTGTAACCGACCCCGCTGCAAAACCTGCCCCATGCATCCCCCCACAACCACCTACTCCAGCCCCGCTACTGGTAAAACGTACACAATTCAAGGCAGGGCTACGTGTGAAACAACACATGTCATTTATCAACTGACATGCCTGCACTGCACAGCCTTTTACATAGGCATGACAACAACTAAACTGGCTGAGCGCATGAACGGACACAGACGAACTGTCCGCCTAGGAGATGCCCAATACCCAGTAGCGGAGCATGCCCTCCAGCATAATTCTAGGGACCTAGGAACCTGCTACACCGTATGTGCCATTTGGCTTCTCCCATCCAACACCAGTCCCTCTGAACTGCGGAGATGGGAACTTGCACTCCAACACATCCTTTCATCCCGCCATCTCCCTGGACTGAACCTACATTAAACAACCTCACTCCCATTCACTCTTCAGTCTTCTCCTCTTTCCCTTTCCTCTTTAGCCATTCACGAATCTTTTCATCCTGCATAGTTGTGTTTATCTTTATACTATATACCTCTTTACTTCTGTATGCATCCTCTTTGGTTTGAAGCTGGTACAGTACTTACAGTAGAATATCTCTGGCTTCCCTCTGACAACCATGCCTCCATCCTTGCTACCCTCCCTATTTTCCTTTCCCTGTTGCTTCATAACCTGGGTTGTGAGTAACTGAATCTCCTTTCCCTTCTTCCCTTTCTTTCCCCTCTCTCCTCCCTGATGAAGGAACATTTGTTCCAAAAGCTAGGAATGTAAAATTTTTGGTTCTGTTTTATGTGTATCTATCGGCTGTACTGAGCTGAGGTAAGTACTGGCTAGCTCCTCTATCTCTTTGATCAATTAATTGTTATGTTTTGACTAAAGTTCAGTCTTGATCACATCATTTATGTTTTAATGATATAGGTGACCCGTTTCGGTTCTTTTTACAAAACCATCATCAGACCCATGGCTCCCTTAGGATGGTAGGCGGAGCTCTCTTCACTGCTATGCAGTCAACTGATCAGTTGACTGCATAGCAGCGAGGAGAGCTCCGCCTACCATCCTAAGGGAGCCATGGGTCTGATGATGGTTTTGTAAAAAGAACCGAAACGGGTTACCTATATCATTAAAACATAAATGATGTGATCAAGACTGAACTTTAGTCAAAATATAAAAATTCTAGATGCTAATAAAACTATTTTCACATGCAGTGGACCCAAAGTGTTTAATTTTGGAAATAAGAAGTACTGTATGTTCTTGTATGTTGATATAACCACAGTTCACACATCAACATTGATGTTTCATGAGCTGCATAAAAATTTACTTACCTGGTTCGTTTCCCTGATCTTTCTCATGTTCACTGGGTACTTATGCAATGATTTGGATATACACACACACACACACACACACACACACTGAGTAAAGAAGTTACAACCATCTTAGTGTATGAATATAAGGAGACATTCTGTCTATGAAAAACAGAGATGGAACTGAGGACACAGTGTTATATTAAAATGTTTAGTTACGTAACAATCTGCCTAACTAAATAGTGGATATAAACTGAAGTGACACCAAAAAAGAATGTCGTCCTAATCAGATCAGCTGTTACAATGACTACTTATATTTGAGAAATTATTATTATATAATGTCTGCTTGTGTAGATAACACATCAGTGTGCTTGATCACTATACAATGATGCAGATTTGTCCTGGTGACACCAATAACTTTTTCTTGATGGAAGGATGAGGAGGTCAATACTGATGTGTTTCTTGAAGGAGAAGTGGCAGTTGCTTTTTCTGCACGTCATTAATGGCTGGGAGAATATTGTTCCAACTACAGGCCTCTCTGTGCTAATGTCAACTGATGACAGACAAGTTAATGAAGGCTGGCACTGGTGAGTGGCTCACAAATCTTGAGTGTGGTGTCCTCCATTGTTCTGCACTGAAGTGCATTTTAGCATAAGAAATAAAACGTACAGATGTTTGAGAAGCAGACCATACACAGACACACAACTGCAATATTTTTTCTACACGTTTCTAGCATATATCTACTGGCACATAAATCCAGATATGCACTGACTTCTACACAATGTAAATTTTCTAAGGACAAAAAATTAATGTAAGATTATTCCTTGATTATCCAATATATATACCAGTAATGGGAATGGTTGTCCAAAACCCAAAGATATTTGAAGCTTATATGGAGTAGGCATCTTTATTCCTTAGGAGTCATTCCAAGTCAAGTCACCCAGGTCTTGACACCAACCATGTCAGATTTTGATGAAACTTGGCACAATTACTTCTTTTATCATCCTGAAAGCACTTGTAAAATTTTTTTGCTCTATCTCTTATAGCTTTTTTGTAAATTTTTGAAGTTTTTAGATTTGGCGTTATTTCAGCAGTCAGAAATCGTAACTTACACATGTCCTCACAACTAAAAAAATTTGTATATTAAAGAATACTCAAGATATCAGTATGAAATTTTGGAATAAGTTTGTGTATTATATCTAAATGTTAAAAAAAATTACCATAAAGATATATTAAAATCTTCCAAATGAAAAAAAATTTACAAGGGTTTTTTTTTTTTTTTATTAGCTAACGGATATTTAGTTTTACAAAAACTGCAATATCTAGAGTCTCAGACCTGATAGAAAGCTCATATTTGTTTTAAAATACTCTTAATTGTATAGGCTATTACATAAAAGAAAAATTATGTTGGCTTTTTAACCTGTTTAATAGTTATCTAATTTTTAAAATAATATTAACTATATTTTAAAAATAAAAAGTACCAAGTAACTTAGACACCGAAAATAAGTTTTTGTCTTCTTGGAGTAACAATGTACACTTGGATTTTGTTTTGTTACTCCTGTGTTTTGAAGTAAAAAATTATTACAGTGTTAAATAGTGCTTCAATAGTATTTTATTAAGTTTATTCGAACTTTCAGTAAGTACTGTTACTTAGTTTACAGAGATTCTTTTCCAATATTCTATAAAAGTAACCAGAACAGTAATCAGACCAAAAGTGAAATCAGTACGTCAGATATTCAAACCTGTAGCATAGGGTTCTTTAAAAAATCTGACTGTTTCCAAACAACCGACACACCATCAAAAAAGTTACAACCGGTATCTCAATTGAGTGAGGAAGAAAAAGATTTGATCCACTTACAATCTGGAATTAATCTGTGTGAATTTAAGAATATATGTTCACACCACAGCTACTACTTTTTAAATGTTTTTGAAAAGTATCAAACCACATGTGTAGACCCACTAAAAAAAACACAAAAAGCCCATCACAAAATCGTTGAGAAGTGTAGGCTTGGATCTTTCTAAACAATTACTGACAAAAAATATTAGTATAAAACCTGGACAAAAGCTTTGTTCAACATGCCGTAACTTTCGTGAGGAAAAATTAAGAGTTGAAGTCAATGAAAGTGAAACAGATGATGAAGTCATGGTTGAATTAGAATCATTGGAATCCAGAAATGAATCCCTCGTACGAACAAATATTGCTCTTGATAATTTAGGTTTAACACCGATAAAGCTTCATGCCTTGTCAGAACAAAGTAAAGGGTCTTATTTTAAAAGGAAGGTTAGCAGTATTAAAAAGACTGCAAAAAAGGCGGTTTCAAAAGCATTAAAATATGATGGACGAAGTTCTGATGATGATGATGAAGAAGAAGAAGAAGATACAAGTGTGGTTGAGAAAGCAAATGATTTTGATGTAATGATTTCTCTTATCAAAGAGAAGATTTCATCTGTTGGGAGGTCTAGAAAAATCCAGATTCTGACCTTGGCTCCAGATTTTTGGAGTCGAAATAAAGTGATGAAAGAATTTAATGTAAGTGAGTACATGGTGCAACAAGCTAGAAAGCTAAAATCTGAAAAGGGTATTTTGGAAACTCCTGGTCCAAAAAAAGGTAAAACTCTTTCTGAAAATACAATAAGACTTGTAACAGATTTTTATGAAAAGGATGAATGTTCCAGAGTGCTACCTGGAACAAAAGACAAATGTTCAAAAAAATGTGTACATGCAAAAAAGACTCATTTTGTGTAACTTGAGAGAACTCTATTATTCTTTCAAATGGGAGAATCCCGAGGTAGAAGTAGGATTTTCAAAATTTTGTTTCTTGAGACCTAAATTGTGTATCCTTGCTGGTGCTGCAGGCACACACACTGTATGTGTATGCAGTATCCACCAGAATGTTAAACTATTACTGGATGCTGTGAAAATTGAAGAATCTTATAAGGACCTAATTAAGATGCTTGTGTGCAACACGGAAAACCAAAACTGCATGCCACATTATTGCGACAGCTGTCCTGCAAATACTCCACTAACTGAGTACTTAACTGAAAAACTAGAAGAAGAAATTGTAATCAGTCAGTGGGTTAACACAGACAGGGCAGAAATGATCAAACAGTCTATCAGTGTTGAAGACTACATTTCTTTATTGGTTAGGTCATTAGAAAAGGTCCCACCGCACTCGTTTATAGCAAAATCCCAATCACCAGACTTAAAAAGATTGAAAGAAGACCCACCACCCAAAACAGAAATTATTGTGATGGATTTCACTGAAAATTATTCCTTTGTTATACAAAATGAGATCGAAAGTTACCACTGGAATAGAGGTGGTTGTACCCTACACCCAGTTGGAGTTTTTCTAAGAAATGAGGAAAACAATGTTTTTGTTTCCAACCACTGTTTTATTAGTGATGACCAAGAACATGACACTGGTTTTGTTAACTTTGTACAAAAAGAAATTACAAAGTGGCTGTCATTACATCATACTGACATTGACTCAGTTCACTGCTTTACAGATGGTTGTGCTGGGCAGTGCAAAAATACAAACAGTTTTAAAAATTTGACTGAACACTTGAGAGACTTTAATTTGAAGGCCCAAAACTCTTTTTTTGCAACAAGTCATGGGAAGTCAATTTGTGATGGCCTAGGAGGAACTGTTAAAAGAATTTTAAGGAAAGGCAGTCTACAGCTTTCAGATGAAGAACAAATAATGACAGCAATCGTTGTGTACAAGTTTTGTGAAAAAAATATTGGAAACATTCATTTCCACTTTATTGACAACAAAGAAGCTGATTTGCTACGGTTAAAACTCGGAAAACGTTTTCCAGCAACCCAAACCATTCCTGGAACAAGAAGTTTTCATAACTTCAAACCACTTCCAACAAACAACCTTGAAATTAGAAGGACTACAGATAGTGTAAAACCCTCCTTAGTCTTTTCTTTCCATTCTTCTTCTGATTGGGTTCGTGTTGAACCATCCATAAATAGCTATGTGGCTGCAAATTATGATGGTAACTGGTACTTTGGACTGGTAAAAACAATATTCAATGATGAAGAAGATGCAGAAATTCTATTTCTACATCCTTCAGGACCAGCTGCATCATTTTATTGGCCTGAAAGAGAAGATTCTTGCATAGTGCCATTGGAGCACATAGTCTGTGTAGTAGACGCACCTCAATCAAGCGGCACTGGAAGGATGTATTACTTCAAAAAAGACTGTATCAAAAGAACTGAAAGCTCTTGGATGAAGTGGAAAAACAGTTTGAATCAGCATTAATGTTTATTAAAGAGACAAAATTACTCAAAAAATTCAATGTTTCAAGCAATCAGTTGGGTTATATATAAGTGTCATAAGTACACTATCTTTGTAAATAATTCTAATGTAATCTACTATAATTAATGAACATGTTAAAAAACCATCATTAGTTTTGTTTTATCAAGTAGCCTACATGTTTAAGAGTAAATTAAAACAAATTTGAGCATTCTATCAGGTCTGAGACTCTAGATATTGTAATTCTTATAAAACAAAACATCTGTTAAAAATATATATATATCTTTTTTCATAAAAAATATTAATATATTTCAATAGTATCATTTTTATCTTCAAATATGTATAATAAATAAACTTGGTGCAAAAATTTATGATGTTATCTAAAAGAGTTTTTAAGATAAGCAATTTTAAAGTTTTGAATACAAATTAAATTTACCATTTCCGAAGGTTCGGAAAACGCAAAACATATAAACTTTAAAAATTTATAAAAAAAAAACTATAAGAGATACAGCAAAAAAAATTTGCAGGTGTTGTCAGGATGGTATTAGAACCATTAGAACCATTGAAAATCTAAGGAGGTGGGTGTAAAATTTATTTTTTATTGGGTGATTTGATATGGAATGACCCTTAGTGGAAATGACTGTCCATACTCCCAACAATACTCAATGTTAAGTGGAGTAGGCCATTTAGGCCAATGGCTTTTTTTTTTTCATACTGTAACCAGCATCTTTAATTTTGCTTCAGTTTTATATTAATATAAGAGCTGCTTGAGAGACTTCTGACTCAAATGGCCATGCATGGAAGGAGAAATTAGCTGTGGCACTGTTGAATGTAGCATTCAGCAGTTTTCCATGGAACTAAACAGCAAGATCATCAGTCACACAATTTAAAAATGTTACTTGTTTCAGAGAGAGAGGGTCTGCTGAAAGAAGAAGGATCCAATCTGAGGGGTCAGACTATAAAGTGATGGGGCTAACAAACATGGTAGGAGGCATAAAAGGATATACCAACTCTAAAAGCTGCAAAAAACATAAGGATAAAAGAATGGTCTTTGCTCGGGGGAGTGGTCATGGGTCTCAGATCTAGAGAACACAAAGACAGGCCCCAACCACAACACCCTGCCCCCCACTCCAGGAGTAAAGCAAAATCTTATATCTGCAAATAAAAACCACTTTCATATAGGAAACTAAGGACCAGTTCAACCATCCATCAATCATGTGCTAATGTTAAAGGCAAGGAATCTGGAAGTCTATACTTAGTATGAATGGTCAAAAGAAGGGGACATTCCACCAATATATGGGACACTATCAGTCTGGCCCCACAGCCACATTGTGGGGATGGCCCTTACACAAGAGAAAACAACGGGTGAGCCTGGAGGACCAATGAATAGACATAATAAGACAGGGACTTCTCCTGAGAGGAGCAGAAGGAAGAGTGCCGAACTGTAGTAGTCTCCTTGAATGTGCGGAATGTATTACCGAGAGCAGTAGTGTGCCAGTTGTCATTCCATTTTTGGGTGAAGAGAGATTTATGTTGATCTGCATATCTGGACCTAGAATCATGAAAAGGAATGAGGGATAAGTAGCCTATCTGCTTCTCCAGTCAAACAGACAGCCAGTTCATTCCCTGGTATGCCAACATGACTAGGGACCCAGAGACAGAACTAAACAGGTGGCACACTCAAGAGGAAAGGGAGGAGGTCATGGATAGCTGTGAGCAAAGGGTGACTAGAGTCGCACTGGTCTATGGCTGTGGAGGGAGGCCTGAGTAACAAAATGGAGGGCCCTGTTAAAGAATAGCAGCTCTGCTGTGAACACACTACATGACCCCAGCAGTAAATGGTGTTCCATGCCAGTGGGAGACTTTAAAGCGTATTCTGCCTTATTATACAGTGAAAATTATGAAGTAAGCAGTACTAATCTGGGTAATTTCCAAGAAGCCTTGGGTATGAAGTTGCGCCCTCATTGTGAGCAATATACAATATCGAACGCCTGACAGTCGAGGCACAATGAGTAAGTGGATCAATACTTTTAATTAAATCATGGGAGAAGATAGGTGAATCAATGCTTATTATTAATAGTCACAAATTCTACATATCAATATATTAATAAACATTGATCCACCTACATTCTTCTACGATTTAACCAAAACTTCCTCCCATGATCTGATAAAAAACCCTGACTATTAACAATGTTACACGTACCACATTCCCTTGACAGTGCACAAAGCAAGATCCAGGCACAATGCCTCAAAAGTCGGGCATGCGACAGCTCACAGTGATGGCGTGATGTCAATACCCATGGCTTGTTGGAAATTACCCAATGTGAAATGGACTGACTGACTGTTTAATGGATAATACCTCAAGTTTTCCACAACTAGTGCAACTCTTGACAAAGTGGCAAATCTGTGTCGATTCTGAAGATGGTTCAAAAATTTAGTGATAAATATTCTTATATATGGAAAACTTAGTCTTTAACCGTTTTCTAAATTCGTGAATAGAATCGGTGAAAACAACAAGTGGTCCAAATGGCTCTGAGCACTATGGGACTTAACACCTGAGGTCATCGGTCCCCTAGAACTACTTAAACCTAACTAACCGAAGGGCACCACATACGTCCATTCCCGAGGAAGGATTTGAGCCTGCGACTGTAGCAGTCGCGCCGTTCCGGACTGAAGCGCCTAGAACCGCTCGTCCACAGCGGCCGGTGGAAAACAACATCTCTATTACTGACTAACCTGGCTCATGATTCAGATTCCTCTTTTCAGTTTGCCTATTACATAGCTTACAGGGATAACAAAAATTGACGATTTCCTGCCTTTTAAAAACTGGAATGCGGTCAATCTACTCTTTAGGAGTTATAATCTTATTCTGAAACTTTAACACAATAAGGCAAGTATTACAGTTAGAAACTATGTAAGCCTATAATTCTTGAGGCAGCTATATTCATCCAGCATTTGAGAATAAGAACACTTTTAGACTTGCAACAAACTTTAAATATAATTTCAAAATGTTTTATAAACTTGGTATCGCTTACATACTTGCGGTCAAATATTAAACTCATTTGCAAAGTAATACGACATTTGAAACTGTTTTATTCACAGGAGAGCGATTTTTTGAGGAATCAGGTGTTCTTGGTTACTGTGGAACACACACAATTATATATCTATGACCGTCATAGTTAATGTTAAATTATTTAAATACATTCTCAAGTATTTAAGAAGAAATTAAAAGAATTTCTGAATGACGACTCCTTCTACTCCATAGAGGAATTTTTAGGTATAAATTAAGAAAAAAAAATTATAAAGAAATTTTAAAAAATAAAAATAAAAAAGTTGTTATATTAACTTAATTATGTTGTTAAATTAACTTAATTATTTCATGTATTGGAAAATTTGACTCGTTCCACATCATTACTAAATATCGTATTCATGATCCATGGAACTAGTATTAATCTAATCTAATGGTACGGTCATAGTACCATGATGATCTACATCTGCAACTGGTAGAAGTTTTCGAGGAATTGGGTTGCCGGCACTTATGCAGTTTAGCAGGTACGGAAAAAATTTTTCATTTTTTTTCAAAATTTGATCGATTATAGTCAAATTTGATACGCTGATTACGAATACGATATTTATTTTCGCCCCAGTCAATTATTTACATCAAAAAAATTGTTTTAAATTTTTTAAAAATTTTTGTATTTTTCAATATTTTGTCGATATAGTGAATTCTGATGTGCTGATTTCGAATATAACATCCATTTTCATTTTCCCTTGACCGTCGGCGATATCTTCTGCCCGATAAGCGCGGCGCTGCCGACGACGCAACATTGCGTAATACACTAACTAATCAGTATTTTCAAATCAGGCGGCCGCTGCCGCGGCCGCATTCCAAAAAAAAAGAACTCCCAACCTAACCTCAAGTGGGCTACGCTACAGATCACTTTATTTATGAAAATACAAAGTACAATCACCAACAAACTTTACATATTCACCCACAAAGCTCTCCAAGCCAGATACATTTGGAATGAAAAATTTTTTCCGTACCTGCTAAACTGCATAAGTGCCGGGTTGCCTACCAGTTACGTGATTATTTTTATCTATGTGGCGTAAACACGATCTACAAACATAGTTATACTACCAGATTCTAAATCCCAAACATTCCGCAAGCAAATTATAAACGTTTCATTACTAAACAGGATCCTTGAACTGAGTTTCCACATGCTCATACCATGAATAACAAATACTTCTTTCTTATCTGATAAGATATTGTACTATTACAATGAGAACTTCTTTTAAGGTCAGCTCCCAGGAAATTAGTAACTAAACGTAACATGTTATCGGTAAAGTAAATATTTGATCTCTTACTATTCCGCTACTGAAAATTTGATTATATTGTGGTACCTGTGAAGGACTTTACTTGCGGTACCGTATGTCCCATCTCATCTGATTATAGGACTTTCCAACAAATCTCATTTCCCAATAACAGTTTTCTTCGTCAGACAAAATATCATACGTAATTTTATGTTCCCGAAAAATCGCAGATCGCCTTCAACACATTATAATAAGATGATAATCACGGCATTGTTGATTTTCAGCGATGTAAGCTCCGTGCTTCAAGTTTAGCCACTAAACCTGACTTCGACCATGGATGATTTATAAGCCCACAGAAACCCCATCTCTATAAAGGTACGTTTACACTGGGATACATGTATCGCGACATGTATGAGCGACATGTCAATTTGACATGTCGCGATACATCACCTCATACAAAAATTCACGGAACTTGTATGCGGACCCTCGAGCTCATACATGTCGCGTATACATTTTGTATATCACTTTTTGGCCATATACGCGACGTGTATGAGCGACATTTGAAACTCGCGCATGCGCAGTACTATCATTTTCTGTCGTCTTGTGGCCTGCCGCTTATTTTGACGATTAGCGTATGCGCAGTACCAGGCTCTTTGGCGGCTGTTTGAGTTTTGGAGGTGCCGACTATCGTTTCGACGTTAATGTATCTGCATAGAACATAAAAAAAGTGCCATATGCAACATTATTCTTTGTGTTTGCGAGGCCATTGTGCAAGTTTTACTCCAAGAAGTGAAGGTAAAAGTTTTATATATATCAGAGTATGTAATACATTCTATAATTTTTTCATGCATCTGGCACGTATATCAATTTTTTGCTATTATTCCGGCGGCCTCGCGTGATAATGTTGACAACGGATGCCGACAATCGTGTGTGAGACGTTGGCATTAGCAATCGTGCGACAATGCAAATGTTTTGCAATGAAATCTTCGTTTCAAGAGGGATCCCCAGTGGCTAAAAACGAAGTGTTACTGCCAACTGATCCTCTGGTGGAATCGCTTCCCGAAAGTTTGTGTTGGTTTTGGACACAAGAGGAGCCACAAGTGATAACAAACCGCGGAAATCCTCCATACTCATCCTAACATAATTTCTAAAATATGCGCCATCCTTTAGCGTTAATTCGCGAGAAACTCTATCTGCCACCATCTACGCTTCCTCAGCCTTTTCTTCCTATCATCTTCCAAAAGAGCAAGTGTACCAGCACATAAAAATGTGAAATCTTCCAAATCGTCGTCGAAAGCTATCGCACAGTGATACATATCAACCAGTGTAAACGCACGCTCATACATGTATGAGGTTGATACTTGTCAAGTCATACAAGTCACGATACATGTTGCAAAGTCGCATATACATGTATCTCATACATGTGCCGATACAAATGGCAGTGTAAACGCACCTTCATATCAACGATTGAAAAAAAAAAAATGGCTCTGAGCACTATGGGACTTAACATCTGTGGTCATCAGTCCTCTAGAACTTAGAACTACTTAAACCTAACTAACCTAAGGACATCACACACATCCATGCCCGAGGCAGGATTCGAACCTGCGACCGTAGCAGTCGCGCGGTTCCGGACTGAGCGCCTAGAACCGCTAGACCACCGCGGCCGGCTCAACGATTGAAACCAATTTCTAATTCACTGAACGTAAGGCAAAAAGACGAGTCCCAGTCATTAAACACTATGCGAAGGAAACTCAGTTTTTATTTACTTTTACAGACGAAATCACGCATTGATTTTAACAGTTGAACGATTTGCTGTGTTAGTGTTAGGCCACACACTCAATAACACAGAAAATTTAATATCTTCCAAATTCTAAATATTTATGCTATGATTATCGTTTTTACAGTTGGCCAGACGAAATAGTAAACGGCGGTTTGGGGCACTGTAAGGATAGTTCGTTTTACGAACGACAGAATTACAGTTCAGTGAATTCTTATTTACACTGAGGTGACAGCAGTCATGTGATAGCGATATGCACATGTACAGAAAGCGTTAGCGTCGTGTACACAAATGTATAAAAGAGCATTGCATTATAGGTGTTTTTTGTACTCAGGTGATTCATGTGAAAATATTTACGACGTGATTATGGCAGCTCGAGGTGAATTAAAAGACTTTGAAAGCAAAGTCGTGGTTGGAGCTAGACGTATGGGATATTCCATTTCGGAAGTCGTTATGGAATTCAGTCTTCCACGATCCACAGTGTCAAGAGTTAGCCAAGAACACATCATTTCATTAATTACCTCTCACCACGGACAACTTGTACTAACCAAAACCAACTGCGGGAACGCCTTGGGCTGCGGATCGGAGCCGCCAGGCGGGGAAGGCGCCGGCGGTGGAGCACGCACCACCGGGTAAACACAAGAACGAGTCGGACGACACACCAACGACAACTGACAACAACCGACCACGACCGACTATGACCGACACAACAAGGAAGAGATAAACAACGGAGGCTTGTGGAAACCACAACACCAAATATCAACAGTTAATCCACTCGGAACCAGAGCCAAACAAATGTCAACAACGAGCAACGACCAGAACGCAGTACCGGCGAGATAGAAACGAAATCCAGAGCGAGTACCAGACTGGCTGGACTAGCGTTTTTTTTTTCTTTATTGTGATTTCATTCCCCTGCCCCATATGGGCAGGGGAGGGCTGTCAGCAGCACAATCCGCCGCTCTTCAGCCGAGTGACACGACAACTAAAACAAGAATAAAATGATACATACATAAGGAGATAAAAAAGGAGAACATAAAACAGAGTAAGGGGAGAAAATAGAGGTAAAAATACACTGACATGTAGACGTTCATGGGGGACAGTTAAAAAAGTCACCACAAAGTTAAAAAACACAGTTGGCGATTCTTAAAACACAGAGAAGACACTGAAGGCGCATGCACAGGTTAAAAGTTGGCCACAGTATTAAAAACACTCCGAAACAACACACTTAAAACCCACTTGGAGCACACACGACGAAGAATAAAACTACCAGGTGGGACCTGCCGAGGGAAAGGTCAGAGAGGATGGAAAAGGAGGGGAGAGCATGGGGCAGCTGGGGAAGCGGCGGGATGAAGAGAGGAGGGGCAACCGTGGGTTCACGAAGAGGCAGGAGTCACATGGGGCGGGAGAGGGAAAAGGAAGACAGGGCAGGAGGGAGCGCAGAGACACTGAAAGGAGGCACAAGAGATGGAGGGGGAGTAGGAGGGGAAAGCCGCTCAGAAGGAGGGAGGGGGAGGAGAGAGAGCCCTGAGGAGGAGGCAGGAAGAGGGGGTTAGAGTTGGTAGGAATGGTAGATGTCAGGGCGAAGCTCATCATCTGGGATGGGTAGACGGTGGAAGTTGTGTTGGGAAAGGAGATGGAGGGTGTGGAGATGGAGAGAGGGAGGGACACAACGGTAAAGGCGCGGCAACTGGTTGGTGGTGGAGAGGAAGGGAGACCTGGACTAGGGCAGAGCGGGTCCCTATATACGAAACCGGAGGGAGCGGCTATTGGCCGCTGTCTGCATGTGGCGTAGCGGTGGTGCCCTCACTGCGCGAGAGCTGCTGCACGGAATAGCCGCCGCGGAGGCGGAGCCCTCTATGGGCTGACCGCGTCCATTTACTCTGGCGCGTGTTCGACTTACGCGGCGGAAGGTACTAGACAACTCAGTGGCCAGCGGCCTTTAGTTAAACGACCGAGAGCAGCGACATTTGTGTAGCGTTGTCACTACTCACAGACAAGCAGCGCTGTGTGGAATAACCACAAAGATCAGTGTGGTCATACGATGAACGTATCCGTTAGGACACTGCAGCGAAATTTGGCGTTAATGGGCTGTGGTAGCAGACGACAGTCGCGAGTGATTGTGCTAAGAGCACAACCTCGCCTGCAGCGCCTCTCCTGCGCTCGTGACCGTATCAGTTGGACCCTAGACGACTGGAAAACCGTGGCCAGGTAAGATGAATCACGAAGCAATGGACCCTAACTGTCATCAAGGCTCTGTGCAAGCTGGTGGTGGATCCATAATAGTGTGGGCTGTTTTTACATGGAATGGAATGGATCCTCTGGTCCAACTGAACAGATCGTTGACTGGAGATGGTTATGATCGGCTACTTGGAGACCATTTGCAGCCATTCATGGACTTCATGTTATGGATGACAATGCGTCATGTCATCGGGCCACAGTTGTTCACCATTGGTTTTAAGAACAATCTGTACAGCTCCTGCGAATGGTTTAGCCACCCACATCGCCCGACATAACTCATGTTACATTTGTGGGGCATAATCGAGAGGTCAATAAATACAGGCCTGAGAGTACATCTGTGTAACGTCGGCAGTGTAGTATTACTGCCAGACGACACAAGCGCATGAAGCTTAAGGCCCATATTGCAAGAATGAAAACAATGTCCTCACCACTCCGTCTGCGCTCTAAGCGACCAACGAAAAGTCGGAACAGGAAGGCCAATTGAAAAGCGTTGTATTTCACCAGTGTGCATGTCTATATTAGTAACGTTGCTTTTGGTGTAATGTAGAGTTATCACAAACATGTCTCTCTTGGTACGATTTCTTATAGTTACATATGAAGTAAAGACGTATCGGCGGTGAATGCCTTCAGGGAACTACACTACTGGCCATTAAAATTGCTACACCACGAAGATGACGTGCTACAGACGCGAAATTTAACCGACAGGAAGCAGATGCTGTGATATGCAAAAGATTAGCTTTTCAGAACATTCACACAAGTTTGGCGCCGGTGGCGACACCTACAACGTGCTGACATGAGGAAAGTTTCCAACCGATTTCTCATACACAAACAGTAGTTGACCAGCGTTGCCTGGTGAAGCGTTGTTGTGATGCCTCGTGTAAGGAGGAGAAATACGTACCATCACGTTTCCAACTAAAGGTCGGATTGTAGCCTATCGCGATTGCGGTTTATCGTATCGCGACATTGTTGCTTGCGTTGGTCGAGATCCAATGACTCTTAGCAGAATATGGAATCTGTGGGTTCAGGGGGGCAATACGGAACGCCGTGCTGGATACCAATGGCCTCGTATCACTAGCAGCCGAGATGACAGGCATCTCATCCGGATGGCTGTAACAGATCGTGCAGCCACTTCTCGATCCCTGAGTCAATAGATGGGGACGTTTGCAAGACAATAGCCATCTGCACGAACAGTTCGACGACGTTTGCAGCAGCATGGACTATCAACTCGGAGACCATGGCTGCGGTTACCCTTGACGCTGCATCACAGACAGGTGCGCCTGCGATGGTGTACTCAACGACGAACCTGGGTGCACGTAATCGCAAAACGTCATTTTTTCGGATGAATTCAGGTTCTGTTTACAGCATCATGATGGTCGCATCTGTGTTTGGCGACATCGCGGTGAATGCACATTGGAAGCGTGTATTCGTCATCGCCATACTGGCGCATCACTCGGCGTGATGGTATGGGGTGCCATTGGTTACACGTCTCGGTCCCCTCTTGTTCGCATTGGACGTTACATTTCAGATGTTTTACGACCCGTGGCTCTACCCTTCATTCGGTCCCTGCGAAACCCTACATTTCAGCATGATAATGCACGACCGCATGTTGCCGGTCTTGTACGAGCCTTTCTGGATACAGAAAATGTTCAACTCCTGCCCTGGCCAGCACATTTTCCAGATCTCTCACCAATTGAAAACGTCTGGTCAATGGTGGCCGAGCAACTGGCTCGTTACAATACGCCAGTCACTGCTGTTGATGAACTGTAATATCGTGTTGAAGCTGCATGGGCAGCTGTACCTGTACACGCCATCCAAGCTCGGTTTGACTCAATGCCCAGGCGTATTAAGGCCGTTATTACGGCCAGAGGTGGTTGTCCTGGGTACTGATTTCTCAGGATCTATGCACCCAAATTGCGTGAAAATGTAATCACATGTCAGTTCTAGTATAATATACACTCCTGGAAATTGAAATAAGAACACCGTGAATTCATTGTCCCAGGATGGGGAAACTTTATTGACACATTCCTGGGGTCAGATACATCACATGATCACACTGACAGAACCACAGGCACATAGACACAGGCAACAGAGCATGCACAATGTCGGCACTAGTACAGTGTATATCCACGTTTCGCAGCAATGCAGGCTGCTATTCTCCCATGGAGACGATCGTAGAGATGCTGGATGTAGTCCTGTGGAACGGCTTGCCATGCCATTTCCACCTGGCACCCCAGTTGGACCAGCGTTCGTGCTGGACGTGCAGACCGCGTGACACGACGCTTCATCCAGTCCCAAACATGCTCAATTGGGGACACATCCGGAGATCTTGCTGGCCAGGGTAGTTGACTTACACCTTCTAGAGCACGTTGGGTGGCACGGGATACATGCGGACGTGCATTGTCCTGTTGGAACAGCAAGTTCCCTTGCCGGTCTAGGAATGGTAGAACGATGGGTTCGATGACGGTTTGGATGTACCGTGCACTATTCAGTGTCCCCTCGACGATCACCAGTGGTGTACGGCCAGTGTAGGAGATCGCTCCCCGCACCATGATGCCGGGTGTTGGCCCTGTCTGCCTTGGTCGTATGCAGTCCTGATTGTGGCGCTCACCTGCACGGCGCCAAACACGCATACGACCATCATTGGCACCAAGGCAGAAGCGACTCTCATCGCTGAAGACGACACGTCTCCATTCGTCCCTCCATTCACGCCTGTCGCGACACCACTGGAGGCGGGCTGCACGATGTTGGGGCGTGAGCGGAAGACGGCCTAACGGTGTGCGGGACCGTAGCCCAGCTTCATGGAGACGGTTGCGAATGGTCCTCGCCGATACCCCAGGAGCAACAGTGTCCCTAATTTGCTGGGAAGTGGCGGTGCGGTCCCCTACGGCACTGCGTAGGATCCTACGGTCTTGGCGTGCATCCGTGCGTCGCTGCGGTCCGGTCCCAGGTCGACGGGCACGTGCACCTTCCGCCGACCACTGGCGACAACATCGATGTACTGTGGAGACCTCACGCCCCACGTGTTGAGCAATTCGGCGGTACGTCCACCCGGCCTCCCGCATGCCCACTATACACCCTCGCTCAAAGTCCGTCAACTGCACATACGGTTCACGTCCACGCTGTCGCGGCATGCTACCAGTGTTAAAGACTGTGATGGAGCTCCGTATGCCACGGCAAACTGGCTGACACTGACGGTGGCGCTGCACAAATGCTGCGCAGCTAGCGCCATTCGACGGCCAACACCGCGGTTCCTGGTGTGTCCGCTGTGCCGTGCGTGTGATCATTGCTTGTACAGCCCTCTCGCAGTGTCCGGAGCAAGTATGGTGGGTCTGACACACCGGTGTCAATGTGTTCTTTTTTCCATTTCCAGGAGTGTATTTGTCCAATCAATAACCGTTTATCATCTGCATTTCTTCTTGGTGTAGCAATTTTAATGGCTAGTAGTGTATATTATAAACTGTAATGGTAGTAACACTTGGTTGCATTTCAGTACGGCCTGCAAGGCCATGTGTCATTTAGTTTAGGAAGAGTGAAGGGTAGTAGGTTCGCGTCCTGCCGCAAGCTAATATTTTTTTCCCTTCTTCGCATTTGTAACGCATTCTGGGGCCATTAGTGACATTTGTATTCTTCCGTGTCACAAATATTGAGCCATTTTTCCGAATACATAGTGAATCCGAGGGCGTGCACCTTAATAATTAGATACCTTTACATGTGACATACAAATTGCATGTTACTGACAATAAGTCCCGACGATGTTATTCGGCAACGTTGAGGCCACACAGTTAAAGCCACATGTATCACAACATAAACAACTACTATTTTCCGGTAGCGTTTGCAGCAGTACATTGCCGTCTCGGTGTTTGCATGAGGCCACACTTAACACAAAATGGATGAACGCGAGCTACTGGAAGTCAGTGCGGCTCTATTACTTTCACATTACGCAAGGAATTAACTTAGTAAGAACAAGAGGGATCGGAATTTGTGGATACGTTCTTTTTGAAGTAAGCGTAACGCTCCAGAAAATTTAACTAGTGAACTGATGCTGGACACATAACTGTTTCAGAGCATTCCCACAATGTCTGAACACGATTTCGAATATCTCGTACAGATGGTTTGTTCGAGAATAGCCAAAACCGATACAAATGTGAGAGTGTCTACCAGTTACAACCCGATTGGCGAACACCCTTCGGCTTTTAGCTACTAGTGATTCGTACAGAAGCTAAATGTACCTCCTTATACACTCCTGGAAATGGAAAAAAGAACACATTGACACCGGTGTGTCAGACCCACCATACTTGCTCCGGACACTGCGAGAGGGCTGTACAAGCAATGATTACACGCACGGCACAGCGGACACACCAGGAACCGCGGTGTTGGCCGTCGAATGGCGCTAGCTGCGCAGCATTTGTGCATCGCCGCCGTCAGTGTCAGCCAGTTTGCCGTGGCATACGGAGCTCCAACGCAGTCTTTAACACTGGTAGCATGCCGCGACAGCGTGGACGTGAACCGTATGTGCAGTTGACGGACTTTGAGCGAGGGCGTATAGTGGGCATGCGGGAGGCCGGGTGGACGTACCGCCGAATTGCTCAACACGTGGGGCGTGAGGTCTCCACAGTACATCGATGTTGTCGCCAGTGGTCGGCGGAAGGTGCACGTGCCCGTCGACCTGGGACCGGACCGCAGCGACGCACGGATGCACGCCAAGACCGTAGGATCCTACGCAGTGCCGTAGGGGACCGCACCGCCACTTCCCAGCAAATTAGGGACACTGTTGCTCCTGGGGTATCGGCGAGGACCATTCGCAACCGTCTCCGTGAAGCTGGGCTACGGTCCCACACACCGTTAGGCCGTCTTCCGCTCACGCCCCAACATCGTGCAGCCCGCCTCCAGTGGTGTCGCGACAGGCGTGAATGGAGGGACGAATGGAGACGTGTCGTCTTCAGCGATGAGAGTCGCTTCTGCCTTGGTGCCAATGATGGTCGTATGCGTGTTTGGCGCCGTGCAGGTGAGCGCCACAATCAGGACTGCATACGACCGAGGCACACAGGGCCAACACTTGGCATCATGGTGTGGGGAGCGATCTCCTACACTGGCCGTACACCACTGGTGATCGTCGAGGGGACACTGAATAGTGCACGGTACATCCAAACCGTCATCGAACCCATCGTTCTACCATTCCTAGACCGGCAAGGGAACTTGCTGTTCCAACAGGACAATGCGCGTCCGCATGTATCCCGTGCCACCCAACGTGCTCTAGAAGGTGTAAGTCAACTACCCTGGCCAGCAAGATCTCCGGATGTGTCCCCAATTGAGCATGTTTGGGACTGGATGAAGCGTCGTCTCACGCGGTCTGCACGTCCAGCACGAACGCTGGTCCAACTGAGGCGCCAGGTGGAAATGGCATGGCAAGCCGTTCCACAGGACTACATCCAGCATCTCTACGATCGTCTCCATGAGAGAATAGCAGCCTGCATTGCTGCGAAAGGTGGATATACACTGTACTAGTGCCGACATTGTGCATGCTCTGTTGCCTATGTCTATGTGCCTGTGGTTCTGTCAGTGTGATCATGTGATGTATCTGACCCCAGGAATGTGTCAATAAAGTTTCCCCTTCCTGGGACGATGAATTCACGGTGTTCTTATTTCAATTTCCAGGAGTGTAGTTCACTATTGAACAGTTACCTTAAGGTACCAGAAGGATGAAGTGTTTTGGTATAAGTACTCAGCCGGACGGAGTGGCCGAGTGGTTCTAGGCGCTACAGTCTGGAACCGCGCGACTGCTACGGTCGCAGGTTCGAATCCTACCTCGGGCATGGATGTGTATGATGTCCTTAGGTTAGTTAGGTTTAAGTAGTTCTACGTTCTAGGGGACTGATGACCTCAGCAGTTAAGTCCCATAGTGCTCAGAGCCATTTGAGCCATATAAGGATTCAAAGACTTAAGGGAGGCTTGAAACAAAAACAGTTTTTATAATTATTTAATTTTTGTCCATCAGAGCACACCACTTTTTATAATGCCAGTTCCTGCTTCAGGCATGTCTCAAGACAGCATGAAACTCATGACACCAAATTCGGATCATGTGAATTAAGACCCACTTGCGCTTCCACTCTTCCTATGTAAATTTTTTGGATCATGTTAGCATAGGTTCAAGGAGTTTGGAATTGTTTGTACGCTTCATCAAGCGCTATTCAGAGCTCTTTGGCAACTACTTGCCAAATGTTGCGATATTTGTGCACATTAATTTCAGCGTCCAATAGCTCTGACCGTAGGTGAAATGCTTTTATAAAATTCGTAGTTTTTTCGTTTGTCCATTTCTCTGTTGCTGCAGAGAACAAACAATTACAAAACATATGGCTATTAGTAGATGTATATTGCTGTCGGTGAGGTGGGAAAGGAAGTTGAGAGCGAGAGAGAACCGTTTACAGACAGGGACAGATTTACTTATTGCCCTGCAATACGAAAATTTCTGCACCCTCGGTGGAAAACACCGACAAATCCTATGCTCAACAATTACCTGCAACAGCCTTTGAAATCAGCAATATTGTCCAGCGACAAGGCAAATTTGCCGTCTAGTGTTGACACATTGCAGCAATACTGAAGGAAACGCTTCGGCCGTCAAATATTACCGCAAAATATGGCACGTCTAAACGAAAGTCTAGCTAAAACTTCTGCTAGTGAAATGAGCAGTAATGATGTTTACGTTCCTGGCTTGTCAAATACCTAACTATATTTCCGAATATGTCACTATTTCAGACGGTGTTGCTAGGCAGGAGCGTAAGAGTGCAGCTTAAATTTAATTTGCTGCGAGCTTTGAACAGGCAAAAACAAACCAAGAACATTTTGTTCGAATGATATTTCCGCTATTTGATTGTAAAACTTCTTCATGTTATGTTACCTCATGATTTCGACCTTAAGCCGTTATCAAGTGCAACGATGTTGGTTATGATTAGATCTTGTTAAATGCGGTCATCGTCTAGATAATTGAACTGGGTGTCCCAAAGTACAGGTTAGAACAAAATCAACGAAATTTGTGGAGGTAGCAAACATGTTTTCCACCTATAAAACAATTGAGTAGCAGATAAGGCAAGTATAGCATAGTTGTACTTGATAATGGATTAAGGACGAAATCATGCTACTTATATAAAGTTGTACAGTCAAATAGCGAAAATATCATTCAAGCACAATTACATGACTGTGGCCCAAAAATATGAAACGATTATCGAAGCGAGAATACAAAGCATGTACACTATGTGATCAAAAGTATCCGGTCACCCCCCAAAACATACGTTTTTCATATTAGGTGCATTGTGCTGCCACCTACTGCCAGGTACTCCATATCAGCGACCTCAGTAGCCATTAGACATCGTAAGAGAGCAGAATGGGTTGCTCCGTGGAACTCACGGACTTCGAACGTGGTCGGGTGACTGGGTGTCAGTTGTGACATACGTCTGTACGCGAGATTTCCACACTTCTAAACATCCCTAGGTTCACTGTTTCCGATGTGATAGTGAAGTCGAAACGTGAAGGGACACGTACAGCACAAAAGCGTACAGGCCGACCTCGTCTGTTGACTGACAGAGACCTCCGACAGTTGAAGAGGGTCGTAATGAGTAATAGGCAGACATCTGTCCAGACCATCCCACAGAAATTCCAAACTACATCAGCATCCACCGCAAGTACTATGACATTTAGGCGGGCGGTGAGGAAACTTGGATTTCATGGTCGAGCGGCTGCTCATAAGTCACACATCACGCCGGTAAATGCCAAACGACGTCTCGCTTGATGTAAGGTGCGTGAACATTGGACGATTGAACAGTGGAAGAACGTTGTGTGGAGTGACGAATCACAGTACACAATGTGGCGATGAGATGGTAGGGTGTGGATACGGCGAATGTCCGGTGAACATCTGCCAGCGTGAGTAGTGCCAACAACAAAATTCGGAGGCGGTGGTGTTATGGTGTGGTCATGTTTTTGTTTTGCGAAGTGCTTTTATCTTTCGATTACATCGTCCACCACTCGCAACCACGTGGAGGTACAGCAACCAGATGCTCACTGGTGAACCGTCTAGGGGTGCGTCCGTGCACACCTTTTACCATCGAACGTGTCTGCACTGTGGTATATCTTTGTCAGCGGTAAATTCCCCACCAATCGTCGATTTCATTATAGAGGACTGTCTACTCCGCTATTTTGCTGTCACTGTCAACTCCACGACACCGACGACCATCGTGTTATGTGCCCCCGAAACTGGGGGTTTGGCTCCTCTTCCTATGCATCGTGGGCTAGTACCTCTGTGCCCCATCAACAACGGATATCCAAGAGTTACTACTGTTGCCCCAGACTTCACACTACTGTCTTTTAGAAACACCAATCACTCATCTGGTTTCGAACAAAGGATTTAGAATACCTGTTTCACAATGGTCCACATACAGTCCTCGACATCTTTAATCAGGTTGCGGTCGCACACAGTAAACTCACCTGGTCGCACCATTACCGACGAACCTTCGCAGGATACCTCTACAGCCTCTTTCTTGACTCCCTTCTCCACGGTTGGGCTGTGCCCCGTCATCCCATTTCAGGACACATCCATGATCACCTTCCACAGTACAGTGCAGTAACATATACAAGCCAACGAATGGATATAATACGAAAAAAAATCATTGTTTCATGGTGATTAGTATCTCCTGTCCCTCATTCCTATCGCTCTGAATGCTTGGCGCTTGAACAAGTGCCACTTTCAGTTTTCTTAATTTCCCTAGGTGTGTGTGTGTGTGTGGGAGGGCGGAGGTGGAGAGAGGGGAGGGAGGTTCAAAAGTATTTAAGATGGCAACACCAGAAGAGGGATTAGTTTATTATTGCTTGGCAGGGTCACAAGCGGCAGTGCCCCTTAGGGTTAGTCCTTTTTCTGTTTTCATTTGCTAGGTACCCTCAATGCTCAAAAAGAAAGTGGTCAGCGCGGCAAAATGCCATATGAGGGACGCTTGTTCATTTCCCAGCTGTGTCAGAGATTTTCTCCGCTTGGTGATTGGATGGTTTTGTCTTCATCACCATATCATCCTCGTCGACAAGCGAGTCGCCGAAGTGGTGTCAACTAAAAATACTTGCACCAGGCAACGGCCTACACGTTCTTGCGGCCAGTATTACACTGTGAAAGATCTTCGTTCAAGATTTCGTCAGACTTCCTTGACACAACTACTTCACTGGAGCTATTATACGATCTTAAAATTTTTTGTCATAGTTGTTCAGGAATCGAAGCCGAACAGCTAATACCCTGTACAAAAGCAATGTTGGTGGCGAGCGCAATGCTTGAAAAGAAAGAAAATTAAACGACTGTGGGTGAAACAGAGGATAGTGAGATGAGAAGCTCAAAGCGTTCATCAGAGTTTGCTTCGTGAGCTACAGTGCGAGGACAAAGAACCAAAATTATTTGATAATGCACGAAGAAACATTTCAGCTTGTCCTCATGAAAGTGGCCCCTCATATTTGAAAACAAGATACTTATTTAAGAAATGCCACTTCCTAGTTTCATTCATCATAATCGATGTTTTTGTAAAGCTTGCAACTGTGTCATTCACTATTCAAGTAATGAAACACTGCACTAGATACGTATTTTTTCGTGCTTAATATGTCGCGTTTCGAGAATTTATTCTCATTATCAAGCATAAATTTTTAAGCAGGTGTTTTATGTTGTGTTTGTATATGCGCTGTTTTGCATGTCTTGCCCTACAGTTCGGATTTTATGGTTTACTGCAGGTGGACAGATTTCTTTTGTATGATTTTTCGAAGCACCACGTAAAACACCTATGTAAATATTTGTACTTGATCGTGAGAATAAATTCTCACAAAGGATCGTGCAAATCGCGAAAAAATACGTAACTGATACAGTGTTTCATTACCGGTATTTAAATCATGAATTCTATTTCTGCTGCCGGCAGCGGTGACCGAGCGGTTCTAGGCGCTCCAGTCCGGAACCGCGCTGCTGCTACGGTCGCAGGTTCGAATCCTGCCTCGGGCATGGATGTGTGTGATGTCCTTAGGTTTAAGTAGTTCTAAGTCTAGGGGACTGATGACCTCAGATGTTGAGTCCCATAGTGCTCAGAGCCATTTTCTGTTTCTGCTGAAGATTATGTTATTGACAGGTTAAGATTTTTGGCAACAAGCGAGAGCTGTTCCGGCTTGCAATATAGTGACCTACTCGAATTCAACAGTGTACGTTTTTACATATTATTCCAGAAACATCTGAACCCATACATAAATCGCTTAAGGAGGAATTTATGAAGGTTAAGTTAGGTTATTTAGAGTGCAAGTAAATACATTTATTTCACTTACGTACAATGTGAACACTCTTGGCCTTTCAGAAATCCACCTCCTTACGCACCCTTTCTTTTTATATGTAAGATTATCATCATCCACAGTGCAACCACTTCGAATACGGCTGATCACAGGATGTGGTGGTAGCCACACACCAAATATCATTCGTCATTTTACACCTTAAGTACATTACTGCAAGCGTAGCGACATGTATACAGCGGCGAACTTGGACCAAAGTTAGGCTCTCGCTCTAACTTATCTAAGATCTGTACAAGAGTTATTATCTACTGTGCTGTCAATGATTTGACCAAAGGGCTTTGATAACTGTTGTTGGACACGAACACTAGATTGCTGACGTCACACAGCTGGTCAGTGATTTTGATTGTTTCTGGCCGTGACGATGTTCGAAGATCACATTCTATGGGGCGTTATCTGAAAATAATTTTTGGTGATCCATATTTTTGTTTTGAGTTACTGGCGTTATTTTATCTCCCCTCCTACAGTATTTAATAAATATGCAGTAATTAAAACTGCTTTAAATGACTAGCATATAATATTCCATGCTCAATGTAAATATTGTTAACCCTTCACGATTAAAACACATTTTAAGTGTTTTAATAAAGAAGCACGTCAAAACCATCTTCTGTCATGATTAACATTGTACTTTCGTTAACAGAATAATTAAGTTGCTCTGTTCTGAAAGACAGCGTGGTAGGACGTGTATGTCCTACAAATGTAATCAGGTCAATGATTTCATTTGAACATAGAATCTTTTTTTAGAGGATCTTCATGGGGATGATAAATATGGAAAATATGTTTATTCTCATGAAGAAAGACGTGAAATACTACACGCAAATTTTCAACATAAAAAATATGGCTTTGACATAGCACATACCAACGCTTTTACGTTTTATGAGGTTGACTCGGGCATATACCTCCAAATAACTGCAACTGGAGTAGAAACCATTAAAATTGCTTAGAATTGTAGATGTAGTAATTATATTCATGGCTGTCAATCAGCAGCTGTGAAACATGTTTTAGGAATAGAAATTTTTTATTAAATTAACTATCTTCGGCAAATGAACCCTCTTCAGAAGATCATACCATTAAGCTTACATCGGAAAGCAGTCGTCAAGCAAACAGGAAGATAGTACCTCGTTAAAATTTTACGTAGTACTGTCATGCAGTTAAAACTTAACGTTACTTTGCAACTGCTTGACACTACTATGAGTTTGCTTGACAGCTGCTTTCCGACGTAAGCTTAATAGTATGTAGAACTGAAGATGGTTAATTTGTTAACAAGTTTATTTAATAAAAATCTGTGCAGCTAGCGACTAATTACTGATATTCGTAAGAGTTTTTAGTAATGTTACAAAACGAAGTCTATAATGTATAAGGAAACTATCATTAACTTCAGACATTCTTTTGATGGAGGGGATGAGGGTTTGATTTGAAGTTCATGAGACAAATGCACCGTGGTGCTCCGCTTTACCTCTTACTGTCTTCTAGACATGGAGCTCACGTTCGCCAGAACTTTCCTTCAAATTCCTAAGGTTTGTCGCTCTATGGTAACACTAGACAGGTATGGCACACAAATCTCTCAACACTCCAAACTGAACACTTTAGCAGGACATAGTGTTCGTCCAATCCAAGCTGACACTCGGTGTGGCTACTGATGGGAGCGACTGAAAATGGGAAATGCCTTTACGGTCGCTCCCATTAGCCACTTTGCCCAGTGTCAGTTTGTAACGCGCAAATTGTGCGTTCTATCATCAACGAAAGCGTTAAACAATGAAATTCAGTGTAAATATGGCAGATATTTTTCAAAAGAAAATTATTCATGAGCGAATAAAGAATGATATAACCGCAAAAAACTGTGAGTCCAATTGAAAACGTTGCGCATGACAGTAGACTACAAGATTAGTAGTGCCAGCCTTAATACATCGTAGGGAATTAAAATATTTAGAATACGTAGCAGATCCGAGAGTACACAACGAGTGGGGAGGGAACGCAACTGCTTCCAGTGCTTCCTAACATCCCTCTTTCCACTATAAGAAAAAAAATTTATCTTCTCAAAACAAAGTCCTAAAATACGAGACGTCTGAAATCTGTAGACTATCAGTTAGAAGAATATTATGAAGTATAGCTGATACTGATTAGTAGCAACGCCTACATCGTCACTTCACGTGAAATATAAAAACTGCTTCGATATCTGCAACATTTTGGATGTGTGCATTGATGAGAAATTGAAGTGGAGGAAACACATCGATGATCTGATGAAACGGTTAGATTCAGCTACTTATGCTATTAGGGTTATTGCAAATTTTGATGATGAATGTATCAGTAAATTAGCCTACTATGTCTATTTTCTTTCACTGCTTTCATATGACGTCGTATTCTGGGGTAATTCATCATCAACAGAAAAGTGTTCATTGCACAAAAGCGTGTGCTGGAGCCCACCCAAAATCACCTTGCACACCTTTATTTAAGGAACTCGAGACATTCATAGTACCTTCGCAATACATATGAAGACATGCGCAGAAAAACTGGATAACCCTCAAATGAAAAAGCTTAGAGAAGTGTTGCTGGGTACGTGAACTATCAAAACTGACATTGGTTTCCCCCCTAAGCGATATTGAGGGAACTTTATGTATTCTGTTATGAAATGTGTTATTAATAACCCATCTCAATTCAAAAATAATAGCCAAGTGCGTAGCTACAACAATAGAAGAAAGGTGATCTTCACTATTCTGAGTTATATCTGACTAAGGCGCAGAAAGGGGTGAATGATGGTGCCAAATAGTATT